>NC_137584.1:72439221-73639221 GCF_963210335.1 Falco punctatus | reverse complement strand
AGATTGTTTAAAAAAGCAAATGCAGAGGATAGATGAAGACACATGTTGGAACAGTATTTTTCACATATTCAAACCACCACAACGCTGTTGTGAAACATTTGATGAAATCTCATGTTAAAATTATATTTAAAAGTTTAAAAATCCTTGAAAAGTAATAAAAATTATGAGTGTAATAAACTGAAAGATTTTGGTTTGGGCTGAATAAAATCCTCTCTTGTTTGAAGAGAAATCAGTAGGCGTAAGCTGAGACCAAGAGAAATTCACACTGGAAACAAAACTCTCAATTTAACAGTAAAGAAAATTAACAAGCAGAATGATTGACTGAAGGGCTGGTGGATTGCTCTGTCACTGGACATTTTAAAATCATTTTTATTAGGTTTTTTTTTTTACATCACTTGAGATAATAACAAGTTCTGAGACATCCCAGAGCCTCTATTGCAGGAGGTCAAGATGGCACCATCATAATATCCCTCCTGGCTTTACAGTTTCTGGCTCTTTTAATCTCTTTACTAAAGCAAGTCAATAATGTTAATAGGGCTTGCTGGGAGCTGCCAGCATCGCTTTGCAGTCAGCCCAGAATAAAGAAAACCATTTTCAACACTTCTTTTGCATTTGATTACAGAAAGATGAAGTTATGCCTGGAAACTGCCATCCAAGAAATGATGGCAGTGAAGATGCACCTCTCCCTTCTCCCCAGAGATGGGAGCTGATGTTGGGAGCTGGCCCTGCTTCACCTGGACATGCCCGCAATTTGGCCACCCCAGGGTGGGTTTGGAGGTGGGATGGTTGTGCAGGGGTAGGACCTCAGTCTGCAGCAAGGATCCCTGCTGCCAGCTTGGTACCTTGCAGAAATGGAGCTGCATTACATCACCTTGAGCATCTGTCCCGTGCTTGCCAGCAGCCCTTCTGGAGGTAAGGCTGCCCAGAGCAGCTGCGGATGCCCCATCCCTGGCAGTGCTCAAGGCCAGGCTGGATGGGGCTGGGAGCAGAGGGGTGGGTACGAGATGGTCTTTAGGTCCCTTCCAACCCAACCGGTTCGGTGGTTCTCTGATTCTATGATAATGCAATGCCAGAACTTGCTCAGGTGCCGTTGTAGAGGAAACATACCTTTAAAATCACAGCTTTCAAGGAGCTGAGAGAGGCAAGGTTTGTTGAGAGGGGACATATAGAGAGTGCTTTCCATCCTAATTCTGGAGGGGATTTTTTGCAACCCTTGTCTTCGAGTTTGCTCAATGCAAGGAACAGGTTGCTTCCAAGCAAAACCTTTCTCTTCGCATCTCAAAGGACAAGGAAGCGCAGTCAGCTAGTTATCCAGTCTCAGCTGGTGGGCAATGGCTTTCCATACCTGCCCATCTCTGCCTCCTCAATATGTCTGATCATTTTTCGGTCCCTCTCTCCTCCTGCAGCAGCCCTCACTGCCCACAGTCCACCCCTATGCCTACTAAAAAGATCAGTATATTCCAAGCCTGGGAAAAAGTGGGTCACCTCTCCAGGAGGGCTGGCTCTGCTGCGCATCAGGGGCTATTCCAGATTTATATTGCCACTAATATTTCTCCATGCAAAATGCCTCAGGTGTTGCCCTCTGGATTCTCCCTTCTCAAGGCTTCCTCAGTCTAAATCTATCATTTTGCTGGAGCAAAGGCTGGGACCAGGTGGTTTGGAGAGGGAATTGATCAAGCCGAGTTGTCTCTGTGCCCCTGAAGTTGCAATGAATCTGAAGGGATCCGAAATCCTGCCAAAAGCTCAAAATGCAAACACACACCCTCACCTCCCAGCTCTGGTTTGAACAGAGGATGCTCCAGAAATGCAGGCTAAACAGAGGGATGTGGCGTTTCTGCTCACAGCAGGCTCTAAAAATCCAGAATTTGAGCATGTGCATCCATGTGGCTTGTGGTGTGCAGAACATGGGGGGATTTATTGTCTTGCCTAAGGGGGACCTCTGCTGTCCTGGTTTCAGCTGGGATGGAGTTAATTATCTTCTTAGGAGATAGTACAGTGCTGGGTTTTGGCTCTGATGTGAGAACACTGTTGATAACACGCTGATGGTTTTAGTTGCTGCTGGGTGATGTTTATATCAAGTCAAGGACTTTTCAGTTTCTCAGGCCTTGTTAGTGAAAAGGCTGGAGGGGCAGAAGGGATTGGGAGGGGACACGGGCAGGGCAGCTGGCCTGAAGTAGCCACGAGGTATTCCATACCATGGGATGTCATGCCTGGTATAGATCCCTGGGGGGTTGGCTGGGACCCAGGATCGTGGCTGGGCATCGGTCAGCGGGTGGTGAGCGGTTGCATTGTGCATCACTTGTTTATGATTTCTCCTTTTCCCGTTGGATTTTATTCTCTCCCACCACCCTTTCATTATAACTGTTATTGTCATCATTGTTATTACTGCTCTTTCATTTTTGTTCTGTTTCAGTTATTAAATTGTTCTTATCTCCACCCTTGAGATTTCCATCCCTTTCCCACACTCCTCCCCACCCCTCTGGGTGAGGGAGGAGCTAGCGAGCAGCTCTGTGTGTGGTATTTAAATACCAGCCAGGGTTAAACTATGACACTGCTCCTGTAAAATCCGCCCTGCCCAGGATGCCCCAATTTTGCAGCAACAGACAACAGTCAGTATTTGTGTTTTCCAGAGCACCCTGCAGATACCAACTAAAACAGCTCCAGCAGAGCTGCCGTGACACAGGGTTAGATGGAGACATGAGGTCTTCAGAGGGGAGGTGGTGAGTGCAGGTTATCCAGCACCTCAGGCACAGGCTGGGGAAGCTGGTTTCTCCTCCCGGTGCCTCCTGTCAGAAGCACACAGCTTACACAGAGGCAAAGGGTACCAGGCTGTTTGCTTTGACCTGCTGCGCAGCTGCACCAAGCTCCTGGCCGGGCTGCAAGGCACCAGGCAGTGCAGGTACCTCCTTAGTCCTAGGTTAGTTCATTCTACAAATGTCATCATTTTTGACATCAAGAAGTTGCATGTATTTAATTTTCATCCATTAATTTTCCTCTCTCCTCCCTGTGACACTGAAGGGCCTTAAAAATATGGGATTGTCTTCCTTTGGAGGGTCCCACGGACTTTCATCAGGGAAACTCTCAGTCTGATAAACCAAGGAACAGCAGGAGCTGTTATTTCCAACCCTGGTATTATTGTTGCATGCCAGGTCTGCACCCCCTCGATTTTTTTCTCCCTACTTAGGACTGTATTCCTTGTACTTTTATTGGTTTCATTCCTTCTATCCCCACAGGAGAAGTCACCTCCTGTCTCCTCCTAATGAAACCACTCATCTTTTCATTGCTAATTGCTTGTTGTTAGCACCAAGGGTTACATGCGATTGCTCTTTTCCTTTGTGCTGAGTGTAGGAAGCAGTTTATAGAGGAATAAGAAAAGGAGGGGAGGCTGAGGCTTTATTTTTTAATTAAAACACTAGGGTTTTGATACCCAAAAAGATCAGAAGTAACTGTATTTCCAAGTGTGTTATAAAACCCCGTCTCCATAGGAAACAGCTCCCATGAGATGTGTTAACCAGATGGAAACGCACTGAGTTACGCAGCAGCTGCTCTGCAAACAGGGAGCCTTTTCCTTGGCACTGAAGGCTCTGGAAGAGGGGTGCAGTTCCAGACCGGGTGGTATTTCTTATCCTGATTTTCCCCAGAGGGGTATAAAGAATGAGACTTCAGGTGAGCTGCTGCGTGAGGTATTTCTCATGTGCTACAAGGGTCAGAGAAAAGCAGTGTTGAGGTCAGAGACAAATACTGTAAATGTTGAGCTTTTCAGAAAACCAGTGCTACTGGCACAGATCAAAGCTGACACACTAATGGCCAGGGCAGAGCCAGTGTGGGGCTGCTGTGGTGCAGGAGAGCACTGGGAGCAGAGCTCGGTGCTGGACTGTGGTCAAAGCAGCTGCTCAGCTCCTCTGTGGGGATCTGAGGACCACGCTGTGCTCTGAGCTGCCATGAGTCTCCAGCAGCAGGACATTTCATTGAATGGTTTGGGTTGGAAGGGACCTTAAAGACCACCCAGTCCCACCCCCCACCACGGGCAGGGACCCCTCCCCCAGCCCAGGCTGCCCCCAGCCCCGTCCAGCCTGGCCTTGAGCCCTGCCAGGGATGGGGCACCCACAGCTGCTCTGGGCAGCCTGGCCCAGCGCCTCGCCGCCCTCACAGGGAAGAATTTCTTCCTCATCTCTCATCTCCATCTCCCCTCTCTCATGTAAAGCCATTCCCCCGTGTGCCATCGCCACCTGCCTTTGCCCAAAGCCCCTCCCCAGCTTTCTTGCCGGCCCCTTTAGGCACTGGCAGGTGCTCTAAGGTCTCCCCGCAGCCTTCTCCTCCCCAGGCTGAGCCACCCCAGCTCTCCCAGCCTGTCCCCACAGCAGAGCTGCTCCAGCCCTTTCATCATTTTCGTGGCCTCCTCTGGCCCCGCTCCAAAAGGTCCATGTTCCTCCTTGTGCTGGGGACCCCAGAGCTGAACGCAGTGCTGCAGGGGGTGTCTATTGCAGGCTTTTTCTGAGCTGTGGTGCCTGAGCAATTGGAGACTGTGTGTAGATTAAACCTGATCCATTCCTGCTTTTCCCCCATCCTAAACTTCTCACGGCGTGCAGAACAGCCAGCCTTCGCTGTGCACCCTCAGGAAAGTCCTGGCTGCCTTATTCCTTCAGACCAAGAGTAATGGGATGAAGGCAAGGTTGAGGATTCAGGTGCATAACACAGACTTCTCTGTTCTCAGAGAGTCAGCAGAAATATGGACAGATGGACCGACTGAAGGGCAGCAGCAGCCGCTTATTCCTCATGACCTACCTGAATGGCTGAATTATTGTCGTCTATGAGTGTGTCCGTCACCTCTACCTGCCCCTCCTCCACCACCTTTTGCAGGACCATCCAGAAAGTGCCAATGAGTCTATAGAGGAAAGAAGAGAAAAGTCAGGCAAGCTCTAGTGAGCACCCACCAGCATCTGTTTTTAATGGGAAAGGGCTTTGCTGGCCATGTCACCCAAGCATATGTTTTTGGCTGGTTTTGCTTTCCATTTGCCTTAAGAGGAGGTAGATGTGAGACGCAAGATCAGAGCATGGCCAAGGTTTCTGGCAGCTGCAGCAAGTGACCACAGCTCAGTAGAGATGGTGGTCAAAGAGGCCAGGAGAGAAGCCATTTCAAGGTAACACTGTTGGGATAAGAAGAGAAGGAGGCTTTGGGCATCATCAGTCTTGTAGTACTGGGAGGCAGTTAAGGGAACCCAAATTGGCCTTTTCCATCCTGAATGTCTGCATTTATGTCTGTGCTAGTTAATCAAACAAGGCAAGAACCAGGGCACTGTTCCTCACCTATCTGCACCAGGACATTGTCAGCACAGGACATGACATGGGGAGGTCCCAGGTCAACATGCCTGACCCCAACCTACCCCCTCCCAGGAGGGTTTATCCTGTGGCAGGGCATCCCTGGAGCAGTTCGGATGTGCCTGGTTGTAGGGGGGATGAGTTGAACAGCCCATCTGGGCTGGCCCAGGATGGGAGAGCAGGGCTCATGATGGTTAGTTTACTTGGATGGAGATAGTCTGAAGGTTCTGCATGAGAGTCTGAAAGTTGCTCAGAGGAGACTGACTCCCTTCTCTAACCATAACTGATGCCTGAAGGCTTGTGTCCTTGTGCCAGACCACTCTGACCCTGCTAGATATCTTCAACCAACACAGCAGAGACCCAGGGAGGTTAGGCTGTCTGCATCCTGGGGGATATCATACAATCATTTAGGTTGGAAAGGAACTTTAAGATCATCAAGTCCAACCACTAGTTTCAAGACCCAACTGGAACAAGTCAAGAACTACCCCATGTGAGGTCAAGCTGACCCAGCTTTGAGCATGAGATCGAGCTAGAGAGCTCCTGAACTGCCTTCCAGTCTGAATTATCCTGTGATCCTTTGATATGATCCTACGATCCTTGATCCTATTATTGCTGTGGTCTGTAGTGTGTGAGGCAAGCTGCCTGCCAAAGTTCAGTCCCTGCGTATTTGTCACACCCCGGTGGAGTTGGTGACAGCCTCACCTGGGCCAGGACCACATGACCCAGAGCCACAAGAACTTTTGCAGCTGAAGAGAGACATTTACAGCATGCATGGAGCAATGGTTTAACACATTATTTCCTCCTTCCCAGGTTGTCCCCATTATTGTGCTGGATGCTATCGGCCCGACAGCAGAGCATTCCCATCTTTCCTTCAGTGGAAAACAAGCTGGTTTCTCCAACCCCACCGCTGCAACAAGCAGCCTGCCCGACTGCACAGGAACACACGCGGAGGGCTCACATCTGTCCCACCGGCCCTGCATGGGCTGACTCCCACCATGGGCTGAGATGAATGTTGAGGTGAGGGTGTATAACACCTTCTAACCATCATGACTGTTTCTCCCCTGAGCTTCTTCTCACCACCTGAACTCCTCCAAGATGAGCAGGATGACAGCATCTGGTTGCTCTTAGTGGTTCTTGCCTGGGCTTGCTGCAGCCTGCCACTCGTACAGCCAGGGAGCGCAGTACTGTGTGACCTAAAAGCAGCCACGTTTGTTAAATTACAGGTCTGAATAGATACCACAGAGTGTGGAGAAGCCTGGCACTCTCTAATAAAAGTCATTACTTATTTGCCAGCTCATGGCTTGTCAAGGAGTTTTGTGTTCTTCATGTTCTGCTGTGGCACCAGAGGGACCTTCCCAGGCTGAGAAGAGCCAGCTGTGAATCAAGTGACTCCTGATACAGAAAAAGCCCTGAAACAGTGAACACAGAGCTGCCTTACCCTGTCTGCCTTGCATGTCATCTCCAGTGCTATGATCCCAGATGACAGTGAAGATATTACACGGCACACCAGGAATATGCCTGCAGTGCTCTGCCAGCTGGGGCCAGCGAGAAAGCTGCTGCTGATTAAACTGCTTCCTTGCCAACCTTAAGGCATCGCTTACTGCGATGCTGGTTTATGGAGACGTGATTTCACAGAGTAAGACAAGAACTCCCCGTGCTGTGTGCTGGGGTGCTGAGGGCTCCTCTCTTGCCTCTGCCCCTGTGTAACCCAAGCGCCCAATGCTTTGCCTGCATCAGCAGCCTGGAGACCCACGGTAAAAGCAGGGCAAGCAGATTTACCCTAGGTCAGCCTGCTGCAGCGCTGGAAATGGGCTTTGACTTTCCCACCTTTCAAGCCGTCTGTCTCCTTATGCTTTGAAGCACCCTCTGAAATGCAGCACAGCACTGGATGGAAGAGCAGGGTCTGCTCAGCTCCCTGGGGTCCTGGGGGTGTGATTTGCCTGGGTCCTGCCCCTGCCAGACCTCTTTTTTTTTTTTTTTTCCTCTTTTCCCACCCAAACGTCCTTTCTTTGCACTGGTCCCTGTGCCTCCTTGTGCACACACCTGCATGCATGGGGATCAGACAGCACCTCTGTGGGTATTTCTCTGACCAAAGAAATCAAACTGTGCTGTGTAGGTGTCCCACTGAACACCACTCATTTGAAATAATGAACTACCTGAGGAAATTAATAAACCACCTAAGCAAAACAGAAAAATGACATTACTGTTGCTCATCCACTTATCTAGCTCTGACTTGCAGTAGCAGCAGGGATGTCCTGCTTTCCAGCAAACTTCTGACAGGTCCTGCTGTAGCTTGCTGGTCATGTTTGATGCTCTAGGAACAAAGGAGAGCTGTGGCAGAGCTTCCCCAGTGTGCTGTGCAGGATGGGGCCTCTCCCTGCAGGACTTTCACCTCCCCTCCTCAGCTCCCACATACTGTGCATGGCTGGGTCCCAGCACCGAGCTCCTTTAACTCTGTCTCCAAGGTGCCATGTAGGTCATCAAAGATTAACACCTCTGTGTGCTTCACATCGCTTCGTGCACAATGAATAACGCACCACCGGCCCCCATGGAGACCTGCTTCTTCTCTAAGACAAGCCTGTCGGGGAAGAAGGCTCCCTATCAGCCTGGATTTCAGGGTTTGTGAAATAATACTTGCTGTTTGCAAGAGCAGCAGCTCTCCTGTTTTGGGAAGTCTTCCTTGAGGGAAGTCTGTGGGATGTGAGCACAGGCTCTGCTGCAGGGATCTGGAGGGCTGTCCTCTGCCTATGGCTGGATTTGATTAAAGCAGGTCAGTTTGGAGGGATGCTCTTGTGGCTTGAGCTCTAAAATCAAGTTATTTTAGTACAGTTGCTTATGAGTTAGATTTGTGAACGTTGCTAGGCTCAGCCAGCAACACACTGTGCAGTTCTTGCTCTTACATGTGTTTGTAGGTGTTGGTATTATTTAATCTATTTGCTGACGGCACATCATAAATATGCAGCCCCTTGGAAATGCCACATAGCTCTAAGCTGTGGTAGTGGCTTCTCTGCTCCTCTTAGATCAAGGTGGATGCAGGTACCGGTGGCTCACATACGCGTATTGCTCCAGAGCGGCCTGATGAAGGAATGGGAAGCTTCTTGCACAGAGGCAGTGATGGCTTATGCGTCTGTAAGTGGGAATAACCCTCAGTGATGAGGAAAGTCCTTACTGCTGTGATGGGAAATGCAAAATAACCTGGAACCAGCCTCACCTCCAGAGAATTTACCCTGGACCCTGTCACCCTCCCAGGAACTCTGGTTTACTGAGCTACCCTCAGGGAAGAGCCCTGGTTTCAAGGCAAGGTGTGCTCCTTTGCCAAGGGACATGGTATGATCTCTTAATGAGAAGACACCATTGTCAGAATTCTTTTTTTTTTTTAACCTAAAAGCTAAGAACACAAGGAGGACTGTCTCAGCCTGGTTACAGATAGCATAATCTAGCAATTTCATTCAGGAGGCCCAGGAAAATCATACCATGGACTTGGCAGTGCTAGGTTAACATTTGGACTTGATAACCTTAAAAGTCTTTTCCAACCTAAACAATCCTGTCTATGGGACTGAGGAAGAGCTCAGCTTTTGCTTGCCTTTGCAGTGGCCTATGAGCATATGGAGAGTCTTCAAAGCTCAGCTACCATAAACCAAGCATGTGTCTGACACCAGTGTGTTCACCAAGTTCAGACAGATCACTGAATTTTCCTGATCGATTTAATGCTCTAGACTGCAATCCACTTCAGTACCCTCAGGCTGATGGAGGATGCATGACAGTACTGTAGCTTTGGGCACTTCTGCTTTCTATTTCAGCTGCAGAAGCTGCTCTAAAGCGGTTTCGAGCTGCCTTGCCTTACTGTGCAACTGCAGGGGGTGGGAATGTGCCTGTAGCCAGTTATCCCTGCCCAAATACCTCTCAGTTTCCCAACTGAAATCTCCAACAGCCCAGTGCTCACAGCTGCTGCTTTAGCAACAAATCAGCGTGGGGCTGAAATGTTTCCCAAGAGATCTCACAGCAGGGCTTAGAGCTTCTTGTCCAAGGGCCAGCATGTCTGAATCACAGACCTGTTGTGTAGAAGGGACCTCCTGCACTAAGCAAGACCATCAACAGCTCTGGATGAGTTTGGCCATGACTTCACCCCCCCAAGCCTCAAAAACCTCCATGGATGGAGACCCCCCA
Organism: Falco punctatus; assembly: GCF_963210335.1. Taxonomy (NCBI): domain Eukaryota; kingdom Metazoa; phylum Chordata; class Aves; order Falconiformes; family Falconidae; genus Falco; species Falco punctatus. The sequence continues at coordinate 73,629,735 of NC_137584.1, read as the reverse complement.
CCTCTTTGCTGACTTGTTAAGGCTGTACTACCCTCCAAGGGAATAATATTTTCCTGATGTCCCAAGCTGTGCCTGTTGCTCCTTGTTAATTCACCTAGTTACTAGTTAGCTCTGTAACTCCCCTTCAAGTAACTTCAGGCTGCTCTTAGGTGGACCTTGGTGTCCTTTCCACCAGACCAGCCAAGCCCTACTCCCTCCACCTTTCTCTGCAGGTAGCATGCTCCAGGCACTAGTCAGCTGAGAGCTCATTTGTGGTGGTGGTGGTGGTGGTGGTGGTGGTGGTGGTGGTGGTGGTTCCAGCTGATGGCTGCTAGTGTTGACCCCACCGAGGAAGCAACTGAAGTCTTAAATTAGTCATGATGAGACTTTGCCATTAATTGGTGCCTCCAGGGAATTCCATTCCATGGGAAATACCTAAAGGTATCCTAGATGGGGGAACGAGGATTCTTCTGGTTCCTCTAAACCCCCTTGCTGGTGGTAGTGGGACAGGGCACAGGCGAGGCTGGTCCGAAAAAGCATGTTTCTACTTCATAGCAGCAACGCACATGCTCTTCCCTGGTGCTTCCCAGCTAAGGAAGCCCCCCACAGCTGGCAGCTCTGGCCATGGTCCAGCCCGTCTCACAGTATGTCATCTCTTAATATGAACACCACCTCCGAAACAAGAGGTAACTGGGGGATTTCTCCAGTGTAGCTGTTGTGGCTTTGCCAGGAGGGGTATGAGAGCTGTGGCAGTTTCTGTGCTCAAGGCTTTATGGCATGGTAGCTGCCACACACCCGTATGGTGGTTCTCCCTGAGCGCATCTGGATCTGTCCCTGTCAAATCAAATAGCAAAAAGAGTGGGGGAAAAAAACCCAGGAGTCAACAGGGTGCAAGGATCTCCAAGAGGCATTTTGTGCACAGCCCTCCCTTGCCTGCTCAGGAGCATGGTTGTGGGGTTGGGGGGGAGCTGGGGCTGATAGGGGTGACCCTAGAGCCAGGCAGTATCTCCGCATGAGAACAGAATAATAAGATGTCCCAGACAGAGGGACCCCTCAGGACAGCACATGCCCCAGCTGCAGCAGAGAGCCAGAGGCCCCTCCTGAACCCCCAGACTGATTTTCCAGACACCTCCTGCTCCTGTGACTTGCTGCAGTGCTGCCTCTGGCTGGGACAAAATCACTCGTGAGAAGCCCAGAGGCTGCAGCATCACGTACATCTCCATCACGTTGATGTTCTCCCCAGCTGAGCTACAGTCAAAAGCACACGCTGCTTCTGAGTGCTTAGAACTGCAAGCTGTTGCTGCTGTGGGAGCAGATGAAAGCAGGTATGTCAGAGCCAGTCCTAGCCCTGCAGCAGCTTTTTCCCAGCCACAATATTTGGATGGTGGTAACAGGCAAAGAGCAGATGCTTCCACCTCCTGAGAAGATGGTGAGATGCAGGCCCTTTCACCATCCTCTTAGCATGTCCTTGCAACCCTTCCAGCCTGGCTTCTGTGTTTCTGCACTCCCCTGCTCTGCTCACAGACCTCGGGCCAGCTCATCTGCAAGCGTGTGACTTATTGGGAAGATACATCCGCGTTAGGCTTGGGATAACATGCTCCTTCCTCAGACCCCTCCCTTGACAAAAGCCAAGCAAAAGCCAATAAAATATTCAGCACTGTCTACACAGCCCTTCATTTCCAAGTGTTTCATAATTCATCAAGTGCCCTGCTCCCTTCCCTGGCATTTCTGCTGATGGAAAGAAAGGGAGTTTTTCTGGGTCACTCGTAATTTTATCAGACTGTAGGAATAGCTCTTGTTTCAAACCCAGCCTGGCTGGTTCAGTGCTTAGAGCTTGCTCAAAGCCTTGGATCAGAGCAGTCTGGGATGGCTGCACACCCATAACATGGCATGCTTTGCTCTTTGCCCTTGTCTCCCCTTCCCTGCTAGCTCAACCCTTGGATGCTGTTTGCTCCCTGGGCAAATTCTGCTCCTGCAGCTAGGGATAGCCTCTGGTTGGTGGGTGGCATCTTCATCCATCCATCCATCCATCCATCCATCCATCCATCCACCCATCCATCCACTCACCCATCCATCCATCCATCATCACATCCTGGGAAGTGACAAAAGGTAAATCACGACATCTCTGTCCTGGTTTGGTCCCCACCTCCAGGCACCCCTTGCAAGGTAGGGTGGGGAAAGCAGAGGGATGCTACTGCACTTAACCCATTGCCAGGCCTGCAAGAGCCCAGGAGAGTGGAATGAAGGTTCAGCTGCCCAAGGGAGAATCCAGCCTGTACTTAAAGACCTCAGGGAGAGCTGATCTCATGCTCCTGAACCACTTGGAGCTGTTGGATCCATCTAAATTAGGGAATTAAGTGTTGCCTGGGCACATCCCTCACCCATCCACACTGTGGTGCTGCCTGCCAGGGCTGGCCAGGCCAATGCACTGTCCCCAGCCCATCGCAGGGATGCAGGGGCAGGGGTCAGCCCAGGGCTGGGCAGCCTCAGGGTACTTTGGAGAGGAAAGCTTCCCCCCCTCACCACGACCAGCCCAGCTGGGGGCTTGGGACAGATGCAGATTGTTATTAGGATTTTAATCTGATATCAAACAGGGAGGGGGGAGTAGAAAAACAGAAGAAAAGAAAAAAAAAAAAGAGTTGTCACACTAAACCACTATAGAACCCATCCCTGCAGCCTCGTCTGCTCCCCACCCAAATTTTCAATGCTCATCATACTCCAGCGTGTCCAAGAGAAATGAGGAATATTGTGTGGGAGGGAAGGGCAGGCAGGAGCAGCCATTGCATCTTCACGCCCCTGCCCAGATGCCTTCCTACCCCAACACTAAGAGCTGCAAACACTGAAGGATTTGGTTACACCCCCAAACCCAAAGCAACATCTCCAACCTCCTGCACCATGGCTACAACCCAGACTCTACACTGAGCACTACCTTGCCCAACCTGGCACCTGCCAAGAGGGCAGAGGAGGTCTGGGGGCTCCTGGTCCCTGGGGATGGCTGGAGGGGGGCACAGCCTCCAACGTGGTGGCATGGTGGGGAAGGACAGCAGTTTTCCTAAACACCTGCGCAGTCTGCCCTGAATTAAAGAGCTTCTGCAATGCAAAACAGGCAGCATGGGGAAATGACAGATGCCCAGAATGCTCAAAGAAGTGATCATGGGAGATGTTAGTCTTTTGGACCATCAATGGGGCTTAAGCGACCATGCAGCTCAGCCCTGCTCAGCTATAATCTGCTGAGGTAATGAACCCATGTGAATTTGTCAGCTCCCAGAGCAACAGCCACCAATTTCCCGCTTCTTGGTACACGACCAGGACACCACTTCCTTTCCTTACCCATAAGCCAAACAGAACTGTTGATGACTTCAGTGTAGGTGGCTCTGCTAAGGTTTTAATGACTCCAGCTACTCCTCCCTAATCAACCCCACTTTTCCAGCACCTTTCTGAAGCAGTAGGCTCTGAAGCTAGACACTTTTTTTTTTTTTCCCCAGCCCGCACTGAAGCACATAATGCTGTTAGTCACGGGCTGCCAAGCAATTGCAGAAGCTCCTTGCCAGCTTCCCTAGACACAGCTTCCCCACACTCAGCATCCCTGCCCGTGCTGCTAGCCGCAACTGCTCCCTGTGTGCAGGGAAATGCAAAAACTGCTGCCTGACAAGGTCTGGTCCCCACCGGGCTCTGCCAGCTGCCAGCATCCTCAGTGACAAATTGAGTGCTGCTCGTGTGTGTAACACTCTCAGTGCCCGCCATGTCAAATTTTTGCAGAATTTTTCATTTCTTAATCAAAATATTGCATGACACCAAGTCAAACACCATGCCAAAGTCTTAAGTATACCCAAATTACCACTTTAGCAACCAGACCTGTAATCTCGTCCCAAATTAGTTACCTGACAGAATATGTTTTGATACAACAGGGCTGACTGGCACTCATTATGCTATTCCACTTGTCTTCCAGGGTGAAAAGGAAGTCCATTTCTATTTAATGAGAATTTTTGCAAGAGTTTGCTGGAAGAAAAGAAGTTAATTCACTGAAGCAGCTTCTAATATCTAGAGGCTGCTGCGCTGGAACAACTGGTGTGTCCCACATTGCACCAGGTTATCCAAATGATAACAAAACAATAATAATTACATGTGCTTGCAAGTGTAAGCTCTGACTTGCCTACTGCACAGGCTCGGTGCAAAGGAGGTAATTAGGAGGAAAGGGATTTAGGAAGCTTTAACTTCAAGTGTCAGATGATTACAGATGAAGCTGCAATTTGGCTAAGACAGTGGAAAAGGCTCTTGGTTTTGGTCCAAGCTTCAAAGCACTCATCACATAAGCCACAAGAGGAAACAGTTTGCATTTACCCGTATCTTCCAAACACAGGTGTGTACATAAATGCAAGCACTGAATCTTCCAGACATACCATCAGACCCCCAAGTATCCAACAGCAACTCTCTTTCAGCTCGTTTACTTTCTGCTTTTCCAGCCTGAGCTCCCAGAGAGTCATTGCCTCTCCCCCAGGTACCCCAATGAGCTTCACAGACCAACCAGACCCATCCAGCTGCTCATCAGAGCAGCTCCCTGGTTTCTCATCACTCATTTTTGGACCCCTCGCACATCTCTGGTCTTCCAGCCAGTCCTGCCTGCTTGCAAGGCATCACAGAGCCAAAGGACAGGTTGCTGGTGTGAAGTAAGAAGGTCCCACAGCAAAGAAGCCTTTCTTGGCAGCAAGAGGGCCACAGCTTAGCCCCTGGGACATGTCTTAGCACGTGCATCCTCACATGCTGGGAGACAGGGAAATTATAACCCTAGAAAATTCTTTAATGGCTAGAAAAAAAACCACTATTTTCAACTATTCAACCCACTTCTTGCAAAGGAGGGCTTGGGTTTTCAGTTGCATGAATCTAGAAGCTATATGGAAACCACTGTAAGCCATGAAGGGTCATTTTACGAACCCAGGTCTGAAGAAGCAGGGGAGGCTTTGAGGCAAAATGTTCAGCACATGTGAACACTGCAAGGTGAGAGAGATGGGACATGTCAGGACAAAGAGGGAAAAGCATAGGCAATCTCCACGTGACAGACCAAATCGTGTCTGGCACATTGCCGCTGGGCTGTGACTGGGACTGGGGCAGGATAAGCCCAGGGCAGAGGCTCACCAACCCCCTCTGTGTGACTCTGCTGCACAAGCCTTCTCCATGTGCACCTCCTGCCTGGCAGGGCTTTGCTCCACCCTGGAGGCAGAGCTGCCAAGGTGGCCATCTCCAAATCACAGAATTATGGAATTGTTTCAGTTGGAAAAGACCTTTAAGATCATCAAGTCCAACCATTAACCCAGCACTGCCAAGCCCACCGCTAAACCACAACCCTAAGTGCCCCATCTACATGTTTTTAAACACCTTCAGGGACAGTGACTCCACCACCTCCCTGGGCAGCCTGTTCCACTGCTGGACACCCTTTCAGTGAAGAGATTTTTCCTAATACCCAGCCTAAACCTCCCCTGGTGCAACTTGAGGCCATTTCTTCTTGTCCTGTTGCTTGTGACCTGGGAGAAGAGGCTGAGCCCACCTCACTACAGCCTCCTTTCATGTCTCAGGCTGCCTCCAAAGGAGAGCTTTAGGCTCAAGATCCCACCAAGAGATCATTTTAAAGCTACCCTAGATGTGAAAAATAAGATGTCTGCAATAACAGAAGTGCTCTCTTCTTTTCCTGTTTTCCCTTTTCCTGACACCCAAGTTGCCCAGGGATATCAGATCTGGTCTTCATTGCTGTTTGTGGGAAGCCCACCTATTGCTTTCTGTGCTTTTAAAACTTAAATATAAGGCTAAGAAATCTTGAAAGACTTCCTTTCTCCAGAACAGACTTTGCCTAATGACCAACACTGTGTTAAACAAAACCAAACAATACCCCAAAAGGCAAAAAGCCTGGATGCAGCTCAAAATCATCAGGGTTTAAAATGCACTGATAATTGCTTGTTTTCCTCTCTCCCTGGGGAAGGGCCCATCCCACCTACTCATAGCTGTCCTGCAGTTCACCATCGATCCATGAGCTCTCTGTGCTCACATGAAGAGACTGCTCAGCTTGAGGGAAATCCATCCCATATGCCTTAGGGGTATCCAAGGTGCGGAGAAAATAATCATGGGAGTTTCTGGTCAGTCTCTACTGACTGTTGGGCTTAAACCCCCTGCCCAGGTTACAGGCAGGCAAAGCTAGGTGGTGGGAATTGTCCTGTTGCTGCAGATCTCAATATGATGTGTTTTCTTGGTGATGCAAGATGAGTTTGGTGGGCATCAGTCCAGAGAAGGAAGGTGTCCTCTTGAAAGCACTCAAAACCAAGCCCTCCAGACCTCTAGGCAGAGGATCTGAATTGCTAGCATTACAAGAAGCAAGCAGTTGGAAAGCCAGCGAAGTATCATTTCACTTAGGAGCCGAACATCCAGCCTGCCTCAGGAGGTAATAAAAAATGAAAGAAAAGGCTCAAACCTCTTCCTCTGCACAGCCTGGACTACAAAAGCCACATCATCACTTGCTGGCCATGTCCAACTTGAGCTGAGCCAGTTGTCCCCACTGCCTTCTCTCCTGCTCGCTTTACTGTGGCTCTTGGGTGAGCCACGATGATCTGCAGCTCCTCCAGGGAAGTCTGGATTCTGCTCATCTCTGTATCAGTGGCTTCCCTTCTCCACCGGGCTCAGCGTTTCAGCTCTTTTTTCACGTGCCAGCCTTGCCTGCAAAACTGGACAAGTTGTATAACATGGTATCATTCGCAGAAAGGCTGAGCTGATACCTCTGTAGACATCTCAGCTGATTAGCTTGTGTCTCTGACACGGTATGGAAACTTTTGCCTTTCCAGGTTCCTGCCCCTGGTGACATCAGTCCTCCCAGGTCATAACGAAGCACACCCTGTTCATCTATCTTTTACCTTCCGTGGAAGCTGATGCTAGAAAGTCTTAATGAGACTTCAGACTTGCTTGCTGCAGTGATCCCATTGCAATGGGTTTTGTGGGAGAGGAAGGTTTCAGGTAGATGACACATCTGCCTGTGGACTGGGCAGCTGTAGGTGTACCACAGGCACCAGTCCTTAGGACTAGGAAGCTAAGCTGGGCTTTATAGACCTCATGGTCTGGAGCATTTGCCACTCGCCCTGCTTTGTGGAAGGGTATGTGGAGGAGACCCTGCTCACTGGACTGGTCCCCACCATATCCATTTTGCATCACCTAGAGGAGAAGTTGGAGTAGGACCTCCTTCTAAGGTGAATAATCCCACAACTCAGGAAGTGCAATGGAAAATGGAGATGAAAATCAGTGCTGATTTAAGAAAAAACATGAAAAGAAAGAGTGCAGCCCATGGATCAGGAGGATGGGGGACTCGGGCTCTCAGGACGACAAATTTAGGGGCATGGGTTAGTGGTGGCCTTGGCAGTGCTGAGTTAACAGTTGGACTGGATGATCTTAAAGGTCTTTTCCAAGATAAATGATTCTATAATTCTATAAATTCATTTGTAATGATTACCCAGATACATCATGAAGGACCATGCTTCATCAGACCTTGCCGTCCAGAGTATGACTCTTCTGGCCTACGTATGGTGTCCACCTTGGGACTCCTGGGGCCAGAGGGGGTGTCTTTGTGTTCAATAAACTCACGCTGATTTTTCGTCCATGAAGATGACAAATTCAGTTTTGAACCTGTAAACTTTCAGTATCTACCAGGTCTCGTGGTGCGGCTTGCCACAGCTCACCCAGCATCATCTGAAGACCCACTGCACCCCGAGCCTCCCTCCCGCTGTCTTCATTTTCTTGTCTTCCAAGTTTTTCTACTGACACAGATGATAAGTAGCTGCGTCCTCCCCAGTTTAACCTCGTGGCTATTCATTATGCTCTCTGTTGAATTGAAGAGGGTTAGTTTAATTTATAGTTCCTCATATAAAAGCTGTTCCAGAGCTTTTATCTGTTTTATTGGATCCCTCTGGCTCCTGCACAGCCAATAACACAAAACCAAAGACTCTTGAAACCAACAGTTTGTTGAAAGACAGCCCATAACAGCACTGAAGAGCAACTTTCAAGCCAGCACTAAAAGGATTAGTAGGAGAACTTGGTTCTATGATGTTTAGATATTCAAGGTTCCTGGATTGCTCCCAGCTACTAAGACAGGTGTAAGTTCCCCTCCAAGACACATATGCAGTCTGGACTTCATGTAATAAAGTTTGAGGATCCAAAACACATATAAAAATAACAACCCCCCCCCAACAACTAAATTGTGCAGGTGGCCCCCAAATGCTGTCAGATCCTCCCATTATGATTTTTTTTTTTTTTGTCTTCCTGGTGAAATTAGAAAGGAACTCTAAAAAAATTCTTTTGGACCAAGACAAAAGCAAACCAAGCACGAGACCAGTGTGCAGTGATCTTATGTGAATATTTTGTCTGGGTTACAAGCATACTCAGTTGTATTTGAGATTTAATTGTTTTCTGCCTTTTAGCAATTCTCTAGAAAAAAATAACATCTTGATGTGTGCACCTGAGGCACCACTCATCTGGTGGTCTGGTGAGTCAGATAGAGAACCTGGGTGTGATACCTCAGGGTATCCCTGGGATCTTCCACACTGAAAGGGAAGAAACTAGGGAGAAATTAATCTCCCACATCACTGACAATGCTTCAAGGTCTGCAGCTCAGACCTCTGCAATGTTTAAGCAAGCCGGGCAGCCAAAAGGCTTGCCCAGCTGTGGTCCAAGCACTGTCTCAAGGAAACTCTCATGGCACTTTCTGAGTTGCAAAACGTAGCTCTTACAATGTCCTGCTTGCCCAGTGCCTGCTCTCCAAGTGCTGCTCTGGGCGAGGAGGGCAATCAGACAAAGACAAGAGAGGAAACCTAATGCATCAGCATTCATAATTTTTTCCATTATACTCTTTCTATAGCAGTTCCGCAGTGGATTATTTTCTGCTTTCTGAAAGGTGGAGACAGTTTCATACAAAAGACTTGAATTCTGCAAAGATCTTAATTGCTGGAGAAGCCGGAGTACAAAGGACAAAACAAAGCTCTATTTTTATCCTGCCAGAGCACGGTGCTGTATTAAAAGCCTTTGGTATTAGCCTCTTTGTGTCTCTGTCAGGTAAGGAGAGCCAGCTCCTGCCCCTTCCCAGTGGGTATCGTGTTTCTGCAGAGGGATGTTATCTGTGCCCCCACCCCTGCATCACCCATTGGGCCAGCAGGGAGCCGATGGGTTTGTAAAGTGGCTTTCAGCCTTTGGCCAGATCCCGTTACGGCTTCTTGCCCTGGTGAGGAAAACAGTGACACGGAGAAAAACAAACCACCTTGAAGTTTTTGGGTTTGTGCAGTGTTTCTCATCCTTAAGGGCTGTGGTCGTTGACTAGTATTATCCTTGGTTTATGCCCAAGGAAAAGATGTGGCTAGGAAAAGGCTTGCCCAGGCTGTCACAGCAGGTCGGGAATAGGAACGGCAGCAGGGACCAAACCTCCTGCCTCAGGGATGATGCTCTGTGGCCACTGACCACACAGCCATTCTCAATGAGGTTTCACCAGCACAGCATGCTGCCCTGGCTGCTGCCTCCACTTCCTTCTTGCATCTCTGCCCTCTCCTGTGCATATGTTTCCTCCACCCCACATCACTCATATGTGTGTCTTCTTCTGCTCAGACACGCTCAAACCCACGTCTGGGGCCCCACATCACACACCCATCTCCTGCATATGTCCTCTCCCAGGGCCCTTCACCATCAGACCACATGCTACAAATTTTCACCCATCTTGAAAGTATTTTGCACATCTCCCCATGGGGACTAGAAGGCAAAGGACAGAGATGATCTGAGTTTCAGCAAGATCTCGGTATTTCTACCCAGCTCATCCCACCATGCAGCAGTTACTTGGCTTCACCATCTGCCTTCCAGGATGCATTACTTGGCATCAGAGGAGGCATCTCATGTCTTCAGGATGGGTATGTAGGACCCATGATTATTGGTCCTTCTCTTGTCTGGAGCATTTTCAGTCTGCATCTACACTAGTAAATTAGCCGCAGGCAGGACGTGGCACTGCCTTTCATCCACCTGCCCTGGGACAACCCTGGGGTGGTTTGGAGGTTTGGATGGGTCTTGGCTGGAGGGGAGAGTTTCCCAGCCTGGGGATGCTCTACCTGCTCAGGGTGTGGAGGTAGGTTTCTGGGCTGGTGGCACTGCTGGTCTGGCCCATTTGAGCTGTCCTCATGAACTCTCTTCCCACGTCCATGCTCAGCCCCTTTCTCTGGACACTCAGACACAGCACCCTGGGGAATGGCTACCAGGGACAGCCACCATCCCAGAGCCGAGACCCACTGGAGCCCAGAACCCCTCGAGAAGTCAGCATGCAGTCAGCTGCTGAAAGGAGGCTGAGGCGCTTGGCTGGGGCCAGGAAAGGATTATCTTACCAGATAATTAGCTGCATGCTGATGGCCACTGAGGCAAGAAATAAAAGCAGCTTCAATGAGCCACGCAGCCATGTCTCAGCACTGGTCACCTCCATTATTCAGGGTGGATCTGCATCAGGTGTCATGCCTTTATCTGGGGCTTTGATAAAAAGCATTAATCAGCTGCATGTGAATTATTCACAGAGATCATGGCTCACCTTTCCAAACCCCAGTGCTGAGGCTCTACTTCTCCCTACTCCTCTCCCTCTCTCCAAGATTTATGTCTGTCTTTCCTCCTCCTATAACTTGTTTCTGTGCAGGAAGGATGGGCTGTAGTTACAGCACTAGCTTGTGACCCTGGGCTTTAGTTTTTGTTTTCTGCCACAGATTCCCTGCATTTTCTTGAGGGAGGTGCTCAGCACCAACTGCCTGGGGCCAGGATGGGGCCAAGTTCATTGCCAGTGCCTTGGCACTAATATCCTGGTGTAAACATTTCTTAGCCAGCAGGAGAAATGCTGTGAGTCTGAACAGAAATCCCTCGATAATCCCTTTATGACTCGGAGTAGTCTATTCTGCAGGTTTATTCCTACCACTGATGCTCAGATTTGAAACATATTCCTTCCTCTACTACCAGGAAGCTTATAGGGTTGGAATAGGGCTCTCCTGTCATTGCCTCCTTTGGGCTCCTGGTTGTCTTCTGCTTCAGGGAACTTCAGCCCACCCTTCAGCCATAGCTGAAGTTCTCAGTTCCCTGTGCCCAGCACCCATTGCTGGGTAGGGCATGCCTTGCTGCCTCTGGCTCTCCCAGACCCCTCTCCAGGCACTGGTGGTCCATCTCCATCATGTAAACACGAGTACCTGCTGCCGTGCAGATGTCCTGGGACGTCTGAGACAAACACAGGGATGGTAGATACAACTTTGGATTTACAGGAGACACGGGTCCTTCCAAAAGTGGATACTCAAAGGGCACCTGATCTGAGCCCTAGCTCCCCATGGACACCTCTACTGCTGTGAGAGGAGGTGAAGCCCTGTTTTGGGATTCTGCTTCCCACTGCTGTCAAGGCAAAGCCAGGGGCAATGTCTTGCTTGGTGTTTGCTGATGGAGCGCTCTGATTCTGGCTCCTTTCCTGGGACAGGCTGCAGAGCTGGGTTGCTTCTGGTGCCTCAGATGGGCAGCAAGGAGAGCACGCTGTGCTGCGTCTCTGAATTGCTGAGGGACCAGCTGAACACTGCCACAGACACACTCTGGGGTTCATTTTACTGCTGTCTGTAAATGCCAGCGTGAGGAAACTGTTTCTGACTGAAGGGCTTTTTAATTTAGCAGAGAAAGACGGAACGGGTAATTAACTCCGGAAAACTTCTACAGGGAGATGCTGGATACTCCGCCACTGCCCTGGGCAGCTGATCCCCACAACAGTGAGAGGAGACCCCAACGGGTGTCTGGCTGCTGGGGAGACCAAGCTCCACATTTTGAAACTTAAAGGGGGCTTGTAAGAAAGATGAGGACAGACTTTGTATTAGAGCCTGTAGCGACAGGACAAGGGCTGATAGTTTTAAACTAAAAGAAGGAACATTCAGACTAGATACAAGGAAGCAATTGTTTACACTGAGGGCGGCGAGGCGCTGGCCCAGGCTGCCCAGAGCAGCTGTGGGTGCCCCATCCCTGGCAGGGCTCAAGGCCAGGCTGGACGGGGCTGGGGGCAGCCTGGGCTGGGGGGAGGGGTCCCTGCCTGTGGTGGGGGGGTGGGACTAGATGGCCTTTAAAGGTCCCTTCCTGCCCAAACCATTTTGTGATCTATGATTCTATGATTTCAAGGCAAATGCACCCCAGAAACAGGAGCAGCAGCTCTTGCTCCAGCCTGTAATGATGCAAAGCAGGTGAACATGCTGGGTAAATATTTCTGTTCGTTGTTGCAGGCCAGGGGTAGTTTGTGGGTAATCATCACAAAAGAACCAGCAGCTTCTGATGCACCAATATAAATTTTTAATGAAGTTAGAATAATAGAGAAATCCCAGCACAGCAAAGAGTTCATACAGGGTGAACAAAGACAGCCTGGCTAAACCGGCAGCCATCCTAGGGAAAAAAATAGGAAAGCCTGTACAAGATTCAATGAATACGCAATTATTAATTGGAGTATAATCAAAGACATGCAAGGTAGGTTTATGAGGAGATAGAGCCTGTCAAAACAAGCTTGGTTTGTTTCTTTGGAGTCGGTTTGTTTGGTAACTGCATGAAAGGAGCAGGTTCCTACAGAATGTTTGGTTTAACGCTGCCTGCTATCAGTGCCTCACACTAAAAAGAGCAGATTAATGGAGACAAACTCTAAAAATAGGACATCAGCTGAGAATCATCTTTGAATGACAGTGCTATGGTGCAATTTTGCTATTAAGCTCATAACTACCACATTAGTGAAAGGAATGTAAAAATAACTTACAATCAAATTTTCAAATAATATGAAGATTGACAGAGCAGTCAACAAGGAGACAGGGGAGGCAGCCACGCAGAGCAGTGGGGACCTTGGATGTGCCTGAACCAAAAAAGGGGCACTCACGTGCCAAAAACTGCCAAGAAACAGCATCTGCACCTCAAGCTGGCAGAAAATAGAGCCGACTTCCATGAAAGCAACAGCTCCAGACAGCACGGTGCACCAGCAGCCCAGCACGGTGAACAACCAACCCATTAATCCATAACTGCATGAATGGAGGAGGGATGGGGAGAAGGGAGGTGCGACATCCTCACTCTGCAGAGCCACAGAGATGCAGTAGATGCATCCCACCTGTGCCTGTATTTAGAGGGAGGGTGCTGCAAGTTGAACATTAGTGGGATAAAGAGCTGCGAAGATGATTTGAGATGGGAAAAAAAATGCACAATGAGAGGTGCCAAGAAGGGCCTTCTTCAAAAGAAGACTGAGAAGTACTTTGAGTACAAATGTGCAAGAGCTTTCAAGGGCAGAAAAGACCTGGCGAGCAATGGGCATAGAAGCCTCTGGCTTCATGTGCTCTGGACACCATGATGGGGGAGCCCAGCTGCCTCAGCTCAGGCTCCTGGGTCCCTGGGACAAGAACCACAGCATCTGGGGCTTTCTTTGTACTCAGTGGGGACTAAATTGGTGAAAGAAGCCAATTCTCATGGGGCACTGGAACCAGATTCCTGTTCGCTGAAGATCTGGCCATCCCTTAATGGTGAGGAATAAAGTTAATGGCACTGGCCAGCAGGACCAGGGCAGTGATTATCCCCCCACACTCAGCACTGCTGAGGCTGGACCTTGAATCCTGGGTTCAGTTTCCAAGAGGGACCTTGAGGGGCCGGAGCATGCCTAGAGCCAGGCAGGGGGCTGGGGCAGGGGCTGGGGCACCAGTCTCATGGGAGGGAGCTGGGGAGGTTCAGCCTGGAGAGGAGGGGGCTCAGGGGGCACCTGATCGCTTCCTACAGCTGCCTGTAATGAGGGACAGGACAAGAAGAAATGGCTTCAAGTTGTGCCAGGGGAGGTTTAGGTTGGATATTAGGAAAAATTTCTTCACCAAAAGGGTGTCCAGCACCAGAACATGCTGCCCAGGGAGGTGGTGGAGTCACCATCCCTGGGAGGGATTTAAAAGACGTGTAGATGTGGCACTTAGGGACATGGGTTAGTGGTGGGCTTGGCAGTGCTGGGTTAACGATCGGACTCCATGATCTTAAAGGTCTTTTCCAACTGAAACGGTTCCACGATGCTGTGTTAAAGGTGAGGCTGCAGCACGCAAGCATCAGTTGAGCTGGCTGAGGTCACAGCAGGCAGTAACTGGAACATGGCTGCAGCCCGCTCCTCCGCACCATCAGCATCAAAGGTAAGGCTGCTCCTCTGCGGCAGCCTAGGCCCTCACGAATCAAAGGCAAACTGAGGAAAACACCCACAGTGATTAAAATTCTACTGGGAAGTAGAAGTGGCTCTTGGCTGGCTGATACACCCAACGTCTTTGCTGTGCAGCACACCAATGGAAAAATGCACTTTAAAGCAATTTGGCTGAACTAGCTGGATATTTATTTTGTGTTGGGCATTTGAAAAATTCTAAGAGGCATTGGTCACCTTGAAAGTGGAAGGAATTACCTGAGTGATCACTTTCTCAGCCTCTAATTAGTGCAACCTGATGCTCTGGCCTTTCCAATTCCCAGTTCCCTGGAGGAACGACAGTTCTTCATTTCCAGACACAGAAACACCACTTTCTGCTTTTTATTGCACCTTTCAAGTGGATATTTTTTTTAGATTTTAAGACAGAGAAAGAATTGCTTCTCTGTGTGCAGAGCACACAGGATCGCTGTCCAGGAAGCAAATGGGGTAAAACCTGAAGGGCAGTTTGTTAGGGCAAAAGCATCTGCTTCAGTTGGCGTGTTTTTATTCACTTCTGCTGGGTAATGAAGATAGGAAGCTTGGAGCCATCATGAACGGAAGGATGCTCCATCCAGTCGTCCAGCTGCTGGCTGCACTAAGCCTGTGCAAATGCAGGACAGTATACCCGCTGCTTGCTCACAGCAGGGGAGTAGAAAGTGAAGGAAAGCACTGAAGGAGCATCCAGCCAAGGAAAAACTGCTGCTGTCATGGATGCAACATGAAGAGCAGGTTCCAGAGGCTGGAGCTGACACTGGCTGGGGGAGGAGGTGGACCTCCAGGTCTAGCATCTTTCCATCTCGGTCTCCCACCGCCTGTCAGCTGCCCACAGCCCCTGAGAATTCCCTTCTCACACGGACCCTGGGACAGGTCAGGGCTGCAGAAGTGATTCAGATCTCCTGTTCCACATGCCCATCAGTCATGAACTTAGTGACCACCACAACTGCACCACCTCAATGCAGGTGCCCATAGGAGGTGGTCTGAACACAACTCAAAGTGGCTTGTACTACGTATGGCTCCTGTGGGTGAGCCAAGATCTCCCTACAAGCCCTGGACCGCTCATCTGCCTGTCTCTGCCATCCATTCCCCACCCAGCTCATCTGCCTGGGCTGGGACCCTCGGGAGGCTCCTTGCCTTTCTCCTCCCAGACAGCAACTGAATAAAGCAAGTCTTTTCAACTCTCCTTTTGCTGCTCAAACTCCTACATAAAAGCAAGACAAAGGTAGGTATTTTTTTTCTGTTTGTTGCTCGGCAGGCTTTTTTGTTTTGTTTGCAGGTTTTTTGGCATTTGGGTTTGGGGGTTTTCTTTTTAAATTATTATATTTAGCATGCCTGCCCTGCATGCTGTCTATCTGACTCCTCATGTTTTTGACTCCGAAGCAAGGTTTTGCATGAACACGTACCTGGGAGATGTTCAGGGGGCCCTGCTGACTTCTAGCTGGGGCACACACTGGATTTCAGTGCAAAACTTAGTGCAACATCCAACCACAAGCAAAAGCCCTTCCTCAGTTCTCTTTTTCCTCTCCCCTCTTTAATGTCAGTGTAAATGATCTATAAGACAATTTAAATATGCCAGTCATGTTTTTGTGAAAAGCTCCCATATTTTTGCAATGACAGCATGGCTAAATGCAGAGATACACTAAGGCTGACAGAAAGGACAGACAATGTTTCCTTCTCTCATGTTCATTATTTACATGGTGGCAAAACCTAGACTGTAAGAAACCTTAAAAAATGTTCATTGCAGATAACACATAATAAAAAATGTAACATTGCAGATAATACATAAGGCATGACAACCGTGAGAAAAAATTACAGTAAGACAAATAAACAGGGGCAGAATTTGAAAAAGCTGGGGAACTACATTTGTCTTTTAAATTCCACCTTGATAATTAACCAAAAGATTTCAGTTTCTTTGAAACACATGCAAATTTTATAAAGCCAAATAGCAGAACCTTGGGAAAACCATGGCATAGCCCTGGTGCTGACTACCACCTAGACGCTGGTGGTTAGCAGCCTCGCGCACTGAGCTGTACACACTGCATCTGAGCTTCCTTGCCCCTCCCAGCAGACATCAATCACCAGCATCTTCCTCACCCTCCAGATTCCAAACCAAGCAGGAATGTGGCTCCAGCTCAAGCAGGAGCTGTGTTTTCCCGCTGGAGAGGACACAGGGGATCAGTGGGAGTGAAGGACAGACCACGCTCTCACCTGTTGGTGAAGACTTTGCTGTAGTTGAACACCTGGATCTCCAGGATCTCATTCCCATCGATACTGCTTGCCACTGGCCAGCGGAAGGTCTGCAGAGGAAGGATGAAAGGGGGATGTCAGGCTTGTTTCAGGGAGCTGCTGCGGTGTGATAAGGGTGGAGCTGAGATGACCATGGAAAAAAGCTAACTACCCCATTTCCCCAGCAAAAAGGCAGGCAGGGCTGTTTTAAAGGGGTCTCATGAAGAATGTACCTCAGTGCCAAATATCTGATAGATAGATAAATAGTATATGTATATATATATATATATATACATAGTATAAAGGGGTGTGTGTGTATATATATACATATCATATATATACCAGTGATGAGTGGCATTCCTCAGGGGTCTGTACTGGGACCACTGCTGTTTGATACCTTTGTCAGCAACACGGACAGTGGGATCGAGTGCACCCTCATCGAGTGCCAGTTTGCTGACGACACCGAGCTGTGTGGTACAGCCGATGCATTGTGGGGAGGGATGCCATCCAGAGGGACCTTGGAGGGCTTGAGAGGTGGGCCTGTGCAAACCTCATGAAGTGCAAGGTTCTGCACCTGGGTTAGGGCCATCCCCAGCACCAATATTGGCTGCGTGGAGAATAGATTGAGAGCAGCCCTAAGGAGAAGGACTTAGGGGTGCTGCTTGATAAGAAGCTCATCATGACCCAGCAATGTGCACACGCAGCCCAGAAAGCCAACAGTACCCTGGGCTGCAGCCAGAGCAACACAGCCAGCAGGTCAGTGAGGGGGCTCTGCCCCTCTGCTCCACTCTGGTGAGACCCCCCTGCAGCGCTGCGTCCGGCTCTGGGGTCCCCAGCACAGGAGAGACACGGAGCTGCTGGAGCGGGGCCAGAGGAGGCCAGGGAGATGCTCAGGGGCTGGAGCAGCTCTGCTGTGGGGACAGGCTGGGAGAGCTGGGGTGGCTCAGCCTGGGGAGGAGAAGGCTGCGGGGAGACCTTAGAGCACCTGCCAGTGCCTAAAGGGGCCGGCAAGAAAGCTGGGGAGGGGCTTTGGGCAAGGGCAGGTGGCGATGGCACACGGGGGAATGGCTTTACATGAGAGAGGGGAGATGGAGATGAGAGATGAGGAAGAAATTCTTCCCTGTGAGGGCGGCGAGGCGCTGGCCCAGGCTGCCCAGAGCAGCTGTGGGTGCCCCATCCCTGGCAGGGCTCAAGGCCAGGCTGGACGGGGCTGGGGGCAGCCTGGGCTGGGGGGAGGGGTCCTTGCCTGGGGGCGGGGGGGGACTAGATGGTCTTTAAGGTCTCTTCCTACCCAACCCATTCTGTGATTCTATGATACACACACACATTAACAAGGTAAGAAGCAATAGGACAAGAAGAAACAGTCTCAAGTTGTGCCAGGGGAGGTGAGATTGTATATTAGGAAAAATTTCTTCACTGGAAGGGTGGTCCAGCACTGGAACAGGCTGTCCAGGGACACGGTGGGGTCATATCCCTGGAAATGTTCAAAAAACACATAGATGTGGTGCTTAGGGACATGGGTTAGTGGTGGACTTGGCAGTCCTGCATTAACGGTTGGGCTTGATGATCTCAAAGATCTTTTCCAACCTAAATGATTCTATCATTCTATGATTTTATACATATAAATACATTTTTCTATATGTATGTGTATATATATATATGAAATCACCTTCAATTGTGGGTTTTTTTTACTTCCCGACGCAAGAAATCAGCCTGCCAAGCTAAACCACTTGAACTGCCTTCAGTTTTCTAAGTCACAGGTTTCTTGCGACCTCCAAAAGCCAAGCACACCCCTTTGCCAAGCGGCTCTTGGTGCACCAGATGGGATGGGAATGAGACATCCCAGATGCAGAGGCAGCGGGGTTGAGCCCTGCATCACTTACAGGAGCAGTAGCGCTGCACTCAAAGTCTTGAAAGGAAAGTGCTTATCAAGCAACTTCACAGGAAGAAATTAGTGACTCTGCAGAAATATGCCAACACCCGGTTTTAAGCTATTTTTTGCCCCTTTTACATTTTCTGCTGTGACTTAAGGAAGCAAATGAAAAAATTCCTAAAACAGAAAAGAAAACTAGAAATGGCCCCATGACAGTGGTATCTTTTTTCGTACAGTCCAGCCTCACTTCTCATTCTGCAGCCAGATTTACTCTGGGTTCTTCATCATGGGCATGTAACAGCCCTTCCCCTTACAGCATGTGCACTGCTGCCTGCTCACTCCTTCCCACCGCTTCAATGCTCCTAATGGTTGATAAATGCAACCAGCAGTCCCAAGATTAATTTTGAGCTGCCAGTTCCCTCTTGCCACCTCCATTCCTCTCTGTCCTGAGAAGTTGTCATGTCCTCACCGTTCAGGGCTCTGCAGTGTGTGCAGGTGGAGATTCATCAGGCCGGTGCTCCTGCCCACAGCTTGTCCTCCCCACCATGGTCCTCAGACAATGCTGGTGAAGGGGACAGATCATGACAGAGTCCACCGTGTCATGAGCACAGTAGCAGCCCATCAACCTCTCACAATGTGCTGGATGTTAAACTGGTCCCATCTATTACCTGCAGTTTCAGTGGGGATGCTTTACTTTGGGATAAGCTGCTCTTCCAGGAACAGGACTTCTGGTTGTTTCTGAGACAGAGACAGAAAGCTCAAGTGCAAGGGACGTGATTTCTGCCTGGATCTTCCTGGTCCTTCCTGGTATGTGGTGTTTATGTGTCCTCACCACCTCAGCAGAGCCCCAGCTTTGATCCATCTCTCCTGAGCCTTGGCCAGAACAACACAAACCCAAACCTCTGCTGCCACAGCGCTTATGGACATGGGTTAGTGGTGGGCTTGGCAGTGCTGTGTTAATGGCTGAACTCAATGACCTCAGAGGTCTTTTCCAACCTAAATGATTCTGTGATTCTATGCTCTCCATAAAAGAATAAACCATGCTGGTCATGGCCTCTTTTCGCTCACACACAGAAAAGAGTTTAAAGAACTCCAGAAACACATCCTGAAGCCCCAGCAAACTCTGTTCCTAGACACAGACAGGTCCTGGTGGGTTTTTTTCCTTCCTTGGAAATACCATTCTCTGCTTGTAGTGTAGGCATGCCCCCCCTCTGTTAGAGGTTTGTCAGGAAGCAAAATAACACATAAGGTCACTTGAAAAGTGTGGTGGCCTAGAGAGGCTCCCAGGATTCCATCCACTAAACAGCCTTGCTGACAGCTTTCCGCACCAAGAAGCTCGTCGGGGGATGTTCGTGCCGCAGCACATCCGCTGCTGCTGCAGTAAACCCCAGGGGTGGCCGGCCAGCGATGCACGGCATGGAGGAGCATGCTTCCATCTGCTGTGCTCTGCAACATGCTGTATCATCGTGGGAGCTCTCCTTGCACACTTGCTTGCACACTTCCAGCTCCAGAGGGACCCACCTGTCTAGGGCCACTAATGCAGTATGGTTAAAGCACTTGGATTTTTGCCTAAAATCCTGGGGCATGCAGTACAAGTTACCATTTTCCGCTGTCAGGAGTCTTCCCTTCATGGTGTGGCCCCTGGTTTCTTGGGGCTCAGAGCTGAATTCTGCTGCAGATCCCCTGAATTTGGCTAAATCGTTCAGGACAGAATGCAGCTGCTCTCGGTTTGGAGCTTAAAAATGAGGGTTAAGATTCCTCCACCTTGACTTAGCTGCTTACAGGTTAACCACCTAAATCCACACCCCTTGTCTGCAATCTCCATCACTAGAGAAACTCTGGCATGTCCTGGGTACAAACCAAGCCATGGCTCACCTTTGGGAGGGGGTCATACACTCTTTCTATCCTTTGTGGACAAGACTATCTATCCATGACTATATTCCTCAGATTAAAGAAGGGCACCCTGCTCTGGAAGCTGTCCAAAATCCCCCCCAAAAAACATTAACAGGTCAAGTCTCCTCTTGGTTTTATCTTAGTGCATGGAAAACCACTCAAATCGACTGGTAGCACCCAGCCATGAGCATTACAAACTTATTTCCCCTACTCCTGCCCCTTCATTTTACAAACACACTGTCCTGTGCACTAGTGAATCCCTAGGCATTGCTCCCCCCGAGGCTGCTGTCAGCTTCTCTGAGCATCCTTTGATTTTGAGTATTCTGGAGAGGCAGGTGGTTGATCTGGAGCAGCCAGACCACCTCTAGCACCTTGTGGGTGGAGGTCTGATGGTGGCAAGCCAGCCCAGCTGCGAAAAGTGCAAGCCTTTGTGCTTCTCTCTCCCAGTTACAGCCATTTCAGCCTCAGCAGACGAAAAAAAAATAAAAAAAATAAAAAAAACAAAAACCAAACCACCAGCTCAAAAGAACTAAGTGATACGCTTTCCCTCCTAAGACAGATTTTTTAAATTATTATTATTATTATCTTTTAAGCCTGGAAAGCATTATTACAGTCTCACAGCCTGACCTCTTAACCCAATCCACAGGTTTTCGTGTTTCAGTCAAAGACTCCTCAATCAAACACAGATATGCCTTGTAGCTCAGTCACAACATATTTTTAACAGGGAAAAAGGAAAAGTAAAAACCATCCCAGAATTCAAGCAACAACATTTCATTACATTTTCAGGTAAGTGGTTTCCGCAGCTGATTGCTTGCAGTGATAAACACCTGCACCACCATTCTGCTTTGAATTTATGGGCTTCGGCTCCCCAGCCTTCACCCTGTGTCCTCTCACCAAGCTAAGGTGCTACCTAAACTCTTTCATTTGGCTATTTAGATTTCATTCAGCTTTTTGGATATAATTCCTCACTGCCTGTGGAGACAGACAAAGGGAATTGCCCTCGGGCTGAAGCCAGCACTCACACTGCAACACAGAGTGGCAAAGCCATGTCCCAGCCCAGACCACGCACCTCCAGAACAAAGACTGGAGATGGGCACCCTGCTTTAGCACCTAGCACAGGCTCTGCCAAGGCAGGCATCATCCCCCTGCAAACTCCTGCTGCTCCCACTGGCACTGAGGCAGCTCACCCAGGAGCCGTGCCCCACTGGCACAGCCTGGCCCTTTGCAAGCAGGTTTTCCTTCTCTCAGCACCCTTGTGCCCTTCATGCAAGCGATGGAAGAGGGCAAATGTTTTGGAGCTGAAGTTTTCTCTGTTAATTTATAACACACCCTGTGGGACTACTTGCTCTCATCAATTCCGAGTGCCTGGGCTGAAGGGAAACGCTGTGAGGCAGGGAATGTGGGCTGGGGAGTGAGCACAAACCATGACATGCCATGGAGAAAATCAGTGGTGAGGGATGCAGTGCCTGCAGGGAGTCCCACACCTGCTTTCCGAGCTGCCTTCCACCAAGCTGCTAAAAACCAGCAGCACCAGGATGCACCCCCAACCCTAAGGTGCTCCCCAGATGTGGCATGCGCGGAAATGACCTGTCTGTCATCTCAGACCCAGTGAGTCCAACTTTCGCAACAGGCTGCACTGAATGGCTGCTCTTCACGGTGTTTATCCATGACCCTGTTTATCCATGACCGTGACCATGGCAGAGGACTTGTGGGGCGGGGGCAGGCTGGAAGGCTGCTTGCTAAAACGTGGCTTGTATCAGTAGAGAAGCTCGCAACGGCCACTTGGCTTCAGGATGAGTGCTGGAGTTAGCTAGCAGGGTGAAAACCATGGACTTTACTTTTATCCAACGGAGCTATGCGGTCTGATGGGCCACGGCGCTGAGGAAGCCAAGGGAATGAGACTACAACCATCCATCCCTCCTCCCCTGGCAGCAGCAGCAGCTCCACTCAACCTTTCAAGTCCATTTTTAAAGAGAGATGAACATCCAAGGATTCTGCAAAACATCCATGCCATGTGGACGCCAGCTAAAAAACTCACGATAAACCTTAACTTCCCATCTAACTGAGGGACACATTCCAAGAGGTGCTGCATGCTGCCATGGGGACAGTGGCTCATCCCAAATCATCCACCTGTGAGGTTCTCCATCTCCTTCCAAGTCAGAAAGTTCCTCATATGTCACTGTGGTAGACATCTGACCCTCACAGTTTCCCCAGCTCTCCAGTTCTCCATAGCTCATCTCCTGGGACTGATGACCTCATATCCATCAACAATCCCTCCAGCCATGGCATGATCTCAGTACTACATCACTATTAAAGTAATAGTATAATCGGCAAACTAGTTTCATTCCTTCTCAATAATCTGCCTAGAAACTGGGGGACAGACTCCTTAGCAGGGCCTGTAGCAATAGGACAAGGGGTGATGGTTTTAAGCTGAAAGAGGGGAGATATAGATGAGAGATGAGGAAGAAATCCCTTATGCTAAGGGCAGCGAGGCACTGGCCCAGGCTGCCCAGAGCAGCTGTGGGTGCCCCATCCCTGGCAGGGCTCAAGGCCAGGCTGGACGGGGCTGGGGGCAGCCTGGGCTGGGGGGAGGGGTCCCTGCCTGTGGTGGGGGGGTGGGATTAGATGTCTTTAAGGGTTCTTCCAACCCAAACCATTCTGTGGTTCTCTGATTCTATAAACTTGCTCTTGCTTCACATTTCACATAGGAAAAGGTATGGGGGACACAGTCATGGGAGAAAAGATAAGTGTGATGCACCAAACGAAGAGAAGTGGCAACCAGACTGCATTTAAGGCTCAAGCGAAACACAGAAAAGGAAGAACAGGATCCTGGGCAGGAGAAGGCTGAGAGGGGACCTGAGCGATGCACACAGGTACCTTAAGGGCCACGTGTCAGGGGGCCGGGGCCGGGCTCTTGTCAGCGGTGCCCAGCGACAGGACAAGGGGCAACGGGCACAAACTGCAGCACAGGGAGCTCCGTGGGGAGAGCAGGAAAAACTTCTTTCCCTTGAGGGTGACGGAGCACGGGGACAGGCTGCCCAGAGAGGCTGTGCAGTCTCCTTCTCTGGGGACGTCCAGAGCCCACCTGGATGTGATCCTGTGCAGCTGCTGTAGGAGAGCCTGCTTGAGCAGGGGGTGGGCTGGGTGGTCCCAGGGGTCCCTGCCCAGCCCCACCACCCTGGGGTGCTGTGGTCCTGAGCTACCAGACATTTGTGATGACTGTGTATTATAATGGGATGGCTGGAGGAACCCCTGCTCCCCCCTGCTGTATCTGCTATATGTCAGGAGAAAACCAGCCCTGGGTGACAGCTATGCCTGCACCCTCCATCAGGGCTGGGTCCAGCTGTGTGCCAGATGTGGAAGAGGAAGGCTAGGGAGAGGATGTACAGCTGGAGGAGCATCTCAGAGTGCCTGCACCACTGTTGATAGCCAAGTTGAGAGCAAGCAGCTCTCAGCACGGGGACTCAGCACCATCCTGACCACCTGTGGGCTCCCTCCCCACCAGCCCCATTAGGGAATGCCAGCAGCACCGACCCGGCAGCAGGTCCACCACAGCACAGTGCCATGGCCGGGGTCGCTTCCACAGGCTGCCGCGCTTTCATTGCCCTTCCTCATTCCCTGCCTGGCTGCCTGTTTGTTCTCCCTACTGGTTTTATTGTTAAAAGCCTTTTTAAGAAAAGCCCTGTGCAAAGCTAAGCAAGCGATATCTGCTGGATCAATTTTAGCTGTTTTTATCAACAAAGGGAAGAAAAAAAAGAGGTGGAAGCAGAGAAATGTTTTGGCAGAATGCAGAAGCCAGATTCATCCAGCTAGACAGCTTTAAGGAAGCTGGGAGAGCATCTTTGCAAGCCATGTTTCCCCTCGTTAAGCGATATCACCCCTTTTCAAGCCATTTCTCCCCTTTTTAAGTCGTATCTCCCTTTTTTCTGTAGCATCTGGGAACCTTGGCTGGATGCTCATCCTGCCTGTCATCTCCAAGCCTGACTAATCAGGGGCATTTCCAGATGTTCGGGTCAAGGCTGTAACTGTGGGTCTTGACTGTACTGGCAGCAGCATCTAAGCCTGTCCTGGTCCCTTTAGGAGAGACTGAATGCAGGCAAGGAAGACCACACAGGACTCATCCACAGCTCTCCATGCCCAACACCAGCACTGGAGTCCCCTTCCCTCCTGTGCTGGGTGCCTGCAGGACAAGCCCCTCCAGGAAGATACCCTTTGGGGTGCTGGCAGTTCCTCGTTAAGTAAAATACAGCCGTAGTGCCATACATACCCTTCGGAATAGCCAGCAGCTCATCAGCCCCAGGCTCTGGAGAAGCACAGGTTTTGCATAATTCATTAAGCAATGAATAAAAATAATTGCAAAAGAAATAGAGTGAAACCAAACAAATGGAAACTACTGGTGCAGCCCAAATTCAGCCTAGTAGCGGGCCCTCATGAATGTTAAGCGGTGGCAGGGAAAGCCAATGCCCTCATTAGTGCTGTCAAAAGAAACTTTGGCTTTACATGAACCTAATGTGAATTTTCTGTTTGTCCTCAGCTCTGAGATGAGGCAGGGAGCATCTTCTTCATCCTCACCCCAATTTGTCTGCCCTCACAGAAATGAGAGATCAGCCAGCTCAGCTTCCAAAGCCTTCCCCACATGGGGGATGAGGCATCCCCCCAACCAAGTCACTCCTCAGACACAAGGTCACCATTTTACCCCATTTCAGGGAAAAGCAGAAGGTAACAAGGTAATTTCTGAAGCTTCTGGTTCATAAATGATCAGTGCAAAGAGCCACCTGAGCACTGGGAGGGCACACAGGTAACAGGCGAGTCGCGTGGAGTAACACCCCACCTCTCACCCCACTGGTACTGAATTCATTGCAAAACTGAAGAACTAGGGAGCTGAAGAGGGAATAAAACTGCTTCTGCAGAGGGAGGGCAGGCAGACCATCCTGCTCATCCTTGACTGTCCCACACTTGCAGTGCCCCTGAGCAGACCCCGTGATACTGCTCCAGCCATCAGGGCTCATCAAGAAGACAGATCAATTTTGGGTATCACAAGCATGACAGACCACATGGACCCATCACCTCCCTGCAAACTCTGCCTGTGGGATAGCCCCATACAGGGGGAACAGCTGGGGAAGCATTGAGTGCTGCAGTGATTCAATAATAAAAATTTATTCAGTAAAATTTTCAAACTGGGCTTGTCATCAATGGCATGATGTCTCGCCTTGTGTGTACTCTCAATGGGAAACACCTGCTTTCCTGGATAGCCCCATCAGCTAATTACTCCAGGCAGCACAAGACACACTCCTGAGCTCAGAGCAGGTTTCTTGTCCGTGGCCATTGCACCAGGGAGTCATAGAATCATAGCATCGCTTAGTTGGAAAAGACCTTTAAGATCATCAGGTCCAACCATTAACCCAGCACTGCCAAGCCCACCACTAACCCATGGCCCTGAGTGCCACATCTACACATTTTTTGAACACCTCCAGAGACGGTGACTCCACCACCTGCCTGGGCAGCCTGTCCCAGTGCTGGACACCCTGTCGGTGAAGAAATGTTTCCCAGTCTCCAACCTAAACCTGCCCTGGTGCAGCCTGAGGCCGTTCCCCCTTGTCCTGTCGCTTGTGACCTGGGAGCAGAGACCGACCCCCCTGGCTGCAGCCCCCTCCCAGGCAGCTGTAGGGAGCAGCAAGAGATAACAAGAGATTTAATAGAAGAAGAGGGAAAAGGACTGCATCTCTGCCATCTTTTGGTGTGGCTTGTGCTCTGCCCTACACAACGAGCAGCATGCACCTATGCGAGGACCCAGCATGTTCCTCCTAAAGGCAGCTCCCTCCAGCTGTGGAGGGGCAGGGACTGGCATTCAGCCTCCCAGTGTGTGCCAGTAGTACTGCTCTTACAGAAAAGGGCAAGCAGCAGCCTCCCCATTCCCACCAGTACAGGAGGCATGGCCCACAGGCAAATCTTGCCAACGTGGCTGAATTCTCAGCACGCTCCCAGCAAAGCTGGAAAGGTGAAGCCAGAAATGTAGGCTTGCCGTCCCCTCCAAACTGTAGCAAGGCAGATCTCACCGGCAGTCCCCTGCTGTGCTTCCTGTGTTTTCTGTGCATTGTTCACTGCATGCCACTAGAACACACCAAACTGTTGTGGTTTGGGCCAGTTGGGATAGTGTCAGGTCACGGTGCTACAGCAGGAGCTGTGTCTCACCTGGCATTAGTACACATTTAGGTAACTGAACGCCTTGTGGAGCGGCTACGCACATCTCAGCTCATCTGTTAGATGCTGTGAAGACCTCGCTTGACCCAGAGGATCAAAGCCTGGCTGGTGGGGCAGTTGTTCAGGGCGTGAGCCCTCTTCTACTGGCACAGGAAAGACTTAGGAATATGTTTAACTTTAAAACCACTCATGTTTGGGAGGTCCGAAGCCCCGGAGTAGCCAGCAATTGCACACCCTCATGTCATCTCTGCCAGGGCTCCATGCTGATCTTGGTCCCCAGTGCAAAGTAACCTCTGATTCATGCTGGAGTTTCCTCTGGCTGGAGCCAAGTGCTGATGAGGAAAATCAGGGTATCTGCAGTGTGGGTGAGCAGGGGGCTGTACAGCCTAGCTGCTGCATTTGCATCACCTATCATCCAGCACAAGGAGATGAGAGAAGCCCAAAGATTGGTCCGGACACACAAGGTTGCTCCAGATCAACTTGCCTCACCCTGCTGCAGTTCACTTTGTAGATACTACCAGGCTCTCACAGCAGGAATTGCAATAATCATGATCTAAACAGAGAGATGGGGACAGCCTGAGGCTCATCCACCCAGATGCAGTAAGAAGCACTAGAAGAAAATATGGTGCATGCTGATATATACACCTGTGGCTCAAGGGTCTCTTATACCTGCTGTCTGTTAAGCTTTATAGTCATCATCCTCCTGATATGCACCAATGCCCATCCTCTCCTTCACACTGCCTGGGACTGCAGCGGGCTCCAAGCTTGGCTGGGATGCTCCAAGATCACCGCGCAGCACCAAGCACTCAAAGCAGCCAGTGTCTGGCATCCCACTAAGCCTGAGAAAGCAAGTGGAGCCTCCAGCCCTTCAGCCTCAGCAGAGAAGGATTCAAATCACAAAGAGTTTTGAGATGCAAGCAGCTCTGCCAACGTGCACCTCCGTGGTTGTTATTCAAATCAGTGATTATATTAACAGATTGCTGTGTGCAGATCTATAGAAATCTGCATACCGTTAACATCAGCAGCTTCCCCTGGCTACCTCAGCTTTGTAGGAACGTGGTTGGAGCTACATCTCTAGCCACCTTCTCTGTGCTGCACCCATCCCGTGCAGCCCTGGAGCTATCAGGGGCAGATCCCACCCTGTCCCTGCCCTGGACTTACCCTGCCCCTTAAGCCTCCCTGGCAGTTTAGGGCAGCCTGAGTTTAAGCTCTCCCCTAAAACCAGGAGCAAGGTCTAATGTGTGCCAGAGCTGCTGAGGAGCAAGGTGGATCTGGGTATGCTTCTGGCTGCACAAGCTGGCAACACCACGGGGAAAATCACCCCACAAACTTACCCCATGCCTAGAACCAGGATGAAACCTTATTTCCTAAAGGTGGAAAAAGCTATATAAAGCAATAAACAGTGTAAAGATCCCAATATTCTTCGTAAGCCCTTGTATTTTTCCACCCCTGGGAACTGGTTATCTTCTACGAGAAACACAAAGCAATCAGAGGAAACATCCATTCTCTTTTGAAAATATATTTCCATTTTGAATGTGACTTCTTAGCAGCACCTCTATTCCCTGCTTGTGTGGGTGACCTTATTTCAATCATCTCAGAATATTTCATTGGTTACTGCTTAAGAAAAGGCTGTATTTTAAAACCACCCAGAACTCGGGTTTCAATTCCTACTCTGTCCCTTTCCAAGCCCAAAGCTGAGCGCTGAAGGCTGGCACAGCACCCAACCAGCACCCAAAGCAGATCAGTGGGGCTGTTACCAGCGTGAGCGGAGGGATGCAGGGGGGTGCGGAAGGCTGGCAGGCTGAGCATCAACAACTGAGGCACTGGGGACGTGAAAAAAGTTTTCCCCCCTGAGGCAAGAAAACTGAGAGCCAAGAGCCCAGAAGGATTTGCCCAGTGGGGACAAGCATTTTTTCCTGAAACTTCAGTGCCAACAACGTGGATTTTTATTATTTTTTTAATTAATCACACCCCAGGGAAAGACTGTAGGGCTGTTTCCACCTCGTGGGACACCCTATGTCCTCAGCTCCAGCCAGGACACAGACAAGAGACCCGTTTAGTACCTGCCAGGAGAAACCCTGGAGCAGACAACAAAGATGCCAACACACTCAAATTGGGGAATGGGGACATTCATCTGGACAGGGAGTCACAGCAAGCAGACCAGATGTGTGAGGCAGACCAGGAGGAAAACACATCTCTTACCTCATCAAACCTGGCCTCGTCCTCACAGTTTTCAATCACTCGGGTGTAGAATGAGAGACCTGGAGGGAAGAGGAGAAGCAGGTTGGTTGCAGTGAGGAGTGAGGCAGCTGGGGTAGCAAGGACGAGTAGGGGCAGCAGAGACCGTAGAGTCGGAGTCTGCAGAGGTGGCCTCTGCACAGCCTGTGGGCATTCCCTGGGGTGGGGAAAAGGCATCTGCGAAGGTGTGAGAACACTCAGGCAAGAGGGTGAATCCAGCTTCAGCTCCTCCATACCGGCACTAAACACCACATTAACCTGCTTAATAGCTAATTAAGAAGGATTTTCTGGAGTGCGCTTAATTGGCATATTGAAGTCGTGCTCCGTCTATTGCAGAGCAGATGAAACAGAGCAGGGGGATGCGGACTGCGGCTGTTTCAGCAGCGGCTTTTAGATCAGTTGAACCAGGGCTCCTCAGGCTTAGGGGTATTGGTATGCCAGTCTACACACCCCAGAGGCATGCACGAACCCTAAGGGTAAGATTTAGGACCGACTACCCCAAGAAAGCCACCCCAGCTCCTGCACAGAGCAGAGGATCTTCATGTTGGAGTCCAACCACCCTGACGGCAGCATCCTTGCACTGCCACTGCCCCAGCTATGCCAGCCACTGCCTCGGGGCAGGGATCCGGGCAGGATGAGATGCTCAGACTGCTCTGCCTGTGCAGGCAGGGGAGCCTCAAAAGCCTCTGGTCAGCTGGGGGCAGGGACAGGGTAAGAGGAGGAGCAGCTGCAGAGGGAAAGCCCAGAGAGCAGCCAAGCATGTGCATTAGTTATTGAAATAATCAGGTTTTCCCAAGGATCCCAGCTCCTAGGTTGCCCCATGCTTTCAGCTGTTCTCTGAGGGATAACCTCACCCACCCACACTCCCTGGAATCAATATTTTTAGTTAATATCCAGTTCATAACACTGCAGGATGAAAAATTACAAAAATGCTAATATTTAATCACTGAATCATATTGAGGCTTTCCCTTCCCAGAAAAGTAACTATCTCCTGGGTAATTTAAAACATCTCTCTCTGTGTGTCAGTCTGGTTTGGGACCAGCACTGCACAGACAACCTGAGGTCAGGGTACATGGATGCCAGGGTACCCCTTGCTGCTGCCAGGTCAACTTTTACTTTATTTTACCAAAGACTGAGGTACCCTGATGACACAGCCCTTGGCAGGGAACGCTCCATCCCTTTCTAATTTAGTTCTTACACAAGGAGGGCCAGAAAATCATTTTGTCAGACTTTCTGCTGCCTGCAGCAGCTGACCTGGGTAAGGCAAACCCAAAAGGTGCATCCTGTATCGCAAACCACTCTCCCAGTTCCTGGCCATGAATCATGGCACCCACGGATGCATGAGTTTCTTGGGGATATAGGCAGAGCACTGTATCTGTCTCATGCCAGGCAACTTCAAGTGAGGGTGGAGGAGACCCATGAGCTTCATGGGCTATGGGATGGCTGCCCACCCTCGCCCCATGCACGTTACCTGCCTCGCAGTGCCAAGGGGCACAGTGATGGCTCCCTCCTTGCTTTCCGTGGGGTGGGATGTAAGGTGCAGTGGGATGCAGCCCAGCCCCTCCTCACCCAAGGTAGGGGAGCCTCGGTGGGAAATAAGACCATGACTCCACTGGGATGGAGCCAGCAGGAGGAGGGCCACAGAGATACTCAGAGGCTGGAGCAGCTCTGGTGTGGGGACAGGCTGGGAGAGCTGGGGTGGCTCAGCCTGGGGAGGAGAAAGCTCCGGGGAGACCTTATTGTGACCATTCAGTACTTAAAGGGGGCTTATGAGAGAGATGGTGGTGGTCATTTTAGTAGCAATGGGACAAGGGGGAATGGTTTTAAATTAAAAGAGGGGGGATTCAGACTAGATATAAGAAATATTTTTTTTTATACTGAGGGCAGCAAGGCACTGGCATAAGTTGCCCAGAGAAGCTATGGATGCCCCATCCCTGGAAACATTCAAGGCCAGGTTGGATGGGGCTGGGAGCAACCTGGGCTGGTGGAAGATGTCCCTGTCTATGGCAAGGGTCTGGGACTAAATGGCCTTTAAAGGTCCTTTCCAACCCAAATCATTGTGCGATTCGATAATTCTAGGACCACACAGCCTCCTAGGTGATGGGACAGACACCACATGCCAAAGGCACAGCCAGCATCTCAGCTTTGGTGTGAGCTCAAGGGGCAGCTGCTGAGCACCCTCATGTAGGTATGGGAGCAAACTACTGAGGAGACGTCCACAGGTCAGGGGGTGAATCAGCTGTGAGCGAATGCACGAAGGAAGCAGGATCTGAAAGACACTCCAAAGGAGACAATCTGCAACCCGAAATATTTCTCCTAAGAGCATGACTTAAGAGAAGCCGACACGGTGGGACCCCTCTGCCCTGTCCCCTCCCAATCCAGTGAGCATTACGGTGATGTTTCTTTCATTACAGCAGTATCATTATCCATCTTCCCAGTGGTGCTCCAGGAGTATCCATGAATGATCTCCCTCATTTACACACACTAATCCAGAGACAAAGCCTCGCCAAGAAGCTCTTTATAACCCCATTTGTGATCAGTTAGCTGACAAGTGTTCTAATTGCACCAGGGCACAGGCCCCCTCCTTCACAAATGCAATTAGGCTGGTCTAAGAATGCTAAAAGTGCTATGGGCAAGTGACCCTGTAGGAGCTCAGACCCTGCTAGGGGACAGCAGCAGACACCCCCAAAATGGGCACACTGCAGAAAAATCATTTTTCTGCTCTTCCCCTGCAGCCAGCCTGAAGAGCAAGTATTTGCAGAAAATCCCGTCACCCCTAGCTGAGTTGCACCTGCAGAGCAAAGAGGTTGAGAGCAACAGCAACTGATCCGGGGCTTTGGAGCCCTGGTCAGCATGCACAGAGCGGCTGCTGTGGAATGATGGGTGCCCTAGAGTCCCTGAAGTCCAAAACCAGCCCCAAATCTGCCTCCTCCTGGGAGGGTCATAAAGGTGAGGGATCCTGTTGATTAACACAATCCAACGCCACAGTGGGAGACAACTCCCTGATACTTAGGGGTGGGAGTGGATTTTGGCCACAGTGCTGGGACAGAGCCTACTTCTCCCCTCCACTTCCAGAAGAGGAGCTGGATAACCTGGCACCTCCCCCTGGCTGCTCCCAGCGGTCCAGAACTGGGAGCTCCTGTTTGTGCCTCAGTTTCTCCTCTTTGCAAAATGGAAATAGTGCAGCTATGGCTCATGGGGGCTGCTGGGAGTGCAGGGATCCCTGAGAGAAGAGGAGCAGCGTTATTCCATAGTCATCCCACACGACTGTCAGTCTCAGCCCATTCTCAGGAACGCTTTTATCAAGGTTGTGATTTATTAATCTCCCACCTGAGCTGAAGTTGAGCAATGTTTCGGAGCACTGCCCACCTGCAGAAACACACATGGCAGCCTGTCACAGTGGAGTTGAACTCTTTTTAACTTCTTTTCACTCAATAATAGATGCTTTTGGCTGAATGAGCAAACACACACTCGGGGAGCTCTGCCTGAACCCCCCAGGCTGTGCTGCCAACAGGTGAGGAGAGGGAGAAGGCTGGATAGCAGCTTGACTAGCAAAAAGCATCCCTCTCTGTGGTGCTCAGTAACTCCAGGAAGGCCAGGGTGCTGAGAAGTATCAGCACAACACTCAACCTTTGAGTTGCTGTGAAGAGCACTGAGGGATGTGAGGCTGGTGGAGGTCACCTCACTCCACGCTAAAGGGGTCTAAAGCTCTTCTAGAGTCACTGGAAAAAGGCAGGAGACTCTTCCCTCTGGAGACTTTGGTACCACAACCCAACTGTCCACAGCTGGATGCTCTACCAAGCCTGGGACCAGGCTCTAGGCCAATGTGCCTGTTTCCATCCCATCCCATCCCACGGCAGGGGTTAGCCCAGGGCTGGGCAGTTCTAGGGCAGTTTGGATGGGCCCCGGTTGGAGTGAAGAGCTGTGGCTAGCCTGGGTGGGGATCAGGGCAGCAATGGCACAGCATCATTTTAATGAAACAACAAAAATGCAGCCAGGTGGTTAAAGAGTCAGCCAGAGAGGATGAGGCAGTCAACAGGACAAATAATGCAACTTCATAGCAGCACTGAACTTGCCACACCATGACTCTGCTGCCCACCATTCCCAAAGTCTCATGGGCCAAGGGGACAGCAAAGCATTGCCTGAGCCACAGATCCATTAAACACTGGAGAAGCTCTGCCCCATCCACACGCCAAGTGCCCACAGTGCTGGGATGCTTCATGGCCACCTCCAGCGTGGGACCAGGTGGGGAGCAGATCCTGTTCCAAGCTCCAGGTGTACTTATGGACCCACCAGCGCAACAGCATCATAGCCATGTCCTAAGCACCCTGGAGGCAGGAAAGCCTTCACGCAGAAGGCAGTGCAGTACATCCTCAGAGTTGAGTGTCACCTGCTGAAACCCAGCACTGAGACCCACCTGTGCTGTGCTGAGACCTGACTCAGGCACCAGCAGAACCCAGGCCTGCTTCATCCAAAGCAATCAGCAATCCGGCATAAACCAATCCTCACACGCACCACCAAGCATGCCAAGAAAAGACCGAGAACATGCAAGAACTCCTAGCTCACTATTAATACAACTGTTGAAATCCATGGTGTGTCAGAAAGATCACCTTTCCATAAGGATCATACTGCTTATGTATCTTCACAGTGTGGTAATTCCAGTCCCCTCACCCAGAATGAGGTCCTGTCCCCCATGCAAGGTCCTGTCCCAGACTCACATCTCACGTTAGCCAGCACCCCAGGCTCGCTGCTCTTCCACAACCCAAAATGATGCTGCTACACCTCAAAGAGGTATCCAGGGGATCTGCCCCTGGACTTCTCTGTCCACAGGGCAGACATGGAGCTGCCTCTGCTTGTTCCCCTTTTGGGGCAAGGAATTTGAGTAAGATGTAGAGAGGCTTTGGAGCTAAATGATTACATAAGACACTAAACTGCTGTTCCACGTACAGGCAAGTTTTCTGCAGTTTTGGACACAAAGTGAGTGGCATGAACAGGGAATGAGCCCCAACCCCTCTCTACCCACCATTCCATCTGAGGGATGGGTTGGTCCTGGCCCTCCTGCCTGCTGCCTTCACTGGCCCTACCACACATGGGATCGCTTCCTGACCCACCTCCACCACCCTTTTAGCAGCAGGACATTGCTACCCATGACCTCAGGATCCAGCCCTGCTGGGTCTGGTCACCAGGAGCCTCTCTCTAGGACCAAGCTTGCAGAAGGCAGCAGCATCAGGTGTCCCAGTCCTGAGCTCTTCGCCTGCCCAGCATGAGCAGGGGAAGAGGCATCCCTGCCTGCAGGTATCGGTAATACCGCTACAAGCACAGCATGAGACTAAACCCCCTCTTTGCACAGAAATCAATTGCAGCAAGATACCAGGAAAAAAAATTCTGAATCCTGACCCAGCCATCCTTGAAGATGAAACCAAATTTCTCCCCTGGGAAAGAAATGTCCATGGGAGACCAGCTTCTAATGGCTCAGCACCGGGGAAAGAGACACAGCTGTGAAGTTTAGTGTCATCCTCCCGGGATGGTGTGACAGCAATAGCAATCCTGCAACACACAGAAGTCAGCTCATGCCTGGGAGGGGAATGGCAATGGGATCATGGGGGGGCCTGGAGAAATGTCCTGGCACCCCGTGAGGGCTCTGACAAAGGAACTAGCAGGAGCATGAGAAGGTGGGCACAGCAGGAGCACAGTGGGTGCAGCGCTGATCTCAGAGCATCTCAGAGTGGGTGTCATTCCTTTGCCCATTGGTTGGACCATAGGGTCTCACAGTGGCTCTTAGGCAAAGATGTCTCTGCTGTGGGGACAGGCTGGGAGAGCTGGGGTGGCTCAGCCTGGGGAGGAGAAGGCTGCGGGGAGACCTTAGAGCACCTGCCAGTGCCTAAAGGGGCCGGCAAGAAAGCTGGGGAGGGGCTTTGGGCAAGGGCAGGTGGCGATGGGACACGGGGGAATGGCTTTACATGAGAGAGGGGAGATGGAGATGAGAGATGAGGAAGAAATTCTTCCCTGTGAGGGTGGCGAGGCGCTGGCCCAGGCTGCCCAGAGCAGCTGTGGGTGCCCCATCCCTGGCAGGGCTCAAGGCCAGGCTGGACGGGGCTGGGGGCAGCCTGGGCTGGGGGGAGGGGTCCCTGCCTGTGGTGGGGAGGTGGGGGGGTGGGACTAGATGGTCTTCAAGGTCCCTTCCCACCCAGACTGTTCTGTGATTCTGTGTCACAGCAGGGACAGATCCTGCCTGTTCAACAGGATTAGGTGCCAGGCTCAGGGCCAGGCACACTCAACACGGGTTCTCCTCACTGGGAGCACCCGTGGTGGCCTTTGGCCCTCCTGCAGACCCCCTTGCCCCACTGCCAGGGGAGGAGGGGGGGGGGCAGGGGATGCCTAGGGTGGCTTAGGGCTGGGGCCACTCCAGGCTTCAAGCCAGCGGGGGGGCACGACCTGTTCCCAGAGACGCTACTTAACTGCCCCTGTGCTGATGCGGGGAGGCAGGGACAGGAAAGTAAAGGGGTAATTGTACCTTTTTAATGACTTTACACCCGCTAAGGCAGTGCAGGGAGGGCCACTTCAGACAGTGCTGACTGCCCTGGCTTGGAGGTGTTGAAAATACCTGCTCCCCTGCTCTCCTGCGGCTATTCCCCACTTCTGGCACTGACAAACCACCCCACAGCTGCCTCTGCACACTGGTGTGCTCCCACATGCGGGAAGATGGATCCCGTGGGCTCACACCCAGCCCGCCCCAAGCCCCCAGGTGCCTGGAAATGGTTTGGCTGCTGCTGAGAGTACACACTGCTGGAGAGTTTTTGTGCTTTTTGCAGCTTGCTTCGGAGCTGGCGTGGATCCAAGCAGAAGAACCAAGGCTGCAGCATCCTTAGAAGAAACCCAAGCACACACCAGGTTCCCGCACCAGGCAAGTTCTCCTCCTGTCCCTGCCAGTGACACTTTCTTGGGGACACAGCTTCATGACCAAGCCCGTGACCCTACAGCAGGAACCTCCGGCTGGGGCTGGGTCCTGCTCCCGGGGAGGGGGAGGGGGGAGTTTGTCACCCCGGGACTTGCCCCTGGATGAATGAATCCCCCTGCCCAGGGGCTGCCCGGGGCAGGGGGTTAATGGGGGACCTGCAGTGTCCCAGGCCGGGTGCAGGCGGGCAGGGGGACCCCAGGAGAGCAGCTCTGGTGAGGGGGTGCTCATGCCCCAGTCGAGGAGGGGTGGGCAGCCCTTAAGGGCTCGCATCCCCCCTTCCCAACCTAAGCACGGCCGGTGGAGGGGAAAGTGAGGCGGGGGGGCGGGGAGGCGGCGGCAGGGAGCAACCCATCCCGGGACCCCCCCCGACAGCCCCCCCCTCCCCGCTACCTCGGAAAGCCGCTTTGGCGATGCGGTCGGCTTTGCCGCGGAGGCCGGAGACGGTGCGGAGCTGCAGCAGCAGAGCCATGGTGCGGAGCGGGGCGCGGAGCGGGCTGGTGCCGGCTGGCAGCGGGACGATGCGCTGTGTGCGGTACGGTGCGCGGGGCGCTGCGCTGCGCTGCGCGGGGTGCGGTACGGTGCGCGGTGCCGGGCTGCGCTCCGAAGCGCGGTGCGCTGAGCGGGGCGGGGTGCAGTACGGTGTGCAACACGGTGCGCGGGGCGGTGCGCGGAGCCGCGGGGCGGTGCCCCCCCCCCCCCCCCCAACAATTCGCCGTTGAACACTCCCCCCCACCCCCCGGGGAAGCCGGGTGGTTGGGGGGGCGGGGGAGGGGGCGGGCTGCAGAGAACTTCCCGCTCCGGTTGCAGGCGGTTGTGAGTGGGGAAACTGAGGCAGCGCCGCACATCTCCCCGGCCCCAGCACGGCATCTGCAAGCTGGAGCCTCTGGGACAAGAGTGTGCATCCACAACACCCCCCTCCCCCCCCCTCCCCCCAAACCGTACCGCACGGTGCGGGTGCGCAGGAAGACCTGAGCTCAGCCCACACTGCCTGGGACCACCAAGGGCCAGCCAGCGCTGGGAGCCGGCACTGTGGGCTATTCTCCGTGTGTGTGTCCCTGCCACGATGCCCACCGGTGGCACACGTTGCTAAGAGCACACGGCAGAGCCCATGGCTGTGGCAGTAGGGCCGCTGGGGCACAGCCCTTCAGCTGGACCATAAAGTCTGGAGCAGAGGGTGGGACGTGTCTTGCCGCGGTGCTGGATGCAGGAAAGTCCCTGGCAGTGTTGGCGGCATCCCAGCCTGGAAGAGCCGCTGCCCAAACGCCAGCAGTGCTGCGCTCTGCTGCATGCTTATACGAGCTGCAGTACGCTCCGCTCGGCATGTTTGCCATGCTCTACGCTCAACCTCAACAGGACACAGTGGAATTTCCAGATATAAGTGGTTTATAATCAGCTTTACAATTTGGACTCGGGTCCTGCCTGTAGGGTTGCACGTGAACACCTTTCCTGGGGTCTTCCAGTTGTCCTTTATTTCAAGGATGATGATTAATGCATGCATTTAGGAAGAGGAAGAGCACAGGGACAAGGGTCTTCAAGCCTCATACATCTTCCTTTCCTGCTTGGGCTCTTCCAGGAAAAATCCATCTGTGGTGAAGCATGAAATCAAGAGAGCTTCAGCATCATCAGAGAGAAGCGAGGGTGAAATCTTCACAAATAAATAATAAAACACTGGAAATAAGACATCTGTTTCCACCTGCCACATCAGGTTCTGTTAGAGAGGCTGGATTGCTGTCGTCCTGCCAGCAGCAAACATCACTGTGCTTGTTCATAAGTGCATGAGAGAGAAGAAACTTGTGGGGATTAACAGCGCGTGCCATTTCTCGTTAGGTTCATAATTAACTCCTGGCAGCAGGGAGGGAGGAGGTGGCAGTGTGCAGGGTGCTGACCGGTGCTGAGGGATCCGGGAAAGGCAGGTTTGTCATAACATTGGGAGGGGAAGGTGCAGCCCTGCCCAAGCTGGTCCGTGATATGTGCCCATGTCAGAGTTCAGGAGATGAGGCCATGTGTGACCCGGAGATGGGTCCAGTGTGTCCCATCCTGCTAAACCAGCATTTTTTGGTCCCTAGTTGGCCTTTTTCAGCTGAGCCATCCAGACTGGTGCTGCTTTTGCAACCCCCTTCACCCTTCTGCCTTCAGCCTTGCTAAAAAGCTGGAGTTTGGAGGCAATGAGGTTTTTTTCTGATGTTTATCCTGATTGTTTGGAGGGGGTCTCATGCTTTTTGCAACACATTTTAAGGTGTTTGGCTCTTCTCTGCTGTGTAGTCAATGCTGCATGAAAGTCAACGCAGGTGCTGCTTTGACCCTTATCACAGAGCATCTCTAGTGGGACAAAACAGCCACATGAAACTCTTCAGTCAAACACTGCTCATCTTTTCTGGTGTCCCAGCAGATGTCCTTGCCTCCATCTCCCCCAGTTCTGCATCCTAGATTCACTCAATTCGAGAGCAAGCAAATCACACCAGCAATTCTAGGAGGCACCTTCCAAGCAACCACATTGCCCTAAAGGCACAAGTACCACAGAAAACACCTTCTAAATCATGTAGTTAATTTTAAACCTCTTAATATGAGAAAGTGGATAACTAAGAAACAAAAAATCCCATGTAAGTAGTGTTGACTAAAGATATTCATTGCAGTCGGATGGATCACTTAGAGCTGCAACTTGATCAGGTGAGTGGTGCTAGATGGCCACCACATAAACACCAACCTGAAGGACCTGATAAGGATTGTGATTTCATTTTTCCTAATTTTCTATGAAATCCCAGACATGATTTAGCTGTTCCTACTCTAAAAGCACAAGTGGAGGGTTCTTGGGGAGTGGTACCCTGTAGTTTTACAGCCAGACTTAAAGAGACACAGCAAAGCAAGAAAGAAGAAATTAAGGCTGAAGATGATAAACACGTGGGTCTTAATACAGTGCATTAAATCTGACTGCAATCTGGCAACTGCAGTCACTGAAGGCAGTGCAAGGAACTACTGCCCCTCGGCTGCTGGTCATCCTCTGAGGATGCTACAACCCAGCATAACTAAGAGACCTCTAGAGCTCAATGCTCTTCTGGATGGTGGAAGATCTACACTTGCCTCCCTAGTGATTTATCCACCCATTATACCCATAAATTGGATAATGAAGATGAGCAGGAGCAACGTAGGAACCCAACAGCAAAGTCATCAAAAAACCACAAGGATTGTCAAAGTATGGTGTGTTAAAAATGTTCTCTCCAGCTTAAGAGCTAAGGTTTCCCGCCTGTGATTAACAGAGCAAGATGAGAAAATGCCCTTTATAAACACTAATTTCAGTTTTTCACAATATCTCTGCAATTTTCACATCGCTGCCTGTGAATAAAATTACACACCCACCTCTGAATCACTGATGATTGCTCTTATTTACTATGGGTTTACACCACAGGCAAGCAGGAAAGAACTGCTTGCCATGGCAGAATCAGGCCCTTAACCAGTCCCTCCACATACACCTCCCACAGCACCAGTATTCCCACTTAGAAAAAATCCAATTGCACATGCTGAAGCAATAGATGATGCTACAGAACATTAAGCCCCAAATTAATGAAATTTTCTTTTCTTAAGTCTTCCCTACTTTTTTCCAGCTCTTCTCTTCCCACGCTTGGAAAAATTGTATCAGCCTCTCCATTTGTCAAACCACTAAAACTCTATATTAATTACAGAAAGTTGCTCTGTTTTTCCCATTTTTTTTGTGTTGCTAGAGAGTTAGACAAAGGCATTGCCTTTGGGGGCTGATTTTGACCCCTTTCATCAACAGGGGGGGACAGGCACTGAATGATGTTTAAATGCTAATGGGGGCAATAATATATAGTGTAAGCATGCGTGTGTGTATATCAAGATGTATATTTTCCTCTTTATGTTATGTTTCTCTTCTTGTGCCATCCAGGCTGCTGCTTAAAATCCCCAGGAGCCTGATACCTTGAGCAGATCCAGGCTGCGGTAACACAGCCTGATTCTAGTAACATACCCACAATAACTGTGCCAAATAATCCACTCCAAATTTTCTTCCCAGTGCTAGAAAGCCTTGATGGATGCCTGAACCAGCCCTTGTCATTGCGTCTGCAGACTGGCACAGTGATGTAAGGCCTGTGGTGGTGGGACAAGAGATGATGACCTGAAAGAGGGGAGATGGAGATGAGAGATGAGGCAGAAATTCTTCCCTGTGAGGGCGGCGAGGCGCTGGCCCAGGCTGCCCAGAGCAGCTGTGGGTGCCCCATCCCTGGCAGGGCTCAAGGCCAGGCTGGACGGGGCTGGGGGCAGCCTGGGCTGGGGGGAGGGGTCCCTGCCTGTGGCAGGGGGTTGGACTAGATGGCCTTTAAGGTCCCTTCTAACCCAAGCCATTCTGTTGTTCTGTGATTCTTGAGTCCCTCCAAATGAAATTCACAATAACTGGAGGGTTTCCTCCTGCCAGGTGTGGACAAGGAGATGGTTCTCTGCTGGATGTGCAGCCATCAGGTGTCCCAGCAGGTTGCATTTCACCCCATTGTCTGCTCTCCTCGCTCCCAGCAGGATGCAGGCAACGTGGGGCAGAGCCCATCAAAGGGGCAAACAAAGCCCAAAGGAAGGCTCTGGTGCCACGCCAGCTGCAGGCAGCATGCATTGGGGACAGTGTGCTTTGGGGACAGCATGTTGGTAGGGCAGCAGTGCTGGCAGGGCAATGCAGCAGCAGGTGGAGAGGGGAAGCAGAAAGCAATTATGCAGCTCTGTCTGATAGGCCCCTTTCAGATGTAGAAAATATCCGTATGGAAGAGCTCTTGAGCTGGGATATGCAGCAGCTCTGTGCGAGGACAGAGAAGATTTCATTTTCCAGTGGGTGATTTTGCTAGAAGAAATATCACCTGCCCTTTCCTCCAGGCTGCTTCATTTAGTTTTCAAAGCCTGCAGCACTCAGCTCTGCAGATTCCTATGCTGGGTCCACTGGCTGCTGAGGTCACCGCTGGTCCTCTCTCCCACTGTCAGCTAAAGTCCCAAATCCTGCAGAACAGGAGCAGCACCTGAACCAGCTTTTCCATCAGCATCAGCCTGGAGGGGAGCCCTGCCAGAGGGGCAAAGGGGCTGCTGCTGGAAGCACAACAAAAAGGAGCAGAAAAGACCCTTCTCTTGCAATGCAGATGTTCCTCAGACCGAGTCCAGGGGCCTTGGTGACAGGTAGCAGGTGAACCTCCTTGCCCTGAGGGACAGCGGTGTGCATTTCATTTCCCATCAGACTCACTTTTTTTTTTGGGCCCTGTGCAGTCCCTTTGCCCCAACAGCAAGAACTGAACTAGACCCTTGGAGGATGAGTAAGGAGGACACCCTCATGGGGGCACATACGCAAACTAAAGCACCTTTCTGGAGTTTCTCCAGACCTTTTCTTGGGGTGCTTTCAAGTGCTTCACAAGTATTACTTACACCACAGCTTCCCAGAGAACAGTCACATTCATTCAGCCCCACTCAGAGGGAACTGAACCCCCCATTGATGAACTGTCCCGTGGAGCAGGGTCTGTGTACTGTAGGTGCATGGGAAGCATCCAAGATACTCCTGACTGCTGTAATTGGGGCCCAGGAATGAGCAGGAAAAGGGCTGGGAGCAACCCTTGTCCCCCGCTGTCTTTCATCACTCCACTCACAGACTCCATCTTACAGATCCCAGCTCTTCCCGACCTTGACTCTGCCACCATCAGCCTCACTCCATCTGCCATCATCCCTCCTGCAGTCAAACCTCTTTCATTTTAAAGAATTTCAGGGATGCAACTGTCATGAATGAGGCTTTGTGGGATAAAGCTGCCTCGTAGCATCATCTGTGATTCTCAGTGCTCTAGTGGGTGGCTCTGCATGTGTGTATCAGTCTCTGGAAAAAAGGGGAGGAAATGCTGTGGAAGCAGTTTCTGTACATAAGCAGAAGCGCAAGCAAGTAAAAGGGCTTGTTTAGAAAGGAGGAATGCCAAATCCCAGGCAAACCAGTAAACTTTCCTGTGTAAATCAGTGCTTGCAAGGTGTCCTCATGCGATCTTCTGGATTGAGTGTCCTACTCCAGTGCAGCTGTGCAGGGAATAGTGTGAGCTCTGCACTCTTAGTAACAGCAGGTCCTTCTGGCATAGAATCACAGAATCGTTTTGGTTGGAAAAGACCTTTAAGATCATCAAGTCCAACTATTAACCCAGCACTGCCAAGCCCACCACTAACCCTTGTCCCTAAGTGTCATGTCTACACATTTTTCAAACACTTCCAGGGATGGTGACTCCACCACCTCCCTGGGCAGCCTGTGCCAGTGCTTGACCACCCTTTCGGTGAAATGTTTCCTGATATCCAACCTAAACCTCCCCTGGCACAACCTGAGCAGGTTCTTCACCCCCTTCAAGCCTCCCACCAGTTCCACTCTCCTCCAGCTGCATCAGCCACCCACCTGCCCTGCCCTGACTGCACTAACCCCAGCTAGAAGAGGTCTAGTCCCCTTCCCCAGCCAGAAGATCAGCAGTTTTCAAAGAAAGCAACCTAGTCAGTGTGGTAGAATTGTCCTTTGGTAAATC
Source organism: Falco punctatus (assembly GCF_963210335.1). Lineage (NCBI taxonomy): Eukaryota > Metazoa > Chordata > Aves > Falconiformes > Falconidae > Falco > Falco punctatus. Next base: position 73,587,619 of record NC_137584.1, on the reverse strand, counting down.
CATTTGGCCTTTTGCATCATTTTCCGTCTATTTTATCTTCCCACCGTATCCTCCAAGACAGGTTGGAGAGCCATGGGGATGCTCAGCTGAAAGCCCATGGTGAGCCAGACAGCCTTCTCACTCCTTAAATGCCAGAGCTGTACTTGTTACTCAGCAGCTGTAGCACAGCTCTCAATGAGTGGATTTTTATTATTTTCTTTTTAATTCTAACATGGAGGTTTTCACGTTTTCTTGAATTCATGGCAATTAGCAAACCAAGCTTTCCTCATCTCTCCACCCTGCAGAGAGAAGCCAGCTGTAAGGACACGTGGTGGTTTCCTGCATGAGGTCTTCTATGCCCATAGCAAACTCCTGGTGATGGATCCCACCCTCCCCAGTTTCTCCCCAGTCCCATGGTGGCTGAATCCACATCTCACTAGGACCTAGAGAAGATAGCAGCAAGGAGCCTGGCCAGCTCAGGCTGTGGTGTTGGCCACAATGTCCCACTCATGGGGATGCACAACTCAACTCAGGAACACCTCATCAACTCCAGAGCAGAACCATCCTCTAGGAAAGCAAAACCACGTGGCTTTTGGAAATGCTGCAGCTCAAGGCTGTGCAGTGTGGTGAGACCAACACATGCCTCTGCAGCACGACCTGACCGTGTGGGGAGAGAAGGTGGCTGGGAGACCTTCTCCAGGACCCACACTGTAATGTCCTGGTGTGAGGTGGGTGCTGAAAGCCCCTGAATTTCTATTTTCTTTCCTTTTCTTTTTCTTCTTTTTTTTTTTTTTTTTTAATTTGAAATACCTCAGAGCTTAGATGGAGATGCAAATAAGGAAAAGCCCCTCCAATTTCCAGTGCCCCTTACAAGCAAGGACTCATTTTACAAGGATTATTTTAATAGAATTCTCGGATTTCTGTGTGCAATTACATTGGTTCTTTATAGGCAACTGACCCTTCTTAAAGCCTTTCCAGGACAGATCCCTGGTTGCCCTCCTGGGGCAGGAATGAAACCCACTACTCCCCTTAAATAAGGAGTTGGGGGAAAAAAAAAAACCAAAAAGCCTAAAAAATGCAAAGCTGGGGACATTTCTGCATCCCCTGCAGTAGGAAGGTTGAGGGAAGGGGGTGCAGGGGTGGATGCAGGCAGTGGCTCCAGGGTGGGTGCAGGCAGAGGGTGCTGGGGTGGGTACAGTGGCGAGGGCTGGCTGGGTGCAGGCAGTGGGTGCAGAGAATGGTCAAGAGTGGGTGCTGGGTTGTGCAGGGGGGTCTGGAGGGGTGATGCTGAGCTCCCTGCCTTGTTGGTGGTGTTGTTTGTGACCTGGCTGGGCCAGGCAGAAGCACACAGGACAGGTCTGGAGGCAGCTGCAGCACAGGGATGCTCCACGCCCCCAACACAGCTGGCAGCAAGTAGGGGCTGAGCATGGCTGGACCGCACTCTGGGGACCCCCACCCTGCCCTATGGACCCTACACCTTTCATAAGTCCTGCACCCTGCCCCACCACCCTGCCCCTTCCTGTTCTAAGACTGCATTTAGCACGGGCTGTAAGAGCCAGGAACTGTAGAGACCCCATCTCCCACCTGCTCTGCCCTTGAGCCCCATGCCTGCCTGTTTCCTCGGGCTGTTTTACATGGGTCAGGGGGTGTCTTTTTTATCAGAGATTGTACAGAGACAGAAGGGTAGATTTTCTCACCTCCTCAGGAGTATCACATGAGGGCAGTGAATGATGCATGCAGCAAAGGATGGAAAAAAACGCAAAAGAGCGAGGCAGACCTCTCCCACACATCCTGCTAAAGCACCTGCCTGGTCCTGGAAGGACTTTGGGGGCTTTTCCTCTCCCCATTAGACCCCAAATGTCTCTCACCCAGATGAGCTGTGATGAATTTCAGCTTACCCTCCCCCTGCTCTCTCTAGTGAGGCAGCTTCCCCAGCCCCTTCCTGACTTCTCATATTTTTTCTGCTCTTCTCTTGTTTTCTTTCATGTCTCCTTTTATTTGTGTAAGCAAAGACTCATGCTGCAGCCAGGGCTGGTCCAAACTGCCGGGGAATGCCCTTGCCCCAGGCAGCCCTTGCCCTGGGTGGGCAATGCCTGTTCCTGGCAGCTTTGCCCTGGCAGAAAGCCAGCCCAAGTGCCAAGGCTGTGGGTCCTGTGGACCCAGGAGGTTCATCCGCACCCATGGTCTCCTTGGTGGTGGGGTTAAATGTGTGGCTGGCATCCATCCCTCCCGCTGCTGCTCTCTGAGCTGACGGAGTCCATTTCTTCCTTACATGCAGAGCTATATTTGTAGAAGATAGATATATAGATATAGATATATATATATATGATTTTTTTTTTTTCCTCTGGTCATCTGAGAGCCTCATTTTCAGCCATCCAGCACTCTGGTTGACAGCCTGCTCTGCATTCACATCTGAAGGACTCTCACTGCTTTAACCCCAAAGTAAGTTTGCTGCCAAATCTCTCTCCTTTCCTTCTCTTCGGCTGCTCTGGCAAACAGCAAACTGCAGCCATGCTGCAGGGAGAAACACCCTGAGCTGCAGGGCCTGATGCACGAGTGCTGGGCTGTGCTCTGCCTGCCTGCCTGCCTGGGGCTGCATCTGCCTGGATGCATGGGTGCTTGCACACTTAAATCTCATCCCACACTTTTGGCACCTGTACCTGTTCACCCAAATGGGATTATAGAATGGTTTGGGTTGGAATGGAATTTAAGCACCATCCAGTTCCCACCCCCCTGCCACGGGCAGGGACCCCTCCCCCCAGCCCAGGCTGCCCCCAGCCCCGTCCAGCCTGGTCTTGAGCACTGCCAGGGATGGGGCACCCACAGCTGCTCTGGGCAGCCTGGGCCAGCGCCTCGCCGCCCTCACAGGGAAGAATTTCTTCCTCATCTCTCATCTCCATCTCCCCTCTCTCAGGTAAAGCCATTCCCCCGTGTCCCATCACTACATTCCCTACTAAACCTTCCCAGCACTGTGGAGAGTGGCAAGCAACAGGGTACTTACATATCAAATATCTTTCTTTACTGCTTTGCTTCGGATTTATGGCTCATTGATATCAGTACTGCAGGGCTGTCACCAGCTGCACTTCATCCCCTTTGTGTCTCAAGAGGCTCAGACAAGAGAAATGCTCATTATCACAGCACCACGGGGCGGTGGGGATGGGAAGGGACCCCTGGGACCACCCAGCCCACCCCCTGCTCAAGCAGGCTCTCCTACAGCAGCTGCACAGGATCACATCCAGGTGGGCTCTGGACGTCCCCAGAGAAGGAGACTGCACAGCCTCTCTGGGCAGCCTGTCCCCGTGCTCCGTCACCCTCAAGGGAAAGAAGTTTTTCCTGCTCTCCCCACGGAGCTCCCTGTGCTGCAGTTTGTGCCCGTTGCCCCTTGTCCTGTCGCTGGGCACCGCTGACAAGAGCCCGGCCCCGGCCCCCTGACACTGGCCCTTAAGGTACCTGTGTGCATCGCTCAGGTCCCCTCTCAGCCTTCTCCTGCCCAGGCTGAACAGCCCCAGCTCCCGCAGCCTTTCCTCCTAGGAGAGATGCTCCAGAGGCTTTGTCACCTTCATAGCCCTTCCCTGAACTGTCCATGTCTCCCTGGAACTGGGGAGCCCAGCACTGGACCCAGAGCTCCAGGTGTGGCCTCACCAGGGCAGAGCAGAGGGGGAGGACCACCACCCTCAACCTTGACATGCAGAATCGAACTCTACAGCTCGAGGAGAGTTACAAAGCAGGTATGTTTATTGCAGCACCCGGGTGCAAGGGGGATCGTTCCTCTTGCACACCGTTTCAACAAACAGCTGGATATTTATCATACAAAGTCATGCATATACATAAGGCTTCCAAAAATTCTTTATCATAATCTCCTCCTTGTGGCACCTCTTCAAGATGTACTTTTCACCTTTGGTATGGAATGCTGTGAAACTGGTTTCTTCTTAGACAGTTACCTAAAGTTCCTGCTTATCTTTGCATATATTAGCAGTCTTTGTTGTTTAGTTTCTGTTATCTACTAGAGTTCTTTACAGGTCATCCATTATCTAACTTTTTGTTCAGGTGTAAAACACCTGCTGGCTAACGATGATATCGCCCACCTTATCGCCCACTCTACACATGTCAAGCTAATACTTGTCCACTGGACTGGTTTTTATCTCTATCAACCTGCTGGCCACGTTCCTCCCAATGCACCCTAGGATCCCACTGGCCCCTTGGCCACCAAGGCACACTGCTGGCCCATGGCAACCTGCTCCCCACCAGCACTGCCAGGTCCTTCACAGAGCTGTTCCCCAGCAGAGGGTCCTCTGTTAAGCCTGAGCTGAGCAGAGGGAACGGGCTGGCATGGTGCTCTCATCCTGTATGTTGGTGAATGAACATGTCTTCGGTCAAAGGCTGGATGTGGCCATTGATGTCCTGACATCCTTATTGCACCAGTGGCCATGGCAGGCAGAGTCCATTTAACAGAGAGATCTGGATTAGCAAGCTTCTCTCGTGAAAAATCATCTGGGTCCTTAGATGAGCAGAATGCTGGTACTGAATCATGCTCAAATATAAGCAATGTTCAGTGTGCAAAACCTCATTCCCGGCTCAAGCTGCACCATGGGAACTGGGCAGGGTCAGGCAGACGAGCTCACATAGAATGGACTTTCCTGGGAAAGCTGGGGCTTTTGTGCTGTTTGTCTGAGAATGCTAATTGGGATTTTACTGTCTGGCAGACAAATGAACTCGTGCTTATACCTGGGGTGTCTACTGGGCGTCAGTGCTGTCCCTGCAGCAGGGCTGGCCAGGGTCTGGGCTCAACACAGGGGCTTGCTGGGGCCCCCAAGCCCAGTCCCTGCTGTGGGCAGGCAGCAAGGTGGTGGCTTCATCCACACAGACTCAAAAAACAACTGCTGCAACATCCCTGGAGAGGGAGGCACAAGGCACAGGACTCAGAGAGACCCAGGGTCTCATTGAACAGGGGATGCACTAAGTAGTTTGTTATTGATTTACTCCTTCAGGTATCTCCTTTCTTCAACAGCTCTGTTTTCTCCACCCTGGCAGCAAGGGGAAAGAGGCTATATTTCCTTCTTCTCTCAGATATTCCCTTTCTTCTCCTGGCTTTTGCAGAATGATACAGATCTGCGCTCAGAGCCAAGGTCTCCTGCACCAGCTGAAAAGTTGGTTTTGGGTTATACAGGCAGAGCATCTCAGACTGCAGCAAAATTAACTCCAGTACGCCTTGGGTGAGTTTGCTTGGAAGAAAGAAGCAGTTTCCACTGACTCCTGAGAAACATGGCAGTGCCTCAGCACATTGGGCTTTTCAGGAAAGCTGCTTGCTCACGGCCAATGCAAGAAGCTGGAGGGAGAATAATGGCATATTTCCATGCTCTGAGAATACACTGGGAGTCCCACAAGCTCTCCAGGATGGCAGAAGGGGTGAATACAGTTTATTCTTTTACCTCTCATTATTGGTGATAACTGGATTTTCATCTCTGAGCATGCAAAGAGCTAAGCGAATTTCCAAATAATGTCTTTATGGGGCAGATGAAGTGGTAGAAATGAGTCTGTGCAGCCCTCCCCTGCCCTCAGAACCAGCCATGGCATCAGAATTCCATGCCCTAGCCTGGGCCTGTGTTTTGGAAACGGAGCATCTGTGGGGCTGTTCCCTGACTGAGGGAAGCTCCTGGTTGCTTTATGTGTGGGCACAGCTCCCAGCCCTCTGCTTGGCATTTCCTCACAGTCTCAAGACCCTGGGGGTATCTCATGGTGGCATTCCCATGGGTGTTTCTGAAGGAAAACGATGGGTTTGGGATGCGTCTTCAATACTTGCATGGGAAATGTGGTCAGCAAGGGCCATGCTGGGGCTTTGTGTGAGCAAGGAGCTTCCTTCTCCTCCATGGTTCTGCAGAATGCTCACGGGAGCCAGCAACCACCTCTCCAGGTTTAAATAATACCACTTCAGGAAAAAAATATGCACAGCATTGCATCTGAGGATAAACTGCTTCTCAGGGGATCCTGGTGATAGAGGGAATGGTGCTTTCATGACCCAGGACATTCATTTCCCTTTTTAAGCACCCTTCCTTGCATATTAGAGGTGTCCCAGGCAGGGAGCTGTTGCCAGCAGATCAGGGTTCAGCACATCCCTAGCTGGCCATGCACCCAAGGAATGGGGAAGGGAAGCAGCTGAATCCTCTCCTGGCAGAAAACCAGCAGGAAAAGGGAGAATGACTGGGACCCTTCATTCCAAGCACCAGACCCTCAGCATCCAGGAAAGGTCAGCGTGCATCTTGGCCAGCTGTCTCCTGGTAGCCTCACATCCCACAAACCATGGGGTTTCAGGCTGAGGATGTGGTACCAAACTCATTGCCACCAAGCAGCTTGCACCAGGCTCAGGGTGAGATGGGGAGGTGGGGAGATGCTGCAGAGCATCTTGGGGGACCACTCCTCTGCTGGGACAATCCCAGACCCCCATGATGCTGCCTCCCATAAAAATTGAAAGGCAAAAATCACCCTTTTGTTATTGCTCAAACAGTCATTCATGAGAAAAAGACATCAATGGGTGAAGATTTTGTGTACTGCTCATCCCTCCTGGACCTGTTTCCCTGGCTGATGGAGCAGAGGATCAGAAAAGTGAAGCAGCAGCCATGGAGGGCAGCAGGTAGGCGTTGTTCCTCATCCAGTCCTCGGTGCATCTCATGGGTGGGTTTCATCTGCTACATCCAGTGCTATGTTCAGCTTGCCAATGGCATGGCTTCGTGGTTTCTGTACTAACAACCACATTAGGGTCACTGAGACCTTACAGATGTGATCCCTAAACCACTGGTGTCAAACTTATATACACACCTCACCAAACCATCTCTTATCACTCAATGTGAAGCACTTTTGTTGCCACATCTGACAGTGTTCAGCCCAACACCCCCATTAGAAGATCCCCAGGCAGAGCTGCAAACCAGGACAGAGCACAGAACCACAGAGTGGTTTGAGTGGGAAGAGACCTTAAAGACCACCCAGTCCCACCCCCTGCCGTGTGCAGGGACCCCTCCCCCCAGCCCAGGCTGCCCCCAGCCCCGTCCAGCCTGGCCTTGAGCCCTGCCAGGGATGGGGCACCCACAGCTGCTCTGGGCAGCCTGGGCCAGCGCCTCGCCGCCCTCACAGGGAAGAATTTCTTCCTCATCTCTCATCTCCATCTCCCCTCTCTCATGTAAAGCCATTCCCCCGTGTCCCATCGCCACCTGCCCTTGCCCAAAGCCCCTCCCCAGCTTTCTTGCCGGCCCCTTTAGGCACTGGCAGGTGCTCTAAGGTCTCCCTGCAGCCTTCTCCTCCCCAGGCTGAGCCACCCCAGCTCTCCCAGCCTGTCCCCACAGCAGAGCTGCTCCAGCCCCTGAGCATCTCCCTGGCCTCCTCTGGCCCCGCTCCAGCAGCTCCGTGTCTCTCCTGTGCTGGGGACCCCAGAGCCGGACGCAGCACTGCAGGGGGGTCTCACCAGAGCGGAGCAGGGGGGCAGAGCCCCCTCCCCTGACCTGCTGGTGATGCATCCCAGGGTACAGTTGGCTTTCTGGGCTGTGTGTGCACATTGCTGGGTCATGATGAGCTTCTCATCAAGCAGCACCCCCTAGGTCTCCTCCTTAGGTCTGGTCTGTCCATTTGTTGATGAATGCTGTGGTTATGTTAGCTATAAACCATCAATCTTTGCTTTTTCTTCTGCTGGTCTTTGCTACCTGTCTGCACATGGCACAGTCCTGCAAGCACTGCAGGGTCCCATGCATGCAGCCTGAGGTGCACACGCTGAAGCACAGATGCTGAAGTGTTGCTTGAGGGATGCATCTGAGCTCCTTGCTGGCAGCTGTGGTGGCTGAGCCCACCGCCGCAGTGTGCACAGGGGCTGAGCAGCTGTGAAACACCTTGCTGAGAGAGTCACACGGGAGCGGCTTCACCTGGGAGTGTCAGGGCAGATGCTCTAGGAGCTGGACCATGTGAGGGAGCTGGTCAGCATCTTTGGGGCACAAAGTGGACAGCAGTAACATAGCACTGCCGAAACATGGATTAGGTAGCTGGGTATTCCTCTCCAGCACTGAAAGCAGAGTGGGTACCTTGGAGATAGAAATAAATAGTCATAAATATTTTTTAGCAAGAGTAAAGGGAAAGTAAAACCTGGTGAGGATATGGAGTAGCACAGACCACAGCCCAAATTCAGGGAACAGCAAAGCTAAACTTTCCTGGAGAGACTTTGCATCGACCCACAGTGCAAACTCAGCCGAGACTGTCAAACTTCACAGCCGTGGGCTGTGCATGACTGGCTGGCATGCCATGGGGCACAGCCCGGCATGGTGTCCCACCAGCCCTGTGGATGGACCCCCGTGGCACTGACAGCCCCCACTGCTCTGCTCAGCCCTCCAAGGACCAGAGGAGCTGTCAGAGAAGTGTCTTCCTCTCAACTAGCATGTGTTGAAGCCAGCATCCAAAATTCCCTCTGGCCTTGAGCTCTGAGCACAACACTGGCCTCCTGGGAAAACATGCCTGTAGTGCTGCCAGCCCAGGACTGGGAGCTGAGCTGCAGAGGCAAGCCGCAGAGCCAGCCACCAGCAGAAATACGTGGGTGCCCTCTACTGCTGTATTCTGAGGCTCAACAGGAGTGTAAAATCCAGAAAGACACCCTCCAGTTATCTTCAGAGGGCTTCAGATAAAATATCTTCACATATTTTCCTGACATCTGGCTGGATCTGCCTATGTTGTAACTTGTACCCATCTCTGCTTGTATCACCGTGCACCTCAAAAATCAAGGTGGATCCTCCAGCCTCCTACATCCTCTGGATCCTCTCCTCTCTGCTACCTGCCCTTAGGTAGCTGTAGGCAATAATAAGATCCCCCTTTGCCTTCTCCTCTTGAGGCTGAACAACCCACCTGTCTGCCTCTCCTTGCACACAGAACAACAGAATGGTTTGGGTGGGAAGAGACATTAAAGACCACCCAGTCCCACCCCCCACCACGGGCAGGGCCCCCTCCCCCCAGCCCAGGCTGCCCCCAGCCCCGTCCAGCCTGGCCTTGAGCCCTGCCAGGGATGGGGCACCCACAGCTGCTCTGGGCAGCCTGGGCCAGCGCCTCGCCACCCTCACAGGGAAGAATTTCTTCCTCATCTCTCATCTCCATCTCCCCTCTCTCATGTAAAGCCATTCCCCCGTGTGCCATCGCCACCTGCCCTTGCCCAAAGCCCCTCCCCAGCTTTCTTGCCGCCCCCTTTAGGCACTGGCAGGTGCTCTAAGGTCTCCCCGCAGCCTTCTCCTCCCCAGGCTGAGCCACCCCAGCTCTCCCAGCCTGTCCCCACAGCAGAGCTGCTCCAGCCCCTGAGCATCTCCCTGGCCTCCTCTGGCCCCGCTCCAGCAGCTCCGTGTCTCTCCTGTGCTGGGGACCCCAGAGCCAGACGCAGCGCTGCAGGGGGGTCCTGCTGTGCTCCAGCCCATCCCAGTGGCCCTTGCTGCCGTATGTCTGTGTCTTCCCAGACCAGCCACATCACTGCAGACACTGGCCAGGGGGGCTGGATGCTGCCTCAGCCTCTTTGCTGGCCACTGTCCTGCTTACATGGCCCAGGAGGCTGCTGGAACTTCCTTCATGCGAGATTGGAAGTCAGGTGGTGCTGTGAGCACAGCAGGAAGGGTGGTTATGGCACAGCCCTGGAAGCCCATGAATCTGTAAAATTTTGTCTGTGGAGCTCTGAGAAGCTGCTTAACTGAGAGGTTAATTGACGGGCATGGAACGCTTCATCCTGGCTGTGTGCTGTGGCTATCTAGGCTGGCTGATGCCTCCTTACCAACCCTTCACTGCCCATCCAAAACAAACCGGAGCAGGGGAGGCTGTCCTTCACCCAGGCCAGCTCTCATGGCAAGGCAGACAAATGTGTGGGAAGAGGAGGATAGATGAAAGTGGATGGAGTAAAACAGATGCTGTTGGGGCCATGAGCACATCCCCCTTGCAGGAGTTTAGCTGGCAGAGACCAAGGTCAGCCCGGCCCTGATAAGAGCTGTTGTGAGCAAAGCTGGAGGTGGTGATTGGCACCTCCTTTCCTTTGGGATCTGCTTTTAAGCCACAGATACATCATCGGCGCCTGCCTTTGCAGCTGTGCAACAGCTGGCTCTGTGCCCTATCTTGGACTTCCTCTGGTCCAACCCAGACCCAGATCTGTGTTTGACCTCACTGCCGGGTGGCCCTTGGGCTGTGTCTGACCTCGACCACGATCTCTAGACCTGATCCCGACCCTGACTTGCCACTACACAACCTTGCTCCTTGGTTCTGAGGACCTTCCTGCCCCCTGACCCAGGCCCACAGAAATTATTTGACTTTGGCCAGCTCCTGGGGGTACAGGTAATGTGTCCCCAAAGGGACAGGAGCGGTGGTGGCCTTGAAATTAATCCCTCTATCCCTTCAAATGCTCCCCCATCCCCAGGGTCTTTCCTCATGCAGGTGTGTGACTGAACCCATCCAGGTAATAGCAACATGCAGAGCTGCTTCTGCATTAATATGCGTGGCCTGGAGGTGCCCGGTGCTTGCAAACAGGACAGCACGACTTGGCCTCACAGCACCAGCTCTGAGCATGGCACAGATAAATCTCCCAATTCTGCCTTCATTTTCCTTGCACTTACCAATAAACAATACCTGTACAGGTGCACTCTGTGACAGCAAGGCTTTGGGCACAGGCGCAGAGCTCAGGAGCAGGCAGAGCTGGCAGGAGCTCAGGAATTAGGAGCCCCGGGGTTGCATCAGCCCAATGCAAGGTCAGATTCATGGAATCATAAATCACAGAATGTTTTGGGTTGGAAGGGACTTTAAAGACCCTCTAGTTCCACCCCCCACCACGGGCAGGGCCCCCTCCCCCCAGCCCAGGCTGCCCCCAGCCCCGTCCAGCCTGGCCTTGAGCCCTGCCAGGGATGGGGCACCCACAGCTGCTCTGGGCAGCCTGGGCCAGCGCCTCGCCGCCCTCACAGGGAAGAATTTCTTCCTCATCTCTCATCTCCATCTCCCCTCTCTCATGTAAAGCCATTCCCCCGTGTGCCATCGCCACCTGCCCTTGCCCAAAGCCCCTCCCCAGCTTTCTTGCCGGCCCCTTTAGGCACTGGCAGGTGCTCTAAGGTCTCCCCGCAGCCTTCTCCTCCCCAGGCTGAGCCACCCCAGCTCTCCCAGCCTGTCCCCACAGCAGAGCTGCTCCAGCCCCTGAGCATCTTCATGAATGAAGATTCACAAAGTTTCAGACTGAAAAAGTTCTCTCGTGGGGACAATGCTGCAAGCTCGCCTGCTTCTGCAGCTCTACTGGGGTGAACAGTGCTGGGGCTGTGGGTGCCCCAGTGCCCTCACCCCATGGCTGAGCCCTGCCTGCACCTCTGTAACCGCTGCCTGCACCTGCACCTGCTGCTTGCCCCTCCGTAACTATCCCTGGTGCTCTGCTGCTCCCCAGCCCACCGCTGCTCAGCACAAAGACCCTCTGGCATTTGCTGTGAGTGTCACTGGTGAACCTGATGTCCTACCAGACCTTCCCCTCAGGGAAGAGAGTCACCTCCCAGGACAGAGTGAGCCAAGATACTCCGCCCAAGCAATGACATTCACCCTGCCCTCAGTGGAAACCTGGTTTTCCAGCTGGGAGATGAACAACTGGAAAATAAAGGAGAGGGAGCTGCTCTCTGTCTTGTGCCATGGGACCTGTCCGCATGCGGTAGGGATGCTCCGTGGCCTCAAAGGAGAGGGGGCAGCTTCCCATCACGCCTCTCATCCTGCCATTTGGGATGATCTATGGGCTGAGAAGACATTGAGGACAGGCAGGGGATTAGCTTGGTTTGACAGGGTCACCGGCTGGTAGGCAAAATGCCCCTGTCTGTGCATGCTGCTGCATCTGCTGGGGTGGAAAGGCAGCTCTGCCCCAGTCTGGGCTCTGCTTAAGGTGCTGAAGGGTCACCCTGGACCCTCTCACTGGGGCTGGGATGAGCACTGAAGTGTTCTGCTGGTGAGAAAGAGCAGATGGACTTCAGCATAGTCACCACCGACCTCAGACAGGGTGGTGAGCCTGCAGATGACATGAAATCACCCAGGATAATGAAGAAGAGCTGCAGGATGGTCTCTGGGGAAGATGATGCTAAATCACCCATGGGGCTCCCAGCCCAGTGGTACCATCCAGCAGCCAGACCATGGTTTTACAGCGGGTGGGTGGTTGGCAGTGATCAAAAAAGCAAATCAGACTGCAGGAATAATTCAGAAAAGGGTGGAGAGCAGAGCAAGCAGTGCTGGGAGCCAACAGCGGGATTGCCCTCCCTGGTGCCTGTACATGGCATGGCTGTCCTGCCTTCAGAAGGAAATGATGGAGCAGGGGAGGGTGAGATGCTGGAGCAGGAGAGGATTCAGGAAAGGGCACTGGAGCAGTTGGAGAGTCCATGTGGTGTCTGTGCATGGAACTGTCATGCAAGATAGTGTCCCTCAGCCTGCCAGAAAGACACTGGGGGCGGGCAGGAGAGAGGGTTGGTTGTCCACTGTCCCATCCTGCAGAAGAGCTGAACAGGACCATGGGAGGTTACCACTGTCAGGCTCAAAGCAAACCCAATGGGATAATTCTTCTAAACCACAGGAGTCCCCTTCCAGGACACCACACACAGCAAAACTTAACATGGTTTCAAAAAGCTACCAAAGAAAGTCGTGGAAGAAAATTACTCTCAGGATGACTGATGTCAAGTTCTGGGGTCCCCAGTATGAGAGAGACAGGGAACTGCTGGAGAGGAGCCAGCAGAGGTGACCAAGCTGATGAGGGGCTGGAGCATCTCCCTGGTGAGGAAAGGCTGCGGGAGCTGGGGCTGTTCAGCCTGGGCAGGAGAAGGCTGAGAGGGGACCTGAGCGATGCACACAGGTACCTTAAGGGCCAGTGTCAGGGGGCCGGGGCCGGGCTCTTGTCAGCGGTGCCCAGCGACAGGACAAGGGGCAACGGGCACAAACTGCAGCACAGGGAGCTCCGTGGGGAGAGCAGGAAAAACTTCTTTCCCTTGAGGGTGACGGAGCACGGGGACAGGCTGCCCAGAGAGGCTGTGGAGTCTCCTTCTCTGGGGACTTCCAGAACCCACCTGGATGTGATCCTGCGCAGCTGCTGTAGGAGAGCCTGCTTGAGCAGGGGGTGGGCTGGGTGGTCCCAGGGGTCCCTTCCCATCCCCACCGCCCTGTGGTGCTGTGATTCTGATTCTGTGACTACAAGGATGACAAGTCTGGGGAGAATGTGCTTTGCTTGGAGGAATGGGAGCTTAATTACTCCATCCTCTGGGAGGGCTTGTGTTCCCTGGAGAGTGTGTTAGGATGAGTTAAGCCATGCCAGGGCTGGTAGGACAGTGTCTCAGTGTGGGCAAAGGGCAACGCACAGCCTTAGTTAGCTCTGCTTAATTTATTTGAGAAGACATATTTTATCCTGTGATTTTGGAAGTGGGTGACATGGCAGGGCACAGACAGAGTCACTGATGCTGATGACTAGGGGTCTGCCCCCGTGTGCCACCCATCCATGAGGGGATGTGATGCCTCTGGGCCCCTAGCAAACACCCTTGTAAGCAGTGCCCATGTCTGAGAGACATTTACTTACCTCTGAACAGCATTTCCCGGGGTGTCAGCCTGTGCCCTTTGCCCATGGGTCTGGAGAAGAGGCCCTGACCCCTCTTATGCATTGTTACCAGCAGAGCTCCATCTCCTACCCCATCTCAGAGCTGCTGGTAGGGAGGGCAGAGGCAGGAGGTCCAGCCCAGCCTCTTGCCAGAGAGACAGGAGCAGCTTCATGTCCTCACCCCTTTTCCGTTCCAGCCGCATCCCTGGACCCTTTCCCACTTATCTGGTTCATAACCAGCCTCCTGTCCAATTCCCATGACTGATTCAAAACACAAAAGTACCCCAGCGATGAGAGGCTCTTTGTAGCAGCTATTTTAGAAACCTAGAGATGGGGGGTTTAGTAGATTTTTATTGCCTTTTTACCCCCCACTTGCTGACATCTGAAGTGAAATAACCCTTTTAAACTTATCTCCTCATCACTCCCCAGCCAACACATTTCATCAGGTTAGAGAAAGCTGATGGGGAGTAACTACTGCAGCACTTCAAAAGCTTGAGTTTAACACACCAAGGAAAGCCCTCACATATTTTAGTGCATTACTAAAATCACTTTAAACTCCTGTCAGGTCATTGTTCACAGTGAGAGAGAGTTGTGCATGCTTTGTAGGGCTTGTTCCTTGGCCAAGATCAACTATGCAGCATTTACGAGAGAGAGGAGGATGTGTGCAGCAGCCACAAAGAAGAAAGTCACTTTGAGCCAGTGGTGCAAAACAGCAAGAAACATCTATTTATTTGAACTATAATACAAAATTCATTAGTAGCATCATTTCCACCAAATTTCATTTGCCTCCCTGGAAGGGCTTTGTGTGTTGCCCCTGATGTGGCTGCTGAGGTGTCCTGGGGAGTTTCTTGTCCGGGTGCTGTATCATATGATGGAACCCCAAGTTAAAACAAGAGCTTTGAGATCTTTAGTGCAGAGGACCAGGCTGTGTGGAGATCAGCAGCTCACAGGGACCACCCCTTGCAGTTCCAGGATCTGATCCCAAAATTGCGTTTAGGCACCCAGAGTGATGCTGCAGGAGTGGGAGCACCTTGGCCCTCACCCCTTTCCCAGGAGCTCTCTGCTGGGTTTATGGGAGCTGCTGGGGTTCATGGAGCAGCTCTGCCTGCTCTCCCCAGCTCACAGCTCACACCCAGGGTGGATAAGCCCAAACCTTTCTTCACTTGATGGCTCTGGTCTGCAGCCAACTTGGAGTCTAAAGTTTTAGATGCCAAATGAGGACTTTTTTGCCTTTTTATTGCCTTTTCACACTTTTGTGAGCCCCCTCTGCAGCTCCTCACTATCAGCCTGAGCCCCTCACCATCAGCCTGAGCCCCTCACCACCAGCCCCCTCTGTGCAGATGCTGGCGGAGCTCCATAACCCTGTCCTTGAATCTCCCTGGAGCTCCCCAGCACATCAAAGACGGTGCTGCAAATAGATATCTCTTATTTTCATTTCTCTGGCCAAGACTTCCAAGATGGACTTATTCTTCCAGCCAGCCCGGCACATAAAGAAACTCCTGATCTTTAATTTGTGCACAACATGATCCAAGCACCAAGCCCTACAAGGTGGTTCCCCATCGTGGGGAAACTTCTCCCTCTTCTCCCCGGTTCATGAAACATGGTGGCAGCAGACAAGGAGCCCAGGAGTTACCAAACCATGTCCCCAGGAGATGATTTATCCGTCACCATGTCTCCCGGAAGGGCTGCCTGCCAGGGAGCTGGCAGGGGAGGTGATCTTATCACAAATACACAGCACAGGGTCTATTTTTAGCCTGGGACATGCTTTGTCACTGCCTAGCATGTCCTCAAGTGCAGAACCGTAGTGTGCGGAGGGCACAGGGCCGATTCAGTGCCTGGCAGGAGTGACCTGCAGGCAGGGAAAAGAAGGTTGCCTTCAGGGTTAAAGTACAGGAAAGCAAATGAAAACAGATGCACAAGAATCCCATGGTGAATAAACCTTCCTAAGAACATCAGCTTTAAGCCCTGCTGGCAATTATTGTCTCCAGTGTAACGGAGGCAAGAGGCATTTCAATTGCTTTCCTCGCTCCTTCTCCCTCCAGCTCCCCAGCACTCTCATGAAGGCACCAGGAATACCTTGGCCTTTCCAGGAGGCATTTTGAACAGTCAGTTCTGGTGACTCTGTTTCAGTAGCCCTTTAATGAAAAAAAAGGAATGGTGATGTTTACAACACATGGAGCACCTAAACCCTCCCAACAGCATGTACATAGAATCATCATATCACAGAATCGTTAAGGTTGGAAAGGACCTTTGAGATCATCGAGTCCAACCGTTAACCCAGCACTGACAAGCCCACCATTAACCATGGCTCTGAGCACCACATCTACATGGTTTTTGAACTCTCCCAGGGACAGTGACTCCCCAACCTCCCTGGCCAGCCTGTGCCAGTGCTTGTTCCAATCCTTGCCACATTCTGAATATCTATAATAGGAAATGGCGAAGGCAGGGGAAGGTGGAAGCCCTTCTGCAGCATCACCTTGCACAGCCTTCCCCACTGCAGCCAGAGCATTAGAGGTGATTTATCAGCACATTTAGTCTGTGCCCTCTCCCTGAAGCTCTTGCACCCATGATGTCTGCTCTCTATCAGTGGGTGCAAGAGGGACTGGCATGAAGAGTATGTTGGTATGAGATGGTAAAAGGCCTTGTTGCAGCTGGTAGTTAGGAGAGTGCTGCGAAAATTGGTTCCCCATGTGAGGCACTTCAGATTATGAGACTGGGTGTAATGAGCGGCAACAGCAGTGATGGCTGTGCTGGGGGAAGGCGCAGGAGCAGCGTGGTGCCACGGGTGGCTCCTGCCGTTGCTGCTGCTGCTCAGCCTGGTGGTATTCCTGCCGGTGTTTATGTGCTTGTTGAAGGTGTCTCCAGTCATAGAAGAAATGAGCGACCACGAGGATGTTGAGAAGCTTGTTGGAACACAGAGTAACGTATTAGTGCTGTATTCTAGATCTGCTGCTGAAAGCTCATTCAGGTTACTGCCTGGTGTGACCCTAGAGGTGAAAGGACGAGGTACTGTAAGTTCATCAGAACCCCACTCTGAAGAAAACAAAATCCTAGATGTCAAGAAAGCAGATGAGAAGAAAGGTGATCAGCCCCCCGAAGCTGAAAAGCCCAAGATAAAATGGAAGAAGGGATATGTGTATGACAGGGGTCCTCAAACTACGGCCCGCGGGCTGGATACGGCCCCCAGGGTCCTCAATCCGGCCCCCGGTATTTACAGAACCCCCCTGCCGGGGGTTGGGGGGGGAACCAAGCAGCCGCAGATGGCTGCCTGCCACTTCATCTGCGTGCCGGCCCCCTGGTTAAAAAGTTTGAGGACCCCTGGTGTATGAGTTCAGGGACAAATTGTCTGGACTGTATGAAAAGTTTATTTGTGAAAAAGTTGTGATGATTGTTAAATACATAAGGCATGAAATTTTAAGAAGAAAAAAAGAGTTCAGGGACAGGTTGTCCAGACTGTTTGAAAAGTTTATTTGTGAAAAGGTTGCAATGATTGTTAAAAACATAAGGTATGAAATGTTAAAAAGGAAAAGAAAAAAAGAAAAGAAAAAAGAATAAAAGGGGAAATTGTAGAGGAATTCTAGAGGACTCTATGAAAAGTTTATTTGTAAAAAGTTTGTGATGATTGGTAAAAATGTGAGGTATGAAATGTTAAAAAGAAAAAAAAGGGGGGAATTGTGGAGGAATGAAGCTGGGTTAATTAACATTGATAACATACAGCTGTGGGCTGGCTTCAGGGGCGGTGGGTCGGCTGGTGTAGACAAGGTGCAGCTGTGGCTGGTTCTGTTAAGGGGTTGGGCAGCCAAGGAAGAGAGAGCAGCCAAGGAAGAAGCAGAGAGAAGAGTGAGTGAGTGAGGGTGCCCTGGATGAGGCGAGACTAGGAGAAGGCAGTAGAGGGACTGGCATGAAGGGTATGTTTGTGTGTGATGGTAAAAGACCTTGTTGCAGCTTGATAGTTTGGAGAGTGCTGCAACAGATGCATCTCCTCACCCTTTCCCAAGTGGCATGGATCCAGCAAACAGCCCTGTTTTCTGGTGCTTACCCCATCACACAGGGGTTTGGGGTTGCTACAGTAGATGATTGGCGTTGGCAGTAGGTGACGTGACAGGGTGGCAGTCATAGGGGGGCTGAGGAATAATACAGTCCTGATAAAGCACATAATTTTTGGCTGTTTGGAGCTGTGTAACTCTCCCTAGGACAAGAAGCAAATTATAATCAGCTGAAGTTTATACCCTTAAAGCTTCTCTCAGGGTTTCTGCGTCTTCCTTGTGTTTAGCAGGACTTTGATGATCAGGCGCCTTTGCTCTGCAGGGCTGGCATCTCTCAGGCAGGGTCAGAGCAGGGGTGAGACCAGGCTCACCAAAAAAAACATGTCTTGTTTTCAGAGCAGAAAATATCTGCTGGGGACTATTTCCCTCTGCTTCTCCCTTTAGAGGGCACCAGCAGCTTGCAAACTGTGTTCTGTGGTCACTGGCGGCAGTGAGGCAGGAGGGGGATTATGGAACCCCCAGTCCTTTGGGCTGTTTTCCGAGCTGCTGCTTGCACGGACACCGAATTTACCTTGCTGCATCTCCACTCAGTTTTGCCCCACCGCAGGGTGGCCATGCCCGGCTCAGCAGCACTTTGGCTCGGTGCGGCTACAGTGCACGGACCCGACTGTGGTGCAGGGACGTGCCGTGGATGGAGGATATGCAGGCAAGGCAGGGGACTGCCCCTTCCCCTGCCTCAGTTTCCCTTATCACCTCCCTCGATGGTTCAGATGACACAACTGGGGACTTTTCTGGGCATGGGGGAAGCCTAAGGCACCCAGATCTCACAGGGACAGTGCGTGAATATATGGCACCTGCACTTGGGTATCCATCCTGCTCCTGAGACGGGGCTGAGGTTGGTTACAGAGGAAGGTCAAAGCAGAAATAATGGAGTGCCTGGGCAGCACAGCTGTGGCAGGGACGGACTCCCTTCTCACAGGGGAAAGTGCTGAAGCCTGCAAAACCTGGCTGCGTTTTCCAGCTGCTTTGGCTCCCAGCCTTTTGAGATGGTGTTGCTCGTCTGCAGAGCCTTCTCCAGGAGCCAGCTACCTGGAAAGAAGGGAGAACTACAAAATTCTGTGGGCGACAGGGAGCCCCATAGAAGTGTTGCTGCCCGGGGACTGGGATGGCTCAGCCACATCTGGGATTAAAACCCACCACCTAAGCCAGGGTTCTGCATGTCCCTGGCACAGAGGGAAGGGTAGTTTTTTGCAGTGCAGACCAATCCTGGCTGTCATGTTCTTCTGTTCCTGTGGCATTGGAAGAGGCACAGCTCTGATAACCCCAAATGCAGTGGGGTGATGGGGAGGACAGGAGGGGATGAACAGCAACCAGGTTAGAAATACAGGGTTCGAGAATCCTCCCTGCAGCAAAAGCCAAGGACAGGATATGAAGATGGCCTTGAAATAACCTGAGATGCCTGGTGTTTGTGGGGAAAAATGCGTTCAAAACCTCCCTGAACAGCCCTTCAGGAATAAGACCTCCCTCTCCATGCTGAGCCCCCCTGGAAATCCCACCAGGCTGACCCCAAGCAGCTCCCTCAGGAGGTGGCTGTTCGGTGAGGGTTACCTGCAGACACCATTAGAGACATGAGAAACCTGATGGGGGTGTACCCACCCTGAGGAGGAGCTGGTGCTCTGGGGCACCCTGAGCAGGGACCCAGCACCCGGCTCTGCAGGCACCACTGGAGCCAAGCTGGATAGCTTGGAGGAAAAGGTGTTGGGACCAGGTCCCCCATCCTGGGATACTCCGCAGAGAGAGCAGGCAGAGCCCCAGGGACCCAGCCTGGGCACCAACAACAGTTCACTTAACCTGAGACACTGAAAAAACAAACCAAAACATGTGGCGCTCCAGGGACCGGTATTTTCCAAAAGAATTTTGCTTCACTGGAAAAGCTCCAGCCATCAAAAGGATGATGTAGGGCTAAAATCCAAAGTGTCAGGGAGGACTATATAAGGCAGTGTATAGACGGTACTGTCATCAGTCATTAAAACATGCTAGGGAGCTCTGAGGTGCTCTGCTACAGCAGAAATTTGAGGGCCATCACCTCAAAGGCTATGCTGGTGTCACTAGGAGCACCCTGTGATTTCCAGGTCCAGGAGCTGCACCGCTGGCTGGTAAGAACCACCACTGGATTCAGGAGGAGGAATGTGGTCGTGGTCATAGCGCTGATGGGATAGAGGCACCCACCGATGAGGATGGTGCAAATGTCACTGACACACGGGTGTCCAAAGGGAGTGAAATCCTCATTAAACCAAAGGGATGTGCCAAGCACTCTCCTGCAGCTCTGGGGAAGGGGACACCAGCTCCTCCACGCTGCAGGTGAAGGTGAAGATGCTCCTCTACCCTGAGCAAGGTTGCATGGCAAAGAGACCTGCAGAGCACAGGATGGGACTCGGTGCATCCTTGTGGCTGAGGTTTGGGGATCACAGTGTGCATGCCACCATCCTGGGGTGCTGCTCCTGTGGGCAGTGCTGGCCACCTTGGAGGGGTGACTGCTCTTGAGCAGAGCAAGGTAAGGAGCTGCTCATCTCAGCTCACCCATCTTGGGCTGCCAGCATGGGGCCAGCGCACTGAGCTCTGTGTGTCCCTGGGCATCTCACCAGCTCCTCTCATGCTCACTTCAGCATGTCTGTCATACCTGGGGGCTGGAGAAGCAACATGCCTGGGTATGCCCAGACACCTTCCCACTTACAAGTGTCCTTTCTGCTCCTAAAAGAGGCCCTAGACAGTGTGGATCAGCTCTGTGAGAGCCAGAGGGTGGATTTCCCCTACTCGGTCAGGCCCAGGCTCTAGGATGGGTCTAGTCCATGGTGAGGGCTGTTTTCTATTTCCCTTCTTCAGGTGGTCCTGAGCCTGCAGACCTCACACCCTCCTGAGCTTCCCTTTTTCCAGGTGGAAAAGCTCTACTCTGTCCTCCCTCTCCTCCTTAGGCAGCTGAACAGTTCCACTGTCCACGCTGTGCCATCTAACGCAGCTTTCCTTGGGACGTGCTTTCCCGAGCTGTGTGACACTCTTAAACACACAGCTGGAAGCAATGTCCTCTTTGTCCAAACACCCCCAAACACCCAGTTGGAAGTGGTGCCCTCCTTCAACACCCCAAAACTCATGGTTGGAAGTGATGTCCTCCTTCCCCCACTCCTGCCTTCCAGCAAACCCCTGACATGAGGGTTGCCCATGAGCCTGGGCACCTCTCCAAGAAGTCATGGTATGTTTAAAGCCCACTGTGGCTCTCTCTTTCCCTTGTGCATTGCTTTGCACTCATCCATGTTGAATTTCATTACCGACTTGCTGTCAAGGCACCCTGCTCTTCACCTTGTCTGGCTGCAGGCTGGGGTTGAGTGTCCCAGCCCACTTGGTGCCACTTTTCCATGTCACCTGTGAGTGCTTTTGGGCACAGAGTTGTGGAGAGCCCCACCAGCAGCTCTTCTCTGCTGGGAAGAGAACCCATGCCCACCTGTGCTCATTTTATCTGCTGGCCTCCAAGCAGCTCCAGAGCCACAGGAAGGCATCCCATCTCACCCATGTAACTGGTTGTTAAAGCTGCCTGGAAAATCTGAGTATACCCTGAATGCTAGCAGAGATTCCTGCCTTTCACACAGGCACAGAGAGAAAAGAGGAGGAGAAAGGGAAGGAAAGCCCTTAATTGTCCACCTTATTCTCTTCATCCCTTCAATCATGGGTTGCCCAGAGAGGTATTAGATGCCCCATCCCTGGCAGTGCTCAAGGCCAGGCTGGACGGGGCTGGGAGCAGCCTGGGCTGGTGGGAGGGGTCCCTGCCAGTGGTGGGGGGATGGGACTTGGATGGTCTTTAAGGTCCCTTCCCACCCAAACAATTATGTGGTTCTGTGATCCACCACAGCAGAGATGTCAGCGATAAATGACACGGTTGTTTAAAGCACTCTTCCCACCCTCCAGCGTGTCTCATTAATTAAGTCAGACTCAGTGTTTTGCAAATGCAGGTTGATTTTGTCCAGATCCAGCTCAGCTCTAAGCAAGCCCTCTCCTCCTTTTCTGTCCCTGGAAAACTGTCTCTCCCTCTGACCACTGTTGCCCCTTCCTCACCCTGTCTTCTCCCAAATCCTGTCTCAGACCCCTCTGAAAGTGGGGTCCCCCCTTCACACCGGCCCAGCATCAGCTGGCACAGCCACCGGCACCATTTAACTAGATAAAGGTTAACCCAGGTTGACACCCGCCCTTACACCCCCGGCTCCTGTCCTGCCGTGTTTTTCTGGCTATGGAAGCAGACAGGTGGGTATTTACAGGATCAATCTGATGTTCTTTACTGTCTTCGACAACTTGTTTAATCTTGCCATGCTCTGGCTTCCCAAGCCAGTGACACTGTTTTTTTCCCTTCTTTCCGTGTTTAGACTGGAGCTCGTTTGGACCAGAGATGTGTTTTATTCCGTATTCCTCCAGCCAGAGGCACAAAGCACGCCTGGCGTTAGGCAGAGCTGTTAGATACTTGCATAAACCAGATGATCTGTAAGAACACAGTGTTTGTTTTCTGAATCCCAACATGGAAAGAAAAAACCCAAAACCCTCCGTGTCCCTCGCCCCCAGCTCTATGCAAAATCCAGTTGTCCAACGGCAAACCAGAGCCGTTCCCTGTCGGTGCTGGTGTGCTCAGCACCGGGTTATCTGCATAAGCAATCAAGGCAGGCGAGCGTGAGCTGCCTGCTGGAACCCTCCATCCTGCTATTACGGGAACATGCACGGCTGTGTCTTCTTTATTGTCTGTTCGGTGGGTAATGACTGCAGAGGCAGCCCAGGGAAAGGCTTGCTTGAGGATTTTATAGCCATCCCAAAATGCAAAGTGTTCATCTGAAATGATCCATGGCAGATGCGTGGTGAGACTGTGGCTGTCTCCGGCTCGCTCTGCACCAGGGATGCTGCAGGAATAAATAAAAAAGAGGAAGGCTCAGAGCCAGTCCCTCTCACCTTGGGGGCTGGTTTTGTTTCCCAAGGGGGAGATTTCTGTTTGGGAGGAGGGAGAGAGTTAATGTGGCATCAGGGCCGGCACCCCAAAGTCGTGCCTGCAGGAAGGGGGCTTCTGCAGATCCAGGAGAAACCCCTCCAGTTAAGAGCTTGTTGAGCGGGTGCAAGGCAATGGGACACATCCTGTACCTCCTCACCCTCGGGGCTGTGCTGGTTCTGCAAAGGAGGATCCCTCTGCTTTGGAGCCTCCCCACCCCATGGAAGGGGACCCACAGCTGAGCGGTGAGGGCAGTGGGAGTGCCGTGCCAGCACAAAGCAGGATCCGTCCACAGCACAGCAATGTGTGCAGCAGGGACATCATCATCAGAGCTACTTTTTGGGGCAGGAGTCACAAGAATTTGTGCAAATGGCCACTCCAGGAGGCGGTAAACCACACCCAGGAGACAGGTCTTTGTCTCCACCACCTGGAAAGACACCTAAAGCTGGACTGCCTGTAAGCCACCTCTCTGCCACAGCTTTCCTGGGTGATTCCCATCCCTTCTGTCTCACCAGGAGAGTGGGATGCTGTCCCAAAAGGACAAAAAGCCCTTCACATCTCCTGCTGGCAAGACACGAAGTTACATCACCAAATGTGAGGATGGAGCAGGCCAATACTCAGCAGGAGTAAGCACCCATCCAAGGATAGGATTGGGACCATGTGGAAGGGGAAAGCTGTGCAGAAAATGACCCGGGAGCTAGGCTGGCTGGTGAGCAGCCTCAGCTGCTGTATCACCTTCAAGACCCTTGCAGGAATCCTTCTGCAGTGGGTGACAGCAAGTTCAGTACCCCCTGGCTTGGAAGAGGACGTGCACCAGGAGGATGGAGTCCAAGGAAGAGGTGTGAAAGCCATGGGCACCTTGGAAGGAGGTTAAGTGAGAAGATGCTAAGCCTGTTCAGCAGGGGAGGAAGGGAAAAACCTTTCTTCATGGTGGAGGAAAGAGAAGTTGCTCCTGCAAGTGGGAAGGGGTGCACGGGATGAGCTCCCAAGCACCCTTCTAGCCCTGATTTTCTTAGGTTTTATGATTCTGGCACATTCCTGAGTCCAGAGAGAGAAATGAAGAGGGCCAAGCAGATAAAAGGGAAGTGGCTGGATTGCCGGGTCAGCAAACAACAGAAGAACACACTATAAAGAAGTCTCCAGCAGGTATCTTGATGGCCCAGCAAGATGCTGCCACTATCCCAGACCTCAACAGTGACATGTCCCAGACCATCCTGGCAGGTGTTGAAGCTAGCCTTAAACTCCTTTGGTTTGAGACCCGATTTTCTTAAGAAAGATCCTGTGCACAGGACATTTGGGTCTTTCCACCAGTCTGGCAGGGTACAACAGACCCTCGTGGGGATGTGCTGCTTGGGAACATCTGCGTTGTCCTGGGGCTGAGTGACACATTCCAGGCAGTGCCAGGGAAGCTTTATCAGAGGGGAAATTCTTCATAGGGTCCAAGGAAGCTTTGCCCAGGGAAAAATTCCTTGTGGTGTAAGCACACGGGGATTGTGTGCATCAGCCACAGGGATGCTCAGGAGTGCAAAGTCCTCGCACTTGGTTAGGGGGAAAAGGAGCACCATGGTGGGCATCAAAACAGGATCAGCCGGGTGGTTTTCAGCCTCAAATTGGTCTATTTTTTGTACAAAACACCTTTGTGACTTCGATGTGCCAAGCTCTGCTCAAAGATCATACAGGGGAGCACAGATATGAATTTGAGCAATGTGGGAAAATGTTTTTCTAAAGTATCTTCTGTTGGTTTAGAGAGATGAAAATTATGTAAACTGTTGGTTTGCTGTTTCTAGGAGGAAGAGAAGACAGGCTGTGCTCAGGGGTGGGCTCACCCGTCGGCTCTCTGGAGGTGTCTATGCCCACAGGTCAAGCTGGCCTTTCTGGAGCCACCTGGAAGTCTTCCACTGCATTCACCTTCCTGCTCTCCAGCTGAGGGTTTCAAGGACCAAATCTCCAGCTCCTTCACAAGCCTGACAACCCTGTGGTGCCATCTGGTGTGAATGCAGCAAGTAGGCTTTAAGCAACATTTTAATGCAAGAATATGGAGGTTTTCCACCTTATTCAACTGTTTCTTTTGCCATCAGCATTGCATTACACATAGAACGGCAGAAAATTTTTGCCTTCTCCCCTGCTGTGAGAAGAGTTTTGGGAAAAGCAGGAGCTGAGCCCTGGGACCCTGGCTGGGGAGCAGTGGGCACGCTTCATCCCTGGGACATGTATTGCATGGTGTAGAGACCACAGTGTTGGGGTGCCTGCACTGACAGGTGGGGATGGCAAGCACAAACACATCAGCTGGGTTCATTCATACTTGCATAGATTATTTAGTGGGGCCAGAGGAGGCCAGGGAGATGCTCAGGGGCTGGAGCAGCTCTGCTGTGGGGACAGGCTGGGAGAGCTGGGGTGGCTCAGCCTGGGGAGGAGAAGGCTGCGGGGAGACCTTAGAGCACCTGCCAGTGCCTAAAGGGGCCGGCAAGAAAGCTGGGGAGGGGCTTTGGGCAAGGGCAGGTGGCGATGGGACACGGGGGAATGGCTTTACATGAGAGAGGGGAGATGGAGATGAGAGATGAGGAAGAAATTCTTCCCTGTGAGGGCGGCGAGGCGCTGGCCCAGGCTGCCCAGAGCAGCTGTGGGTGCCCCATCCCTGGCAGCGCTCAAGGCCAGGCTGGACGGGGCTGGGGGCAGCCTGGGCTGGGGGGAGGGGGCCCTGCCCGTGGTGGGGGGTGGGACTGGGTGGTCTTTAAGGTCTCTTCCCACCCAAATCCTTCTGTGGTTCTGTGTGCAAGGAGAGGCAGAGAGCTGGCTTGTTCAGGCTCAAGAGGAGAAGGCAAAGGGGGATCTTTATTATTGCCTACAGCTACCTAAGGGCAGGTAGCAGAGAGGAGAGGATCCAGAGGATGTAGGAGGCTGGAGGATCCACCTTGATTTTTGAGGTGCACGGTGATACAAGCAGAGATGGGTACAAGTTACAACATAGGCAGATCCAGCCAGATGTCAGGAAAATATATGAAGATATAAGAGGTGGTAGGTGCCCCATTCCTGGAAACATTCAAGGTCAGGTTGGATGGGGCTCTGAGCAACCTGGTCTACTGGAAGGTGTCCCTGCACATAGCCAGGAAGTTGGACTAGTTGCCCTTTAAAGTTCTCTTCCCACCCAAACCCAAGTCCATGACTGGATGATTTCAGACCTCGATGAGGATGCAGCAAAGCAGGGAGATGTGCAATTTGGTGGGAGGTCACTGTGTAGGAAGCATCTGTGCTCATGGCCATGCATGGCACAGCCGAGCTGCCCTCTGCTAGAAAAAATCTAATTATCAGGTCAGGAAAGGCTCATCGCTAAGAGCCAGCGGGACTCCTGGCCACTGGCAAGTGGCTGCAAAAAATCAGTGAGTAAAGAGACATTGCTCAGTGTGAGTGGGTTGGGATTGACTGTTTCCTCTCTCCCTTACGCCAGAAAACGTCCAGCCTCTGGATGCTCCAAGTGAGGCTTTTCCAGCGGAAATCTGCCCTTTGGAGCAAGAATCCCCTGAGGCAGCAGGGCTGGAGCTGGTGGTGCTCCCCCCCATGGTGGGGGATGCTGGTGGGACCCCTGTGCCACCCGGCGGGGGGCAGAGGGAGCATGTTTTGGCGGAAGGCACCATCATGATGGTCCTTGCTGACATGCTGCTGGCCACTGTGGTTGTGGAGGTAATCTTAGCAGTGCCGTTGCACAGGAAAAAGCTCAAAGTCTGCCACAACTCAGCATGTTTACATAACTCCAAATGTCAAGTGGTGAAGGCGAAAACAGCAGAGAGAGATATTAAAACACAGGCTAATTAGCACAGGCTCTCAGGCAGCACGGGGGTGACCATGGTGACACGGTGCATGGGACGGCTGGCATGGGGGAAACCTGCCTGGTGCCTGTCCTGGGAGGCTTCGGTGTTGCTGAGCTTGATTTTCCCCGCAGATGGCGGGGCTCCAGCTGGGTATGGGGCTCTGCCAGCACAATCACCTCGGCCCTGAATAAACAGCTTCATCTGTGCTCTCAGCCCAGTCGAATTTTGGAAGGATGGGACGGTGATGCTGTCTGCCCCTCTACCAGCTCACCTGTCAGGGTATCAGGGTTCCATGGCTGGAGAGCACAGCCAGGCACCAAGTGCAGCACCCAATGGGGATGCAGGAACAGAGCATCTCCCCCAGACCTCTGCAGGACGGCAGGGAGGGGTACCTGCTGCGAGCTGCCATCGCAGGAGCCCTGTACAGAGCAGGACCCCACAGTCCCAGATCTTAATCGATATCCAGAAAGCAAAAAACCTCCCAAAACACATGTTTCTGTCCCACTCTACCTACGCACGGCTCTCCTCCCAGTTTTTCAGTTTTCACTTTTAATGTCTGTGAGAGCTCTTCACTCTTAAAAGATTTGTTCCAGGGGCTTGTAAAGTTGAGCTCTGAGATTTGTGCAGCCCATCATGCAAAGAACTTTAATTAAACATGTGAAAGTCAAACACACTTGGTGTAATTCAGACTGACAGTGTATCTAAATATATTTAGTTCCTGGATTTTAATTAAGTCCTCCAGAGAAATTGTCTGATTCCTTAAGGACAGCACAGAATTTTCTCATTTTTACTTTCCCCCCCCTGCCCCGTGATGTTCCTTGGGACAGAGGAGCATGTTTCCTACATGGGTGTTTGCATTCGTATGATTTCACATATTTTAAGTCCCAGGGTCAATGATGAATGCTCATGACGTCAGGAAGAAGCCTGGATGGGTCCCAACAAGGCTCTCTGGTTATAGGAATGGCAAAGTTGTTTGTTTTTTGCCTTTCAAGAGAAACTTTTTTTTTTTTTTTTTGGTAGAAGATCATAAATATCCCAGAAATGAACCATCTGCACTAAAACCCCCGCAGGAACTCTATAAAGTATTTGGATATTCCTGATATGAGCATGAGGGAGACATCTCAGCACAGTTTGCTTTGGTCCATGGCTGGAGCAGGATGAGGGATGGAGAAACTCCCCTGGAGAGGGTCTCCACCCCCTGAAGCAAGCTGTCCCCAGATGCTCTTCTCTTGCCTCTGAAAGCAAATTTGTGGTATTAAGTGAAATAGTGGTATTAAGTGAAACACATTTCTTCCCCCTTGCATCTGCCCTGCTTTCCTGTAATCAGTGTAATCCCTGTAATTACACAGTTAAGACGCTATGAATCAGTGATGGCAATTGCTAGACTTGTCAGGACTTCTTGGGCTCCAGGGCAGGCTTGTGTCTGGCTGTCCTAGGGCACTGCTGGGTCTGGGAAGAGGCATCCTCTTTTCCAGTATCTCCCAGTTGATTACTGGGGCTGAGGCTGGGTTTGGGAACCACCATGTCTTGCTGTGGGCTCGCAGTGAACATCTGTCTCCCGCCACCCCCCTCCATGCCATCTGTCCTGTGGAGGAAAAGTAATTAAATGAGACTGTTCATTAATATGTCCTTGATGCTACAGCACCCTGGGAAAGGGGAAACCTCTTCCCTAACAGGGATGTGTAATTATATAGCAGTGCTGAGAGTGGCACAATTTTATGTGTAAGGGCTGCACAGCCCCATAAGTATAGGCACAGTTAAGGAAACTTTGGGGTCATCTTTTTATCTCTCTTATTACCATCCTTGTATGCCTCTTACCACTATCCTCTGACCTTTTTCCTCCCTCCCAGCTACCTCCCTTTGTATTCCCTCCTCTTATTTGGGGCAGTCCATGAGCATCATTGCTGTTAGGGACCTGCACTTTGGCTGCAGGTGATGCAAGGTGCAAGCCATGCACTGGGGGACACAGTGGGGAGTAATTCAGGGACCCCAATATAATATTTTGTTGGGTTTTTCTTTTTGGCAAGCAAGCTCCAGGACAGCTGTGTGCCTGTTGCAGGAGTCGCTTGGGAGGGCCTGGAGGAAGCTCTGCTAGAAAGAACAGAGTTGGCCTTGGGGTGAGGAGCATGAAAGGCAAGCTACAGCTGAAAGTGTGAGGTCAAGATTTAACCAGGATGATTGGAGCTGGCAGGAGGAAAAGTGAGCAAAACCCAGGAGCAGTTCTCAAGCAAATGGATGGCCTTCTCAGTTTCACCTTTAAGAAACAGCTTTGACAGCTGCTTTCACTGCTCCACACCTTTCCCAGAGCTGGAAAAGCTACAAAGCATGAAAAAATGAAAACAAAACAAAGGGAGGCAAGAGGGAGACGTGAAAAGAGCTGAGTCTTCAGCAGGATTCATTTGTATTTTGAGTCAAAAGAAGAGAGGAAATCCCAGTAAATCCTTTTTGTGTTCTGCAGATGTTTGGGGAAGCTGCATGGAGGTGAGGTTAGGGGTGGCTAAGTCCCCCCGTAGGGCTGATTTGGCAGAATATGACCTTTTGTATGAGTTCGGTGCCAATTCCCAGCTCCTCATGGATATAGAAGCAGGACACTTTCACCGTGGCCAGGACACAGCAGCTTTGCCTCCTCTGCAGCTGCCCTGGGTCTCAGGGTACTCATGGTGGGTTGGGCTGCAGAAACCCAGTCTCTGGTATCTTCCCAAAGTGCTGCAGCCAGGAAGGGGCTTTGTCCTCAAAGGGAGTTCTGCAGTTTTGCGTGAAAGTCCAAAAAATGTCTTTAGGAGGACAGTCCAGGGACGTTCTATAGGACCAATGTCATGCACATCAAGCAGGACCACATACCTCTCTCTGGAAGTGCTGTGTAGCCTTCAGCCCTGGAAATTACAAACAATGCTCACACATAATGATATCCAAACAGTTTGCACCCTGCCCAATCCTAACAGGTCTCGGGCCACAGTTAAGGGATTTAAAAGTGGTGCCCAGGCCAGGCTCCAGCAGATGTCTGAGCATGGGTGATGAGATTTTGAAAGCTGAGTACAGAGGAGGCTGTGGGTACCAGGAGCACTGTACCGCGCTGGGGACTGGCTCCTTATACCTTCCTCCACCCCATGCCACACACAGGCATTCAGGGTGGTCCATGCCTTGATGTGATCAGGAGAGGCACCTCTGAGCTGACCCCTGCAGAGCCCCATCCGTGGTTCATCCTTGAGGGGCTTGAGGAAGCCTGCATGGAGGTTCCCTAAGTGGATGTGAGGGCTTCATCTGAATGCCTAGGGGTAGCCCGGTCCCCTCAGAAAGGCCATCCTGGAAAGCTCTGATCATATTCCTACTTTCATCTTTGCTTGGTCCAACTTTAATCTCCAGCTCTTTTAATCTCCCTTTTCCTGTTTGATTAAAGAGCCTCCGCTATCAGTCGCCCTCCCCCAGGAGAGGTCATTATATGTGGTCACAAGTTTTCTCCCTCACCTTTATTTTGATGAGTGAAAGAGTCTGAGCATGCTGCAGGAAGGACTTTGCAGACTGGGGATGTTCTGGCAACTCCTAATTCTGGGTCTTCCTTGTCCCTTGCAGACAGGGAACCCATTGGGTACAGAGGTGATGCTCATGCCCCCATCCATCCTCTGACCATACACATATCATGATAGCAGCCTTGGGCAGAGGGGGATGCTGCAAGGGGCAAAGAGGGGAAAAAATTGTTCCTATTTCTGTCTTAAACCCTGTGCTGCTTAATCATCCCCAAAGCGATCCACCACCGTTCTGCATCAGCCGTTATTCTCCCATCCATCATTGTGTTGGAGGCAAAAGCTCTCAGGAAGGATTTAAGGTTGGCTCTGGGCACTTCGAGGGGAATACTGAGCAGCGCAGGGCTGGGAGCCGTTTGTTAACCTTGCTGCAGGAATGTGTGCTTTTCTTCCCGCTGGGCAGATAAGGCAGCAGTATTTCTAGAATCTTAACATGTGTAGTGTCTCTGTTAAGAAAAGACAGACATTATTCTTAGTGCGTATAGACTGTTAGCAATCATATTATCTCTTTCAGGGACACGAGATATGCGTAACATGAATTTTCTAACAAGGCGTTTAATCCTTAAAGCGTGCAAAATGATTAAAAGGGGAATGACAAAGGGATAATTAAAAAAAAAAAAAAAAAAGAAAAAAGAAATGAAGACACGGCTGCCTGCTATGGATATCTAATCCCCTTTAGAATGAATCCATCAGACAGGTTAATACCAGGTACCTGCCTTTTCTGGGCTTGCTAGGCTGGCTGCATTGAAGATGCTACTTTCTGCAGACAGAGGAAAACATGCTAAAGCCCAGATCCTGAATGGGAAGCTCAAAATGATTTTCAGATCATTCTCCAAGGCTCTTGCATGTCTCTCCGTTGGTAGGACAGATGTTTTCCCAGGCAGGAGGTGTCTCAAACAAGCTGTGCTCACTTGCTCCTGGACTGCTGCTGCTGCCGGTGTCACCTCGCATGACCCAAGTGTGCGGCTCGGGCAGAACTCGGTACCCAGGGAGCCTCCACAAACCTCTGGGTCCTCTGAGACCACTGTGGGAGATGCGCTGCTCTTCCCCAAGAGACAGGCTCCTGGTGCAACATCTCCAGCTGGACCTGGTGCCAGAAGGGGAACAGATTTTGCATTTAGCTCTCTGCCTTGTCCTCACATGCTGCCGTGGTGCAGCCTAGGGTTTGAAGGGATGTGGCTAGCTCCCCAGCTTCTTGAACTGCTCCTTGGATAACACAGTAAAATTCTCATTTTCCCTTTTTCTCCACCCTCAACAGCCAAATTATCCCATTGGAGGTCATAAGAAAATCCAGACCAGAGGATGCTACATGTACTCTGGCTTAATGAATTTCCCTGAACATCGGATAACTTGGGGTTTTGACTCCTCAGTTCAGTCACTAAATCAAATTTACCTTATTTACCCTGCTGTGTTCAGCATCACTCTTGTTAGCATCCTCCTTTCAATTATGACAGCTTCAGAGATCAGTGGGTTTCCAAGGGCAATGGATTAGATGTGTGTAAAATAACCCATTTGTTTCCCTCATGCCTGCTGTTTGGGGGAGGTAACTAATGAACAAGGACAGCAGATCACACTTATCCTGAACACAAATCAGTATGAGCGGTTGCACACAGCAGAGCTAAAAGGGAGCATCTGCCCTAGTTGTCACCAGGCCAGAGCTACAGATAAAACAACCCCATTTAAATGGGATTGCTGGGCTTCTGCTGGATTTGGGGGAGATTAATGGGCAGGCAGGTGGCTTTGTCTTGAAATAAGAAGCTCTGCTCATGGGAAATGGAGACACTGGAGCATTTACCCACTTAAAGAGCTGGAGCCTCATAACACGCAGGGCTGAGGATGGACGCAAAATGCCTTTGCAGCTTCCCCAGGGGATGCTGGCACTGAGGGGGTGAAAGGAAAGGTGATGCTTGGTCCTTTTCTGTAGTTTCAGATGAGCAGGGTTAGGAAGGGGCTGGCAGCGGCCACCTGCTGCCACCTTTGAGGCTGTGCAGCTTTGAAGAGCCACGTGGCACCAAAATCCCATCCCCAGGAGAGCTCTGGGCAGTGGGATGCTTCACCCCATGGGGACGGTGCCACGGAGGCTGGCAGCATCCTTGAGTGCATCCTCTGTGGTCCTGCCTTCACCTGCTGCCTGCACCCTGACTTTGCCGAGCACAGCACCAAGTCCTCGGCTGAGACCACCCTCCCCAACCCTCTGTCCTCACACTGATGTCCTGAGGTCTCTGCTTGCTTTAGGGTCCTGGCTTTTCCACAGACATCCCAGCTTCAGACCCTGCTGTTCCTGACCCCTGGAGCACTGTTGGTGCTTCAGAGCTTCTTGGCACTGGGTTGTCTCCTCCCAGCTGGCAGCCTGCTCATGCCCAGGACTTTGCTGTCCACCATCTGTGGCAGACAGCAGAGCCACTTCATCCCATGGAGCTTCATGGGTGGCTGGGACACCAGCACCCATCTTGGACAGGGACAACTCCCCTCCCAGCAGTACCTGCTGCCCCATAGCTTTACTTTTATCTCCATGGTTTCCCTGCTGGGTGTTACCATGGTTACATGATTCCTTTTTTCATTAGAAGACACAAAAGCTGATAGTTCTTGTCTTATCCCTGCCACCTCCTTGAGGTCTCTGGACTCTTGCACAGGCTGGTTGGAGAGGATGGAGTGAACTTCACCTGGGACAAGGATGGCCGTGGGGCACTGTTGGGCCAACCCAGCAATGTGGTCTCCCATGGGCTGGCCTGGAGGCTCTTGGTGGCCTTGAAAGACTGTGTTAATCCTCTGCATCTTTCCTGGGGGAAAAGAGAATCAAAAGTGGGTGCTGTGACCTGGATTTTCTTTCTGCAATTAGGTTGCATTGAGTTGTTCCTGGGGTAAGGAGCATCCTTACTCTACAGAACCCTATCCTAGGAAAAGCCTCCCCAGAGGCACCAATTCCTCCTAGTCCAGGTGCATGTTTTCTCTGCCCTGTCCCCTCTCGTAAACAATGAGCAAGGCAAGAAGACAGATATGCTTTTAGCAAATCTAAACAGATTTCACCCCACTGCATCCATTTCCTCCTTCAGTAGCTGGAGGACAGACTGATGGATGGGCTAGTGTGTCTGTTGACTCATTTACAGAAAGTGCTTGGAAAAGACGGAGGAGGAATGCTATCAACACCCACCTAAAAACATTCTCTCTGGCCAAGACTGATGGCTGGGACAGGATTCCCCTCCACGTGTAGGTCCCAAACCATGTCCTGGCATCTGCACGTGCTTGTGGTGCTTGACTCCCTTTGCAGCCCATGGAGAACTAACCCAGGGAGAAAACCAGGTCACCTTGGGCTTGGGCCTTGCTCTGGGCTCAGTCCTAAAGTCCAGGTGAAGGCAGAGGTCTCCCCTAAAACCTTCTAGCCCCATGTAGGTCCCTCTCTTCTTGTTATGATCCCCGACATCCCAGACTTGCTCGAATAACGGAGTATCTGCTAAGGGGAACAGTTGCAGCCTGGTTAATAAGATAGAAAGATGCTCCTGCCAGCTTTGTCCCAGGCACCGTCCTGAAAGTCAGTGTGTGGAAAGCATCAGTAGCCTGAGTAGTACACTGCAAGTGCTATACTTGGAATAATTAATTTCTCTGGGGAACTGGATAGATAATTATTGCCCTTTTAGTGTGTTACTTGGACATGTTGGTGCTCCACAGCCTCTCTGGCCTTGGCTTAGCTTGCCTGCATTCTCTCAATCATCAAACACATTTGGGCCATGAAATTTCCAAGAAAATGTAATAAACGGATCCTTAGGGACTCTATTTCACGTCGTGTTGGAAATGAAAGCTAAGAGGAGCTGGGTCACACGAGAACTCCCTGCACTTACAGACACTGTCTCCAGTTGGAACATGACTCAGCCTGTCCTCAATAGATGACGATGCTAGGCAGAGCTGGATGATGGAAAAAGGCTCATCAGATCATTCCATGCTGATGTGGGGGTCTAACTATGCACCCCACCCTGGCAGAATCACCCTCTGCCATGTGGGCTCTGGGGCAGCAGCAGGGACCTGGGTAATGCTCTCCAGGCACCAACGTGGGAGTCACTCATAGAGATATCAACTGGTTTAAGGACAAAATATTCTCAGGGGCTGGAAGAAGTAAGCAATGTCCTTTCTGCCGTGCAAGCCTGGTCCTGGAGTAGCACAAGAAAAATATTTGGAAGCAATAAGAACAACTGAGCATCAGTTGTTCACACAAGTGCACAGCCTGAGCTTCTTTATTGCTCCACAGCCCAGGAAGGAAATCACACTTCTGCTTTTCCCCTTCTCGAAAGAGGCTGGAACAAGATAATTTCATACAACTGTTGTTCTCTTGTTTTGCTGTTCCTCCATGCGTGAAAGGAAGCGAGGACTCTCCTAATTAAATTGTTGTTGGGCAGATGTATGAGCCACTGAGGAGTGTAAAAGAATAAAATAAATGAGATTGCAGCTTCCCTGAAATGTTTTCATTCAGAAGTATGAAACTGTGCAGGGCTGTTACTTTTTCATCTGGTTTCAGTAAAGAAACAATTCAACTCCCTGCTTGACCGAAGCAAGACTGCAGAAGGCAAGCAGAGTGAAGGCATCATTTCTGCCTGTTGAACACCGAGTGTAGAAACTGTTGCTGCCTCTCACAGAGAAGACACATGAAAAGAGAGGGAGAAGTTGGGGAACAGGATATACATTTCTTCACCAGCACAAACATTTGCTTCAGAGCTTAGCTTCCTTGGCAGTTTGGTCCTGCCAGGCAGGAATTGCCAGGTCAGTGTGTTTGGCCAGTGTGTCTTGAAGATGCTTCGGTGAGCTGGGACATCCCATCAATGCAGAGAATTCTTTCGCTGCTCCATCTCCCAGGGGTTTTATTCCCAGCAAGTGATGCCTTCTTTGGCTGCTGTAGTTTCCATCTCCTTGGGGGACTTTTGATCAAGAACAGGATGGAGCAATTGGGTTACATACTCAAGGGCCCTGTGATACCAAACACCATCTTGTCTCATCATCTCATCCCACCTCACACCATCCCATGTCATCCCATGTCATCCCATTCCATCTCATCTCGAGAACATGAACTAACTCAGGCTTAAGAATACTATTTCCTGACCCCTTGCTCCAGAACCACTTTGAACGAGGAAGAGTATCTGTGAATCTGTCTGATGGGAGTTATGAAAAAACTGGAAGAAGCTGGAAGAACTCCTTTACTACCTAGCACCACAGACTGATGCAGGCCCTTTCTGCTGAAAGAGTAAAAATTTTCAAGATATGAAGGAAATGCTTTTCAAGGACTCTTGCATTAAAAAGGTAGGTGTGACTTGTGGTGGAGGAAGGTCTAAGATGACCTCTGATCATTGAAGCTGGACGGCTCTCCTGCACTGTAATGAGGAACAGAACAATCAATGGTGTGGGAGCACACCAGGAGATGTCTGGAAACTGGGGCAGGGTGATGTCTGCTTTTACATACCCTCCACTGAACTGCATTCTAAGGAGGCAGAGCAGGAGGGGAGACTAGATAACACCCTGGTCTTACGTACTTGTCCTAAGCAATCACTCCTGAAATTAGAAAGGACGCATTTGGGCAAGATGAGCCTTGCTGTGGGCTGAAAACAGCCACTCTTAGGTCAGGAATCTCTTCTAATTCACAGGCTTAGTCTACTCATTTGCAAGCATGTCTCTGTTCACTCTTGTGCTGTAACTTGCCCAACTTGCCTCCGCACCACTGGTGCTCAGCAGCACACATTTATTGAGAGTGCTCCTGTCTCAGCCTCTTTATCTCTGGCAGGTGCCTTCCTTTTCCTGAAGTCAGTACTTTGGTCCTGACAAATAATCTGACAGATGGATGTCCCAGTGTTACCCAGAGCTGTTGGACTTTCAATGTGGGGAGAAGATAACAGGCTTCAAACACAAACAAGGAAGTACCTCTGCATCATGTCTGTCATTAAATGGAGTCAAAGACATCAAAAATGTATATGCATTCAAAACAGAGCCAGACTGATTGATGGAGGACTGGTCCTCTGTGGGCGGTCATTGTGCATGCGATGCCTGACTCAGAGAGTCCTTCCTCTGGCTGCCAGCAGCCAGGCGTGTCTGACCAGAGAAATGATCCATCATGTGTGTCCTGTCCCAGGCTTCTGCTACCAGTCATACTTGGAGGCAGCAGGAGGATGCCCCTACAGCTGCTCTCGCATTCGTGATGAGGCATGAAGTATCAGCCTCCCCAAAATACCTCAAGTTGCATCAACAAGATTTGCAGCCTCTGGCTCTCAGTGCATCCTGGCAAACAGCAAGAACGGCCTCCCTCACCAAACGAGGTAGAGAATGGCTCAGACGACCCCAAATGTCTTTTTCAACAGCTCTGCAGAGGCAGGAGAGGCAGGCAGCATCATTCGAGTTGTATAAACACGACCCCCTCTCACTGCCTGCCAGATATTTTGGTTCCTGTCCTCCCGGGGATTAATCTGTTTGTTTCCATTGTCCACAGCAGAATCAGGTTGTGCAATGGCTCTTGCCTTGTGTTATTATGATTTCAAAACTTCTCCGTTTCAGATCCCTTAATCCACTTGCTACCACAAAATTCAATTAAGTGACTTAGGCAGATGTTCCTGTCAGAGTGTTTATTAAACTGCTATTGCTGCTGAGGGTGAGCGTTTCTGTTCCCTTCCCCAGTGTCCTGGAGACTGAGCAGCCTCCTCATTGCTGTTTGAACCCATCAAGGCAGAGCCCAGTGCTCTGCCCAGGGCAGCTCTGAGTTGGGACTTGGACATGGTCACCCTGGCTCTGCCACAACATCCTTGCTAGGTGCTGCACTGGATGCAGGGTATCTTTATTTTAGGTACGCCTTAGTACCATGCATGCTGAGCTGCATGCCCTGGTGGGTGCAAGCCCACTGTAGATGACCTTATTGATGGAAACCTCAATCTCCATTACCTCTGCAGCGCACACAGGAATTCACCCAAAGGCTGCTGTGTTGAGGCCATCCTCATCAAGGTTCATGGGTGCTGCCAGAGGACTTGAAGTGGCAATGCTGGAAGCTTTTTCTGCCTGTTTGTGCTGATGGTGACCCACCACAGTGACTGGGAAGAACTGACACTTCCCAAGACGCTGCCTCACCCTCCTTGCTTCACCTTTTCGCAGCCCCACCAGGACAAGTTGTGGCTGTTGGCCCTTGAGGCAGCAGCTGGGCTGCGGTTCTGGAAGCAGAAGGATCCCAAAAGGACATCTCCATTGCAACCATCTGTGGACACTGCCAACCTGTCCTCTGTGTTCAGGAGCTCTGGATGAGGTAGGCACAGTGAAAGGATATCTTACTACTGTCCCCTCGCTCTTGGCTGCATCCAGACCAGTAGCAAATACCATCTGCAGTCAAACAGCAAAGGCCCTCTCTAGGTTTGGATAACTTTGGAAAGAAAACTTTTGCTGTGTGTCAGCCCAGATGCTTTAGGCACGCTGCAGTGTGCAAGGAGGGCGTGCACATGGAAGTGGTAACAAGATGCATACCACTATGCTGATGAGAAGCCCCTGCAGAGGCAAAGTCTGCTCTTGCCTCTGTGCTCACCAGGACAAGGCAATCATGGGCATCCTGAGTAGCACAGGAGGGTGAGGCGAGGTGACATGGCACAGGATGGTAAGGTTAGGCAAAGTGGCACAGGAAGGTGAGGCTGGGTGACATGGTATGGGAAGATTGAGGTTAGGTAACATGGCACAGGAGGTTGAGGTGCTGGAGCTCATCCAGAGAAGGACAGCAGAGCTGGGGAAGGGGCTGGGGCACCAGTCTGATGGGGAGTGGCTGAGTGGGTTCAGCCTGGAGAAAAGGAACCTCAGGGGGGACCTGATCACTACCTACAGCTGCCTGGGAGGGGGCTGCAGCCAGGGGGGTTGGTCTCTGCTCCCAGGTCACAAGTGACAGGACAAGGGGAAATGGCCTCAGGTTGCACCAGAGGAGGTTTAAGTTGGAGACTGGGAAACATTTCTTCACCGACAGGGTGTCCAGCACTGGGACAGGCTGCCCAGGGAGTGGGGGAGTCACCGTCCCTGGGGGTGTTTAAAAGACATGTAGATGCAGCCATGGGTTAAACATGGTAATGCCAGGTTAATGGTTGGACTTGATGATGTTACAGGTCTTTTCCAACCTAAACGATTCTGTGATTCTCTGTGACATGGGGCAGTGAGGTTAAGCACTGGAGCACTGGAGTCTCAGACAAGTGAAACTCTGTGATAGACTGGGAGGGGGTGGGGGCTCCATCCCAGCGTGGGCTGAGGATGGTTAGTACAAGTCTTTCTGGGATGACATGAAGACCTGACCCCAATCTGGAGCAGGGATGTCCTCTCCCAGCCCCACCAGCCTCAGCCCTGCTGATTCTCCCACAGAGCACAGAGCATACGTGCTCCAGGTGAAGGGAGGCTGTTGCATGTCCAGTGGGCTCCACCTTTACACCATGCTGCAGTTTTCCAAGGAGACTAGAGATGGTTTCGGCTGCCTTTGTTCACTGCTGCTGCTGCTGAGCATCCTGCTCCAAGAGCTGTGGGTGTGGAGCTCAGGACTGAAGCTTAAACTATCCTGCCCATGTAATTGAATTAAGCTCCTTAATAAAGCCAGTTGTTATTTCCTTAACTCCCCACAGACTCACTAATGCTATTACCTCAACACAACACTGTTTAAATAGCTTATTATCGATTGGTTTGCAAAGCAAACTTGCCATTTACTGTGGCACCGGCCACTGGGGAAACCATATCGAATAGAGGTGGACTACACTGCCTGGTGTGCGAGAAGGCAAAGACACAGTCAAGGTTAAACCCAAAGCTAAAGGCAGCCAGAGGCAGTGGCTGGGCTCTGATCAGGGTATCCGTGTGGCTGAGCACCTACTCCAGGCCAGGGTCTTCATCTTAGAATCACAGAAAGGGTTGGGCTGGAAAGGACCTTAAAGACCATCTCATTCCAGCTCCTCCACTGTGGGCAGGGACACCTTCCGCTAGACCAGGTTGCTCCAAGCCCCATCTAATGTGGCCTTGAGCACTGCCAGGGATGGGGCACCCACAGTGCTCCGGGCAACCTGTTCCATCTTCTGCTCTCCAAATTGCTTATGGAAAGGTGTGTGTCCAGGTTGGATTGAATGCAGGCTCTGGATCCCACCTGTACCCAATGCCTTAGAACAGACAGCAGCTGCATGTAGATCCTCCCTCCAGTGTATTGTGGCTGTTTTCAAGCAACAGAGGGGTACAAACACCTGAGTGGCTTCAGGGCTATGCCCAGCAGCCTCAGGGTCCTGACATTTGGCATGGTATTTTTGCATCTCCCCCTCGTCTCCACCTGGCAGAGGTGATGCAGTCTAGGTGTCTTTGGCTGGAGGGTCTTGCTACACAGCCCCAAACCAAACCATATGCACAGATCAGCACTAAGTATCCTGATAACATCTGCAAGAAGGCATGACACCAATAGTCCTGCATCAGTACCAGAAGTTGTGGACCTTCCTTGAAAGCTCTCATCCCTCTTCAGATGCATGTTGTTCCCAAATAAAAGCAGCCTCATGCAGCAGTGGAAAAGGCAGCTGAGCCACTCCTAGTGCCGAGAGCACTGCTCACCTTTGCTTTGATGCACAAGAAAGTACCCAGCAGGGTGGGCTGATGGAAATAAATCAGCCTGCAGCAGGTGCCACGGAGTGGAGTAGGACTCTTTGGAGTATGGGACCTTGTGAAGGTCCTTGTGAAGTGGCTCGATCCTGGGCACAAATGCAATGTTACAACCTCTGACCTGCTCCAGGACCCAGGAGAAAAGATAAGACTAGTATGACAGCAGTCCACGTGATGCCACCTCTGCATATTCACACATTTCTTTGCTGCAAGGAAAGAAAGAGTGAGACACCATGCCCCATGTAGAGGTTCAATTGTGGCTCACAATCTTAGGGTAGAAAAAACCTTCCTGCCTCAGAGGCTGCTCTTTGGCTCAGACTCCAAATCCCCTTGCTCCATATGGGACAGCTTCTGGCAGGACAGTTGCCCAGGACAGGAGCTGATGGACCTTCCTTTCTCCTCCACACTACCAGGGCACTGCCCTTCACTGTCCTAGACCCTCTCTCTGCTCGCCCCAGCCCCAGAGCCCATCTGGAACCTTCTCCTCAGCACATTTTCCAGCTCCACCATCCATCCAGTCCACTCCTACCCTATAGACACCACTGCCCATGGACCCATCACTTATTGGGGGACAAAGCTAACTGCGGGACAGATGGAGTGAGGTTGGGCTGTTCTGTTGGCCCGAAAAGCCTGAGAACTGCTGACCTAATTAACTCCAACAAGCAGTGCCTGGAGGACACCTGAAGGTTGGCCCAAGAAGACAAAATACGTCTGTAAACCTCTCTGGGTTAGTGGCCTTGGCTCCCTTTGAAGGAAGGAGGAGAAAAGGGTTCTTCTAGGAAATGATTCATCTCAGCTAAAGGAGACAAACCCCTCTTGGAAGGGCTCGCTTCTCTGTCTGTGCCACAGGAGCACAAAGTGCCTCACATCCAGGTAGGCACCAAGACTGTTGGACATCTCAGAATTGGGCAACACCCATGGTGCCCCACAGCAATTCCTTTATTTATCACCTTACCAGCCTGAGCTCTGTATTAGACCAGGAGAAAAGATATTTCTTTCACTTTCATGTAATGGTTTTACCCTGAAGGACTGCCTGTCTGGGGAGCTTGGTCCCTTTGCTTTCCAGGTAACTTGGTGTTCACTTGGAGCACGGGGGTCATGAAAAAGCTGGAGCTATGACACAGAGGTAACTTCAACACCTTTGTATAAAAGAAATGTCCATCCAAATTTGCTTAAATTACCCCTTGGAGCTGCAGAAGCAGCTCTGCTGATTTCCATTGCCCTCCAGAACACAGGCACCATGCACCCCATCGCACATGCCACAGCTGAAGCCACAGCAGCAGAGCAGCACAGCCCAGGCAATAATCATGCTGGTGGCTTGTGCCTTTGTAAGACCCAGAACCAGAGAACACCAAATGCCAACTGCTGCCAGGGCTTCCCCATGCTGCCCGTGCTGTTTGGTTTCTTGCAGAAATGGGGAGCTCGGAATGCCCCAGGTGTCAGTGTGTTGACAGTGCAGAATTAGGCTCTTTCCCAGAAAGCTGGCGTGGCCACTAGTGAAGGAGGAAATCCAGGAGATGACGTTTCTGTTAACTTGTGATTATTATCAGGAATTGTTTTTGGTGACTGACCAAGTAAGTATTAAGCAGTAATAATATAACCATGGCAATAGGATAGTAAATGTTGATGGAGGACTGACGTAAAATTGAGTGATTTGAGTAGTCCCTAAGAACTCAGTGTCCCCCAGGGTGAAGCAAATATAGCTCAGAAATAAATAAGTGGTCTCCAAGGGCAGAAAAATCTTATCTGGGGTCAGTTCCCTGGAGCTGCTGTGGACAGGAGGTGATTTGTACCAATACATCCTGCTCATTTCACTCTCCCAAATAAAAAGAGTTAACGATATCATGAGGATGCACAGTTGCACTGGTGATGCTTGTCCTGGACTAACCTCTGCCTTGGTTGGGGATGAGGATGGGTGCGTTTCCCATGGTTCACCCGCGCCAGCACCATGTTGATGGACAATGGGTTGTAGCAAACAGCTTTGGCTTCAGCAGTAGGGAAGCAAAGTTAATGAGCATCATCTCTTGCCCTCTGCCAAACTAATCCTGTTCTCCATGCAGCAGTTTTGGGATGGTTTGTCTGGGACCAGCCTGGCAGAGGCACCAACACTTTTGCATGGCCCCAACTGCAGCAACAGGTTGGGTGAACTTGAGTCCCCTTCCTGGGTCTCCAAGAAAAGTCGTGCTCTCCAGACCCAAGGGGCTGACCTAAGGTTGTAACAGCAACGTGAAGCCCAGCTGACCCCGGCCCTTGAATATTTCTATTTCTCCTTTCAATGGCTTTTGTCTCTCACGGCTCTTTCTACCTTCCTGGACTGATTTCTGCAACACAGGCGTTAATTGTTCTCCCCATGCAGCCAAACAGGGAGCAGTTGGACTATAAATTGACTCAAACAGATCAGACCAGGTCAGAAATAGTATCTTTGTAAGGATCTTATTTATCCAGGCATTTAGATTCTGCAAGAAGAAAAATGGGATTCTTTAGGGGAAAGCAGAGTTTAAAAATAAGCCCTTTGATTGCTTCAAAGGCAAAATAAAAAAATAAATCAATTCCTCTTCATTCTTGAGAGAAGCCAAGAACCTGACACAGCGTAGAGATGCCAATTAGAGCCACAGAGAAAGGGACTGATGTGCTTTGCCTTAAGGCACAGCATGGAGAGATGAAGGACCAAAGAAGTCTTTTACCCGGTGTGGAAAGTCAAGGGGAAAACAGCCAAAGAATGTTTTTAACCCTAATTTTCTTTCATTCAAACCTGTCCACCCTGTCCCCTGCCCACCACCTGTTCCCTCATCCCATATCCATCCCCCTTCTGCAGGTGGAAAAGGGATGTACGGGATGCAGGAGAGGATGGAGGAGGGCAGGATCAGGGCAAAGCTTCTCGCTCCCCCCAGCCCCCAAACCTTCAACAAAAAGGGATTTACTTATCCCTGCCTGCCTCAGAAATGCTTGTGTTAAACAGCGGCGCATGAGGAAAGCAACCTCAGCACTTACCAAGGTCCCAGCCTGCCCACGCCAGCTGCATGCAGCAGGCTGGGACGGTAGGGACGATGACATTTCAGACCACCCTGGGACCAAAAATCCAGAGATGGAGGACCCTCAGCTGTAATGCTCAGCAGTAGCATCACTTCTCTGACATGAATTATTCTCCAGTCACGCCAGGGAATCGAGGTGCTTGGACTTTGTCTGCTTACCTCTTTCCATCCTGGGTGACCGCCATGCCTCTCCTGCCATCTGCAAGTGGCTCGTAACCAGACCTAGGTTGCATTTGTTTTTTCACTCCACCAACTGACTAAGCTGCCACCTAAAATCTTCTTTCCCCTTACAAAACCTTACCCAGTGACAGTGGCCTTACCTGCAGGGTTTATACAAATGGCCAAACCTTGCCCTGCAGAGCCTGGCTAGTGCATCACCATTGGAAGCTGCAGCCACCCCACAAGCTGGACTTGGCTGTTTAAAAGCACTAATTGCATTTTGGGGACCTGTTGCAGCAATCTCTGCTCTCCGTCAAACACCTGGCTGGTCTAATCTGCCTCTGCTTGCACACAGTCACTCCTGGCCCTCAGCTTGCTAGCAGATGCTTAAAACCCAACCCTTGCACCCTTGATGATCTTGGTGCTGGGGATGCTTAGATGTAGACAGGACCATGTTCTCACACCTGCATTTGGCTTTATCCAATGGTTCTTAGACAGAGGGGAAAAATGGCCTGGAATATTATTCTTAAAATTGTCTGCAGGAAGGAGAGAGAGGCATGGGAGGGACCACAGCAGGCGTTCAGGAACCTTGAGCCACATGAGACTCAGACGATGCAGCATCCCATCTCCCAGGGCACCCCGTTGCCTGCCTGTGCTCACCTTCAGGCAGGGATGGGCTGACCCTCTGGGCTGGCCTTTTCTGGCTCAAGGTCTCTGGAAGATGCTTTCTCCATGGGCCTTTCTTGCCACCTCTCCCTGCCTTCTCCGCTGCACAGGTAGCTCCAGGCAGTGGTGGGACAGGACAGGTCAAAGGTGGTGCCAACCCTGCCCTGAGCTTCAAGAACAAGACTTTTCTATAGCAGAAACCAACCAAGGAGGACAAAGACTCATATTCTCTTCCTGTTACTTGCCCATCATCCAGCTGTTAGCACTAAAATGTTGAGCAGGGAGGTGGCTATAAGGGTCTTTATTGTTGTTGTTTTTAAATTAATATCTCAGTTTCCCTTAGGAAGGCTGCTACCCTGGGTCTCATCTGAAGGGCTGGAGGAGGTTATAGGAGGGAGGCTG
The DNA here is from genome assembly GCF_963210335.1 of Falco punctatus. Taxonomy (NCBI): domain Eukaryota; kingdom Metazoa; phylum Chordata; class Aves; order Falconiformes; family Falconidae; genus Falco; species Falco punctatus. The sequence goes on along the minus strand of NC_137584.1, from coordinate 73,543,869 downwards.
GACTGCTGTGACCGATGAATGGCACTGCCTGGCTTCCAAGGGTAGCTGAACCAACTTACACAAGGGAAAACATGGTTTAGTGCTCCACTCAGCTACTCATACAGCCCATGGCTCTGGCAAAGCCAGCACTGGCTCTTGATGATAAATGAGGAAGCACGATCCTACTAAATAGGGTCAATAAGATAATGCGCAGCCAGGGGGACTGACTGTGTGCAGACACAGACATACAAATTTAAGCATTACAACAACAAATGCCAGTGCTTGCCTCAGTCTTGTTTGGAAAGACAGATCGTTTTCCATCCCAGGCTCACTGAGAAAGAGTCGCAGAAGGCGTGAAGGGAAACATTGCTGCCTGGGAGGGTTGTGGGGTAGCTGGGGCATTGCCAGCCCCGGGAAGCTCACAGCTCCAAAGCTCATTTGCAGCAGTGGAGCCATGCAAGGAGCTGTTTGAAAGAGGATTAAATGCTTCAACCATTTCCTTGTGTTAATAAAGATGGAAATATTTTATCTGAGATAATCCTGAGGGATAGAAACAGAGTCCTGGGTACCCCATCTCCATCAGCTAACAAAAGCTTATCAGGCAGAATGGTCCTGAGGCTAGTGACAGCCTTTCAAGGGGGCCTGAGCCAGCAGATGAGCAGGGTTCAAGCAGAAAAGTCATTCAAAGCACAGGACTGGGCTGAAACTTCCCACTACTCTCCTCCTCATCTGCACATTTGTACTGGTTGCACTCAACAGGGTCCACAGGAAAATGCACAGCCAGAGGGACTGGCCATGTGCAGGCACAGACATAGATTTAAGCACAAGGATAAATGCTGGTGCTTCCCACAGTCCTGTTCAGAAAGATTCATCATTTCCTTTGGGAAATGGCTCAAAGCTGCTCCAGGAGAGGTTTGGACTGGACAGAAGGAAGCATTTATTTACCAGGAGGGTGGTCAAACACCTGAACAGGCTTCCTGGAGAGATGGTCGATGCCCCAAGACTGTCAGCCCTCTCAAGAGGCATTTGGACGATGCCCTTAATAAAATGCTTTAACTTGGTCAGCCCTGAAGTGGTCAGGCAGTTGGAATGAATGGTGACTGTAGGTCCCTTCCAATTGAAATGATTCTATTCTGTTCTGTTCTATTCTACTATAATTCTGTTCTATTCTATTCTAATTCTATTCTATTCTTCTCTTTCTCCTCTTCTCTTCTCTTCTCTTCTCTTCTCTTCTCTTCTCTTCTCTTCTCTTCTCTTCTCTTCTCTTCTCTTCTCTTCTCTTCTCTTCCATTCCATTCCATTCCATTTCATTAATTCCATTCCATGACATTACATTCCATTCCATTTCACTCCATTCCACTCTATTATTCTATTCTATTCCATTCTATTCTATTCTATTCTATTCTATTCTATTCTATTCTATTCTATTCTATTCTATTCTATTCTATTCTATTCTATTCTACTCTATTCTATTCTACCCTGTCTGCTCTGCTCTGCTCTGCTCTGTTCCATTCTATTCTGTTCTAGGCTAGTCTATCCTATGTTTTCTCTTCCAGAAGAGCATCGTTCCTTGCACAGTGCAGAAAGCCAAGTGTTTTTCAACACCAAATTTCCATTAGTGGGACAATAGGATAAAGATAACCCAGATAACAGGAAAAATAAATAATTTAGCTGGGATAGTAAGGGGGAGTGCAGTGCTGAGGAACATACACGCATCTACAGGGACCCAGCTCAGGTCCTGGGTGTTTATTGGCCCTGAATCAGCCCTGGAAGCCCTCGTAAAGGTCCAGGCAGAGTGTTTGCATGCTGGGGAGTCTGGCAGAGCATGTTCCTCCTTGACCAAAACACAGCTTTAACCCATCTCCTATCCCCAAGGGACAAACAAGTCCAAAGCCCAGATTTGGAGGCCCCCCCAGGGTGAGACACCCAGGTCTGGCATGGTGGGAACATCCCTGTCCTGCAGGGGAGTGTGCCCATGCTGGGGCTGCCTGCAGAGATGTTTATGCTCAGGCAGGGAGCCTGCTCATGCCAGCTCATCCCCAGTCAGGGACATGCACGGCAGCTGTCGGTGTCCTGTTTTGGTGGCCATGACCCTCTTTGTCCCCCATAGCCAGTGAGACAAGCGGCAGCAGCTGGATAAGTCCCTGCATAAGTGGCCCAATGCAGGATTGTTTAGATGATAAAAACAAAAGCTTTGAGCACACCCTGGCATTCCAGCCCTTCTTTTTGGGGCTGTCTGGGAAAAAAATTCTCAATAATCAAGCAAAAAATCATATTTTCATAGCCATGTAGCCACCAAAGGACTGCAGCATCCTTGTCCTCCCCCCTGGTTCCTCCTGCTCCCCTTCTTGACGGTGCAGGAAGGGGTCAGCTCATCCCAGAGCAGGGTCTGGCCGCTGGATTAGCACCTTTTGGCTGTTGTGGCCATCCCTGCTGGGACCCAGGGTGCCTGGCATTGCTGCTCCAGCCCCTCAAAGCCACTGCCCAGAGCTGGCAGCATCCCACCTGCCCCAGGGCAAGCCGGTGCATCCACCGCTTCCCTTGGCTGGCACAGGCTAAAGCCTGTTTTTACAGTCCTGACCTGCAGACGGGCCCTGAGGCCGCTTCTGTTCTGGTCAAGTAACTGGGACAGGATGGTCCCTCGGTATGGGGCAGATTCCTGCAAAGTGAGTCACAGACACACAGCAGCAGCCAGTCCTGCCTGGGATGGTTTCCCTCCTAAATATCCCTTACTCCTTCTTTTACAAAGCTCTGGCACCCAAGCTGAGCTAAAACGAGCCTGTGATGCAGGTGGCCAGCCATGGTCTGAGTGTCACCTGCAAGAGGAGAAGGGAGCAGCATGTAAGGGGGGGGGGGCTTCTCTAAGCAATCCCTGGCAAGGACCTGCTCTGCTCTCCACACACATTACTGCAAGAATGCTGGAAGGAAAACTGAAAGGCTGGAGGGGAAACCCAGCTGCCTGGAACCCCCTGAGGTCAGACCCAATAGATAAATCCAGCTGAACCACCCCTGGATTAGGGGCTAAAGGAAACCTTGGGAGAACAGCAATTAGGCAGCATTAGCAATCTGTTTGTCTGGCTGGGGGTCTGCGGCATGAGGTGAGCTGTGGGGCTCAGCCATCAGCAGGGCAGGATGGGGGCTGCCCAGGGATGCACTAGCTGACCCCTCCCCACATCTCACCCTCCTTCAGATGAGGATTCAGGTCCCCAGCCCCCACACCCAGCACCAAACTGCACTCAAATTGCACATGGCTCCAAAATTCAGGCGGTGCCTCCCCACAGCAGGCTATTCCCCATCCAACCCTAGCTTCTGCTGCTGCTGAGGGAAACCTCTCAGTCTCACCCTCAGCTCCTGCTTCTGCTCTCTGCCTGTGTAGGCATGATGCGGGGATGCAGCTTTTGTCCTTGGCCAGCCCTGACCTGCTCCCAGTGTGGACACAGGAGGCAGAGGACGGTGTGAGGGTGGCAGGATGAAGCCCAGACCTGTGCATGCAGGAAGCTGGAACTGGGCAAGCATCACAAGCACTGTCCCTGGCGTGGTCCTCACCTGGCTGAGTCACCATCCATCCCGAAGGCCTGGCAGTGAGCCAGCAGGCTTCCTGCAAGCTTTATGTGCCATCCCCGGTGAGAATGGGAGACAGCAGTGACCTGTATTGCCTCTCAGAGCAGGTACCACCCCTGGAAGCGCCTGTCCCCAGCCCCTTGCTGCCCTTCCCAGCTGCCCCTGCCCCACGAAGCTGGGTGGCATCTTGCTGGGTACCAACTCCTTGGCGAGTGCATCCCTTCTGGGACGGTCCTCTCTGTACCAAGCCTCTCACTGCAAAGGGGAAGGAGAACTAGAGCGATGATCTCAGTAGAGACAAACAGGTCTATAGCGTTGTCCCTGCTTGCAGTGCTGCCAGCTCCTGCTCAGCTCTGTCTGGCTGCCAGAGGTCACACCGGGACAGTCTGACATGGCTGCCAGTCCCTCTGAACCCACCCTGCCCTTGCAGGGGCAGGGGGAGGCATCACCTCCTCCCCTCCACACCCCAGCTGAGCCTCCAATGCCATCCCTGGGTCCCTGCCAAGGAGCTGGGGGCTCGTCTGCGGCTGGACTGGAGCGGTTCGGCTGAGGATACCTTGGCCAGGCCACCACAGTCTCTGGAGGGCTGCGTCCTTCAAAGCCCCCCCAAAAAAAGCTCCCATCCATCACTATCCCAACCCTGCCAGCTTCTCTTATTTAAAACCTAAGTCTCCCTGTCTTTTCCATGCCAGAAATCCTAGTCTTCAGGACGAAGAGGTTGGGCATGCTGTGATGCATCAGCAGAGGCACCAGGTACATTGTGCTCCCAGCCCTGGCAGATGCCAGCACCAGGAGAAAACCGGGGCCAACAATGTTATTTGCTCCCTGTGCCGCAGCAAGACTGTTTAGTACCTACCACACCATGGGCTTTGGATGCCGTATTCAATAGCTGTGCCCAATGAATTATTTATTCCATGGCCAGCATTTTTATTCTCCAGTCCAAACCCCCAGTGGGAGAAAGGTTCAGGGAGAGGGAGAACGGATACTGGCAGATGGCAAGTGTAAAAGACAAAAAAAAAAAAAAAAAAAAAAAAGGCAGGCATGACATGATGGGATTTTAAATAAAAGTCACAAATGAGTCCTGCTGGTGACTTTCTCGCAGTGCTGAAAACCAGAGGAAAAGACCAAACCTCTCCAAGGCAAAGGTGATGCAGCCTTGCAACCACTATTGCCTCCCAGTTCATGCACTGGGTGCCCTTCTCTGGGCATCCTTGCAGGAGCCGGAGCCTCCCGTCCCATGTCCCCAGTGACCCCAGGAGCTGGCCAGCCCCGGTCCTGGCGTGGTAGCCTTTTGGTTGTCAGGCAAAAGCCTGTGCTTGGCCTTAAACAGGGAGACATTGTCGGCTGGCCCAGAGGAGGGAAGACATGGGCTGTGCCTCCTCACGCATTGGCTGCGATTGCTTCTGCTCCTCGGGTAAGCTGGGGTTCCTGCAGGCAAAAACAATCCTCGGCCATCTTCTTAGGGACTGAGTCATCAGGCATGCGGGCAAGGGGGTCCAAACTCGTTGTCCAGGCAACAGGGATTCTGGTGTTTCCTCTGTTTCAGATGCTTTTTCCTTTTTTTTTTTTTTTTCCTTTTTTGCATCATGGGTGATTTCTGAATGGAGTCACTTGGGATCGCACGGGCTGGGGATGACAACACCGCCTCCCACACAGCGCCGCGCTCTGACAAATGCCTGCGAGTCTGGGGATCTTCCAGCCTGCCCACTCCTTGCAGGAGAAGCCAGTTATTCAAACAGGGTAATTCCAGGTCAAATTTACCATTTCTGTAAGTGAGGATGAGCTGGCCCATTCCTCCTGCTACTCCCCTTTCCCCACTTGAGACCAGCAGCAGCCAAAGGCCCTGGGCTCCTACTGGGAAGCAGCTGGGGTATTTGGGAAGGAAGGAGCAACGTGCTGCATCCTTCTACCTCCAGCACGCCAAGCAGCAAGGAATGCTCTGCTGTGGTGCTCTGATATTTCCCAGTTGCCGAAAGGGCTCTGTCCCATCCCAGGATGTTATGGGGGTGGCTGTCAGGTGCTGTCACCCACAGCCCCACACAAACCCCAGCTTCTTGGGGTCTGGGGTCTTTGCAGAGGGCATAGAGAGCCCACGTCTGAACATGTTGCTGGCAGGATTAAAGGTGTAGATTGGATGCCTGAGGCTGCTTCTTGTCTTTTTGGATATAGAGGAAGGGCAAGAGCAGGAGGAGCATCCCCAGCCTTCTCCCTTTGGACTTTTGGGATGGGGGAGGGAGGGGGTTGGGCACGAAAGGGCCTGGGTCTCAGGGCTCCTTTGTAACCCTTTGCTGCCCTTGCTGACCATGCTTCCCCCAAAACATGGGGCCCCAACAGCTGCCACAGAGGATGGAGGGACCTGTATGTGCTTCACACATGGGGCATCCTCACCTCCCCCCTCTCTGCAGGCAGGGCTGGGGAAGGGCTGGGGCTGCTGAGGGGCTCCAACCCAAGGGACCTGTCAGGGGTAGGTGCCCCAAAGAAGTCCGGGCTTTGGCTGAAAATGTTTCAAATGTCCCAGTGCTGGCAGAGTTGGATGGGGAGGCCTGGCTAGGCAGGACCGTCTCAATGTTCGGCATCACCCACAGGGCCACCAGCTCACACTGGTTTCTGACCCCAGGACAGGGCTTTCAGCATCCTCATGTGTAAAGATCAGCTCATGCTGCTGCAAAATTCAGGGTCAAGTTGCTCTCGGCTACAAGAGACCAAACCTCAGGCTCTGGGTGCTGCTCCCTATCCAGCTGTGCACACACAGGGGTGCAGGGCTGTGGGGAACCTCATCCTGCTCCCAAGCCAAAACTGCCAAGCTCCAAGGCAGCTCCTGTCCAGGCTCTGGCTTGCCATGTCCTTGTCACTTGCTTCCCATCCTGTGTCCCCTCCAGGTTTCTCTGATGGTTCGTGATGGGGTTGTGTCTGATGGTGGGATGTCTGCTCACATCCCAGAGGAGAGGCCACGTCACTCAGGCTTCTTGACTGGCTCCTCAGATCATGCAGCCCTGCAGGGCTGCTCAGCCATTGCGCTCTCCTGCTTTTCTTGGGAAAGTCACCCTGAAAGTCAATCTCCATGCTCCTGCAGTGTCCAGTGCGGCCACAATGCCCCGGGCAGCCAACGCTGCAGCTGGAGATGTTGTAAATCAGGGGGAAGAGGCTTTAACTGTCACCGCTCCAAGGCATGGAGGGTATTTTTAGCAGCTTTGCTCTGCAGGCTTGTGGTAGCATTGCCCAGGGTGCCTGCACCACACTCATCGCTCCCAGAGACGATGGGGCAGGGGGTGTGGGCACACATCCGAGCATGCACTGTGTGCCGGGGGGGCTGGCTGGGACATCGAGGACTGTGTTGATGGTGGCAGGGGACACTGGAAAATGTTCAGCAGAAAATCCCACTCCAGGAGGACATTCTGGTGTCCTTCAGACATGGTGTAACACCAGCACGGGTGCTGGGCTTGTAGGCACCCAGCCCAGGGACCCTCACATTCTTTAACCATGTGCCCTTCTTGCAGCCACCCTTAATACAAGAAATCAAGATCCCGCCTTTAACAGCAGCTGAGCAGGTGCTTGGGAAGATTAAAAAGCCCAGTGCAAGTGAAAGGAAACCCTAACCCCAGCCAGACCCTCTCCATCCCCTCTGAAAATGGCCAAGCCTGCCCATGGCCCTCAGTGTGCCACAGCATTCACAAACCTCTCTGCCAGGGGAGTCCTGCCTAGCCCTGCACCACTCCTCAGTGACAAATGTCCCTGGTGTTTTGCAGCATCTCCTGCTGAGCCTGTGCTCTTGATGCTGCTGTTCCCCATGTCCTTCAGCCCTGATGGGAAAACCATCCGCACGGACCATGCCACAGAGGGGGAGCCAGTCTCTGCAGCTTGGGGCTGCTGGCTTTGCTTCTCCCCAGGCTCCTGGGAAGCATGATAGCAAGGTGGGGCGTGACAAGGAGGGTGCAGAAAATCACCAGGAGAAGTGGCTGGCCACCTTCAAGAGCAAGGACTGCTAACATCCCCAGCTCACAGCCGATGGGATGGGGACAAGGACACCAGCAAGGTCCCTGTTTCTGTTCACGGTGCTGTTACAGATCATCTGCACAACTCTGGAAGAGATGGAGAGCACCAGTCTCCCCCTCTGCTGACCACAACCCAGCTCTGAGGGCCTCATAAATGGAAAGCATCAATATTTGATGGATCACGTCAGCTGTTTTTCTCTCAAGGTGAAGGAGAGCAGACCCCTATGTCTGCCTTGCCTGCGTCTGCACCGTGCTGGGACATCACAGAGGGCCAGTGTCATGTTGCTGCATGCCAGAGGACACTTCCCTCCCCACAAAAAGCACCACCTCAACTCATAGAGACTCACCGGCTACCCCATCCATCCAGGTGGGATGCAGCAAGGGGGCTGTGATGGGGTACAGGACCACCAGCCCGGCTGCAAACCTCTCCTCCCTGCCCCGCAGGCATGGGGCACGAAGAAAGCCTTGTGTCCTGTGATGGCGACTATCCGAGGAGATGGGTCTGGGGAAACCCTGCAGTATCTGTCTCTGATGGCAAATAGTTTTGCCTAAATTGGTCATGGGGCTCGGTTTCAGGAGAAGCCAAACGCACCGCTTCGTCGCGATGCCATTTTGGCAGAAACGTAGGCTTTTTTGTGCATTAGGTTGTTCCCCTTAAAATAGCTGTTTGGAGTTTATTCTTCAGATCCCTTTTCATCAAAACAATAAAGAAAGAAAGGGAGGGCAATTAAGCTGGAGTTAAAGTCTGCTGGTGCATCGCCAGCATTATCAGCCTGTATCAGAGGAGGGAGGCGGAAGGGCTCGGGGCTTTAATCAGCATCTGACTGGCAAAGTCGATATTCGGCATCATCCTGGTAGTGATGCTCCTTCTGCCAGCCAAAGCACAGCCTGGTCCTGAACACCCAAGGCTGGCCAGATGCAGCTTCCATCCTTCAAATGTGCTGTTTGAGCCCCAGAAGTGGTTCTAGAGGAGTCACAGGGGGGCAGCTGGAGGACAGGGGTACCGTGTCTTTCTTCACATCCAGCTCTCATCTGCTGGATGTACAGCAAAAGGAGCTGCCTGCAACGTGACAATTCACAGGGCTGGGGAGCCAGCAGCAGTGCAGGCAGGGCTGCATCAGGCAGTGCACAGCACAAGGCACACGGGGCAAAGCCACACGGATGACGGAGCAGATGGAGGATGCAGGTTTTGGGAGGAGATGAAGAAGCCGCTGTGGCAGCTGCTGGCGCTGGAAGCGGAGTCACCCACAGCTGGGGAGGGGGGCTCCTGCCGATGGGAGGACCCTGTGGTGTCCAAGCCTGCCTTGGGGAGTCAGAGTGGAAGGGACGGAGCAAGGCTGGGAGGGTGGCAAGGTCTCTTGCAGCCTCAGTGGGGCAAGGCTGGCCAGATCCAGCAGATTAGCCAGGATATAGCTTTGCCATGTTCATTTGCAAGGTTTGCTGTGAAACAGAAACCTGCTCTGAAAAAGATAATAATTAAGAAGTAAAATCTCTGCAGAGTATCATATGCCTGTAGGACCCCAAAGCCAGAGAAAAGGAGCACAGAGTTCTCACAGATGCTGTTGTCACTTGGTCCCTTCCTCATCTACAGCCCCAAGCCCCTCCCCGCAAGACTGACCTCCCTGCTCAGGACCCAGTGTAGATGCTCACATGGATCCATGAGATGCATCACCTGCAAGAAAGGTATTTTATCTGCAAGGATGAACATAGAGGGAGATGAAACCTCCAGGCACTGAGAGGAAATAACTTTTTTTTAAGAAAGCTGGTTTCCTTGTCCCCAGACACCAAAACTCTCCCGATAGAGAGGGGCACCTCTCACGTTAATGAGTCCATGCAGCATCAAGGTGCTGCCAGGCTGCATCGCCAGCAGCAGGAGACCCATGGCAGGCTTGATTGCTCACAGCAGGATGCTCGCTACCTGCTGGGAGCTGCCTTTGTGCAGTTATTTGTCTAATTAGATAGGAAAACACAAAATAATAGCAAAAACGAGGGCATGCTAAGAAAAGGTGGATTAGAAAAGCCAATAATGAAATACTCAGGGAGGGCGGGCAGGAGATTGGCCACAAACAGTCCCTCCAAGACAAGCTATGGACCTGTGGTCCTTTTTCCATCAGGGAAGCACCTTAAAGCAACTTTTTCAAGGGGAAGGAGAGATGGTGAGACCAGTGGTGGGACAGAGCCTGGCATCTGCCTCTTGAGCTTCACCGGGCTCATCCCCCAGCAGAGATCCAGCCGTATGTCTGTCTGCACCAGCTCTGCAAAGAGGACACCCCCAAGGACCAGAGGGAATGGTCTTGTCCAGGCAGCTGGGAAGCCCCCATGCAGCCAAAGAGCATCCTGCTCCATCCCTGCAGCTACCCCACTGAGGACCTCACTGCCGTCACAAGGCTGGGATGGAGCCTGAGCCCATCAGGGCTCGTTAGCGCTGGCACAGCCCATCTCTGGCCCCTCTGGACTCCTCTCTGCTGGTCTCAGAGGGGTTTGTAACCACGGCAGCGTGCACCACCCCAGTAACAAGCTGGGCTGGGACAGCTCAGGGTCCCCATTACCTCTGGGGACTGTGACCCCAGGGCTGTGGGATGTGTGCTGGTGCATGTTGGGTTGGGTTGTGTGCATTGCCTGGGGAAGCAGAGGTTTCAGGAACACGCTGTTCCCTTCCTCCCCTCGCTTGTCAGAGTTTATTTTTGCTCTCCGGTGAAAATTGGATTTTCTCTGATTTCATTCCTCTGCTGTCATATCAGGCGCTTGTGGCTTTCATGCCTCTCTCTGCTCCCCGCTATTCTGTTCTTGCTTCAAACAGCTCTTGGTGTGACAGCTGAGCACTTGGACGTCTTCATGTCTTTTATTCCCCTGCACTCCATGGCCAGTGCAGATGCTCTGGGGTCCCACATCAGTTCACCAGTGCCTTTGCTCTGACTGCTTCCAGAAAATACAACCTGCAACAGCAGTCAGGTGGAATGGGAATTGCTTCAGGGTAGAGAAGAGACAGTGCCAGAGAGATCTGACCCTGCTTTTCAAATGCAAATCGGAAGGGACTATCCTGTCTCCCAGTGTCCTGGTGTCCAGAAGAAAAGCCCAGGCTCAAAATGCAGTGAAGGAAGTGAAAGTTAAGGAAAACCTTTCTAGAAAAAAGCACACTGCTGGTCTGAAACATCCAAAGTCAATGAAGGGAGATTTCAAAAACAGGTTAACAAGGATGCATCAGGGAATGCTCAGAACAAGCAGGCTTTGCCTGGGGGCAGAAGATCCCAGTTTTATATCCTCTCTTACTCCACAGACCACTTATCCCCCTTGGAAGCAGAATCCCAAGCTCCACGGGCTGCTGATGTGTTGGGGCCTGACAGCAGCTCACAAGCCAACAAAAGTTCAGCTGAGTGCAGACTGAGCCTTGCTCCCTGCCCTCTGCCTGCCCCCTCATTGCTCAAGGGCATGTGGCATTAGCTCTGGGCTTGGGTGATTGCTTGGGTCACTCTTTTGCAGCCATTGCTTGGGCTACTCCCACCATCTTGCACAGTCCGGTGACCACCAGTGGTGTTGCAGTGGGCTACGCTACCTCTTGGAGACCCAGCCTGATCTTCCTCAGCATCACATGTAGGTTCACTAACCAGTTACACAGCACCCAGCTATGGGCTGAACTTGCAAGCACAGCCCTCATACAAGAGACGGTTCTCCCAACCCCTCACTCACTCTGCTCTGCTCAAACCCACCTCTGGGTTGGGTTTGCTTGCAGATGTCCCACGTGGATGGACCCAATGTGCCCCATTCCAGTGCCTGGTGTTCCTCATAAAGGTACTTCCTGGGAAAGTCCAATCCTGCAGGCCATGTCTTGAGCTTGGCAACTTCTCAGCATGGTATCCTCCACACCTAGCTTCACACATCTCCACTGAAACTTCTCACCCTCCCACCTATTGCTAGTCCCAGGAGAAAAGCAGGAATTCCTAGGTGCAATGAGATAATCTTGTGCCTTGATGAACTAAGATGAGCTGCTCTTTGGAAATGCCTTTTGAGCAGAAGGAGAGTGTGAACAACCCTCTCATGATGTTATGGACTCAAGCCAGTCGCCCAAGCATAGGTGGCCAGATCCATCTGAAGTACTCACAGGACCTGGGAGGGTGTGCAAGACATTCTGATGGGCTGGCAAAAGATTCATGGGAGATCCATGGCTTTCTGGGCTAGCAGATGTGACCCGAGGGCACTGCAAATGGCACTAGACTTGTGGACATCTGGATCACAATCTGGGATCATCAAATACCTATTTTAGTCTGAAAATGTTCCCTTGATTCTCCAGCTCCCAGTTCAGAGATAGGCAGGATGTTCTGCAGAACAACCACTGCCTTCATCCTCAAGTGCTCAAAACCAGACAGCAGAAAGAGCAAAAAGACTCTGAAAAACAGGTCCTCTTTGGACTTCCCCATGTGGGCACTGCTGAGCCCGTGCCACCTCCAGCTCACCTTGGCCTTGCTCAGAGCTATGTGGCCCACAGACCTGGAGCAAAGCCACAGAGATGAGTGCATCCCTCATCCTATTTCACCAGGCATCATAGTTTGCATTTTAACTCGGTTTTGCTCCTCTGGCCTCGCGGCAAGCAGCCTCTCGCTGTAGCCTATGATTCATGCCACATCACTGAATAATCTCTCTCTTCTTCCTTCCCCCCTCCCCCTTTTTTTAAAGGAGAACCCCCCAGTGTTTACGTATCCTCTTGGCAGACTGTGGGTCCCAGCCTCAGACCTCAGCAGGACAGGTCAATTATCGATTTCAATTCCATAGTTCCCCAGGGCGCCTGTGCCCATGACTCACCTGTGATGACTCTTGCTCTTTTGCTGCTCAGAATACAAATGCCAGAAGTGTCCCAGGTGCCACAGGAGCCTGTGTCTGGGTTTTGGCTGGAGTTACTCAGCTTGTGCATGACTTTCCCTTGGTGCCTGCAAAAGGCGAGGAGTCCCTATCTTCCCAGCCCAACAACCGTCCCCTTCTCTCTGTTCTTTCCCAGGCTTTTTTGTGCAATCCTTGGCTGCCTGAGCGAGGATGAACCACTGCCAACTGCGTGGACCGATGCCTAGTTTCAGGCCAGCTGGAAGGGAGATGAATTGGGGCTTTGCCCTTCATACCCGTGCAAAGTTAAATACCCGGTGTTGGCAGATGCCAGTGTTTGATGGCATGAACCACAGCAACCAGAAGCTGCTGTGATCCCAGCAAGGACCCTCACATAGCCAGGGTGGGAGAATGGACGTGATCTGGTTCACAGCATCCCATGGATGAGCCATCTGGATTACTGAGCTGGACACAGGAAGGGGCTGGATCCAGCTCTGCCTGTGGCCATGGTGCTGGGACACAGCCTGGATGCAAGGCGGTGGGTGGCCTGTCTGGTGCAGAGACAGCACTGGGGCAGCCCTTGGCTGGAAACAAGAGAACAGAGATTTCATTAGAGCAGCTCCATCCTTTGATCCTTCCCCGCAGCTGTGGGGACCTGGTGGTCCCGAAGGTCAAACCATGGCCAAGAACTGGCTGATCCTAGAAGAGATGATGCCTTCTGGCTCCAGCGCTGACGAGAGATATTGGTGTCCAGAGGATATCTCCTGTGATATCGGTTTCTCCCCTGCTTCGCGCCATGGTCCTGCTCCCAACAGTTGCCCATGCCACGTGCAGCTCCAGAGACTGAGAGAACCTATGCCCTCTGGCAGCCTGGGCATACTCATCCTTCAGGAAAAAAAGTCCTTTTAGGAAAACCCAAAAGGGAGCCTGAGCAATGGTCCCAGAGCGATGGCCCCTGCTCCAGCTCTGGGTAGGGGATGATTTCAGCTCAGCCCCTGGGTCAGCTGTCTCCCTGTAGGACTTCCTCGGGCACCTGTGGTGAAAGAGAAGGACTTCTGCCCTGTGAAACCACCACCTGGGCTTCCCTCATTCACAGGGGCTCTCCAGGCCCCATTGCACTTCCTTTCCTCCTGGGATTTCCCTCTCCTCTGCAGAACATCCCATGCTCAGATGCTCCCATCAGCAGAAGGTTTCATCTTTCTATCACCAGGGCCCTTCCCAGCCCTGACAGCACCCATCCCATGCATTTTCCTCCAGAAAGTCCCTTATGGAAGTCATCCAGGGTCAGAGACAAACTGCCAGGATGAGGGCTTGGTTGAGAAAACTATAGGAAGGGAGCTGAAATCCCAAGTTGTCCTGACAGCAAACAAAACAATTTGAGAAGTAAGATTAAAATCCTCCACTCTGCAAGCAGCACGATGCATCTCAGTGCTGGGTTTTAGGAAGAGGCTACAGCCTCCTCCTCCGCACTTCCCCAGCAATGGTGGGTCAGGGTGGGCTTCGCTCTTACAGCTGCTCTCCCTGGTATCATAGAACCACAGAATGGTTTGGTTTAGAAGAGACCTTAAAGACCATCTAGTACCACCCACCCCACTACGGACAGGACACCTTCCACTAGACCAGGTTGGTCCAAGACCCATCCAGACTGGCCTTGAGCACTGCCAGGGATGGGGCATCTCCTGGGAGGTCAAAGAAATCCCACTGGTGGGATCTCTGCTTCCCCATGGATAACCAGGAGGGGCTTGGCTGTAAGGAGCAACAGAGTCATCCCATTTTCATGGTACTGCCTTATATGCCAACCCTCCTTCATTTCTCTTCTATCCTGTCCCCTTGTTGCTCTTCGCTTCATAAGGGAGCAGTAGTGTGACCAGGATGATGCTCCTTTTCCACACTGTGGCCAGGGAGCAGCTAGAGGTGATCTTGCTTGGCTCACAGGGGTTTGTAGGGTCTCAGGATAGCAAAGGAGGGCCTCTCACATCTTTCCATCTGCCAGCGACCAGCAAAGACCAACCCAGGATGCAGGAGGGATCCCATGTGCCTTCGCTGTTCTCGTGGCAAAACAACATCTCCAGCCTACCCAAACCAGCCTTCCTCCACACACTCTCATTAGGCTGTGTCCATCCCTGGGCATCCACAGCAGTCCCAGTCAGAGCCAGCACCACGGGTATGGCTGGGGTCTGGCACGGCGTGACCGTTCACTGCTTATATCCTTCCCGTACGTAACCCAGGACTTTTCCCAAAGCATGGAGATCTTTCCCAAAGCACCAGATCAGTGCCAGCAGTGACTCCTGAGACGAGCTGGGCTCCCAGTAGGTGATGAAAGCCTGTGCACTGTGCACTTGGCAGGGGAACAGGAGGTTGGCAGCATCTCGCAGCTTGGCTCAACCTCAGCCAGCTAAACAGCCCTGTTGTTATTGCAGCTTGCTGCACTTTGCGTAAACCTGGCATAGCCCTGGAGAAATCTTCCTGACATGGGGAGGCAGAGGGACTTGCAGACATGAGGGCAGACCCCAGAACACTCCAAGGTTGCTGTACCTCACTGAATCCCGCCCATTTTGGGGTACTGCTGCTATGTTAGAGGTTCAGGGAGGAGAATGGAGAAGATGCTGCTCTGGAGTGCGTGTGCAGCCCTTGAATGATGCTGGGAGCACAAGGCTGAGGGGGTACAGTGGGTGCTCCCACCCAGAGCAGGCACAAGGGATGGCAGTCCATCTGGAGCCAAGCTCTGGGGGTACAACTACAGCAGGGCATTACCCCAGCCAAACCCAGGCAATGC
The DNA here is from genome assembly GCF_963210335.1 of Falco punctatus. Lineage (NCBI taxonomy): Eukaryota > Metazoa > Chordata > Aves > Falconiformes > Falconidae > Falco > Falco punctatus. Next base: position 73,528,749 of record NC_137584.1, on the reverse strand, counting down.
CTCCTGTTCATCCACCCCAGGAGGTGCCCAGCTCCATCCCACCCTGGAGCAGGGCAGAGCACGCCGGGGTGGGTTGCATGAGCTGGTGCAGTGTGCAGGGCAGCTTGAGGTGGGCACTCAGGGATGGAGAACAGGACATACCACCGTTTATGTCATGAGCACATGAGCAAAAGTGATGTCATCACAGCTACGCTTGTAGTGCACTGTGTGGGTGTGTCTGAAGCCCATGCCCGCATTAGCTGCATGCACAGGGACCATGGTGCAGGCACATGGGGTGTGCTTGGGCACGAGCTGGGCACCACCTTCTCCCAGATGCTGGCAGTGGGAAACAAGAAGCATCCCTGAGGAATACTGCTCTGCAAGAGGTAGCCCAAGCCTTGCCAGTCCTCCTGTGTTCCTTTTCTGGCTGTGCATGTGGCATGGCAAGATACAGTGCTCGTGCTTTCAGACTGAGGAATCCAGATATGGTGTTTTGCTCCTGAAAAGCATGCTGTGTTTTGGGCTTGGAAGCCTGCTTCCAGACAGCCTGTGATGCCACAAAAGTGAAAACAAGCCACCCCTACACCAGCGTTATCGGCCGCTTGCAAAGCTCTCCCTTGGCGTGTTTCTGAGTGCAAGGTTGTTGCCTTTGTGTGTCACTTAAAATCAGAACAAATGCTGAGGTTTTGTTGTTTTGACTGCCTCGCTCTATATTTACATTGCTTTTAGTTTATTAGCATTCTTAGTTCTGTCTTTTTGTGACAGCAAAAAAAGTATGTACTTCAAATGAATCACAACAGGCGTTTGGGAAAGTTTTCTGGTGGCTTCCAGTTTTCTATCGGTTTGATCTCGTGTCTCGGCCCGTCAAAGTGTGTGCTCTTAAAAAAGCACTCACGAAAGAGAATTCTTCTGCTCGCCAGCCCTGCCAGAGCTCAGGACGTGAAAAAGCTTCAGATCAGCTCTGACAAGTCCTCCCTCGCCCCATTTTAAGCTGAATAACTTAGGTTTGCTTGATCTAGTTAAATAATGATAGTCTTGCTGTTTCTGTAGCCAGCTCAAAGTTTTACATCTATTTGAAGTCCAGCAACTTGTCTCCCACCATCATCTAGAGTGAGACATCAGAATCTTGGAGCGTGGTTCATCTCAGCCTGGTTTAAACACCATGCAAAGGATGTGCTGAATCACTGAGCTCCTCCTGATTGACATGGGTTTGGGAGCTCTCCAGGAGGGCAATTACCTCCTGGAGAAGGGAAGATCAAAGTAACTGCAAGCAGGGTCCACTCTTCCTGGCACCATTGGATCCAGAAGACAACATCTGTCCAGGGCCTCCTTGTTCTTGCAGGACCTGGGCTGGGATGATTCACGGTGTCCAGAAGGCTGGGGTCAGCAGAGCATCTCCATGATTTATCAGCAGGGTTCATAAATGAATGCTGAAGCGTGCAAGCTTGAGCCAGGAAAAACGTTTTGCACATCAAACTATTAAAAGAACAGTTTATTACATCTCTGTACTCCTCACCCATGTGGCCACCTTACCCCAGGGTGGGACTGAGCAGCCTTGACAAAACCCTCTGCCCATAAAAGCATCACTGCAGAAGCTAGACCAGCACAGCTGGGCTGGAGCAGGGGGTGGTGGGGTGGATTTGCCCTGGAAGACCCTGCAAGCAGAGTTCTGCATTTCATCCAGGCCAGCTCTGCTCTCTCTTCCCTGGGGAAGAGTTTGGGGAGAGCTCAGATCCCATGTGCTTTGGCACAGAATCTACCCAGGAGCAGGCAGGGATGGGGTCTGGCAGCATCCTGCAAAGATATTCCTAGCAGGGACCCAGGGATCTTTTTTTGTGAGATTTGCTGTGTGTGAGCATGGAGGATTTGAGAATTTTTCTGACAGACCTGCTGCTAATTCCCATCCTCCTTCCCTCTGAGGTTTCCCCTGTGCTAAAGAAGGTCAACACTTCCCTAATGATGGTTGCCAGCTTCCCAGAGAACCCAAGGCAGAGCCTGTTTGCATGGCAGGGTTATTACCTGCACTTCACAGGACTGGAAGCAGGACTGGCCTCCCTGGTTCCTGCTCCTGCCACACCACTGGGAACCAGCTAATTCCCTGTGTGAGACCCTGAAAAGGACCTAAACAGGGTCTGAAGAACAGCTGGGATGAAAACCCTTTCCCAAGATTTCCACACCATGCGGGTATTTCTGCCTGTGTTTTGGGACATCCATAAACTCCTGAGGCTGGAAGTGTCCAGACGGGTTGGGCTGTTCCGCTTCTGTCCTAATCTGGGGCTCCCTGTTCTCCTGGAGACCCCTGTTCTCCATGAACGGAGACAGAATCCTGGGCCAGGTGAATTTTTGATCCTGCCCAGTGCTGCTGTCAGGAAGCTTTTCCTTTCTGGTGACTTTTAAATGTCCATCATTAGGCTTCAGGGTTAACAGGTTGCCTCTTCAGCCGAGGCAGCTGCAGGCACTGCCACAACATGGAAGTCTGAGTCTTCTCTCAGCAGATGGGGGTGGCTGGTTTGGGGAAGCAGCATGCCTGGCAGTTTGGGGTCTGTTATGAAAACTTTGCTGCTTCTTCAAGGTAGCTGCTGGTTTCATCTGCGTGTTATTCCCACTGCTTGGAAAGAAGAAATCCAGGCCCCAGTTTACCCAGAGTGATACTTCCCTCCGCTGGTGCCGAGATCTGCTGGCCATGGCCCAAGGGCTGGCACGCTCTGCCAGCCTCCAGCCCTCCAGGCAAAGAGCTCTGAGCTCAGCTGGGGCTCTGCAAACCCACCGGGTGCTGGGTGCTTGGGTGCTGCTGCTCACCAGGGCTCGGGGAGAAGCTGGACTGAATGGGAAATGCAAGGCGGGGGGAGGGAGAATAAATCAATATCCCCAGAAATGAAAAAACAACCCTGCTCCTCTCGCTGAGCCCTGGATCAGACCTCCATGTTCCTGATGGGTGAATAACTTACAGCAAGACGATGTATTTATAGCATCTAGCTCATGAGTTTTTAATTAAAATTCCATTTTCTTTTGCTCCAGATGGCACGAACAACCGTTTTGGTGTTTTCATTGGGTTTTTAAGGGATCACGCGGCTCTTGCCAGGCCGGGTCTGTTTTGGGGCTGCAGGGAGGGAGTGTTTTGGGGGAACGGGGGGTCCTCGTGCCCTGCACAGCACAGTGGCTGCCTTGCTGGTTTTGCTGGGGCAGAGGGGAAGGTGGCTCGCTCCCCACTCACCTCTGCAGACAAGTGTCAGGTCCCCAGGGACTGCATCCATCCAGCCGCTGTGGCGGGGAGAGCAGCTCACAGGGCAGGAACAGCTTCACGTCAGAAAAAATCAGATCAGGAAACCAAGCCATTTACCGGAGCTAAATCAAGCTGGCTGGAGAGGCTGATGATGCATTAGGGAGCAGCAATGCCAGCGAGGACAGGACAGGTGCGTGCTGCTGGAGCACGCTGCTGCCCCAGGGCCCCCCACCACCCCCACCACGATGCCCAGCAGGGATGTAGTCAGTGATCTGCACGGCCACTTTCCAGTTTTAAGCTGTCCAGGAAGACACCTCCTTCACCCACCTCTGCCTGCAGCACCCGATGATCCCGGGGAGCCTGGAGCAACTTCCTGGGGTCTGTCAAGCCCCTCTCCAAAACCTGGGGATGATGGGCTGCTTAAGGACACTCCCTGGGAAATAACCTGCCAAAATAATGAGCTGGTGCAGTAAATTTCCCCCTTCACAGAGCTGGTGCTGCTGGGCTGGAGGAAGGGCAACGCCAGGAACACCCAAACCCAGCAGCACAAGGATGTGTTGAGAGGAGAAGACCAAGTTCAGGTCCTTGCTTTAGGTGTCCTTCTTGCAGGAGCCCTTCCCGCAGTCTGCACCACCCATCAGATCCCTGCTCTCTGAGCCCCTTTCAGATGCATGTGGAGAGCTCAGGATCACTAGTATGGGAGAAGCCCCAGCCCCAGCCCAAACCAGGTTAGGAAGCACCAAAAGGACTTTGCATCTTCTTTCTGCTGCATGACGACTTTCTGCATGAATGATGGAGACGTATCGTGGAAACCTTCCGGCTCAGTGGCCCTATAAAGATATCCAAGCCCTGTATTTTGTTAGCAAACACACACAGTCATACAACATGGAGCACAATGCTGCCACAGCTCCTGGGACCTCCATGTAAACCCGAGCAGCAGGAATGGGCAAAAACACAGCAGAAGCTCTGCAGATGATGGAGTGGAGCTGTACAGCCTGTACCTGCCTTGTGGAATGAAGCAGCACCCGGTGAGGTGCAAGGTGCAGGAGCCTGAATCCCATGGCCCCATCTAGCTTCAGACCCTAAGGTCCCCTGCAGGATACTCTCAGGTTATGTCAGTGGTCAAAGGACCTAAGGAAGAAAGCAAAGGAAACACAAGGAAGTCAGAGCCAAGGTCAGCGTTAGGCCTGGGCTGGGCAGGAGGGGCAGAGCAGGGCAGACTGCAGGATCTGGCAGTCTTGGCACCCAAAGAGTGGTACCAGCCTGTTGCAAGGGCCTGGCCCCGTCACTTCCGCAGGTTCATTTCAGTGCTGCTGATGGGAGGCGGACAAGGGACCATCCTTCTGCCCTGGGGTCACAGAGAACCCTTGGCTATTGCTCTACCTGGAAAAACCCTCCCATTCCATTCCACCCCACCCCATGCTATCCCAATCCATCCCATCCCATCCCATGCTATCTCATCCCATCTCATCCCATCCCACCCCACACATCCCATGCCAACCCATGCCATCTCATCCCATCCCACCCCAACACATTCCCTGCCAGCTCATCCCATCCGAACACAACCCAGCCCAGCCCAAAACATCCCACCGGATCCCATCCCACCCCACTCCACCCCTCCCCAAAGGCTGTTGCTCTGCCAGCCCTCCCAGCCTCTGGTCTACAGAGGACGGTGGCTCACAGGAGGTTCTCTGGACGTCCAGCTGCAGGAAAGGCAGAGTGGTACCCAGGCCACACAGTGTGACCTGTCCCAGCAGTGCCAGTCCCTGTGCAGGAGCCCCAGGGATGCCAGTGCCCCCACTCACCTGCCCAGGCTGCCGTGGCAGAGTAAGACGGGGGGACATCTGTATGGACAGCGTGCCCCGGGAGACCCAGGCCAAGCAACCACCACCATGATGTCCTTTGCACTGGGCAGTCCCCAGAACAAACCTGTTTCCCTGAGTCCCACTTGCAGAGCTCCTGTCCCAGCCCCTTAGTCCATCTCCCAGGATGGGGTGGGAGCTGGTCCCAGAGGCATTGCTCCGCTTTCCTCCTGAGACATGAGGATGGAGAACCTGAGTGCTTTCCCCTCCCAGCCCCCAAAACTGTCTCTCAGAGCAGTGATGTAAAGTGAATTTCCACACAGTCTGCCCAAAGGTGGTGGCGGGGACAGCTGGAGCAGCACAGACCCCTGCTGTGGGCAAGGAGGGCAGTGCTGCCCGCAGGAGCCTCAGCAGCCCCCCCTTTCCCGCAGGACTCGGTGTCTGGCTGTCAGGGCAGAAATGCATTAGGATCCTGCAAAGACAAAATAAAAAGCCTTTTGGGAGTGACTCGGCAGCACAGCCAGAAGAGAGACAGCACAGTTTGCTTTTTAGGAGGTCTTTTTGCTTTCCTTTTTTATTATTATTTTATTTTATTTTTGCCAGCTGCAATGGCAGCAGAGAGGGAGTAAATGACCTTGCCTGAGCCCGGATGCATTTGTGGCTTTCAAGAAGCAGAAGTGGCCGGAGTTTGAGAGTGTCTGTGCTGCAGAGGGCATGAGTCACAGCCAGGCAGCGGGGCTGCAGAAGGGAGGGAAGGGGAGAGGGAAATGCTGCAAACCCGGCTGGGTGCTGGGCTGGGGGAGCAGGATACCAGGATGGAAGAGTGGGGCGCTGGGACAGAGGAGCAAGGAGCTAGGATGGAGGAGCAGAGACAGAGGATCAGGGTGCTGGAATGGAGGAGCAGGGTGCTGGAACAGAGGAGCACGGTGCTGGGATGGAGGAGCAGGGTGCTAGGATGGAGGAGCACGGTGTTGGGATGGAGGAGCAGGGTGCTGCGATGGAGGAGCAGAGTTGGAAGAGCAGAACGCAGGGATGGAGCAGCATGGGTGCAGAGGCAGAGTGGCAGGACACTGGGATGGAATAGCAGGGATGAAAAGCAAGGAGCTGGGATGAAGAACCAGGGTGCTTGGATGGAGGAGCGGCTGTTAGGGCAATCCAAGGGCCCACTGCATGAGCCCTCATCAGTTTGATGCCAGAAATGAAGATACCTGCTCACATCATGCTTTTTCTCACTCCAGGCAGAGGGAGTCAAGCAGAGCTCATCTCTGCTTCCCTTCCTCAGCCCCCTTTTAACACCATCCTTTCGCTCTCAGCAGTAGCTGGAGTGACTGGAAGGGGCAGTGACCTGGGAAAGGGTCCAGCACCTCTCTCCTCTCACAGGAATGCTCTCCTTTCCCATCTTCTCTGGAAGCAGAGAGCTCAGTCCCTTTCCAGAACCAGACCTCACCCTCCCAGGATCTTCAGTCCTGGGTCTGGCAGCAGGAGGGTGCTTCAACTCCCTGCTTGCACTTGGCAGCAGGCTCGAACCCCTTTGCCCACTGGCAGGGCAGTGGGGTGGGATTCGATCTGCCCTGCCTGTGCCTCCTGGATGAGCCCCAGTGCAGCCCTGGGGGACGGAGAGCCACGGCAGGCAAACTGTGCATCTTCTGCAAGAGGTGTCTGGCTGGGGTCCCCAGTCTGGGGCTGAATCAGGCATCTGAGCTGCTTTTCCATGTCTGAAGAGGTCCCAGAGCAGGAGAGAAGCTGTGGCAGCTGAGCAATGACCAGGGATGCTCCTGGGGCTCATCTCAGGGGCTCAGCAGGGAGCATTTTGGGGAGTAAGGAGATGCCGGTTGCTCCCCAGAAGGAGAAGTTGCCTCTGCCTTTTCCCCAGCCCACCCAGGGCTGCGGTGGTGGGTGATGCAGCAGCTCCCAGCAACAGCTTGTGTTGCACCCTGTTTGCTTACACCTCGCAGCTCCAGCTGGCAAAGAGCAGAGCTTGTGCTGGGAAAGCAGCAGCACCCTGCCAGCCACAACACCCTGTGAGCCACAGCATCCCACGAGCTACAGCACCCCTTGAGCTACAGCACCCTGTGAGCCACAGCCCCCCATGAGCCTCAGCACCCCTTGAGCTACAACACCCTGCCAGCCACAGCACCCCATGAGCTACTGCACTCCATGAGCCATAGCATCCTGTGTGCTGCAGCACCCCATGAGCCACAGCACTGGTAAGCAGGAACTTGCAAAGCTCCTGTAAATTATCACTTCAGCTCTAATTTCCAGATGCAAAGTGAAGTCAGAGGGTGATGTGGCTCCCTCTGGACACCTGGGTACCCCTATCACCTGCCTGGAGGCCACAGCGAGGGGAAGCGGATAGCCAGCCTTCCCCCCTCCCCAGGCTGCTCTGTGCACTGGGGTGTCTCTCTTCCTGCAGAAATCCTCCCAAACCTGCAAGAAAACTTTCCCCAAAGTATTTGTGCTTTTTCTGGATGGGGAACCCTGCCTTTGGCACAACCTGTTGCTGAAGCACACGTACATTCGAAAGAGCCACAGGTCTAGGAAGCGTGCTGCTGGGGGCAGAGAAATCACATCTCTGCCTCCTGAGTGATTATTGTTTCAGCTTTTTGCACACTTCACCTCCTGGAAAAATCTTTGGGGTTTCCTCCTTTTGGTTTCACTGGGTGCAAAACTAGATGCAAGCTGCCTTCTGGACGAGCTCAGTGTGCCTCTGCCCCATGGGGCAAGTGTGCCCTGGCTGCTGAGCCCCACCAGGCTGGCTCCCCGCTCCCTCCTCTCCTTTCTCCCTCTCCCCCCTCTGCCCTTTCTCGCCTACACAACTTGAAAACCAAACAGAAAAGTTCCACTGGGAGGAGAAGAACACAACTGGGAGCCCAGGAGGGCAATTGTCACCTCCTGGCACAGGGGGAATGTCCCCTGGGAAGCTGCCACTGAAAGTTAATTTAGCGTGACCATGGACATCCTCCCTCTCCATGCCCTGCATCAGAGCAGCAGGGGCGGTGACATTAAATAATTCCCATCACCGTGAGCCCTTTCAGCACCACCTCACTGGGGCAGGATTATTCCCTCTGCTACTCCTGCATCTGGACAGGAGGGCAGAGCCAGGGGCAGGATGCTGCAGTAGGACACCACCCCCCCCCCGGGGACCGCAGGGACCCGGGTGTCCTGCTGCAGTGACACATGTCACTGCTTGCTGGCAGTTTGCTTGAGGTGCCAGCACATGTGCAAAGAACAATTGTTCCTCGTTTCGGGTGTCAGTAGCTGACGAAACATGTCCTAGAGCCACAGGGCAGGCCAAGACCATTCCCTTTTCCAGATGGACAGATCTGTTCCTGCTTCCACCCAGGACAGTCTCATCTGTGGCCTTTCTCCCCACGATCTCCCATGTTTGGCCCAGCAGGTGCCTGGGATGGAGCAGGGAATGTCAGCCCTGGGATACCAGGCAGACCCCTGGCAGCAGGGACAGCCCCAGTCCCACCAATTTGGGCAGCTCAACCTCTGTCCCTTGCGCAGAGAGTGTCAGGATCTGGCCTTTCCCCATGCCCAGATGCTTTTCCAGGCAGGTCCCTGTGCGGGGGATAGTGTGGGGTGCAAGCAACACGGGCGGCCGTGGGATCGTGGGATCACTCTCCGTATCCCTTGGTGAGAGGAGAGGCCACAACGCTGATGCCAAAGTGCATCACTTCAGCAGCGTTCCTCGAGATGGGCTGGCCCTGAGAGCTCCTGTGCCCCGGCCCACCCTAGTGCCCACCCTGAGTGGGGTCTGCGGGGCTGTGGGCCATGTGCTCTGCAGCGCGGCATGCTGGGTGAGGCATGCAGCTGTGCAGCTCTGTGTGTCTGTGTGCTGCACGGCAGCAGTGGGATGCAAGTGCACACGCATGAGCACCCGTGCAGGCAGAGGCATGCCAGAGCAGCTGCAGGGCTGTTGTGCGACGTGTGAGTGTGTATGAAGGGGCGTGTGCATGATGTGCATGTGTGTTACTGTATGTGAGCATGTGTGTATGTGTACATACATGTGCATATGTGTATGAGTGTGTGTGCAAGTGTAGGCAAGGGAGTGCAGATGCATATGGGTGTGTACGGATGTGTGCATACATGTATGAGTGTGTGCAAGTGTGGGTGAGGGGGTTGCACAGTGGTGTGTATGTGTGCATGAGCATGAGTGCGTGTATGTGTGCACCTCCATGTGCATATGTGTATGAGCACGTGTGTGTGCACACATTTGTGCACAAGTGTGCCTGAGATGGTCCACACGGGTGTGTATGTGTGTGCATGAGTGTGAATGTGCGTATCTGCATATGAGTGAGCACACAAGTGTGGTCGAGGGAGTGCACAGGGGTGCATATGTGTGTGCATGAGTGTGAGCATGCGTGTACTGTGCCCACATGTGGACCCTGGCACAGAATGTGCCAGTCCTGGTGTGTGCAGGTGTAGGTGCCAGCCTGGCTGTGGGTGTGGGCCCTAGTGCAGGTGTGGGTGCCAGTGTGTGCAGGCGCAGGTGCTGGTGTGGGTGCGGGTGTGGATGTGGGTGCTGGTAGATGTGGGTGCAGGTGCCCATCCCTGTGCAGGTGTTGGTGGGTGTGTGTAAGTGGGCGTGTGTCCTGGTACAGGTCCCAGTGTGAGTACAGGTGCAGGGCAGGTGCAAATGACAGTGAGGGTGCGGGTGCGAGTCCCAGTGTGGGCGCAAGTCCTGGTGTCTGTCCTGGTGTGGGTCCTGGTGCATGTCCTGATGCATGTCCCCATGTGTGTCCCCATGCATGTCCTGGTGCAGGTGTGTGTCCCAGTGCAGGTATGGGTGCAAGTCCCAGTGCAGGTGTGTGTTCCAGTGTGGGTGCCAGTGCCAGTGTGTGTTCTGGTGCGGGTCCTGGTGTGGGTGCAGGTTCTGGTGCAGGTGGGGGTGCTGGTGCATGTCCCTGTGTGGGTGCAGGTCTCAGTGCATGCCCTGGTGTGTGTGCCTGTGTGGGTGCAGATCCCAGTGTGGGTGCCAGTGGGTGCGGGTGCAGGTGTATGTGTGGATCCCAGTGCGGATGCTGATGGGTGCGGATGCTGTTGAGGGTGCGGGTCCTGGGGCGGGTGCCGGTGAGTGCAGGTGTGGATGCCAGCGAGGGTCTCTGTGTAGGTGCGGGTCCTGATGCAGATCCCTGTGCAGGTGTGGATCCCAGTGCGAGCTGGTGGGTGCGGGTGCGGGTGCCAGTGAGGGTGATGGTGTGGGCGCTGGTGTGGGTGCAGGTCCCAGTGTGGGTGGGGGTCCCAGTGCACATGCTGGTGGGTGCGGATGCAGGTGTGGGTGAGGGTTCCGGTGCAGATCCCGGGGCGGGTGCAGGTGGGTGCGGGTGCAGGTGCAGGTGTGGGTGCGGGACGTGGTGTATGTCCCTATGTGTGTGCGGATGCCGGTGTGGATGCCGGTGGGTGCAGGTGAGCATGCAGGTGTGGGTGCGGATCCCTGTGCGGGTCCCGGTGCAGATGTGGGTGCAGATGTGGGTGCGGATCCCGGTGCTGGTCCCGGGGCGAGTGCGGGTGCCGGGGTAGGTGCAGTTGCGGGGCGGGTGCGGATGCCGGTGCAGATGTGGATGCCAGTGCGGGTGAGGATGCCGGTGCGGATGCGGATGCAGGTGTGGGTGTGGATTCCGGGGCTGGTCCCGGTGTGGGTGCGGGTCCCGGGGCGGGTGCTCATCCCTGTACTGGTCCCGGTGCGGATGCAGATGCAGGTGTGGGGGCGGGTCCCGGGGCGGGTCCCGGTGTGGGTTCGGATCTTGGTGTGGGTGCAGGTGCGGGTCCCGGTGCGGTTGCGGATGCAGGTGTGGGGGCGGGTCCCGGGGCGGGACCCGGTGTGCATGCGGGTCCCGGGGCGGGTGCAGGTCCGGGGCGGGTGCAGGTGCGGGCGGGCGGTGCGGGGCGCTGGTGCTGAAGGACAGCTCCGCCCCCGCCCGCCCCCGCCCCCGCCCCCGCCGCCCTCCCCGCTCCTCCGCCGCGCCGCGCCGAGCCGAGCCGCGCCGGGCCCGCCGCCGCCGCCGCCGCCGCCGCCATGCCCCAGACGGCCCCGCCGCCGCCTCCCGCCGCCGCCGCCGCACCATGAAGCGGCAGAACGTGCGGACGCTGGCGCTCATCATGTGCACCTTCACCTACCTGCTGGTGGGCGCCGCCGTCTTCGACGCGCTGGAGTCGGAGGAGGAGACGGCGGAGCGGCTGCGGCTGGAGGTGAAGAGCCAGGAGCTGAAGAGCAAGTACAACCTCAGCGCCGAGAGCTACCGAGAACTCGAGTGGGTCGTCCTCAAGCTCAAGCCGCACAAGGCCGGCGTCCAGTGGAAATTCGCCGGTTCTTTCTACTTCGCCATCACCGTCATCACTACCATAGGTACCGCTTGCCCCCGCCCCGGCGCTTCTCCGTTTCCCCCTCCCGCCCCGAGACCTTCCCCTCGCCTTCCGGCTGAGGGGTACCGGCTCCGGTCAGCCCACCCACCCACCCGCACCGTGCAGACCTCCCTCGACCATCCCCGTGGTACCGGGGCGACCCGCCTGCCCGACCCCTCCGCCACCTGGAAACCCCCACCGACACCCCCGCTCCCCGCCCATCCCCGTGGTAGCGGGGAGACCCGCCTGCCCGACCCCTCCGCCACCAGGAAATCGCCCGCCGGCTCCCCGCCCATCCCCGCGGTGTTGGGGCGCCCTGCCCGCCAAGCCCCCGCTGCCCCGGGGGAGCCCCGCCGCCCCGCTCCCCAGCACGCCCGGCCCCGCAGCGGCTGCCTTACCCACCCCTGCCCCCGGGAAAGCCTCGCCCGACCTCCGCCCGTCCCCCCGGAGAGGGACGAGTCTCCCAAACGGGAATCTCTCCACCACCGGGAAACCCCAGCCGGGATTCTCCCGAAATTGCCCATCCCTGTGGCGTCAGGGCTACCCGACCCGCCCGTGGCTCCTCGGCCCTGGGAACCCCGCGCCAGGACCTCCGCCCACCCCCACGGTATCGGGGCTACTCGCCGGTCTCACTCCCCAGCCCCAGAGCCCTTGACCGCGGACCCTTTCTGTCACGCCCATACTGGAGGCATCGGGGATCGCTCCTGCACTGGGGAACGGCAACCTGCCCATCCCCGTGGCCTCTGGTCTACTCTTGAGGCAACCCCCTGCACCCATCCCTGCAGCCTCTGGGCTCCCCACCATGTCCTGAAGCCTTGGGGACCCCCACACATACTCAGGGCTCCTCACCCCCACTTCCACCCTAGTTTGGGGGTGTCTGTGGTGTGGTCTGAGCTGGGACTCTCTTTCCAGCCCCACAGGGAGGTTCCCGGGGAGGGGTGCAGAGTTCAGCAGGGCAGTGGGAGCAGCGAGTGCTTGGGTCTTGTGGTCACAGTGGAATTGCGGGACAGGCGATTTCCTCGGTTGACCCTTTCCCTGCAGGAGGAGGAGGAGGAGGAGGAGGAGGAGGAGGAGGAGGAGGAGGAGGAAGGTCCCCTGGGGACAGGGTTCCCTTGCAGCCCATCTCCAGCCCTTCCCGGGTGAGATCCTGACAGGACCCCCACCCTCGGAGGGGACAACATGGGGACTTGCACAGACGCTCTGGCCCTACCAAGAGGGGTGGGCACTGCATCATGGTGCTCAGGGTGGTCTCACTGCCCCGACCCAACCCAACCCAGGGGTGCCAGAAACTGGAGTCCCTGAGGAAGCACTGCTCGGGGGTCCCCCACTTCGGGAGAGCGGGGGTGGTGGTGCAGGGTTTCCCCGGGTTCCAGACCGCTGCTCTGTACGTTCACCCGGTCACATCATCAACCTGTCTGTCCTTCGGGTCACCTCGGAGCACCCAGGGTGACCCACCATCCCCTGGTCCCCAAAGTGCCCCATGCTTAGCACACCACCAGGGCCTGGAGGGTCGTGGGACAAGTGGTGGCTCACCCGGGCTGGCACATGGCTGGCCTGGCCCTGACCAGCATCCCCACAGGTGCCATGGCCCCAGGGAGATGCAGGCAAGAGCAGGAGGGAGGGGAGAGCTGGTGGGACCTCAGCTTTGAAGCATGGGTTTGGGGTGGCTGTTGGTTCCCAACACTGTGACACGGGTGTTGGGGTGGCTGTTGGTTCCCAACACTGTGACACGGGTGTTGGGGTGGCTGTTGGTTCGCAATACTGAGACATGGGTGTTGGGGTGGCTCTTGGTTCTTGGGCTGAGCCACGGGGTTGGAGCGGCTGCAGACTGAGCGCAGGCAGGGTCTGGCCTCTCCCAGCTGGCGGGAGCAGCTGGGAACGGCTTTGAAAGTGAAGACAAGCAGCTTATGTTTGACGTGAGAGGGAGGAGGAGCGGGCAAGGGGGTGCGCAGGGGGCTGGGGAGAGGAGCGAGCCGGAGCGAGCAGCGTCTCGCCAGCCCACACAAAGGATGCTGCAGTGACGAAGGAGGGAGACAAAGCCAGCCCGGTGTGAACAGTCCCGAGGGGCCATGGCTCAGCACTGAGCTGTGGGCAAGCACTGGGGCCCCTGCCCTGCCTTGCCCAGGACCCCCAGCTCCCCTGCCCTGCCTGCAGCTGCCTGGAGTCCCAGAGGGATCGAGAAGGGATGGTTAAGCATGGCTGAGCCCTAACGCAAGCGTTACACCTCAGGAAAGCATCCCTCCAGCTGCGGCTGGGAATTAAAACCTCATTTGGGGCTTGATGTGGGAGCTTAAGAGCCCCTCTGGGGTTGGGGTGATGACACCCAGGCCCGAAAAACATGTGTCCAGCTGCAGCAGAGCAGGAGGGAAATGCAGAGGGAATGTCCCCAACTGGGCTTTGCTGCTCTGCAGGCGTCAAGCCCTTCTCTCCTGGCAGCTTCAGCCCCTCCGTGATGTCCAAGGGTGCGTAGAGAGACAGGGCGCGGACATAAATATGTCAGGCAATACTGTTTTTATCAAAATCTCATGATTTTGAAGGCAGGCGTTTTAGTTGGCCTGTTGCAATGGAGCACGGGTGCTGCTGAATGGGGCCAGCATGTACCAGCAAAGAGAGCAGTATCATCAAAAACCACTGCTGTCAGGGAAGAGGGGAAAGAAAATTCCATTATTGCCGTGAAATGGGATTTTCCAGTGGGGAAAAAAGGCATTCTTCCAGGAAATTACTAACCAACCCCTCTGTGCTGGGGAGGCAATCAGGATGCCAGGGCTCCTGTGCCATTTGAGATCCCCGTGCTGTGGCCAGCTTTAAAACGGGAAGGAGGAAAAGCCGGGAGGGCGATGGGTCCTACCCCAGAAGTTTTTCTTATATTTCAGTGTTTTGTGGGTTTTTTTCTCTTTGCCTTTATCTGGGAAAAGAGCCAAGAGACGAGCTGCCCTCCCAGTGCTGCTCTGAAGGTCTCCCACAGCCCCTCCCTCTGCAAACCCTGCACCCTGCTAGTGGGGTGCAGCCTGCCCCCAAGGAGCTGCCCCAGTGCCCGGGAACCCTCAAAGCACCACGGAGGGGGACAGGGGACCAGGATCTTTAGGTTTGCTATCACCCACTGCCCCTCTCCCTGCAAAGCCAAGGGCAAGGGGAGCTGCACGGCGGGCAGGGACAGAGCGCGCCTGCCCTTGCAGCTGGGCAGAACCAGCCCCAGGGTCCCCTTGTGGGATGTCAGCGTCAGCTGGACACGTCCCCTGTCACCTCGGTCCCTGTCCCCGCACCAAGGGCCCCCATGCTGCAGGGCCAGCTGTAGTGGCTCTCGCTGGATCGCTCCCAGAAACCACATTCCGCTCCCCCACCTCGCTGTGTGCAGAAAGACAAGTGGCCATGTGGGCCCGGGCAGGTGGCGAATGCCACCACAGTGTCACCATCTGTTACAGCCCTTCTCCCTCCCCACTTGTTTACCAAGGGAGCAGCTACCCAGCCAGGGCCAGGAGACCCCAGGGTGAGACCAGGTCCCCACTGACCCTCTTCTGCATGTGGTCTCTGCATCAGACACCCCAACACCCCCATCCCTGGACTGCCACCTCTGGTGGCAATGTCCCTGTCCCCAATCCATCACACCTGGAGCATCTCTCCCCTGTGAGCTTGGCCCTGGAATAGAAAAAGGAGGAAGGACACTCTGGCACACGCACCCCTGGCCACCTCTGGTGCCAGTGGGACCAGCACAACCCTGCCAGTACCAGTGCTGGCACTGGTGGGAGGGGAAGAACCCCTGATTCTGTGGTCTTGAGCAACACAGCACAGGGAAACAGCTCAGGAAGGCAGGTGAGGTGCTGCTGCTGGGATAAGGAGGAGGCTGCAGCACTTTTGGGGCTGCAGTGGGGCTGGTCGGGGAGGGGAGGAGGCCAGGGGTGGAGCACCCTCTCCCTCTGGCCCCTCTGGACATTTCTGTTCCCATCCTGCCCTAGCTATGCCTGCTAAAAAAAAAACAAAACAGCAGTGGAAAGGAGTGTTGGCACCTACGAACATGCCTTTGATAGATTTCAGAATTAATGTGCCAGGGAGAAAAACTGTATCACCCTGTTCCAGGGCTGGAATTCCTCTCCCCTCAGCCCAGACCCCCTCAGGAGGTGATGCCCAGTGCATGATCCCGCTCCTATTACAGGCAGCAGGGACAGACAGGCAGCATCTCACCCCTTTCAACCCCTGGGGATGCGCAGGGTTCTTCCCCAGGAGAGCGGCCCTGTCCAGCCTGGCAGCTCCTCAGTCACTCTGGGGTCTCATTCGTGTACCCCAGCAGTGCTGCTGAGCTGCAGGAGCTGGCAGAAAGCAGCACTGGCTGGTTTTGCCTGTGGTATGCTGGGATTGCTGGTTGGGGTGTTCACTCTGAAACCTAATGAGGGCATATGCACCTCTGCTACTGATTCTGATAGCAGGGAATGAGCACAAAGAGGTTGAATGGGGAGGTGGTGT
Organism: Falco punctatus; assembly: GCF_963210335.1. NCBI lineage: Eukaryota > Metazoa > Chordata > Aves > Falconiformes > Falconidae > Falco > Falco punctatus. Next base: position 73,512,939 of record NC_137584.1, on the reverse strand, counting down.
GTATGCACCGAGACCAGAGATGTCCTTGAGCCTTTCCCAGCAGCGATGTTTGTTTTAGGGACGGCAGTCACAGCCCACTGCCCCCACAGCCTTCCCAGCCAGGGCTCAGCACCTTCACCGAGGAGGCAGAGCCTCTTCCCAGCGAGGCTCCTGCAAACCTGTGGCATGGCAGAGGGAGGAGCTACCATGAGTGTCCTCTCTCACGGGATTCAGCCCAGGGACCCTGCTGGCAGGAGCACTGCCCCTCCACAAGCATCCCCCCTCCGCCCACCCAGGCTATAAATTCCCTGCTCCTCTCCATCCCAGAGCAATAACAGCAATTAATACCTGCTCCCTCCCTGCCCCCCACCTGGCCTTTCCCAGCTGATGCCTCATTAAACTCACCAGCAAAGCCTGACTCAGAGCAAGGCACAAACACCACGTGCCAGGGCAGAAATGCTCTGAGGCGAAGGGGGTTCATCACCCAGGACTGGGCAAAAAAAACCAAACTCATTTTTTTTTAATTTTTGGATTTTTTTCCCCAATGATCAAGCTCTGTGGCTGGTTGCTTGGACTCAATGATGCAAGATCTAGTGCCAAGAGGCCAGACCCAAAGTGGAGCTGCGGGAGAGCCCCGCTCTGCCGGCGTGTGATTTATGAGCCAGCTTAAATATTTATCAGGCGGCTCTCAGGCTGAAGTGACTGCAGCGCAGGATTTATAGCAGGCACCGACACCTTGGATAAATCACGGCCGGGAGGGTTAATTGAAGGAGCAAGAGATGAGCATGCTGCAGTGAGGTGGGGGTCTCACCTGCCTGCCTGCGGAGAGGGGTGAAGGAGAGCAGCTGTGGGGCAGAAGGGCTCCACTGGTGCTGCAAGTGGTGCTGGGCATTGGTGCACAGTGCATGGCACTGCAAATGGTGCTAAGCAGTGATGCATGGTGCTGAGTGGTGGTGCACAGTGGTGGTGCAGAATACTGGCCACTGGTGCGCAGTGGTGGTGAATGGTGCTGGGCACTGGTGCACCGTGCATGGCACTGCACATAGGCTCGGCGCTAGCAGACAGTCCTGGGTTTTGGTGCTTAGCATCGTGCATGGCGCCGCACGTGGTGCTGGTGCACAGTGCTGGCTGCTGGTGCACGGTGCTAAGTGCTGATGCATGGCGTGGTGCACAGTGCATGGCACGGCACATGGTGCTGAGCACTGGTGCATGGTGCTGGTGCACAGTGCTGGGCGGTGTTGCACAGTGCTGAGTGCTGGTGCAAGGTGCTGTTGCACAGTTCTGGGCACTGATGCATGGTGCTGGGTGCTGGTACACACCCCTCCATACTTTGCCACTACCCAAACTAATCAGCACCGGGAGGAAGGAGCCACATCCTGTTTTTCACAGGGGGGACCCCGGATGAAGGGACATGGGGAGGGCCGGGGCTGAGTGATGGGGGAGCCTTCTGTTCAGCCCTGCCAAGGCCTGAGCCAAAAAATGATGGAGCATAACTCCATTTTCTGTAAATGAGGAGCAGCTTATGGCACCCACCTGCTCCTCGGGGGAACACAAGCAGGATTTGGCCAGGGAAAGGGCGGCGGGGAAGGAAGCATCCCTGGCGTAAGCAGCTTTGCAGCAAGAGCCATCGAGGGCTCAGGAGCTTTATCTCATCAGGGATAAGGTGGCAGGGTGACCGGATCAGGCCATAACTCCCCGGGGAGATGCCTGAGCTGCTGCCGCACCCCCATCCCACTCGAGCTCCAGTTGTGTTTGCAGATGGTGTGGGGAGAGCCAGTGTGGAGCGGTCCTTTGGGGTCTGAGTCTTGAAGGGGGCTGGGGCCTTTGTCACCCCTCGGGGGGGCTCGGGGCCTCCTGTAACCATGGGGTACTGTGCAGGGTTGGGGGTGTCACAGTTCTGGGCACTGGTGCATGATGCTGGTGCTGGGTGCCAGTGCACAGTGCTGGACTCTGGTGCACAGGGTTGGGCACCGTTGCATGTTGCTGCTGTGCTCTGCTGGGTGCTGGTGCACGCTGCTGGGTGCAGATGCACAGTGCACGGTGCTGGTGCACGGTGCTGGGCACTGTTGCATGGTGCTGGTGCTGGGTGCCTGTGCCAGGCTGCCTCTGCCCAGCAGTGGAAGCCAATGCAGGCAGGGCAGCCCCCATCCCTGCCCATCCCAGGGCAGGCAGAGCCACCAGAAATCTGTCCTAAGGCCTTAAATGACTTTTTATCCCCCCCAGAGGCCCCTTTTTCCCGTGCCTGTGTAGAAAGCAGCTTTGCTCGCCATCTCATCCATCCTCGGGGCTGCAGGGATGTCCCCAGCCGCAGGCCTGTGCTGTCCCATGGGGTTCTGGAGTGTCCCCCAAAAAAGAACCAGCTTCCTGCATCAGGGTGTCCACCAGCATCCAGCTGTGCCCATCACCGGGGTATCCCGCCTGGCTCACCAGCACAGAGTCCCCCGCTCCTGCTGCAGGGCCCCTCAGGGCAGTGGGGGGCCCTGGCTGCACCCCCGTTTTGCAGAAGGAGGGGAGGGACAGAGCAGGGGGGGCGGAGGGGGCTGGGAAGGAGCCTGGCGGAGCCCCAGGTCCGAGGGAAAAATTGCCAGTTTCGGTGCAAACAGGGCACTTGGCCGGCACTGGGATTTTCCATGACACCATCCTGACCCCCCCGGCTACTGCAGGGCCTGGCCCCCGCCTGCAAGCAGCAGTGCCTGCAGGGTACAGGGACTGCATGCACCCCCAAACCATCCTGCTCTGCCCTCTCCCAGGGCAGGATAGATGGGCTGTGGGGCTGCCCCCTACCACCCCACTGCGGCAGGAGCAGGGATGGGGGTGGCTCTGAGCCCCTTTGGATAAATTTGAGGAAAAGGGGTCACAGTGATGCGGGAACCAGTGGGGTGGCAGGGGTGCAGGTGCTGCTGCAGAGAAGGGGATGGGGTACTGGGGGGGTGACCCCAGCACTGTTTTGGGGGAGCAACGGGAGCCCAGGGTCTTGGCCCCACCTCCATCCCCCCTGACCCTGCTGGGGATATGGTGTCCTGGGGGGTTCCGACCCCAGGATCCCTCCCACTCCACAGAGACACGAGGCCCAAGCCAGGCACAGTGCCCCCTCCCCAGTGTGACCCCCCTCTGGGGTGACACTCAGGCACCCCCCCGGGCAGCCCCTGGCACTGCAAGGCTGGGCTGGGGAAGGGAGACTGAATGCTGTGGGGAGGTGGGAGTAGGGAGATGGGAGGGGGATGGGGGGGAGGGTGGGCAGGGAGAGAGATGGGTGGGGTGGGTGGAAGGATGGATTTATGGAAGGAAGGAAGGAAGGAAGGATAGATGGGTGGGTAGAAGGATGGATGGGCAGAAGAAAGAATGGAAGGATAGATGGATGAATGGGTCGATGGACAGAAGGATGGGTGGATGGATAGAAGGATGCATGGACGGATGAATGGGTGGATGGATAGAAGGATGGGTGGATGGATGAATGGGTGGATAGATGGATGGGTAAATGGGTGCATGGATGGATGGATGAGTAGATGGAAAGAAGGATGCATGGGCAGGTGGATGACAGGTGAGAGGACGGTGAGCTGGCTGTCCCTTCACCTGCCCTGGTGAAGGTGTAGCGAGGACAGTCCCTGCTCTGGTCCAGGACTGGCTGGGACAAGGGCAGCCCAGTGCTGTGGGTGCCAGGGCTCGCTCCAGCTCTGCATCCCCCAAGTTCAGCCCAGTCCTGGGAAGCTGCTGCCCAAGGTCCCGTCCCTCTGCTCCAGCTGCCTCTTGCCCTGCCCTGCCCAAGAGGTGTCCCTGGACAGGATGAGCCCCTTCCCACTGTCCTTAACCCCTGGCACAGCGGGGACAAGGTGTTGCAGGGTTCACGTGTCCCCAGGCAGCACAGACAGCACCATGTCCCTTCGTGCCAGGGCCGTGTTTGCTCGGGGCAGAATGGCAGCGCTGCTGCTGCTGCCACATGCTGCCTTTCCCAGCCGCTCACTGCCTGCTTGTTTGCTCACCCCAGGAGGACTGGCTATCTCCCAGGCAGCGCCGAGGGGCACCCCATGTGCTGGCTGCATCACCTGGGTCCCTGTCCCCAGCCTGGGGGGCAGCCACGGTCCCCAGGCTCAGCCCCAGCACCGGTAAACTGGCAGGGCTGGGCACAGCCCAGGTTGCTCTTGGCTGCGGGCACTGGAGAGGGTGTGGGCACTGCCTAGGCACATTTTGTACCTTGGCTGAGCTCATGTCACCTAGGGGACACATCAGGAAATGGGTTCCCGTAAAATGCTGAGTGGGATGCTGGTCCCTACTGGGAGCAATGGGTTAGGGGGATGCAGGGCTGGCTACAGGGCTGACACTAAAAGGAGGAGGAGAAGGATGCTGCCCAGGGCACACTGCACCCCAAGGGATGCCCACCCACTGGCTCCATCTCTGGGTGGCCCCAAGGGTCTCTCCATGAGGGCCAGGAGAAGAGGGTGCCTGGGGCAGGCACTCGAGCGTCTGAGTGCATTGGGTGTTGGTTGCTTTTGAGTGCTAAAGGGCTTTGGGACTGTGGCGTTGCTGCATGTTTGTTGTTGTGCCAGCCAGCTGTAAGCATGGAGTCTGCTTGTAGAGGGTGGTCTCCATGGAGGGGATGACATCTCCAGAGGATGAGGCTTTTCCTCCACAGAGGCATCCCTGGGGCACTCCTGACTGGATCCTCCAGTGTCTACAGATATGGATGGGTCATTCCCTTCTCCCCAAAACGCACCAGAACGTACTGACCTTGGTGGCTGCTGCTGAACTTGCTGGGAAGCAGGGTGGGAAGGGAGGCAGTGCTCCGTGGGCTGTGGGGTCTCGCGGTTGTGTGAAACCAGGCTTGGAAGGACCAGAGATGGGTTTGTCCCAGGCTTGGAAGGACAAGGGTTATCTTTGTCCCAGGCTGAGACAGAAACTGGGGATGCTCCCAAGCACTGGAGATCCCCAGAGTGGTCAATGCTTTGGTAGGTGTGTGTGTATGTCACCATCAGCTGGGATGCCTGAAGCTTCCCCTCTGTCCCTCATCACTCCTGTAGCCTCACAGCCCAGCAATGGACAGTGAGAGCTGCGGCAGGTCAGAGACCACAGTGAAGAGCTCTGTGATGCCTTTGTGGGCGCCAGGCTGTTGCAATGACAAGAGGCAGCAAGTGCACTGGGTAAGGGAGGGGGACACCAGCCGTGCATCCACCCAGCATTCACCCATGGTAGGAACCCACCCTGGATTCAGCACAAACCCCAGGAGCGTCCCCCACCACCGAAATGGAGGAGGAGAAGCGTGATGGCTGGGGCAGCAGCATGCAGGGCTCCTGCCCGGGCATGGAGGTGTCCTGGTGTGGGCTGTGGCTTGTGGGCACCAGCCTTCGCTCACTGCCAGCACCTGCTTTCCTGCAGCGATTTTGTAAAGCAGGGAGCTGGTTTCCTGAATGCTTCATACCTCTAATAGCTCATCCCAGCTCCCAGCCTCTGCTGTCAGCTGGGATGCCTCATGCCCTGCCCTGCCTCCTTCCATCCCTCTGGCCTGCCTCCATGCACCCCTTCCCTGGGGGGCTCAGCCCTCTCCCTTCAGCACCCGGTGCTACCTCTCCCTGACTTCCCAACCCTTTTCACTCTCCAGCCTTGTAACACCTCCACTCTGCAAAGTTCCACCCCTCCTCCCGTCCCCAGCAGCTGCCCTGCTAATCCCCACCATCCATCCCTCCCGACAGCCCGGGATTTGCTCCAGGCCAGGGGCCAGCCGAGACCTGCACCTGCTCCCCGCAGCCGCAGCCAGATCCACCCCTGCTCCTCCACAGCCCTAAAAAGGCGACAAGCCGGCCGCGTTCCTCAGGGACATGTCATATTTTTCCCCCGGGGACACACGCTGTGCTCCCTGCCTGCTTGCAGCACCCTGAATGGGAACTCAGAGCACCCTGGCCGTGCTCTCCCTTGCAGCATCCCTCCTGGGACACCCCTCTGAGGAGCACCCATCTGGTGGGGAGGTTTTGGGGGGGCTGTGGGAGGGAGGCAGGAGATAGAGAGGAGCAGGGATGCTGAACTCCTTCTGCAAGGAGGGCAGGAGCATGGCAGGGAGCCTTGCTGCCTGTGCCTGGGAGCTTTGCCAGGCCAGGACATGCCACAAAGTCAGGCATGCCAGTGCAGCGGGGCAAGCAGAGCCGCTGTTGAATCTGGCAGCTGCCGGGACTTTGACGCATCCCCGGGAGCCGAGCCCTCTTCTCCAATGCATTTCCTTGCTGCGGTGGATGAAACTGCAGGTACAAGAGAGGTTCGGGGATTCAACCTCTTTGCCACCTTCCTGGGGTCTCTCTCTCCCCGCTGGCAGGTTTACATATCACGGTCACCTTCCCCCAGTCCTCAGACGTGCTGGAGATCAGGCAGCGCCTGCTAAAGCCGGGAAAGGGGGGCCTGGCAGATTGACGGACGCTTGGACGCACTGCGAGAGCTCATAAACTCCTTTCCCTGGGGAACCAGGGCTAAATATAGCTGCGGGAGGCTGCAGTGGTGCGGGGCAGGCAGGAGGATGCTCAGCCAGGCTGTCGGCAGGGACAGGGCCCCTGGGCACTGCTTAAGGCTTGTGTCCTAAAACCCCATCCTGGATCAGCTGATGCATGAGGAACAGGAGATGTGGGCTGTTGGGAGGGGGACAGAGGTGTCTGGCAGGAGCTGAAGGGCAGGGGCAGGCAGGCAGGGTAAGGCCTTGGTGCCTGCCCTGAGGGCAGCAGGATGTGACCCCGGGTTGAAATGCACCACCTGGCTCTACTATGGGACCCGGTGGCCAGCCAGGTGGCCTGGCATTGCCTTGGTGTCCTTTCTACCACTGGGGAGGGGACAGCAAGCAGCAGCCCCCTTTTCCATCAGTGAGGGAAGGGGCAAGCTGGTACCCGGCACTGATGAGAGCAGTGATGCTGTGCGGTGATGGTCTCCAGCTCCCACAACAACAGCCAAAGCTGGCAGCGCTGGCAGCTGGGACAGGTCACCCCAGCTCCTCAGAGGTAGCTTGGGCAGGGATTTGATGATCCTCATGTTCACATCACTCTGGCCTGGCTTAATCCTTGGCCTTCCGAGGCTCCGGCAAGGGTCACGGTCAGGGATGCTGCCCACCTCCACCCAGCCGGGATTAAGCCGAGCTGGGGCAGGATGGGCTCCCCTCCATTGTTCCTACGGGCTCGGGGGCTGCTGCGGCATCGCATGGCCGTGGGTGCTTGGTTTGGTCCAGTTGCTAGGGCAGGCATGGGGGGAGCAGGTGCTGCGGCGGGTGTGCTTGTGCTGGCACCCCCAGCCCTGTCCCAAACACGCTCAGGGTCCAGTGGATGTGTTTCAGCCCCCAGCCCCCGCCCTGCTCCTGCCTGCCCGCTGTCCTGCCCGCTGCCCTGCCTGCTGCCCTATCTGATGCACCTGCCTGCTGCCCTGCCTGCTGCTGGGGCCCTGTCCCTCTGGCTCTGGGCTTCAGCACTGAAGCCCTCGGCAGCCCTCACCCAGTGCTCGTCCATGGAGTGCGGGGCTGGAGAGGGGGAGAGGGAAGGGAAAAAAGAAAGGGAAAGGGAGAGGGAGAGGGAAAGGGAAAAGGAAAGGAGTAAAAGGAAAAAGAGAAGGAAAGGAAAAGGAAGAAAAGGAAGGGAAAAGGAGAGGGGAAGGGATAAGGAAAGGAAAAGGAAAAGTAAAAGGAGAAACAAAGGGACAGGAAAAGGAAAAAAAAGAAAAAAGAGAGAGACAGGAAAAGGGAAGGGGAAGCGGAGCAGGTGGTGCCTGGCAGCAAGGGCACTTCCCACTGCGCATCGCCTGCTCGGCACCCACAGATCCCCCAGTCTCAGCTGCCTCTGCCCAGCTGCAGGTGCCCAGGAGCCATTAGGTACAAATAACGTGTCAGTGCAGAGGCAGAGAAGGTCCTGTCTGCACGTGGTTTGTGCAGGCTGGAGATTAATTGAAACCCAGCTGGGGCCCCCAGGCCTGGGCACAGATGCTCCCCCTGCTCCAGCAGCAGCCTCCAGGTGGGCCACGGGGACACAGGGATGTGGGGCTGGGGTGACAGAGGAGAACAAGCCACCCTTGCCTCTTGAATCCTTAAAAATCCCTATTTTCCCCATCTCCTGTGCCTCCCCACCCAGCTGCTCTGAGATGGGTCATCCTGGGATGGGTATTTCAGGGAAGAGCGATCTCCAGTTCCCAAAACCCCAAGGCTGGGGAACGTCCCCCTACCCCAGCTAGGGTCCATCCAAGCATTCCCAAGCTGCCTCCACCCCAACCCAGAGATGCAGCACCTCATCTGTCACCCTCTGCCAGTCCCCCAGCTCCTCTCCACACAAGTCAAGGGCTTTCCCCCTTCTCCAGCTCCCTCCTCTTCATTTTCATTTGGAGACCCTGTTGTCCACCCAGCCTTCAGAGCCATCTGTAGTCACTCTGTGTGCCTGGGGGTGAGGACAGCACCGGTCAGGGTTGGGGTCCACCACTGGTGACTCAGGGAAGCGGTTTGAGGTTAACCACCCAGTTGGGGCAGTGGTTTGAGGTGCTGCACCCACCTCAGACCACCAAGCTGATCCTGCACTGTGGCTTTGCTCCCCAGGTTACGGCCATGCAGCCCCCAGCACGGACGGGGGGAAGGTCTTCTGCATGGTCTATGCCCTTCTGGGGATCCCCCTCACCCTCGTCATGTTCCAGAGCTTGGGCGAAAGGATCAACACTTTTGTCAGGTACCTCCTCCACCGCATCAAGAAGTGCCTTGGCATGAGGCGGGCGGAGGTCTCCATGGCCAACATGGTCACCATTGGGTTCTTCTCCTGCATCAGCACCCTCTGCATCGGGGCAGCTGCCTTCTCCTACTACGAACACTGGAGCTTCTTCCACGCCTACTACTACTGCTTCATCACCCTCACCACCATTGGCTTTGGGGACTATGTGGCCCTGCAGAAGGATGAAGCCCTCCAGAACAAGCCACAGTATGTGGCCTTCAGCTTCGTCTACATCCTGACGGGGCTGACGGTCATTGGAGCTTTCCTCAACCTGGTGGTGCTGCGTTTCATGACCATGAATGCCGAGGATGAGAAGCGGGATGCCGAGCACCGGGCGCTGCTCACCCGCAATGGGAAAGCCAGCAGCATCCACACCACGGACACCACCTCGGCCGCGCCAGCAGCAGTGGGGGGCAGCGGCGGTGGCGGGGGTGGCTTTCGGAACGTCTACGCTGAGGTTCTCCACTTCCAATCCATGTGCTCGTGCCTGTGGTACAAGAGCCGGGAGAAGCTGCAGTACTCCATCCCTATGATCATCCCCAGGGACCTCTCCAACTCGGATACCTGCGTGGAGCAGAGCCATTCCTCACCTGGCCACTGTCCAGAGACCCCCTCCAACAGATGCTTCTGCAATGCCCGCCGGTCAGCTATCAGCTCTGTCTCCACTGGTCTCCACAGCCTGGCAGCTTTCCAGGGGCTCATGAAGCGTCGCAGCTCCGTGTAGCCCCTCTCCATCCCCACCTATGCTCCCTGGACCCCCCTTTCCCTTGGCCCTGTGGCCAAGGACCTTTCTTGGTCATGGCAGGAGGAAACTACACCGGGGTCTGACTGCAGGGGGGAGGCAGTGGGCTGGGACCCCCCCGGGGAGACGATGGGCTGTGCTCCTCTGACAGGACTCAAAGGGGATGCAGGAGCAGTGGCAAGGCTGCCCCGGTCCTCTCTGAAGCGGGAAGAAGGGAGCTGCTGGTTTTATTTTATTTTAATTTAAATTAATTTTATTTTATTTTATTTTATTTTGCAAAACCACTCCTCAAAAATGTGAAACTTGAAGAGCTGGAGGGTGTTTTTACCTGATGAGGTGAGGGGTACGCTTGCATCTCCCACTGTGATACCTCTGTGCAAGCGGTTGGGGACCCCCACAGCCCCCGGGCAGCCCCATGGCAGCCTGAGCGTGCAAGGCTGCGTGCAATGGCACAGCCGTGAGCCGGACACATGAGTGTGTGTGCACCGGAGGCCTTGTGAGATGCAGGGAGAGGAGGACATGTGGCTCCCGGCCCTGATGGTGGGCAGCAGCAGGGTCCTGTCCCCTCCATCCTCTGCCCCCTCCAGCCATGGGGACACGCCAGGGAAGGCAGGTCCTCGGGAGGCAAGGGATGCCACAGCAAAGGCAAGCACGCATCAGCGGGCAAATCAGGCTAAGAGGGGCTTAGACGGAGCTTTTTGATCACTACACACATCAGCTTGCCCCTGTGGCCGAGAAAACAAGCCGTGAGTCACGTAGGCTGCCGAAAACGCCTGCCACAACTCAGTGGGCAGACCTCAGAGAGCTTTATGGGGTTATTTTAACCCTTTTTAGATGGGCAAATCTGGGCGTCCCCAGGATTTTCCTAATGGTGAGGCAGCAGGATGCTCAGAGCCATCCCCGGGAGGCAGGACAGGCAGCCGCAGCACAGTCCCCTGGGACCACCTCTCCATCCTCCCCGCAGCAGCTCTGGGGCTGGAGCCATTACCCTTGGGGAGCATTTTTGGGGGGACAACCTGGGGCATCGGAAGACTTTTTCACCCTTCTTCTCCTTCACAGCCCTGGGCTGCGCCAGTCCCCTTTCAACCCACCTCACCCTGACACCTTGAGCCCAGAGCAGGGGATGCTCCTGGGGCTTCCCCCATCTGAGACCCAGGACATCCCGGGGGTCACCTCTGGCACAGCCACCTCATCACGGTGTGACAGGAGCAAAACCATCTTTCCTTGTCCCCCTCCATGCATGGGGCAGCCCCCAGCCCCACGGAGAGCACCCCCATCACCCACCCCCCCCCCCCCAGGACCGTGCTCCCCCTGCCAGCACCCAAAGCACAGGCTGTCCCCCTGCCAGCAGGGACACCATGACATGCACTGGCCCCTCTTTGAGCTCTGGGGGTTCCAGGGGGACTCTGAGAACAGCCAAGGCCCCCAGCCCACCTGTTTCTTTTCTCACCTTTTAACAGAAGAAAAACAATATGTTTCTAATACTTGATGACCTGTACATAATGTTAGATACCAGAAAGGATATTTATTATAAATGATGCTATCGTCGTATCTATAGAAATCTATAAATATCTATCAGACAGGAGTCTTGGGGGAAACTTGCTGATGACTCCAGGGAATTTCTTTTCGCTCTCTGCATCTTTCTCATCCTAGGGCACCCATGGGGAGCTGCACTCCCCCTGGCAAGGTTTCTCTGGTTCTCATGCCAAAGTATATTTGTACCGCTGAGTTACTTTCCTTAGAGAGAGAAATAAAGGATGGTTCAAACCTCAGCACCGCCTCGACTCCTTCCCTCAGGTGCTGGATGGGGAGGAGGGGCTGGCAGCTGAGGGTCCTGGTCCCCTGGGACCTCCCCATGCCGGGGATTTGTGCCCCACCACCTTTGCTCTGCAGGACCGGGAAGTGTGAGAATTTCCTCAGGATGAGCCTCTGCCCCTCTCCTGACTTTAGCTAGGGACAAGGGAGAGGAAAGGAAGGAAAGAAAAGCTCAGCTTTAATCTCTGCCAGGGCTGCAGCATCCTTTGGTGGACTCAGTAGGAGAAGGGTCTTGGGTGGGCAGCTAGGTAGCACAGAGCCCTTTGGGGCTCCCCAACCTCTTCCATCCCACCATCACCCACTGATGGAAGGCTAGAGGGGACCCTGCAGCAGCTTTTCACATGAGAGCCCCCCAAACCCAACATAGCTGTATCCCTCCTGCTCTGCCCATAGCAGCATCTCTGCAGCCCTCACCCAGGCTGGAGATCTCCCTCTGCTCCATGCAACAGCAAGAAGCATTCAACAGTTGTGATCTGCTGTGTGACCCTGGGGGGACAGGGCTGAGCCCCCCTGTCTTGGGTGGCATGGGGAAACTGAGGCACAAACAGGAGATGCACTCTGCAGAGAGCCGGGGGGTACCTTGAATGGTGGTGGGCATCTGGCTTCAAACTTCCAAGGGGATTTGGGCACCACTGATGGCCAGGATGCACTAGGATGGACAGGGACATGCCATCTCGGTGGCTGGGGCCATCAGCAGAGCTTTGGGCTGCTCTCCTGCCTTTAAGTGGATAAAACCTGCTCCCTCCAAACCCAGGCAAGAGCCGCCAGCTAATCTAATAATGCTAAGCCTGCAAAGCGCAGATCTGTCTTGGCAGCAGCCGACGGAGAGAGAGTGGCTCATCTGAGCAGCAGCTTTCACCGTGCCCAAAGGTGCACCCATGGGATGCAGGGGCAAGGGGGTACTGGGTGCTTCCCCAGCATTCCATTCTTCTGTTATCCCTCCCTGCTGCCCCTGGGTGCGTCTGGAGGGGGTAAAGGCTTCCCTTCATCCTCCTCTGTCTCCAGTGTTTCCCATCAGGAAGACAGGATGCTGAGCCAGCTGGAGCTTTGATCTGATCCAGTACAACGATTCCCAGGGTGTAACTGGTCCCCCCAGGCTCCCAGCCCTCTGCATGCAGCTGCCAATACGCTCAGCACTGCCCATCCTCCTGGCACTGGGGCATCTGGGGACAAAGTCACTGATCAGTTGGCATGGACTTGTTGAGCTGGTGACACAGGGCTGAGAGTGCTGGAGATGCCAGAGGGACCTGGAGAGGATGGAGAAACTGTCAGAGGAACCTCATGAAGTTCAATGAGGAGACATGCAAAGTCCTGGCCCCTGAGGAGGAACAACACCATGTAGCAATGGCCACTCAACTGGAAAGAACCTCAGCAAAGAGGACCTGGTGAACACCACGTTGACCGTGAGCCAACAGAATGCCCTTGCTGCAAGGAAGGCTGAGGGTATTGAGCTTCAGTAGGCAAAGCATTGCCAGTAGATTGAGGGAGGGGAGCCTTCTCCTCTGCTCAGTGCTAGTGAGACCACATCTGGAGTGCTGGGTCCAGTTCTGGGCTCCCCAGTCCCCAAGAGATGTGCATATACTGGAAAGAGTCCAGCAAAGGGCTGTGAAGATGGTGGACTGGAGCATCTCTCTTAGGAGAAAAGGCTGAGGGAACTGGCGAGCAGACAAGGCACAGGGGAGTCTCACCATGGCTGTAAATACCTGGTGGGAAAGAGGACAGAGCTGGGATCTTCCCAGTGGCGCCAAGTGACAGGACAAAAGGCTCAGCCACCTCCAGCAGGTCCCCCAGCCCCACCATCCACTTTGGAGAAGTAGAGCATCCCCAGGAGAGCCATAGGGATCCACAGGGGCTAGTCCTCTCCAGCCAGACCAGGGCTGTGCAGGCAGGACCCTGTTGTGGGCAGGGGATGGGACGGGAGCTGGGACACCCCCATGCCAGGGGGCTGAGAGGTGTCCCCTGTGGAGGAGCCTCTGGGCAGATCCCAAGGGGTTTAGGAGTGCCTGAGCCATCCGCCCCCACTGCTTCATCCCCAGTGATTTTTTTTCCCCTCTCAAAGCATTTAAATTTTCCTTGTCAGCTGTAGCCCAAATATTTACAGTCCACTGGAGTGACTTAAAATTCCTCTCTGGTATTAAGCAGCGTAGCCACTCGCTCACAGCCATGGGGAAAGTTCGGGTCCGGGCAGCCGGGACTCATCCTGCAGCTTCCTCCAAGCCCTGAGGAAGAGGAGGAGAAAAGGTGGGGAGTGAAGGCAGTTATCTCAGCTGAAAAAGGGTTAGGTAGGGGGTGGGAACCAGGTAGAGAATGGGGAAATGAAGGGTTTAAGGCGGGGGGGGGGGGGGGGGGGGGAGGGGGGAAGAAAAAGAAATTAAAACTGGCACTGCTCTGGTTTCTAAAGCCGTTTTCAGGTTTCATATTTCTTTAAAAACCCTTATTAAATGTTTGTGTTTTCCCTTCACAGCTCATTAAACCCAGTGAAAAGCTCTGGCAGACACCGCTGGGGAGGGGGAAATCTTTTATTTTTATTACCCTGACCTTTTCCCCACCCCATCCCCATATTGCTCTGCACCAGGGCCTTTTGGATGCTGAGGTCATCCTGAGGCAGGTGAGGGACTTGGGACCCCAGGGTCGAGGACATGCTGGGGATCAACTCTCCCTGTCCCCAACCTGCCCCTCCACTCATCCGAATCTGGGGAGAAGCGTGGGAGGTAACACTGTGCCCAGCTGGATCCAGCCATGGGATGGGGAGTGCCAGCGGGAACCCACTGCAGCTGGTGCCATCTCCATGGCCAGCATTGCGCCATCCTTTGTGGCATGATGTCACTCCAGGGGGATGGGGTGATGTCACTCCCTTCCTCACCTCACTGGAGCGGTCAAGTGGGCTCTGCCTGGGGGGTACCTGGCAGCACCGGAGCTGCCCCCTCAACCTCTGCCCGCAGCCGAGAGCTGGGTGCACCCTGAGGAAGAGCCACCCCATTCCTCAGCTGGCATCAGGGCTGGATGTGGGTTCCCCCAGCGCTGGGGCAGCTGCTTTTGAGATGACGATGAAGACAAGGTGGATGCAGGCAGCAGTGTCCCTGCCCACATATGCCTGTGACCCTGGGCAAAGTGTGTGTATGAAGGTGGGCGGACAACCCCCCCCCCCCCAGGAAAAGGTGAAAGGGGAGGGATGGGAACGCTCCGGCTGGCAGCCTCGAGCGCGGGGAAATGGAAGCAGAGCCCAGGAGATGGAAGAATTAAACATTCTGTTAATGAGAGGATGGGCTTCATGGCCTCGTTAATTACATGGGGCTGGGGAGCATCTCTGGGGGTGAAGGGGGGTGCCTCCTGGTCTGTGGCTGCAGTGTCCCGTGGGGCTGGTTGTCCTTAATGTCCCATCTCCTCCCCTCTGGGGACCCCAGGGACCCTGGATGGCCCCACACAGGTGTCTGTGCAGGCTGGCACTGATGTGGGAGGGTGGGCACATGTTGTGCACACTGCAGGGGACTTTGGAAGTCAGTGGCTCTGCCACCGCTCACCCACATGTCCTTGGAACGCTCACCCATCCCAGAACTGGAGCCCCAGCTGGCCCACCCTGTATTGTACCCACAGGTGACACCGGCAGGTGGCCCAGTGCCCATGAAGATGCATGGCTGGGCCCCTCCAGGCATGAGCCACCTGCCACAGGGGGGCTGCCTTCTCCGCCGTGCCCCCTGCTCGCCCCTCACCATCTTGTCACCCAGTATTTTTCCATGGGGAGGGACGGGTCGGGGAACAGGGGGGACACGGGGAGTGTTTGTCTGGCTGGCTGGAGTGAGGCCACACGCTCAGTGGCCCTGAAGAAGAAGTTGGCGGGGCTGGGAGGAGGTGGCCGCATCCTGCTTCCTTTGCCTTTGCAATTCGGACGTGGGGTCCCCACCGGGGGGGGGATCGGCATATGCTTGGGGTGCTGCAGGCACAGGGGTCACCAGAGCTCCCAGAGGTAGACCCAACAGCCCGATGGCAGTGGGTACCAGCGGCTGCTGGGTGTCCCGGTCCCCCAGGGTCTGGGGGAGCTGCTGTGCCCTGGCCCTGTTTCAGGAGGAGCCCCCCACGGCAAAGCCACCAAACCCAGCGCTTGCTCCCCGTCACACTCCTCCCCAGGAGCCCGTTTCAGTCCCCTCCCCATCACACCCCTCCCCAGGTCCCGTTTAGGTCCCCTGCCCACAGCATCCCTGGGGGCAGAGAGGGCAGAAGGCGCTGCCCACACCCCCAGCCGCGGGAAGGGTTAACTGCTGAGTGCAGACAGCCTTGGAGAAGGCCCTTGGAGTGGATTTTTCTCCCCCCACCCCCCACCGAAGCCTCCCACAGGTCATGGCCGCTGGGGCTGACGTTGGATGGAAAAACAGTTTATCTCCGGCTGGCGGGGAGGCTGGAGGCGGGGAGTGAGGGGGGTGGGGGGGGTGGGGGGGGTGGGGGGGGTGGTGGGTGAGGAGCGGGCGGCAGCAGAGCTGCCGGGTGTGGAGGGGCCCTCTGACACCCCTCGGTTTGGGGCTGGGGCTCACAGGTGGCTGGTGAGACCCCAGGGTCCAGGGCTGGTCCCCAGTGGGGCTGAGGGGGGGAACTACCCCCCGACAACCAGTCCCAGGGAGCTGGCGGGGTGGGGCTGAGGGGGGCTGCCGTGGAGCTGCATCTGTGACCGATGGCCCTGACACCCCAGGGTGGCCCGGGGACAGCGCCCCCACCCAGCCTCGCAAAGGGTTAGTCCAGGCAGGGGCAGTCTAGGCGGGGTTATCCCGGGCAGTTAATCCAGGCAGGAAGGGATAGCCCGGGCAGGGTTAGCCCAGGCACAGTTACCCCGGGCAGGGCCATCCCGGCCCGGGCCATCCGGGGCAGGGCTATCCCCGGGCAGGTCACCCAGGCCGGGGCCGGGCCCGTCGGTCCTGCCGGGCTCGGGAGCGCGGCGGGGCCCGGCCCTGCTCCGCCAGCGCCACCTGCCGGCACCGCCACGGTGGGGACACGGGGTCACGCGTGACGGAGGTCCCGGGGCCACTGCCCGCGGCACTGTGGGCCCGGGAGCGGGGCACTGGGATGCCGGCACGGGGCCACGCGGGGACCGCGGGGCCCCAGAGGCGGGACCGAGGCCGACGGGGTGCACGACACGGGGACGGTGGCACCGGGGCAGGCGGCACGGGGACAGGGCCTACAGGGGCATGCACCACCGTGGAATGCAGCGGGACATGCAGCACCGGGGCAGGGCCTAGCCGGACCGGCGGCATTGAGACAGGCGGCACCGGGGCAGGGCCTATCGGGACCGGCGGCACCGGCGGCACCGGGATCGCCGCGCGTCGCAGCGGGGGCGGGGCCACGCTGCCTGTGGGCGCGGTCAGGCGCTGCGGGGCGGAGGGCGGCCAGTCGGGGGCGGGGCGGGACGGCCAGGAGGCGGGGCCTATGTTGGCAGGGGGCGTGGTCTACCTCGTCAGGGGGCGTGGTCTGCCCGCAGAGGGCGGGGCTGGGCCGGCGGCGGTCCCGGTGCAGGGCGGGAGGCGGCGGCGGTGGCGGGGCCATGGCCTGGTCCCGGTACCAGCTGGGCCTGGCCGCCCTCATGCTGGTCACCGGCTCCATCAACACCTTGGCGGCCAAGTGAGTCCTCCCGGCGGCGGGCGGGGAACCCGCACCCCGGGGCTAGGGTCCCGTAGCAGCCTCGGCCCCCTCGGGCTCGGGGCTGGGCCCACCGTCCTGCTCGGGGCCTTCCCGGGCCTCAGCGTGGCCTGGGCGCCCCCTGGCCCCGCGCCCCCTCCGCAGGGGTCTAAGCCCGGTCTTCAGGCCTCTAGTCCCCTCCATCCATCCCATGGCTGGTGGCCCCAAGGTCCGAGGATGCCACACCCCGGGTTGGGCTTCGGGTCCCCTCCGTGGTTTTGGGGACGACTGCCCTCGGGCCTTTTCCCCGCTGCACCCGCAGCCCCACGCAGGGGCGAGGGGGCTGTTCCCCTCCCCCCCAGGCCAGGCTGTGGTCCAGGCTGTGTTGGCAGGGCTCCGGGACCTGCCCTGTGCCCCCCCTGCAAAGCTGGCCAGGGCTGGGCTTTAGGGTGCCCCATAGGGCTGGGGACCCAGCTCCAGGCGATGCGGGAGGGAAGAGGGTGCATGGCCAGCTGAGCTGGGGCTCTCTAGCCCTCTTGCAGGTGCTGTCAAGGGGTGCTGTGGCCGGCTGTATGGTGCTGGGGAGGAGCCATCTGAGTACCCCCAAAACCAGGCTCCGTGTGCCTGCTTTTGTCCTGCAGCTCACCCTAAAAACCAGGCAGGGACTGGATTGAGGCCCTTCCCATGGAGAGCACCCTGGGGTGCTCCCAGCCCTCACAGCAAGGGTGAGGACAATGTTCCCAAGAGCTGCCCAGGCGAGCCAGACCTGCCAGGCCAGCTCGTCCCAGTGCTGCTGGGCAGACACGTGGGCCATCAGTGGGGTTTCACCGGACGGCCAGGCTCCAGCTTTGCCCCGGCAGACCACGGTCCCTGGATGGGGAAACTGAGGCACAGACCCCCGCGGGGCAGAGCAGAGCCAGGAGATGGCACCGAGCTCTCAGACAGCTCATGAGACCCACGTGTGGCCCCAAAGCCTCTTGCAAAACACAGACCTGAGCTGGCCGGTGGCAGAGGGGCTGTGGCATGTCAGCCGGGGCTGACTCACTCCTAAATCTTGCTGGCCTGGCTGAAAAGCCCCTCACCAAGCAGCAGGGGACGAGCTGGGGATTGCCCTGATCTCCACTCACGTGCTGTTTCTGCAAGCTCAGCAGATCTGCGGCCACTCAGCGTCAGCAAAAAGTGGCCGGAGGAGAGTGGGGTGCCTGCCTGCCTGTGTCAGGTGCACTGCCACACTGGGGGTGGCCTGGGGGCTGGCAGCTGGCCACTGAGCGTCTGGGGTCCCCTCCCAATGCGGATGGCCCCTAAAGAGGGGAGATCCTTGCCAAAACAGGCCATGGGAACCTGTGCCACAGCCTGTGTTTATCCAGCCTTGCCCTCTGTGCTGCTTGGAATACCCAGAAGAGGAGGTTTGTGCCCCAAAACCACGGCTGAAGGTGTGAGTAGAGGAAGCTGCTGCCCCCAGCTTGTGATACACATCTTTTCTGACTCCTGTGTCCCTTAGCCCCCACATCTTTAAGGCTGGTGACATACAGAGGAGGAAAGAGGTCGGGGTGACCCCCACCACCACCACACTGTCGCGGTCTGCCCAGCCAGGAGACGGTGCTGCCTGGCCAGCTCTGGCCGAGCGTGCCGGCAGCGATGGGCGTGGGGACACCGGATTGCAGGGCTGTTACATGGAGGTATCAGTTTCTCTGCCTGTCACTCAGGGCCGGGAGCTGGGCCAGGAGCTGCTGGCAGGTCAGGGCAGCCACAGCAGTGTCTCCTTCCCCGCTGTCTCCTTCGCTATGGATGTCCTGTCCCCGGAGCTGTCACCTCGGGGGGCTAATGGCCTAGAGGACAGCCCTGGGCTGGCTCTCGAGGTATGCTTTGACTCTCCGCTGCCCGCTGCTCTAACCATCACCCTCTCCTCTGCCATGTAGGTGGGCTGATAACTTCAGTGCGAGTGGCTGCGGTGGGACGGAGGAGCATGGCTTTCAGCACCCCTTCCTTCAGGTGAGCCCCCTGTCCGGGGCAGGCAGGGCCTTGCAGGCAGGGCCAGCCCCCCTCACCCGCCTCTCTTGCAGGCTGTGGGCATGTTCCTGGGTGAATTTTCCTGCCTGGGGGTGTTTTACCTGCTGTTGTGGAGGGATCGGTTCAGGCCGGAGCCCAGCATGGCCCCATCACAGCCCTTCAGCCCGCTGCTCTTCCTGCCCCCTGCTCTCTGTGACATGACTGGGACCAGTATCATGTATGTGGGTAAGTGCTGGGGACAGGGATGCCACCTCTGTCCCCTCTTGCCCTGCAGGGACCTGGCTGTCCCTGAGGCTGGACTCAGCTGTTGGGCTGCAGGACTCCACGGTGCATATGTTTCTGGAGGGTGTCTACCCTGAAGCAGGTTAGAGGGGTCAGAGCAAACACTTCCCACTCATGCAGCGAGCTGTAGCAGGGCTCAGTAAGCCGTTTTCCTCAGGGGGTGTGGTGTTCCCATGGAGCAGAGACATGGGGCTGCATCTTGGCACAAACCTCGCTGCTGCCAGCTCTAAATAGGAGTGGGGGGAGACAGCATCACTGCCCCTTCCTGCAGTTAATCACTGATGTGCTGCTAATTACCACAGCAGACTATTAAGCAGAGGGGTGGCAGCATTAGCTGGCTCCAGCAGCACATGCAGCTCATGGGTCTGTCTCTCCCTGTGCAGCCTTGAACATGACCAGTGCCTCCAGCTTCCAGATGCTGCGAGGATCCGTCATCATCTTCACCGGGCTCCTCTCTGTGGCCTTCCTGGGCCGCAAACTGGAGCTGAGCCAGTGGCTGGGCATCCTGGTCACCATTGTGGGACTGGTGGTGGTGGGGCTGGCTGACCTGCACAGCTCTCATGACCAGAAACACAAGCTCAGCGAGGTGATAACAGGTACATAGTGGCCCTTGGGGGAGGTGGGATGGCCATGGCGGGGAAATAACTCCCCACAGGGCATGTGCCTGGCTCTCCAGGCATGGCTCTGCCATGCTGCCTGTCTGGTAGGCTGGGAGAAGGGGGCTCAGCCCCCCTTTGCTTCTCTCCCCTTGCCTTCACTTCTCTCCCCTCCTTGCAGGTGACCTGCTTATCATCATGGCGCAGGTGATTGTTGCCATCCAGATGGTGCTGGAGGAGAAATTTGTCTACAAGCACGATGTGCACCCGCTGCGGGCCGTCGGCACTGAAGGTCTGTTGCAACATCAGCCGAGGTGGCTGAGCTCTCTGGGGTGCCCCATCCTGCAAACCCAGCCAGGGGAGGGCTGCTTTGTGCGGGGAGGGGACTGCAGGCTGCAAAGTGGGTGCTGCTGTGGAGGTTTGGGTCCCACAGGGAAGGTGGGGTTAGCTGGGGGCAGGGCGCTAGGGATAGGCAGCCCCAAGTGGTGCTTGGAGCCCAGCTGACACCCCCTTGCATCCAGGTTTCTTTGGCTTCATCATCCTGGCCTTGCTGCTGGTGCCCATGTACTACATCCCAGCGGGCAGCTTCAGTGGGAACCCTCGGCGGACACTGGAAGATGCCCTCGATGCCTTCTGCCAGATTGGCCACCAGCCCCTGATCGCCCTGGCCCTGCTGGGTAACATCAGCAGCATCGCCTTCTTCAACTTTGCTGGCATCAGTGTCACTAAGGAGATCAGTGCCACCACCCGCATGGTGCTGGACAGCCTCCGCACGCTCGTCATCTGGGCTGTCAGCCTGGCTGTGGGCTGGGAGACCTTCCATGGCCTGGAGATCTTGGGGTTTGGGGTGCTGCTGGTGGGTGCTGCTCTTTACAATGGCCTGCACCGGCCCCTGCTCGCCCGCCTGCCCTGGTGCGTGGAGGAGACCAGCAGGACGGCCGAACACGAAGGCTTGCTGCAGGGGGAGACCACGGCCATCAACAGCGAGAGCTGAGCCTTCGCCACCCTATGTCGGGCTTGGCCCCGCGATTTATTTCCCTGCACCATCTCGGCGCGGTGGTGGTGATGCCAGCTGCCAGCCTGCTGCTGTTTGAGGGAGAAACCTCTCCCCTGCCTCACTGCCAGGGCTCCGGGAGGGGATGGTGAGGCTGTGCCTGCCCTTCCCGGGGGGAGATTAAAGCCTCTGCCCCTGTTCACAAGGGGCTCAGGGTGGGGGGGGTGGGAGGGCTGGGTCTCATCCCGCTGCTCCCCAACCTGTCTCTCCCCCCCAATAAAGTGCATCTGCCCACAGCTAACTCCCTGTGGGTCTGTGCTGGCTGTGGGGAGGGCTGTGTGGGGGCCCAGCAGGAGGGTGGGGGCCAAGTCTCCTCTGTCCCTAGTGGGGTGGTGGTCACGCAGGGCATGATCCTTTGTGTCCCCAAGGAGGGGAAGGACCTGGCACCTGGACCCCTTTCACATGGGGCATGGGAGACTGCAGCAAGCCCCTGGGTCGTTGGTGGGGGGGCTCCTGCCAGAGTGGGTTTGAGGGAGCCAGGTCCTTCGCTTCCCTCCCCCCCTTTCACAATATCCCACAATCGGCCCCAGGCACACGTGGCTGCTTTTTGCAAGGTTTATTTGCTTGGCAGGGCCCATCCCAAAGATGCAAGGCAGAGCGCAGTCAGGGTGTTTGACTCTATCTTTATTCTCTGTTTGGGGCCCAAAGAGGGGCCCTGGCAGCGTGGGGAGGGGGGCAGTGGCATTAAATCCCCTGGCACAGGGAGAGGGCTGCAGAGGGGGCTTGGTGCGGCACCGGGGCTGCAGCAGCGGTGGTTGGGAGCATCACTCGGCTACTCTCTGCCGGAGGAAGGATGGGTGGGGGTGAGCCACGCCATGGCTCCCCCCCAGCCCTGCCATGGGGATGGGGGGTCCCAGACTCACATGACATTTTGCTTGTAGTGCTGAAGCGCCTGCTCAGCCACGATCTCCATGAAGCGGGGGTCCTCCCAGGAGATGTCCCCAGGCACGGTGAGGGACAGCGGCTCCGAATCAAAGAGCTGCACTGTCACCTGTGTGTCAGGGGGGGCTGAGGGGTCCTCAAGGTTGGGAGTCTTGGAGAGGACCTGGGAGTGGGGGACAAAGCCAGGAGAGACGGGCTAGCCCCTGTGCTGGCCCCTCGCCCTGGCACCCAGCCTCGCAGCCAGCTATTGTGCCAACAGATGCCCAGTCAGGCGCACAATTGCCTCTTTCTCCCCCTGACCCACTTTCTGTGGCTGCCAGCCCTGCATGGGGGACCGTGGCAGAGGGGGGGGCTCGAGCCCTCTGGCCATGCTGTGGTGCTGGTGGGACTCACCGTGGTGACCTGGAGGAAGCCGTCATTGCCTTTAGTGAAGTTGGCCAAACGCGAGACCCAGCCGAACTGGCGGTTGAGCTGGTCCAGGAGGCTCGTGGTGTTGAGCATCTCAGCTTGGAAGGCATGGAGGAGGTCGTCATAACGGCGCGTGAAGCGTTCGGCCAGGCGCAGCGCGTCCTCCAGCTGCTCCCGCAGCTGGCTCTGGGCAGGGTCTGTCTGCCAGCAGTCTGGGGTGGGGGTGCGGGGGGTATCAGGGGGTGCCAGGGCTCAACCCCAGCCCCGGAGCATGCACCCCCTTACACCCCCCTGCATGTCATCACCTCACCCCCAGCCCCAGTGCATGCACCATCTTGCACTCCACCACATCTCAGGCCCCCCCCAGCCCCGGTGCATGTGCCCCCTCACACCCCACTGCATCTGAACCCCTAAACACGTCCCTCCTGCCCTTCCCGGCCCCAGCTCACCCACAGAGAGGATCTCCCGACACTTCTCACACTCATCCCGCATCCGCAGGCAGCCGGCTGAGTTACGACGGATCTCCCGACACACCATGCGCTCGTCACTGAAGTTACGGGACTCTGTGGAAAGCCCAGTCTGGCCTCAGCACCCCAAAACACTGCAGGGTTGGCAGGGGGCAGCACCAGATCCCCCCAACCCTGGGCAAAACTGTAGGGCTGGCCCCAGCCAACACCCCAGGGTGCTCTTGGGGGACATGAAAGTGTTTTTTTCAGGGAATGTCGACCCCCCTCCAGCTGTTTTTTCCAAAGCAAAGCATTCCCTGCCAACCTCTGTTTCGAAATATCCCTTTTCCCAGCCGCCTGAGCCGGGGCTGCGGTGGCAGACGGTGACGGCACTGTTAGCCGGCACTGCCTGCCCAAAACAAACACCTTCCTGGGATGGTGGCAGCTCCAGCAGCCAAGATTGTGTGTGTGGGGGGGAAATCCCAAAAACCCAGCCCAGCTCTGCTAACAGTGGAGCTTGTGATTCCTGGGTTCCCGTGGGGATTCTCTGATGTGTCGTGTTAGGGTTGAGCTCATCCTCTAAGTTAGTCACACCCTATTAAGAAGGGGGGGGACACGACGACGGATACGACATAAACCTGCTGATTCCAGCCAAACTGGGGGCCCCATGACACCTCGCCTGTGGCGAGCACCCTACCTGAGGCAAAGCCACCCAGCGAGTGCTCCCAGCCACCCTGTGCTTCCTCTAGCATCCGCTGTGTCATCTCAAAGAGCGGCTGGAAGAGGTGGTGGAAGCCGTGGTGGGGATGCTGAAAGAACGGATGCAGCTCCCGGGAAAACCTCTCACTGCGCACGGGGAAGCGGACATGCTGGACGGAGGGACGGAAAGCCTCGCGGAAGCCACTGAAGGGTGCTCGGAAGAAGGGATACATGCGGCCATAGACCTGGGTGCTGTCTTGGAAGATGCCATCCACCCCATCTTCCAGCAACCCGAAACGTTCTTCCAGGTCCTCAAACTGCCGTTCCTGCCGCTGGTCCCGCTCCAGCAGCGAGTCGATGCGCTCGCCGTTCACCCAGATGGAGAAGGGCGAGGAATGATTGAGGAATTCCTCCAGCTGCCAGGCAGGGGAGCAGGATCAGGCCAAAATCCTTCCCTCCCCAGCATCAGCGGGTGCTGTGGGACCACTCACCTGCCGCCCCACCAGTCCCGAGCCGCTGCGGCATGTGCGGGAGTAGAAGCGCATGCAGGTTTGCTTGAGGCAGGGCTTGCACTCTTCCCAGAGCGCCAGCATCGTCTCATTGCACACCTCCTGGTTCGCTGCCAGCTGCTGCTCCTTCTCCCGGGCCAGCTGCACTGCCTCCTGCAAGGCACCCGCATCCAGCCCCGAGGGCATCTTCCCCCAGCCCCCCTGGCCCCCAGCTGCCAGGATGCACAGACCCCGGGCGTGAGATCCTCCAAACCCTTCAGATACACCAAGCCCCACCAGGGGCTCTGGGCACCAGGGTCAGAGCAGCCACCCTCCTCGTCCTCACTCACCTCCTTCCTCCTCTTAGTCTCCTCCAAGGTGTGCAGGATGGCTTGGTGGTCCTTGCTGGTCTTATCCATGAGGGTCTTCATCTGCTTTACCCCGTTGATGGCATTTTCCACCTCTGTGTCGATGTATTTGCTGCCAGCTGCTGACATCTCTGGAGGGGGCGGGCAGGAGAGGAGGAAGAGCAGTATTTGTGGGTGCAGAGTCTTGTTTGCTCACCAACAGCTCACAGAACTCAAGAAAAGTGACCCAAAAATCTCGCCTGGGCTGGGGTTGCATCTCCCTGCCCACCACCCCCAATATTTGGGCAGTGCTGGCCATGAGCCCCCAGCTGCCCCCCAAGGAATGGCCTCGTGCCAGGGCAGCCGTCAGGCTGTGCCATCCCTGTCTGGCCACTGCCACCGGCTCTCGCTGTGCCCATGCCAGCCCTTGCCCCCCCAGCTCAGGGGGGAGCTCAGGGGCAGAATCTTCCTTTCTCCCGCCACTGAAAAGCATCCAGCCCCAACCCTGAGCTCCCAGCCCCCCAGGGATGATGCTGTGCCCCCACCCATCTAGCCCCTCCATAGGCACAGCTTTCCCCCCACACCACAGACACCCCATGTGCTCCCCCAGCCTGCAGGGAACATCCACCCCCCCAAAACGAAAAGCTGTGACCCCCCCCCTAACGCAACCTCATGGCTCCTGCATCCTCCCCACTCAGCACTGCCCTGGGCATGGTATTGCCAGGTCCCTTGCCCACCCCACACCCCAGCACCCACCCGGGCTGCTCCCCTCCTCCCCAGAGCTCCCCCACTCACGCTTGAGCTCGCCGGGGGGGACGAGGGCCTGGCCCCCTTCCCAGGCAAGCAGGAGGCCGAGGAGCGAGAGCAGCAGCAGCGCCATGGTCCCGTCCTGCAGGCAGCTGCCTGTGCGGGCAGAGCAGGGGCTCAGAGCAGGATCTGCCCCCCCTCCCTGGGACACGGGGTTCTGAGTCAGCAGTGGGGACCAGCACGCCCCCCCGGGGCACTATTTTGAGGACACAGCAATGACTGAGCTGATGCCCTGTTACTTGGGGGAGCTGTCCCCAGGAGTGGGGGTCCCTGGCCAGTGGGGTCTCACTCGAAGCCCCAGCTGGGGGGCCAGGATGTGGAACCCTCTCCCCCCCTCCCTCACCCGCCTGCCTGCGGCACAAACAAGACCCAGGCCCGCGGCCAGGCAGGGCAGGCGGCCAAAGCAGTGACCGGGCACGGATTTCCCCCCGCCATGGGAGCCAGCGGTGCCTTTCTTCTCCCCTGCTCCCCCTGGGAGATGGAGAGGGGCTAGGGGGGATTGGGGGGGGAGGGGGGGGCAGAGCCAGGACAGGGCTGGGCTCCTGCCAGCTGCGAACAGGAATGGGCAGGGAATATCCAGTGACAGCCCCCATCCCCAGATGGGTGCCATGCCAAGGATGGCACCCCCAGCTCGCCCATCACCCCACCCCACCAGAGCTGGAGCCGGCAGGGCCACCGGGGTTGTGCAATGGCTGACCCCGCCCCCCCCCCCCCCAAAAAAAAACAAGCCCCAAACCTTGTGCAATGGTCCAGCCGCAGTGGGGCTCCGGTTCCCCCCCAGCGACACTGGTCCAGCGCCCCCCAGTTCCCACTGCAGCACCGGCTGTGGGAACTGCTGCCCACTCCCCCCAGTGCTGCCCCTCAAATAACTCTTCCTCCCCGCGCCCCCCGCCCCCCCCCCCGCCCCGGCTCAGCTTCATCCTGCCCATCTCAGGGCATTGTGGGAAACTCCTGCCGGCAGGGCCAAGCATCGCCTGCTGCACCACCTCCCCCTGGCGCTGCCCGGAGGTGCGGGGGGGGCACCCTGGGGTGCACAGCCCCCCTCTCTGCCCCACAGCCCCCCCCCCCCGTGCCCCCCCCCCTTGGTTGACCCCCAGGCATAACCCCTGCACCACCAAAGCGGGCATGGAGCCCCCATCGTTCCCACCCCACTGCACCCCAGCTGCAGGGCAGGGGCACCCCGAGGGGGGACCCCTGAGTCCCCAGCCCGGGCCGGGGCTGCAGCGCTGGCTGAGACCGGCAAAGCTCATCGCAGGGAAGAGAAAGGATGGGAAGGGGATGAGGTGGGAAGGGGATGGGGATGGGAAAGGGGATGAGATGGGATGGGGATGCCGTACCTGCACCCCGGTCGCCCCGCCGAGCTCCGCCGCGGCCGCCCGCCCCTTATTTATCCGGCTACGACGCTGCGGGTCCGCCCCGCTCCGGCCCCGGAGCTTTCTGGAACCGGCGGGACCGGCCCCAGCCCGACCCGCCCCTCTCTTCCCGGTGCCCCCCCGCAACGTTCCAACCCCCCCCAACGTTCCACCCCCCCCACCCCCCGCCGTGCCGGTGCGCGCCGCCGCGGTGCCGCGGGGATGGGCGTGTATCTCCCACGGCCGTCGCCGGCACGGCCCCCCGGCACGGGGAGGGGGTTCCCTGGGGTCCCCAAAATCTGGCTGCTACAATCTGGGGGGGTAAAACCTCGTCGGACGCTGCGCACCCTGTTATCTCCGCAAACACCCCATTCCCCCGGGGGCCGTTATTGCCCCTCCCCCACCCGGGGGACGGGGTGCTGCGGTGGCGGGGGGGGGTCGGTACAACGGGGCATCCCCTTCCCACCCGCGGCCGCGGACACGGGGGAGGTGGCTGAGCGGGACCACCCCGCACCCCTTCCGTGTCCCCCACCCCACGAGCTGCAACATTTCTCGCTGCCACGAGGGAAACTGAGGCACGATTCCCCCTCCCCCCTCTGCCATGCCCCCACCCTTCCCCCCACGCTCCCTTAAGGGCCCCAGGGCCCCAGACCGCAACCCCCACCCACCCCCGCCCCCAGGGCCGAGAAACAATTGTTCGGCTGCCGATTACGGCCCAGTGCAAAAACACGCAGTTTTCGGAACTGGGAGAACTGGTTGGCGCCCAGCGAAGGGGCGGGACGGCGTGCGGGTGCTGGTGGGCCGCCCCCCCCCTCAGCGGGAGGAGGGAGCAGCGCGCGGTACCGAGCGCCCGGCGCCCGCAGCGATCCGGTACGGGACACGCTGGGGGCGGGGGGCACGCGTGGGTGGGGGGCGGCCCGCTCTCCCGGGGCCGGGCGGGGGGCGTGGGGGCACGGGGGTGCAAGATCTCCCGGAGCCGGGCGGGGGACACGAGTGTGCGTGGGCATGTGTGATCTGGGACACGCGTGTACACGGGGCCGCAAGCTCTTCTGGGGCTGTGCAGGGGACATGTAGGTACATGTTCTCCCTGGACCATGTATGGGACACATGTGTGCACGGGGGTGCGAGCTCTCCCTGGGCCGTGTGTGGGACACAAGTGTGCATGGGCATGTGTGGGACATGCATGTGCATGGGGCTCCAAGCTCTTCTGGGGCTGTACAGGGGACATGTCGATAAATATTCTTCCAGGGCCGTGTGTGGGACACACGTGTGCATGGGGCTGCAAGGTCTGCCAGGGCCCTGTGCGGGACGTGTGTGCACAGGGGTGCAAGCTCTCCTGGGGCCATGTGTGGGGGACAAGTGTGCACGGGGCTGTAAGCTCTTCTGGGGCTGTACAGGGGACATGTGGGTACATGTTCTCCCTGGACCATGTATGGGACATGTGTGTGCACAGGGGTGCAAGGTCTCCCAGGGCCGTGTGTGTGACATGTATGTGCATGGGGCTGCAGGCTCTTCCGGGACTGTACAAGGGACACGCAGGTACATGTTCTCCCAGGGCTGTGTGTGGGACATGCGTGTGCATGGGCATGCAAGATCTCCTGGGACCATGTGTGGGGGACACATGTACATGGGCATGCAAGAACTCCCTGGGACCATCTGTGGGTCATGTGGGTGCATGAGGGTGCAAGTTCTGGGACCATGGGTGGGACACATAGGTGCGTGTTCTCCTGGGACCATGGGTGGGACATTGGCTGCATGCTCTCCTCAGATCATACGGGGTCCCCGGAGCCCCCGGGTGAACGGGAGCAGGCCTGGGCTGGCCACGGCCACGGAGAAGGTGGGTGCAAGCTCTGGGGGTGAGGGGGGGGCTGGTGCTCCCTCCCTTTCACAGGGCTTCACACCCTGCTCTGTCCTCTGCAGCCCCACTGCTTGCGGAAGAGGGGACATCTCCGGAGCAAGGGCCATCTCAGCTGTGACACTGCTGCCATCATCCCCCTGAGAGAGGCCTCACCAACCTTCCTCTTCCTCCACCATCTTCCTCTTCCTCCCCAGACACAGAGCAGCCTTGTAACCGTTTCGCTGCCGCTCCTACCGGTGCTGGCACAGACAGACATCCCCCAGTGCTACTGCAAGCCCCCAGTCCTCCCGCAAACCCCTGTGCCATAGCGGTGGGAGGCGAAGGTGAGGGGCCGTCGGGGTAACACCCAGTTTCCTTCCTGTTTCTCGTGGTGATGGCCTGTTTCTGGAGGAAAGACAAGCGGAAGGGGAAAGTTTCCCCTCCGCCAGCCTCGCAAGCAGCAGGTTTGGGGATGCTCATCCAGGAGAACAGTCACAAGCCCTGGGTGGAAGATGCTCTCCCCCAGCAGCCGGCAGTGGGGGACACGGAGAAGGAGTTTGCTAACTTCTCCTGGTTCCAGCGCCTTGGTAAAGGCTGGCGGCTGAGCAGGGACCAGCGGTTGCTGTGGCACATGGCACAGTTGAAGAATGGGAGCAAGCAGTGCCGGACTTTCCAAGGAGCCAAGGAGAGCCAGAGAGCCACCAGGCTGCAGACACAGGCTGCTGAGAGATGCATCGAGCTGGAGCAGAAAGCGCTGGGGCTGCTGGAGAAGCCAGGGACCTGCCAAAAAGCCACCCGAGGTGGGGAAGCCCAGCAGGAAGAGCACATGGCCTCGGTGACGGCAGTCAACATCTGCAGCAGCATCCCACACCTCAGGGAAGATGGCTGGGATGAGCCAATTGTTGGACGCAAAGTGCAAGATGGGGTTGTGGTGAGGGGGGGTGATGGCCACAGGGACCAGGTGGGTCAAACTCAGCCCCTGGTCCAGGCAGGCACCAGCGGGGATGAGGAGGGAAGGACCACTGGTTCGCCCCAGAGCCTGGGCTTGTGGGCGGAGGACAAGGATGCTGCCACTGTCCCTCGAGGGGACAGGGACAGGCAGGACTTGAACCCTTCATCAGCAGAGGGAATGTCTGGGGAGGAGCAGAGGAGGCAAGTGTGGGAGAAGCTGCATTGCCTGGGAGAAGACATGGTGGAGTGGGAAGGGCGGTCCACGAGGGACCTGGCAGTCAGGCTGATGGAGAAGATCCTGAAGACAAAAACCGAGGCATACCCTACAGAGATGGGGAACAAAACCCACCAGCAGGAGCAGGGGCAGGGGGTGGCTAGAGCCAGGGTGGGTGGCTCCAAGGAGGTGAATGCTTTGGTGGACACCCATGTGGACATCACCACAGTGCAGCAGTACCCCCAGCTGCTGTACCTTGCTGTGTGCCATGACACCCCCGTCTCCATCAGTGGGACCACATATGGGGATGATCAGCACCTCCCTGCCATGCCGGAGCCATCGGGGAATAAGCAGATCTGGGAACACTCTGATGATGGCCTCCTGGAGCAGGGAGGTTCCCCAGCTCTTCCTAGGCCTGCGGTGCTAGCCTGCCATGTCAAGGTGGTAGAGGTCGAGGACAAAGAGCAGTGGAGGGAGGAATTCCCATATGTGTGGGCGCAATACGAGATGGACTGTGGGCTGGTGTCCGGGGAAGAGAACGTGAGTGGGGCACCGGTGCCCTTCCAGTGGCAACCCCCATTGCCAGACGATATGGACGAGGCAGTGGCGAACATGCTGCAGTACTTGCTGGCTGATGGCGTGGTGGTGAAAGGCACCTCTTCCTCCAACAGCCCTTTACATCCCATCCCGAAAGGCGACGGGAAGACATGGCGTCTGACGCTCAACTGCAAAGCTATCAACAAGGCCACCCCCATGGTGGAGGCTCCAGTGGTCCTGAACAGGACCACCCTTGTTGCCACCATCAGCCCCAAAAGCAAGTATTTCTCAGTGGTGGATCTATCGAACTCCTCCTTCGCCATACCCTTAGCAGCAGACTCCAGAGCCAGGTTTGCCTTCACCTTCAGGGGCCAGCAGTATCTCTTCACCCGGCTGCCCCAGGGCTTCCACAGCACCACCTCCATCGTGCACCGGCGGGTGGCTCAGATGCTGCTCCAGCTGCCCCGAGGAGATCAACCTTGGGTTTTTTCCTACGTCGATGACATCCTCATCACTGGGAGAAGCCCAAAGGAAACCAGAGCCCGAACAAAGACAGTCCTAAAGCTGATCCAAAAAACAGGATTTAAAGCCAAGTTTGAGAAGGTGCAGCTCGTGCAGCCCAAGGTGGACTACCTGGGAATGACAATTGGGGCTGAGGGGAGGGAGATCCAGGCCAGCAAGCTGGAGGCCATCAGCAAAGCACCCTGCCCGCGGGATGTCCACAGCCTCCGCTCGCTGCTCGGGCAGTTCATCTCGTTGCAGGATCACATCGCTGACTTTTGGGAGCTGGCCCGGCCGCTCCACCACCTCACCACCGAGCAGGTCGCATGGGAATGGGGACCAAAGCAGGAGCAGGAGCTGAGCCGCCTGAAACACGCCATCCTGACTGCGCCCACCCTGCGGTTCCCTGACAAGTCCCAGCCCTTCATTATCAGGTTAACGACCAGCAAAGAGGCGATAGGAGCTTCCTTGCTGCAGGAGAACAAGCAGGGCCGGTTGGTCCCGGTGGGACACAGCTCCCGCATCCTGAAGAGCCATGAGGCCTCCTACCTGCCGCAGGAGAAGGGGTGCCTGGCAGCCATCTGGGCCGTGCAGGCATTTGAGACCCTCACAGGGCTGGCCCCCATCGTCATCCAGATGCCCCACTCCCCTTGGAAGTATCTTGTATGGGGTGAAGCATTGGGGTCCTGCGGGACGGACTCGTACCCAGCACAGTGGACTCTGCTGCTGGTGAACACGGGGGCAATGGCAAAGAGCCCCCAGCCTGAGTGCAGGTACCCTCCCAGCACCCCAGTCCCCACCGCTCCCCCTCTGCGGCTGCTGCCCTCCCACGTCCCCAAGGCCAACGTGTGGTTCATGGCCAGCGACAACACTGACTCCATCAGCTTTGCTGCGGCCAACCTGGAAGAGCGGTGGCTGCTCGGGGTGGCCCAGGGTAGCTCGGTGCTGGATGCAGAGCTGGAGGCTCTCAAGCAGCTCCTGTATAGTCACCAACGCTCCTCACCCCTCTATTTGTACACCAGCTGCTGGTCCTTGGTGGAAGAGTTGCAAAGCCAGATTGGTGAGTGGGAATCAGGATCGTGGGCAAGCTCCGGTGAGGGTTTATGGCCCAGCATCCTCCAGTGGGTCCACACCAACCCAGGGATGCTGCACATCAGGTGCATGGGAGGGGACAGGAGCAAGGACCTGGAGGAGAAGGAGTGGAGCCAGAAGGTGGGCAGGAGGGCCAGGGCGATGTCTGTCAGGGCTGTGGGCAGCTGCCACATCTGGGAGCCTTCAAAGCATGAGAAGCAAGAAATAATCGCCCAGTGTCACTACTGGTTGCATGAGGGGGCAGAGGGGACCCTGGCAAGGGTGCGGCAGGTGGCACTCTGGGAAGGTGACAGTGAACAGGTGGCCCGTTGGGTGCGGAGCTGCCTTCTGTGTGCTGCGGGCAGGAACGAAGTGGGCAGGGTGCTGCCCCAGCGGGCAGAGGGGCCATGGTCGCAGCTCCAGCTGGGCTACATCAGCGGCCTCCCTGAGACCAAGGAGGGGTACCACTCCCTCTTGGTGGTGGAGGATGAGTTTTCAGGATGGGTGGAGGCTTTTCCAGTGTGGGAGAAGACAGCAGAGGAGACAGTCAAGGTGCTCTTCGAGGAGATTTTTACACGGTACGGGACACCTCGTGCCATCCGTTTGCTGCACGTGCCATGCTTCCTCCAGGATGCTGTGCAGCTGGTGATGGAGGCATGCAGCGTGGAGCTGCTGTGCGACCTCCTGCAGCCCAGCCAGGTGGGACCGGCCTCGGCAGCTCTGCAGCAGCTGGCCTTGGGGGCTGGCAGGGAGTGGGTGAAGATGCTCCCCCTGATCCTGGCAGGGTTCAGATCTGTACGGGCACGGGGAGAAGTGCTACGCCCTTACCAAATTATTTTTGGCTTCCCGTTGGAGATGAAGCGTGGATGTGAGGAGGAGGTCTGCCCCCAGGACAACGTCCTCCCCTGGCTCAGACAGCTGCAGGAGGATGGGACCAGTTACAAGCACTGGACTGAAGGCATGCTACCAAGGGACTGTGAGGAGGGGGATGCTCCATGGCTGTAGCCCCCCATCTCATCTATGAGATTGCTGTCTCCGTGTGTCGTGTCTCATGGTGTGGGGAGAAAATGGGTGCACTGGGTTTGCTGAAGGGCTTTTAGGCAGGGCTAGGGGGCTTTTGGGGGGGGGGGGTGTTAAGCAGGGCTGGGAGGCTTTTAGGCAAGGCTGGGGGGCTTTTAAGCAGGACTGAATAATGCGCAACATCTTCTTGCTACGGTGTTGAAGTGCAGGGAGGGAAGACTTTACTTGTTTTGACTGGGATGGAATTGGTTTTCTTCATACCATCCAGCACGGTGCTGGGCTCTCCAGCAGTGCTGGAAGCACTGGCATGGTGTTGCCATCCGCAGTCCTGTGCAAGGCTTGGGAGAGCTGGGCCAGCTTTTGCTCAGGACTGTGGAAGACACTGAGAAAAGGATGCCTTGGCATCCCTTGCTTTGCTTGCTTTATTTTCTTTCCCTTTTTCCACTTTTCCTTCATTTATTAAACAATTTTTATCTCAACCCACAAGTTTTCTTGCTTTTCTTCCTTTCTGCATGGGGTTTGGCTGGGATAGAGTTAAATTCTGCATAGCAGCTTGTGGTTTGTGTTTGGGCTGAGAACAGCGTTGATAACAGAGGAATGCTTTAGTTGTCACAGTGCCTGCACAGTATCAAGGCCTTCTCTGCCTCTCACACTCCACTGCCCACGGGGGTTCACCCACAACACCGGGGAATCGCAGCTCAAGGCTCAGCTGCCTTTGGGAATGGTGGAGGAGGAGAGGGGAGCCGCCAGTGTCCAACACCTGAGTCTCAGCCCCACTTGGTGACCTCCGGGTGACCTCCTGATGCTGCTCCTCATGGTCTTCAAAGCGTTGTCTGTATCATTCTCCATCTCCTGCTGGCTCTCAGGAGCCCCTCTGCTACTTAAAATCATAGAAATTGTAGAATCATTAGGTTGGAAAAAACCTTTAAGGTCATCCAGTCCAATCATTAAACCAAATGGTGAAGGCAGCAGAGGGTGACCATACGCCCGGTGGCTGCACAGACCCTGGGAACCCCAAGCTCTGGTCCATCAGCTGGTTGAAGGCAGAGGATGCTCGTGTGTGTTTAATGAGAGCCGACTTGTGGGCTCACCTGGGGACACTCACATGACAAGCTGCACTTGATGGCAGGATCCAGGGCATGGCAGGTAGCCCAGGAACTGGCAGTCCGGTGTCTTGTGGCAGGGACTCATCTGCCACCCCAGCAGAAGTATATTTAGTGCTTCTGTGGCAAGCCAGCAGCCCAAGTGCTGAATCGGCAGGGACGTAGGAGAGTAACCCCGCCACTGATGCAGCACCAGCATTTAGCCAGCTGGTAAATCCCGTAGCAAGGCAGCAGTTCAAGAGCTGCAGCCAAAGGAAGCCAGGTTTGGCTGAGGGGGACATCTCTGGGTTGGCTCCACCAGCTGTGAGTCATCAGGGACGGCCTGAAGGGGCTGAGGAAGAGCAGCACACTGCAGCTGCCGAGGATGAAGGTGGTGGGAAGAAGACCTCAGCTGCCAGTGAGCACCCTCCTGCAGCCACCTCGTGAACCCCAAGAAGATGTCATGGGCTGGGGCATCGAAGGACACAACCACTGCAAGAGCATCACTTCTGGGGCTCTGGCGATCAAAAAATGATGGTGATAGGTGTTGGTACGTTCTCCAGTATGACGTGTTGGGGAAGGCTTGAGGAAGCAGCTGAGAGACCGAAAAAATATCCCAGAAATGGCCAGGGGGGTGAGAGGGAGGCTGCAGGACCCAAAAATACGAGATGGCAATGTCCAGGAGCTGCATCCGAGTGACAAGGGGGTAGACACGTGCTGGTATGGGGAATATTATGGAAAATCAACTAATAAAACCCAGATGAGAGGAGCAGGCCTGGGCTGGGGCAAGCAGGGAGCTGCTGCAGGAGTAGTGGAGGTTTGGCCAGCTGGAGACCCTCCCTCAGTGTCCCAGAGGTGTCTGAGGGGTACTTGGAGGAGGAGGAGGAGGAGGGAGGCCATGTGGGGAGGAAGGCTGCCTGGGAGCCCAGCCGGGTCTCGGCAGAGGGCAGCAGCAGCCCGACACAAAAGCCTTGGTGGGGAGGGGGTCTCGGCAAGGAAACCCCAAACATCCCCAACCCCCAGGGGACCCCTATCCCACGTCTCTGGACTGGGACCAGCACTCTGAACCCAAAGCCGGGAGCCAAACCACAGCACCCTGGGTCCCAGCCAGGGCCCCAGACCCTGAACCACAGCACCCCACGTCCCTGACCTGGTCCCAGGGGCCAGACCCCAGACCCATCACCCCATATCCCTGCCCCAGATCCACATACCCAAACCCTAGCTCCCCAATCCTGACCCCAGCCCCCCATCTCCCTAAGCCAGACTCCTGAGCCCTGCTACCCTTGGACCAGGACCCTCTCCCCAGACCAGGACCCTTTCCCCAGACCCCCAGGCCTCCCAGACAAGTGAGGCTGGCACGGCACAGCACAGCGCAGTGTCAGACGGACATTTGTTAGTCATTAGGGCTGGAGGGAAGGAGGGCGGGCGCGGGACCAGCCTTTCTTCTCCAGCACATATCCCAGCGCCTCGCCTTTTGGTGGCCAGCATCCAGCCCAGCCGGGCTCTGCCGTCACCAGTCACCCGTCCCCATCCCGCGTGGACAGAGGTCATGGGCAAACCGGCGGCCATGGGGATGCTCCGCCACTGTGGTGGCTTTTGAAGGCTCCCCAGGAAGTTTTGGGAGCGGGGGGCCGGCGGGGGGGAGCAGTCCCGGCCATGCTGGCCGCTCGCTGACGCTCGCCGGGAAGAGACGTGCCGGGGCGGATGCGGGAACCGGGGCGGTGAGGCCTGGGTTGGTGCAGGATTGCACCCACTGCCCCCCACCTCGGGGGCTATGAGAGGTGAGTGGGGGGAAGCCAGGGAGGGGGGGTTGGAGCTGTGGGGAGAAGAGTGGGGCTGGTGGCATGGGGGACAGGAGGGGATGGCCACGCTGGAGTGGGGGGGCAGCTGGCACCCTCCAAAGCCCAACGCGTTCCTGTTCCACATGGGCAGCATCTCCCCACGGATGGGGGGGGCTGAGCCGGCCTCGCCATGGCCAGAGACCGCACACACAGGTTGGGGGGGGAGCCTCCAAGGCTTACCCTCGCTCACTCAGAGCCCGTCACTTGTTGACTCCATGGGGCCCTAAAGGAAAATTTGCAGCAGCTGAAAAGCAAAGGGCCATGACAGGGGGGACAGAGGGAATCACTGCCACCCCCAGCCCAGGGGGCCCCGCCGCCTGCAGCCCCTCTCCTGTCCCCTGCCCGCTTCTGCCTGGGGGAAGCCAGGCTGTATAAAGTGGGGGGTGCCGGTGCCACGGTGCCTGTAGCCCCCCTTGTGGCACCCCCAGCTGGAAACCCTCCTGCCAGCGAGGGGGGGTCAGGGAGGCCCCGGGCAGGGGCCGGCTGAGCTGGCGGGGGGCTGCAGGGGGCTCTCGGCACGGCAGAGCTCCGGGGGAGCTTTGGGGAGCCAGGGAGGGAGGCACCATCCCCTGCCCCGGGCTCCTTCGGGGCTGGGTACCGGTGCTGAGTGCGTCCCCTGTGCCCGAGCCGTGGGTGGGACCCAACAGCAACACCCCAACTTGCCCCCCACCGGGCTGGGGGTCCAGGCTGGGTGGTGGCCAGGGTGGCATGTGGGTTTTCTTTGCTCCCACGGTTTTTGCGAGAAGGAGCTGGGAATCTGCAAAGTCCATCAGGGCTGGGAGCTGGGAGCCAGCAGCTTCTCCCTCACCCCCACTTTTTAGCCAAATTCAAACAAATTTCCTCAAGTTTTGTGGTCTCGGAGTGCAAAGGGCCCAGCTGAGTGCCACAGAAGCAGGCAGGGGAGCAGGGACAGGACCCTGCAGGCTGGTGCCACCAGGCTTTGGCTTGCAGTGATGGCTCCCGTGTGGCTTCCCAGCTTTTTCCCAGGGATGCTGGGTTGTGGCAAGGCTCAGCCGGTGTCCACAGGGACCGCCGAGGCTCAGCCGGTGTCCCCAGGGACCACCGGCATCCCCAGGGCTGGGAGCAGGAGGGTGCGGGCAGCTCAGGTCCCTCCTGTGTTGGCTTTCAGAAGACGAGCCGGTGGGAGGAGAGGAAGAGGAGATGCCAACCTTCAGCTATCGACCGAGTGGTAAGGACATCCCCCGGGGTGGGCAGGGGGTGCAGCAGGGCCTGATCCTTCCCTTTCTGCGCTCAGGTAGGGCACAGACCAGCTGCAGACGGTGCCAGAAGAACCTTTCCCTCCAGGCTGCCGTCAAAGTCCTCTACGTCTTCTCCATCCTCCTCATCGTGGTCGTGACCGTGCTGGCTGCCTTAGGTGAGTGCTGGGCTGGGTTGTGGGGTCTGGCTCCTGCCTCCCCTCCTTGGGGCAGACCCTCGGGGATACTGGGGCTCCCCCAAAGCACCTGCAGCACTCAGGTGTGGAAAGAAGCATCCAGCTCACGCTGACTTGCCCCTGGGATACCCATAGAACCCTGGGTGTGATGCCGCCTCACCGGAGGATGGCTTTACCCCCATGGGGGACCTCAGGAACCACCCCAGAGCCCAGAGCTTGCCACCCCATCACCTCCACAGGCAAGAAACAGCCTCCCAGGCTCAGCGCAGGGATGGCACTCTCCCTGGGGCTGGGCCTCTGGAGATGCTTTGTAGACCTTAGCCAAGCCCTGACCCTGAAAGCCCCTAGGGACACCCACCCCACAGAGCCAGCACCCACCAGCTGCCCAGCCTGGCGCTTCAAGCCCTGGCCACCCTCCTTGCCGGGGAACAAGCTGGGAGGAAAGGTGTGGAGGATGAGCTCACCCTGACACCTGCCCACCTCCCCCTGACCCCCCACCTTTCCTCCACAGTGTTCAAGAAAGTCAACTCCATCTCCAACGACATCAGCTCAGCCCAGACCTATTATGAGAAGAAGATTGTGTCCATCCAGGAGGATCTCCAGGGGCTGGGTGAGTGGCTTGTACCTGGACCTGAAGGTCTTCTCCAGGCTTCGACACCACGTGTCCCTCCAGCTGAGTGGATCTCAGCTGCTCGGTGCTGCCAGCCGGGGGCTGAAGCACCTCTACTTTTCAGGTCCAGGGCCAAAACCCACTTATCTCCCAAGATTTTGGGGACAGAGAACTGTACCACTCTGAGGGTGGGGTTGGTGGGGTTGGGCTTTTTGGAGAACTTGCTGCACAGAGGTGGCAGGAGCAGGATGAGGGTGGGGAGGTGGTGCAGGCTGGTGGCGTCAGGGTTGACCCAGTCATGGGTCTGTGGTGCCCATCTCCAGGGTCTGCAAGGACAGACCATGGTGAGGCTCCTTCCTCCTCTCTGGTTCTCAGCAGGAGGGTCTCCAGGCCCAGTGAGGGACAGGGTAGGGTAACAGACCCCTCTGCCCTTTGTTCAGATGAGAAGACCTCGGGAAACTGCTCCCTCTGTCACGAGACGGGACAGCTGGGCCAGGAGATCACCAAGCTGCAGGGTGAGCTGGAGGAGATCCAGAAGATGCTTTTAGTTCAAGAAATCCTGCTTGACCGGACCTCCCAGACCCATGACCACCTCTCATCCACCAGCAACAAAATCACCAGTGAGGTGGACAACTGCTCCTTGTCCGTCCGGCAGGTCAATGAAAGCTTGGGGCAGTTCCTGGCCCAGCTTGGGGGCTGGCAGGTGGTCACCTCCCAGCTAGACAGCTCTCTCAAGGGCTTGGCCCAGGAGCGCTATGATGTCCGAGCAGCCATGCAGCAGATGAACTTCACCCTGGGGCAAACCTCTGACTGGATCCAGGTCATCCAGAGGAAGACGGATGAGGAGACGCTGACGCTGCAGAAGATTGTCACCGAGTGGCAGAACTACACCCGCCTCTTTGGCGGGCTGCGGGCCACCTCCTCCAAGACCAGCGAGCTGGTGAAGACCATCCAAGGCAGCGTTGGTGCAGCAGCTCGACAGGTCGGCCAGAACTCGGAGAGCATGCATGACCTGGTGCTGCAGGTGATGGGTCTGCAGCTGCAGCTGGACAACATCTCCTCTTTCCTGGATGACCATGAGGAGAACATGAATGACTTGCGCTACCACAACAGGTACACGCAGAACCGCACGGCTGAACGCTTCGAGACCCTAGAAGGTCGCATGACGTCCCACGAGATTGAGATCAGCACCATCTTTGCCAACATCAACGCCACCGACAGCCACGTCCACAGCATGCTGCGCTACCTGGATGACGTGCGGCTCTCCTGCACCCTGGGCTTCCACACCCATGCTGAGGAGCTCTACTACCTGAACAAGTCCCTCAGCCTGGTCCAGGGCACCACAGACCTGCTGCGGGAGCGTTACAGCCTGCTCAGTGCCCGGCTGGACTTTGACATCCGCAACCTGTCCATGGTCATGGAGGAGATGAAGGTAGTGGATGTCCGGCATGGGGAGATGCTGAAAAACATCACCATCTTACGAGGTGAGGTGCAGCCTGGTGGGCACAGCCTAAGCCCTGCCTGGGGGTGGGTTGGGGCCAGGCTGCTTCGGGGGCTGTTTCTTCTGTGGCTGAGCATGGTGGGATCTGGGCTCTTTGGGAGTGCCCTGCACCCCAGGCAGGTGGTGGAGGACCCAAACCACCATCACTAAGGCCAAGGCAGTGCTGGGATGTGCATGAAGGCACCCAGACACCTGCCCATGGTGCAGAAGGATCCTGAGCATGGAGCTGTGTGGACTTGGCTTGCAGAGCTGTCCCTGCGTGGGGAGACAGGGACAGCGGGGAGGTGACCCATGTCCTTCCAGCACGGCTGGCCTGCAGAGGGACTCCTCTTGCTGGAGAGGATATGGCTGCCCCATGGTGAGGGTGCCCAAAGCTCTCCCTGGTGGCTCAGGTGGCCTTGGGACATATCCATCCACCCAGGGGAGCAGTGGGGCTATCCTGGCTCCACCATCAGCTCCATGGAGCCCATGGACGCCCTGGCAGCTTCATGCTCTGCCATGGACTGCCCAGCTTGGAGCCATATCACACCTACATCAGCATCATTACAGGGCTGCCCTAATTAACAAGCCCAGCCGTTTCCTGGACCTGGTTTTAGGGGGAGCCCTGCAGTGGCCCCACACCCATGCGCGATGCCGGGTGTCCTTTGGAGCCCACAGCAAGGGCTGCAGGGCTGGGGCATCCCGCTCTCTCCCCACTTCAGAGTCCTACCCCCCCGCCCCATGCTTCCTAATCACCCCCTCCTCTCCCCCTAGGTGTGCCGGGACTGCCGGGCCCCCGTGGCCTCAAGGGTGACGCGGGCATCAAGGGCCCACCAGGAAGTGAAGGAGAGAAGGGCGACACGGGCAGCATGGGCTCGCCGGGACCCCAGGGCTCCCCTGGCCCCCCAGGACCCCCTGGCCCCCAGGGCGAAAGGGGTCCCCTGGGCTTGAAAGGCTTCCCTGGCCTCAAGGGTGCCAAGGGCAGCTTTGGGCAATCTGGCTCTCGGGGACAGGGTGGACCCAAGGGTGACCCTGGCCTCCCGGGGCCGGCTGGGGTGCCAGGGCCAGTGGGCCCCCCTGGCCCGCGGGGCAAACCAGGACTCCCTGGGACCCCCGGTGCTGTGGGCCAGGCTGGCCCGATGGGGCTCAAGGGGGACCCCGGTTTGCGAGGCCCCCCGGGGCTGCCGGGCCCCCCTGGCCCCCCAGGACAGTAACCCAGCCTGCTGTCAGCCAGGGCACCAGGACAGCGGGGACAGCCACCCCCCCCGGACCTCCAGGGCATCCCCCGCAGGGGTGTGAGGCAGAGCCTCACAGGACAGGGGGGCGAGGGGATCCGGTACCCCCCAGTGCGAGGGTCCGGGGCTGGTCCTTGGCTCTCAGGGATGCTGCCGGCTCCAGGCTCGGCCATTCCCAGCCCCAGGGTGGGGGCTCCCCACGGGACGGGGTGCAGCTGGTTTGTGCCCTTTGGCCCCCACCCCAGCCACCTTCATCCCCCCATCTGTCCCCCCAATGTACTCGCGGCACAATAAAGCTGTATGGGGACAGGCGGCGTCTGCACTGGGGGGACAGGGTGGGGGGATGGGGTGCACCAGGGGAACACCCACAGCCAAACTGCTGCTGGTGGCTGCGAGCAAGTGGTGGGAGAAAGTGTGTTGCAGCCGTGGGTGCATGAGGGAGTGAGCAGGAGTGAGTGCATGCGTGTGCATGTGCATGAATGAGCACGTGTGCATGACTGTGCATGCATGCATTTGCACAAGTGAGAATGTGCATGAGTTTGCATGTGCACATGTTCGTGTGCATGTGTGTGTGCATATGTGTGCGTGAATGTGTGTGCATGTGCACGTGTGCGTGAGTAAGTATGCATGTGCACGGGTAGGCGTATGCCTACACATACAGGCGTGCGCACAGAGCGTGCCCATAGATGTGTGGACACGTGTGCATGCAGGCGTGTGCAAATATGCATGTGTGCCATGGGAGACGCAGTCTCTGACAGGGACCCTGCTCACCAACCTCCCCCCTGGCAGAGCCCCTTCCCCGCTTACCACAGCCACACTCCTCCCTGCAGGGTCCCCCATGTGGCCCCCATGCCCTTGGCAGTGAGAAATGGGGCTCTCGGCTCCCCCCCAAACCAGAGCCCCCCAACATCGCCCTGCCCCAGGCTGACCCTGCCGGGGAGTGGGGGAGCAGCCAGGACCCCACCGCCACCAGGAAGGTGCGTGTCTGCTCTGCTCCGTGCCTCAGTTTCCCAACCCGGGCTGTCAGGCAGGACAGGCTGCCGGCATCGAAGGGAGCAGTGTCATCTCCTCTGCAAGCCGAACCTGGGGTCCCCGAGGCCTGGCTGCAGGGGGACACCACCGGAGCAGGGGTGGGGGGCCCAAGTACCGCACCGGGGCCATGGTGCCAAGAGCATCACGGCACTGGGGATAGCAGCCAGGCCAGCCCTGCCGTCCCCATCCCCTCCATCCGCCGGGAGCCCCAGCTCGGGGAGCCCCGTGCCCTGCCCTGCCCGGGGCACAGGATCCAGCCGGCCGGGTGGTTTATTGCTGTTGGCAAAGGAGTTTCCTGTTTTCATCGCAGGAACAGCCCAAGGCTGGTTATTGACGCGGGCCAACACGGCCCTGGCCCCGGGTTGCAGCTGCCATGGCTGCAGAGGCAGCAGGGGGTGGGGGTGGGGGAGCCCTCTGAGCAGGGTGCGCTGGGGGGAGCAGAGACCTGTCAACTCGTTACACAGATGGGCCACAGGCTGACAGGGCCACAGGCCTGGGCAGGGCTGGGTTCAACTTGCTGGGGTGCCGGGGGCCAGGAGACAGCCCTGAGCTCCCCCAGGTTGGGGGAGGGGGGTTTAATTGGTGGGGGCACCCCGTCCCAAGATGGTGACAAGGGATGAGACGCAAACCTGCCCGGTGCTTGGGGAGGACGGGACACGGGCACCCTGCAAAGCTGCTGGTGCTGGGGGCTATGCCAGTCCATCTGGGGGTCCTGAGCCCTCAGTGAGTCCCTGTGTGATTGTCTCCCGTGCCAGTGGTGAGGACATGGCCACGAGGGCCGGAGGGAAGCGCGCTGTGGGCACGTGGCTGGGCTGTGGGTGCTGGTAAGGGTTTGGGTGCCAGGACTGGGTGCTGCCTGCGCCGCACTGACCCTCAGCACCCAGCCCATATGCTGAATCGTAACCAAACTGGCACACAGCGGGGGGTCAGAGCCTCAGCCATGCCCAGCACCACACTGTGCCTCAGTTTCCCCCAACTAGGCAGGACCTGGCCATGCTGTAACCCCCACCCTGACCTCCTCACCCCTTCCCAAATGCCTGCGTCTGTGGAAAGCCAGAGCACATCTGGCCAGGCAGCAGCCTTAGCATAATATTGTGCCAGTGCCTGTGGATGGGCGTCCACATCCTCCCCCGGCCCTGCAAAAAAATGTGCAAGGGCAGGGTTTTTCCCCTGACACCAGCCAGAGCTGCGCTTTCCGGGCAGTGGCAAGGGTGGGCGATAGGATTTCAGAGCTGGGAGCAAAAGGATTAATAAATAAACGAGGAGTGGAGGTGGGGAAGGGCTGGGTGGGAAGTGCTGACGGCAGCTGGGACCGCTTGCTGTCGGGAGGGTGATTCTTGGTTGCTGCTGGCCAGTGGGGTGGGGACGGAGGGGAGCATCGTGGCTGGGGCTGCACAGCCTCTCACCATCCTTGCCCTTCCCCATGGATTGTCCTGAACAGTGCCATGGAGGGACGGCATGGACCCAGCATCTCCCACCCTGGGCAGCCATGCACAGGGTGCCTGGGGACACAAGGCCCCATGGACACAGATGCACAGAGTGCTTGGGGGGGAGAGAGTCCCATGGACATCAACACACAGAGTGCCTGGGGACACGCAGCCCACATGCACAGGGTGTTTGGGGGACACACAGCCCCACGGACATCAATACACAGGGTGCTTGAGAACACAGAACCCATGCACAGGGTGCCTGGGGACACGCAGCCCACAGGCAGCCACGCAGGAGGTGCCTGGGGACACATGGCCCATAGCAGCCATGTACAGGGGCCATCACTCATCGACAAAGGCCAGAGAACACTAGAGGCACTGGGCAGGTGCCGCAGCCAAGCACAACAGTTTGCAGCTGCAGGGCTGCAGCCGCGGGTGGTGCCAATGGCAGCACAGCTCATGACCAGCCTCCAGGTCACCCGCCCCAGCCAACACCCCATCCCATGAAAGGGCCCATTGATAGCGGGGAGGAGGGAGACCCAGCGGTGTCAGGTATGCAGGGTGAGACAGGGTCCCCCCAGCTCCTCTCCCCTCGCCCTGCTCCACCAGAGCCGCCCAGACTCCCCGCGTTTCCCCTGCCTCTGCCAGGGGCAGCTGGGAGGGAGGAAGAAAACGGTCGCTGCACTGTGCCTCAGTGTCCCTATCAGACCCGGGGTGGTTTACCCACACCCCCGCCACCACCAGGCTCTTGGCCAGTCTGCACATCAGGTCCCTAAACAGGTGGGACACCAGGGAGAATCTGGAGTGGCACAAGCTGGAGACACTCCAGGTTCAGGTCAGCCCAAGCAGAGACAGGACATGGGCAGCAAGAGGATGCACAGCCCACCATCCTCTACCTCCCAGCAAGGAAATGGGGTTGACAAGGGCCTGAACCCCTCCTCACTGCCCCCAGCCCCAACCCCACACCCCCAGGGCCTTGTACTAGGGTAGTTTTCTTCTCCTGCAGTAATTCAGTATTCTCTGATGAGGCTGTCAAGACTTCAGTTCGTTAAGGTTCAATTTCCTTTTGCATATTTCCCCCCCAAAATCACCACCCCTGAACCAGCAGACATCCTTCCTTCACACTGGGGAGATGCAAAGCCAGAGGCGGGGGGGCCTTTTCCCCAACCTCCCGAGGCTGCAGGCGAGTTTGTGGCCTCCAGAGTCACACCCCAAACCCACCTTCCTAGACTTGTCCTGTCCCCCCTCAGCACAGCTGGGCTCCGCGTGCCTCTGCTGGACTGAGACACCCCGCACACCCTCCCTGCTCTTCACCAAGGCACAAGCGCGCCAGCTGACTCCCACCTCGCAGCACGTTTTATCAGCATGGTATGAATTTAATTATGACATATATACAGGTGCTGCAAGGATCACCGCGGCCGTTTCATACAGATTTATCCAAGAAACCTTACAGAGTGCTCAGGGAAGAGCTCTGGTGTGGACAGGCGCAGCCGCTGTGCAAAACTCAACTCTTCGTCACAAACTTCTCTCCTCAGAGGTTTCCAAGGAACAGCCCAGACACTGAGCAGAATTCAAAAGAAAATACACCTCGAGACTATTCTGACTCTGTGCTAAAGGCACATATCACAGCCTGTGGTCATGCACTTATGCAGGCTGCAACAGCCGAGCTCAGACTTCATCATCTGTAGCTCTGTATTTAATGAGCCACCAGATTTACAGCCAGCAAGGCTGGGGAGGTCTGCACAGCAGCTGTGAGCTTACCCAAATGTACACCCCCCAATCGCAGAGGGATCCCCCAGCTTTGCTGACCATTGCCAGCGTGAAAAGGAGAGTTACGCAGTCAGCAGCCTCACATTCGTGCACATACCTGTGACACTGGGTTAGTGGCAACTGTTTCTGAGTCGCT
Organism: Falco punctatus; assembly: GCF_963210335.1. NCBI lineage: Eukaryota > Metazoa > Chordata > Aves > Falconiformes > Falconidae > Falco > Falco punctatus. The sequence continues at coordinate 73,468,592 of NC_137584.1, read as the reverse complement.
CCACTGCCGGGGCAGCAGTGAGACCAGCACAAATTTGTTTTCCTTAAATCTCACTGTATTAAGAGCTACACCAACCCCTTCCCTAGAATAAATACCATTGTCTTTGTAGAACTGAAAGACAATTCTGCTTCCTTCCACCCACATCCCCGAAAGAGATGTATGTGCAGACATATTGATCTTCTCCTTTCAGAAGTTGTCCATGGCACAGAGCTGGTTAGGCTGCCGGGAGAACCAACCAGGTTCTGAAGAAATGAAGTCAGAGTTCACTTTTTGCGGGTTTTTTTTGGCATTCTTAGCGATGGTGACACATTTAAGACATCCCAAACCACCTCATGATTGAGAAAGGAGAGAGACTTTATTTACATAAAGTCATCTGAATCGTTGCCATCCTGTGGGAAGAAAGACAAATCAGGATCATTGTGCATGCTAAAACGGAAAATGGTGAAATGGGGCATTCAGCAGGATTTCAGAATTGCTATTCTGGTTTCCTGCCACAGACACCATGAAGTCAGACCAGACAGACGCACAACAGCAGGTCTGGAGGGGGAACAGCCCTGAGTTGTGAAAGAGCAGTCACTATTTGTTGTCCCTGCAGTGCATCACTTCCCTGAAACTGCAGCCCATGTGCTGCAACTGGGGAGGAACCAGAGAACAGGCTCTCCAGCAGCTTCATGGACCATCCCTGTATCACAACCTGAGCTTCTTTCCAACTCGGGAGAAGGAAAACAATCTGTCATCAGGTGAGGGTCAGGTACTGAGAGGAGACCCCCTGCACAGCATTTCCACTGTGCCCCTCCCTAGCCAGTGTCACTAATAGGGCACTGCCTGCTTCAGCATGTCAGGAGATGCTCCCACATCAACCCAGCTGGAGTTTCAAAGTGGATCTGCATGCCAAACAGGAGCAAAAAAGTCAGGAATTCTTGAAAACCACACACTCACCTAGGTGATAAGTCAGGGACTAGGATGTAAAAGTTGCATTTTAAACTGAGGGTCACTCAGAGGAGCTCAAAGATCTATTTGCCCAAGGTCCCACCAAGGAGGAAGCTGCAGACACGCCAGACCTCAGGCAAAGCGCAGGTGCATCCAGTGCACAGCAGGACCTGTTCCAAACTTCAGCCCCTAGCCCTCCTGTGATCCACCTTCTCACTTCCCTCAAGCTCCTCCCTGCTTTGGCTCCTTTTCCACGATCAGACTGCAGCTGTATTCTACTGCTCATCCTGGGCCAACACCTGCTTGCTCTCTGCGAGCACATCGCTTCAAGCTTCCTCTTCTGCCCCTCAGCACCTATATCCATCCCTCCCCAAACTGTTCTCCTTACACTTCCAGTTTATTTCTGGCTAAAAATGAGCATTTTCCCCTGCCTCCCTTGAAGTACCAAGGTGGCATATGCAGGTCATGGTTGGCTGCCATTAGGCACACCTCTTCTGCTCATGCACCAGGTGATGCTCAAGCAGCTCAAAAGGAGAGGCAAGCTTGGTGCTGCACTTAAAAACTCTACCTGCTCTTCCTCTGGAGTGGGAAGGGCACTGGAAGGACTTCACACACATTTCCAGCAGCACAGGCTCCTCCTGGCTGATGTACAAGCGACAGGGCCCTCTCAGAAAGCAGAGGAAAGTGGCAATGTCCTTCACTAAGAAGGGGTGACGGAGATGTGCTCTGTCAAGCAGGAGTCACCAAGCAGGAGCTGTACCATCACAATCCCGCATTGAATTTCAGCTGACTCTGAAAGGCTTCTGTGGGCATCTACTGGCTCTTACCTGATTAGAGGACATGTTCTCAGCCTTCATTAATGATGAGTAACTCCTGGAAGGGAAATGACATTATTTTGCATTATATGTTTTCAAAACCCACCAACAGAGAGACGTTATGATAAAACAGGAACAAGTACCAGAAAAACAAATTTTCTTCCTTTCTGAACTCAGGCAGACTAGACAAGTATTTGCTTATCTCATATTCTTTGACTAATTAAAACAACCAGAGAAAGCCCAGGCGCTACGCAGCCTGCTTCCCCACAGCTTTGTTCAGGAACTACCAGCTAGATCACCCCAGGAGGCAGAAAATCCTTTACTTTGGGGGATGGCCAAGAGGCAGCTCTGGGGCACGGCTAAATAAGCAGGCAGAGCTCTTACTCTGAAGCACAGATGTGCCTGCTGGTGACTTCAGTTTATTGTGCTTCTCTGAGCCCTCTTTTCTGACCTCTACATGTGTTGAATCACTTGGGAAATCCAGGAGTTTTTAAAATTCCAGTTTCACCATCATTTACAGATAAACACGACTTACTAAAGCTTAAAAGTGAGCTTTTGGGGCCAGCCAGCGGATACATCCAGTGCTGCACAGGGCCGTCAGTGCTGAGGAACAAGCTCACGCATGCTGCTGCATGTTTGGTTGCCAGACGACAGAGAGGTCAATATGACATTTCAAAACACCATCCCTCATTCTGTGTTTAAAGGAGCACATGACTGAAGATTCACACGTGTTTCAGTTAACATCAGTGATGCAAGGGGAAGCTGAAGAACACTAGCGAAGGCTTGGTGCTTTCCAAGGCTTGCATGGACCTGGAAGCCATTGCTCCCATCCCAATGACAGAGAGCTTGCCCAATTTCACCCAAGTTAAGAACAGGTTTCAAAAGACACAGTCCTTTCTTTTTAACAATGGTTTAACATCCAGGTTTATTTTAAGAGAAATGAGGAAAATGCATTTATTCTAAAGACAAAGGAAATCACTGGGCCGTGCAGACGTCTATGCCAGAGCAGGTCAGCTGAACACTGAGTAACACTGGGCTGAGTATTGAACAGAAACTGCTGACCCATGACTCTCCGAGCACTGATGAAAACTGCGTAAGTTAGAAGTTGGCACTACAATTCATTACTTACCGAAGTTCTTCCAGCTCTTTCTTCTTCTTCATCTCTTCCTTTTCCTTCCGCTTCATCTCTTGGATTTGGGCTTTTTTCTCATTTCTTTCCTCTCTGTCCCGGGCTTCCTTCTCAGCAGCCAGGTCTGGGAAGCGCTCCACTTTTGTCTTCTCTAGCCGATTCAGGATCTCATTCACCTTCTTCTCCACTGTCAGCATTTTCACCTTTGGAGTGCAAAGAACTATGATCCTTATAAAAAAATACTTTTATTCTGGCACTTTCTCAACAGAAAGAAAACAACCTATTTCCACTGTACGCATGGCTGAATCCCACAAAAACAGATGCTAAGGAAAATCACTGCCACCGAGGGCTATTCAGCAGGTTGTGTAATGGCATAGAGAGGCCTACTCCCAACACTCAGAAGCACATTGCTAATAAGCATAAGCATTGCTAAGTACATAAGCATGACTAATTTCATTTCTTGGCACATGCCTCAACAAAGCAGCCAAGAGACAAGAACTTGTCTCTGCCAATTCCTGAAGAGGTGGCAGGAAGTCCCTGCAGATCATTTTGGGCAGAGAAGCGCACAGGCTGCTTCTTGACTGCAGGGTTTTTAGCATTTCTTGCCCTGGTCCAGAACTGTTTTAGTCAAGCAACTGCACGTCTAGAGAGCCCTCCCTCCCAGCAGCCAAACTGGTAACAAGAATTTAAGCATTAACATTATCTGCAGGTAACAGGTCAGGCTTGGAAATAGCTTAGTGTGCTGCCTTGACGCGATACCAAAGCTAAGCAGCTCTGCCTTTTAACAGGTTTAACAAATTCCGAAGCAGCAGCAGGGTGAGACAGCTCTCGGAGCAGAGACAGTAGAGCAAACACAGCAACAGACACCTCCAGGACCCGACACAGCCCTCCTTTGCACAGCAAGTCCAAGTCCTGAGCCCTCCAGACGTGTGATTACACTACTGCCTGTGAGCTGATCCAAAGTGACTGCTCATATGCAGGCTCTTCAGCTGCAGTAAGAGATTATTTCCGTGGAGATAAATTCAAACAGATAGCACAGACCAACGTGTGACACCACTGTGCATCAGCAAACACTTGTCAGCTGCACCATGCTGCAGTCTGGAAACACACAGTGTACAGGCTACACTCTGCTACAGGCTGACACCCAACCACGGACCTTCAGGTAATGATCAGGCAAGTCCAAACACGTTCCTGGTATCTCTCTTACACTTCTCAAGTGGACAGTTCCCTGGCTTTAGGGCAAATGCTGAAGACAATCCACCCAGCTCCTAACACAGAAAGGTTACAGTCTGCCACCAGGTCACTGTCACTGGCTCGCAGCAAACACTTACATCCTTCTGCCTATGAAAGCCGATCTGCCCCACATCCATGTCTGCAGTTTTCTTCAGGTTAGTCCACGGTGTGTACACCACATTGACATTGTTCATCTTGCAACCTAGGAAGCAGGGGAGAAGGGAAACATCGCAATTCTTTCCGTGCTGAAAGGTCTTGAAGTCTTCTGTGCACATGGAAACACTGGCAGTTATTCTTGTCACAAACATGACTAGCTAGGCAAGAAAGAAGAAAACTGAGAAGTCCTTCCAGCGTTACAGTGAAACGGAAGAACACCACGACATCATTTTCTGCAGTAACATGAGCGCTGCAGCAGTGTTAACGAACTCCAGATGGAGATCGTCTTTGCCAGAAGAGCGATTACTATGGAAGGGGGCCCCAAGGTGGTGTTAGAGACTGCAAGCCCTCCTTGGCTCAGGCAGCAATATGGAGACACAAACAGGAATTTCAGAGATTTAAAATTCCTCCTTATAAAAGTGTAATGGGCAGCCCCAGCAGCTGCAAATGACATCTGCTTCACGTAAGACCCGCAGGCATAGGCTTAGCAGAAAGCACTACAGCAGAAACATCACAAATGTTTGATCCAAAAGAACACATGCTCGTGTGGACCAGAAACACTCGCCACAAACACCTCACACCGATCTCCCAGGAAACCAGTATTACCTTGAATGCTATTCGCCTTCACTAGATGGGCACAGTCTATCAAAACTTCTTTAGGAATGTCATCCACCGTCTGCCCCTGTGACAGAGCAAGGCAACGTGAGTGGCTGGAGGTGGGGGGCTGTAGGGGCTGATGAGCGCCTGAAAGCCAAGAAGCAGGGTGTAATGCTCCGCAAACACGGCCAGGACCTCTACACTCCACATTTCACATGTCTTTCGTGGCATTTGTAAGGAGAGGTTCGAAACGCCACAAGTGATTTGCGCCTTGCTTTTCTCAAAGGCATTCTCCCTGTTTTAACAGGGTGATGGATCCTAGACCCATGCCTGGTGTCAAGCCCAAAATCACTAGTTCTGTTGGACCATGTTAATCTTCCTGCTCTTCTCTGCGTTGTTTAGTAACAGAGGCTGTAAATTCAGTCTCCCCACACTGGTGGTTACCTGCACCCTTAGGGAGCCCTGGTTCACGTGAGCAAAGATGGTCTTGTGTATGGGAATCACTGCAGAATGGCCAGGTGCAGTTCTTTTGGGGGTGAATATTAAGGTTTTTAAATATAGGTGTCACAGAATTACCTTGTGTAACCGAAGGTACACGTGCGCGGAAGAGAGTTTATCCACATGAAACCTACAGAATAAAAAAAGCACGTTTAACAGAGGATAAGAGATGGTGATTTGTTCTGAAAGACTTACTTCCTAGGAAGTGACAAAACAGCCACTCCATGGACAACAAAACTATAGAATAGTTCACGATATACATGTTTAAAAGGAGGTAAGGGAGTCAGACACTGCCCTTTAAGAAACACCAGTCCTCTCAATGGGAGAACAAAAAAATAAAACCCCTTTCCCCCTCCTCTTCTTTCTTTTAAATGGCATACTGCATGCAGACAACACTCACATGATGAGACTACGTATGTGGTGTTTTGGTCTGTCTATTTATTATCAAGAGAAACAGCCAACTCATGAACTCCACAGCAGGCACTGCCCATTACACCACTTACACGACTGGTCTCAAGCTCACAGAGGAAAAAAAAATTAAAATAAAATCCCAGTTGCTCGGTAGAACGGTCCATGGAGTGCAGCGTTCAGTTTCTGACAGCGGCAACAGGCAATGCTGCCTGGGTAGTGCACAGGATCTAGTGGGTTCAGCGAGTGCCAGTCCCAATAACAGGTGAACCCCAGCTCTGTGCTCACTTCATTCATTGCCTCCAAGGTTTCATAAGCCTCAATTTCCACCCCCCCAGCCCTCTCCTCACCAGACTGAAGAGTGCTCTCCATTTCTGTCCTCCTTACAGCACGGCTGTACAACTCCCTGATGGCTCCAGCTGCTCTTCACCAGATCTTTTCTAACTTGACTGTGTCTTTGCCATGACCACCTATTTTTCAAGCCTTTGTCCCAATCAACACTCACCCCAACCCTGCAGACTTCAAGGACAGACGGGGAGGAACTGATCCCATGTCACCTCCCAGCCTTCCTTAACACTATTTTCTTTTAACATAACAGGACTTTTTCCTTTCTGCTGCAGGACAGAAAACCACCAACAAGCACCAACGCATGAACTCTTGCCTGTCCCTCCCAAGCTTCCTACCCCAATTCCACTGGACCCCTCTTAAACAGAAGTAAGTCTAAAAGGTGCCAGACACCGTTAGGGTAACAACTCCCACACCTCCACAAAAGGACTGATGTTATTTTGTTGAGATGGCACTAGATTCCGAAAAAAACAGCATGGATGATGTCAGTGTGAGCTATAAGATACGAAAAAGATAGGGAAAGATGACTTTTATGGTTCAGGCAATTTGAGGACGCATCTCAAGGTCGCTCCTAAATAACAGCATAGGCCTACTTTAAATTATGTAGCAATAGGACAAACATGAGACCGAAAGTGAATGTGATACTGGTACAACAGTTATTCTGCTGAATCACCATCTCTCCTGCTAGAAAAGAAAAAAACATTCCCTCGCCAGTTAGCTGCCTGCTGACAAAACGTCCCCCATAGTCCCCTATGGAGCACGTTAGATACTACCTATTCAAGCTTCAGTTCTACCAAGACACTTCAGCTCATCCTGGCAAAGGCCCTCGTGAGCAGCGAACAGCACTGCCACATGGTGATTCTTGTTACGAATTGTTAGCAGAGGGCAGCAACTGTGATACATCTGGTCTGTGCAACAGTGCCTGAAAGCAAGCCAACTCCTTCATAAACTTCTCACAAACCTTATCAGTCTAGAAACTTTACGGACTAATATAGCCAGCAAAGATGCCACCAACTGCTGCTAACAGGATAGGGAACTTCCCTTCTCTTGGATCTCTCTTCCAATGAGATCTTACAAGCCAAAAAACCAACCCACACATGTCAGTGTGCTTCCTTCTGGCCACTGCTCTAGCGGGTCTGCTTAGAGCACACATGGCTTTCACCCAGCAAGAATCAAAATCTCAAACTCTTCTGCTCCTGCTCACTGACTCCAACTCCTGAGACAGGTTGTTTTACAGGCCAGGCCAGTACTTGCACACAGGGGTGACCAAAGGACCTCCCTTGTGAGGAAAGGCTGCGGGAGCTGGGGCTGTTCAGCCTGGGCAGGAGAAGGCTGAGAGGGGACCTGAGCGATGCACACAGGTACCTTAAGGGCCAGTGTCAGGGGGCTGGGCTCTTGTCAGCGGTGCCCAGCGACAGGACAAGGGGCAACAGGCACAAACTGCAGCACAGGGAGCTCCGTGGGGAGAGCAGGAAAAACTTCTTTCCCTTGAGGGTGCCGGAGCACAGGGACAGGCTGCCCAGAGAGGCTGTGCAGTCTCCTTCTCTGGGGATGTCCAGAGCCCACCTGGACACGATCCTGTGCAGCTGCTGTAGGAGAGCCTGCTTGAGCAGGGGGTGGGCTGGGTGGTCCCGGGGGTCCCTGTCCAGCCCCACCGCCCTGTGGTGCTGTGATGTGAAGCACATACAGAGGAAAAGGCACTGGGAGACAACAGACAGTTTTCTCTAGGCACAGCACTTACTGTGCTCAAAAAACTCATAGCTCCACCCCCAGGCCCAGTCTGACTGCTCCATGATTTCACATGGCTTGTGCCTCCACTCTCCCTGGTCTTTGATAGCTTTTTGGTTTTTGTCATTTTACTTGTTCATGCATGGAGATATTCAGGAGCTGCTACTCTTGTTTGACTCTGGGGGTGCTCTCTCTTACAAATACCAAGCTGCCCTTCCCATTAACTCTCCCCATTTCCTAAACGCAGTAAAAGCAAGCTAGCACCTCTATTCTGAAACACAAATATCTATGTATGGAGTTACACAGGTTATTGCTACTCCAGCAGCTCCAGGCACAGATAAACCCCAAAAAGCTCTCCAAAAGGGCCAGCTCTTATGATGAACAAAGCGGGGGGTTGAGGGGCAGATGCAGGGGAATGGATTCTGAATCAACGGAGTCCCAACAACTGCACCCAGGTCTGCTGCAATCCACCTTCACACTGGGGTTGCATGTAAACTGCTAAATGGCCCTGGAAAAAAAGAGACTCTACAGTGCCTGTGGAAGCCGGAGGGTTGTTACAATCGTTAACTCAGCTGCATAAGGAAAGGCAATTTTTTTCAGTGAGTCTCAGTACCTACCAGATATCTTCAGGCCAGCCGTACTTTATTAGGTCTTCATCTGTAGGAATAAAAGCATCAATAAGTAAAGCCCAGGACCTCATCAACAACAAACTCAACTACCTGTCAAGCCGGAATCCTCCACTGTTGGTCAGCCACTGTGTGGTGACTGAACAGAAAGAGAAGAGGGCTTTAATGCTGCACCTGCCTGGTCCAGGTATGGTAGAAACAGGTATGCCAGGAACACCTCCATCACTAAATTTTGCAATTTTAAAGTGAAAATATGTTTCTTCAAATATGCATCTAACAGGGGGAGACTTTCAGGGCAAGTCTTCAAAATAGCCACACTAACACTTTTCCCTTGGAGTGAGATGCCCAGTTTCACATCATCGACTGATGTGGAAAGAGGAGCCGCAGAAGAACTGTAACCTTCACTGTGAGGGAGAGGACGGGCATGGGAAGCCTACAAAGTACGAATGCTCACTGGAGAGGGGAAAAATACAGACTGAGCAGGGAAACAGAAGGCTGGTTTGCAAAAAGTTTTCAAACACAACCTGAAAAATATTTTTATCTGAACAGTTTTTGTTTTTCAGTTAGTTTTCACGTGTATTTGAAGGCAGTTACTCTGCCTAGAGCATTTACAAAATGTATTTATCCTAACTAAAAGTAACACAGTGGATTTCAGAGGGGTAAGTATGAACCACTTGCAAGGGTGGACAAGTTTCAAACAATATATCAAAGACATCCTTTCAAAATGACCTTAAAACCCCAAAAATCTAAATCTAAGCCATTAGGCATCGTTACATCAATGTACTTACTTTCATACTTATCTTTTCCCATGTAAATGGTGTAAACGGAAGGAACAACTGAGGGACAGAAAGAAGAAAACAAATCAAAAGAGGTTTGGAGAAACTGTGTAAGAAATCACAAACACACCAGTCTTGGTCACAGAAATCAGAATGAAAACTGCTTCATTCATCCATCCATCCATCCCACTTCCCTCCTAGGGGCCAAAGGAAGATTCTTTTGAGCTTCCTCCACATTTTAGCCCGAATGCTTCAATGGGCTTTGGAAAGTGGCAGTGGCATTTCCACTGCTTTCCATGGAAGACTATCCAGCAAGGAGCAGCTTTCTGGGCAAAACACACTCAACATCCAGGTAGATCATATTGTATCTGTGTAACTGTATCACCTGTCCAATTAAACACACGTCTGAGATCCAGAAAGGCTGACATCGTATTTACAGTCTGGGATTAAGTCCCTGTGTGGCCTTGAGTGAAACAGCTCACCTGCCTGGCCCTCATTTCCCCAAAGTACCAGAAGCCCAACGTGAACCTCCCCCAGGTAGTCTGAAAGGATTAAAATTCACAAAACAATGGAAAGACCGAAGTTCCATAAACTTATTTGTCTCATCTGTGCCCTTCGAGGACACTTAAAACAAAGTCCTCCTCTCCTTTAGGGCTCATTCCATCATGCAGTAAAGACACTACCAGTTCTGGGAAGCCAAATGAATGTCCTCTCAGCATCATAACCAAAGGTCAGCACAGCTGGGAGAGGGACACAGAGCAATCAGGAAAGTCCTGCTGCAGAAACCACTGAGCAGCCTGCTTAAAAAAAAAATAAAATGCTCTGCTCTTGTATATGGCAGCAGGGAAATCCCAATTACACAGCAACGCTACCTACCAGATTGTCACATTTCTAGCTTCTACAATTTTTACAATTACCTTGTGTGAGAGCAAATGATGCGGCAAATAGCTACAAGCCTCAGCGCTGCGCTCAAATTTAGCTGTTCTTCCCCAGGACCTAGAGCAGCTGAGCACTTCAGCACAAAGAATTATTGCAAGCAGGTTTTCAGCAGACAGTTTCACACCCTAACAGCCAGTGGCTGAAACAACCTGTTGCAGCAACACAGATCTGCATTTTTCATATACCATTGTGGAACAAACAGAATCCGCAGCAGGATTTCTAAAGCAATAGTGCGCAAATTAAGGAGTAAGCGTAAGCAAATGAAATGCAGGTGACCAAATCTGCCTCCAAAAAAGCATCGTTTGAAAACATGGTGTCTAACCTCAAATTTTTAGTCACTAAAATAGTAAATATGCTTCACATGCTACAGCTCACAGTAAAATGACTTGGGTCCCAAGCTGCTTACTGACCCAGCCCTTTATGAGGGCATTTTTACTAGAAATCCAAAATCACTACCACAAAGACCAGACAGTATTTTTCAGTTTAGTAATGGAGTAAAACCAAATGGAAATTCAAAAATATGAAAGGATTATGGGCCTGTGGGAGTCAAAGGTTGGAAGAAATCCACCCTGGCCAAATAGGAGAGTCCAGAGGATGCAAGATCATCATGACTCCAGGCACTACCCATAAACATAACATTAAATGCTCAAAAATAAAGTTGCATTAGTGATGGTTCTGTGAAAATGAAGCCCATCCTGCCAAAACAGTGGGGGAACACTAACATAACCAAAACGGAGATTACTCAAAATCCCTATTATTTTACGCACAGGCAGCCAAACACTCAAATCCTTCTCACTAAGAAACTTCATCTCTGGAACTGAGGAAAGCAACGCTATAAAATTGCAGCCTGCAGATACAATGGGGTAAAAACCATACTGAAACTTCCATTTCACCCAGTTACACACTGGTGAAATGACTGGGGGCAAACCAAAAAGGAGCATTCTTGTATGACCCTCTGTATCATTAGCCTGTACTGGATCAAACCACGGATCCCTGATGCTTCAGAATGGCTGACCTTTCCACAGGGGCAAGCAAAAGAGAACGGTCTACACAAAAGGAAAAATAACGAGACAATTTATGTGTTATGTCTTTCCTCTAGCTTCGGACAGCAGGACGCTTGAGAGAGCTTTTCCGAAGTCACCTACCGGCAGCGCTGTTCATTCGGTGGGTTACTGCCCGCTGCTGAGAGCCCCCAGCCCCGGGGAGACCCCCAGCCCAGCTCCTGAAATCACGTTAAGCTGTAGCCGACTTTGGCCCAAAGCGGGTCCTTTGCGCTCAGCCCAGCCCAGAGGCCCGCCAAAAGGCACCGAATGGACTAACGGGGGTGCCCAGGGCCGGGAGCAGGTGCCGGTACCGGGCTGACGAACCGGACAGGGCCGCGGCCCAGCGCCCCCCTCCCAGCGCCGGGACCCGGCCCGCCACATGCCCCCCCGCCCCGCTCTCCCCTGGCCCACTCACCGTTGGAGGTGAAGTAAAACACCATGTCGACGGCTCCTCGGCCCGCCCGGCCCGCGGCTCCGCGCTGCTGCCGCTGTCCCCCTCCAGCGGCGCCTGCGACCGGAGCGCGGAGGGGGGGAGGAGGCGAGCGGGCCGCAGAGCGCGTGCGCTCGGAGCGCCGCGCATGCGCAGTACGATGGGAGCGCGCGCTCCTCCCCATACACGTGAACCGCCGCGCCGCGAGGGGAAGCCGGGGGAGCACTGCGCATGCGCAGAGCGCCCGGGAGGTGACGTCACAGCGAGGCTTGCGCATGCGCCTTACGCCGCGGGCCTACGCGCCGCGCATGCGCAGCACTGCCTGCGGGGCGCGTGTGCGCATGCGCAACGCTCCTTCCGCGCTGTGGTTGGAGGGGGGAGCAGTGGGCGGGGGGTGGCTGCGAGCGCATTTTATGCTATCTTGTTAATTTCATTTTTTATATAAATTGTGCTCGCAGTGTGCCGGGGCGGCAACAGGAGGCGCTCAGCGGGGGCTTCCATGGAGCTGTCGCCGCCCTGTGGCCCCTCAGGCTGCTGCGGCCTCGCCGAGGAGGGTCGCCGCCGGCGATTACCGAGGCTCCGTATGGACGGCAAAGCATCGGGAAGCGGTATCCCTCGCCGCAGAGGGAGCAAGGGGGTGCCACCCAGTGGAAGAAGAACCTCCCTTGGCTTTATGAATGATTTTTGGCTTTATTGCCGTGGCTGCCGCCTGCCTTCCCCTCCTCACAGCAGGACCCCGGTGGCCCGTGTAAAAGCAGAAGCAGTGCTGGGCACCCGGGAACTGCCCCTTGGCCTTTGCCCCGCCCCTTGTCGTAGGCCCTCCCGCGCCCCCGCCCCACGGCCTACAACTCCCATCAGCCCCCGCGCGGAGGCGGTGCTGTGCTCGCGGGGCACGCTGAGAGCTGGAGTCTCTCTTGGGGAGTGTGGCGAGCTCTACTGTCTGATTGGCTGGAAAGAGGGTGGGGCGGGTGCCAAGCGGCGCGCCGCAGTTAAGGCCAATGGCGATGAAGTGGGTGTGAGTGACGAAATGCTCGGCCAATAGAAGGGGGAGAGCGGGCGGGCGGGAGAAGGTGCGCGGGTTCGAAGGCGCGGGAGTGTTGGCGCGGTGTGGTGCTGGGGGAGCGCGGCCGGGAAGGAGGTCGAGTGCTTGCGGGGGATCTGGTGGTGAGGGTCTGGTGCCGTGTCGAGGTGCAGGGCTTGTGTTTACGGAGAACGGGGGTGTGGGTGTCAGGGCCTGGGGCGGTTCTGGGGCACCTCTCTGGGCTGAGGGGGGAGCCGCTGGGCCCAGGGCCTGGTGTGGGGTTGGGGGCGGGCGGTGAGGTCTGCAGGGCCCTGGGCTGGGGCTTTGGTGCGGCGCTGATGTGCACCAGGCCCCACATACTGGTGTAGGTGGGGTGGGGGACCGGGGTGATAGCGGGGGAAGTGTCGGGCCAGACCTTGGTGCTGGGTCAGGTGCGGGGAGGAAGCTTCTGGGGGGTGTGGAGTGCTTCGGTTAGGTCCTGGGTTGTGGGGGGAGAGGCGTGGGGTGCTGGGATGAAGGTCTGATGCAATACCGAGGTGAGGGGCTGGTGGGAACTGTCTTAGGAACATTTTGGGAAGGGGTGTGGGTGACTGCGGCTGGCAGCAGAGCGCTGCTCTGCAGGGAGCTGCGTGGGATCCTCAGGTTAATGGGATTAAATCCTTACAGGGAACTGTAAGGATTGCTCACTGCTATGCGTGTGCCTTGACTCTCCTGCCAGCACTGTGTCCTTGTCGTCTTCCTTTCACCTGCACCTGCTATCTTATCCCACGTACCTGCTGGTTTGTTACCATTGCCCCGTGTTTCTACAGCATTAACTGCTCTCTCTTGAAGTTCCCCTCTGCCAGCACCACTCTGTGTTGAGATCATACAACTACTCCTGCAGCTACACAGCTCCTGGCTCAATCCTCTGCCACCACTCATGTCCTTGGTCTTCCTTGGCTTGACAACAGTATGTCATGTCCAGGCTGTCATCAGTCACCGCTTCCCCAATATCAGCAGTGTGTTAACGCAGGCGGGTTAGGAGGAGCTTCCCTCTGCTGGTAGATGATTGAATAAATTATTCTTTCTGGCATTCTAGCAGTTTATGAACGTTTACATTAGTTGTCTTGGATACAGGATATTTGTTTATTCTGGGGTTTCAGTTGTGAAATGTCATGTAATAGAAAAGTTAATACTGGATGGTAATTATCTCCAACTGGAAGAGATGGAGCAAACAGTGTCAAGTGTTAAACTGGTTTAAATGGCTGCTGTGTTAATGAAGGCTAAAAAAGTGTGATTTATGGTATGTGACAAGATGGAAGGTGGGAGAGAAACTCTAAAAGCCTGTTGGGTAAAGAGCTGTCTCAGCTGGAAGGTAAACGCCAACATGAAATCCTCATGGGAGTAAACTATGAATATAGGCAGGAGCAAGCAAGTTTCTAGGAACCATGTCTGTGGGTCTGGAATGAGATTTGCAAGAGACAAAGTAAAACACGTTTCTGAATTATCCAACTTCATCTTAGATGAGGGACTTGAGGATGCATTTTTCCATGATGACAGAACTGGACTTGACCTGGAATATCCTTTCTGTGTGTGCTTGTTCTACAGCTTATGCTCAACCGAATCACAGCCCTGTGTTGTTCTAGTCTCTGTCATGCCCAAACTGCTTCCATTCAGTGTTTTCTTCCCAGTCATCCACCTTCTCTTCCTTCTTTACTAAGTTTAGGGGGTTTTGTTTTTTACTGGAAATCCTGTTTCAAGCTATTTAAAAATGTGTTCTTGTAGGCACTCGGGTGAAAACATGGCAGGTGTTACCCCGCAGAAAAGGAGACGTAGTTCTACTGATACCGATGGGTATGTTAACTTCTCATAGATTTTGCTTTCCAAATAAAAGCAGCTGATTGCTGCACATAGAATAAAATAGACGTTTAAAATCCTTGAGAGCTTTTAATATAGACTGCAAAAATATTAAGATGATTCTGAGACACAGCATCAGCCCATGGTTATTATTCAGTGACTTAACATCTTGAGAGGTTTTATCTAATACGTATGGAAACCAAAGCTAAAAAAACCTAAACGCTAATTGTTTACAAATTTAAGAAATAAACTCCCTCGTGTTTGCATTTCTTTGTGGTAAAGCCTCAGCCTTTCCCATTTGAAAATACTTGGATAAAAAATACTGAGGTCTGCACAAATTATCTGAAAGTCTTCCAGTGTTAATAGCAAAATAGTTCCTTTGTTACATATGCCTAAAAAAAATTACAGATTTTTTTTTCTTTCCCCCAAAATCCAGTGGGGGAGAAGGCACTAGCCATGAACAAACCCCCAAGATTTAAACTCAAAAGAATACTTTGTATCTTATTCTTTTCTAACTGTACCAGCGGAACAGATTTTTCTCGTGCTTTTCCTGAACATTGCCCACAAAAATACTTCTGGAAGGGGGAGAAGAGTGAAGTCTGATCGCTGAGATGGAAAGACAGATTCCTGAGATAAGGTGTAAATACTCACTGAGGAAACGCCCTGCATTGCTATGTGCCAGATAGTTAACCAGCAATGGCTGAACTTGTCCTTTGTCTAAATGCATCCTCTCCCCCTGGGCAGTGGGTTCAGAGGCTATTAGTGATTTGCTGTCAATGTTTGAGATTCTGAAATGGCTGTCACAGTGAGATTTCAGTGCGTCCCTTTCAGAAACTGGTATAAAATATTGTGAGACAGCCCCCTGAGCTTTATCAGTCTTGCATACAAGGGCAGGGGATGCACAAGCTTTTTCAGAGGCACAGATCTGAGTTGACAGGTTTGGTCTGAAACAAAATAAGCTTTTTTTTCTGCCCCCCCCCCCCCCCCCCCTTTAATCATGAATAAGCGCTGGTCCTGTTGGCAGCATTCCAGAAAGTAGAATGAGTGTCGTTCCCAGGTGCTTTAACAAGTTCAGGCAAGAAAATAATTTGCTGGTTAGAAAAAAATACTTGGAGAATGGCCTTTTGATTTTTGCATATTATATTTTGATATTTGTGGTTTTTACAGGGCATATACCAGTACAGGCAACAAGGCTGAGTGGAAAATCAAGTATTAAGTAAAACAATAATTGAAAAGCTTGTATATTATATTTTAATATTTGTATTTGTTACGGCTTATTCCAGTACAGGCAACAAGGCTGAGTGAAAATTAAGTAAAACAGTAATTGAAAAACTTTCGATAGTATGTATGATATTGTGCTCTGTAATTCTTTTTGCAGTTCATCCTTAGCCTTTGAGACTCCTGTGAAAAAAATGATGATAGGCTTTGCAGGAGGTCTGTCTCCACGAAAAAAATCAAGAAATAAATTGTTTGCTTCTCAAATAAAATGGTCACCTAGCTCCAGCGATGAGATGAAGGAAAATGACGCTGTGTTAGTGAAGCCGGTGCTGTCAAGGAGGCTGGATATTTCACCCCTTCAGGCAGCCAGCGATCCCACAGCCACGCAGAGGGAGCCCTTGAGGAAATTATCCCCAAAAAACACTTCCTTGTGCAAGCCCTTTGTGCCTGCAGCGTCTTTTTACAGCAAGAACAAGCGATACCTTACTCCTCTTGAGAGAAAACAACTGAATGAGAACCACTTTTTGGGTGAGAGGAACAGGGATGAAAATCTCCCAGCTGCCAGCAGGACTGAAAAGACAAACAAGAACTCAAGCAGGAATAAAAGTGCAAAGCCAACTAAGCACACAACAAACTCCAAGCATGGCAGAACTGTCCCCAAAGTACTTAAGAAGGCAAAGAGAGAGGTACCAGTGGGAAAACCCAGTGTGGAGAAAAAGAATGTCAGTTGCCTAATTAAAAAGAAGATGGATTCACCCTTCAGAGTCCTAAGCATGACAGTTAAACCAGCCCTGAAACTCCAGTTGGGAGCAGCGTTCTTCTCTGCCAGGAAGAAATCACACTCTAAAAAACCACTTGTAGACACTAAGCCTCTTCACGGTCTCCCCAAATCTCTGCAAGAAAATGATCAGCCCAGGCCACCGACAACTGCAAAATCTATTTCAGTTGATGGAAACAAAATTCTTGAGGCGGGCAGTATATTAAGAACTATTTCTGTGCCTCAGAAGAAGGAAAATAAAACCAGGGAGGACTTTACAAGCTGTGTAGATCGAGAGAGAGGTTCGGCATGCAAAGGAACAGCATCTCCGCAGAAAAGCGGAAGCACCTCTGGTCTGTTTTGTGCTTCTGAGTCTGCAGCTGCAGGAGACAGCAACGCAGAGAACATGGTGAGTAGCAGTGTTGTCAGGACCCACATAGGCATTCATGTGATACACAAGAGCTTGCTGAGCTGGAGGTAACACATGCTCTGGTTATTTGCACACAGGGTGTTTATTATAGATAAAGTAGTGGATTTTGCCTAGGAGAACTTTCACAGATTTATTCCTGCCTTATGAAGGCATTGAAGTGTGGTAAACTTTCAGGCAGTTCTTGTCATCATCCCTGTCTGTCACTAGCTCTCAGCTGCAGTGAAATCTTCCATTTGTGATGGATGTTTTCCCAAAAGACAATAATCTGTATCTTTGTTCTTTTCTGTGATAAAGGGCAAAGCTGAAAAATAAGTTTTTAAGCATCTTTTTACCTCCCCCCCTTTCTTGTTTTAATAAATGTAGCAAATGCCAAGTTTGAACTTGGTGAGTTTTATGGGAGGTCATGAGACCGTATCCTGAGTGTTCTCTCTGGATAGCTCTCTGTCTGCAAAATGCTACCTGTTCAGAGCTGGAGGAAGGAGGCGTTTCTCAAGAGCTCTGCTGCTGTGCTCCTTGAAGCCAGTTTTGTTTTTCCCTAGCCACGTGCTTTTCAGCCAGTGAAGTAATCGGACAGAGAGAGCAAAATTGTTTCTCCAGTGTCTTTATTTAGAGATTTCTCCTGGGTCACAAGATGTTGCTTGCTGGTACAGCCTGTGCTGTAATTCGAGTGGCACTAGCAGGTTTTGATCTGTTCTGGGATTATCTTTTTAGGGATTATTTTCTCAGCAGGAGCAACCTGTGCTAGTTCTGCAGCTCCCTTCTCCAAGGAAGCAAGGTTTAGCCCCAGTTGCTCATGTTTTAACAAACAAACAACAAGTTTTCTGAGCTGGTCTGTTTGAACTGTAACTTTTTTGTATATCGCCAAAGAGATAAGAGTAATTTTTATCTGTTGCCAGCTTAGCAGTGAATACTTCTGGTGACAGGGAAGTGTTGGGTTTGGTGTTGCTTGGTTTGGTTTGGTTTTTTTTTAAAACATCCATTTGATTCTTGTACAAATATGTTTAGCAGTGCTGGAATAGTTAAACTTTGCAATGAGTCCTGCTTATTGCCAACCAGTAAATGCTTGCCAGACCTCGCTTTTAATGTTATGATTTGCTAGAGAATTGTTTAGCTTGGGATGTGGATTTTGGTTTCCAATGTAGTGCTTAGGTGTCGAAGATAAAGGTGGCAATGGAATGAGTGCAGTGTTAAAGTACAAATTTGGAACAGGCTTGCAAGCTATTTCATTACATTTTAATGTTGTATTTTGCTGTGGCATTCTGGTTCTAAAATGTAGGAAAAGCCACTGGAATAGTACCACAGTATTTAATACCAAGCATCAAAAGGAAGCAGTTAACAAGATGGGAAGCTGTTTTTATATGGCTAATGCATTCTGTGTTCCTGGGTTGGTTCAACAAAAGACAGTTTATTGCCTCCTTTGTTCACCTGCACTGTTTTAGTATCTCTGACATTCCTGACTCAATTGTCAAAGTTTTTACAATGTAGCATTAATAAAAACACAAACGTTAGCTTGTGCAATCTAATCTTGCACGTGCAGTAAAAAAAAAAAAAAAGAAAAAAAGCATTTGATTCTGCTGTGATGGCAGGGTTTTGTGTTGGCAAACTATTTCTGAGAGGTTAACCATAAGCACAGAGTGTTTGAAAAGGGAACTTAGTGACTTTGTTACTGCAAACTGATTACAGGTCAGGTTCTGTGTTGATCTAGTCTCAGATTCTGCCACAGCCAATTGCCTTACCTGGTGACTTACTAGGGTTCCTGATGAGGTGGGAAATAATGCACTGTCATGTACAAAAAGAGCAGTTCAAGGCAAAAATCAGTTTGGCAAAATTTCATTTTTATAGAACATGTGTGAGAGGCTTCCAGAAGCTGTGAAGATGCCTAGTTGTAGACAGGGAATGAAGCAGAGTCTGAGAAATGCAAAGGTCAAGAAATGATACAAACCTTTACAGCTGAGATTTGCTTAAAAACAAAAGAAACCCCCCCCACATCCCACAATAAAACAAAAGCAGGGGCATGTGTAGGTGTTCAGGTGCTGAGAGACAAAACCCATGATCATTGTTGTATGCTGAATTTGGTCTCACAGCAGTCAAAGACAGGTAGAATCACAGAATGGTTTGGGTGGGAAGGGACCTTAAGTACCACCCAGTCCCACCCCCCCGCCACAGGCAGGGCCCCCTCCCCCCAGCCCAGGCTGCCCCCAGCCCCGTCCAGCCTGGCCTTGAGCCCTGCCAGGGATGGGGCACCCACAGCTGCTCTGGGCAGCCTGGGCCAGCGCCTCGCCGCCCTCACAGGGAAGAATTTCTTCCTCATCTCTCATCTCCATCTCCCCTCTCTCATGTAAAGCCATTCCCCCGTGTGCCATCGCCACCTGCCCTTGCCCAAAGCCCCTCCCCAGCTTTCTTGCCGGCCCCTTTAGGCACTGGCAGGTGCTCTAAGGTCTCCCCGCAGCCTTCTCCTCCCCAGGCTGAGCCACCCCAGCTCTCCCAGCCTGTCCCCACAGCAGAGCTGCTCCAGCCCCTGAGCATCTCCCTGGCCTCCTCTGGCCCCGCTCCAGCAGCTCCGTGTCTCTCCTGTGCTGGGGACCCCAGAGCCGGACGCAGCGCTGCAGGGGGGTCTCACCAGAGCGGAGCAGAGGGGCAGAGCCCCCTCACTGACCTGCTGGCCGCGCTGCTCTGCCTGCAGCCCAGGGTACAGTTGGCTTTCTGAGCTGTGAGCGCACATTGCTGGGTCACGTTGTGCTTCTCATCCACCAACACCCCCAAGCCCTTCTCCTCAGGGCTGCTCTCAGCCCATTCCCTGCCCAGTCTGTATTTCTGCTTTTGATCTCCCCAACCCAAGTGCAGGACGTTGCACTCAACCTTGCTGAACTTCACGAGGTTTGCACAGGCCCACCTCTCAGCTTGTCAAGGTCCCTCTAGAAGAGGGTAGGTGAGGAATAAGGTAGATGAGAAATGTCGGTGGTACTCCTTAAGGCTGCAAGGAACTTGCAGGAAATCATTTTTTCCTCAGTGCTGGGGTGCAATGTTTTCAGCAACTTTTTCAAACTCGGCATTCAGGTGTAACTTTAATAACGGTGAGACAGGTAGTCTGCTAAGACTGCATTCTGTTACCGGAAAATACAGCTGTCAGTAACACTTCATGATGTCAGTTAGGCTTTATGTGATTCTGTAGCTGCTGTCTGAGAAGTTAATCAATGGAGAGTTTTATTTTTTCCCTAAAAATTGTCTTAATTTATAGGATGTTGGTGATACCAGTTCTTCTGCAAGCTGGGAGTCAGATGATTGCATTATTTTTTCAAGCCAATCTCCACGTAAGGTGAATAAACAAGGTAAGTTGGATTATATACATCTTGGTCTATTGATTCTGTTTCTCTAGGAAAATGAGGCAGAAGAGACTTCAAAAATCTCTTAGGCTATCTGCTTTTCCCCAGCAGGATCAACTCTGCTGAATTCTCAGGTTGTCCTATATTTTAGTGTTTAAATAACCTGGACAGTAATGATGGAGAGTCTGCTGTCTCCCTGATTAAACTCTTTCAGTGTTAAGCAGCCTGTAAACTGTTTATTATCCTGATGTCTAACCTATCTTTACTCTTCCCTTTACTACGTAGCCCATTCCCAGTAAGATTTCAGAACTCAATGTATTTGAAACCTTTTTTTTTTTTTTTTTTTTTCATTCTTTTCTCCCTGGACTGTTACCCTGATCCTTCCAGCTTTCATTTTTAAATCATGATTTTTAAGCATCTGACTTTTTTATTTACTTGTTTTCTTCAGACTGAGCCATGTCTTTCCTGGTGTGGTACTCCCAAATAGATTTCCACTTGGAGCCTTATGAGCATTAATTAGCAGGAAGGGAGTAATTCATATATTTCACATGCAGTGAATGGAGACATTTCCACAGGAAACTTGTTTGTGAGATGCCTTTGGTTTGAGGTTGACCATAACCCAAGTGCTTTGCATGCAGCTGCTGCCCAGAGGGTTAATCCTGATCTCTTACTTTGCCCTGGCTTGTTGTTTAGTGATTCCCCTTATCCTTATTTTGGCGTAGTTGTTTCTGACTGTTTTCAATCCAAGAATGCTTTTTAAATTAAATTCTTAAATGCCCCTATGTGCTGGCTATTATCTACAAGGTTATAAGCATATATTACTGCCTACTCCTGATGGTCACCAAGGGAACTCCACGCTATACTTTTTTGTTTCCGCAGTGAATTATTAACAGTAATTATTTGAATATGAACTCCCCCCCTGCCAAATTTGCCCCTTTTCTTATGGTTGGTTTACAGAGACCATATTTCCCTACTAATGCAAATGAATTTTCAGAAGTTATATTTTAATTCTAAGACACTTACTATTTTTCCTCTTGGGAATAGCAAGTGATTATAAAAAGAAAATATGTTGCTTAAATATTATTTTATTAAGGCAAAATAATGTGTTGGCCTCTACCTGCTGTCTCATCTTCCAAGTATGCACTGACATGTGCCAGTATGTTTGCAGAAGTTGAGGTCATGTTATTTTATCCTAATTTCCTGGTTTCTCTATTTTTCCCTTTTAAAATAGGCAGCATTCACTATTCCAGCCTCAGCAGCCCTGGGTTAATTCCGTTCTTGCTAGCCTGAAAAGGTCTAATTTATCCAAGTGTGCTGTCAACATCTTTCCCCAGCTGTGGAAGTTCATATCTCCTTTGTGTCTGAACTGTGCTAACACTCTCATCACAGCTAATTCTTTTATTGATGACTGAAATAAAAAGGCACTAAATGTTTTGTCATCTGGCTTTAGTGTTTCCTCCCCTTTTGGTAGACTCTCTTCTAGGTTTTCCTCTTGCTGTTACAGGATGCTTTCCTGGTATTGTGGCTGTCCCAGGTAAAGTTCATTTTGCAGTTTGGTATTTCTGCTTTCAGTCCTTCGTGTTGCTGCTCTGCTCTCCCCTGGTTTCTATTCTCTTTGTGATTCCTTGAGTTTCCAGTGAGAGAAAAAATCATGATTTAGCTGTATTTCTCACTTACGCCACTTCTTTCTGGCACATCTGGTCTTAATCAGTTTCTTGAAGAAATTGCCAGCACTTCTCAGCTTTTTTTTTTTCTCTCCCCTCCCTTTGGTTTTGTTTCACATGGGAACTTATTTATCTGCTCTTGGATCGTAGTGAAGCCTGTGTTATTGAAGGTCACCATTTCTCCATGCCTCCTCTTGTTCTGAGGAGCGGCATGCTCTGTGCTGCCAGCCGCTTTGCTTTCTGCTACCTCCACGTCTATAAAAAAGACGCCTCTTACTGTGCTTTCCACCTGTTTATAAAACTGTTGCCATCGCATTCCTAAAGATCACCTGATATATTTGCCTGCTGGGGCCTTTCCTGAGAAGTGTCCTGGTTCTCTAACATCCTGCATTTCTAGGAGGCTGTAGGCTTTTTATTGTTTATTAGTCTCTTCTTCATGAACCCTCATGATCTTTTCCATGCTGATAACTAACAAGACACTTTTTTTATTGTGTCCTGTTCCCTAGAAACAGCTGGTTCATATTCAAGGTATGTTTTTTGGAGGCTGTTAGGGCCACTTTTCTGCTTATGTACTTGACAGTGTTTCTGTAATTCTTAAGGGGTCTCTATCTGTGAATGCAGCCAAAATATGAGAGCATAAAGCAGTCTAGTACTTAAACTTTTTAGACCTGAGGGGAAAGTGTATTCCTAACTAATTTTATTTACCAAAGCCTTGCTAAATTAGCCTAAAACTTGCAGCTTGTGTGCTGTAACCTAGTGCTGAGCCCATCAGTTCCCAACTTCTCTATCACAGCACCACAGAGTGGTCAGGGTCAGAGGGGACCCCTGGGACCACCCAGCCCACCCTGCTCAAGCAGGCTCTCCTACAGCAGCTGCGCAGGATCACATCCAGGCAGGCTCTGAACGTCCCCAGAGAAGGAGACTGCACAGCCTCTCTGGGCAGCCTGTCCCCGTGCTCCGTTACCCTCAAGGGAAAGAAGTTTTTCCTGCTCTCCCCACGGAGCTCCCTGTGCTGCAGTTTGTGCCCGTTGCCCCTTGTCCTGTCGCTGGGCACCGCTGACAAGAGCCCGGCCCTGGCCCCCTGACACGTGGCCCTTAAGGTACCTGTGTGCATCGCTCAGGTCCCCTCTCAATCTTCTTTTCCCTTTCTACCTTCTCTTGCTGTTAGAAAAAACCCTTTGCCTTGAGACTGCCACTGCTATACCCATCAAACTGACCATCACCTCTGTAAAGCCATGGGTCTCTGGCAGGCTCCGCTTTCTGTAATGCCCTGTAGGATGAAACTCTGGTATCGATGTAGTAGTTTTATACTTTAGGTTGAAGAAACTATTTCACGCTGCGTTAGCCAAAACAATGGAAAATCGAGAAACCCCTGCTTGATTAACATGCTTAATTAATAGCCAAGGAAACACTAAACTACTGCAGCAGAAATTTCTGCTTGTGAGAGGAGAAAGCACCAGACAGCCTGATCAACGTCACTTAAATGCATTGAAGGTAGTCATGGCTGGATACCACCCATGGACGTACCTTTTATATCCTGCATCAACAGCTTCCCAGTGCTCTTATAAGTCTTGTCTGTATAGATCATTTGCACTGTTGTGTGTCATTTTGAAGTCCCATTGGTGTTTGAATTTCTGTTTCCATGTATCGACATGTTCTGCAACTAAAAAGGATTCTAAGCCTCATAACTTCACTCCTTTTTTCCAGCATCTCCTTCAAATGCTGTTGTCTACCCCATATTCAGTGCACCCCCTGCCAGCAAGAAAAGGTAGGTTGATCTATGCTAATTCTCTCAAAAGAATGATCAGAAGTGTCATATCTGCAGAATTTGTTTTTAATTATACTAATTTTTAATAAATATCTTAGCTTTCTCCTAGCCTTTGTAAGGTCTGGGAGTGGGAGCGTGATTTGGGTTTGTTTGTGGTTGTTTTTTTCTTTTAAAGAAAAGATGCAAGATTAAATTGGTGTTGATTTAGGGGGATTCTAGCCTGTAAATAAGGTAATACACATTTGCCTGCGGTCCATAGTACATTTTCCATGTGAATCTGTACATGTTATTGAGCCATTTTTTTT
Organism: Falco punctatus; assembly: GCF_963210335.1. Taxonomy (NCBI): domain Eukaryota; kingdom Metazoa; phylum Chordata; class Aves; order Falconiformes; family Falconidae; genus Falco; species Falco punctatus. Next base: position 73,444,617 of record NC_137584.1, on the reverse strand, counting down.
AAATTATTTTTACTGAAAGGGAAATCATAGTTTTCTCTTGGCTTAGGGGACTGTTTCAGGATATATTCATCGCCAAGAATGGCACAGCCTTGCTGGTGTTTGGGCCCCATGGCAGGGGGGGTGTGTGTGTGTATTTATTTTTACTACTTCTTTGTGTTCTGTATCTCCATATTTATACTGTCTATAATGAGCAGTAACTTTCAGTTTTATGTACTGGCTGTTAATCAGGGACCTGCACTTCCCAGTAGCCTGAGACCCTCAAACACTGCTAACTATGAACTTGAGTTGATACCAGAGTTGTAAAAACAAATTTTTTTTACTCATTGTAGAGTTAGATTAGATATGAGGAAGAAATTCTTCCCTGTGAGGGCGGTGAGGTGCTGGCCCAGGCTGCCCAGAGCAGCTGTGGGTGACCCATCCCTGGCAGTGCTCAAGGCCAGGCTGGACGGGGCTGGGGGCAGCCTGGGCTGGGGGGAGGGGTCCCTGCCTGTGGCAGGGGGCTGGGACTGGGTGGTCTGTCTTTAAGGTCCCTTCCAGTCCAAAACATTTTGTGGTTCTATGAATTTGGCAAGTTCAGTGGCACAGTTTAATGTTGCTGGCTCTACAGTGAGCAGGGGGCATTGCTGTCCCTCACTAGAATCTGATCAGTAGCGTGGCTGTCTGCGTATCCCTCTGTCTGTCATGCCGTGGAGCAAGCAGAATGCATGCTCGTGAGGTTGAGTCCACCTATATTGCCAACCGATACGGCAGCGATGGCTCTGGAATGGGCGTTATTGCCATGTTCGAAGCAGTTCTGTGTTGCAAGCAACCTTTTAAGCTAAGTTAGCGTACATCAGCTACAGTGTATGAAAATTCGACTCTGTGCTTAGTTAACCGAGCCAGTTGAATTGCCCAGTTACTTGTTGAGTAATGCTGGAAATGTTTGACAGGGCAGATCACTAACTCGCTTAGGCCAGTGTGTGGCTCTTGCAGGAACTGGCAGCTTCTCTGTCACGCTCAACCTCCTTTAAAATTAAACCTACAGTATGAATTTTTAAACTGTTGGAATGACTCGCTCTTGGGGAAGGCTCTGACATTAAAACTACAGAGCTAAAGATTTCAGAAGGCTTGTTTAACAGCCTTGTGCTGGTATTGTAGAACACTCGTGTTCTTTAAATGTAGTGTCAAACTGATCTCTCTCTGCCGTGAGGTTCATTGCTTTTCCATAGTAACCCTTCCTGTGATAGCTTTTATAAGTGTAACAGTGCCCTGGCTAACACTGACCAATTATCTTCAATGTTAGCACTCCGAGAAGTATGTGTGCTATGCAGAAATCCCCTGTAGTGCAAAGATGGGTAACTGCACTGCTACACCTACAAAGGTGTGTTTTGTATTGCACTTTTTTTTTTTTAATTTGATAAATTTTAGTACAGCAGTGCTAGATAGCAGCGTGCTCAGAAGTTTTGATCTAGATGCCAAAGACAAGACAAAAGTTGTAATAAAAATAGGTGAAAAGGATTAATGGAAGCACCTGTTTCTCTTCCATTTCTCCATGCTCACCTGAGTGGGTATTTTGTAAGTCTGCTGGGCAATGTTTGATATTTACTGTGATGGAAATGAAGCACAAGCACTTGGGCATTGGTACTAGATGATCTTTAAGGTCCTTTCCAACCCAAACCAGTCTATGATTCTACGTGAAGTTTGCATTTTGATTCCGTAAACAGCATGATATTGCTAAATTACTTGCAGGCACTGGTGCCCTTTACTCACAAGGTGTAATTGTATTGCCCGGTGTCTGATTGACTAGGTTATTTCTTCAATTAATTTGCTGTTGTACTCATAGACCTCTAGGGGGAAAAGGCTTATTTTCCTACACAAGAAGCAGAGTTACTAATCCTTCTCCCATATTGAATCCACTTGATACATTTTGTTAACAATAAAAGCATTCTGAGCAGAGTTTATTGTGAACATAAAAATCCTCCATTTAAAGTTGCTCCTAAGAGAGCCAAAATAAACTTGTTGCGCTACTGTACTCTTCTGCAACAGAAGTGTTGAAAGAGAGATCCGATTGCAATATTTGCTTTGCTTCCTCATGTGGCTTTTCAAATACCTTCCGTGGTGCAAGTGGAACCCTGGAATATGTGGAAATCCTGGTGTTTGTGATTAACTGAAAATCAGTCTTGGATTTGCAGTTGTCTCCTGGGAAGCTGATGAGCACAAGCTTTTCCTACATGAAGTCTCTGCTTTGGAAATTCTTCTTAGTATCCAAATCTATAAAATTGTTTGATGTATCTCTAAATTAATTCCATGTTGAGGTTCACTGCATAACAGTTACAATTTCCTACTTTAAGATTAAGAAATGCCACCTTATGTAGAGAAGTCTAAAGGTAAATTAGAAAAACTGTGCGATTATTAACACCCCTAATAATGTGTTTCCTTGTAGTTGAAGCCCACATAAACTTCAAAATTCATGTAAAGCCTCCATGTGTGGATTTGAATATGAAAAATTTCTCTTGGCCTTGCTTCGGTCTGCTCCCCTCTTTGTGCAGCTGTCCTTTTTTGCTCAGCAGAGGAAAGCTTAGCCCTGGCACCAAGGGCTTTTCTTGATGCTGCCAATGCACTGGTTTGAAGGGGTGTGGGCATGAGGGGCTGGGACTTGTGGTGGTGAAGCAGTGACTGGCAGGGAGAGCATCTTGAGACCCCATGGGTAGATGGATTGTGGATTTGAGACCAAGCAACCGTGTGTTTTGGCCAAAATCTTGTCACTAATTCTTGTACACCTTGATCAAATCCTAGACGAAATGCTTTGTAGGTTATTGGAGTTCAGTTTTTCATTTCCTTCCTTGAGGGGAGACTGGAAAATAGGATGGCTGTGGGAGAGGTGCTTGATCAAGGGTTATTTAACTTCTGATGCAATTGTGGCTCTTCCTAGAGCCCCTCTACTTTCTTTCCTCCCCCAGAAAAGCTGGCACCACAGCTGTCGAGAAGCTTTGCTGTATCTGGCTTAGTTTGGGGGGTTCTGTAATAAGAGCCGCTACCCTGCCCTGGTGCCCGATGTGTAATGTTAACTTTTGCCTGCAGTGACTAATTTTCATCTCTCTCTAACGATTTTCAGGATGCAGGCTATACAGGATGAACGAACTTCTCTATTTGGGTCCAGCCCACCTGCAAAACCATCTCTCACCTCGCAGAAGAGCAAGAAGGTGAAAGAGCTCTGCAAGCACTCCAGAGATCAGATGATCATTGTAAGGTTCCCCTCTGGGTGTGCTGGGTCCTCGGGGTGGTAAGGAAAGAAGAAATAAACCTTGAGGCTAACCGATAAGTAGATTTCCTTATTTGTAAACCTCAAACCAACCACACTGCAACTACCATAACAGGACAGTGATTAACGTATTTAGGACTAGATTAGGACAGGGTAGTAGCTAGGAAATACATTGTTATGTTTTCCCTGGGACTAATGCTTTATTACATTTTAGAATTCAAAAGAGATTTATGGCACATAATATTAAAAAACCAAAAACAAAACAAAACAAAAAAACCCCAAACAAACAAACAAAAAAAACCCCAACAAACCCAAAGGGGAACTCAGCGAAGCCTGTATGGATGCTATAGGAGTGAATTTGGCTGGATAATTTTCCTTTCCCACGGCTTCCTGGCCCGCTGTGCAAGCAGAGTCAGCACAGCATTGCAACCACAGCAGCAGACGTCAGACAGGGCAGCATGGGAGCAGGAATGTGCAACAGAGCTGAGCCCAGAGCTTGCTCTTGACAAGTGAGTCCCTCTTTGGTAGCTCCATGTCTGTATTTCTGCTGTCGCCCTTTGGTGTAGAGTACCGGAGCAGGAGTAGGCCAGACGGTGTTACTGAGGCTTGAGTGTCACGTAGCCATCGCGTGTATGGGTTTCAAGAAAATACGCCCTCAGCAATGAGTAATTTTATTAGTAAACCATTTGTTCTCACTTGGTGACATGCAGACATTTTCAAGCCTGTTTCCTGAGGAAACAGGGCTTATGTGATCATTCTTCTCTGTTGATTTGCCCTTTCTAGCACCTTTTGAGTAGCTTGGGTGATTTCTGTCAAATGTGACACCTCACGGATACAGATTTTTTTTAGTGTTTTGAAAACTGCTCCCCGTGGAAGGGAGAAACTCAGCTGAGTGCCTGCACTGAGAGAGAAGCAGCAGCGTGTACTCAGCAGTCATTGCTGCCCTCAGCACGGCCGGCTGTCTCACTGCTGGGCCCACACAGGACAGACCGTGGGTGCTGTGACAGGGGGGGAAGCCCAAACTGGGATGGGGGGAAGGGAAAGCAGCTGCTGCAGTAGCAGCCAGCACAGAGAAATGAGTCCTTAACAAACCGGGTTTCATTTCAGCTCACTACTTAGAGAGCAATCTGCTGTTTGCTTGCACAACTGGCATTGAGTTCCTTCTCTTCCCTTCTCTGTGTACTGACAGAGATAAAAAATAAGGTTATTTTTAGGTAACTGATGGAAAAAAAGGTGATGCATAGTTGTCCTTTGTTTTTTTTGTCATGGTCTTTTAGGTTTTTTCCTCTGAGGATGTTGCTGATGTATTTCAACGCTCGTTCCAAACGTTGCATTCATTGTGTTCCCTGGATAATTTACGCTGTGTAGGTCCGAATATTCTGCAAATAAGCAAAAGCTTGTCCTTCTCTTCACAAGTTCAAAGGAAAACAAATACTTGAATCTTTGATGGTTGTCACTAGAACCAATTCTCAACCTCATTCTGTAAACTGAACATGGTTTTGAACAACTTCAGAGTGCTTAGCTGGCTCTGTTTCTTACTAGGACGCAGGTCAGAAGCATTTTGGTGCCGTGATTTGCAAGTCATGTGGCATGATCTACACTGCTGCTAGCCTGGAGGATGAAGCCCAGCACATCCAGCACCATGAGAGATTCCTCGAGGGACTCAGATACGTGGTAAGGAGTAAGCTCAGCTGTGGAAGCATGTGGTGCCCAGGTACAGGGCCGGGGCAGCTGCAGGCAAATGTTTTGTCATCCAGAGGGGAGGTTAAAGTGTAAGTTTAGACAGTTCCAGCGACTGTCTGCCTTCATCAGTTTGATGAATTTGACTTTATTCCTGAAAGCTGAAGCGGTTCAGATTACAGCTTCATCTGCCAGTGTCTTCACTGAATCACTTCCTCTCTCTTGCTAGACCGCTAATTTGTTGTTTGGGTTTTTTTTTTTTCCCCCCTCTGTTGCAGGGTTGGAAGAATGAAAGGGTTGTGGCAGAGTTCTGGGATGGGAAAATTGTATTGATTCTTCCAAATGACCCAAAATATGCCGTCAAGAAGGTACATGTTTGTTTATTTTGGGGTTTATGATGTAGATGAGCTTTCTGCTGGCTCAGCTCCCACAACTACCTCAGTGTGTGATCACGCATTGCTTGCCAGTGCACGGGGTGAACAGGAGAGCCGAGTGGGTTTGTGGCAGCAATCCGGGTTGCTGTGGACACCCACCCAGACACATCCTAAACCTGCTCCCTGTGCCGAAGCTCTTGTTTTACATGACCAACATAACCCAGTCAGTTCTTTCCATCCCAGTGAGAGGCAGGTGGACCCTGCAAAAGGTGTAAAGGGATGAAGACACGAGTGAAAGCCTGTACTGTAATATTATCCACAGTCAGGGGAAACGATTGTTCTGTCAGCGGGCTGTTGTGGGGTGGGGAAGCACCCTTGTTTAAAAACTGCTTCTAAAGAACCTCCATTTAAAAAAAAAAAAAATTATTATTGCCAGATTAGCTGCATGTGCAGTGATTGCCCCTGGTATGGTGGGGAGCTGCAGAGCATTTTGTGGCTGCATAATGAAGCCTGACCTTGTGAAAATACAGGATTATTTGGGGAAATGAGTCCCTTTTTCTGACAGGATTCATGCAGTCAAAGAACATGTCTGTGCGTACCCAGCGTGCCTCTTTCTGATTTTGAAATTCTGATTTCTGATTCTTTTTCCTTAGGCAGAAGATGTGCGAGAAATTGTAGATAATGAATTGGGATTTAAGCAAGTTTCTTTGGGGTGCCCGGCCAAGACTAAAACGTACTTGTTTGTGTCCAATGAGAAGATGATTGTTGGGTGCTTAGTGGCTGAATCAATCAAGCAGGTACGTGTTAATTGCGTAGGGAAGGGGTGAAATTGCGGGCTCATAACGGGTACTGTTTGCTTAAGCCTGTGTATTGGAAAGTCCAGCTTAGCACAGGAGGGAGGAAAATAAAACTACGGAAATAAAAACAAAATGAACAAAACAAAAACACAAAAAAAAAAAAAAGAAAGAAAGAAAAAAGAAATCAAGATAAAACTTGTGCTTTTGTCAGGGTGAGGTGTTGCTGGCAGGAGTTAATTGAGCTTGCACAGCTGATACCACAGCGAGCTTCCATCCGACCCTGCTCCGGGTACTGGTTTATGCGGTGGTCGGCCTTGTAAGAAAGCAGGAAAGCAAGACCAGGGGCACAGGAAGGTCCATGGCTCTGTGTCCTGTGGGGAAGGAGCATTCTGATGCCTCTGCTCATCCCTGCAGGCTTTCCGGGTGCTGTCGGAGCCGGGAGCTGTGCCGTCCCCCAGCCAGGACGCCCTGCAGCACCACCGGGCTTGGCGCTGCTCCACGGAGCCGGAGCCCTGCATCTGTGGCATCAGCAGGATCTGGGTGTTCAGCCTGAAGCGCAGGAAGGGCATCGCCAGGCACATGGTGGACGTGGTCAGGTGGGGAGCGGCAGGGTTTATCCTTGGCGGGGCGGGGAGCGATGATTGCAGCAAAAAGCCTTTGAAAGGAGCTTATGGGAAGGGATAAATTTGTATCCTTAAGCAAGTCTGGAATCCTCACTCCATAGTGGAAGGATATAGAGTGAACAGATACTTCATGTATAATTTAATACTTTAGTCATTTTTTTATTTAAAATCTGACACAAGTGTGGGCCAAGCTGTAAACCTACTGGGTATAACCAGAACACAGAGCTACGTGGGCTGGATTTTCCAAGAAAAGCTATGCTTGTTGGGAAATTATTATTAATATTTTTTCTAACGAGACAAGTTGATGGGCCCAAACACTTGAGTCTTTCCAGGCAGGAAATTCCAAGCTTTTCAAGCTCAGACCAAACTGGGAGGAAGACTTAAAAACTTCCCCTCTTCTGTTAACATGGACTACCTTGAGGCTGAGCTTGGTAGTCCTAGAGCCTGTAGTATCATCTTGGTGTCATATCTGCTCGCTATATGCGTATAAAATCCAGCTATTAAAGTATATGAGTACCTATGGATATATTTTTATATAATCATACATGATAGTATCTGGAGCTCAATATTCTGAAAATTCCTCAGCTGGTGTTTGGTCTCCTGTTCCTCTTGTGGTTGGTGTTTGATGTGCCACCTCCCTGACGCCTTCCCCATCCACACACTAGCCAGCGGGACCTGGGTGACCTGTGGGTGCCCCTGAGAGCCCTGGCACTGCTGTGGTGGGCTTCACTCCAGAGCTGCTCCAAGATATTTAACCAGAACCTCTGGGTTTCCATGTAAAACTCTGCCTGTGGGTTTCTGCCTGTATTTGGCTTTATGTTACCCTCCTTCGAATTTCAAAATGCCTCCCAGTTCCCGATTACACCAGAACCCAAGGGAGCAAACTGGCATCTCACAACGAGCTCTGGTTCAGCAGCGAAGTGACAGAAGAACAACTCCCTGCAGAGGAGGGCGGGAGGGGCAGACACCCCTGCGGTGTGTTTTAGGAGCCGAGTAAAGCCGCCAGCCGCTCACAGCATGCCGATAGCTCTGCTCTCTCTTTCAGGAGCACGTTCATGTATGGCTGCTACCTGAGCACGGATGAAATCGCCTTCTCTGACCCAACGCCGGACGGCAAGCTGTTTGCAACAAGATACTGCCAAACTCCCAACTTCCTCGTTTACAATTTTATTTTTAACAACTGATTTGACTTGGTTATTACAAGTTGGGGTTTGTTGAAATAATCTAAAGATAAGTTAGATATTTAAAATAACACGGAAGTGTTGTTACGTGGCTAAATGCTGTTTTCCTGCTGAGAGCTAGCTCTCCCTTCCCCTGGGAGGGAGCCGGGGGAGAGCGTGTCACTTTGTGTACAGAGTTGTGTTGTATTTTAGCGTATGCCATGGAGCCTTGCTTGCATTTCAGGTAGGTTTGTGTCTTCTGAAACTAAATTCTATTGCAAGTAACTTAATTTTGTTGAAAGTTAATTAATATAAAGATACCCGTTTCCTCCTTGATGTCTGGGTGTGTAATTCTGAGCTCTCAGCAGTCTGAGTACTGTCAAGGGCTTGTCTGGGGTAGGAGCCTTACTACAAGCAGTTGCTAAATTTATGCACCGAGTCTTAAACGTCTTAAAACAACTGACTCGTGGCAGGATTTCCCCTGGTACTTAAGGTCTGGAACCCTCACGGTGTTGTGCTGCGGGGGAAGCTGTCACGGGGGTTGTCTGCTCAATAAAATGTGTGAAAAGCTGCTGCTCGAGCTTGTTTCCATGTACAGAAGATGCGGGAACGCTTCCAGCGGTCTCCTGATTCGAGGAGCTGGGAGAAGACAGCAGTGGCTGCAACAGAAGCAGAGGGCTGCGTGGGGGAGCAGGGTAAGTACGCGTTGCAGTCTCCTTGCCTCCAGCTAGCTGTGGGCAGGAATTTCCCCAACCATCAAGGTTTTAACAAATCCCCAAGAGACTGGGGTTTTTTTCTTGACCCTACACCCTCTTAGCAAGATACAACTCCCTGTAACAACCTGTTGCATCAGGAAACCTTTTCCTTGACCTTGCAGCTGCTCTCCCTTGGTACTGTGCTGCAGTCCCCAACCACCTGGGGAGCGCAAATACTTTACTTGCGCACACCTTAGGAGGAAAAAAAAAGCACTACTTTCACGCTGAAATGAAGAAGAAAATATATTTTTAATGTCTCCGTCCTAAAATTGTTGTTAATTCAACACAAAAAGAGAGGGAGGGGGGTTTAAACGCAAAACTACTGCAGAGAGCCTGTAGCTTATTTAGGACCTAAGTGTAGGCAGAAGGGGAGTGCCCTAGAAGCAGAACAAGTCCCAGTCACCTCAGGCATGTTATTGTTCAACAGGTTTAGGGTCTGGTATCAAGTACACAGCGCAGGCTTCCCCATACTATAAGGGTAAATGCTGCAGGAGTGCGGATGCTCTCACTCCTGGGGCAGACTCGCCTCTAGCACTTCCACGATGCACGCGGCCGAGGGGCGCTTCTTGGGGTCCTCACTGGTGCAGACAGAAAAAAGGTCAATCATGTGCTGGTAGGATGGGTCCAGCTCATCCATGTTGAGAGCTGGGCGGGTTCCCAGGGCTGCGTAGTATGCTTCCTCGTCAAAGGAGTCTTCATCAAAAGATTCACCTGGATAATAAAGTGGCAAAGGTGTTGGAAAGGCTGCTGGAAACCACTCTGCTCACGTGGGTTGTGGGGCTTCTCTCCCTAGCTGTCACTTGGCCATCAAAGAGTGGTTTGGGTGGGAAGGGACCTTAAAGACCATCCAGTTCCCACCCCCCCACCACGGGCAGGGACCCCTCCCCCCAGCCCCATCTGCCCCCAGCCCCGTCCAGCCTGGCCTTGAGCCCTGCCAGGGATGGGGCACCCACAGCTGCTCTGGGCAGCCTGGGCCAGCGCCTCACCGCCCTCACAGGGAAGAATTTCTTCCTCATCTCTCATCTCCATCTCCCCTCTCTCATGTAAAGCCATTCCCCCGTGTGCCATCGCCACCTGCCCTTGCCCAAAGCCCCTCCCCAGCTTTCTTGCCGGCCCCTTTAGGCACTGGCAGGTGCTCTAAGGTCTCCCCGCAGCCTTCTCCTCCCCAGGCTGAGCCACCCCAGCTCTCCCAGCCTGTCCCCACAGCAGAGCTGCTCCAGCCCCTGAGCATCTCCCTGGCCTCCTCTGGCCCCGCTCCAGCAGCTCCGTGTCTCTCCTGTGCTGGGGACCCCAGAGCCGGACGCAGCGCTGCAGGGGGGTCTCACCAGAGCGGAGCAGAGGGGCAGAGCCCCTTCCCCTGACCTGCTGGCCACACTGGGTGCATCCCAGGGCTCATTTGGCTTTCTGAGCTCCAAGTGCACAGTGCTGGGTCATGTTGAGCTTCTATTCAACCAACACCCCAAGTCCTGCCTTGCAGGGATGCAGTGGGACATGACCTTCATGTCCATTTTGCTGGGTTTTTGTTAGCACCAATTACTGCCTGAATTACATCATTGCTTTCCCCTTGACTTAAACTGCTTGTTTTGAAGCTGGATCTACCCCCTTTCTCCCAGCAGAATAACTGAGTCACCCCTGCAGAGCTGTCTGGGAAAAAGCTCTGCAGCCAGGAGACACTGAGAGCAGGAGAGTGAGGAAAAATGCCCTGGCTGCCTGGAGACCAAGTCAGAAAACACAAACCAGCCTGCGGGTCTGTGCCAGCAGGAAGGCTGGAGCAACAGGAGGTTTCCCAGCACAGCTGGTAGGATTTTTAGATTTGTATTGCTCCAGGGCACTGATCTGCCTGCAGGCAGCTGTAGCATCCCCTGCCCATCCCACCTGCTCTCCCTGCCTTGTCTGCCCAGTGTAACTCTGGACAAGGAGGGGGTGGCTGAGAAAGCCAGCAGCACCCTGGCTGGTGTCAGCCATGGCGTGGCCAGCAGGGCCGGGGCAGGGACCGTCCCCCTGCACTGGGCACCGGTGCGGCCGCCCCTCGAGCCCTGGGGTCCGTTCTGGCCCCTCACTCCCAGACAGAGCTTGGGGGGCCGGAGCGTGTCCAGAGCCGGGCAGGGGCAGGGGCTGGGGCACCAGTCTGATGGGGGGGCTGGGGGGTCAGCCTGGAGAGGAGGGGGCTCAGGGGGGACCCGATCGCTCCCTACAGCTGCCTGGGAGGGGGCTGCAGCCAGGGGGGTCGGTCTCTGCTCCCAGGTCACAAGCGACAGGACAAGGGGGAACGGCCTCAGGCTGCACCAGGGCAGGTTTAGGTTGGAGACAGGGAAACATTTCTTCACCGAAAGGGTGTCCAGCACTGGGACAGGCTGCCCAGGGAGGGGGGGAGGCACCGTGTAGATGTGGCACTCAGGGCCATGGGTTAGTGGTGGGCTTGGCAGCACTGGGTTAATGGTTGGACCTGATGATCTTAAAGGTCTTTTCCAACTTAAATGATTCTGAGTCTATAACAAATCCCCACTTGGGCACGCAGGAGGTGTGCAAAGTAACTCTAACTGCTTCCCCGGCGCTTTGTCAGACGAGAGGGTGTTTTGTTAGCCCAGGTGCTGCCTCCAGGACCCCTGGCTTGGGCACAGCACACTTGCTTTAGCTTTTCTTTTCCAAAACGCTCAGCTGCCTCAACTATATTTGTGCACAATCTCAAGCCCGACATCATTTTAAGCTTTTCCAGCCACATCTTTTCAGCAGTATCTCAATAGCATCCACCACACAGTGACAGCCCGGCAGACTGCTCCTATGCTGCATGGAGGTGAGACAGAGCTGGAACATGGCTGAGCATGCCGCAGGGCTCGCAAGGGAGCTGCATTCAGGCTCAGGGACATCTTTCAACCCCACCAAACCATGCTGGATGGGCACCTGACAGGCAGCTGAGTTTCAAAGAGCTCTCTCCAGCTGTTAGACAAGCAGCTGGAGCGCTTACAAAGACTGCTGGTTTGCAATGATTAATGATCATCATTTATCAACTTCTCATTTGGAGTTAAAAAGCTAAAGGAAGTTGAAAGCAGCCCAGCCCTCTGCACAAAGACAGCAGCACTGACAAGCACTGGCTGCGGGATGGCCTTGGGGCAGTGCTGGGCACCTCTGCGCAGCAGCAAACACCCCAGTGAACTCCGCAGGATGATGGGTAGGGCGGGAAGGCGCAGCAGGTGCAGACAGACACTTGCAAGCCCTTTGGATGGCACCCAAGGGACACCCAGCATAGCAGGCGTACTAACACACACTGTAAAAATCACTCCTACTAAGAGAGGAAAGCACTTCTAGGAGCAGAAGTTGCTCAGCAGCAAGGTATAGAAACAAACCTTCATCATCAGTGTCACCGCTCAGGCTGATGTGGGGCACGGAGAGGGTCATCATTTCCCAGAGAGTCAGCCCAAAAGGGAAGATATCGGCCTTGTCGGTGATCACGCCATCATCTTGCAGAGCTTCCTTGGGCTTCCAGGGCTCAGTGCCAATGTAGCACATCTCTGGGTTGCTCACTGGAAGGAAACAACACAGCTTGGGTGTCTTCTGGGACTTGCAGATGCTCAGACAGTCACAGCTCAACACACAGCAGGTATGTAGCCCCTTGGTTAACTCAGGTGTGCTAAAGCCACAGGGCAGGATCTTCTGGGGGCCCGAACCTATTTTTCTTCCACCCCCATGTAGCCTCAAATCCCCTGTAACCTGCGACTTGCTCCGCAGCAGTGCCAGACCCAGCAGGGCTCGTGCTTCTCTCCCACAGGCCCAGCAATCATAGTAGGGACTGTGGAGAAACCTCTGGCAGATTTCATGCTGGAGCATGTGAGGCCACGCAGAGCGTGCAGAGAACTGAAGGCCAGAACTGTGCTCTGAGCTTCACCCTGCTGTAAAACACCCCGCAATGAAGAAGTGACCTGCGTTTTACCCAGGTGTTTCCCTTCCTCAGCTTGCTCACACACACACACACACCCCCAGGAAGCAGGACAGGGGTGACAGCCCTCACACGGCACTCTTCCCAAACAACACAGGGGGACAATTCCAACCCCATCCCGGCCCTGACGAGGCTCAGCCTCCACTACAGTGCCTCCTGCCAGCCACACAGTCCTTTTGTTCTCTTTACTCCAGCCCAAACCAAGTTCTCACAATTTGTTTAGTTTAATGCCTCCTTGATCTTAATTGTCTAGCCTCAGAAGAGTTGAAGTGATCAGCCCTCAGCCTGATGAAGGCAGCACCAGCTCCAACTCGACCCCGTACACACCACTCCTCAGAGAATGGTGCCACATTTCCCCCATGCTCTCCCTAGCAAATTCCCGAGCTGTCAGCAACCTCAGCTGTTCAAGAAACTTTTCTTTTGCAGGGTTGATCTTCAAAGCCCAGCCTATAACGAGAAGCAAACACCAAAATCCCTCAACACTTCACGGGCTGTTGAGCTTAAATCCTTGCCTGCCGCATGAACGGGGACCTTGCCATCAGCGGGTGCCCATTTTTTCCTCAAGACCACAGGAGCAAACAGCCAAAATCAGGGCTGGGCAGAGAGAACCTCTTCCTGTTAGACCAGCCCAGAAACTGGTACTTCAACCACACTCCTCTCCAGGAGATTATGCTGGGGTGCTGCCTCCAGCTCTCTCAACTCCTTATAAAAGGAAACAGCTACTAATAAAAATGTAGTAGAACAGCTTTATAAATTATGAGGCTGTTGCAGGCCCAAGCGCTGTGTAAAGCAGCGGAGAAAAGCATTCTTGTAATTAACCCAAACACATTCCTGCTGTTCACAGCCAAGCCACGACGCCATTAGACATCTGCTTCTCATTTACATGAAGTCTTTATAATGCTCGCAGTTGGCTCAGGCTTCCTTCTAGCCCTACAAGAAAGATTAATTTACTTAAGTCTTTGGCAAGAGCATCTCAACAGGGTCCAGCAGTGCCTGATCCAACATCCCGTGTACAACGGCACTCACTCCCACCCACTGGAGTGAACACACAATGCAGGAGGGCATGAGGCAAAACCCTGGAGCATTAAAGCTGGACCTTCCGTAGACCCCCTTCACCCCACGCATGGTGCAAACTGCTGCCAGTCCTTCCTTCCAAGGCCCCGGGAGGGTAAGCGTGTTCACTCTGCTCCCGCAGCCGAACTCTGGCAGCCACCAAGCATTCAGGTCCCCTTCCTGGCAGCCTGACCTACCTGTCATGTTCTCATCCAGGGGCAGGGACACTCCCACATCACAGATCTTGATGGCTTCAAAGTCACCTTTGACGACCACGTTTGAAGACTTGATATCCCCGTGGAGCAGCTTCTTATCGTTGTGAAGATACTAAGAGGCAGAGAGAAGCTGTTAACACCCACTTGCAGATAAAGCTATGGAAAGGGACCAAGAGCCATCGCATCTGGACAACAGAGCACCAGCTTCTTCATGTTTAACATATTTAGCCTTAAAACCTCAAGTATGGGTCAATACCTACCTTAACCCATGCAAAAAAAAAGGCAGGTTGTTCCACCCAGCCTAGTTTTGGAGGCTTACGCTTGCCTTTTAGTGAAAAGGGGCTTCTAGCAACAAACACTTGAGAGCAGGTGCGAAGCATGGGCATTAGCTGATGGCCAAGCACACGCCTGCATTGTCCTGGGAGCTCAGAGCTGCACGTCCTCAGCAGCAATAGGACCGGACTCGCTGCCGTGGCCAGGGCAGCTTGTGCTAACTTACCCTGAGCGCTGGCATAGCCAGCAGGAGACTCAAAATCTGTGCTATGGTTTAGACAGAGCACCCCAGCCTCCATTCCCCACCTAAACACAACCTCAGCGCAACAGCTCGGCGAAAGAAGGGACATAAGCCACACCAGCTGGCAGCCGTGGGCATCAGCTAACCATTTTCACTGCCAAGCTCCCTGCAGCTGCCCGGTGCAGAATAAGGACGCAGGAGCCAGCACCAGCCTCCTCACTGGCTAGCAAGCAGGGAGAGCAGATAGCCCCAGGGGAGGGCAGAAGAACGTTGGTGACAAAACCTCTGTTGCAGCTCTTTTTATATTAATTAATATTTAATCTCAAGCTTCAGGGCTCAGTTTTCACCTGATTTCGTACAGCACCCTGGTAAAAAACAACCTACCAAGACCTTAGACAAAGCGTCACAGCACCTGCTCTCCATCTGCCAGCATGGCCTTCTCGCACACTGAATTCATTTATTTTTCCAGTGTCACCAGTGTATACCATTCTGCACAGAACAGCTACAGTTAACAATAAACGTACCTTCAGCCCCCTCGCCATGCTCAAGGCAACTTTGAAAATCATGGCAGCAGGGAAAGGGCCCAACCGTTTTGCACTTCTTTCTTCAATTAAGTCATTGAGAGATTTTTCTCCTCCGTACTCCATGGCCAGACACATGCTTCCATCGTTGGCCTCAGTAAATGCACGGTAACCTTCCAACAAAGATTGATTTGTTAGAGCTGAAGCAGGCACCAGTTGTTTCCATGTGCTTGCCGGCCTGATGGCACCAGAGTGTTTGGGGCTGTTACCCAGGTGCTTTCCCAGCAGCTGCAACCAACCCCCAAAAAATTCATATGCCGGGGGACCTGACTCACAGCTTTACGTGGCGAAGTGAAGCCACAGGAACGTCCATGGAGGCCTGCACAGCCCCAAGCAGGGGCACAAGCCACACACCATGGCAACGTAAAGAAGCCCCCTCCTCCAAGAGAGCCCACAGACACCCCCCATGTTGCTTCCCAGGTCAGCTTTGCACCCCGTGCCAGGGGCAGGCCGGTGTTACCCTGATCTTTGAAAGAGAGAGAACCAGAAGGAGAGCAGCGGCAGAGCTGCAGGACCAACATCCTCAACTGCAAATACAAGGAGCTACAGAAGCAAGACAAAGAGCGGGAGAACATTTGGGAAAGCCAAGCCTTTGTCTCACAGTGGCCATTTCACAAGAGTAAGATTTAATGCTTATACAGATTGTCATGTAATCTTTCTTCCTCCACGTTTTACTCCTGTCTGTAAACAATACTTATCAGGTGGAGCTATGAATAGCAAAGTCTTGCATAACGGCATAGCAAAAGCGTTATCCCATAAATGATTTTCGGCACCTTTTACCAAAGAAAACCCAACAGTGAAATGTTTGCAGTGTGAAAGGTCAAGACCCTATTTGCTCTTCAGTTCCTGCCAGAAGCAAAACATGCCATTTTAGGGTTACAAAGTTTCTTTGCATTTCTGCTATAAGTGATCGAGATAGTTTAAAGCACAAATAAGAGGATGAAGTCAGACAAAGCTGCTGTTCGGACTGGCAGGAGAGATTTTAGACAAGATAAGAGCAGAAATTAAACATACACTAAAGCAGCTTCTCAAAACATTCTTACTACGGGGAGCCAAGACCATGACAGAGCCTCCATTGTCACTCGCAATGGTGTGACATCTGGGTGGGACCTGGAGACTTATTCCTCACGTAGAAGCCACACCAGATACTGCTGTGATATTGCCTCTCCCTCCCCCCGGGATCGGAAGCCAGAGCTGCCTGCCAGCACCGCCCTGGGGCAGGCGGAGGTTTCTCCAGAACCAGCCTGTAGCTCTCCTTGGGCCAGCGCTGTGCTGGCTGCGAGGCATCTCCCAGCTCCCAGGGCAGCCCCAGTGGCTTGCGAGTCCCACCATAACCGTTTCTGTTGGTAACTTGCCCAGAAAACTGCCTCTCAGAGACCAACGCTGATCTCAGTGGGCAATGAAGCACCAAGGGGCTCCAGCACATACCAAATTTTTGGGCAAACCCCACTGAGCCAGTGGAGGATCAAGGCAGAGCCTCACACATCCACCCTTTGAGCACGGTGGCAATTCAGGCTGCCGGCAGTCTGGGAGCACTCTGCACACGCCAGCGGCACCCTGGCTGGTGTCAGCCATGGCGTGGCCAGCAGGGCCGGGGCAGGGACCGTCCCCCTGCGCTGGGCACCGGTGCGGCCGCCCCTCGAGCCCTGGGGTCCGTTCTGGCCCCTCACTCCCAGACAGAGCTTGGGGGGCCGGAGCGTGTCCAGAGCCGGGCAGGGGGCTGGGGCAGGGGCTGGGGCACCAGTCTGATGGGGGGGCTGGGGGGTCAGCCTGGAGAGGAGGGGGCTCAGGGGGGACCCGATCGCTCCCTACAGCTGCCTGGGAGGGGGCTGCAGCCAGGGGAGTCGGTCTCTGCTCCCAGGTCACAAGCGACAGGACAAGGGGGAACGGCCTCAGGCTGCACCAGGGCAGGTTTAGGTTGGAGACCGGGAAACATTTCTTCACCGAAAGGGTGTCCAGCACTGGGACAGGCTGCCCAGGGAGGGGGGGGAGGCACCGTCCCTTAAGACGTGTAGATGTGGCGCTTGGGGACATGGGTTAGTGGTGGGCTTGGCAGTGCTGGGTTAATGGTTGGACTTGATGAGCTTAAAGGTCTTTTCCAACCTAAACAGTCCCATGATTCTGCCACCAGCCACACTGCCCTGGCAGTCCAGGAGCAATTCCAGGTCCCCATCACACAGGGCAAGACTAAGTCAACTTAGTAAGTTCCATGGTGGGCTTGACCAAAGGTGCAGGCAGCCCAGCAACCCATCTCCAAAGTGTAAGGATGGGGCAGGCACAAGTGATGCCCCCACTGCGTGTCCTCCCAGCCGTCACCCCGCCAGGGCTCCAGGAGCCAGATGGGGAGGTCTGTAATCCCCAGCCCTCAGTGCAGGAGGAGCCCAGAGCCAGAGACAGCAAAGAAACCCCACAGCAGCCTCACGTCACATCAGCTGGCTCCAGAGTCGGCTCCAACAGCTTGGTTTGCAATTTAAGGGATACAGGCCGTGCTGGAAACTTACCCACAATGTTTGGGTGCTGGAGGTCTTTCAAAATCTTGGCTTCTTCATTCAGTCTCTGCTGATAGATGCTTTGCTGGCTCCTGTTGCATTTGGAACTAATTTTCTTCACAGCCCAAGGGGAGCAAGACAAGCCTCTGGGAGATCTGCACAGGAAAAGCCACACAACTCAGAACTGCTCAGTTTGTAGGCAGCACCACAGTTAAGGCTCACACCTCACACTGAGGAGGTATCCTGGAGAACACCTCCCTTTATTTTGTGGAATTAATAAAGAACAACGCTGAAATAGTCTGCTAACACACATGCCGCAAAGGTGCAGTGATGCTTTGCCAATATACAGAGCTCCTCCATCAAATTTTCAAGCATTTTAGTTAAGATTTTCATTGATTCTCATTTTCAGGAGGAGCCGAGGCTCGGGGAGGGAAGTAGCTTGCCCAGTAGGCCACAGAAGAGCCAAGAACAGACCCCAAATGCCTGAATTCCAAGCCAGAGAAAAGCTGATGGGGTTATCCCGAAACAATGGGCTCCTTCCCAGGACAAATACCTCCAGCACACACAGGACAGCTGGGATCAGTGCTGGGACCAGCACTGCCAACACCTTTGTCAGCGACACAGAGAGTGGGATCAAAAGCACCCTCAGCCAGTTTGCTAACGACATCGAGCCATGTGCTGCCGCCAACACGCTGCGGGGGAGGAATGCCATCCAGAGGGACCTTGGCAGGTTTGAGAGGTGAGCCTGTGCAAACCACATGAAGTTCAACAAAGCCAAGTGCAAGGTCCTGCATCTGGGTTGGGGCAACCCCCAGTATCAATACAGGCTGGGTGGAGAACGGATTGACAGCAGCCCTGAGGACTTTGGAGTGTTGGTGGATGAGAACCTCATGACCCTGCAATGTGCGCTCGCATCCCAGAAAGTCAACTGTACCCTGGGCTGCAGGCAGAGCAGCGCGGCCAGCAGGTCAGTGAGGGGGCTCTGCCCCTCTGCTCCGCTCTGGTGAGACCCCCCTGCAGCGCTGCGTCCGGCTCTGGGGTCCCCAGCACAGGAGAGACACGGAGCTGCTGGAGCGGGGCCAGAGGAGGCCAGGGAGATGCTCAGGGGCTGGGCAGCTCTGCTGTGGGGACAGGCTGGGAGAGCTGGGGTGGCTCAGCCTGGGGAGGAGAAGGCTGCGGGGAGACCTTAGAGCACCTGCCAGTGCCTAAAGGGGCCGGCAAGAAAGCTGGGGAGGGGCTTTGGGCAAGGGCAGGTGGCAATGGCACACGGGGGAATGGCTTTACATGAGAGAGGGGAGATGGAGATGAGAGATGAGGAAGAAATTCTTCCCTGTGAGGGCGGCGAGGCGCTGGCCCAGGCTGCCCAGAGCAGCTGTGGGTGCCCCATCCCTGGCAGGGCTCAAGACCAGGCTGGACGGGGCTGGGGGCAGCCTGGGCTGGGGGCAGGGGTCCCTGCCTGTGGCAGGGGCTGGGAACTGGATGGTCTTTAAGGTCCCTCCCACCCAAACCATTCTGTAGTTCTATGATACCCAACACCTCTTCCTCAGCTCCATGCCCATTTGAAGGGGAGCAGGGAGCATCTGAAGGTCAAAGATAGCAGCACTTTATTGCTCAGAGCTCAATCACTTTCCAACCCCTGTATTATTCCACGTGAAAAAAGATGCCAAGCCCTATTCCTGAGCACCACATCATGCCTGTGCTCTCACACGTACCTTTTCATCAAGTATACATTGACCCCAGTGCCATATCCAAGCTTCTGCATGAAGGGAGATGCTGGTATAGTGACAGAAACTGGCCCTGCATCTAAAGAGGAAAGAGAAACCCAGCCCCATGAATGACCCCGCACAACAGATCAAACAGAAGCAGCAGCTTTGCAGCTTCTCACTAGGAGCTTTGGTGCTTTAATTACAAATCACATTTGTGACGCTACCACATGTGCTGTGCTACATGCAGAAAGAGTTCAGATTTTTAGAAAAGCTCCTTTCCAAACCACCTTTCCCCCAGTATTTTACCAAATTCCAACTCCAGTCTCACTGAGATGTCATTACCACCCTCGTTAGGTTTCTCACCCTGGACAGTTTTCTATGAAGTTTTATGCTCAAGCCTGATCTTGAGCACAGCTTTTTGTTTCCTGCCTACTCTCCAGGCTAAGCTACTGTACTGGTTTTGGCTGGGATAGAATTAATTTTTTTTTTAATAGCAGTTTGTACGGGGCTGAGTTTTGGACTTGCAATGAAAATACTGTTGACAACATGGGGATGGTTCAGTGATTGCTGAGCAGTTCTTGCACAGCATCAAGGCCTTTTCTGCTTCTCCAGCTGCTCTGCCAGGAGCAAGGAATTGGGAGGGGACAAGGATGGGAAAACTGACCCCAACTGACAACAGGGACGTCCCAGCCTATATGATGTCATGTTCAGCAATAAGGCTGGGGAGAAGGAGAAGGAAGGGGGCAGACATTTGGAATGATGGCGTTTGTCTTCCCAGGTCACCCCTACATGGGATGGGGATAGCCAGACACTCGCCTGCTGACAGGAAGCGGTGAATGAATTCCTGAGTTTGTTTTGCTTGTGCATACGGCTTTTCCGATTAAACTGGTTTTATCTCACTGCAGGAGTTTTCTCACTTTTACCCTTCCGATTCTCTCCCCCATCCCGCTGGGGGGGCAGGGGAGCAAACGAGTGGCTGCATGGGGCCGAGCTGCCCATCAGGGTTAAACCACAATACCCACCCCGACAGGCCAGTTTAACACCCATCACCTCCCTGCAGCAAAGCACTGGGCCCACGGCAAAGCATTCCATTCCCCTGCCAGCCCCTCTGAAGTATTTGGGGCTCACGCCTGAATGCAACTCACCAGGTCTCTCCCTGTGGACCAGGTTGTTCTGAGACTTGAAGGCTTCCATCGCTGCAAACGTTACACCACCTCCAAAAAAGCCAGAGGAAGGCACTCAGGAGGATCTGGGACCACAAGCTGTGCAGGGCTCAAGCCCTGACCCATGCAGGGGCATTACAGACACAGTACATTAAAGGACATAAGTTACAGAAATTACACAAATTACACCCAGTGGGCGTAACTCACTGCTAATTTGGCTTCTCCCAGCTCCTGCTACGCAATCAGGTTGACAGCTGAAGCAGGATGTGCTTTCCATCACACCCAACTCCTTAGGCTCCCTCCTTCCCTGGTGTCACCCCACAGCTTGTCATGGCTGTGTCCCCCACAAGAGCAATTGCCTCAGCTCACAGAGGGCAAAGTGAACCCCATAAGAGGTCTGGGGGTGGCTCTGCAGTCAGGCAAGAGCCTGGGACCAGTGCCCCAAGGGAACCGGCAAGTGATGTGGCACCACGGGAAGGAGCTGGTGGCCAGGGGTAGGGGAAGCGTCCCCAGGCTGCTCCCACCAGCCCGCAGCACAGCTGGCACCACAGCAGGGATGGGACTGTCACCAAAATCGGGAATATGAAGCTCCTTAATGCCAAGGTAGCATGAAGAAGCAGGCATTCTTTATTGCAGTGCTGGACGCACGGGGATTGTTCCACCTGACGGCATCCAGGTGTTCAGGAGTTCCGTATTCCCGGTCCTGGTGACAGGACTGAGGGTCCATCTCTGGGTGACAGGGGATCCCTGGCCGAGGGCAGACAGGAGGCGCCTCCAGGGCCCCACCTCCGGGTGTGAACACCCCAGGTTGGGGGGAGGGGGGGAGGACTGCTGGATGCCACCTCCGGGGGTGGGGGTCCCAGACTGGGGGTGGCCAAGGACTATAGGTCCCACCTCTGAGGGTGAGGGTGCCCCAGGTTGGGGGGGAAAGCCAGAGAGAACTACTGGGTGCCATCTCTGGGGGTGGGTGTCCCAGAGTGGGGTGGGGAAGGACCCCAAGATCCTACTTCTGGAAATGAGGGGAGATTCGGGGCGGGGGGGGGGGGAGGGGGATGGGGGGCAGGAGAGGACTGCTGAGTGCCACCTCTGGGGGGGGGTCCCAGATTGAGAGGGAGGAGATGTCTCCCGGCTCCCACCTCTGCGAAGGGATCCCAGGCCGGGGGCGGACGGGGCGGCCGATGACGGGGGCTCCCAGCCTGAGGGCGGTAGCGGCCCCCCAGTCCCACCTCAGCGGGCAGAGGAGGCCCAGGCCGGCGGCCCGCGCAGGAGGAGGAGCGGGAGCTGCCCACCCCCATGCGGGGCGGCCGACCGAGCCCCGAACGCCCCGGTACGGCGCCCCGGTACGGCGCCCCGGCCCCCCTCAGCCAGCCCAGCCCAGCCCAGCCCGACCCGCCGCCGTTACCTGCCGCCCGCAGTTCGAATCCCGCGCGCGGGAACACCGCCCCCCTCCCCCGCGCTACGGCGGCCGCGGGCGGACAAAGCGCGGCAGGGGGCGGAGCCGAACCGGGGGCGGTGCCTGGGGGGGGAGAAGCTTTGGAGGAGGCGCCTGGGGGGTCCCAAGGAGGTGTGGGGGGTCTCATGGCTTAGGAGGGGCATCTATAAGGAGTCCCCGAGGCCTCGGAGGGTACCCGAGAGGGCATCAGGGTGTTGGGGGTGGGGTGCGTGTCTCTCTGTGGGACCCCTGAGCCCTTGCGGGGGGGTCTCAGGGGGATCCTCAAGCCTTTGGGGGGGTTCTGGAGTGCAGCAGGGTCCCCAAGCCCTTGAGACGGTGTCTGTGGGGTCCTCAACCCGCGGGAGGGTTCTCTGTGGGGTCTCCAACCCATGGGGGGGTTTTCTGTGGGGTCCCCACACCCTTGGGGGTCACTGGGGGTTTCCCAAACCCGGGGGGGGTGGTCCTCTGTGTGTGGTGTCCTCAAGCCTTTGGGGGGGGTGTCCTGGAGTGCAGCTGGGGCCCCAAGTCTTTGAGGGGGTCTCTGTGGGGTCCCCAGGTCCTTGGGGGGGAGTCTCCATGGCATTGCCAGCCCCTTGGTGGAGGTTCTGTCTCTGGATGGTCCCCAAGCCTGGGGGTGTCTCTGTGAGTGGGCCTGGGGGAGAGCTCAGGCAACCCAGGGTGCGCTGCACCCCCACCCAGGGCTGAGCCTGACCCAAGGTCTGTATTTACACACCCCCCATGCACCCCCCTGGACCTCCATGAATCCCCATTGCTCTTTGAACCCCCCCACCCCCCCTTCTGAGCACAGCTGTGTCAGCACGGTGGAGAATAATAAAAAGGCATTTATTTCTCTAATAATAAAACCATTTCAGGAAGCACAGGTGAGATCTGCAGGGTGGGCTGAGCCCCTGCCCTGGACCCCTGCAGCCAGAAGGAGGGGGGGTGCCCCCCCATCATGGTGTCAGGCATTTCACACCAGCGTCCTCAGCGTGACCACAGTTGGTCTTGCCCCAGCTGGAGAAGCTGCAGTGCAGAAGGCTCTCCTCTGTCCCCTTGCAGGAGACGTCGTCCATCCAAATCCTCCCCGTGCCTGCAAAAAACCAGGGATCCAGTGAGTGCACCTCGGTGGATCCCCTCCGGCCAAGGGCACTGCATCCCCGCATCCCAGGATAAGCAGAAATAAATTGAAAAGATAAAGCAGAAATAATTCACACCATTCTTGAACAAAAGGCTTCGTCTGTTATAAAAATTCCCTCCCCTAATTCTATTAGCAATCCTTCTCTATAGTAATATACATAAAATTTGTTAAAATATATATTAGTTCACATTATACATTGCAATATAAAGAGGTAGTGGAGTTTTACTGTAGATTTGTTGTCTTCTTCATGCTTAAAACAAACAAAAGAACTGGAAATCAGGATTTTACTTCTTGGAAGCTTCAAGCCAAATAAAGATAAAGGATGCCCTTGGGCAGCCAAGATAATGGCAGCATCCTACAGCCCCCTGACAGGGGTCTGAAAGCCTCCCACCATGTCCTGGGGCCGGAGATCAGGAACTCCAGCAAGACCAGCTCCAGGGGCATCCGGACCAACAGACAACCAGCGAAAATGCTGCAAAAATAGAGTTGCTTTGCAAAGTTTTCCTGGGATTAGTAATCAGTAGTGGGTTTAAGTGATTAGTTCAGCCTTAGTGTACCTGAACACCTGAAGGGGAGAAGAAACCCATCTGCAATCACATTTGGGAGCCCCGATTTAGCTGGGACACCCCACATGCCGGAATCAATACTGACTCTTGTAGTTTTACACTTCGTATCCCAGCTTTTCTCCTTGGTTGGCATGAATTTTTGTGATGCATTCTAATTCCCCATCACCGCAAGCCCCCATTGCCAAAGCTCTGTGTTGGAGTCGCTGGATCTGGGATGGGGCTGGGGGGAGTCTGTTCCCCAGCCCGAGCCCCCCTCCATGGCAAAACCCTCTGTTTCCTTTGCAATTATTTTTTTTTTTCCCCAAGGGCACTTTCATAGTAATGCAAGGAGTCCCTCAAGGATCCCTACTGGGATAAACACCAGTATGATAGAATCACAGACTCATTTAGGCTGGAAAAGACCTTTAAGATCATCGAGTCCAACCGTTAACCCAGCACTGCCAAGCCCACCACTAACCCATGTCCCCGAGTGCCACATCTACACGTCTTTTAAACACCCCCAGGGATGGTGACTCCACCACCTCCCTGGGCAGCCTGTTCCCAGGCTGGACAACCCTTCTGGTGAAAAAAAATTTCCTAATATGCAACCTAAACCTCCCATACCTTCAACAATGACCATCATCAATGATGGTAGGGTTGAGGGCATCCTCAGAACATTTTCAGATGACACCAAGCTGAGTGGTGCAGTTGATTTGCTGGAGGGATGAGATGCCATCCAGAGGGACCTTGATGGGCTCAAGAAGTGGCCACATGTGGACCTCATGAAGTTCAACAAAACCAAGTCTTCAAAGGTTCCTTCCAACCCAAATCGTGCTATAAATCTGTGAGTCTCCTCATTTGCCCCTGTGCAAATGTGGACCCCAGGTCTGCTTTCATGGGTGATGGGTGCAACAGTCCATCTGGCACATGGCAGGGGAGTAGCCCCAGATTTTGGTGGCCACCGAGCCCCTAGGGACACACAATTCCTGTTCCGAAGGAAACACCCGCAGGAGAGACACCAGCCACAAGCATGTGGCAGTTTGTGGCCATGGCAAGGCACTGTATGTGCCACGCTCAGTGGGAAATAGATGGGGTCCTCCTGCGCCATCAAGGATAACCGAAGGCGGCACAGCGGTGTGGCAGGACCTTTGAGGCCATGTCCCTCTGCATCTTCTGGGCATCCAGAGGCTGCTGGGTTGGGGGATTTGGGGGCTTTCTTTGCCATGCTGAAGGGGTTGCAAGAGATGGAGTGGCAGCTCTTCCCAGCTGGAACAACCCAAGTCAAGGCCATGCCCCAACGCAGGCTCTGCATGATGAGTGTGTCAGGATCCCAAGTGGCTGTTCTAGCTTAGGGGGGTGATAGAGGACCATGGTGTGAGATGGGGAAGAAACTCAGGTGTGGGTAGCCAGGTCAGTGGTGGTGAAAAAACCTCTGTGGTCTCCCAAGGCTGGTGTGAAGGACACCACCTTTTGGAGGAGTCTAGCTGCGCTCACAGAGCAGGTCTGGTAAACCAGTGTGGTCATGGCTAGATGATGGCCATGGTGGCTACCTGCTTTCAGGATCCATGGTCTCCCAGGCAGCCCTGAGCAGTTGGAGAGAAGGCAACTCAAGGAGTTAAAAAGCCTATGTAGAAAGGGAGTGGGCCTGGGCACAAGCATCTTAACCCAACAGTTTGGGGCCAAAAGCCACCCTTCCACCCACCAAAGCGTTCCTGACATTTCCCCTATGTTTTTAAAAGCTTTTTCTTCTTCTTTTTTTTTTTCTTTTGTTATTCTAAAGAGAAAATAGGTTTCAAAAGTCATATCCAACTGAAAAACCCAAAACATTTGTTCAAAAACAACAAGCCCAGGGACAGTCCTCCGGCGCTGAGTCAGCATGTGGCAGGGTGTGTGCACCAAGGGAGCCAGAGCAGGGGAAGGAGCCACCTGGGCCAACGCCAGCAATGTGCTCGCACACGGTCCCACAAGCCAAGGCCAAAATATTTGCAGACACCCGGGGCTGGCTGTGCTGAATAAACCACTGCTCAACCAGACTGAAGCTTCTTGGGCCACCACAGCCCATGTCCTGCTCGTGGGGACCTGCTGGGTGCCTCCAGGCTCATTTTTGGGGGGTCTCTTGTTTATTTATGGGCTGGCCTCATGTACCTATACTGGGCAAGGTGGGAGGAGAGGTGGAAGGACAAGAGGAAATGGCCTCAAGTTGCATGAGGGAAGTTTTAGATTGGATACTAGGAAAATATTCTTCACTGAAAGGGTTGTCCAGCACTGGCACAGGCCACCCTGGGAGGTGGTGGAATCGCCATCCCTGGAGGTGTTTAAAAAAGGTGTCATTATGGTGCTTAGGGCCATGGGTTAATGGTGGGCTTGGCAGCCCTGGGTTAACAGTTGGACTTGATGATCTTAAAGGTCTTTTCCAACCTAAATGCTGCTGTGATTGATTCTATGATTCTAAAGGTCTTACCTTGGCCGAACCGGGCCATGCGGTACACCTCCTCAGCGCCTCGGAAGCCCAGCATCCGGCACACCACATCTCCATCCTTCTTGTCCCAGCCATCGTCGCACACTGTGCCCCAACGCCGGTCGTAGAAGACCTCCACCCGTCCCTCGTGGGAGCCAGAGCCGTTCACCAGCCGAATCATCCCCTCCTCAGCAGCTGCTGGTGGGAAAAGAGAGGGAGGTCAGAGGGGCAGCGTGGTGGCATCTCCAAATGCTGCCCCTCATCTGCCTTGGTCCACCTTCTGTGCCCTCCCTTTGGCATGCACGGCTGCAGAAAGCACTGGGTGATGGACCCTCAGGAGACCTGAGGACATCCCACCACTATTGGGTATGGTACTGGAGGGGTCCCATCAAATCCAGGGTTTTGTTGGAGGAGGCTAAGCCTTGCAATGGTTATGCCAAGATGGGAAACCCATTTGCAGCCTAAAAGTGCTGCAGGGAGGGCAGACGCTAAGCAAGGGTCAGTCCTGAAGCCATCAAGGTGAGACCAGAGACAGCACAAGCTTGTGATGAGAAGAGAGACCTGAGCAACCGATGGAAGAAGCGAGATGGCCGCAAAACCAGGGCACAAAGAGTTTCCAAAAGGGACTATGAAAGGGGACAGCAGGTCACGAGGAGGCTCTTCCAGCCTGGAGACAGGACCCCGGATCAAGTCCACACTACCTGGCTGGACCCTGACCTCATGCTTGAAGTGAGAGGGGGCTCACACCAGTCTGAAATGCCAAACTGGGATGAGAGGACATGGCTTATCCTCCTTCCCACCATGGCATTGCTCCCTCCATGCCCAGCTGGCTGCTCAGCCTTCTTCCTCCCATCACCGCCCTCCTGCTAGGCAAGACCAGCATGGTCACCCTTCATCCTTCAGCCAGGGAGAGGCACGGGGCGGCAGTGGTTTATCTGACGGGGGAATGGCCGAGGACCTCAGCTCCAAAAACAAATCACAACGGCTCTTCCTCCACCCGCAGCCAAGGAAACCCAGCAAAAGAAACACACCACAAACCCTGTTATTTGGGATGAAAAAGGGGTTGAACAGTGAAAAATCACTGTCAGGCAGCTGGGCTTGCTCTGTGACTCACCATGGGCTGGGACAGCCACCGAGGGTGGAGCTGGGCTCCCCCAAACAACGTTGTATTGCAGCTGCTCAGAGATTTTTGATTTAAAGACATTTTCTGAAAGCCAGGGCTTGGGTTTGGTTCTTCCCCCCCACCCCCCCACCCCATCCATGCTCAACGACATTATTTCTCCAATGCAAAGATAAATGGGGTTTGGATTGCTGTGTGAAGCATTTCCAGGCAGGCCGAGGTCTCCTCCTTGATGACCGTCGATGCTCCAGCTCATCTCTCTACATTCCATTCTGGTCACTGGTGGAGAGGGGGTCAAGGGGCTGCGCCCCGTTTCTACACCATCAAACCCACCACCACCACAGCTGCCACTAAAGTCCCAGCAATGCAAAAGGGAACAAAACCTTTTTGTCTGTGATTTTGCCAGTACATGGACCATGGCAGGTTCTCAAGTGATGAATCCAAAAGGTCTCCACCTCACCAAGAGGTGACCATTGCAGAAGGAGTTGTGAAGAGCTGGGTAAAATCTGACACTGGTCCAAGATCTGCTCTAACTCCATGGTGGTGGGATGTTGCGGGCAGTCGTGCTTAGTTGAGGTCTCTTTAGGCACCCTGGCCAACCAAGCTAGTGACCAAGTTGGCCATAGTGGATGAAGCAGGGTCCCAGCCTGCCCCAGTCTCTCGGGGCTGGGGGGTGCAGAGTTAATGGGACATTTAGAGACCAGAGCTGCGTTTGGGACCTGCTGCACAGAGATGCAATGGGTTTTGGCACTGCTGACGGGCTGGGGCCTGCACAAAAGTTGCTTTTTTCATGTTTCAGACTCTGGGTTTTCCCTGGCTTGCTCCCAGCGGGAACAGGGCCACCTCCTCCAATGACCTCCAGAAAGCACAGTCCTTGCTTGGCCTTGGCACCACCTCATCTCCCACTTCCAGGATCTGCTCAAGTTCAGGCTCAAGAACGAGTCTAGAAAACCCGAGCGTGTTTTACAGGATCTGGGCAGAGCATCAGGTTCACCGAGGAGCCAGGAAACATCTCCTGCTGCCCCTGAACCATCTCGCTGCTATTGTCCACAGCTCTGCTACAGACCTGGAGGGGTGACATCACATCTCAGCAGAGGGGCTCCTTCGGGATGCTGCTGGCTGTCTCCTTCAACCAGTCCCTGCTATCTGGGATGAGGTGTCTCCTCCCAGCCTTCGAGCAGCTTCACCAAGGCAGCTTCCTTGGCTCACCCCAGGGATGGTGTCATCAGCGGGCTGGATGAAGTGACTCTTCCGAGGCAAACATGTGCGCTGGAGCTGTGGACGCTGCCTGGAGCTGCCAGGGGAGCTGCTCCTGCCAAACTAAGCTTGTGCTGGGTCCAACACCAGTGTCCCCTGCTAGGGAGCCAGCCCAGCCTCCCTGCTCCAGGCAAGATCCTGGCCAGGGAAACCCAGGGTCCAGCACTTCTCCACTGCTCAAGTCAAGGTGGCAAGCCACACAGCATCACCTTCCTAGTTCCACATGTTTAGTGACCCTAGGCACCAGCACCTGGGGAGTCCACCTGCCTGCCTGATCTCCGAGCACCATGCAACACTGGGGCTTTGGAACCATCATCCCTCTTGCACCCTGGAGCATCCCAGGGCAGGGAATCCTTCCCTGGGTGCTGTCACCTCATGTCTGTGATGGCTATGGGAAAGAAATAGCTAAATGGAGCATGGAGCCCACCGGCAGGCATAACCCCCTCCATCCACAAAACCATCCTGCTCTGCCTCCAGAGCTGCCCACGTTCCCTGGTGCCTGGAGAACAGGCAGGCGACCGATGGTCCAGGACCAGTTCCCTATATCCAACATCAGGTGGTTGCTCATCCTGTCCAGGACCAGCTCCATATCTCCAACCCAAGCCAGTTGCCAGTCCCAAAGCCCTCATTCCTCCAGCTGTGAGCCTGTTCTCACCCCAGCTCTTCACTGGATGCTCTTCAAAGCCCATGCATGCTGGAAAACGATGACTGCTTCCCCAAGAGGGGGCAGAGATGCACAATCAGGGCACGGATCCAGGCACAACCAAGACATTCGCATTAATCAGCAGGGTGAGGGTTGCTAATAAAGCCACAGAACTCAGCCATGTAAGTCCTGGCCACTACCCTTCCACTTAAGCCTCTAATAAGCATTACTTAGAAGGCTAATAAAAGCTAATAAAACCCAGAAGTCTCCTCCCAAACCAGGGCCAGCTGCCTGTAACATCCCCACAGCCCTGCCCAGCCCAGCCCAGGGCTGTTTCAGTGCCCGTGAGCCCTGGGGACTGCAAAAGCTGTGGCCAGAGCCAAGGCTGTGCCCAGGTACTGGCCCCAGCAAGCTGGTGAAGCCATCAGGAGACACACCAGGACCCAAGCAGGGTTGTCCACCTTGTTGGGCTGCAGAAGGTTGTTCTAGATCAGGCCCTCCTAGGCTGCAGCTCCAGAACAGCACAGGAGCATCCCAGCTGTGCTCTCTGCCTGCATCAACCTCCTGCCTGCAAAGTGGCCTGGCCTCATCCATGTTGGAGCAGGTCTATGGCCCCTTCCCTCTCCAACACACCCAATAAACCCTGAGAGCATCATCCTGTGCATGTGCATTTGTTTTGCTTCAGCAATTACTTCCAAACCCCTTGACCTCCCCCTGGCCCAGCCCCCAGAACCAGCAAAACAGGAAAGGAAAAGCTAAAGAGGAGAAATAACTCCAGGTGGCTGAGAAAACAAGGGCCTGATTCTTTGCAGATGGGCTGAGATATCATCTCCTCCCTGGTAATGGACACCATCTGCCCCTGGTTCCCTGGGCTCCCCATCATCCTCTCCCTCTGCCCCTGCTCTGCTCTGGCCCCTTTGGTTTGGGAATATGGATGCAAACATCAAGTCACCAGGAGGTAGAGGTGGGGTGTGTCTACCAGGACATTAAATAGTGATATACTCCATCATTTGTACTTTGCAGAGGGAAACTGGCTGCGCTTGCCCATCAAGCAGTGGCTGGAGGGGACTGTGGCCCGCAGTCTTTGCTGGGGTGCTGGTGCATCCCACCATGATGCTCCTTGCTCCCCAGCTACCTCTGCTGCTGCTTCCCTTCTAACCCTGCCACATCCTTGCTCTTGCTTGGCACCACTGGGTGTCATGGTGGCTGGCAGCTGGGACCTGGAGCTCCTGCTTGGGTGCCTGAGGCAGGAGGGATATCCTCAGGAAGGCAAGAGGGATGTCCCCAAGGAGGGATGTTCCTAGGGTGGCAGAAGGGATATCCTCAGGAAGGGATGGCTCTAGAGGGACAGGGGGGATATCTCCATGGAGGAATGTCCCTGGAGACCCAGGAGAGGTCCTCAGGGAGGCAGGAGGGATGTCCCGAAGGAGAGATGTCCCTGGGGTGGCAGGAGGGATGCCCAAAGCTTTGAGGAAACCCTCAGCATCGCCAGGGGTCTCAGGGACAAGCTCCCTGCACAGCATAGCTGTAGCACAGCAGAGGGTGGGCAGGATCTGGCTCCATGCTCATTCCCTGGCATTTCTTGGCTTGCCAGCCCAGAAAGCGAACACTGGGGATCACTGGGCACTTGCTGGTCTTGGCCCCAGAGGAAATCCCAAAGCAATGGCAGAGCTGCTGGGCATGGGAGGTCGGCAGCACATTGTGGCCCAGGTGCCTCCATTCAAACAGGCATTTCCATCTCGAAGCCCTGGAAAAATGCTTCTTCAGCCAATTCTGCCCTGGGGCAGTGGATGGGAGATGTGTCCTTCCAGGCCTTCATTTCTCTTGCTGCCAGCTCTAGGATGTCCCTGGGTTAGGGATGATGCTGTTTGCCAGCAAAACACCTGTGAGGGTGGGAGAGCTCAGCCCTGAGCTTGATCCTGTTTGTTCCCCGGAAAAAGCAGGCAGTGAAATCTCCCAGCCAGCTTCGGGCATCCTCAGTCCAGCCCCATCAGCCTGGCCCAGGATCTCAGCACGCTGATGGCTCCTGGGGCTGCAAAGCAAAGTGCTTCCCCCTGCTTGGCTCTGCCTTAACATCACAACCACTTTCCTCGAGCATTCTCAGTCCTCGCATGGTGCTGACATCCCTTCACCCTTCCCGCCAGCTTTGGCTCCTCCTTGCCCCGGCAGGACAAAAGCATGGGACTCAGCAGCCTTGTCCTGGCAGCAACTGCTGCTGTGCTGCCCTCTTGGCAGATGCATTTCCCCTGCAGGCTCCTAACCCTGCAAACACCACCGACACCATGCACGGAGCACCAGCGAGATGACCAGGAGCAAGAGCTTACCCATGCTGCTGCCACCTCGGTCCCCTTTCTCACCCTTTGGGCCTCGGTCACCTGTGAAAAGAGCAAGCACGGGGCATAAATCTTGTTAAAATCAGATTTTTACTGGATATCCTGCTCTTAAGTAAAGCTGTGTGTCTAGCTCTTGGAGGGCTTTCTCAGTATGGGGAAACTGAAACAGCAAAAGATTTGTCAGCCCCTCTGCTGAGTCCCCAGCCATGCTGCATGGTGATGGCACCCACCTTCTCGCTCCTTTGGCTTCTCCTGGGATGCTTCTTTTTAAAGGCAGAACCAACCCGGCCCTGGGAAAGCACAGCTTCATACAGGGTTTATCCCATGTGGGGCCAGCTGCTCCCCAGGCTCTATGTGTTTGTATTTCATGCCCAAAGTGGCTCTTTCCCTCTGTATCTGCCAGGGGGGGCCTGCCCTGGGTAACCCCTCAGTGGGGGGCTTGGGGCTGTGCAATACGCCCCTGCTCCCAGAGCAAGGTAAGGATGGGAGGATGGGGAACCCCCCAGAAATCCTCCTGGGGTGCATGTCCCTTAGCAGATGGAGGATGGAGGGCTGCTGGTCCCTCAAACCATCCCACCTACTCTGCTACCCCACCTGCCCTGAACAGCCAAAGCCCTGGCTGCAGGGCAGCAGCAGAGCAGGAATAGAAGAAAGCAAACCCTGAATTTGGGGACGAAAACCCTTATTTGGGGCTAAAACTGCTTCATTTGGCAGGGATCAGGGACAGAGATGTGGCTTCTTGCAGCCTCAACGGAGCATCGACCCTTCCTGCATCCAGCTGGTGCCTCCTTATGAGTGGATTTGCTGAACCCAAACCCTGACCCACCAAGAAGCAATGATGCCGGGCGTTCAGACCAGCTGGATAAACAGGCTGCCTTCAAAACCATGCCTATTTCCATATAAAAATAATAAGCTCAATAATTATCTGTGTCATGGCTTGGCTTTCCCTGTATCTCGCAAGCACGGGCTGCCTCTGCCTGCATCCCACCACCTCCCTTAATCCCTGCCCCCTGCTCCTGGCAGGCAGCAGCTGTGTTTTCCCGTGGTGAGCACCACTGAAAACATTGTCCTGAGTGGGACCATGGGCTTGGCTTTGCTGGTCCTGGCTTTGCCCCAAGGCTGCAGAGGGAAGGGGCCAGGGAAGGCTCCAGGCTGCTCCTGCCAATGATGCTCCAGGCGAGTCCCAGCCCTGCAGCACAGCCCCGCTTCAACATATCCTTCTCTTTTGTCTCCGTGTAAGAACAACAAACAACACACATACACACACACGCTCAGAAATTTCTTATAAAATAAAATATTAAAAAAAAAAAAAGAGAGAGAGACCGCGCAGGAAATTCTTGCCCTTTAACTTGGAGGCTCTGGGAAGGCGAGATTGCTCCCCTGGGCAGCCGCAGCTGTGTCAGATGGAGGAAAGCTGCCTGCAGCCTGCCCGCTGATGGGAACCAGATGACAGCAGCCCCCTGAGCAGCGGGAGAGAGGCCAGAGATGCTGCTCGCCAGCACGTGATGGTACTGGGACACTGGAGCAGCCCATGCTCTCCACCACCTTCCCTCCCCAGCCCCAAGAAAAGGGGGTTGGAAAGCAACAGTTACGATTCTGATGTGTTTGTCCTCAAAACTCCAGCTCTTCTAGAGCAGAAGCACTTTCCCTGCAGGGTCCGGGCTGCATCCTATAGGGCATCCTATAGGAATGATGGAGAGAGCTGAAGGTGGAAAGGTGGAGCTCAAGGGACAGGAATGTATCAGCTGCACTGGTCAGGAATGCTGTGGGCTGAAACTCCTGGAGTGAATAACTGCTGTGTCTTGCTGGTCACAGGAGGTGACAGCAACCAGGACAAGCTGGGGACTTCACAGATGCTGCAGGAGAAGGAAACACTCTTAATGATGGGAGACAACTGTCACAAATGGTTAGAAACTGTTCAGAAAAAGACTAAGGCAAAAAAACTTGGCACAAATTGAAACCATACTGCACCGCTGCAAGAGGAACAGGCTGCCCAGAGCAGCTGTGGGTGCCCCATCCCTGGCAGGGCTCAAGGCCAAGCTGGACGGGGCTGGGGGCAGCCTGGGCTGGGGGGAGGGGTCCCTGCCCATGGTGGGGGGTGGGACTAGATGGTCTTTAAGGTCCCTTCCCACCCAAACAATTCTGTGATCTGTTTCTACAAAGTGGCAGGGCTGGCAGAAGGCAGCAGAACCCATGGTAAGATGTCTCCAGATCTGTTTCTACAAAGCAGCAGGGCTGGCAAAAGGCAGTGGAGCCCATGGTGAGATGTCTCCAGCAGCCGGGAATGCTGCGGGGAAAAACAAGGGCTCCTGGCACAAGGCAGAGCAAGACACCCAGCACATCTTCAGGGCCAGATGCTGCTCTCCTAGGAGCCCTGATGCGGGTGTCATTAGCCAATGGAGTGCACCAAGGTCTCCAAAAAGCAGTAGATAGGCTCAGCTTAAGGATGCTGAGCAGTTAAAAATGGGTCCAGGGGCTCTTGAGGAGCAGGAACTGCTTATGAATGGGAAAGGAGGAGCCAGTGCAATGGGAGCTGCTGGAGGAGGCAGTGAGGGCAGCCCCAGGAGCAATCCTGAGATCACCTATGGCCTGGGACAGTGACACCATGCACACCACCATGCTCTCTGCAGGACAGCTGGACCTCTCCCAAATGTCACTGGGAACAGCCCATCATAGGAGCTGATGCTGGTTTGGGATGGGTCAGTGGGTCTAACCCAAAGCACACTGTTCTGGGTGTGCTTCCACTTCCCATCCCTGACCTGCACTGCTGCGCTAGGTTTAAGCTGAGTTGGTTTTTTGCTCGGGGTTTTTTTGTTTTGTTTTGTTTTTGTTTTTTTTTTTAGTTTCATATACATCTGGCAGACAAAAGACCCTTGAAAAGAAAGAAGCACTTTATGGACGATGCCAACAGATTCACGAGGGTGCTTTAAAACACATCCCATCCCCTGTGCCTTGTGCTTCCCTATCCGCCTTGGCTTCTCCCATGCAGTCCTCCAAGTCCCTTCATTTCCTTGCTCTCCTGGAAGGCTTTTCTCCTTCTTTTCTCTTTTTCCCCCCTTCTTGTCTCTCTTTTCTCCATAGAAGCTCTTTGATGAGCAGAGGACAGCCCCTTTGGTGGCAGAACTTGCTGACTTCACCCTGAGGTCAAGCCCAGCTTCCTGAGGTATCAGGGCTGGAGAGCATAACCAGCTGGGGGCATCCCTGCGAGCTGGAATGGAGAGAGCCTTGGGGCTGGGACAGAGCCCATCAGTTCAGGAGAGCCCCTCATTGGCATCACTGCTGGTCCTACCAGGAGGTCCTATCCAGTGCCTTCACTCAACAAGTGTCAAGGTTTTGCTTGGCCATTTCCCACAGGAGGTGAATCGGTGCAGTTCCAGCTGGTTCTTCTGGACTGTGCACACAATTCTGGCACAGACACTGTGACAAGTGACCCTCAGCTCTTCCCATGGCAGAAACTTGGTCCCCACCAACGTCCTGCTCCTGGGCATCACCTCTGTTCCAAAAATCAGTGCTTCTGAGAGAGGCGGGGCACAAGACCTGCATAGCTCATGGGAAAGGATGTCACCAGAGGAGGGTGGAAAGAGCTCCTGGGTGTGCAGGGTGAGGTGGACCACTGTGGTCTCGCAGGAGTCCCCAGGAGAAGCTGCCAAATCCCCATCTTCACAGGCAGAAAGATGTTCTGCCTTCAGCAATATGCCAGAAAACCTCCTCCTTGCTTACACATGGTATTTAGGAAGGGGACTTCTCTTATTGCCCTGAATTTATCTATAAATTAGCCATCCTTACCATGGCTCATTTACTGCTGTTTCCTCCTGAAAGTGTTCCCTGCATGATGTTCTCCACAGAAGAGTGAAGATGACTGATGTATACTCACTTTCCAGAAAAATTTTCCTCATTTGGAAATGAGGAAAATAATACTCCACTGGGGTAATTTTGAGGGAAAATGCATCAAGGATAGGAAAATATCAACAAGGGAAAATACTCAGGACTCTGCTGCGGAGAGGACAAGCTGTCCCTTGACCAGGTCAGACCATCACTGTGAGACGGTTTGACCTGGGATTTTTGGTGAGGAGGCTCAGATGCTCCCCACCCCAGGACAGGCTGCATTTCCCAGGGAACCAATAGCTCTCTTGTGCTCAGAAGAAAGTCATTATAGAAGTGTAAGACTAGTGCTGCAGAAAAACAGGCCTTTACTTAAAGCCCGGTTTTGGACCATTGCCTGGCTCTGTCTGTTTCCTATAAATTTCAGAGAATCCCATAAACCATAGAAATTCAGTGCTTTCTGCCAGTGTGGTTTGTTATTTAATGGAGAAGGGGTTGGATGAAACCCTCTTATCTGAGCACCCCTGACCTCCAGGAGGTGGGAAACAGGGGCTGTAGTTTGGGGCTTCCTTCGTAGGGGACACATCCAAGCCCTGGAGATGACCTCCATCCACATGGGCCAGTAAGAGGAGGTGGAAGCCAGGACCCCTGTGCGGGTGCTGGGCTCTGGTGGGACCTAGAGGTGGTTCATCCCTCCAGAGAGAACACCTGATGGCTTGGCCACTGCAGAGTCATTCTTACCCCAAACCAAGGATGCCTCTGAGAAATGCATGAGGAAGAGGGTGCATCAAGGCCACAGCCGGTGGAGCCCTGGAGACAGCTTAATCTTCTTCAAGCCAAGAGGCCTCCTCAGGTACAGGGTTTACTCTATACCAATGAAAGGATGATAGCTAGAAGCAATGCACCAAATGGCAAAGGTCCATCAACGCTTCGGCATGCCACCTGACCCATCATCTCCCAAAACCAAGAGCAGAAGTGCTTCATCTCCCTGGGGAAGGGGGCTTGAGATGCAGACCAGCTTTGTGGAAGGGTCACCAGGCTTGGGGAAGTTGATATTCTGCTACTGTGGTGTGCCCACAGCTTTCCCCTGAAGGCAGGGCTGTGCTGGGGGTGGTCTCCACCACCTCCTGGGCTGGTAAGTACTGGAGAAAGGCTTCAGCCTCAGGGTTGTGTCTCCAGAGAGCTCCTTGGTGGAGCTGTGATGCCCACCATGGGGTTTGTTAACACATCTCAGCACTGACCCAGCACAGCAGCTATTAACGTATCTGTCTTAGGGGTGGAAATGTGATGCAGGAGTCCATCAACCTCCTCCCTCCAGAAGGGACACATTCCCCAGGGATGTGTTTTGCAGAACAAATCTGGCATCAGGGTTTGGTCCTCTACTGAAGCCCAATTCAACCGGCCCAGGCTCCCTGGGATAATTTGTTTGTCTAATGAGTGCTTGGCACTGGCCAGTGAGAAAAGCCCACTTTCCTCTGCTCCGGGGAAGGAAAGGAAACTGCGGTCCCAAAACATGTTGTGGTTTTGGTTGGCGGACCTCGGCGTTTGATGCACTGCCAGGAACATTTCGGCGCCGATGTCTCCCTTGCGTTAGTATCCAGGGGCTAGTTTGACCTCCTGCAGCATCAGACCAGGCGTTTTCATCCTGCAGCTCCAAGTCCCGCACCCCCACAACACGACATTGCAATCCTGGAGGCCAGAGTTATCTCCAAAAAACCCAAGAGACAGTGCTGCAAAACAAGCATGAAACGCTGGTTTCTCTGTTCCTGCAGCACATAGGGCTCTGTGCCCCACTGGCAGCCTCTGCTTTGGTGGGAGTGTGGAGACTTGCCCCAGCCACATCAGCCCAGAAACCCTGGGCTTCCAGTTAGATGGGATGGGGCGATGGAAATAGCACCCAGCAGTGTCCTTCAAAACTACACGGCCCTGCATAAATATCATCTAACCAGTCATGTGGCCTGGAGAGCCATCTCCAGCAGCTAAGGGGACCCAGGTGGTCAGCTCGTACCTGGACTGGGGTGACTGGGAGAGTGGTGGGCTGAACAGAGCCATTGTGTCAGTAAGGTGGGTGATCACAGAAGTGATGGCTCAAGGGAAAGAGGACCAGATGGGTGCTAATCTTGCAGGCAACCTTCTTGCCTTGAGCTGCAGCTCTGGGAACTTCACGCTGCTCCCTCAACTACAGGAGGTGGCCACTGGCAACACCTCATCTCCTGCGTCTTCTTTCTGCTTGGACCTAAAGCTTGCTGGGGCTGCACCAGGAGGCACTGGCACTGGGAGGTGGATGGCATATTTCTAGGAAAGGTCCTTCTAAAGTCACCACAAAGTGCAGAAGGGATAAAAGATGTGCTCCTGCCCCTAGACTGCAAGGGGCTTTCTGGTGGCATGCAAGATACAGAAGATGGGCACTGCTGTGGCTACCACATGTGAAGGATGAGCCACCAGAAATGATGTGGAGGTCTCACGCCAACCCCTGCCCCTGGCAACAACCAGCACTTTGGAGGACATACAGGAAAACTGGATACCAGCTCTAGCCAGCTCACCAACGTGATGCCAAGTTTGCAGACAGAGCACAGAAAGACATGTAAAGAGGACATTTTCCTTCAGCTTTCACACGTGCAATTCACACAAGGAGCTCAGTGCATGAAAGCGAGAGCTTGCAAGATGAATAACACATGGGACCTCCAGAAGCACAGCAACACCTGCTGCCTGGAGTGCCGCCTGCAGGGGCTCCGGGCATTTTCCAGACACAGACACTGGTCTGTGGCCATGGCCTGAGGTCCTGGTGGCCAGCGTGGCCACATCCCAGGTCAACATCATCCATAAGCATGAGATGAGGGGAATACACCATTTTGGCCACTGGTGACCAGGGCAGGCTGCAGGCAGGGCAGCTCTGCCCAGGGTGGCGCACCTGCCTTAGGGTGGATTCTTCCTGCCTCCCCCTGCCCACAAGGCGTTTGGAGGCAGAAAGAGCATGTTTTAGGATTCTCCATCCCTTTTTAGGTTGCAGCGTGGAACTTCTTTTAAAAAGTCTCCTGGGACAAATCCATCCTGCTAAATAGATGCGTGGCCACTTCCTACACCCACAGCTTCTCCCTGCTCTTAGCCAGGGTGTGGTGAGATTCTCCAAAACCACAGAGAGACAGGAAAGGTCACCAGAAAACAAACACAAGGCTATTCCTAAAACCCTTGCTGGGCTGCCCTCAAGCACGTGAGGGCAGCCCAGCAAGTCCCCACAGGGCTCTGGGGAGGGCTTAGTGCAGGCAGCACTGTCCGCCTGCCTGTGCTGAGCCCCACTACATGGCAGAAGCATCACAAACCCAACTGGTTTGCCCCTCTCCCTTCAAGCCCGACTCTCTCCACCACTGTGTCTTGGTGGAAAGATCTCGGTGCAGAGGTTGCTTATGTGCATGCGCCCAGCTCAGCAAGACTTCCTCTTCCCCCAGGAGCTCCAAGTGGGTCCCAAGCCACAGGACCCACCACTCTCACACCCATGACCAGTGTCTCTGTCCCTTGTCCCAGTGGTCTCCAGAACCAGTTTGATGCCCAGCAAGCCCAGCCAGACCCCACGACCGACCCGGGAGCATGCACAGAGGCTGATCCTTACCTTTGAATCCCCGCATCCCCACTGGACCTGGAGGGCCAAGGTCTCCTTGGTCACCTTTCAAGCCACGTGGTCCTGGTGGTCCTCTCTCCCCGGGTAGCCCTGGGGTGAGGACAAAGATGCAAAAATGACCCTGTTGCAGCAGAGACCTACACAAACCAGATGTGTGCATGCGCGCGCACACACACACACACACACACACACAGAGCAGACGTGCCAGCAGATGTGCCAGCTGGTCTCTGATTCTTTGCCAGGACTTTGGGACTATCAGGAGACACCTGAAAGTCCACCTCATCCTCTCTTTCTGCCCCTGCCCCCGGATACAGGACCAGTTTAACCCATAGACAGGCTGGTGCTAATGCAGCTCTGAGCATCTTAAAGGTCAGATTAAGGTAACTGGGCTCCAAAGTTGGGAGATCAAGGAGGAAATGCAAAAAGCCAGCATGGAGCAGAGACTCCCAAGGAGGCATGATGTGCCCAGCATGAGTGGCAGGTCCCTTGCGTCCATGCACACTGACCAGGTGAGTTTGCTGTTTATTGGAGAAGGGTTTGGACTAAAACATTTTCTCTGAGCACCCTGACCACCAGGAGGTGGGAAATGGGGGCTTTACTCTGGGAGTTTGGGCTCCCTTTGTAGGGGACAAATCCAAGCCCCAGAGATGTGCTCCATCCACGTGGGCTAGCAAGGGCAGGTTGAGTGAGGGACCCCGTGCTCTTGGTGGGCTCTGGTGGGCTCTGTGGGTGGTGGTCCCACCAGATCAACCCAGCAGAGCCTGAGCCTAAGCCTGAGCCTGAATTTGGATTAGATCCAAAGCTCCTTGGGGAGAAGCTCCTCCAGCACCCCAGCTCAGCCCCTTGCCTGGCACGATGCTGCTGGTCTCCCCTGCCTGTGTGGAGGGAGCCCTGGGTTCCCTTGGCACTGCGCCATCTGCCCCTCCTGGGCTGGGCTTTTCCAAACTTAGTCATATTTTTCTCTGGTTTAAGAGGAAAAAAAAGCTGCCAGGAGGAATTTGGGCACCAGCTCTAGTGGACATGGTCTGGGGATTAATGCTTTCCGTCCTATGTCCAGGCAGCACGTTGCCTCCCTCCCAGGTGGGATGCTGCAGCATGTCAGGACCTGGCTTTGTATTTGGGTAGACGAGCTAGGGAAAAGGCAGGATAGTAGATTCGCTGGGAAAAAGGGGATTTACCAGGGATGCTTTACAATGCCTGGCTGCACCTGAATCTGACCTTACATCCAAAGGGCTGGTGCTGTGACCACATCCAGAAAAGCACCAGAGAAAGCAAGACAAAGACTTAAAAATAGTGGCCCTTTCAGCAACTCTTCCCAAAGGTGAACCCTCCAGAGATTGTTTTGTTTTCTGTTTAAATAAAAAAAAAAGAAGAAAAAAGAAGGAGAAAAAAAAAAAAAAAAGGAAAGAAGCCAGACAATGTATTTCTGATGCTTGTTACACCCAAGAAAAACAGCCATGAATCTGTCAACGCAAAAAAATATAGCCGTCGGTGAAACGAGCACGGGCAGCCAGCACTGAGAAGGGCTTTGGGAGAGTGATCCGGTTTCCAGGCTGGCTCTGCCGCGCTTGGCTGGTCCTGCCGCCCACCAGGGAGCAGGGAGAAAAGGTGGACCAAAACGTGAGGTTTTCAGCCCAGCTCAGTACCAGCAGCTGAGATGCGCAGCGCTGAGGTGCTGAATCTGGCTCTGACACCGATAGTCCTACGTGGATCATGTCTTCAGCAGTCAAAGTGAAGCCAGGGCTGGACATCCTCTGGGATGGGGAAGATCTGTGCCTCAGGCAGGATCAATTGGCAAGAGGCTCCTGGGGACAGAAAGCCCTCAGCAAAGGGGATCCTCCATCACCTCTGTGCCATCACTGGCTCCTGGATGCTAAACCAGTATTTCTAAGGTTTGATTTAAAATTAGAAAGGCTGAAGCTGAGTCCTGTTTCTCGGAGTGGGGGGCATCTTCTGTTCTTTTTCTAATTGCATTTCTCTCAAAAACAATAGTTGGAATTAAGAAGTGGGGGAAAAAATGGCATTCTTGGCATTCAAAAAAGTGTCCTATGAAAAGCCTCAGAGCTGCAGCCGGTGGCCGAGTCACTCCTGCCAGGCTGGAGAGACCCCATGCTGGGTCCCCATGTGCTGCCAGGGGGGTGCAGGCCGTAGGGCCAGCCCTGGTGCCTTGTAAGGGCTTGGCTTTAGAGACCACAGGGTGGTGGCCAGGTTCTGCAGGAACCTAGGCTGGGTGGCTGTGTCAAAGGAGCCTGGGGGCATCAACCTACAGGTGATGGACCCTTGCGGCTCTCGGCTCTCGGCTCTCACTGTCCTGGGGCCAGCTGGGAGATGAAAGAGACTTTTTGCCACTCAAGACTGGCAGTCTGGCAGGAGATGGGGCAGCAGATTAACCCCGTTGTTCTTCAAGACCTGTGCATAGCCAGCAAGGTCCCAAGAGATAGGTTGGGAAGTCACCAGGAGGCATCCCATTGATTCTGTGGATTTTGGGTGAAGGCTTGCAGGGTTATGGGCATCCTGGATGTGTTGTTCCTTACCTCGCAGCCCAGGCAGGCCAGGAAGACCAGGTTCACCCTCTATCCCTTCATTGCCTTGGTCTCCTTTAGGTCCTGGTGGCCCTGAAAAACAACAGGTATATTGGAGTGCAGCCATTGCACCCCAGTTTTGCAGCTGTGCAGCAGATATATGAGTGCATCCACCCACCCACCCTTCACCAGTTGTTATCATTTATCAGGTATCCAGGGACCTCTAATAAACACAGACCCCTGCAGACAGGAGCAAAGTGACAGTGAGGCAGCTTGCCAGCAGCCTTCTTCCATGATCTATGGATTTTAAAGGCCAAACATGACTCCATGAACCTGCCCCATGTGCCAGAAAATTTCACCTTACAACTCCTGTGGTTCCACCTTGAGCGTGACTCTATGGGAAATTCCAGTCTCCTGGAATTTCCTTTTGACCGAAAGTTGTGACATCTCCCATGAAATAATGTTAAGAGAAAATAATAATAATAAAAAAAAGAAATGCACTTTGGAAATGTTGAGATGAACCTTTAGGAGATGATTTGCATCACTGATCTCATCAGGAACTGGCCATTGGTGATTGCTTTTTGGTGCGAACTCTTGTGAGTGAGCAGAAAGTCCAACCCAGTAACAGAGTTATGTTCCTCAGCCTGCAAAGGGCCAAGTCTGCAAATCTGAAAACAATTACGAGCTAAAACAATTGGAAGAAAGAATTTGAACAGAAAAGAAGAAAAGACTCATGGGACGATAGAAAATAGGGCAGAAAGAGGCCTGGAGGGGTCATTTGGTCTTTGTCTTACCAAGCCAGGGTGATAATTGGAAAATGCTAAAAACTGTTTTCCTAGAAACCCCAAAAGCCATAATCTCACAGTTGTGCGGAAAGCTAATAACCAGCCAGGGCTACAGACAACATGGTAATGCCAAAGGATCCGGAGAGGAACAGGGGGGATGTTTAGCAGTCCTAATGGGTGGGTAATTACGATCTGCAAATATTATGCAGAAATTAGTGGGTTCCTGAGCATATGAACTGCAGCAAGCTCAGGAAACATCCTGAGCTGGAGATGGTCAGGGGCTGGGAGAAGAATACAGGGAAATATTGCCTTAGCTAGCCCTGCGTATCCTCTTCCCCAGGTGGTGCACATGTCCGGGCACTGAGAGACATAGGGATAGACCCTGGGGACATGTCTCCTGTTGTCAGTTGGCAAATCAAAAGGACACAAAGAACAATGGACACCCGGGAGAGCTGAGTACAATGAGGAGGCGTAGCTGCTGGGAACAAGAGGAACCACATGCAGCGGGGACACTGTCTGGCCCTGGATAGGAGAGGCAGGATTCTCCATGATGGAGAAGGTCCAGCAATGTTAAATAGCTGTTCCACAGGGGTACACGGGGCAGGAGCCAGGCAAGGTACGCACTGTTATGAAGGTGCTGGGGTGGATGGTGAAATACTTTAGTTCCCATAGCATTAAAGAAGGGTGTTACACAACAGCTATTAAATCAACATGACTCGGCAATGTGCACTTGCAGCCCAGAAAGTCAACCATACCCTGGGCTGCAGCCAGAGCAGCGTGGCCAGCAGGTCAGTGAGGGGGCTCTGCCCCTCTGCTCCGCTCTGGTGAGACCCCCCTGCAGCGCTGCGTCCGGCTCTGGGGTCCCCAGCACAGGAGAGACACGGAGCTGCTGGAGCGGGGCCAGAGGAGGCCAGGGAGATGCTCAGGGGCTGGAGCAGCTCTGCTGTGGGGACAGGCTGGGAGAGCTGGGGTGGCTCAGCCTGGGGAGGAGAAGGCTGCGGGGAGACCTTAGAGCACCTGCCAGTGCCTAAAGGGGCCGGCAAGAAAGCTGGGGAGGGGCTTTGGGCAAGGGCAGGTGGCGATGGCACACGGGGGAATGGCTTTACCTGAGAGAGGGGAGATGGAGATGAGAGATGAGAGAGAGAGTGGGTGCCCCATCCCTGGCAGGGCTCAAGGCCAGGCTGGACGGGGCTGGGGGCAGATGGGGCTGGGGGGAGGTTTAGGTTGAATGATAACTCTAAAGGTCATCCAGTTCCCACCCTCCGCCACGGGCAGGGACCCCTCCCACTACGGAGAAGGTAGAAAGGGAAAAGAAGACTGAGAGGGGACCTGAGCGATGCACACAGG
This sequence comes from Falco punctatus, assembly GCF_963210335.1. Taxonomy (NCBI): domain Eukaryota; kingdom Metazoa; phylum Chordata; class Aves; order Falconiformes; family Falconidae; genus Falco; species Falco punctatus. Next base: position 73,401,314 of record NC_137584.1, on the reverse strand, counting down.
TACCTTAAGGGCCAGTGTCAGGGGGCCGGGCTCTTGTCAGCGGTGCCCAGCGACAGGACAAGGGGCAACGGGCACAAACTGCAGCACAGGGAGCTCCGTGGGGAGAGCAGGAAAAACTTCTTTCCCTTGAGGGTGACGGAGCATGGGGACAGGCTGCCCAGAGAGGCTGCGCAGTCTCCTTCTCTGGGGACGTCCAGAGCCTGCCTGGATGTGATCCTGTGCAGCTGCTGTAGGAGAGCCTGCTTGAGCAGGGGGTGGGCTGGGTGGTCCCAGGGGTCCCTGCCCAGCCCCACCTCCCTGGGGTGCTGTGGTATCTCCTGCCTGAAGGTCCCAGGCACACCAGCACAAGCAGTAAAAACTATACATGCCCCTAGGTCATGCTCCTGGGTTCAGATCAAGCTCTTCCCTACTCTGTTGCACCCCAACACAGTAAAGGTTGGGCTGCTGAAAGCCATTTGCATAAACAAAACAGATGCTTACCCACTGCAAGCAAAAGTAAAAGAAACCCTAGAAACATCTACGGTAGGAGCCACTGAGGAAAGGTCTCCCATTTCATCACCCTGACTTTGCCCCAAGCATCCTCTGCAAAGATGTCCCACACCAATGGCACTGGAGCACAACTCCTGCTGACATGAAATGCCTTGCTTCCCCCACACTGGCTTCAGCATGGCTCAGCTGAGGTCCCCTGTGCGGGGGCAGCTCCGACAACTGCCATCTGTTCTGGTTTTATGAGCACACTGGGAAATAACCCACACTAGGACTCCACCTCAATTCTATTAACCCTGGAAGGGATGTGGGAGCTGCCTGCTTGGGGCACCTCTCGGTGGGATGGGTGTTGGAGCTGCCCTTCCAGCTTAAAATCAGCTGGTACGGTGCAGCCCCCCAGTCCTCTGCCACCATCTCATCTCACCTCACCTCATCTTACTTCTTCTACCATCTCAGAAAACCATCCCATGGGACATTGAGGAGGTCAAGGGCATGGACAGGCTAATAAGGGAACTAAGTTTCATGGAGAATGACCACGGGCAACAGACAATCTCATCTGCTTTGTAAGAGCTGGAGGCTGGGAGAACACAGCCTGGCATGGGATATGTTGGCCCTTATTCCCTTTCCCTAATGCCTGGGGTTAGAAATGGTGCTTGGGGATAGGCAGATTGTCAGGCCAATCCTGTTTGCAGGCTTCTAGGTTTTGGCATTCGTCCTTCAGAGCTATTCCCACAGTAGTGAGCCCTGTGGCCCATCAGCCACCAGAACCCTTCCTCTTGGCTACATCCAGTCAAATCCATGAGCAGAGATGGTCCCACCCCCAGGGAGAGCTGGTGGGTTGTGACACAGGGAACAGCTGGGGTGGAGGATGGAGAAGCACTGGGAGGGGCGGCTGGGAGAGGCTGAGCAGCACTGCAGACACCATGCCAAGCTGGTCCCCACCCCGCAGTGTTTGAGGCTTGTGCTCAGGAAAGAAAACCCCAGCCCAGATGCACCCATGCTTCACCCTCCTGCCTGCACAGGGCTGGGCTGCTTGCTGCATCAGCAGAGGAGAAAAGCCCTCCAAAACCATCAGGATGAGGACTTCCATGACGTGCACACATCTAACGGCCAGATGGGACCGTTGCAATCACCCTGCCAGACCTGCTGCAAGCCAGCACATCCCACCCAGTGAGTTATGCAAGCAGATCCAGGCAGGCGGTGGATCCCAGGCATCCTCCCTCCTGGTGACACTGTTATTTAAGACCCAGAGCTGCTCTGCGCTGCAGGGCCAAGCCCTCCCTAAGACATGCGAGGTCCTTGGCATGATCAGCTTCTGGAGACAAGCCCGGGGACCTCCCCAAGCTGCCATCACCAGCAAACAGCCTCAAAAGCGAGAACCCAGGGTAGCTGAGGTCTTGGGGGAAGGAAAATGCACCCCCAAGCAGGCAGCCCCACACCTCCCAGGACTGGCTCTGTTGGCTCAAATCCAGCCGGGAGCAAGGTGGATCCATCCAAGGACATTTGAAGCCGGGGTAAAGCCAGCTGGGCACAAGGATCCTAACATTACCCATGTCCCATCACTGCCAACAGAAAGCAGGGAAGGAGGAGGGATGGGGAGAGGGGAAGTCAGGGATGCCAGGAATGTGTCAGGGCAGCAGATGATAAATCAGGTGCTGGCCCATTGGGAGGGGGGTTGCTTTGCTTTCTGCTTATATTAATTGGAGTAACATGGTGCACGGGTGTCGGGCTCTGTGGTGGTTCTGTTCCTTGGTGGCTTCATCCAAGAGACTGTAATATCCTCCCCACAGGAGTGGGGGAAAGAGAGGGCATTGGGGGTGGGCGGGCAGCTATGAAAACCTCAAAGCAGTGGGTGCAATGTGGTCCCAGCAGCCCTGACCCAGCCATTGGGAGCCAATGTCCCCCAAGGACCAGGGAAATGACCCCAGTGAGCTGCTGGTACCCAAGGGTGGTGGCTGGCCTGGATGAGGAGATGCAGTTGTTGTTCAAACCACATCTGTCCCTTCTTGGCTCAGCAGACAGCCAGAGAGAACAAGTGCCTTGGCGTCAGCCCCTTCCTTCCCCATCTGGTATTTCAGCTGGAAGCACCAGAAATGAGCAACAGCCCATTGCATCTCCACAGGTGCAAGCCAACAGCCTAGAAGTGGGACAAACAACCGCCCCACAACATCTTGCTCTGCCCCCAAGGGCTTCCATGGGGCTCTTCTGTGTTCCTTCATGGTTTTACCCCCTCCCATGGCCAGTTCATTCACCAGTACTACGATCAGGTCATGGCATTTAACAGCCATGAATGTACCCTGCGTGAATTTGTCCAGCTCCTTTGGGACCCGCTTAGGTTTCTACCTCCACAAAGTCCTGCAGCAAGAAGCTCCAGCTGGGTGAAAAGGTGGCATGCAAGAAAGGGCTGAGCCTCTCCTGGGCTTGCTGCCCACCATTTCATCGGGTGCCCCTGTGCTCCTGCCATAATCCATGAAGATGTCCATGACTTTGCTGGCTCCCATCACAGCCCTGTTTGGCTGCTCCTGTTCCTGAAGAGCCTGACCCTTTCCCATCCCCAACATCCCACAAAGCCAAGCTGCTCCCAAGGAGCGTAGCTCCCTCCTCTCCCTCTCCTACTTTAGCCTCTAGAGATCTTTGAAGCAAAAGCTACTTCTCCCTTGGTGCAGCACAGGGGGACCCTCCTCTTGCTGCTCCCCAGTCACATCAGGCAACTGGATTGGGGTCCACCACAGCAGCCATGGGTTTCTCCAGTGCAGGCATCTCCACCTGAGCTGGTCCCCTTGGAGCTGGGCTGTCCTAGGAGACGTCGTGCTGTGGGATGCAGAGAAATGTGTGATCCCACAGCAGCAAGACAGTAAGATATGAAACAGCTGGAAATCCCTGACATCTGAGAGGAAGAAATGTCCAAGCAGATGGTTAACCCTGTCCATACAGCTACGCCCATGAGGTAACCATGTGACAAATGGCTGGACCTTGCAGGTAATTAAGAAGAAGGGAGATGCTTAGTAGACTGAGGAGGAGAATTACCAAGGCAACTATATAAATACGAAAAAAAGGGGATCAGTAAAACTAGAGTCAATGGTCAAGAGTTAGCAAAGAGGTGGGAGATGCCCCATCCCTGGCAGTGTTCAAGGTCAGGCTGGGTGGGGCTCTGAGCAATCTGATCTAGGGGAAGGTGTCCCTGCCCGTGGAAGGGGGTTGGATTAGATGGCCTTTAAAGGTCCCTTCCCACCCAAACCATTCTGTGATTTTATGATTCTGTGATTTGGGAGGGGCTGAGTGTGTTAAAGGAGGAGAAGACAGGAGGGGGAAAATGGAGTAAAGAGGATTTTTTCCCTGGCATCTTTGAGGGAACCTTAGGAGCTTTCTTCCTAAAATGGATGGAGGAGCATTTGGAGGGTCCCAGAGTCCAAGGTGATGGAGATATCTGAACACCACAGACACCTAAACAGTGGTGCCTGGTGGATTTGATACACCAAAGAGTACCAATACACCAAAGAGTACCTGAGGCAACCCCACAGGAACCATTCCCACCACGACCCAAAGCACTGAGGACACCCCCTTCCCCACAACAGCTTCATGCACCAGCGAGGGAGCTACTTAAAAGGGATGCTCAGCTTACCCCGTATCACAGAGATGTTCTTCAGCGCAATGGAGTGCTCCCAGTCCTTCAGCCGCAGGTCCTCTGTCACGTTGTTGAGGATGGCCAGCTCATGCTTCAGCTGCTCCTCCATGGCTATGTGGATGAGGCGCATCTGCCGGGCATCTTCAGTGGCATTGCTGATCAGCACCTGCAGATCCTGGATGCGAGTATGGTGGATATTCACGTCGTAGGAGAAGGTCCTATTCATGGTGTCCACAGCCCCACTGACGGTTGTCACCTGGTCACTCAGACTCTCCACCCTGCTGCCCAGGTGGCTCAGGAGGTGGTCGTGGTGCTGCAGCAGCAGCCGGCTGCTGTTGCCTTCCACGGAGAGCTTGTATATCTCCTGCTGAGCTGTGTCGCTCTGCTGTGTCAGGCTGTCCCAGAGGCTGGACACTGCCTTGTCAGTTTGGCTGGCCTGGGTCTGCAGGCTCCAGAGAAGCCCTTCCAGCTTCTGCAGTGACCCCGTCATGAGGAACAAGGAGTCCGAGTGGTTCTGCAGGAGGTCCTGGAGCCTCCAGATGTGATCCAGCATGTCCCCCTTCAGAGGTAGGTGCAGCAGCTTCAGCTGCATGTCCCGAAAGCTCTTGTTGAGGTGGTTGACGTTCCCCATCAGCGCCTTCAGGTCCTCAGGGGAAGTCTGCGGTCTGGAGACTGGAAGGGATGGAGAGGAACGGGGCATGAGCAACCACCCCATGGAGGTGGGACCCTCCTGAGAGGTGCAACCCCACCTCCTCCCAAGGAGTGCTTGGAAATCCCCCATTCCTTGGTGCTTGGAGGTGAAAGCCCTACCTCAAATGCCAAAAGGTCCGTTGCATCAGCCCCTTTTTGGCCCCACGGTTTTCTCCATGGTTGGAGAAGGAAGTTAGCTGCTCGGGGCTGGAGAAGGAGGCACCTCACTCAGGAAGGACAGCAAATGCTCCCAGAAGCTGTGGGCATTGGGTTGGCTCTGGGCTTTTTAGATAGGTCATGATGCATCATGGCTTTGCCCGTCTCGTGTTTGCCTTTGGTCAGAAGACTGGCTGCTAACAGCATCCACTTTCCTTTCCTAAATCCAGACCTTAAAACTGCTTCTTCCCCCACTGAGGCTTTAATTTTAATTTTAGCAAGCAGGTTCCCCTTATGGCCACTGATCTTGGACCTGAGCTCAGCCCCTTGCTCTATAATGAAGACCATCAAGCTGGCTTGACAGGTCTCCACAGCTCTGGGTGTGGTTTGCTGTCAGCCTCCAAACACTACATCCTGCATCCCAGGGCTGCCAGAGCTCTTCCCAAGGGAGGAAACCCACCCTGGCTGAGGAGTATCCTTCACCCCCTGCCTCTGCATTACCAGTGGCAGAGAGCTCCCAGCCATCCAGGCACCCACCCCAAACCCCTCCTGGCCTTGCACCACCTCCCAGAGCACCAAAGTTTGGAGAGGGAACCTGGATATCTGGGTAGAAACTTTTGCTCTCAGCAGCTCCTAGCACTGCCCCAGCAACCCCATGCCCAGCAAGCCCAGCAGCACCCAGTATAGCCCAATCCTTGACACCATCACCCCACTGCATACCTTGGTGCATCCCAAAAATGCTCATCCAGGCAGGGGACTAGCATTTCCTCCCTCTGCCTTGCATTGGTGGTGGGTCTCCAATGCAGCCTGGGGTGGGGGACTCAAAGCCAAACCCACACAAATAGTAAGAATTATTAAAAAAAAATAAAAATAAATCCCCATTGTTCTTTAAGCTGTGGTGGGGCTTTGGCTGGCACAATGCCGTGGGCTGGCGTGGGACCAGCCTGGCAGCTCACCCTCTCATTTCCACACAGGAGAAACCAAGCAAAGGCATTTGGTTTGAATTAAAACTGCAGGAGGAAGGAGAGGGTGAAGGCAGACGTGCACACGCAAAGGGCTCCAGCCCTCCCCGGGCTTGGGGCCACCCGCAGCAGTGGCACTAGGTGCCCAGAGGGGACCCTTTGTGCCTGGGGAGGGGCCTCTGGGAGGGCCAGTGGGTGCTGAATGGAGCAGCATCTTCCAGGCACCCAAGGCTTCTTTCCTCTGTTAATTAAGCCTTGTTAATTAATCCCACCGCTGGCCTGTCCCAGCTTTCCAGGGTACAGTGTGTCACCTCGGAGCAATCCTCCTGGAGCATGGGGACATTGTTTGGTCCCCTCTGCATGTCCCTGCTTGTCACCTACATCACTGCAGAGGGGACGTCTCAACATCACTGTTTATCGCTTGTCCCTTCGTGCCAGGCACCCAGTGGACACCGGCTTTGCCCGCAGGGGGTCACAACAGGCGAAGCAACCAGGTGACATGCCCAAGGCCACCTCGGGAGAGGGAAATGGGCAAGGGAAGTCCTTGGGGAAAATCACCATGGAGCTGGTGAAGGGGTGGGTGCCACTGCCTTCTGTGTGGGTGACCAAACCTGCTCTATCAAAGCCTTTCCAGACCCAGCGTGCCCATGATGGATGCAGAGACAACCGTGGCTTTCATGCAACGCCACCAAGGGGAGAAGCAGCCCTGTGTGGCCAGCACAACCAGGTCCTGTTGTTGGCTGAGGGCTAGGAAACACGGGCGAGCTCCCCTTCTTCACATCTGCAGTTAGCTGCAAAGCCTGCAGCGTTCCCCAAATTCCCACAAATCCCTTTCAATAACCAGTGGAGATCCCCACGGCTCTCCTCTGCCAGCCCCAGCACCACAGCCACCAACCAAGGCTGCTCCAGAGCATCCTGCAGCCAAAACCACACCAGGAAGCTTCCTAGCAGCAACACCTCCAGCCTTGGGCTGCTCCATTCATGCACGTGCCTGCATGCCAGAAGGTCTCCTGCCTCCCAGATCTTCTGCTTCCCACTTTGCACTTTCTGGCATGGTAAGATGGACTAATCCTGCTGCAAGGCAGAGGCACGGACATTGACCCACTCGGCAGGTGAAGCTGCAGGGCAGGGCTACAGGCACAGGGCTGTCAGAGGAGCGATGTGGGCCCATGCCACCCTCCTCTATTTCTGTTCTTTGCATGAAAGCAAGAGCCGGGAGTTGGGGAAGTGTTAGAGTTGCTAGGACCCTGGAGCACACACATAACTGCATGTACACGGCTTGTGCATACACGCACACACTCCCACATGTATGAAGGCATGAGCACAGCACATGCTTATGCTCATGAGAACATGCATGCCTGTGCATAGCACAGGCATACACACATGTATGCATACAGCACACACATGCATCCAGTGCACACATGCAAATGCACACACATGCATGCACCCAGCATAGACACGCTCCCTGCCATGGGGCCTCAAAATAGACCTGGCAGCACAGGGGGTGAGCTGACAGTCCCCAAAGGGCTGCATGAGCAGCTGCTCCCTCTCCACCATTTATTATGGGGACATACCATCTTCCTAGCTGTTGTCCCCACCAGTAATTCAAGGAGAGAAAATTTACAAAAACCCCATGGTCCTACCCCAAAATCCCTTCTGCTACTGCTGAACAGGCCAACACCAGCCCCGTGCAAGGCTGTGCCTTGCACATGTGCTGGTGGTCGTGCACATGGGCGTGAAAGGTACTAAAAACCTAATGGGCATCCGATGAAGGCAGCAAAGTAGAGCCCTGGAGAGACAGGGGGTTTCACGCAGGTAAGATGTGGAACAGCTTGCTGCAGGAAGGTTGAAAAAGTACAAGGAGAGAAAGCCTTGAGGTTACTAAATATACATATATATGCATACATGTATGCACATGGCATGACGCAAACGTGCATGCATGCACCTGCCTTCTCTGCACGTCTGCATTGCAACCTGTGCACACACACCCTGCGCCATGCACACGTGCACTCACACAAATGTTTTTGTACCACAGGGACCGCAGGCAGGAGCCTTGCAGAGGGGACAAGCACACACAAGCACAGCTGTGCATGCACACCCCTGCACTACACACCATTGCTGCTGCCGGGACCTGCACCACGAACAGGCACCTGCACCCTTGCATGCGCCCAAAATCTCTCTCCTCCCGTTTTAGGTTCACATATAGCCAAGGTGATGCTGCAAAGCAGAAATGTACATGCTGGATACGACTGTTTCACCACACTTGGCAATCCAACTTTTGCAGCATGACACAGCTGCAAAAAAACCAAGATGCTGCGTGCAAAGTCTTGCAGGACACCTCCATTTGGTCTCCAAGCTGGAAGCGCTGCTGAGGATTTGGACCCAGCTATGAGCCCTGGGGCATTGCCTCCAGCTCCTCTGGGTTTTATTTCCACAAGGAAGTCAGGCAGGTGCTCAGTGTGAGGTTCACCTTGCGACTGGATGCACAATGGGCAGCGGGTCTGGGCATCCCAAACCTCCAGCCCAAATAGGAACTCAGCACCCTACGGCCCATTTCTGCACGAGAACATCTCCAGCATTTTGGAAAGGGTGGAAATGAAACTCTGGGCTGAGAAAATGGCTGCAGGAGAAGGTTTTGGGGAAGGATGGGCAGGACAGGGAGCAGGGGATGGCAGGGAGTAGCTAGTACTCAGCTCCAGCATGAGTCTCAGGACTTATTAGCACAAGCACGGGGCCACGCTGCCGGCAGCTTTTGGGCACCTCAGGCTTGCTCTGTGACCCCAGGGAGACACCAGCTGCAGGCACAGACCCAATTTGGAGCCAGCTCACAGGGAGCAGGAGTTTGCACTGGAGCTGACTAGGGAGTGCTCATGTGATGGCTGGCCGCAGGGATGCGGCTGTTGCCTTCATCACCACCGGCATCCTCAGAGCATGAGTTTTGGGGCTACAGCTCTTGAACTAGAGGGTGCTCATTTCCTTGGACACTTCTACCAGGCATCCAGGGGTGTGAAGTGTGGAAATGTGGCCAGCTCTCAATGCAAATATGAGCATGAAGATGGGGTGCAAGTTGGATGCCCATCCATATGCATGGTTCAGATGCCCCCATGAAGGTGCTTGGCTCATTAGCCGTGTCCTAATGAGCCCTGCCTGGCCTCCCACCGCTGCAGAGCTGCTCAGGGCTGGGTGCCTGGGGTGCCTGGGCATGGGGCCAGGTGGGGATTCGGGTTCAAACACCAAAGTGCAGGTCTGTGCATGCAGGCGGCTGGGATTTAACCCAGACCTTGCAAAAAAGCCAAGGTTGGAATCCAAACCTTGGGCTAGGTGCCTTTTTAGTGGATGGGGTGTTTGTGTGTGTGTCAGGGATGGGGAGAAAGGGAGTGTGCACCCCCAGGAGACAGAAAACTGCTGCCAGGCTTGCGAGAGAGGATATTAAAAGCAGACTGCGTTGAAACCACCCCGGCTCTGTTGCTGAAAACATCCTGTTTCCGCAGCTCTGAGGTGGTTCATGGTATTTTTGGCAGTTTACTCATTTTCTAACCCCTTTTCACAGAGCACGTAGTGAGTTGCAGGACACCTGCCCAAGCCGGCTTCAAAACTATGCCTAGGGCAGCTGCCTCACCAAAACCACCAGGTTAACATGCCAGGGACATCAGCACATGTTGGAAGGTTATCTCCAAGGGGGGCTGGTTTCCCTCACAATGCCCACTCCTGCTGGGAAGCACTGTGGCGTGTGGAAGTTTCTTTCATAGACTCACATAGAACCACAGAATGGCTTGGGCTGGAGGAGACCTTAAAGGCCATCTAGTCCCACCCCCCCGCCATGGGCAGGGACCCCTTCCCCCAGCCCAGGCTGCCCCCAGCCCCGTCCAGCCTGGCCTTGAGCCCTGCCAGGGATGGGGCACCCACAGCTGCTCTGGGCAGCCTGGGCCAGCGCCTCGCCGCCCTCACAGGGAAGAATTTCTTCCTCATCTCTCATCTACATCTCCCCTCTTTTAGTTTAAAGCCATCACCCCTCATCTTGTCAAAAAGCCTTGTAAAAGGTCCCCCTCCATGTAAGCTGGAGCATACATGCACATTTCTGTGTGCGTTTACACACGTATGCACTTTCCAAGGATGTTTTTGGGAATTTTCCTCCCTTCCCCTGGGGGAAGATGGGAAGCAGTAGAGCAAGCCAGGCAGAGCATCCCTGCTCTGTTGTTGGTCCTGGGGTGAAGGGATGCTGGCAGCCCAGGGTGTGGACCAGGAGCACAGTTTTCCCATCATCCTTGTCCAAACAGTGTGGTGAGAGTTGCTTTTTGGGCAGCAGCTGGAATATCACAGCTGCACATCCCTCTCCAAAGAGCATCAGGCCTGGAATTGAGCTGGACCTCCAGCACTCATATGCCCTGGGTGGGATGGTGTCTGCTCCAGGTGGGACCTGCTCTGAGCAGGGACCTCACCACAGCTGTGGGAGGACAAAGGTGGCATCAAACAGTGATGTCCCTCTAGCATCGCAGGTGGCTCTCCCCAACCCAAGGAGCAGGTGAGAGCAAGTCTACTTCACTAAATGCTGTATCTTTCTGTGCACCTTTCCCTCTGATGGGAGACAAGGGATGCTGGGCAGAAGGTCTCAGCTCTGGTAAGCCGGTGTTTGGTCTCCAGTAGCACAAAGTGGAATTTTCCATGGAAAAACCAAGCCCTCCACCGTTACGGGTGCTCATGAATATCTAGTCCTGGTCCTCCAAGGACCATCAACTCCAACGTCAAGGTTTCAGCTGCAGACACCTGAAGCTGAGAACACCTGAAGCTGAGAACCGTCAGAGTTGTCTCCCCAGGCTACATGTGCATCCCAGGTGGATGTGGTCTCCTCGCCCTGTTGCAAGACGAGCCTGTGCCTGTCGTTTTCCTTGATGTGATAAGACCACTCCAGGCACCTAGAGTCGGCAGAGCTGGCTCCAGACCTTGTGAGTCAGCTACACCCAAAGCCAGAGGCTTGGCTTAAGGTTCCCAACACGCAGAAAGCCATAATGAAAGAGATTATTTTTCTCTGCATTTTCCCTTTCTTTTTCCAAGATTGTGGTCCACAGCCTGGGGGGTAAGGTGGTTTTACTGAGGTCTTACTGAAAGCTGAAATCCTGCCAGTCACGGGACTCCAGGAGGTGGGGCTTTGAAGATGCCCGAGATGGTGAGCCTCCAGGTCTCCCCACGGTCAGCCGATGCCATAATGTTATTGTTATTGCTGGAGCTGCTTTTGGGTGAGCAGCTGTAGCTCAGCCCAGGACAAGAGCGCCTGTCCCGAGCTCTTTGCACAATTCATGGCATCCCTCACTCAGGGTTTCACAGGCCAACAACAACATTAAAACAATGTAATGCAAGAAATAAGGGGGAGAGGCTTCAAAATTCCAGAAAACCACCTCTGTCCTTTCCCCTTCCCAGGAAAAAACTAAATCCACCCTTTGCAAAAGACACAGGCTGCCTTCACGGTGCTGGCATTAGCACAGCTGGAGTTAAACATGACATCCATCACCCCCCCAGCTGCCTGCAGCAGGCAAGGCACTGGCAAGGCACAGAAAATCATGCCAAAGGGATGGTGCGGGGGCAGCGCTGCCCTGCCCTGCCCAGGCCTGGAGAGCAGCTAGTGGGGATTTGGGGCTGAAAAGGCAGGGCCCCTTATTCCCTCCCCCTCCATGGATGCTGGGGTTAAAGCTGGGAAGGAGGTGAAGCGAGGAGCTGGTCCTTGGTGGCATTTCTTACCCAAGCCTCCTGTGGCACCCACTCAAGCCCCCCCCCCTCCCCAGCAGAGCCCCACACGGGGGTGGTATGGGTGCAAGGCGGGGGTACTGGGACTGTGGGTTAAACCAGACATCTTCCCAAACTGCTTCCAGCACAAGGGGGAAACCAAGCCTGGCAACGCAGACCACATGGGATCTATATGCAGGGACGAACTGGGGCTGGGAGCAATTACAGGCATTCGCGAGCAGCTTTCTCATCCCTGCGCTCACCAAAAAGCTGGGGAGGGGAGGCAGGAGCCTTGCTGGCACATGTGGGATGGGCTGTGCAAGGATAATGCCCTGTCTGCAAGCTGCTTGGACCTCCGTCACTGATGGAGCCAGGGCTCATCTTTACCCTAAGCAAAATGGGGGAGCTGGTGCAAACCCAGAAGCTTCAACCTAGTGATGGGAATTATTTGAGCCCAAATCACAGGGCTCCTGAGCCTCACCATCACGAGCATACGATGCCTGGACCCTGCAGCAACTCCAGCCTCAAAGCTTAAATCAAAACCGCTCCAGATGGGCAGTATGGAACTGGCATGGGCTCATGTTGTTGCTCCCGAGGAGCTAAAAGCTGGATCCCATATTTTCCTTCCCTGGACACCCTCCTGAACACCTCTGCAGAGACGTGGTCCCATGTCCACAGCCAGACCCAGCTCCCTCTGAGCTCCTGCACAGGGGAGCATCACCCTAGGGTACCACTGCACCATACAGGGAGGGCCTAGGTTCAACACTTACCTGCGAGAATGAAGACTCCAACAAGGATGAGGAAGACGAGGAGGTAGAGTCCCACCACAGCATACTTCAGTGCTGCCAAGGAGCCAAGCCGGCCGCAGCGTCCTACTGCCTTCATCCTCTGCCCGGGACCTGGGGAACAGGGCAAGGTGTCAGAGAGAGCATCATGCACCCAGTCCACCTGGGCTCCATCTCCCAGTGGGAGAAAATATTGCAAATATAATTTTGGCAATGCCTCATGGGTGTGGGCACAGCTCTGCTTGCCCCAGTGTGGACCCACACAGCCTTCCCTGAGTCGGGACCATGGATGCTGGCACAGGTCCACACTCCCAGGTAAAGGCTCACATGCAGCTGGGACACCACCAGCAATGCTGATGGGGAGGCTGTGCAGCAGATCATCTTGGCGTGCCATCTCACAGCATGTACAGGACAACCAGGCAATCGGGCTCAGCCAGCACAGGTTTATGTCTCACTCCAATAAAGATACTGAGGTGCTGGAACGTGTCCAGGGAAAGGCAGCAGGGCTGGGGCACCAGTCTGATGGGGAGTGACTGGGGGACCTGAGAGTGTTCAGCCTCAAGAGGAGGGGGCTCAGGGGGGACCCGATCGCTCCCTACAGCTGCCTGGGAGGGGGCTGCAGCAAGGGGGGTCGGTCTCTGCTCCCAGGTCACAAGCGACAGGACAAGGGGGAACGGCCTCAGGCTGCACCAGGGCAGGTTTAGGTTGGAGACTGGGAAACATTTCTTCACCGAAAGGGTGTCCAGCACTGGGACAGGCTGCCCAGGGAGGGGGGGAGGCACTGTCCCTGGGGGTGTTTAAAAGATGCGTAGATGTGGCACTTGGAGCCATGGGTTGGTGATGGGCTTGGCAGTGCTGGGTTAACGGTTGGACTTGGTGATCTTAAAGGTCTTTTCCAGCCTAAAAGATTCTGTGACAGGCAGGTCCTGCTTGATGCGCCTGATCTCCTTCGATGACAAGGTGGTTCAGCGTGTGAGGGAAGGCTGTGATGTCTGCCTGGACTTTAGTGAAGCCTTTGGCACATCCCACAGCATCTCCTGGAGAAACCGGCCGCTCATGGCTGGGACGGGTGTACTTTATGTTGGGTTAAAAGCTGGCTGATGGCTGAGCCCAAAGTGCGGTGGGGAATGGGATCACACCCCGCTGGCAGCCAGGCACCAGTGGTGTTCCCCAGGGATCTGTGCTGGGGCCAGCCCTGGTTAATGCCTTTATCAATGATCTGGACGAGGGGATCGAGTGCTCCCTCTGCACCTTTGCAGATGATGCCAAGTTGAATGGGAGCATTGATTGGCTTGAGAGTAGGAAGGCTCTGCAGGGGGATCTAGCCAGGATGGATTGGTGATCTTAAAGGTCTTTACCAACCTAAACAATTATATGGTTATATAATGCAGCGGGCAGGGACAGGACCGATCCTGCCCATGCTGGTGCTGTGGGTCTGGGCTGAGGAAAGGCAGCCCAGCTCCGGCATGCACCCGCTTCCCCTCCTGCACAGGCAGAGATGGTATGCAAAGGGCCCAGCCAGGATCCCAGGTAGGAAAACATCAGCATCACCCACTCTTGCTGAGCCGTCACCCCCCCCCAGTCCCACCCATTGTCCCCATTCCCTGCCTTCCCTGCCTGCAGCCCAGGCAGGAGGCAAGCAGCAGTAAGGGAATGGAGGAAGATAGGACAAGGGGTGATGGTTTTAAACTAAAAGAAAGAATATTCAGACTAGATATGAGGAAGAAATTCTTCCCTGTGAGGGTGGTGAGGCGCTGGCCCAGGCTGCCCAGAGCAGCTGTGGGTGCCCCATCCCTGGCAGGGCTCAAGGCCAGGCTGGACGGGGCTGGGGGCAGCCTGGGCTGGGGGGAGGGGTCCCTGCCCATGGCGGGGGGGTGGGACTAGATGGTCTTTATGGTCTGTTCCAACCAAACCATTCTATGATTCTGAAATGCCTAGATCTTGACACCCCTGCCAGCTCCTGCTTGCCCAAACCTGTGCTAGCTGCGATCGAGCTCCTCATCAATGCTGCCACAAGCCCTGCGCAGCAAGAGATGTGTGCGAAGAAGAGAGGGCTTGGTGAATAAAATAGCCAGGAGGAAAATGAAAGGGAAGACAAGGAAAGGCTCCTGTGCTGTGAACCCAGCAGCAGGGAAAAGGCATCTGCTTGTGGGCTTTGCACGTGTTCAAAGCTTGAGCTCATGTTGAAATCTGGGCCAGGTTGTGGTCTTAGGTGGGAGCCAGAGCCTGATCTGGATACAGCCCCTGCATCTCTCTGTCCCCAGCCTTGAGGCTGCAGTACAGCTTGAGCCTCATGCCTTGGTTCTCTGGGTGACCCCATGCTTCTGGGATGGAGTGCCAGGCATTGGGTGTCTGTGTTTTTGTGTTGGACCCTTGCAGAAACACAAGGCTTCCGAGAGCAGCTGAGAACCAGCAACTTCATGCCAGGTCAGTTAGAGCCGCCAGGTTTTGCCCCTTGCCAGATCTGAGATGTCTCTAAGGAGACATCAACAAAAGGTGGAGTCCAAAACTCCTACTCTTTTGACATTTGGGTGTCTCCATCCCATGGCTTTCTGCCCTTTAAGCCCCAAGGCACAGCATAGCACCAATCCAGAGCCTGCATCAACCCGACAGAAAGGGTGAAGCACCACCACCCCAAAGACAAACCTGCTGGGGAGGAGACCACACTCATCCCTGGCCACGAGCAATGCCCACCTCCAGCCAAGACCACCCCCGACAGGCTTTGGGTCCTCAACCCATCCCACCACCCACCCAGGGGGCAGGAGCTCAGCTCCTTGTGGGACCAACCAGCTCTTGGG
The DNA here is from genome assembly GCF_963210335.1 of Falco punctatus. NCBI lineage: Eukaryota > Metazoa > Chordata > Aves > Falconiformes > Falconidae > Falco > Falco punctatus. The sequence continues at coordinate 73,386,094 of NC_137584.1, read as the reverse complement.
GTACCAGAGATGGAGAGGAGGTACAACAGGCTTGGGGGTGCCTCTAGCCTGGCAGAGACCCTTCCCCAACTGATGGTCTGTCTGTCCTGCTGGAGGACAGAGAGGTTTGCAAAAGCTTCCAGTCAGCAAAGGGTTACACTGGGCGTATTGCTGAACTCAGCCCCATTTTGGGGCTCCAAAATGATAAAGTGCTGAGGTCAGGCTCACTGACACCCAGAGGGGATCCCGTGGGGATGTGGGGTGCATGGGGTGCCTCAGCTCAGGTGCGAAAGGCGGTACCTCTCCTCTGGGACCCCTCCGTCTGCAATTCATTACCCGCATGCGGTTCCCATTTGCTGTCACCAGCCAAACAGATGGAGCCGAGGGTTTCAGAATGAGGAAAGCTGCAATATTTTTCTGACATTAACACTTATATCAGGTCCTGGGAGACTCCGGGAGGAGCTGGCCCTGGGCCCCGAACCACCCACTCCTCATCACTGCTCTCGGAAGAGCAGGAGGGACCGCAGCTGCGTAAGCAGGGTTTTCACAACAGCCCGCTCCGAGGAGCCCACGGGCGGGCTCCGGCCAGTAACCAAGGGGAAAGCAAATATTTCTTCCCTCTGCCCATGCCCTGGGGAGCTGGAGCTGTGACCCACCCGGTCAGAAGGTGGAAAGCTGAAAGCAGTCAGGACTTCTCATCCCTCAAGCCCTGGGGGTTCCAGAGCTGCTGTCCTGGGGGTCATAGCAAGCAGCAGGCTGCTGCATGGGTCCTCAGCCCCACGCCAAGCATTTCCCAGCAGCCCAGGAGGGATTTGGGCAGTCCCATCCTCATGATGAAGCTTTCAGGGTTGCCATCGCCCTGTGCAGCTGCAGATGAGACACAGTCCCACAAGCCTTGCTCCAGCAACCTGTCCCATGGGAACGGGGTTCCCTGGAGGGCCAGCTTTGCATCAGAGCCAGTTATGGATGAGCAGCCTTGCTCTGAGAGATCCAGGGCAACTTGCCACAAAAATATAAAGCCAGGAAAATACTTTGCACCATCCCTGCCATCGCCCCACACCAGGGCAAGGTCATGACTGGGAATGGTGGCCTCAGTTGTGGAGGTCACCAACTCTTCTCTCCCATCCTTTCAGGCATCCCTCCCTCCAGGATCCACCACCCCCTCTGCCATGTCTGCAGTGTGGCAGAGCATGGGGAAAGCCCCGGCGCAGGATCTGCACCTCTCTCTGCTGCAGGAGGGTGGGGTGGGTGCTGGATCTGTAAAGCTGGCAGCAGGAAAGTGGGCAGAGGCAGAAGCAGGCGAGCAGCTGGGAACAGGGGGACCCTTGCAGGGCGCTGCCCCAACCATACCCTGGGCTGCAGCCAGAGCAGCGCGGCCAGCAGGTCAGTGAGGGGGCTCTGCCCCTCTGCTCCACTCTGGTGAGACTCCCCTGCAGCGCTGCGTCCGGCTCTGGGGTCCCCAGCACAGGAGAGACACGGAGCTGCTGGAGCGGGGCCAGAGGAGGCCAGGGAGATGCTCAGGGGCTGGAGCAGCTCTGCTGTGGGGACAGGCTGGGAGAGCTGGGGTGGCTCAGCCTGGGGAGGAGAAGGCTGCGGGGAGACCTTAGAGCACCTGCCAGTGCCTAAAGGGGCCGGCAAGAAAGCTGGGGAGGGGCTTTGGGCAAGGGCAGGTGGCGATGGCACACGGGGGAATGGCTTTACATGAGAGAGGGGAGATGGAGATGAGAGATGAGGAAGAAATTCTTCCCTGTGAGGGCGGCGAGGCGCTGGCCCAGGCTGCCCAGAGCAGCTGTGGGTGCCCCATCCCTGGCAGGGCTCAAGGCCAGGCTGGACGGGGCTGGGGGCAGCCTGGGCTGGGGGGAGGGGTCCCTGCCTGTGGCAGGGTGTGTGGGAACTGGATGGTCTTTAAGGTCCCTTCCCACTCAAACCATTCTGTGGTTCTGTGACATCAAGTTTGGGGAATGGCAGCAAGACTGAGTTTTCACCCAGGTGGGAAATCCACTGTCTGGACTCAAAGTTGTCCCCATCCTGGGGGGTGGAGGGCAGGTGAAGACACCCACACTGCAATGCCACATCTCTTGCAATAGCCGTCACAAGCCACTTGCACTGCGCAAGCATCCAGAGGCAGTTTGTCCAGGGCTAGGTGTTCCCAGCTTGCTCAGAGCCTGGATGTGGGCCAGCCTGGAACCCAGGGCTCTCCATCGCATTCTGGGAATGTCTCATGCACCTAAAACCAGGACGACTAGTCCCCCGTCACCCTGATCCCATACTTCTGGTGGGGGACAGAAGTGCTGGGAAGCTTCCTCAAAACAAGACCAGTCCAGCAGCCCCACAGATTTCACAGAACCACAGAATCATTTAAGTTGGAAAAGACCTTTAAGATCATCAGGTCTAACTGTTAACCCAGCGCTGCCAAGCCCACCACTAACCCATGGCCCTGAGTGCCACATCTACACGGTGCCTCCCCCCCTCCCTGGGCAGCCTGTCCCAGTGCTGGACACCCTTTCGGTGAAGAAATGTTTCCCGGTCTCCAACCTAAACCTGCCCTGGTGCAACCTGAGGCCGTTCCCCCTTGTCCTGTCGCTTGTGACCTGGGAGCAGAGACTGACCCCCCTGGCTGCAGCCCCCTCCCAGGCAGCTGTAGGGAGCGATCGGGTCCCCCCTGAGCCCCCTCCTCTCCAGGCTGACCCCCCAGCCCCCCATCAGACTGGTGCCCCAGCCCCTGCCCCAGCCCCCTGCCCGGCTCTGGACACGCTCCGGCCCCCCAAGCTCTGTCTGGGGGTGAGGGGCCAGAACGGACCCCAGGGCTCAAGGTGCAGCCTCACCAGTGCCAAGTACAGGGGACAATTACTTCCCTGGCCCTGCTGGCCGCACTATCGCTGACACAAGCCAGGACGCCATTGGCCTTCTCAGCCACCTGGGCTCACTGCCGGCTCATATTCAAGCCAACTGTTAACCAAATCCCACCACCTTTTTTGTGGGAGAAGCCCCAGTTCCTATATGATTGTTCTCAGGCACTTAACAAATCAATCACCCTTGCATCTTTGCTGCCGCATGGACCTCCATCCCCTACCTCCCCTAAGACAGCAGACCAAAGGACCTCGCTAGCACGCTGTCCTTCAAACACGGACGTGCTGCCCCCAGGCTTATCTCTAGCCAGCCTGGGTTTATCCCTTTCCCCCTTCAAATCTAGTTTAAAGCTCTTTCCATGAGCCCTGCTAACTCCTGTGCAAAGATCCTCTCCCCACTTTGAGATGGGTGTACCCCATCTGTTGTCAGCAGGTCTGGTGTCATGTAGACCAACCCATGATCAAAAGACACAAAATTCTGCCAGTGACACCAGGCTCAGAGCCAGGTATAGATCTGCTGGGTCTTCCTGTTTCTTCCCTCATCACTCCCTGCAGCTAGAAGGGCAAAGGAGAACACTGCTTGTGCTCCTGATCCCTTGTCCTGTTGTCCCATGGCCCTGAAGTCTCTTGATTGCCCTCAGACTTCTTGTTGCAACTTCATTCCTGCCCACCTGAAAAAAATGACTCCTGGATAATAACTTTAGGGCCGTAGGGTGGGAAGCTTTCTCTTCACATTTTTAATCTGTGCTCCAGGGAAGCAGCAGACTTCCCTAAGAAGGGGGTCCAGTGTGCACCAGTGTGCAAAGGTTTTTTGTTCCCTTCAGAAGGGAGTCTCGCTCCTGTGGAGACTCCTTCCTATGGAGACTCCTTCCTATGGAAGCAGTTTTGACACAGGGTGTAGGCCAGCTGGACCTCAGTGACACCTCCAGGCTAGAAGAGCCATCATCCTCATCACTGTCCAGTTCCACTGGTACCTATTACGCAAAGGCACCCGGGAAGGTGGGGTGGTCACGGAGACGTGCCTGCTGCGCTGCGGAGGAACTTGTTGCCATTCATCCTATCCCTTAAGTCACCATGTTCAGCCAAGAGGAGAGAGGACAGGGAAACAACCCTGTGCACCGTGCTGGAGCACTCTGCTGCTGATCGTGCCGGAGCCACGAGCCTTGGCGAGCCTCTCCAAGGACAACTGCCAGCAAAGAGGACCTCACATCTCTGCTTGAGCAGGCACCTCTGCCACCCTGGCCTCTCCCACCCAGGCTGCAAAGGCCTCGGGAAAAATGCATCAGGGCTGTTTGCTTGGGGACCAAGCCTGGATCTGGTGAAACATGGATAGCATTTCATGGGGCAAGAGTGAAGGAAAAGGGCTCAGCAAGTCCACAGTGGAGAGAGAGGCCAGCTAAGACATGCAGGAGACAGAAGCAGGTCTTGCTGTGTCCTGCTGCATAGCTCTGGTGCCACCAACCCCACTCCAGGGCATCTCTGGAGAAGACCCAATAAAAGAGAGCCACAGGCTTAGAGGATTAAAAAAAAAACCAACCAAAACATCAGCCTTCAGCAAGGAAAGGGACTTTCCCTGGAGCACAGCCTTGGTCAGTGTGGCAGAACCAAACAAGAGCCTGGGCACCTCGAGAGGTCCATGGTGCCCTGGGTCTGTCATTCCCCCGTCCGACCAGAAAGGGGGGGGATAGGAGAGGAGGCACAGAAACCACCTTGCACTGGGGTTCCCTGAGTGTTTCTCCCAGTGAAGCTGTGCCAGCAGGAAAGGAGTTTCTCTCCATTCTCTCCATCATCATCATCCATCACACGAATGCATGTGCTCCATTTGGGACATGCACATCTATCACGGTGCTGCTCCCACCAAGGCACCCTCCCCTTCCCAAGGGCAGGGATTGCTCCTCTGCTCTGGTTCCCTGGGACCTGCAGCTGGAGCTGAGCACCCAACTCTGGCCAGGCACCTTTGCCTGTGTGGAGCCAAATTGCTGAGCTTTTTCCTGAGCTGAGCAATCCAAACTCTCCTGTCCCGCCGCAGAATCTCTCCAGGTTTCTACCACCAGGCTCAAAGCTCCCCCCAGACCAAACTGCATGTGGAGCCCCTACTCACCATCCTCGCAGAGGTTCAGTTTGGAGAGGTTCCTTCCCTCAAAGGGCTCCTCAAAGATGGAGCCGTTCTCTCTCTCATTGAAGGTGTGAAGGTACATGGCCTTGTTCTCCATTGTCCTGCCACTGGTGGAGCAGAACAGATATGTGAGATGGTGCTTGGCAGCTTGGTACAGCCTGACATGGCAGGGGCCTGATCCTGGCTAATCCATGTACCCTGCATGGCTCTGGCCCCATGGGTCAATACAACATGGTGTGGGCTGGGGCTGGTGACATGGACCTCTGCCCTCACTTGGCAAAGCTAACCACCAAGTATCCTGACTTGACCATGGTCCCATCTGGGCTTGGCAGTGCCCAAAACAAGAGCTAGACCACCCCGGTGAAGGCAGGGAGAAGCTGATGGGCAAGCTCGGCAGGACCACAAGTCCTGCCCATGTCCTTGCAGCTCCATGAAATGCTCACCACCAACACAGGAGCCCCTCTTTGGCCAAGGGGTCAACCACCCACCTGTGCTTGACCACACGCCCTACAGATGTCGAGCCTTGGTGTCCACTCTGGGTGTGCCCTGGATGTCTGCCCCTCCCCCAGGGCTGGGGAGATGGGGGCCCAGTGTATGCATGCAAGCCTCCCAGGACCTTTTTCAGCTCTAGGGCTTGGGGTACCCCTGCACCCACGCCTCCTCTAGATATCCCAGCACCCTGACCGTGAGCCAAGCCTGTGCTCCCCACAGGCCTGATCCTGCTGTCACTTCTTGAGTTGGGCTGGTCCCAGCGACAGGTCCATGCCCACAGTGAGGACTGTTGGCACTGGGAGGGTTGTGTCTCTGCTGCCACAAACGTTTCATCACAGCACCCAGCCTGGCAGGGGGGAATCAGCCCTCAGCTGGGCTCTGGTGTGGCAGGAGTCAAAACCACCTGCTAAGTGGGACCTGCTGAGCACTCCCAAACTCATTCCCTGCACTGCTGTGTCTTCCCCAGCCACCCCCCACTGTCAGCATATGGGTGCTGTGCTCCATGGAGACCCCCAGCTTCTGCCACTCCACCGGCAGCTAAAACCAGTCCCGCTGGCAGCAGGCTGGGCAGGGACTGCCTGGCCGGGAGCAGCATCCCAGGCCCTTGGTCCCACTCCCGCGGGGGAGACATCACCCGTGTAACCCCGTGGGGAGGGGGTCGCACAGCACCCCGGAGTCGCTCCCCGCTCCTGCATCCCAGGGCCAGGGCGCGGCGGCAGCACCCAGGGGGGGCGGCTCACCACGCAGGGATGCTCGGGGAGACACCAGCGCCTCCACACACACACCCACGCGTGTAGGGGGACCCATCCCCACACTCACCCCTCTCCCTTCTCCCGGAGCTGCGTGTCCCTCGTTCCTCCCGCCCCGGTGCCACTCACCTCCTGGACGGACCCACGCGGGACCGAGTTTCCCGTGGCTCCCTCGCGCTCAGTCCCCCGGCTGCGCCATGGTGGCCGGGACAGGGAGGCGAGGAGAGCAAGGGGACCCCCCGACCTCACCGCCAGCTCCCCACGGACGCAGAGGGGCGGCCGTCGCTCCCCGCCAGCCTCCCATGGGTGGGGGGTGTCCCCGGGGTGGGCGATGTGCGGGGCCGGCGGGGCGGCTGCGGAGCCGAGAGGCTGTGAGCGAAGACCGCTCGGCCGGGAGAGTTTTGTAGGCGGGGAACGGGAGGGGGGCCGGCTGCCCACGCCCCCCCCACCCTCCGGGGCCGCCCCCGCCGCCCATTCGCCGGCCTCGGGCCGCCCCGGCAGCGGGGAGCCGGGCTGGGGGAGGGGTGGCCGGGGCAGGAGCATCCCCTGGGAGGATCTGGCAGGGGGAGGGGGGACCGGGGCAGGAGCATCCTCCACGTGCGCTTGGCCTGTGGTCGGGGGATTCCCCCTAGGAGTCCTGCCCCTGGGGCAGGAGGTGGGTGCATGAGGTGGTCCGTGTCCCAGCTCCAGCGGGTGTCCACACCTTTCACTCTCCGCTCGCTTGCCCAGCTCAGCCCACAACGGGCAGGAGCAACTGCGGCCCCCGGAGAGGGGAAAGGTGCTTGTCCACCCTGCACCCATGGGGAAACTGAGGCACGGAGGACCAGAGATAAGCTGAGGTGACCCCAGACCAGCGCTGCTCTCAGCCTCGGTGTGGGCTGTGCAGAGCAGTGCAAGATGCACACACCAGGGTCAGTCTCTGGGATGGGGCAAGGTGGGGAGGAAGCTTAAAGGTGCTGCTGCAAGTCCTTTGCTGCCTGTGGGGTGCTGCCTGCTCCCTGCTGCAGCTTGCAGCTGCCCCAGGCCATTTGGGCCCCTAGCCTGGTCCCCTGGACCCCCTGTCCCCACCCCATCCCTGGTCCTGGAGCAGAGCAAAGCACCCTCCAACATCTCTACAGGGTTGGGGGTGGTGGTGGCTAGCTTGGCCCAGTGGCACAATCAGGAGGGTGACTGCTGTCCCCTTGGGGTGGCTTTGCATGGGTGTACTGCTCCTTGTCTGGGAACACTGCCAGAGCGAGCACTGGGCAGACTGGGATGGTGGGTCACTGCTGGCTGGTGGCTGGCTCACCATCCATAGGGATGATGGGGCCAGGCAGAGGCGTGCCTGGAGAGCTGAGCATGCTGCATCACAGGCTGAGCCACTCGCCCCCCCCCAGGTGCCATCAGACAGGCCATGACAACACACCTTTTTGGAAGCCATAAACCTACTGGGACCAAGACCTAGACTTGGAAAAAGGATGACAAGACCTAGGGGGAGAAGGGCAAGCGCTCCTTGCCCAGGGGCATCTCCAGCCGTGGTGCCATCCTGAGGACACACATTGCCTCTTCCATCAGGAGGAAAGATCTCCAGGGGTGCAGCCAGGTGGCTGCAGGTCTCCTCCTACCGCGGTGCAATGTGAATCCATGGCAGCTGTCTCCCACAGCCACCCCTGACCAAGGCTTCTCCTTGGGACACCTACCAAAGGACACCCTGAAAGTCTGGGACAAGGAAAGACAACGCACTGCAGGTCTGAACAGCTTGGGGTAGGGCTCTGACTGCTGAGCTGCCTTTCCTCTAAGAAAGGCCAAAACCATCATCAAAGCATGCTCCGTCCAGACCTGGCCAAACATCTGCAACACTTACCCCAGTGAAACCAAAGCTGCAGCAAATAAAGACAATTACTGCAGAGTACTCCCAAGGTCTCATCTTAATACAAAACACCTGACCAAGCAGCCTGGTTACTTCTTTCATAGTACCAGTCACGTGTAATCCAAAGAGGTTAATATTTTATGAGATTTCCGGTAATTTCCAGCAGAATTGCTCTTTTGCACCTTTACATCCTTCTCTGTTTATACACCACACAATAAATTTGTCATGGAAGGTCCTGGGTTTGATTCAGGTGTAGGTGAGTCTCAATCTGCTGGCTTCTTGAAAAACTCAAATACATGAGGAAAAAAGGGATTTACCTTTACAAAAAGAGTGTAAAACTATGCACAAGCTACAGCTAACTTTTAGTATAAGTGCAATTAAACTCATACACCTCATCTACTATTCTGTTCCCTAAAAGATGTTCAACAAAGCAGTTGAGGCACCTCCAGTGCTCATCAAGCAAGGCCAGCAATGGGGAAAAGCCCCTTCATGAGGGGTTGGCAGATGTGACACAGGACCAACAAGAGATTCACACCCTCCTGGGTCCTTACAAGCCTGCATTTAACCTACCGAATCTAATCTATAATACCTCTAAAATTCCCACTCACGTGATGGTCAACATAGAAGAGCAATGAACTGATCATTTAAAAGCAATTAAGGATAAAAACCAAAAAAAACCCAAATCTGATGAAAAAGAAGAAAAGAAAGACTCTACTTGCAGATCTTTTTGGTCGCTCGAGCTGTCACAGGGATTTCAGCAAAGCCCGGATTTCTTGGCATGCCTTCTGGAAAACAGCAAGGAGAAGAGCTAAATGAAACAGATTTAGGTTTTGGACTCTTTTTTCTGTAGAAGGGGAAGAAAATCATAATGTGTCCGGTAGAAATGAATGAGAACATGCAAGTACGCTCAGCGGTCATGGACTTCAGTTGTTTATTTAGGAATATATGGTGTGAAAAGACACACAGAGAGCACCCCAAGTCTGTCTCCAAACACTTTTCCATCCACCACATTTACACCAGAGAGGTTGGACCATACCTGGCCACGTCCCAACCAGCTGGTCCCATGGACGAAAGGTGAGGCTGAGCATGTTGGAATAATCCTTCTCCAGCATGTTGGTGAGATGTTTCTGCTATCACAGAGGATGACAGCATCAGACATCAGATGAAAGAGCCATTAAGCTCCAGGAACTCCCAATTTGCACTACTACCTGCTGGGATCACCATGGTTGTAACATTAGTGATGGCAGCTTTGACCTGGTCATACCCAAGAAACCTGCTGGGAAAGCATCAAAACTGATCTTCCATACGCAAAGCAGATGAGTTTATTAGGTGAGTCCGCATCCCGCCCGGGTGGGACCGGGTGTCCATCACTGGATCTCTGGCCAGTATAAAGGAACTTCCCTCAAATAACTGTGATGAGTCTTGGCCTGTGTGATCACGGCCTGAATCCATCAGGTTTCAACATGCAAGAATGGTCTGAATGGTCAGAGATGAGGTGGAAGAGCTCATGTGAGGTCAGAAATCAGGAAAGGAAGGAACCAAGCTGGGAAATTACTACCTAGAAAACCATAATTTTGCTTGCTACGTAAGAAGATGGCAAAGCTGGTTTTGGGGGCAACCAGGGAATTGAATCCAACCAAAAATCAGAAGAAGCTGATCAAGAGCTGATTTTGTCATTGAAATTTCCAGACGATCACATTTATGACATTGCAGAGCAAGCTGCTTCTTGCACAACCACTCTGTCGTCTTACTAGCTGCACCCCACATGGTCCATAACAGCGTTAAAAGCACTCTGCAGTGACCACCAGTCCAGCCATTAATTTGTCTATCACACTTTCTGGATTGCCAACAGCAAGTTTCGAAGCATCACTCACCATCAGACCCTGGAACTGGCTCTTCATCTTCTCCTTTGCTTTTTCAAACATCTCCCTCCCACCTTCCACCTCAATGTCATGTTCCAGATGAGTTTTTATCCGCTCACATGTCTCCTTCCCACTTATCTGAGCAGCCCCTCTTGCAATGATAGGAAACACCAACACGCTCTTGTTGATCCTAAAGCCACGCTGCCTGGGAACCAGCCAGTGGCAGATTTCCACCTCCCAATCCCCCTCTTCCCAACCTACTTTTGCCAACCTAAAAAAGTTCCTTTATTCAACAGCAAAATCTTCAAGTAACTTCTTCCAGTTCCCCTCCAGCTTTTCCCAGTAGCTTTTGACAAGGTCTCTGCTCCCCTACCCCACATGCTGCTTTCTCCATCCCAGGGATGAAGACCTTCCAGTTGACCCACAAGAGAAGCATGATGCATTTATGTGCTTTGACAGTCAAGGGATGGGAGAACAGTATCAACAACACAAGGGATTTATGCAGTAGGTTTTGGAACTCAAACATTTTCCCTGGAAATAAGATTGTGAGCCACTGAGGACATCGCCCAAGGGCACACATTTACACGTCCTCTTTCAGCCAGTGCAACTAAAGGCTTCTGTACCTAGACTCCACACGAGAGCTGGGAAAACACATCCCAGGGCCAGACAGCAAACTCACAGGGGCAGACGCAGAATTAGATGGAGAACCAGTCTTACCTTCACAGCAATAAGGTGCCTTGGATGGACAACACAAAGGACTCGTAGGTACTCTTCTTCTTCAAAAGAATTTATCTTTCAAGGGCTTTCATGATGATCTCTGTCTGCAGGAATTGACGTCAAGTGATGCCAGCATCTCTCCAAAGCCTCGTTTGCCAGCAGTACCCAAACAAACACTTCCGAGCCCAGGAGGAGGCAGAGCACACCAGGTGGTTACGTGGAGTAGAGATGTTAAATTGAGGGATATTGGGCTGCATCTGCCCTGCTAAAGACATTCATGAGAACAGTGGTCTCTGACCAATGGGCCAGATGGTGGACAGGGATTCAGAATGCTCCCTCTGCACCCTGTCGAGGCACACTGGTGGTGTCTCCATGGCCAACGGGCAGAAATTTGTGTGTACATGTGTGATTTTTCCAGTTCCAAGTGCCCATAATATCAATGAACCTGTCTTCAAGCTGGCTTGAGCGGTGTTTTAATAGCATGGCCTCCAAGGCATGTATTGCACAGACTTTTAAGACTGAGTTTACATCCTGGGCTGGACATACCCAACCATACTACCAGGAGCTCCTTGCAGTGCAGGGTATTGTTATTAGCTTTCAAGTTTAGGACCAGCTCCATCATGCTCTTGTCACCTGAGGTTCCTGTTTACTTTCCATTACCTTCTAGCAGGGTGTCTTGCAAATCATCTAGTGTTGCCCCAAGGATGAAGCAGGAGCTGACTGACTGTGGCTTAGCATTAAACAGTTCTGCTGTACCCAATGCTCAATAATAGCTGCCAGTCATTAGAGGTCCCTCCTAAAAGACCATCAGATAGATGATGGTCTTCCCCCAGCTTGCTGACTCTCCAGGAGTCATTGTTTTCCCAGGGACAGAAGGATTGAGAGGACAGCCAGGGTAGGGGAGCAGGGGATAGCGCAGGTAGGGGATGCTGCTGATGTTGTCTGTAGATTGATCCTATCCCCAGGCCAGCCCAGATTTAATTGTTGCTGTTTTATTCTCTGGCAGCTAAGGCAAGTTTATCAGAAGACACAAGATCAATTCACTTTCTTTTTTTTTTTCTTTGGGTAGTGGTATATAGGATGATAGTAATTTTCTTTCTTATTCTGTCTGAACTCCTGTAAAACACAGAGCATAAAAGGATGGAGTTGCAAACACCACCATGACTTATATATATTGCACCACTAATGCGGTACATCAGTCCTGGTTTTCCAGGCAAACAAGGGCTGGGGGCTGTTGGCTGCAGGAAGATTAGAAGCAATGGGGGCAGAGATGAGCACGTTGCTGAGACATGTAAGTCAATTAGAAGCTTTGCCTAAGTAAATGAGTAATGGTGAGATACTTTTAGTTTGCTCAGTAGCTGAACAAAATCATGCCATTATAGGTTTCTTGGGGAAGAAGAAAGACCTGACTGCTTCCTACACCAGGCTGCCTGCAGCTGAGTTTCCAAGGTTAAATTAGTGTGGGTATTTGAGAAGAAAGCACGCAAGTTTAGATGGCAGCAAACATTTCACCGTGCATGTGTATCACTGAGGGAATGAAGACAAGATGTACTAGGATACAAAAAGTTCTTTAGAGTTGTTTTATCAAGGATGAAAGTTGGATCATCTTGTCCTGCCAAGCCAAAAGCATGGCTTATGAGATTTTGCTTCTTTGTGTTTATTTGGCTTTAGTAAGACAATTAGCTCATGTGTTGCTTTGCTTCTACTAAAGAATGAGTGGTGGCTTAAAAAATTTCAAAACTCCTGGTGGCAATTTCTGTTTAACTAGTCAGAAAAATCAAACAAGAAAAAAACTCTATTGGCCAGTTCTGAGACCCCCAACATAAGAAGGCCATGGAGCTGCTGGAGCAGGGTCAGAGGAGGCCAGGGAGATGCTCAGGGGCTGGAGCAGCTCTGCTGTGGGGACAGGCTGGGAGAGCTGGGGTGGCTCAGCCTGGGGAGGAGAAGGCTGCGGGGAGACCTTAGAGCACCTGCCAGTGCCTAAAGGGGCCGGCAAGAAAGCTGGGGAGGGGCTTTGGGCAAGGGCAGGTGGCGATGGCACACGGGGGAATGGCTTTACCTGAGAGAGGGGAGATGGAGATGAGAGATGAGGAAGAAATTCTTCTCTGTGAGGGCGGCGAGGCGCTGGCCCAGGCTGCCCAGAGCAGCTGTGGGTGCCCCATCCCTGGCAGGGCTCAAGGCCAGGCTGGACGGGGCTGGGGGCAGCCTGGGTTGGGGGGAGGGGTCCCTGCACACGGCAGGGGGTGGGACTGGGTGGTCTTTAAGGTCCCTTCCAACTAAACCATTCTGTGATTCTATGATTCTACAATTCTGCTGCTCTTTGATACATCCCATTGTGATCATTTTGTTCCTGGATTTCCAGGTCATTCCTACTTGTCTCAACATAAGGAAAGGACAGTCAGAAACACTCTGCCTCTCCTTTGTCAGCCCCGTAGCCTCCTTTGGCCACTAGCAGCCTGTGTGAGCACAATGTAAAGAACTCTGCAGGATATTGCATCCTATCCTAAAACAGGTGGGGCTAAAAATACCTCCTGTATGGCCTCTCTGTTCACCAGCTGTAGGAGAAACCCAAACCACAAGCTCAGCTCAGATGCTAGGTCTCCCATGCCTTGCCCCATGCCCCCAGACAATGCCTCAGCAAGAAAGCTAAGCATCCATCCCAGACAAAACCCAGGCACAGCAGAGCTCTCAGAGGAAAATGGCAGAAAAACATCATCCCGGGACTGCAATACTGTTGCACTCTTTCCAGGAATGCTGCTGAAGAACAAGTCCTGGAAGAACTTGCTGCCGGTTGAGAGGACATCAGGCTCTGGCCCCTGGCATGACCTTGTTGACCACCGTCTTTGTTCAGTGCACTTCCCAAGACCTGGCTAATCCTGCTGGCATGTAACCGTGGAGCAACTTGGGCAGGTCCCTGACCACCTGCCTTAGGCACAGCATCAATAGCATCCTGGGCTGCGTCAAAAGAAGTGTGATCGGCAGGTTGAGGGAGGGGACTCTGCCTCTCTACTCTGCTCTGGTGAGACCCCCCCCTGCGGCGCTGTGTCCAGCTCTGGGGTCCTCAGCACAGGAAACACATGGACCTATTGGAGCAGGGCCAGAGGAGGCCACAAAAATGATCAGAGGGATGGAATGATGTTCCTCATAACGGCATGCTGGTTTGGAACAAAATCCTGTATTTCTGTTACTTTCCTACCACTAATGGAAAGCAAAAGCCAGCTGTCTGGAGCAGAAAGGAGACAGCTATCACTTTCCCTGGTCTTCCCTTGCGTTGTCCCAAACAGACCAAGGTTCAGCATTGCTCAGCAATGCTCAATGCACAAAGGTGCTGAAGAGCCCAATGCAAATCGGGTCAAAGGCAGACTTGAAGGAGCGGTGCAAGAAGAAGTCATAGAATCACAGAATGGTTCGGGTGGGAAGGGACCTTAAAGACCACCCAGTCCCACCCCCCACCACGGGCAGGGACCCCTCCCAGCAGCCCAGGCTGCCCCCAGCCCTGTCCAGCCTGGCCTTGAGCCCTGCCAGGGATGGGGCACCCACAGCTGCTCTGGGCAGCCTGGGCCACCGCCTCGCCGCCCCCAGCATAAAAAAATTTCTTCATTCTATCTGGTCTGAATGCAGACCACTGCAGCAGATGCAAATACTGGGGGAGTTTTCTCCTTGCTAGGTGCATTAATTCCATCACCAACACCTCCCAAAAGAGCTATTCCTGCAGGATGGCCTCTGATCTCAACATCCTTACTCTTCCCTCATTTCCCTGCTCCAAACCCTGGCCAGCCCATTCCAAAGTGGGAGAAGCTCCCAGGGAGCTCTGCAGGAGATGGCACACAGCTCTCCACTCACTTCTGGCCTCTGTCCCAGCAGACCCTGTTGTACTTCCCTCTGCTTTGCTGCAAGCTATAATCCCTCCTCTGACATTTCCATGGGATGCCAAGAAGGACAGCTAATTTTCCTTACGGCAGGAAGTTGTCAGAGAGCCAGATCTGCTTTATGCACCCCTCTGGAGCAATCCAAGTAGGCAATTCCTGATTTTATTTTACTCTCTGGAAACAAGCCTCCGCCAAACCCTCCAAGCAGAGCTGAACCTTGGAGCTCAATCTGTATTATTTGCAAAGTTTGCGTTATTTCTACTCAGCGCAGTTTGGTAGGGAAGATACCCAGGGCCAAGGGTCTCTTTTCTCAGGGAGCAATCAGAATGAGTTGCTGCAGGCATAAGGGACCTGTATGGGATGCTCTGGTCCCTCAGACAGCGCCAAGATCACTCCATCAGGATCTGGGGACCTGATTCTCCATAGAAATGGCCAGCGCTGCATGCTGCTGCAGCATTCTTGTCTCTCTTCCCTTTGCTACAGGCAGGGCTATGATCCCTCTCCAAAACATGCCCTGTTTGGGGCATGTCCCTGGCCTACCCAGTGCTGAGATGCGCTCATGCATTCTCATACTCACCGTTTTTAAAAGACCCTTGTTTCTCTTGCAGTGTCCTCAGGCACTTTCAGGGTGTTTCAGCTGCCTTTTCACCTTCTGCACTTTTTCATGTTGAAAGGGCATTCTTATTGTCACAATCCCACTGGGCGTGAAAGCCTCATAGTAAATAATCTAAGCTTTTATCACCGATGCTGGGAGAAATCTGTCTCTGAAACCTGAATTGAAGGTGTATAGGGATGAAAGTCAAATCACCCAGGCTGGGACATCTGAGTTCATTACCCTCATAAACCCTGGAGTTAAGGCCGAGGTGGTGGCTCACCTGACCTGGGATAGATGTCTACTTCAGGGCAGGGAGCTGCCCAAACTCAACTGCCCATTCTCACCAGAACTGAAAGGGGCATCCCAGAAGCTGGGGATGGCCAGCACAACTCTTCACACCCAAAATGCATGGGTGTTGAAATCCCTCCACTTTGAAATTCTTTTCCTAGCCAGTTTTCTCTAATCAGCCTTGACACAGACCTGAATTCAAGTCTCCAAAATCCCTGAGGACAGACTTTGCCCAAGGGGAGAGATTACAGCCAGCCATGGATCAGCCCCAAAGTCCCCTTAGCCGGGCAAATTGCTCCTGGCTGTGGTTTTTGTGGGATGTTTAAGGCAAGAGCAGAAAGAGCAGAGCAGGATTGGCATGATGGACATGCTACCACAAGGGTAGCTCCCTAAAATGAATGGTATACTTGGGTGAAGAAACTATTGTGCAGGCATCCCATCTCCACTCCTGCTATGGTGATTGCATGCTTTGTCCCCAAGCAAAGTGAAGAAATTCTAAAAAGCCAATTCCTCTGTTAGGAAATGAGGTTTAAAAGATCCTGTGACTTCTCATGTCTTGGCATCTAGCTAAAATTGGGAAGCTTTATCCTCCTGAAATCTGCAAGTGTGAAAGTGTAATAATTTGGCGTGAGCTGGTGCAGTGGACAGGGTGGAGGGCAGCAGAAGCCTGGGGAAGGTCCCCTCCCATGCTTGCAGAAGCAGAGCATGTGGTGGCAAGGTTGCCCCCTCTCCTTGAGCTTCTGCAGTTTCAATCTCTCAGCCCCAGGTCAGCCCTGGTTTTCCACAACAGACTGTGCTCAGAGGAGTGGTGGTAAGACCTCACAGTGGTCTGTATTTCAAGAACCACTTAAGGGAGAAAAAGAAGATAATTAAGACATTTTCCAGCTGAGGTCACTTGTGTCATCACTCAGGCACAGGAGCATGACTGGTGCTCACCACTCACCCCTTTGATGGTTGGTCCTGGCATGGGACAGCTTTGTTAGTCCAGGAAGCCTCCAGCACAGCTGCCCCAGGGTGCTGGATCAGCAGAAGGGCAGGGGACTTGATTTATACCCTACGAAAGTCTAGAGGATGATAAACATATACAAGATGCAGGGATGAAAAGCCAGGAGAAGGCTTGCTCCTTGATGTGGACCAGCCAGGAGGTAAGTGTGCTCAGCTGGGGTCCAGAAGACCCATGGCCAAGCACATCCACTGCCTCCAAGCTCACCCTGGGAAGCTTGGAGCTTGAACTGCCCCAGCAACTTGGATGCTTGGCTTTTGGCTGAGGTGCAAAGGCAGGGTCAGCCCTGGGAGCTGTTTTCAGTGAGCAGAAAGCCAGGGCTGGTTCCCCACCTGGGAAACATGCAGGAGAGCAAAAACAGCTCCCGGCAGCTCGACCATCACTTGTTCCCACCCTACAGAAGAACCACACCTCAGAAAAAGACATTCATGAGCTCCTTTCTCATTGCAGCGTAGAAAGGGCTCTACTACTAAATTAAACCTGCCCAGGGCTGCTCTTTGGCCAGAGCTCACCCATCCAGCCACAGGCGATCTGCTAAACTCTCTCCAAAGCAATCCCAGGGCCAGGGGCATTGGTTGGGACCCCCACGGGCACAGCATCACACTGTGCCTGAAGGGCCATAACCAGCCTTAGCACTAATTCGTTTGTTTGTGCAGGAGTCACCCTGGATTTCGAACAAGAAACTTGGCCCAGATGCTCGTTTATGATGCTGCAGCAGGTTAATTATCTACGGGCACATGCTTCCCGCAGCACAGCCATCAGGGTTTTAACACCTACCTGCAGTGCATGGGCCAGCTTTCCTAGCTAGGCCATTTGTCACAAATTGCATTTTCCCCTCTCTTTGGGCAGGTTTATTGAGCTGCATGAGCCCATAGTCCTCACTTCACCCCAAAGCGTTTACCACCGATCTCCAAGACATAGGTGTGTTCAAGCAGGAAAGAAGCTGCCACTGGCTTGAATAAAGTATATGCCTACAGATTTATCCCAAAGTTTTCTTTTTTCCCGCAAAGAATGACAAGCAGAGTGAGGTTTTGAAATCTGTTCTTGAAACTGAAAAACCAAAACTGGCTGCAGGAAACCCTCCCCAAGCCATGCCCTGCACCCACTCTTTGGGACTGGCTCAGGTTCTTCTCATCCCTCTTCCCTGGTGCCCCACTTAGACTGCAAAGACCATCCCTGGCCGCAGCAGCAGAAATATCTTTGCACCTGAGAGTTTTGCAGCTCTAAGCCACAGCTGGGAAATCCTGTTGCTCTTCCCTGCTGTACCTCCAAAAGGGGGGTGCAGGACCTGGGGCTGCATGCATGGCACAAAACATCCACCTCAAGCTGGTGCACCGAGGCTGTACCTGGCAGCTTGCTGTTGGGTTGGTCCCACAGGCAAAAGGTGAGGCTGAGCATGTCAGAGAAGTCCTTCTCCATCTTCTTGATTATCTCCACCTGCAGCCATCACATGGCCCAGCATATGAGGAGGGGACAGGGCTCAGAGCCCCTCCCCCCTCCAGCCCTACCCTGTTCCTGCCTGCTGGGGCTGAGGAGCTCTCCGATGCAGAGGCAGCAGTTTGAGCTACTCCAAAGCCCAAATCATTATTAATTTGAGGATAGGAGTGATCCAGTTGACAATTATGGGTGACAGCTACTAGTTAAGTTAGGTATTTGTGGGCAGACCCTCGAGTATGGGGCTCAGGCCCACATCAGTTCCTTGAGCTAAGGTGGGTCAACACTGGTGAGCAGCCATAATGAATTAATGACATTAATAATGCTCCTGGGCACCACTGGAGATGACTCGTGCCACAAAAGCAATGCCAGCAGTAGCCTCCCAGTGCACATGAAAGCCTCCTGATGCCAACGTCTCGCAAGGAGATGCCTTCATCTTACCACACGTATTCACCAGACCCTTTTTTGGGATGTTGTCCTCTACCCCTAAACACTACCCATGGCTGTAGAGAGGCTCCCAAGGAACAAGAACGTGCACAACTTACCTTCAGGTCCTGGAAGTACCTTTTCATGCTCGCTTGCGCTGTTTCAAACATTCCCCTTTCCAACTCTCTCTTTATGCCCTTGCTAAGGATGGGTTGCATCCTCTTGTAGGCTTGTACTCCACTTTTCCTGGCAGCATCTGTTGGTGAAGCAGTGACTGTCACACTGAGATCCAGACCCAAGATGCTCGTGGGGAGGAGGGGCAGGGGTGTGGGTCGGGAAAGTAAGATGTGGTGCTTTACACTGCTGTACTGGAGGTGGCCCACCTCCAGGACACTTTCCTGCTTAGGCTTGGCTAACTGGCCCAGCAGTCCATTTTCAGAATTAACTAATCAAGTAATGAAGGGATCTTCCTAAAGCAGACATGAGTGACTCCTGGATTCTGGTGTTTTAACTTTTTCATTTTCTGAGTATGCCACCTACTGATGGGAAAGGAAGGCAGTAACGAATTCATGAGCTTATTACTTTACAATGCTAAAGGAGACATGAAGGATGTCCTTCAAAGGTAGACAAACAACAAGGGATTAATTAAAAAAAAATAATCCATAGTTTACAAGAAATAGCAAATTAGAGTAAAACAGGCAGCTAATTTTCTGCATTTGAGCATGATGTACTTTGGACTTCAGAATTCTCTGAGTTGATCACCAAGGAAAGTTTTTGCCCTGTGGATTTCTATCCAACCTTTCAACAGGCAAATTGTTCCAGATGAGGTTCCAGTTCAATATAAGGAAAAATTTCTTCACCGAAAGGGTGTCCAGCACTGGGACAGGCTGCCCAGGGATGTGGTGGAGTCACCATCCCGGGAGATGTTTAAAAAACACATAGATGTGGCACTTAGGGACACAGATTAGTGGTCGTCTTGGAAGTCCTATGATTCTCTGATTCTATGACTGTAAGCCTGGACTCTTCTTCTGAAACTGTATTGGTGTTATTCTGTAGAAATCAGAAGAAACTTCAGTATAAAATGAAGAAAAAATGAGGTGACTTGTCGTACCTTCCTAGCATGGCAGCAGGTCGTTGTGAATGGATACGGTAAGGGAGTGGTAGATTTCTGCTTTCTTTGGGAGGATGACATTTTCAGTCTCCCTGATCATAGAAACATGGAATCATTTAGATTGGAAAAGATCTTTAACCCAACAGTGTCAAACCCACCAATCCATGTCCCTGGGTGCCACATCTACACATCTTTTAAATACCTCCAGGGACAGCGACTCAGGTCTTCCCTGAACGTATGCGGAATCATGTGAAATAGTTCTTTAAAAAATAATAAATGAAAAACCTTTGAAGAAAAGTTTGGGTAGCTGATGTTCTCTGTCCCCAGAAATCACTTGGGCCAGAGTCTAAATAGTTCTCTATTAACTTCAAATGCTTGCTACCATCGTTTCCATCATAAAAAATGTTCTACACCAACAACACAATAACAATAATATCATAATGATGATCTAAACTACAGTCTGGCATTCATCAGATGACCGGAATGGTTGGTGCCAGTGGACATCACCTCTTGCTCTGACTTAGCATGGAAGATCTCCCTTCCAGCTGAAAATACTCCATTCCATTCCATTCCATTCCATTCCATTCCATTCCTGTGGGTGTTTCTCGAGCTAGCTCGACAAAGTCAGTGAGCAAAAACCGGCCTTGGGAGAGAGACAGTTACGCTTGTTGGAAGGAAGCCATGGGAGCAAGGAGAGAAACTCTAAGATACAGAGTATCATCTACAGGGCTTGTGGCCTTGTAGATGAAGGGAGTTGCTAAGTCGCTGTGTCTGCAATAGAAAAAGAGCCAAGAGTGGAAAATTACTGAGCACAGTTACAGGCTGACATGTCAGCCCCCTGTAAAGGTATGGTATGAAAGGCTTGCTTCATTTTAATAAAGTGTCTTTGAGGTGTCTTCGAGTATCTTCGTGCCTTTGATCCGCTCCTGGAGTCCATGCATCATACACCACACATTCCATTCCCTTCCATTCCCTTCCATTCCCTTCCATTCCATTCCATTCCATTCTATCCCATTCCATTCCCTTCTATTCCAATGTCCAACTGGGAAATTTTATGCCTGGATACAAGAACAGGTGCATGGATTCCACACCCTCCTCAACACCACGGTTGCTGAAGCCAAGGTAGAACGTCTCTTGATCTCACTTGCGTACCTCTACAGGACCTTTTAACAGAGCTAATCACTTCAACAGGTGCTACAAAGACTGCTTTCCCCCACCCTCTCTCCTAGTGCTCATTCTTGCTTGCAAAGCCCCTCGTGGGTGTCCTTCCCTCTCCCCTTGCAAGGCAAGTGTACCTCCTGCTGAAGGAGCTTGTCTTTTACCCCAGCCATGGGTATTTCCTCATGGTTTTCTGCAGCTGCTGTGCATGGCATCTTTGAATGGACTTTCAGTTGGGAGCAGGCACCCATCTGGATCCTGTTGAGGTAATAAATTCATCAAGGACAGAGAAAAAGATGATGGATCATCCATCATCTCCCTACCCTGGTGGAGAAGGAAACCAAGGGGAAGCCACAGGAATGCCAGGTGGGACAAAGCACGCAGAGCAGCATGGTTTCTGTGGTCCCAGAAAGGGAAACTTCCTTTAGGTAGTGCAGACTGAGGATGTGGCCTTTTTTTTTTTTTCTTTGAAAGAGAGTAAATGCTGGACACAATGAGTTGTCCCTTTCTAAAGCCTGAAGATAGAAATGTTACCAGGGTCCATCTTGGCTGGAGGAAGCTCTCCTGGTCCTGCAGCAACGACCTGAGCAGGTCTCCTCTAGGACACAGTGGTTGGGGTGATGTTCATATCCTACTTGAAGTCAGTCACAACATGCAATGGGTCCAGGTTTTGGGGTGCTGTGGCATTTCCCTGCTTCCCAAGTCTGCTGAGTGCTGGGCAGTTGGTAGCCACAGGAGACACAATGTTCTTCAGGTTAAGCATGCAACCAGATGAAAATTTGTCTTCATCATAGCTCTGTTCACTGGTGAGCCACTTCTTTCTCTGTGACTCTCTTTTCTGTCCCCACCTTTCCATTTCCCGTTTGCTATGTGAATCTCAAGCTGTGCAAGAGCAGGGGTATCAGGCAGGTGGAGAGTCTTGGTTGGTACCCAGGCAGACCCACAGTGTAGGGTGCCTATAGGATGAGTGTGTGGGTGCTGCATGTTTCCAGCTAGCAGTGGACCAGCCGGTAAACTGGGGATGTGGGGATCCAGGCAGGGGTGCTGGGGGGACAGAGGGGCCATGCTGGTGCTTGAAGGACCTGCGAATGTGCACACGCCTGTGAAACCTGAGGGTGTCCTCTGCACATGTGCTCAGCTTTGCTGCTGGTTGACCCTGCAAATGGGAAAGCAGCATCATCCCTCTGCCAGGACAGACACCAGGTCCCTGGGCAATGGGCCGGGCTCCATCATCTGGGCCGGAGCATCCTGGACTAGGGCTGCTATAGGAGGTGGTGGCCATGCTTCCGGCATCCCTGGACAGGGAGGAGATGTTAAGAATGACTATCTGGATGCCCTCTGCATCAGTTGTACTTCAAAGGGTGCAGAATTACAGGACTCCCTCCCAGCAATGTTCACAGTGACAGAGGACATGGCGTGAGATCCCCTTGAACTCATCAAATTTTCTGAGTCTTCGTCCTACCATCCTAATAGACCAACACCAAACTGGGGGTGACCTTAAGTGGGTGGTGGGGTGTTATCGTTTACTGGAAACTGAACTGTTTGCAGATCAGAAGGTGATGGTCCCGAGGGAAGAAAGTATTGCAAGATCCTCCTGAAGGGGAGAGAGGAGCATAGTCAACATTCTTCACTGCTTTGATTTGAGAAGGACATTACCACTACCTCCTCCAGGGTTACAGCAGGGCTTTTATGAAGTTTTCTATTTCTGACTTCTTCACAGGACTCCACAGCTTAATGTTGAAGTGTCCTTCAGGTCAGCTCCAGTGGTGGGTGCATAATTTAATGCACGACAGTGGGAGAAGACAGAGACTTCCTAGAGACATGGAGGCTGGCAGACCAGACTCCGCAGCAGATGTGACATTTACTTTTAAACAGACAATTCCTTGCAACTGGATAAGGCGAGGTGGTGTGGGGTGTTGGTCTCTGCTCCCAGGTCACAAGTGACAGGACAAGGGGAAATGGCCTCAGGCTGCACCAGGGCAGGTTTAGGTTGGAGACTGGGAAACATTTCTTCACCGAAAGGGTGTCCAGCACTGGGACAGGCTGCCCAGGGAGGGGGGGAGGCACCGTCCCTGGAGGGATTTAAAAGATGCGTAGATGTGACGCTTGGGGCCATGGGTTAGTGGTGGGCTTGGCAGTGCTGGGTTAATGGTTGGACTTGATGCTCTTGAAGGTCTTTTCCTAACATATATGATTCCATGATTCTATAATTGTCACAGATTGGATATACCGCTACCCTTACGTGTGCTGCTAATCACAGCAGTCCTAGAGATAACAGACAAATACATCTTTAAACCTGGACTATTAAAAAATATAAAAAAGCAAGTATAATTAGCATTAGGATTATATTTACTCTTTTATATCGTGTACTTTTTTTTTGTGATTTTGATTGGCATTTTTTCACCTAAAATGCTTCATGTAGGACCTGTGGATATGCCAGCAAAACTACTATGCAGAGAAAATTGTGGAAGAATTTTCAGAGAAAATATAAAAAAGCATCCACATTCTACAGCACCAAACTAGACACTGGATGCAGCACACCCTCGGCTGAAAGCACAAGTTTTGAGACAATGGTGTCAGTTTAATTTTCCAAGAGTTCAAAGAGTTTCTTGCATTTAATCGGACTAAAGTTTCTCTAAGCAAACCAAGTCCAACAACTGAAATACAAGTGCTGAGAGACTTAAACCTTTTCCTTGGAAAGAAATCTTCCCCAAAGTTTCTGTCAATAAATACAGCTAAAATTAGAGAGTGTGTTATTTAGATACTAAAGTCATTCAAATATCAGCTCTGTAGGAAGAAGAAGTATGACCACAAAAGAAGTCCATTGCAAAAGAAATTGAAATTTATGTCAGTTTATACAACCTTCAGATTTGTAGAGTTGTCAGAAACTGGCACAGCAGAAATGAAACTGCAGCAGAATCTGAGGGTGGATAAAACCCTCCTCCCAGGAGGGTGGCCAGCTCACTCATGTGAATCTTCACCTGCTTCCTTTTCACACTTTTTAACTATTTGTTCAAAAAACAATTGACCTTCCTCTCTAGGTTGCCCTCAGGTTGTGTTCTCAAGATCTTGCATAAATGTAAAAGATAGAAAGAAAAATTTCAGACCTTACACCCTGCCTGGCTCTGAGGGCTGGAGACCAGGTTAAACCTCAGTGAACTGGCAGCTTCTAGGAGGAACCACCAGACCACCAGCCGAGCCACTGTGCCTATTTTTTTCCCCGAGACAATGCACTTTTTCCAGCATCTCCCACTGTTTCATCCCTGATGCTCCTGGGGACCAGCAGTGACATCCATGCTTTTGCTGAAGCCTTCCTCCCGTGTTCTTCAACCTGTTTGCTCAGACATGGCTGCAACGCCAGGTTTGTTAGCTGGCATTGGACATGACTCCAGCATCTTACCTTGCATGACCTGAGCTCAGTAAGATGCATGAGCTGCAGCATACCCGTGTGCCAGCCGATGGCTGTAGAAGCCAAAGCACATCTGCCCATCAATGGGTTGTCATGGTCCATCAAGATCAACCCCAGAGACATCATTGCTGGTGCCCCTCATCCTGTCCTGCACACCAGCAATCCTGGCCATGCCACCAGACACCCAGGCCATGATGCTTGTGAAGCTGTGGGGAGATGACACACACAGAAACCATGGCAGCAGTGAGTGGGAGAGAGTCAAACCAAGCAGTGTCACAAGATCTGGGGATGTGTCACCCCCATAAAATCTTGCACTCTCTTCCTACATAACCCTGCAGGGCAGGGAGGCTGCATGGCACTGGGAACCTCTCTGAACAACCAACTGAGCAAGCTGACAATGTATCTCTCTGAAAGCATTGTCAACTTGCTGTCCAACTGTCCTGGCCATCCTGAGAAATCCTGCCACTCCTCTTGAGAAACCCATGTTCCGTTCCCCATCTCTTGGCGATGTCAGCAGGGCTCAGACTGGTACCGTTCAGGTTGGTCTAGCAGGGACGGTTTTCAGGAGAGGAGGGTCAGGAGCACAGGCATCACCCCACTGGATCCTGAGGAACATCTACTGCAGGTTTTGGCAGCATGGGACAGCTGTGGTCCCACCTGGAAGAGGACACAACCCATCTGCCCATGCATGGCTTCCCTTACACCAACACAAGCCATGCTGGGGTGGACCTGGCAGGCAGCCTCTTCCTCCCAAAACCTGCCTGTGTGCCTCGGGGGGGGTGATGGCCTGAGCTTAAGGACACAGCTGGCACCAGCCCCAGGCTGTGCAATGGGCTCTGGTCTCCGTGCCCAGCCCTGACCCCCGCAGTAGGGCTGTACAGGGACACCAAGCCCCTTCCCCAGTCCCCTGGGCTGGGCACCTGTCACATTAAGAAGGGGGGTTTCCTTGAACCCCTTATATTTGATCAGCCTGGCAGTTTCCCAAGGAAAACGAGACCCTTGTGCCCCCCCCAGCCTGCCCACCACCTGCGCTTTGAGAGCCCGGGGTGTTGGGGGGTGATTCAACCAGCCTATTCAGGGACACACACCCCAACAGCATCCCTGCGTCAAATCCCTTATAACAACCACTCAGATCTCTGGAGATCTATACAAAATGAACTTCAGCTGAAGAGTTTTGTTATACAAAATGCAAGTTTGTGACAGAACAAGGTTCAAAGATTGTCAGTGATAATACACTGACTGCAAAGCAAGCTCAGAACAACACACCCAGTAACAGCTAGCCTGAGTTAGTCACAGAATAAAGCTCTTACCCAGTAGGCGTCCCTGTGGGGGAGAAGACAGGTTCAGCGCATGGACTGATCCAAGTTACGATGGAGTCTTCCCTAACTTCTCCCCTTATTTGTCCACTTTTTATACTTCAGAGTGTAATGCATATTCATTCATCATGCACAGGACTGTTTACAAGTTTCTCACATCTAAAGCAAATCAGTACACCTCCTCAGAGAGCACTGCTGACGGATTTGCTAACTACGCGTGCTCCTCAAGCCAGGGTTTGCCCTGTTTCCGGGGGGTTGTTTGAGTTGGATGTCACAATCTCCCACTAGCACAATTATCTTTGTTCTATTTTCAGTTTTCTGTGGATGTCACTGCACTGCAACACCTTGTCAGTCTGTCTCCTCTTATAACCAGAGCTTTCCTCACTTGAAGGCTTCTTTCTGTGTAATTTAGGGAATGGTGTTCTTTTCATTCTGGTTCTTTGTTTCCCACCTCCCCAAGGCTGGCTCCCTCGATCAGAAGCCCTTCCATTCAGAACACCTTTAGAGAGCGGGTCAGCTTGACCTAACTTTATGCACAGACTTGTGTATAGTTGAACACTAAATCAGAATTTGGTAGTTCAGGAGGTTAGACCACAATCCCCCCTCTTGGGACTTATTTCGGACCAGGACTAGTCCATTTTCTTTACATTTACGTGGTGTTTGAGTGACTCTAGTCATACATATTGTTGTTACTGGCTGGTACCACATGCCCAGTGAGTGTGGCCATACCTCGGAGGCAGGTAACTCTGAGATGGAGGTGTGTGTTAGCATTACAGTGAGATTATTTCATCTGGGGAAAGTAATTTAGCCACAACGGTTGGCTCGGCAGTGGACATCTTCTCATAGAGTCTTCATTTGATGACTGCTATGCAGCCTATCAGCTGTGTGGTACCATCACCTTCCCATTCCCGCAGGGAGCATCCCCGCTCCGCTCCACCTTCTGTCACCCTTACCAGCATGCGCTGAGCTGGCAGGCTGTGCTGCTCGGGGAGCCATGGTGAAGTGGACCCCGTGCATGCCAACTGTCCTGAAAGTGACAGCTGGATTTTACCCTAAAATCTTTTCTGTAATACTATGCTTCTGTTAGGTCCCAGTTTTCTCCAATTCCCTGCCCCTCCCCACAAAAAAAAAAGCTAATTTTCCCACAGTGCCTCCATCGGACACACATCCAGGCTGAAAGCCCAGGCACAGCTAAAGTCAGCTCAAAGAAAGGTCTTTATTGAGATGTTGGATTGGACAGGAGCCACTTGGGACTGTACAGGTCTTGGGGGGACAGGGAGATGGTCCCCCCGCAAGCTGCTGGTATCCAGGAGAGATTTCCAGGCACTGCAGAGTGTTGTTAACATCAAGATCAGAGCATGTCCCTGCCCATGAGGCCAGCACTTGCCACCTGCTGTCACATAGACAAGGGCAGAGCTGGGGGTACAGCAGCTTGAGACCACAGAGGACCTGGGTGTCCTGAGAAGGGGGCAATGGCTGATTTTTCCTCCATCCCTGGCATTGCCCCCATTAGTAGAACACCTTTTCCAGATAGGAGTTCAGGAAGATCCCCGTGGGGTCCAGCTTCTCCCGGATGGAGCAGAATTTGGGGAAGGCTGGGTACATCTTCTCAAAGTCCTTCCGAGTACAGCTGTGGGCCTGCAGGAGAGAAAGCATCTGGGGGGGCTGCCCATCACTGGGGAGTGTGTCACTGGCCCTGGACCCCCACCACCCCTGTGGCAAGCCCCTGCAGAAGTGGTGGGACCTCCATCCCCTTATCTACGTGCCCAAGGCGGGCAGCAAACAGGGCAACACCATCTCCTTCAGGCACCCATCTCCCTCTTGGATCAGCCTGATGTGGGGGCCCTTCTCTGAACCCCATTCAACTGCAAACCCCCCCACTCCCATGAGGAGCTGTGATGGAGAAGCAGAAGGGACAGCCTTCTGCAGACCCTCTCCTCCCAGAGGAGTGGGGCCAACGGTACCTTTGCCCAGTGTGGTCTCCCACCGTATTTCTTCATGATGCCTTCATAGGTCAGCCAGTAGTTGAGGCGGGGAACGTTCTTCCCGTAGGGCCTGGGGGGGGGGTCAGGTAGGGAGGGCATTAGTGGGACCTGTGGGAGGATTTTTGCACACGCATGAAACCTCCCCAAGAAACTCCCCTCCTGGGGAGGACAACCTAGGGAATCACCA
This sequence comes from Falco punctatus, assembly GCF_963210335.1. Taxonomy (NCBI): domain Eukaryota; kingdom Metazoa; phylum Chordata; class Aves; order Falconiformes; family Falconidae; genus Falco; species Falco punctatus. The sequence continues at coordinate 73,358,700 of NC_137584.1, read as the reverse complement.
TGGGCTCTTTGACCAGTACCAGGTGATGGAAACCCTCCAGGAACAAGCACTCCACCAGCTCTTGGCCAGTGGACCCTCACGTGGACAACATCCTCAAGAAACAGGGCTGGGTGGCTCTAGGGTGCTCCAAGGCCACCCCATCCCTGCTGGCTTGATGTCTGCAAATGTCTGAGTGGGGTGAGTGGACAAAGGTGCAGGAGCTCGTTTGATTCAACTCTCCAGAGCCAGCAGAGAACCAGTGTTGGGGTGTTTGGGCTGGGCGTTCGCTGCTGCCAGGACTCTGGGAGCGGCTCCCGGTGCACCAGCATACTGACCTGGGGAGGAAGAGGAGGAGCAGAGTGGGATGCAGTGGGAACATGGCTCACCTGTACATGATGATGTTCATGTAGCAGCTGTCTCGCTGGAAGCAGGGACTCAGCCAGATCTCATCCCCCCGAGTGAAGCGCACCTCCACGGGGTAGTGAGCCACCAACTTGGGGTTGTTCTCCAAGGCACCCTTCAGCTCCAGCAGGGCTTCCTTCGTCTTCTCACTGCCCAGGAGAAGCCCCCAGCCCCAGTTAATGCCGACATGGGCATAGCCAGCTCCCTTCAGGTTTGAACCCCCATCACCACAGCTCCATCCCTGGCCCCACGCTAATTCAGGGAATGGCTTGGCATGTCCCAGCACACCCCTCCCATTGCTTTGTGCTCACAAAGCCCCAAGATATGGTGTGGCATGGATTTGGTACCCCAGGGCAGGCATGCAGAAGGGTCCCCATGCTAGGCTTGGAGGAAGGAATGGTGCCTCCTCCTGGACCAGTTCCTTTCGTCCATGGCTTTGCCCCTGCTCCAGGCAGCCTGGGCTGAGGTAGAGCACAGGCAGGGGATGGGGTCTGGGCATGAAGCCCAGCTGGGGGTGGCCAGGGAGGGCCTGCAGGGCCATTTACATGGGGATGGCCCAGTCTTGAACGTGCTGCTTGAAGCGACACTCGTAGTTGAAGATCTTGTAGCTGATGGAAATATTCTCCACTCGGGAGCTGAAGAGGAGCCAGAAGAAGAAGCGGTTGATCCAGGATACCAAGCTGGGCACGAAGGTGCTGCAGGGAAGAGAGCAGGAGGTGAGGTCTGATCCCAGAGCTGTTGCCCAGGGATTTGCCAAGGGCAGGCTGTGAGCTGTGGTGCCACAGGCCTGGGGATGCTGGGCAAGGGGATGCTCTCCCAAGGGGCTGTAAGCAAAGCTGCAATCCTCCAAGGGTGCTGGAGCCCATGGGGTCCTTCAGCCCTGCCTCGAGCTCACCCATGCTCATCCCACGTGATCTTGGACCTTGCACCCTTGCCCTCAGCTCCCTTTTCTGCCTCCTGCTGCAAGCTAGAAAAGGGGTGCTTGGTCATCACCTTCCCTGCCCCCTGTGGCCTCTGTACCTCCTCAGAGCATCCTAGCACTGGGGGACTGAGAGATACTGGGAACAGGGTGGAGTGCCAGGGTGGACCCCTTGGCAGAGTCCTAAGCAGCCACAGCCTCTCTTCTCCCTCTTCACGGGGTCCAGCCCAGCTCTCCTGTGCCACCAGGGTCCAGTTTCCCAGCCCAGCCGCCATGACCCGGCCGGATCTCCTCTCTCCACCCTGGTGCTCGGGACATGCCGACAGCCAACATCGTTCCCCCAAACCCTCCCGTGCCGCTGCCGACCCGTGCCGCCTCGGTGTGCCGGTCCACCTCCGTGCACACGAGGGCAGTGCGGCCCCAGGCGTCGGTCCCAGCCCGAGCCCGCTCCGCCTGCGCAGGGGCTGGGCTCGCTCGGAGGGCAGGCGCCTCCTCCTTTCCCCGGGATGGGGGTTCTCCGGGTCCCAGTCCCACCTTGCCGTCAGCCCTGGGGCTCTCAGCGAAGCAGCACAGGTTTCATTGTAAAGGTGCAGAGAACAGATCTGGATGAGGCCAACCTACACTTGCCCCAGCTGCTGCCCAGGGCATGCTCCTACCTGATCCAGAGCAGAAACTCCAGCAAGTAATAGCCAACAGCATAATCCCACAGCCAGCTGGCAGAGGAAGAGGGGGGCTGCAAAGCCAAGCAGAGGAAGATGATGGTTATCAGGGACTAGCAGGGTTTGCAGCTCTCTTGCCAGCAGGCACGAAGGTGGGAGCACAAGCCCGGACCAGAAGCAAGCTGGGAGCAGGGGTTTGGAGAAGGGTACCCCAGGACTCCCCAGATCTCTCTCCTGTGATGAAACAGGGTCGCATACAGCCCCAGAAAGAAACCAGGCTTTGTCATGAGGATGCTAAGAGCTTGGACAGCCCCAACTACATCTGTTTCCTGAGACCCTCTGACTGTGGAGCACGGGCAGTGTCCAGCCCAGCCCCAAAATGCTGTTTCCCTGATCAGCCACCCCAGCAGCCCTTGCACTGCAAGCCCATGGTGCAAGGCCAGCTCTGGGAGGGCACCCAGCTTCATGCACGGGCCCTTCTCCCTTCACACATGGAGCCCGGTGGGACCTGCCTTGTTGGTGGGGTCCTGGTAAATGATGCTGACGTTCTCACTGTGAGGGAACCACAGGAATCGGAAGTACTGGGATCTCTTCAGGTGGTCCTCGAGGTGATCGAGTACCTGCAATAACCAAAGAAATCCACCATGGTGATTGTCCCCTGCCCTGCAGCAGGGATCCCAGGAGCCAGGGGTGGAGGGACCTCAGAGGACTCCCAGAGACGGTGGGGCTGGTCCAAGGAGTCTGTCTGCAGAGTCTCAGCGAGCCCTGGGTTGGAGGGGAGTCAATACAGCCCAGCCGTGCACCAAGGGGCTAACAGAGCCCATGGACCCGACATCTGGGTAAGGGAACAGGGCATGCCTGTTGTCTCCTCTCAGTTGTGATGGAGCTCCCCATCTTGAAGATGCTGCTGGACCTGCATCTGGCATGTGTCCAAGCTCAGACCCTGTGTCCTCCCGCCATCATACCTCTGCAGCCCGCAAACTGCTCCATCAGGCATTCTCAGACATGAGGCAGCACAGCTAGGGCTAGAAGGGCCCCCTCCAGCCATAAAGCCAAGAACTCTATACTGACTGGTGGCTACCAAAAGCCACCTCCTGCTGCAGTGTCAGGGATGCTCTCCCTAGTTTTGACACCCTGGCAGCACAGCTCTCTGCAGCTCTGGAGCCCCAGGGCAACAGGGAGTGGAGCTGGGATGCCACAGGGGATGGAGCTGGAATGCAGTGGATGATGGAGCCAGAATGCAACAGAGGATGGAGCCGGGAGGCATTACACGGCCCTGTCCTAGAGACATCCCCTGCTTCAAATGCAGAATTGCCAAATCGTACATAAAGACACCAAAAAGGGCTTTAAGAAAGGCAGCTTCCTCGGATAAGCTGCCTGCCCAGCAGCCAAGGACAGCAAGGCATGGGGATTCTGAGTGGGCAGGGAACAGGCAGGACAACACAGATAATGGGGCTCGAAGGGGTGACCATAGCCTCAGGACATACTCAGCCTGTTCCCAGGGTCACCGGGGTCCCGTCCCAGGCTGCCTGACACGGCAGCACCTGCAGAAATTAAAAGACCCTGCATCCTGCATCCCTTCTCTCTGCCCGTTTGTGCAAGCATAGAGGGACCCTGTGCCCACAGTGCTATTTTGGCTGGGCCAGCACTTTTCTTTCTTGCAAACAGCCTCTCCCACCACCCCCTGCAGAGATCTCCCATAGCTTAGCAGAAAGGCTTCAAAACCCAGCAGCTTTGCTTTGAGGAGTTTGCTTGACACAAGAGAAGGTGCAATGACCCATGGATATAACCCCAGGACGGTCTCGGCTCCTTTCCGGCTAGGTCATTTAAGTTACTTGTCTTAATGAGCTATTAATCAACCAGGCTGGGCTGCTTTAGCACCGAGCATCTTGCTGTGACCCTGCCATAAAGTGAGGGCTGTGGTCCTGTTAAAGCAGGGAGGATAGGAAGACAACTAGTGTATTCCCGTAATTGGTGAGAATTGCTAATTGCTAACTGGTGAGACAGCTAATGCTGTTGTCTTCATCTTCACATCTGCAGCTCCCAAAGAGCCACAAAATCTAAGATGTTCCCAAAACAACCCATTTTCTGGCTAGAAAAGGTCCTATGTTGGAAACAGTTAACAATCGTGCAAGTAGAAGCAGGGCAAAAGCAGCAATCCCATGGTTTTCATTGGTCCCGTTTAGGAACAAACGCATCAAAGTAGTAAAAGAAGTGGGGAAAAGAAGGATGCAGCTTTCCCAAGGTGATCCTGCCGACGTCTGTTTGTCTTCCAGCTGTGGCGTTTGAGTGCAGAAGCAAATAGCTAGCAGGGTGACCTTTTCAATGTGCGCTTTTGATTCTGGTGATATCAGTCTGAAGAAAATAAGCCTGCGACTTTGTAGGATAATTACAGCACAGCGAGCCGGCTTCAGGAGTCCTTGGGGACGTTGTCTGCTGGCTGAGCGCCGGAGTCGGAGGCAGAGGTCAGGCGGTGGAAATCTCGTCACTGTGACATGGCCAACGCACACAACAGAGATGACCCTGAAGCATGCAGAGATCTGGGGGATTTTGCTCGCCTTCATTTCCTTCCCAGGAGCCCAGAACAAATCCCTTTGCTTCATAAAGACTGGGTCAAAAGAAGTCACTTGCTTTCTCGCTTGCAAACACCCTCAAGAGCTCACTGAGCCGAGGGTCAGGCACTGCGCCTGCTGCAGTGTAGGTCTGGTGGCTCTGGATTGTCCTCGGGGAAAGGGCTAGGATGGGACGTGGGGCAGTTGTGGCCAAGGTGCTGTGGAGGATGAAACACAAGAAGTCACGAGCACATGTCCCATAGGTTTGTGAGAGCAATGAAGGGCAGCAAGGGAGCATGGGGAGCTCTCATTTTGGGAGAGACGGATGCTCAGCCTCCCCCTTTGCCTGTGTGCTGCCTTGTGCCTGGCAGGGTCCTACCGCAGCAGGGGACGGTGTCTGAGTCCTGGTTGGAAGAGTCACTTCCACGCACTGAGTCCAAAACCAACAGTCCCTCTGGCTAAGAGGGATGAGGTCAGGCCCAGCAATGGAGAGGGGGTTTAGGTGCAGGGTGGTCTTGGAGGGATGAGGCTTGAGGGATCTATCCCCAGTGCCTAGGACATCCCCCAAAGGCTTCAGGTTTGGGTTAGGGTTAGGATGTGGTAGGGCTCAGACCGAAAGAAGCACTTCTTCACCCACCAGCTTGCTAAGCTGTGCAAGTCTGCAGGCAGTTAAAAGTTTGCATGGGTTCAGAAGCAGAGCAGAGACCTTCCTGGAAGAGAAACCCACTGCCTTACGCCATACATACAAACCACCCCCAGCTCAGGAAGCCCCAAGGCTGCACAGATCAGGGGAAGAAGTATCATATCTAAGACTAACCCATCTTCATTCTCATCAGCCTCCCAGCACATCTGAGGCAAGGGGATGCTGAGTGCATCCCTGCCACCACCCAGGGAGGCTCTGCAGGTCTCTCTGGTGACCTCAGCTGTGCAATAAACCCTCTCAGTCCTGCGCCTTGTTCGTGGTCATTGTCAGCAGCTAGGGCAGCTGAGTTTATCCCAGTGATAAAGATGATCACGAGGCCAGAAAAGAAAGCATGCAGTTCTTATATAACCACAAATCCAAGCCCGGCTCCTCTGACACATATATTATTCGCAATGTCTTAGATAACTCAGGCTTAAATATTTCAAGCAACCTGCTCCCTTGCCATTATTCTCTTCCGCCTCACTGAGCCACTCGACATGAAAGCCAGAGATCGGGGAAGCAGGCGAGGAGCAGCAATGACTGAGAATTGATAATGGCATTAATATTTATAGAGTGCATTCTTGTTTCACCCTCCTAACAGCCCCGAGGGATGCGGAAAGATGGGTTGAGCTGTGCAGAGGGCATAGCCTGGGGAGATGATGCTGAGCAGGGTACCTGCCCTGCTCAGGACAGCAGGGTTATCCTGCACATGAGCTTAAGTTTCCTAGCTAAGAGGCAGTTCAGGAGGTGTAAACCAACACTCAATCTGGTAATGTGGCTGAGGAAAGGTGCTAGAGGATGCAGTGAAGGTCCAAGCAGTCTGGCAGGGTAGGTGAGGGCCAAGATGTAAGGAGCTGGCAGGCTCCCACCACATTTAAAAATAAATCCATTTACAGTGAGGAACTCCCTGCTGCAGGGCACCAGGGAAGTCCCAGCTCAGGGTGCAAAGAGGCCATTCACAAGCAAAAAACACTCCTGAGCCTTTAAACTCAAACCCATCACCTCTGCAACTGGAACCACTGGTAATGAACTCACTGCAGACTGGGAGGGCACCCTGGGGAAATATCTTGGTGGGTTTCTCTTATTCCTCTGTCTTCCTTTCCCACCTCCCAGGAAGAACAAGACCCTGAAGTGCTCCAGCTCTCGACTGCTGTGGTGCAGCTGCTCTTAAGAGGGGTGAGAGCAGGCAGGCAGACATGCTAATGGACTTGGATACTGTGCACGGACCCCTCTGCCCCCCTCCCCAGTCAGCCCAGCCACCTGCAGCTCAGCACGAGGACCACTGGGTGCCTGTGGATCAGGGCTGACGAAGCAGATACTGCAAAACCGCATTACATTCACATTCCAGGTGGTGTTTGAGCCACCCCAATGGGGCACTGAATTATTCAGTCCTTAAAAAATTAAGGACAGCATTTCTCAGAGCTTTATTAGTGCTGCAGCTCTGATCAATCCTGCAACAAATTTTGCTGCATTTGTCCAAGGGATATTTTTTTTTCATGAGCCCAACTTAACGAAGGCTTGTGCTGTCATAAGCCAGGACTGGGACTGGACCTGTGAGACCCAAATGAGACGACAGATGAGGATGCTGCTGAGGATGCACTAACAGGGATGTCAGACCTCACAGGAAGACAAAGACAATCGGTGGTTGAAGCAGATCCAATCTCCTGGAGAGGTCCCTTTCTGCCACCTCCTGGTTTCTCCCTCCTGGTAGACTTAATGCCTGTTTCCCCATCCAGAAATCTTCATTGTTTCCAGTGAACACAGTGAGGCAGCACAGCATTTAGAAGGCCACCAGGTCTCTCAACTTGCAGGTGGCCCCTTCTCTGTAGGCTTTACCCTCTGCAATGCTGCGGCCTCCAGCGATGATCTGGGACAAGCTGGACGATTGCTCAACGAAAGGCAGTAGATCACATCCCGACACAGCAGCTGTGTCCAGCTGTCCCAGCTGTGAAGGGGCTCAGCATCACAAAACCAGCTTGCTCCATCTGGCTTCCCAACACCGTGAGGGTGGGAGGGCTCCAAAGAAATGCATCCAGCAGTTAAAAGGAGTTTACATAACTGCAGAGACAGGGCAAGTTGGTTTCGATGTGTTCCCAGGAGAAAGAATTCCTTCAAATCACTCTGTAGAAATGCCCACTGGGCCTTCAAAAGGCTTTCTGAGGGAACCAGATCGCACCCAACATTGGCCACAAAGCCACATGGAGATCCAAGCTCGTAAAGCCCAGGAGATGCACTGCCCCAAAAAGGGGCATTTCATGCCTCTTTTGAGAGAAATCAGTCTGTCTCAACCTGGCTCCTCCCGGGGATGGAAGGCTCGGCTGAAGGAAACCACTCTCCAGCACTAAGCATCTCTGTACCAGCATCCCAGGACACTGTCCCCAGTGCCTCAGCCACACACTGAACAAGAATCTAAACTTCTTGTGTGCTCCACGGTCAACTAAGTGCCCTTTCATAGGTTAATGCAAGATGTTGTCTTCAGGAGGGACATGGCCATGAAGCGGAGACAAGAGGGAGAGGATGGATGGCGGGACAGCAGAGCTTGCCAGGAGAAAACAGCATGTGCAACCGTCAGAGCCATGCAAGATCCTGATCTGTGAGAGAGCAGGTCAGACACCCTCCTCAGAAAGCTACCTCCCTTGGGGACATCCCAGTTACTAGCACCATACAACATAGTCTGAGTGATTTAGCACTTTGGTAAAATGGAGACAGACAAGCCCAATTCAACAGAACAATCGGTTTAAAGGGAGTTTCCCAAATGCAGCTCTGAGGTTGGATCCTGATAAAGGGATTTGTTCAATCTGGCTCTTGAACCGTGTCACCCATCCCACTCCTTCTCATCCCCAGCACGGTTTGTCCCAAGTTCAGCTCAAAAAAAAAAAAAAAGAGTTAAACCCAACTTCACACTGGGAGATAGAGAGTCCATCCCAAAAAATACCCAGACCTCACACACAGGGAAGGACCAAGTTATTATCTAGAGCACAAGATGCTCATGGACTATTTTAAGTGGCCCATCTGTTGCTGGAAAAAGCAAGGCTTTCTGTTAGCTGAGCAGCAGGAGACAACGAGATGGGAGTCGGCACTTCCTCGGAGAGCGCACGGCTCATGGGAGCAGCTCTGCCCTGCGGGATGCTGCTCTGCTCCTCTGGGACCCAGCTAGGCGCTGCCTGCCTCGAGGGATGCTGGCTCAGCGCAGGCAACTCTTCTCCCTGTTCTTCCTTGGTCCAGGCAGCACATCAGCTCATCAGGCCAACCCAAGATTTCCAGCAAGGGCAATTTTCTCCAGCTGGAATATTAAATCTGCATTAGGCTTAGTCATGCGTGCCTGGAGTTACCAGATCACTGACCTGCCGGCGCCCGTGAATGCTGAGTTAAACGGAGCAGAGGTGTTGGCTCATCCATCTCACGGTGACGTTTCCCATGAAGAAGCAAATGCTGAGTGTGGCAGCGCTGACGCCTGCAGACTCATTCAGTATCTCTAACCTGATTGCGCTGGAGCCTCTGTGCTCAGCCCCGCCGTGGCTTGGAGGCAGCCCAGGGAAGATGAAGCTGATGACCATGGGCAAACTTCCATGCCTGCTCCAGTGGGACCACTGGTGTTGCACAGCCCGAAACAGCTCCCCACCACTGCGGCTGCCCTTCCCTTGCTTGTCCCTGCCATCACTGAGGTTAAGGCACTGCTCACCAGGCAGGAGAACAGTTGAAAACCCACAGAGTTGTGCGTGAAGGACAGACCCACAGCTGGAGGAGGGGGTCTGATTTCTGTCACCTTTGCGCTGAGTCAGGCAGGGGACAACTGATGCTGAGAAGTGAGGATGATGATGCAGAGAGGCCAGGACATGGGGATGTCCATTCTTTTCCCTAAAGAGGGCACTTCCAGAGGGCATGCACCTCGCCAGACCCAAATGTAAATCAGAGGTGAAATCAAGAAGAGTAGAAGTGTTTTCACCCTCCTTTCCCCCACCTTGGTCTCACCTGTGACATGCAGCTCCCCCCAGTAAACCCAAGCCCAGCCAGGAGTCCCCTCCCAGGCAGGAACCCTCTGCCCCCCTAGATCTCAGGTTTGCAATGTACCCCAAGCCCACGCAGCCCCTCCGAGCTGGGGATCATGCCCAGAACAGCAGGCAGCAGTCCCTGCCCGCCTCCCACCTGCCAGGTGGGCCAGCCCTCCCACAGCATCCTCCCACAGCATAGCGGTCCCATCTCCCCTGCCAGGACCCAGGGGATGTCTCTGAAGGACACAGCCATGTTCCAGCTCAGAGTCGCTCTCCGCAGCTCAAGGTGAGTGCAGAAACTCTTTGGCAGGTTCCTGAGGACACTGGAAGCCACTAGCCATCTCCTGCAGCTAAGAGCCACCTTGGGGCTGCACAGAGTTTGGTCCAGGACAGTGAAATCAGTTATTTGAATCTCAGGCTGGATAAATGCAAAAAATCTCTATCAGTCTGGACCAGTTTTAAAAGAGGAGCCTGGGAACAGCTCAGGGGTGAGTGTGGCAATAACAAAAGAGGTGAGGTTTCACATCACCTTCACACCCCTGAGCTGTCCTGGGCCAGATGTGAAGCTGAAGGGAGCTGGGGATGGACACAACTTCTCCCAGAGATCACAGAATCACAGAATGGTCACGGCTGGAAGGGACCTCTGGAGATCACCTAATTCAACCCTCTGCTAAAGCAAGTTCTCCTAAGAGCAGGTGATGCCTTGCAGTTCTCAAAAAAAGCACCAGGAATAATAAATAAGGGAAATTACTTTCATCTCCATGTCTTTCACACACAGCTCAGCCTCTCTGCCCAGCTCCCCCAGGCTGGACACAGAGGGGTGGCTGCAGAGGGTCCCAGTGCGAGGTGCAGAGGTCCCATCTGCTCTTTTGTGAGGACCGAAGGACTCCTCCTTGTAGACTCACAGCAGCTTGGGCTTCCCCACCCAGCCTCCTCCCAGATTTTGTGGCCAGCAAAGCTGCCAGAGCAGGCTCAGCCCTTGCCTCTGCTCCATGCAGCCCCCCTGAGAACAAAGCAGATGTCTTCCCCCAACTCAAGGGGACTCAGCACCTCCATTTCCCACCGCCCCACTGGCTCAGTTTGCAGCCAAGCGAGGGGCTGCACCCTAAGCCCTGCTTTGCTCCTGAGCACCAACTGCGCAAAGCAATGCACATCTTGCTGCAGCTCCCAAGCACCCCACTGCCCTACGTGGCATGGAGATGGCACTCACGTGTACCTCTCCTCCCCACCCCACTACCTGCACCTCTCTGGTCCCAGAAGATGCTGTTCCATCTGTGGGAAGTTAAAGTGGCATTCCCTAAGAAACATCTCTTTTCCTTCATCACCCTGGAGAACTTTCCAGCTTAAAGGACACCATGAAGATGCAGGAGAAGTACAACCTACACACACATGTGGGATTTTCCACCAGCATGCGACCACTTCCCAATCTTCCTCCAACCATGTTACCTCACTGACAACGTTGCTTATCCCCAAGGTGGCTTTAAAAGCATCTCCCACATCATACCTCAGTGAGGGTGGAGGGGAAGGCCACCTCGTGCAGGTGGAACTGGGGCACACACTGGAAGGTGACAGTGAGCACGATGCCCAGGCAGCCAAGGTGCAGGCGGGCAGCCTGGAATATATCTGCATTGATGGACTCGGAGCACTCCAGGATCTCTCCTGAGGCTGTCAGGAGTGTGAGCGCTACGACCTGTTGAGAGGGGAGCAAAGCTTCAGCAAGCATTCCATGCGCCCCATCTCCATGCCAAGATCCTGCATTCAACCCAAAACTCCAAAACTTAGGGCTGGGGGCTAAGCAGGGAGACCCCTGTAGCATGACCATCATCACAGGGTGCTTTCTGCAGAGCTTGCCTACACCAGCCCCTCCTGCTACCTTGGATGAAAAAGATCCTTCTCTCTCTGGAGTATGCTAGGAAAAACCATCAAATAAAGAAGTAAAACTCCCCCAGATTGATTCACTTCTCCATAACCATCAGTGGAATCACCATACAGGATTTCACAGAATCATGGAATCACAGAATCATTTAGGCTGGAAAAGATCTTCAAGATCATCAGGTCCAACTGTTAACCCAGCACTGCCAAGCCCATCACCAACCCATGGCATGGCCCCGAGCGCCACATCTACACGTGTTTAAATCCCTCCAGGGACGGTGCCTCCCCCCCTCCCTGGGCAGCCTGTCCCAGTGCTGGACACCCTTTCAGTGAAGAAATGTTTCCCAGTCTCCAACCTAAACCTGCCCTGGTGCAACCTGAGGCCGTTCCCCCTTGTCCTGTCGCTTGTGACCTGGGAGCAGAGACCGACCCCCTGGCTGCAGCCCCCTCCCAGGCAGCTGTAGGGAGCGATCGGGTCCCCCCTGAGCCCCCTCCTCTCCAGGCTGACCCCCCAGCCCCCCCATCAGATTGGTGCCCCAGCCCCTTCTCCATTTGAGCTGAGTTGAGGGTTTTCATAAGTGTCTAATTAAAAACAGACCTGGGCCCTGCAGAGACTTGGTGTCGGGGGACTCCGATACAAGAATTGTTTTCCCTTTGGTACAGAGTTTATTCATTAGATTATAAAAGCATAAAGCACAGGGACAGGGCAGTTTTAAGCTGCATGATGTTTTGGCTGGCAGACGAGGTCCCACTATGCATGGGGGGCATGGGGGTCCCCCACAGCAGCTCCATGATGGGGGGACAGAACCCTGCCTGCTTGCAGTGTGCTCCTTCCTTACCCCAGGGCCAGGCACACCAGGCTCAGACTGGGGTGGTGGGACATCTACCCCAAAGCCCACAAGATGCTGATGTCCATGCATCGACACGCTCCCAACTTGTCTCACCTGGGTGGAGAGGATGCCATGCTTGATCCCGGTGTTGTGCGTCCCTGTCCCAATCACACCAGCTGCTGCCACCTCCGAAATGGCTCCTAAGCTGGGGGTAGACAAAGGGGCTGAGTGAGGCTCTTTGTGCACAGGACATGGTGTGGGGCACAGCCCACCATGCCAGGCATTACCCCACATGCAGACCCTGTAGAGAGACCCCCAGGACTCTCGAGCCTCAACGAGCAGGGTTTCCCACCCTTCAGGGTACATATCGATCAGGATGTTGCTATAGTCCATGGGGAGGAAGAGTCAGCTGGCGAGCACAGATCACCATGGTCAGCTCAGCTGTATCCCATCTCTCCCTACCAACCTAGAGTGACTCATTGGGGTGGAGGCAATCCTTCCCACATGCATTCAGAGCACGGGGTGAGGAACCTGGGTTTACCCCAGGAACATCACTGTGCAGCAAGGCTGGAAGTGGCATCCACAAGCACAAGGTCTGCAGACCAAGGTCTGTCCCTCCAACCATCGCCAAGGTGGGCACATGGGGATGGTAGAAGGTTAAAGCAAACAGTGCTGTTCCTGCCATTTCCCCCAAATACTCCTACAGCTTCCAGCAGCTGGGGAGCAGGGACCTCCTGAACCAGCGATGGTTTCTGTGACCACTGCAACCCTCAGTGGATTCCTCCACTGTGAGGGTCTCCTGCTCATACTGTTGGCCATCTGCTCAGGTAGGGCTTATTCCTCTGAACTCTCACCCTGTCCCTGGCTCTGACAAACCCATCACTTTCACTGACAGAGGAACACAGCTATTGAGCTAGACTGTAAGACAAGAGCCATTTCTTCCCTGAGGTCAGCAAATGAAAGAGATTGAGTGTGAGAAACGCTCTCCATGGCTATTTCCTTTGCAAACCCCTGTCTGAACGTGGCTCTTACCAAGACCTTGACAATACACCCACAGCAAGGGAGAACCACAGTACTGGAGGCAAAGGGATCAGCTGTGATCAGATTAAAGCATCCCACCCTCTGCCCTGATTGCCCACCAGTTCCACCTCCTCTTCTGCGGACACCAGACATCGCCAAACAATGCAGAGCAAAGATACTCCCACACCTCCTGCTAAGATATTCCAATGGCTAATTGCCCTTTTCCACCAAAGACTCATTTCTAACCTAATTTTGCCCACCATCAGCCTTCTTTGCCCAGAGCTGACTGCTATCCGCCTCTGCCCCATGCAAGGCATTCCTAGGAAGGGCGCTCGCTTTCACCTTTGGAGGGTCAGGGAATGCAGTTTTCCTTGATGAAATGGAAAGGACCAGACTGGTGGGGGCAGTGAGAATAATAGGGTTAGGGTAGGGATAAAGTCCAGCCTCCTGCTTTGAGGCAGGATCAGCTACTCTATCGTGGAGAAGGTTGACCTGTAGTCTGCGGAACACTGGTAGAAGACCAGATCCTGAAGGAAACACCCCTATTCCACAGTAAAATCTCTTCAAACATCTTTGTTTTGCTACATCCCAGCACTTGATGTGGGGCAAGGCTGGATACCTGGGAGGATGCCCAGGGACAGCCCTGCACACGTATCCCACTTACTTGGCCAGGGCCAGCCCATGCTTGCTCAGCTCAACATTCAGATCTGAGAGGAAAATCCCACCTTCCACCGTCACTTGCTGCTTCTCCTTGTCCACCTGCAAAGGATAGGTTGGGAGAGGAGAAGGTCACACAGCTCAGAGGAGAAAACACCCCATGGAAAACACCTCTGCTCTTACCCATGCAGCTGATAACGTCTCTACAGAAAAGCCACAGACCACGAGGGACCTGTTCCATCCTGAGCTGCCACCTTCCTCAGACCTTCACTCAACCTAAACCTCATCCAACCCAATGGTGCCACTGGTTCCTGCCCCTGGTCCAGACCCGCCTCCCCTCTGCTCTCCCCAGTCTCAGGGTGTGTAACCTCTCCCGTAGCTTCTCCCAGGTGCTGGTCAACGCAAGGGGGGAAGACATTGTCCCCCCAGCAAAGCTTTGCCTGCAGCAAACCTCTTCTCTCTGCCCTCCTGCCCTGCTCAACCAGCTCCTGGTTCTCACCATTAGGAGCTATTCATCCTGTTTCTGACAGACAGAGCTGTCAGGGAGGGAGCTGTTCCTTAACTAATTATCGCTGTTAATTACCACTCATGAGCCAGCTCCCAGAATATGCTGCTAGAGTCAGGATTTTTCATCTTCAGCTGCACACATACACACACATGCACATGTACAGAAACATGCATGCATATATATAGGCACAAATGCATGCATGCACACGCAAGAAGCATGCACACACATACATGTGTATGCACACACGACACAGGCGTGCACACACATACATTTGCATGCACACATGACACAGAGGTGTGCACAAGAGTCAGTTCTCTCACTGTTTATAACCAGTCATCCATACAGCCCCAGTAAGACCCCACTATCTTCCTACACGCTGGGGGTCTGGATGCAAAGCAGAGGTCGGGAAAACCCCTCCTCAGCAGCTCTCCTTTTCCCAGAGTTGTTCAGGATATGATTCACAGGCAACCAGGAAGAACTGTTTCCTTCCCAGCATCACTGAATGGAGCAATCTCCCACAGGGACGTTTCCCACCTGACACAGGAACAAACCATGGACCATGAACATCCAGCCGGGTCTTTGCCAGGCTGTTCTCCCTGAGGCACCTTTGCAAGCTCGCCACAGAAGGTGATCCTGCCAGGTACCTCCTTCCCATCCAGCAGACCATGCTGTGATGAGGACAATGTTCCAAGGCTAAGCCCTCACTGAATGCTTGCTGGGAAGACATCACTTCTTTCCATTTTTATAGCCGCTCCATACGCTTCCAATGCACAAGGGATGCTTTTACACCGGGAAAATGTATCCCCCAGTCTTGTGCCAGCATTTCAGGGTCTGGTTTGGGAAAACTCCTGCTTGTGAGGAGAGGAAAGCCTCTCCATCCTTCCACCTCCCACCCTGGGTATGGCAGTGTTGGTGCAACACATCCCAACCCTCGGTGGCCTTACGAACAGGGGTGCCACCACATTTCAGGGCCACCACACCACCTCCTAGAAGCCAGTCTCACCTTGAGGACTCTGTTCATCTTTCCCATCTGGATCATGAAGTCATCGGTGCAGGCGATGTCCGAAGGAGAGTGACCACCCCCCACCACCTTCACCCTCTTGTCCCGCTGCCTGGCCATATCCAGGATCTGTAAAGACAACAGCATCCAACATCTCCCTCAATGCCATGTGCTAAGAGAGATGCCAGAGGCACTGTGAAACATCCCAAACTAAAATCTCACCCATGGTGGACATCCATTTACTTGGATAACTCCATCATCTGGGATTAAAACCACCCCTGGAGCCCAGACACCTCCTAAGACAACCCTTAGGATCATCCTTGAGGGTTGGACTAGATGACCTTAAAGGTTCCTTCCAACCCAAACCATTCTATGATCCCAAAAGAGGCGATGCCCACCTGAAACACCCTAGGGTGACAGGCATCTCTGGGGAGACAAAAGTGACACAGGAGTCCCATCCCTCAGCATGGCAGCTGGGGCAGGCAGGGCATGCCAGAAGGATGCCAGATGCTGATGCCCAAAGAACAGAGTCCAACTGGGGCCAGGCGTGCCAGTTTTCTACATTTTTTAGGTGTTTGGCACATCTGCTGAAGAACATGTGCAGCTCAGTAGGATGTGCCACCTCCTGGAGCTAATGGAAGGACTCATGTTGCCACCATCTGGGACCTCTCTGACTGAACATGATGGAGCATTACAGCCCTTCCTGGTCTTTCCTCTTCCTTATTTCAAACAGTTTGTCATCTGGAAGCACCGTCCTCACCTCCCGGATCTCTTCCACTGAGGTGGGCTGGAAGTACAGCTCCGGAGAGGAGCCGTAAGTCTTGGCCCAGTTCTGGAACTTGACTCCTCCTTGGCCATGAACCTGGACCGAAAACAAGTGTTAAACCAGAAGAAAGCAAGTGCCTTCCCTGCTTTTCCACACAGCCCATCCTTTGTCTGTCAAGACCACTGTACCAGAGCCAGGTTTCCAAAAGGATTAATTATTTATGGACACAGAGGTTCATCTCAACCCCTTGAGTCCATAGAGCAGAGATGTTTCCACGTGAGCAAGTCAGCCTGAACTCCCTTTGCAGTCAGTGGGGAGAATTAGAAGGACTCCTGGGCTGTTTGAGACATTTCCCTTGAGCACAGTCCACCCTTCCCTTCTACAGCATGATGTGTGCCAGGGTCCCCTTTGTTTGCATGGCCTTTTCTGCTCTGGTGTCCTCTCAGACCTGGTCTCGGCACCCATAGCTACCTCATGGCCCATGGGCATGGCCTCATGTCCCAGTGTTCCCAGATGGTCCCACTACAAGGGGCTGACTGGATCCAGGCTGGGACCTCCCTCCCACCTCAGCCATCCATCCTGAGACACTGTCCCCAGGCCTGGCATGAAGGGGTGCAGCCAAAAGACCCAGCCCCATCCCATCTCCAGGCAGGTGGTAAGTCAAGGCAGGGCATCCCCAGGGTGGTTTAGATGAGTCCTGGCTGGGGGGGACACGGGGGACAGTTTCTCCCTGGCTGTGGCCAGCCCAGGCTGGGGCTTGGGCAAGAAAGGACCTGGTGTGGGTTTGGGCATCAAGCCCTAGAGAAGATGGGCAATCCCCTTGCCCCAGGCAGGACTGGATCCAACTTGCTGCCCTGCCAACACATGTCCCACCTTGGCTGCAGGGGATGACTTGTTCCCATGCCACCTCATGCAGTCTCCTTCCTCCTGTTCCCTCTCCATCAGCAAACCCTCCGCCTTCCCCCGTCCCACCCAGGCTCCCTCCTCTGCCCACAGCTCATTCTCCTTCCCCCACCTCTGTGATGGCTTCAGCTTCCAGCCAAAGAGAAACTTTGGCCCCAAACTGGCCAAACTTCTCCAGGGATGCAGAAAGGGCTCTTCCAGGGGTGTCGGCAGCACCCTTCCCTGCAGGCCCCATCCCTTCGCGCCTCCCCATCCCTTCACACCCCCCCACCCCCATCCCCCCATAGGCTGCTTTTAGGGGCTGGGCAGGGCAGGGATAGTGGGTGGCCCATCACCCTGCCCAGGGAGGTGACACTGCCTGGAGCCAGAGCCATCAGGAAGCTATTGCAGATGGCCCAGACAGCTGCAGGGAGTCCTGGGGGTGGGGGGTGGGGGATGGGGCTGGGCAGCATCCCCCAGGCAAGTTCAAATGTAGGGATGGTCTGCGAGCCAGGTGCGGAGAGAGAGAGAGGAAAAAAATGGGAAAAAACCCAACCGAAAAAACAAAAACAACAAAAAAAAATAGAGGAAAGTGAAAATCCAGGAGTTAGAAAATGCTCCTGCTCAGCAGCCAGAGCCTGACCTGATCTATCCAGGGAATCTGTTGGCTTTCTTTCCCTCTCCCTTTTCTGGGACACCTTCCCATGTCTCATCACGGAGATGGTGGTTATTAAATCCGTATCAAAGATGGTAATAAAATCGCGTTGCTCTGACCACGGCACATGGCTCCACGCTGCCTGGACCACATTTCCCACCCCAAAACCTGAGAAATTCCCATCTTGGCTGCGCTGTCTTTTCCTTACCATCCCGTCAGCCTCCCTGTGAGATGCTGCTGGAATGACTCTGGCTGCTCCTGCCCTGGGACGAGGGGTGATCCCAGCAGGTCCAAGGCTGGCAGAGCTTGCTCCTGCCCTGTGGGTCAACGAGGAGCTCCTCTCCAGGCTGTAAGGATAATGAATAACAGCCCTTCCCTAGGGATTTGCCTGATTCCCTGGGGGAGGAGAGGGGCTGAGCCCTTTGCTCCTGGCTGGCAGAGCAGGATCCACCCATGGATTTGAACCTGGAGTCCTGCATCTTACAGGGATGCTGCAAACTCGAGTGTTTTGGGGAGAAGCCATTTCTCTTCTGGGGCGTCCTAGCCCTGGAGCAAGTCTCCTGAACCCGCAGCCTTTGCACCAGGCAAAGCTGGGCAATGCAGGAAATAGGGAAAAGGCCCTGCCAGGTTTGGGGGGACCCAGCAGTGGGTGCACGGGGGAGCTTCAGGCACTGAGTGATGCGACAACCTTGCTGTATCACATCACCACGCGCAAGACAGGTGCTGGGGGTCTTCACTCCCTGCCTTGCAAGGAGGAGGATGCTCCGTGCCTTGCACCCCAAACGCACCCCACCATCCCATCCGGAGCAGAGAGGGGGGACAGGAGACAGCTGGGGAATGGGTCTCATCTGAAGGACAGGCAAGGAGCAGCGATTTGCAGGAGCTCTGCAGCGCTCTGTGGCTGTGCTTCGGTGATAAGCAAACCCTCCCTGGTTCCTCATTAAGGAGGGGATGATAACAATTTTTCTGAGCTGGCTAACTCAGGCAAGGTGACCTTTGGGAGCACTGCTCCAAGCCCCGAGCAGGCAGGGAACCACCACTGCAGGCAGCTGCTTTCCGTGACCATGGGATGCTTTCAGAGACCCAACCTTAAAACAATCATGAACCAGGGGGGAAATTGCTTCTTAATTACAGAACAAGAGCTGTGCAGCCTGCAAAGGGCCTCACAGCATGTCCAGCAGCTTTTGCTTTGGGTCTTCACATCTACCTTCAAACCTCCTTGACCTCCTGGCCATCCTGAAACTCTGCTGATGTTTTCCTGGCTGCAATGCAGCAAATTAATGAATAATCTTCTGACACACCTTCAAGTCCAGATAGACACCAAGGGGTCCAGCTGACTGGGGTCAGACACCTCCAGGGCTGCCCAGCCAATAGCTCTGGGTCCAAGTGCTGTGCAAAGGTCATCAAAATCTAAAAAAAAAAAAAACCAAACCAAAAAAACACCAACTCAAGAGATTATTCATTAACAGTGCAGGGTGAAGGGGATGCACATGGGGAGGGATGCAGCTCACCACCACCACCACCTCAGCCTCTGCCAGCTCTCAGCTACATCCAGGAGGGATGTCACATCTTGGCTAATTACAGCAGAACAGCACGGCCGGGAATAGTTCAATTAAAGGATGAAAGAAAGCATAAAAATAAAAAAGAAAACAGTGGCGTTTTGCCAGATGTGGAAGCTATTTGTGAATTTATTTGTGCATCGATGACATTTTTGGTGGGATGGAAAATGCCCCGGTGAGCAGCAGAGTCTCTCCTGGAGACATCCTGACAGCAGTGCTTGGCTGGGGGCTCTTCTGCAGCTCCTAGATAATACGTCCAGGTCAGGGAAGGATTCAGTCCCCCAGGTTTACCCTGGGGATCGGGAGACCAGCGGTCACTGGCATAAATCCTGGGAGCACAATGCCAGCAGATGCATCGGGTGGGTTTGCCACGCCGGGGTGTGCAATTTGCACAGGGAGGACAGGGCTGCGGACCCTGAACACTGCCAGCTCTCCGGCACTGCCAGGGTGACACAGGGTTATCGGCTGCTGTGGCTTAGCTGGGGTTCTCTGAGGCAGCCAAAATGGGGTTGGGAGCTGGGAGAAGCCCCTCTCTGCACCCTCACAGGCACCTCTGCAGCTGCTGGCATTGAGCTGACCCAGCAGTGGGGTCCTGCTGGAATCTCCTGCCCTTGCAGCCACTCTTGTCACTGTCACATCTGCACCAGGAATGGCCAATCCATTCACAAATTACAATGCATTCACAAATTGCAATTCATTCATTCCCATATTTCAACGGATTACCAGTTGCAGTGCATGCCCAAGTTGCAATGCACTCAGGGAGCCTGCCTTGCCACCCTGCTGCAGGGGTGGACACCTGAGGCTCTGCCCACGGAGCCACTGCAGGAGCCTGGAGATTGGGTTTGCCCAAAAAACTGGCTTGTGGCTGGAGCCTTGCCCCCCTCCTCTGCCAGTTGTGCTCTTCCCCAGAGCTGCCTACGCTTGGGGGGCTCCCAGAGCTGCTACGTCCCCTACATCAGTGGGGGCAAGTGAGGCAGGAGATCTGCTGAAGCTCTGAGTGTCTGAATCTTGAGAGCTGTTCAAGCAGTGCCTCAGGTCAGGCAGAAATCAGGTGAGGGTGTTTTTTTGGTCTCCTTTCTTCTCAGTTTAAAAATAAAATAGTTGAAATTTAATTATAGGCAGCTTTTATTCTTTATTTCTCAATCTCCAAGGGCTTTCTTTTCTCTTTTCCAAGTTAATTGCTTCCTTTCAGAAATGGGGCCAGAGAACAACGTCTGGAGGAGGGGACGACAGGACCAGAGTTGGAGCCAGTATGGAAGCAGGGAGATATTTTCCTTTAATCCTCACCACTGGGCACAGGCCGAGTCCCACCATGTCCTCCCTGCGGATCAGCATCCCTGCTGATGGGTACCTGGCAGCCTTTGAGGGAGAAGCCAATTAAAACAGCACATTTCCAGGGTTTTTTTGGTCCAGGGTGCTGGCCACATCGTCCACCCTCACACCAGGGTGGGTTTGGCTCCCAGGGAGTTGATGCTGCAGTTTGAGCTCTGGCTTGACCTGTGCAAAGGCGTGTTGGCCCCAGAGGGACCTTCGCCCTTGGCACCCAGCAAATGGGGCATTTTCAGTCCCAGCAGGGCTGAAATATTAACTGAGCATCCCTGTGGCAAAGCCGTAGCTATCCCAGAGTCCAGGGATGCGCTGGGTTGAAATTTAACCTGGTGCCCTCAAGCTTGGTGGGTGCAAGTGACTATGGCTGGGTGCAGTCCTGCCCCCCTGCATCCAAACCCCATGGGGCAAAGCTAGTGGCAGAGCAGGGGTCTGTTGTGGGGTAAGGTCCTGGAGGTGCAGGATGAGGCCCACCTCCTTCCCACAGCAGCCCTGAGCCAGTGCCCCAAAGCAACTGTGGTTTTGTGGGTTCCGCCTATACACTCTTTTCTTTTCTTTTCTTTTCTTTTCTTTTCTTTTCTTTTCTTTTCTTTTCTTTTCTTTTCTTTTCTTTTCTTTTCTTTTCTTTTCTTTTCTTTTCTTTTCTTTTCTTTTCTTTTCTTTTCTTTTCTTTTCTTTTCTTTTCTTTTCTTTTCTTTTCTTTTCTTTTCTTTTCTTTTCTTTTCTTTTCTTTTCTTTTCTTTTCTTTTCTGACAGGTTTCAAAGGTGAACCCCAGCAGCTGTGGGTTTTCCAGCCCGCCTGCTGCATGCATGGGGCAGGGTCACCCTGCCAGACCCTGCCAGTAGGCCGGCCCCGGGGCTGGGGCTCTGCACCCTCCACAGTTCCCCAGCATGACCCTGCCAGGCTCTGCCTGCACCCTGCACCCCCTGCATGCACTCCAAGTGTGCACCTTGCACCCCAATACCCACATTGGGCATCCTGTGTGTGCAGCCTGCACCCCATGCATGCACCCTGTGGATGCACCTTGCATTCTGGTACCTGCTCCCTGCACCCCGTGTGTGCACCCTGCAGCCTGGTGCCTGCACCCTGCACCTCATGTGTGTGCCCTGCACTCTGGTACCTGCACCCTGCACCTGATGTGTGCATCCAGCATCCTGCTTGTGCACCCCGACACCCCCAGTGCCTGCACCCTGCATGCTGCTGCCCCCGCCTTGCACTCTGGTGCCCGCTCCCTGCAATCTGTGTGTGCACCCTGCACCCCAGTACTCACGCTGTGCACCCTGAGTGCGCACGTTGCACTGCCTGCATGCACCCTGCACTATGCACCCTGCACCTCATGTGTCCTTTGCATCGCATGTGCACACCTTGTGAAAGGGTTAAGGCCCCGAGAACAAGGGAGATGTCCTAAATACCTCAGATACAGGTACTCAGCTGAACAAAAGTGGCTCCGGATGGGTGTGAGGAGGAGGCACCTGCATAAGAGGTGCTCGGGGCCATAAAGATAAGAAAGTCACAAGAGAATGGCAACAACAGCCTGGGAGAACACGTGGCAGAAGTAAAGGTCAGTGGGTGGGTGCAGTGAAGAAGACTACAAGCCTTCATCTGCAGACCCCGGCAGCCACCCAAAGACCACCAGGATAGACGACTGTGCACTTGGACCAGAGATTTTAATCTCAGGTTTCTTAAGGAGTTCTCAGCGATCTTGGGACTGTAATGTTAGGGTATTTAGGCTCTGGCAGTTTGCACTGATGGTGAAGCTACCTCCAGTGCCCCCCCGTGCTCCAATAAAGGCTGCCTTGCTGAATAACAGCCTGCTGTTATTTTTACTCTATCAGACTCCTTACCCAGCTGCACCTAGCTAACCGCTTCCACAAGGGAAGTTGAAAATCGAGGCGGTTTGGGTGCTGCCGACCCTTGCATCACCTGCACTGTACTTGTGCACCCTGCACGCTGTGTGTGCATCCTGCACGCTGCTGCCCATCCCTTGCATTCTGGTGCCTGCACCCTGCACCCCAGTACCCATGCTGTGCACCCTGTGCATGCACCCTGTGTGTACACCTTACACCATATATGTGCATCCTGCACCCCATGTGTGCACTTTGCACCATACATGTGCACCATTCACCCTGTGTGTGTGCACTCTGCGCCCTGCATGCTCAGCCTGCACCCCATCCATGCCATCCAGCAGATATTTCCAGCAGAAACTCATCTCACCCATTGCAGAGACACTGGTGGGGTCAGAGGGGTAGGAGGAACCCTAGGGGTGACTGTCCCTACCAGATACACTTGTCCCCTGACCATGGTGTGACTGCCACCAGCTTCTCTGAAGCAGAACCAGGCTGGGGAGGGCAACAGAACATGCACCTCCACTGCCATACCAGCATCTTGCTTAAGTGGTAAAAAAGCCGATGGAGGATAAGTAACAGGAGCTGAAGCTTTAATTCCTGCGCATGGCGCTCCTCAGGGGAATGAGTGTCCTGGGGAACAGCAGTGGCAGTGGAAGGTTGCTGCCTGTCCTTGGTGATTGGAGCAACACATCCCAGGGATGGTGGAGGTCAGACCTCCCGGCTTCGTGCTCGCTGACCTTTGGAAGGATTCACAGTCACATTCATCAGCACCAGCACGGATGAGCACAGAGCATGGAAGGGGGGGGTGCCCAATTGCACCAGCAGTGCCAGAATTGGAGATTTGGGGGTTTTAGCTGTGCATCACTTTGCAAACACCCTGCAAGCAGCCTCGCAAACCCAGCCCTGTCTTTGTGGCCGGGTCCTGGACACACTGGGTGCCGCCGCTGTCGCCCACATGGTCACTATCGGAGCATCCCAGCTAGAGCAGAGGATGGAGCCAGGGGATGCTGCTGGGCTGGGCTGGCTCCAGGCTGGGTTTCACAGTTTCTCTGAGTGCAATGCCTTGTCAGCACTCCCCTGCAGCCCCCTCATGCCCACTGGCAGACGAACCCTGTGAGATAAGGCCCCGAGGGATTAAGCAAATTAAACTAATCTGTGATTTTACCCTCTGTGCACCACCTCCTTCTTTGGAAGAGCAAGAAAGCCCTGGCTGGCCTGGGAAAGCCCTGAACCCCCCAGGTTTGCAGTGCCACAGCCAGAGCAAGGGCTGCTCTGCACCAGAGAGTTGGTTTGCTTTGGGGGCTACTCCCCCACATAACAGGAGTGACCACCAAAACCTTGCACCCTGCACCCTTGCAGCTTGTAAACCCCAAGACGCAGCAGCGGATGCAGCTGGGTCCAGCCACTGCTGCTGAGCCCAGTGGAAGAGTAACTTCACACCCCCGGTGGGATTTATTCTTTGCCAGAACTGAACTGCTCAGAGCAGCTGAGCCTCTGCTCCCCCAGGGACATGTCGTGATTCTTCTTCTCAATATCCATTTTTTTGTTGTTGTTCACCAAGGTGAGTGTTTAGATTTGTAGAGTGGGAATTGCAAGTACCTCCCAAAAAATAAACCCAGTCTTTTGTGTGCTGCCCTGGGAGCTCCAGGAGCTGCCCCTAATGCCAGGGCTTTGGGAGATTTTATCCAAGCCTCTGCTGCTGGATCAGGGCTTTGAAACCCACCCTGAGGTTTTCCAGACAGTTTCTTCTTTTTCACATCGAAGAGTTGAGAGGGGAGCAGGATAGGACCACCACGGTTCATGCAGATGGATACCACATCCACCCCGGGGGAGGGGTCTGCTGATGCAAGCTCTGCAGCATCCCAAGGGATGTGGTCCCTCTCCCTCTGCTGTGCCCAATGCCACTGTGAGCTGTGAAAAGAAATGGCTCAGAGGAGCCCAGTCCAAAGCCAGACTTCTTTTTTCATTGCAGACTCCATCCATCGCATCAGGGCCCGGTCCCATGGGTACTGTTAGCAGCAGCCAATGCCATTGCTCATGTTAATAGCTGAAGGGTTTCTCCTGGGAATAAACCCTCTGACAGACAGGGTGAGGCCTCCGAGGAAACCTAGACTGGACTTTGCATCTCTTCTGATGGTGTTTGCATTGCTCTGGCCATGCCCTCCCAAAACTGTCAGCATCAAAGCCCAAGTCTGCTTTGGCTTGGCTGGTTTCCTGGGTCCCTGCTCTGCAAGCAGTGGGGTGTCTCCATCCTAAACCAGGTGCCCTGGGCTAACTGCATCCCACCAGCCTGCATGGGCATCAGAGCTCATTGAACATGCCGAGGATGCGTGCACCCGAGGACACGTACGCCCCAGGGATGGAGGCTGCATGCACCCAAGGGACCAAGGCCACGTGCACCTGGGGGGCCAAGCACATGTACACCCAAGGAGCCGAGGACACGTGCACTATGGGGACTGAGGACACGTGCATCCCAGGGACTGGGGATGCATGCACGGGGGGGGGGATGAGGACAAGAGGACATGTGTACCTGTGGGGCTGGGGATGCATGTACCCAGGGGACCAAGGGCGTGTGCACTCCAGGGTGCTGAGGACACATATGCCTGGGGCACTGTAGATGCATGCATCCCATGGGGCCAAGGGCATACACAGCCAGGGTGGGGGATGGGAGCTGGAGAAGCCAGTCTAGGCTGCAGGGGAGAGGGCATGGAGCTGGCATGGGGTGGGAATTTGCAGGAAGGGGGCTGCTGGAGCAGAGGGATGCCCTGCTGTGGCAATGCATGGTGCACGGGGAGGTATTACGTGGTGTGCAAGGTGGGAAGGGGGCTTAGAAGCTCTTTGCAGGTCCTCCTGCCTCCCAAAATCATTCCCTGGATCTGCAGAAGGGCTGGTGCACTGCTGGGCACCAATGCAGCCTTGCAGCCTGCCCTGGGCTGGGTGGAAACACCCAGGTCAGGCCCCTGTCAAGGGCTGGCGTGCAGGGAAGGCTGGTGGGAAGCTGCCAACACCTATTAAAACCACAAGCCCAGATGCCAGTGCCATGGGAGAGGCTGTCCTGGCAGCGCCTGTCTGGCTCCCTGGGCAGGGCCGAGGGGCGGGTGCTTGTCTGCAGCTCCCAGCTGCCCGGGGATGCTGCTTTTGGATTTTACATTTCATCAGCAGAGTCCAGCGCAGCTCTGGCACTTGCTTCCGAGGCTGCCTTCCCTGCCAGCAAACCCAGAGAGGACGACAGCCAGGGTTACAGATAACTCCAGGCTGGGGGGAGCAGGTTTAAACACCTCGCTGCCTACCCAGGGGCTGGCTTTATTCTCTCCCCCCACCCCAAATCCACGCAGTTCCTTTTTCAGGGATGAATCCGGATGCGAAACATTCCCTTGGGTTTGCTGGCAGAGCAGGGATGGGCTGGGAGGAGGGATGCAGACAGACAAACCACAACGCTCCAGCTGAAAATAGTTGAGGGCTGGGGAAAATCTGGGAGGCAGGGGTGTGGGGGTGGAAATACCAAGCATGTTTGCACAAATCCTTATGCTGTGCTGGATGCCTGTTTACCACATCTGTTGGGGCCAGGAGAAGGGCCGAGAGCTCAGGGGAAGGGGGCTGCAGGCAGGGGCTGAGCCCTGGCACCACAGGGAAGAGGCAGCAAGATGCTGCACGACCCTGCACCGTAAAGACTACAGGACGAGCCGAGGTGCTGGGGTCACTTTGTGCTTTATTTCTCAACAAAGCAGAAGGCAGCGTTAATTATTATTAGTGCATTAAAACCTCCACACCAAAACAAACCACGTGGCACGAGGATGGCTCCAGCCCCAAACCATCTCCCAACACCCCAGGCTCCCCCCCTCAGAGAGCTCACCGATACCCTTTTAGCTGCCACACAGCAGGGACAATGTGGTGCGCCACCCTCCTCCTAGCCCTGGCTCACCCATCACTTCCACCTATCAAGCTCTAAAAAAAACACAAATCGAGCCCTAAAGGCAAAAATCCAACCCTAAAGGCAAAATCAGGCCAGGGAGGAGGGAGGTACGGGGCAGGGCTCTGCCTGCCAGTCCTGCTCACAGCCTGGAGATCTTGGGCAGGGGGATGTCGGGGGGGAGCCCCTCCAGCCATTTCACCAGGATCCTGTTCACCACCGCCGGCCTGGGGGCACAGCACAAAGCTGGGGTGGGAGCCAGCAACCCCTGGGACACAGGGGAGCCCAGCTCCGATGGAGCGAGGCCGTGTACCACGCTGCCTGCAGTACCTCTCCATCTGCGTCCAGTGCCCACACTCCTCAATGTGCTCCCGGTGCAGCTGTGGGATCTACGGAGGGATGCGCGAGAGTGGAGAGGGGCTGGTTTGTGGCAGCGTCTGGCACACTGGGCATCAGGAGCCCACCCCAGGTTGCCCCTGCACCCTCAGCTCTTTATTTTGGCAGCAGCAAATCCCCTCCTGCCCACTGCAGTTAGGAGAGGAGACAAATACCCCCTTCTCCCCCCACCCTGTATCAGCCTGTCCCCCCTTATCAAGTGAAGTCCCTGCGCCTGGGCCAAATCCAGCTCCTCTCAGCACGATGGCCCTGCCCCAGGGCTCTCCAGCAGTGGGAACTTATGGAAACAGGATAGCTTTGGTGCATGCTGATCCTGGGCAGGGGTGGGATGGGAGGACACTGGCTTACCCACTCCTCCATGCCCCTGCTCAAGCTGGGATGCAGCACCACATCCTTCCCAGCTGTGACCATCAGCGCTGGCATTGTGATCTATAGGAGACACAGGTGACAAAGGTGGGCAACGTGCTGGTTCTGCAAATACTCCCCACGGGGCAGGATCGGTCCCCACCTTCCTGTCCTTGGCAGAGAGTGCCCAGTGCCAGTTGGGTCGCATGTTACGGTACCAGTTCAGGGGACCACTGGGAAGGAGGGGAATGGGATGGAGATGCTGGGACTCAGCTCCTGCCGACACCACCATGGGGACCAGCCCACTGCCCACAGCATGGCCAGCGCAGGAAGAGCCTGCAAGGGGAAAGCAGCCCCCCTCCGGCAGCCTCGTGCCTTCTTGGGGTTATGAAGCAAGGCCAAGGCAGGTCGGGGGTCCCCCTTCTGCAAAGGGGGGTACCCCACCAGCCCCCTGGGCTCCTGAGCTTACCTGAAGCCAGATTTCTTGAAGCACTGGATGTAGTACTGCAGCTCGGGGCCGTGCAGGATCTGGCTGGCAGGGGGGTCTTCTGGGAAGCCCACCAGCAGCCCCCCTGCAAGAAGCAGCACAGTACTGCCCACCTGCAGCATCACCACCCGCAGCATCCCCATCCAAGCCAGGTCCCCCCAGCCTTACCTCGCTCCCAGACCTTGTGGAAGTTGAGCGTGAAGGGCAGGCGGTCCTGTGGAGAGAGGGGACTGAGGGAAGGCAGGGGCAGCACCATGCCCAGGGAGGAAAACCACCCAGGGGGGCTGCAGGCACCTGGGGCTCCATGCCTCTCCTCACTGGGAGCCAGCACCGAGCACTGCTGCATCCTCAGGGATGCAGGAACTGACCGCACGGCTCTGGGCTGTGGAGCTGGGAGCAGACACCAAGCACCGCTGCATCCTGAGGGATGCCAAGACCCGACAGCGCAGCCCCAGGCCACGAAGCCGGGAGCAGCCAGGAGCAGGCGGCTGGGATGGCAGAAGGATGCTGCCAGCAAAGCATGGCCTCCTGCGCACTCCTGGGGCACTGTTATTTTAAACTGCAAAGTTTTTCACCCTGCAGCGAGACATTAACATTTGCAGGGGGTAAGGAAGCACTGCCACGCTGGCACAGTCACCCTGCAGGTATGTTGTGCCCCGGGCTGGGCTGCCACCCCCCAGGCAGCACAGCTTTCTAGGGGTCTTCTCCATCCCCACTCAGGGTCAGCTCTGAGTCCTGAAGAGGTGCAGGCCTTCGCTGCTTACAAGGATGCATTCACTCTGGTCCCTACTGATGGCTGACTCGAACGCAGACCTTGCTGTGGATGGGCAGCAAAAGGATGGCAGACACAGGGTGGAGCATGCCTGAGGGTCACTGCGGGCCACTGCAAAGCCATCCCTGAAGCTTTTGGCTCCTGGTGTGGGTGAGGTGGAAGGGCAGAGGGTGCCACATGCAGAACCCCAAGAAAGCTAGCAGGGCTTGGAGAGGACACCTCTGCTCCCGCTCTGGGTCCACCCTCAGCCTACCTCCTGGCGCACGGAGCGGATCAGGACCTTCAGGGTCCGGCCAATGTCCTTCTCGAGCTCTGCTTCTGCGATGCCCTGCACGGGGGGGGGAAACACCACAGGTGAAGCCAACCCTCCCCAGGGACCCAACCCACCCCAGGGCTGGATCCTGCTGCCCATTGGGGCTTGGGTGGAAGCTGGGCATGTTTCTTTGCTGAGTTCAGCACGGGAACAAGGTCTGGCAGGGGGACCACAAGCCATTTGCAGCTGGGGTGACAGCGAGAGCCCCACGGCGTGGCACCCTGGCTAACGGGGCAGGTGATGCCCAGCCATGAGCTGAGGACCCCGACATGGGCACGTTCCCGTACTTGGAGGGATTTAAGCCCCAAAAGAGAGGGAGAGGATAAAACCTGTGGTCCTGGACTCACCGGCTCCTGGAAGTAGAACTGATACTCAAAGGTGGGATAGGTTTTCATCTTCTCCACGATGTCCACAGTGGGGTCAGCGGGTCTGTATGGGGTGTTGAGCGAGGCCACAGCTCTGGGACATCACAGAGAGGGGCAGAGTCAGCATCGCAGCCAGATTTGGGGTGCCCTGCATGAGCCAGGGCTTTGCTCCAGCAGGGGGAATGGAGAGGGCAGGATGCCTGGGGGTAGGGGCAGTCCCCAAGGAGCCACCTGCATGGCACAGACCCACCTCACCCTCTCGGGGTAGAAGAGAGCCATGTTCCAGACCACGGCACCGCCCCAGTCGTGGCCGACCAGCACAGCCTGTGGGATGCCCTGTGGGGAGGGGGACCGTCAGCGTGTCCCCCCAGCCGCAGCCTGGGGAGCACCTCGAAATCCTCCCCAAAACCAGGGCCCACGAGCGATCAGCAGGAGAGATTTGCCTTCCTCTGAAGCAGCAGAGAGATGAGAAAACAGCAATAATTTATTCCCCCACCACCACCCTTTTTTGTGTTTTTTTCTTTTCTTTTTCCCCCAAGGAAGCAGCATTACCTGATCCCCTGGAGCAATTTGCTCCAACTTAATTAAACATTTAAAGTACCTGAGCCTCTGGAGGAAAGAGATTCGATATTATCCACCAAAAACATGTCTGGAGGCTGCTTGTCCCCTGGGATCACCGATACGGGTCCCACCACTGCCAGCACACTGGGTGACAGCACCGGGAACGTCTTGGTATTGGTGGAGCCAACCAAATCCCCAGGGGCTGGAGAATCCCCCAGGGCTGGCTGGATCCTGCCTGGAGCTGGGTACCCCGAGGTCACTGTTCCCCCCCTTCTATTCCATTTTTCTGACCTCTCTGTGCACCTACAAATAAATCCAATTAAAACCGGTGCTCCTGACAACACAGCGGCTGGTTCATAATTAGCTGATATTTAGAAGTATAATTAAAATTCCCTCCTGGCAGACGTGGCTCGGGACCAGCTGTGTGTCAGCAAGCCCTGCTTGCTGCTGTTCCACAGCATGAAACCCGGCATCTAAGACCCCCAACAAGGGGCAGAGGGTTTGGTGGGAGTCCCAACATCTCCCACCTCCGATGTGGGGCTGAGTAGGTCCCCCTCCATGCTGATAGGTTTCATCCCACCACCCCTGGCCATCACTGTGCTAGCTCCTGGACCACTCTGCATCTTCTGCATCCCCGATACAGGCTCAAACAACATGCAAAGCTTCACAAAGTCATTTATCTTCCTCCAAATCCCCCAGGTTGTCCCGGGGGAAGGAGGAGGAGCTCTCCTGGGAGGCAGAGGAGCAGGATGGGCCCTGATGGTAGTAGAGGAGCAGGGAAAACTGAATTCTCAGCCATACAGCATGCAACAACTTCACATCCCATCTACCAAGCTCACCCCAAAGCAAAGGGGTGCCCACCCACTTGCCAGGCTGCACATCAATAGGCACCTCTATATCCATTTTCCTTATAATTTTTAATTCAGCATGAAGGCAGTTCCCCAGCAAAACGTCAGGGTCATTATCCTCACCCGCTCAGCACCAAACCAGAGCTGCTGCTCCTGTGGTGCCCAGCTTGGTTCCCTACTGAAAACCCATCCCAGCTCTGATGCTGGTACAAAACCACCATGGCTCCTCAAAAAGGAGCCGTTGCAAAACCTCAAGGGCTTTTTTTCCCCCTTGTTTCTTTGGTTTTTTTAGCACTGTTCTTTTTGAAGGACTCATTCCCTTGGAAGCCATTTCACAAGGAAAAAGCCCTGGAGATGCTGGCATATCTGTGGGCTGTGCCTTCCCTTCCCTACCCTTCATCTCTTTTAAAAGGTGCAGGAATCAACCCCATCCCCTCGCCAGGACGGGAATCAAACCTGGACCTCCCAAACCCAAGTGGATCAGATGCCGAGATGACACTGGATTTGAGCTGTGCCGAGGCAACGTTGGTCCCCTAGCCACCCCAGCCACTTGGGAGCTGCTGCAGTTGGGATTTAAGGAGGATGAAGGGGACGCAGCCCAGCATCCTTCTCCATGAGTATCTCGCTGCCTTACCAAAACCCTGCCGAGCCACAGATGCCACCAGCCCATCCCCCCATCCTCAGCAAGGACACAAGGTCCACGAGAAGGTGACAAAGAACTGGAAACCCTCCCAAGGATGGGTTGTCTCCACTGGCAATGGGTTGTAGGAACATCCCCATCCCTAAAATCCTAGCCATGGGGAACACAAAGATGGGGCTTGGTGCTACCCCAATTTTGGACCAAAGTCACTGGGGAGCTCAGATGTCCCAGCATGCAACAAAGTCACCAGGGAGTTCAGCTGTCCCTGCATGGGAAGGCAGAGGTGAAAGGCAGCTAGGGGGACACACACCCAAACCTTGCAAAGGAAGGACCTAGCATGGGGGGTTCCTCACCAGTTTGTCCAGAAAAACCACCAGGTCCTGGGGAAGAGAGAAAGGGTCAGATCCTGCCAGGGAACATGCCTTACTAGCCCATGCCACCCTCCACACTGCACTCATTCTGCCCATGCCCATACCCTGCAGCTCCTCACCTTGCATATCTGCTCCTGGGAATATTCTTTGACATCTGCACAAAGGACATAATCGCCATCATTTTAATATCTACACATTTCTAAGGATGTGTTTTGCATCCACCAGAGCTGCTGGGGCTGCAGGAGCAGGACAGCTTCCACCCCCCCAGGAAAAGGCTTTTCTGCTCACCTCCTCCTGGGTCTTAGCCTTGGGGTCGGCAGCTCCAGCCCCACACCTCCCCGTCCCCCCTACACCCTGGCAAGCCCAGCTCACCTGGTGGGGCCGTGGACTCCCCGTAGCCCTTCATCTCCACAGCAATCACCCTGAAGCCAGCATCAGCCAAAGCTGGGATCTGTAAGGGAAAGCAGCAGCCTCTGAAGGATGCAGAGACCCTTGGATCCCACTCTCCCCTGGTGCCAGCACCCATCCCACACCTGCCCACCCCAGCATGCCTGGAGATGTCCCCAGGAGGGCAAACATGGGCTGGTGAGGCTGGAGGGTGAGGAACACTCCTGGGTTGTGTCCCTCACAGCTCAAGGCAGGGTGGTGGGACAGCCCTGGGACCCCCAGGAGTGGTGGCCATGTACACCCTCCACAATGCTCCAGCATCCCATCACCACCCTCCTCCCAGTCTCCTCCATCACCTGGTAGCGCCAGGAAAGCCAGGACTCAGGGAAGCCGTGGCAGAGGCAGATGACAGGGCCGTGCCCCATTTCCACGAAGTGCAGCTGGATGCCGGGCTGGAAGGGACGGAGAGCCCTTGCTGGCTGCAGGTGGCACAGCTTCACCCCTCCAACCCTCCACCTGCCCCAGCCTGCCACCCCAGAGCCACACAACCACGTTTTAGCCCCTGGGGTGGATGGAGAAGACCTGAATGATGGGGCAACCTCAGCATCCTCCACTCACAGCAGCTCATGCAGGAGGGTGGACAACCCGACAAGCCACCTCTTGGCTGGCACGTCCTTGCACAGGGCTCAACACTCTCCCCAGGACACCTGCCCCCCTCCAAGCCTTGCCAAACCCAGGGACACCTTGTCACCAAGGCAGTCACCTCCACCTACCCGGATGGGCACGTATCCGTGGCTCACAACAGATGGATCACACGCAGTTGGCAGGGGCTCTTCTTGGGTGAGAAGCTGCAGGGCGAGGAGGACAGGGCAAGCTCCTGAGCAAGGCTGGAGCTCCATGGGATATCCCCACCACCCTACTGCTGCTGAGATATCCATCCCTTTGATATCAGCATGGCTCAGCAGGTCCAGGGGATGAGGTTACTGGGGATGGGCAGGGTTTGCAGGAGATCACAGCCCCCATCCCATTCGTTTCCAAAGCCACCTGCAAGTCCTCCACCAGCACCGCATCGCAGAAAGACCCAGATGATCACCAGAAGAGCTGGGGACAGAGGGGACTCAGACGACCTCTACATGCCTGGATGCCCAAGAGCTCCTCCAGCTCCTTCAGGACGGTTTCGGTGTCCCTGATGAGGACAGTGGCTATGCCCATCTCTTGGGCCGGTTTCAAGTTCTCCCCGATGTCATCCAGAAGGATGACCTGGAGGTACACCAGCAAGAGGCTCAGCTCTCCGGGAAGGGCAGCCACGGTGTTTGGCCAAGGATTTTGGGTGCTTGGAGGGACCCTCCATGCCCTGTTTCTGGGGTGATGGTTGTACCTCCTGCGGCTTCGCTTGCAGCACATCCAGGGCGTAGGTGTAGATCTTGGGATCTGGCTTCTGCACTCCGAGCCGGCAGGACTCGATCACTAGGTCGAAGTGGCGATGCAGCAGGTTCATCAGCGTGGCCGTGAAGAGCCTCCCAGCACTGTCATCCACCCAGTTGTTGGTGAGGATGCCCGTCTTAAGTCCTAGGGAAAGGCAAAGCAGAGAGTGCTGGTTTTCCCATTCCAGCTCTCCAGAGCGCCTTTGTTTTCACCTCTCCTGCCTGGCCGCATTTCTTAGACCTCATCCTAAAATCTCCAATTTGCAAGGCTCTGTCCAGACCAGGACACCCCAGCCCGAGATCAAAGGATGCTCAGCAGGAGCTTATGCCAAATTTGTACTTCCAGGAAAGCAAGGCTTGACCACCCCAGTGCAAGTAGGACATGAGCCAGAGCTCAGGCACAGTGAGATGCTGAGCCCATGGACCAGCCATGGTGTGGGGCCAAGGGCTACAACATCCTCCTAATTGCTGGCTGGGTGATAACATCTCTGATGGACTTGGTAGCTGGGCTTAGAATATTTCATTAGAGGATGCTGAGAATCAGGATTGCCCAGATGATGATGTAGGCCTTGGTGGGATCGACCAGCATCCGGTGGTGAGATAGACCAGGAACCTCGTGGCACCTGCCTGGGAGGGGAACAGCACCCTTACTCCAGCACCCCTTGCCTAAAAATCCTCAGCACCCACCGTTCCTCCGCAGCACCCTTGCTGCCTGCAGAAGGGGGGCATTAATCATCCCCTTGGCCGTCATCTCTTCAAAGGCTTGGGTGACAGAGAAGGTGGGTGGCAGGGTGATGCCTGAGGCAGAGGCGTGCTGCCTGCAGCCCTCTTCCATCAGTGACAAGAGCTGGAAAACACCCGTGCAGTCATAGAATAATGGGATTGTTTAGGTTGGAAAAGACCATTAAGAGCATCAAGCCCAACTGTTAACCCAGCACTGCCAAGCCCACCACTAACCCAAGTCCCCAAGCGCCGCATCTACACGTCTTTTACATCCCTCCAGGGATGGTGCCCCTCCCCCCCCCTCCCTGGGCAGCCTGTCCCAGTGCTGGACACCCTTTCGGTGAAGAAATGTTTCCCAGTCTCCAACCTAAACCTGCCCTGGTGCAACCTGAGGCCGTTCCCCCTTGTCCTGTCGCTTGTGACCTGGGAGCAGAGACCGACCCCCCTGGCTGCAGCCCCCTCCCAGGCAGCTGTAGGGAGCGATCGGGTCCCCCCCGAGCCCCCTCCTCTCCAGGCTGACCCCCCAGCCCCCCCATCAGACTGGTGCCCCAGCCCCTGCCCCAGCCCCCTGCCCGGCTCTGGACACGCTCCGGCCCCCCAAGCTCTGTCTGGGGGTGAGGGGCCAGAACGGACCCCAGGGCTCGAGGGGCGGCCGCACTGGTGCCCAGCGCAGGGGGACGGTCCCTGCCCCGGCCCTGCTGGCCACGCCATGGCTGACACCAGCCAGGGTGCCGCTGGCCTCGGCCACCTGGGCTCGCTGCCGGCTCATGCCCAGCCGCTGCCGCCCAGCCCCCCCGGCCCTTTCCCGCCGGGCAGTTCCCAGCCCCCGGCCCCGGCCCGCAGCTGCCTGGGGCTGGTGTGACCCCAGCGCGGGGCCGGCACCGCCCGGGGTGACCCTCACGCAATTGGCCTCGGCTCATCGATCCAGCCTGCCCAGACCCCCCTGCAGAGCCCCCTGCCCCTCAGCAGGTCAACACTCCTGCCCAGCTTGGCATCATCTGCAAAGGTGCAGAGGGAGCACTCGATCCCCTCGTCCAGATCATTGATAAAGGCATTAACCAGGGCTGGCCCCAGCACAGATCCCTGGGGAACACCACTGGTGCCTGGCTGCCAGCGGGGTGTGATCCCATTCCCCACCGCACTTTGGGCTCAGCCATCAGCCAGCTTTTAACCCAACATAAAGTACACCCGTCCCAGCCATGAGCGGCTGGTTTCTCCAGGAGATGCTGTGGGATGTGCCAAAGGCTTCACTAAAGTCCAGGCAGACATCACAGCCTTCCCTCACACGCTGAACCACCTTGTCATCGAAGGAGATCAGGCGCGTCAAGCAGGACCTGCCTGTCATAACCCCAGGCTGGCTGGGCCTGATCCCCCTTGTCCTGCCCATGTTGTGTGACGGCACTCGGAGTGATCTGCTCCGTAACCTTCCCTGGCACCCAGGCCAGGCTGCAGATCCTCCTTCAGCCCTTCCTGTAGACAGGTATCACATTGGCTTCCCTCCGGCCAAGTGGGACCTCCCCGGTGAGCCAGCACTGATGATAAATGATGGAAAGTGGCTGGGTGAGCACTTCCACCAGCTCCCTCTGTACCCTTGGGTGGGTCCCATCCAGCTCCATAGACTGCTGTGTGGCTAAGTGGTGCAGCAGGTCACTGACCACTTCCCCTTGGATTATGGGAGCTTCACCCTGCTCCCTGTCCCTGTCTTCCAGCGCAGGGGGCTGGGTACCCAGAGAACAACTGGTTTGACTATTAAAAGTCTGACACAAAGACGGCGTTAGGTATCTCAGCCGCTTCCCCATCCTTTCTCACTGTGTTCCACCCGCTGCCCCCCAGCATCCAATAAAGGATGGAGATTCTCCTCAGCTCTCTTTTTCTTGCTAACAAATTGCTAAAAATATTTCTTATTGTCTTTTAACAGCAGTAGCTGGGTTAAGTTCTAGTTGGGTTTGGGTCCTTCTAATTTTCTCCCTGCATAACCTCACAACATCCCTGTAGTCCTCTGGAGTTGCGTGCATTCCACTGACACCCAAAACCCAAAGCACAGCGTACCCCCGACACCCAAAACGCGAAGCACAGTGCACCCCCGAGCCTGCTCCCCTCGGCTCCCTCCCGAGCCCCATCAAGCTGGCAATGCTCCATGCTGGTACCCGAGGGCTCACCTGGGTCAGGGTGATCTGCCCCCTCATCGCTTTGGCGTAAGGACCATCAGAGCCACTGGCAAACATGACCTCCTGCAAGAAATTCCTGCCAGACAAGGGAGAAGAGGTCAGCTGGGAGAGGACCCCAATACCAGGGGGTGTTGGGGTGCTCTGTGGGGAGGGGGATGCTCTGCACTGGGGATATGGAGCTCCATCCTCCATCTCCACCCAGACGGTCCATCTCCATCACAGGACCAAGAGATTTGCTGCCCATTTATTTCCACTGGCAGCTCAATTACTTCACCCTGTGGACAGAGGAGCAGGGAGTTTTGCCAGGAATTAAAAAAAAAAAAAAAAAAAAAAAGAAGTGCAAAGAGCAAGGTATTTTGTAAGCTGTACCTCAGGGAAAATAATGTGTCCCTATCACAAGATCACAAAAGGCCTTCTTAGGCAGCAATAAAACAAGATTACAGCGACTGGCTTTGGGACAAAGCTCTCCTCCAAGTCGATAAAAGCACAGCTCAGTTAAAAATAAAGTGGCTTTACCTGTTCCAGCAAGATTGCTGTCACTTTTTTTTTTACTATAAAGCGAAGCAAAAAGATGTTTGATGACCTGATAATCTGGGAATTTATTGCTCCATCTGTTCCACATCCTCCAGCATTTAGTTATTTAATATTTTATTCTTCCTTTTTTAACTCCCAGCTTTTTTTTTTTTTTTTCCTTTCCAAACACCCAGGCGCTGCCAGGAAAGCCTGAGCTGTTGGGAGGTGCTGACAGACAGAACCAGTCTGGCTCCTCTTTGGGAGCTTTTGGTGTTACCAGTTCCCCAACACCCCACATTCCATGGGGCAAAGGGTTCACTAGGACGCGAGGAGCTGTTCGGAAGCCACTCCAGGGGGTCGGTGCTTTGGGAAGCCACTCCAGGGGGTCGGTGCTTTGGGTTTCGGCAGCTCCAGCCTGTGCACTGAGTTGTGTCGGGTCTCAGCACTGGGGCTGGGATGGGCTTAATTAACCTGCACCCACATCCAGGAGAGCCCCCCCACCTTCCCCCAGCCTGCACCCCAAATCCAGGCAGGAGGTCCTCAGCCTGTACCCCGTTGTATACACTGGGACCCCCACCTCCCGTTCAGGACAGAGGGTCCCCAGCCCTGTCCTCTTGCTGGGACGGCCCCGGTTGCGCAGACCCCGCGCGGGCGGCGGCCGCACACGCACAAGTGTTGTCGCCTCGTATTTACGTGCCTCCAGCCGAGCGGCCACCCGCCGAAACGCGGGCGGGCGGGCGAGTGAGTGCCGCCGGGCCAGGCCATACCTGGGCAGAGCGCAGTCCCGCTCGCAGGAGCCCAGGAAGTGCTGCAGGCCGGGCCGGAGGAGCACACCGCCCAGACCGAACAACACGGCCCGCCGCGCCATGGCCGCCCCACAGCCGCCGCGCCGGCACCCAGGCTCGAACCCGCGGCACCTCCGCCGCCGGCGCTGAGGCCCCTCCGCCGCACTGCAGCCCCGCCCCCACGGCCTCGCCCCGCCCCCGGGCCGGCGGCGGGCTGGGTCCTAGCGCCGCCGCCTGCGCCCGTCACGGAGGGTGCGCTCCCGGACGCCTGCGACCCTCCGCAGGTCACCCCTGCGCGGAGGACACGCCGCTCCGCCCCACCAGCACCCTCCCGGACCCGTGGGGCTGTGGGATTCCGGCCCCACGTCTGGTGGTGGCAGCCCCCCGGCTCCCTGCTGCCCGGGTTTTGTCCGTAATCGCGTTTTCTCCCATTAACGGGGAGTCCGGGCTTCCCCCTCAGCTCCCGCGGCACCCCAAGGTGCAGCAGCACCCTCTGACCCAACCTGCCCGCACCCAACTCCGAGCAGCCTGATCGGGCTGAAAGTAGGAGGGGGCAGGGGTGCACGGGCAGGACTGGCCATGTGCTGCAGGCGGGCACACACGTGCACACACACATGCATGCACACATGTTCACATGCACAGAGATGCAAATGCACATGTCTGCATACATGCATGCACACATATATGCACACGTGCACACGTGCATGCATGCACAGTTATATGCACTTGTGCACACATACATGCATACATGCATGTTCACATGCACAGACGCACACACATACATGCACACATGCAAACCTATATGCACATGTGCACACCTGCATGCATGCATACATGTAAGTATACATGCGCACACACAATGTATGTAGACATGCATACACACATGTGCACATAAATGCACACACGTATGTGCATGTGCACATGTGAAACACATGTGCATGCTGACCATGTATGCACACCACCAGGCACATTGCTGAGGATGTGTGTGCACCTTTAAGCATGTGTGTGCGTCTCTAAGCATGTGTGCACAGTGAGGCTGCGCAAGCACTACCAGGCATGTGTGTGCACATTGAGCACATGTGCACACTCAGCACATGCATGCACACTCAACGTGTGTGCACTGCTAACTAAGCATGTGCATGCACAGTCAGCATACATGTGCACAGTCAGCATGTCTGTATGCTGCCAGGCATACATGCATGTGCAGGCACACTCAGGACATGTGTGTGCACTGCTAACTAAGCATGTGCATGCACACTCAGCACACGTGTGAACAGTCAGCATGTGCATGCACTGCCAGGCATGTGCAGGCACAGCCAGTGTACGTGTGCACACTCAGCACATGTGTGCACTTCTAGGCATGTGCGTGTACACTCACCACACGCGTGCACTGCTAAGCAGGTGTATGCACTGCTGAGCACAGTTGCACACCACCAGGCAGCTGCGTGGGCCCTGAGCACATATGTGCATGCTCAGCACAGGTCTACATGCCAAGCACATACGTGCACACACGTGCATGCTGCCTGGCCATTTCAGCAATCCCGAGCGGCAACCCGGAGAGGCAGCCCCACAGCCGGTGGGGACACGCGGCTTCCGTGCACCCTGAGCCAGCCCTGGCACACTCGACCGTGGCGGTGGCCGTGGCCGTGGCGGTGGCCGTGACCGTGGCCATGACTGTGGCCATGCGTGTGCGTGCGTGGGGGCCGGCCCTGCCTCGAGGAGCCGCTGGCAGTGCGGTGGCAGGACGCTAAGTGGTGAGCGAGGGTGGTGGCGGGGGCGGGGGGGGGCGGTCGGCAGTGGGTTCACACGCAATCCCAGCCCCCTGCCTCAGTTTCCACACCTGCAAAACAAGCGGTGGGATGCTGGCTGGGGCACAGCTTTGGCGCGGGGGGGGAGGGGGGGTGCTTAGGGGGGTAACTGCACCCCTGCCCGCTGGAGCGGGGCTGGCGGGGTCTGTTCCTTGCTAGGATGGCTACTGGGGGGGGGGAGGGGGGAAGAAGAGTTATTTTAAGGGGGCTCAAGCCCAGACAAGCCATGCGTTAATCAGCAGCAGCCTGCTGCTGAGGCTCCGTGTCCCCCGTTCCCTGTCGCCAACCTCCCACTGTCCCTGGGACACCTGATGGGACCTCCCAGCACCCTCCCAGGGTGGTCCAGTGCCGGGCAGGCGGGTGAAACCCCCTTCCCCGATTCCTGGCATGGCTCAGATCGGCGGGGGGGCGAAGGCTTTTCCTCCTCCCATCGCAGTGGGGGCAGCTCCAGCGCACCCCCTCTGCTCACCCCAAAAGTAGGGCTGCAAGCGCCCCCGAGTCCCAGCTGCCGTGGCCAAAAGGTGGGAGCAATTGGGGGGAGGGGGGGGCGGGGGAAGGAAAAACGTTACTGGCCTGGTGCTGTTCTGGTGGGAAGAGCTGGGAGGAACAACCCAGCAGCCTTGGTGCCAGAGAAGTGCCAGCATGGCCGGCTCCTGGCAGGGCTGGGCTGCGGTGCTGAGCTCCGTGCTGGGGGCTCCCCACTGCACCCCCCTCACCCCACCCCCCATCCTGCTTTTTGGGGCCCTTTGCTCTAAAGTGAGAGCCACTCACCCCTGCCGGGTGCTGGCCTGAGACCTGAGGAGCTCGTTGCACCCCAGGGTGCTGGCAGGGAGCTGTGGTACCGATGGGGGTCCCCCCCCCCTTCCCTCTGCAAAGGGGCTCGGGGCTGGCTGGGAGGATGTGAGGTGCCGGTGGGGACACCCTCAAACGCCAAATCCCTGCAGCTGCCGTGGCAGCAGCCTCTGGCATCCGCTTCCCCAGCCCTGGCGCCAAGGTTTTCCGGCGGTGGTTTTGAAAGAGCTGTATTGTCTGCCCACCCCCCACCCCCCACACACCCCCCCCTCCCCAGCCACCGCAGCCTGGCTGCTTTTCCATGGCTCCGGAGGGGGTTTTGGGAGGATGATCTGGATCAGCCTCACCCCGGCCCTTCCAACCCTCATCTTAACCCCTCCGTGCCTCAGTTTCCCCATTGCTATACTCCATGTGATGTGCTGAGGGGGTGCATAAAGGGTCCTCCCTCCCGCCCAGGGAGGGTCTTCCGTGGTGTGAGGAGAGTGGGGTACAGCACCCCCAGATCCCAGCAGCCAGAGATGCGTATGCAGGGGAAAGTAAGGGTGCCTGGAGGATTTTGCTGGTGCAAAGTAGAGGGGGACCCAAAAGGGTCTCAGAGGCTGTCTCAGCCACAGTCTTGACCCCCTCCCCATTTCTCTTTGCTATTGCAGGACACCATGGTCCCAGGGCCCCCCAGCTGGTGTCTGCTGGTGGGGTTCTGCACCCTCGGTCCCCCTGCCACCATCCAGGGGGTACCTGAAGAGGATGTGACACTCAGCACCAGGACAGAGGAGCTGGGATACCACCTCGCCCAGGATGTGGACCCCCTCCAGGACCCCCAGCGCTGTGGCATCACCTTCCACACCCCCAGCCCTTGCAGCCCCCTTGGACCTCCTGTCTCTGTCTCTCGTGATGAGCTGGATCATCTCAAGAACCTCTTGCAGGACACCAAGGCCAGCCTGAAGGATGTGGAGATGGCAGCCACACTGGAGGACAACCAGACCCGCTACCAGGACATCATCACCGAGGCGCTGCCTGCCATCCATGGGGCCAACCTGGAATTTCAGGAGAGCCTGGATAATATCCGCAGGGAGCTGGAGGCTCACATGGCTGAGGCTGATCACCCACAAACAGCTGAGAAGAAGGAGAAGTAAGTGCCATGGGAAGAGAATGGAGATGCTCCATGGAGCAGATATCCCAAACTCTTCAGGTGGGAGCAGCCCCAGGCTGCAGACATCTGGGGGTGGTGGTGTCTGGGTGTCCCCAAGGGTCCCACAGCCTTTGTGGTGGCTCTCAGGTGACAC
Source organism: Falco punctatus (assembly GCF_963210335.1). NCBI lineage: Eukaryota > Metazoa > Chordata > Aves > Falconiformes > Falconidae > Falco > Falco punctatus. The sequence goes on along the minus strand of NC_137584.1, from coordinate 73,317,701 downwards.
ATGGTGTTCAGATGCTCAGCAGACCACCACCATTAACATCCGTGCGTGTGTCTCTGCCCTAAAGCCACCACAGCAGGGCCGGTGAGGGGTCCTCTGAGGGCAGGGTTGGGGGATGAGGTGTCAGGAGCAGGGATTGTCACTCCTGAACCAGTGACCCAGTGCAGCTGAGCCACAATGTGATGATGGAGCAGTGTTCACCAGGATGGAAGAATTGGGGTACCTGCTCCTCTAGGTTGGGACCCCGTCCCAGGAGCCCCAGTGCTTCAGCATCACCTTCCACACCCCATTGCAGGAAGGCTGGTGTGGACACAGGGGACACTAAGTCGACTCTTCTCCTCCCCAGGCTGTGGAAGGGTGTCCGCGTAATGGCCCACATGCTACGTCTCACTAGACGCCTGGCCCAGACCCTCGACGATGCCTCCCACCACCTCCACGCTGAGCTGAGCCGGCACTGGCAGAGCTTGGCTGCCCAAGCCACCACCACCGCCGAGCCCTAGGACAGTGGGGACGGGCTCCACTGTCACCCTGTGTATGGCCTTGCTTGCTGGTAGGACCCCAACCCAGCTCATCTCCACAGATTTTGGGGTGTCCTGGCTCCTCTCCCCGGCTCTGGGAGCTGAGACTTTGTTTGCATGAGGTGGTTGCAGAGAGGTCTAGACACTGGAGCTGGCAGCACCAGGAAGGGACAGGAGGTTGGTACCCTCTACCTGGTGCCATCGCACACACGATGCCATCACTCGTGATGCCATTGCACACATGATGCTGTTGCACATGTGTCACCATCACACATATGATGCCATCGCATATGCGATGCCCTTCACCCCGGCCCCAAGTGTTTGATGCATTTATCCTGCAGGAGCTCAGCCATCATATAGCAGAGCCTGGTGCCACCGTATGTACTCAGCCCCTTGCCCGGGGGAAAACCCTTCTGTGGGGAGTTACTTCCTATCCCTATCCCCAGCAGACCTCTGCATCCCTTTGGTCCTCCCTGGAAGAGCTTTAGCCACACGGGCTCCCTTTTTTCACAGCTATCCAGCCCCATGTGCCAACAGCTAAGTCATCACACCCCGAGCCTGGCCTGAACCGGGCTCCCAGGGCTCCCCAGAGGGTCTTAAAAATTAAGTCCAGCTCTTTTGGCACTTAGCTGCATCTCGCCGGTAGTCCAGCAGCATCACTGCCCTCCTGGCATGGGTGCTGCCACTGCCAGCCCCAGTTAATCCTTCACTCTTGGGAACACCTTGTCCAGGCTTGGAAGAGCCTTTTTGCCCCTGGGGTGGCAGGAGCGGAGGCTGGCTCTGGAGCTGCAGGCAGGGCGGAGGGGAGGGAGCTGCCCAGCCTGCGCAGGGCAGAGCAGGCAGCAGGAGAGCGGTTGGAGATGAGCTGCTTGGCAATAAATTGAAACTGGCAACTCCAGTGTTCCCAACCCACTGAGGTCTGGGCAGCAGAACAGCTGGAGGCAGAAAATCTCTCTGTGTTTGCAAGCCTGGATGTTCTTCCGGGAGGCTGGAGGGAATGGCCAGGGCCACCCCGGCACGTCGGGCTTGGGGCACCCTGCTATCCCCGTGGTGCACCCTAGGGATGGGCAAGAGGCAGAAATATCCCTGGGCAGTAGCAGCGGCGCTTCTGCAGGAGCTGCAGGCAGCAAAATAAAGATGCATTGCGCTCTGCCAGGCGTCAGTGTTATCTCTGCGTCTGTTTTCTCTCCCTCCTCTGCTGTCTAGGGGGAAAGGAGGGTGGATCGGTTTGGTTGTGGTGTTAACTGGCCCTCCACCTCCAGTCAGGAGCCCAGCGAAGGAGACAGGCTCCCTAGCACCCACAGTGCTTCCCACCACCCTCTGAGCCTTCAATCCACTATCCCTGCAGTCAGCTCTCTTTTTTCCTCCCCAGAAAAATCAATGTAGGTTGTCTTTTTTTTCCTGATTAATTTTCCATGGTCTTACTTGACTCATCCTTCTCCCTAATTCCCTCCCTTTGGTGGGCCCAGATCGATCTCTTGGAGCAGTCCTTGCAATTGCCAGCTGCTCCCCATCCCTCTGGCATCCATTGTTCCATCTCCCCCCACTCCCCATCACCCCAGCTTCAGGGGTCCATCCAGCACCAAACACCCTCCCTTTGGCCTTGCGGGCAGCCTTGGGACGTGGCCTCAGGGCTCTGTGCTGTGGCATGGGGACAGGGCTTTGCACCACACCACTGGCTGCAGTGTGGTTGCCTAGGGAAGGGGGAGGTTGCCAGGCTTTAAAAAAACCCAGAAAGGTGGTTTGATGCAATCATGACATAGATGAGATATCTGGATCATCCCAGTGCGATGCTTGCATCACTGAGATGTTTGTGGCCATGGGGCTGCAGACGGAACCACCCATTATCTATTTGGGTTTGCCACCCACTGCTGCTGGGGTGGTGGGGTGGCAGGGTACCAACTCTGTGGTCCTCTTCCCCATGGATTTCTGGTATTCAGCATCCCAAGAGTAGTGGGCATGGATGCAGGCAGGATAGAGGGGTCCTGCAGTGGAGTTGGGGGAAGCAGCAAATTTAGGTGCCCTCCATGCCTGGGTCTGCTTTTGCATTTATCTTCCAGGGGAAAGGAAGCAAATCATCGGGCAGGGCCCCCAGGGCTGCAAATTGCACCCTTGGGCTTCATTTACAGGAAGTTTGCACATTGCATTTCCTAGCAGGAAGGAAGGAGAGAGGCTGGTCTGGGAAGGCTGGGTCTTGCCCTGCCCGGGTGGTCGGGAAGCAGTGGGGAGCCCTGCGTTTCCCATCCTCTTGCAGTGGAAGAACCACGTTCCCGGCCCAAAGTCACCCTGTCCCCATCCCCGAGACAGCAGGGGGAAGGGGTCTGCAGGGGTGGTGGTGGTGCTGGATGTTGTGCTGACTTTGCTTTCCCAATTTGGCAACCATCCCCATGGCAGCGTTTTATGGGGCCTGAGGCAGGTGCTGTGTGGGGCCAGCTCAAGACCTTGCACCTGGCTTTCCCCAGAGCAGGGGACATTGCTGCTTCCCGGAGCTGCCCTGCCCATGGACAGGTTGGCACCAAACCCCTAGCCCAGGGCTGCAGGGCAAATGGGGAAACCCTGGTCTGGTGGGGGGACTGGGGCAAGCAGCACCCTGCCTCTCCGCACTGGTGCAAGAGCCTGGAACTTCACCGTGCCCAATGTGATGCCTGACGCAATACCATGTGCAATGCCCTGTGTCATGCCCTGTGCAATGCCTCACGTGATGCCTCGTGCAATGCCCTGTGCAATGCCTCACGTGATGCCCCGTGCAATGCCTCCTGTGATGCCCTGTGTGATGCCTCATGCAATACTGCATGTACTGCCCCATGCAATGCCCTCTGCAATGCCCCGTGGTGATGCCCCCTGCAATACCCCAAACAATGTGCCCTGCAACACCCTGTTCCATGCTCCAGCTCTCCTACTCCATGGCACTTCGTCTCCTGGTCTCCTTCCCTCTGCCTCCTTAGCCTCACCCACAAAGCCCACCACCCCCTTCCCACTCCCCTGGCCGAGCAGTGCCTTGGAAGAGGCTGAGAAAACCCTAGCACATCCAGCCTTTTCCAACCCTGGGGAAGCTTTGCCAATGCATGGGGGACCAGAAGGGCCAGGGCAGCTGATGCCCCTCCAGCCGTCCTCCCTCTCATTCCCCCAGCCACCCCTCCTTCCCTGCCTGGGCATGGCTTTCCCTCCTCCCCCAGCCCCTGTCGTCACTGCCACAGCTTCGAGTAAAAGCTGAGACATCCTTCACTGGATCCCAGTCCTCTCCGGAGCCCTCCGCAGCACAGCATCCCAACCTCGGCATGGCAGAGGGAACAGGGGCTTCGGGGACCCCTCCCTGTTCTCCCCGCAGCAGGTAAGGGGGTTCGTTGGGTCCAGGCTGGTGGGAAGGAGAGAAGCTGTTTTTCCCTGCAAAAATCCACGATGAAAGCTGTTTGCAGAGTGCCAAGGAAAATCAGGGAGCGGTGCGGAGGCAGCAGCAGGGAAAGTTTCCCAGCTCTGCATGAAGTTCCCATCTAAAAACTAAAAATTCCCAGCTGTCCACCTTTAAATTCCAATAAATAAGTTATTTATTCTCGCTGCCTCCTGACTGCAGGTTAGGATTGCCAACAGCTTCACTGGGCTTGCCATGGTCACAGGCATCCTCTGCTCCAGCCCTTAGCATAGTGCAGGGCAGGTTTCTGCATCCCTCAGGGAAGTGGTCGGCAAGTACCAGGGAGCAGCATTTTGCAGGCATGGAGGTGCCTCCCGGGGCATCTCTGCTGCAGGCTCAGCACTTCAAACCAAGTGCTTTGTGTCACGGGGTGATGGAAAATCCATCAGGGAAATGGTTTGGATGCAGGGAGATGAGGCAGGGCTGTAGGTAAAGGTCAGGCAGGAGGGTAGGGCTGCCCACCCTGCTGGCAGGCTCTGCCAGAGCTGCCTGATGCAGCCGGAGCAGCACTGAAGTGGGTGAAGCAGTGGCCAGAGAGGGAAGGGGGATGCGGGTGCGAGGTGTCAGCCAGGTTGCGGGGTGCCTCAGCACCCTGGGGTGGTCTGTGTGCGGTCTCCCACCCACATGGCCCCCCTCCCGCTCACCTACCCATCCCCACCGCAACCCACAGGTGCATGTCCCACGTGGGCTCCCCTCTACCCATGTCCCCCCCAAACCCCCTTTGCCATGTACAGGCAGTTTCATGTACAGCTTTGCATCACCCAGGGCACCTCTTTTCCCTCTCCACTATTTATCAGAGCTTTGGGGAAGCCACGAATTCCACACTCATGACCCTATAACCAAGCCTAGAGTGAGAGCAGCTCCCCCAGCACCCTCCTGTACTCTTCAGTATATTTCAGTATCTCAGCCAAGAGAGACATACCCATAATTTTCTCTCCATCTCAGTGCATTGGACAGTGTTTCTCCTGTTTTCCAGCCCTCCACCATCCTTGTACTAATCAGTTGAAAACTGTGTGGAAAATGGTGATGTGTTCAGGAGGGCTTCATGGTTTTACCGGTCCAGGGAGGAATTGAAGCTAAAGGAGCTTCTTGTTTAGCAACATCAGTGCTGGGCTGGGAGCCTCCTACTCCTCAGGAATGGAGGTTGCCTCCTAGAGAGGAGAGGCTGCTCCTGGGGGCATAGGTCAGGTGTGGAGAAGTCACCTTCTAAGCAGGAGCAGATTTTGGAGCCTCTGCAGAGCAAGGAATTCCTCCCCTTGCAGAGCTTTACTGTGTTGGGGAGGGTAACCCAACACATCCATGGATGGGTGGATGGGTGCATAAGTAGTGGATGCAATGATGGATGCGTGCATGCATGCGTGGCTGAACAGCTACATGGATGGATGGTTGAATGGATGAGGGTGGATGGAAAAAGGATGAGCATTCTTCTCAGAGATGAGTGCTACTGGAGAAACCAGACTCAGGAGCCCGTTTGGGGTGGCTCAGCCTCTTGGAGCAGCTGAGATGTTTCCTTCTCCCTCCCTCCAAGGGCATGAAGCAGTTTCAAGTCAGGGAGGGCAGAAGGATAGTTGAAACCTATTATTTTCCGGTCATCCCAGTAAAAGTTGAAGCACCAGGCTCCATCTCAGCTATTAAATCACCTGGAGGGAGTCCTGGGCTCCCAATTGCTTTAGCTTACCCGCTCCAGCTGCCCAGCTGTGATCAATGCTGCCCAGATTCATGCCCTGCCTGCCAAAGGAGCACTCGTGAAGCGGGGAGCAGAATCTTTGGGGACATTTTCCCTTAACTCTGCTATGGTGGCAGCTCAGATTAGCTCCAAGCCCTGGAGCATGGCTGGGAGCGGCCTTCAGGGGACTGTAGCAAGACTGTCACCTCTCAGACCTGCACCACTGTGACATTGTGGTGACCGTCACCTCCCAGACCAGTGCCGCAGTGGCATCGTTGTGACAGTCTTGCTCTCTGCTGTCATTCCAGGAATGAAATTTGGGGCAGGTGACTTGGCAGAGCGTCCCAAACCACGTGCCCGCCCTGGCCCGGCTGTGTCCCTGCTGAAGCCATCCCAGCCCACGTCCAGCTCCATCCGTGGCTCCTCCAGCACTTGCTAATGGTGGGGACATGCAGGACACCCCGTCGGAGGTCCCTTATGGTGGCTTTCCCTGCTGACCCTCCTCTCCCGCCACCATCTCAGCTCATCGCTCCCCCTGGTCCCTCCTGGGGGGCTTTGCAAACTGCTCCAGGGAGGGGGTCCAGCACGGGGAGCATGGGGCGGCTGTCCCATGGCATCACCCCCCTTGTCGCATGGTGCTTTGTCACCTTCCAGGCGGGTAAGGGCAGCTCCAGCTTTCCCTGGGGTACATGAATTTCCTTTGCTTGACCCTGCCTTCCCTTGGGTATCACCCATTGGGCCCCAGGGGGGTTAAATTTGAGGAAAGGGGAGGGGAAGATGAGGGGGCTGTGGTGCATGTGCATGAAAAACCGGTTGGTTCCCAGTTTACCCCGATGCAGTCTCTCAGCATCCCTAGTCTCCACAGTGGCATGGTGTCCTCCACCACGTGCCGTGCTAGGAGGGGCTTTGTGTCTGCAGAGCAGCTTGGCACCACCCAGACCCTTGGGTGGGGTGATCTGCTCTGCTGGGTCATCCCCCCCAGGGAAGTACCTCTGGGACCCAGATCCATCCTGTTCAAGCTAGAAGTGTTGGAGGGATAGGAAAAAAATATGGATAGTGCTTCCACCTGCCATCAACACAAGACCTCCCATGAGCTGGGAATCTTGCTTGTCCCTTCACTTGGGACCAGCCCTCCCCAACATCTCTAAGATACTCAATCCCTGGCCAAAGTGCAATAACCAGGGTCCTTGCTGGGCTTGCCTGCCCAGTGAGGAGAGCTTGCATGGGACATGGGGCATGCTATGGGGCCGTACACCCGTCTTTCTTCAGGGTAAAGCCACCCATACAACGTGCCTTTGGCTGCACTTCACTGTGCAGAGTCCTCCCTCCCTCCCTCCCTTGGCTTCCCTCGACTTGCTGGTGAAAATTTATGGGGCTCTGCAGCCAGCAAGGACAGCCGAGCGATGCACCGCAAGCTGACGGTGCTGAAGACCAATGTCAGTGATTTCTAGGCAGAGCAAAGAGTGTTGCACTCCTTCCCAGTCCTGCCTCCAGCCCAGCCTGAGGGATGGTCTCTGAGCAGGCTGCAGTTGTCTCAAGCACTGGGTCAGCCTCCACCTTGCAAAGCTGGACCAGTTAGCACCAGAGAGGGACCTCAGCCACTCCAGAGTGGGATTTTCTTGACCAGCATTGCAAGGCTGACCTTGCACCGCTTTCTGCTCCCCAGGACGAGCACGGGGCAGCTTTGAGGGGACTAATTTCTATCCTAGGGTGAGGGTTACCATCCCTGCCTGCTGCAGCGGAGAGGGGGCTTGTCCAGAATGGGCACCCAATTTCAGTGGGGTGCAGGTAGGGGAAGGGAGGGGTCAGCAAGCTCTCCCCCATCCCATCTCATCCCATCCCATCCCATCCCCATCCCTGTCTCCCCACAGCCACCTGCCTGCCGGACCAGCCTGGAAGCCATGCCGAGGAGCGCCTCTTCAAGCACCTCTTCACTGGCTACAACCGTTGGTCGCGGCCGGTGCCCAACACCTCTGACGTGGTCATCGTGAAGTTTGGGCTGTCCATTGCACAGCTGATCGACGTGGTGCGTAGCTTACTGGCGGAGATTCCCTGGCCCGTGTGGCATCTGACTTTTCACCAGTTGGTCCTACTGGTCTGGCAGACTAGGGCCTGAGGACACGAGTGAGAGATTGGGTTTGGGCACTAGCAACCTCCTGGCCATCTCCAGCAGGTGACAAATCACCCACCCTGCCTCCCTCAGACCTCCAATGAGCAGGGGGATCTGCACCTCTCCTCTCCATCTCAAACCCTCCCTTTCCCTGACAGCAGGAGAGCATCAAGTAAAACCACAGGTCTCCATCCCTGCCGTGTCCTCATCCACCATCTACCTGCCCTGGAGCACCTCTGGGCTTGTCTGTCCATCCATCCATCTATACGTGCCCACCCACCCACCTATCTACCTATGCATCTATCCACCCACCTACCTTTCCATCTGTCCAAGTATCAACCTATCCATCTATCCACCCATCCACCTATCTACCTATCCATCTACCCACCTCTTCACCCATCCACCTATCTACCTATCCATCTACCCACCTACCTACCTATCCAGCTATCCCCCCATCCACCACCCATCCATTCCTCTATCCATGTGCATTTGTCCACCCATCCGAGCAGCTCAGAGCTGCACACTGCAAAATGCGATTTCTTGCTGCCATCTAGTGAGCAGATACCATGGGGAAACACGGTGTCTCCTTGGACTTGGACTGGTTCCAGCTGCTCCCAGGAGCTGAATCCCAAAGGCAGAAGGCAGAAAGTAAAAGGAAGAATCTGGGGGCCAGTGCAGTGGTGGGACAAACCCTTGGGCTTTTTCTGCCTGTCTCCTCTCATCACTCCCTCTTTCCCACTACAGGATGAGAAGAACCAAATGATGACGACAAACGTGTGGCTGAAGCAGGTAGGAGCCTGTTCCCTCTCTAGGGCAAGGGCAGGAGCACATCAAGGAAGGCACATCATTTGGGGCAGAGAGACCCTGCCCAGAGGGGCTTGGTGGCATCTCCATGGGGCTGTTCCTCAGAGGGACGCTGCCAGAAGAGGAGGAGGAAGGTGGCATTGGACAGCTTGGTCCACAGGGCCACCTGACGCCCTCCCTTCCGTGTCTCCCTCCAGGAGTGGAGTGACTACAAGCTGCGCTGGGACCCAGCAGAATTTGACAATGTCACCTCCATCCGGGTGCCCTCTGAGATGATCTGGATCCCTGACATTGTGCTCTACAACAAGTGAGTGATGCTGCTGAGATGGGGCATCCCTTGGACCAGGTTCCCTTCCCTTCCCTTCCCTTCCCTTCCCTTCCCTTCCCTTCCCTTCCCTTCCCTTCCCTTCCCTTCCCTTCCCTTCCCTTCCCTTCCCTTCCCTTCCTCATCCCATCCCATCACGGCAGCTCCCCGCACTGCCAGCTCCCATGGGCCTCCTGCCCTCTATCCCACCCCACTGGCAAGGATGCAGATCAGCCTGCATCCATCTCCCCATGCCCAGTGCTCCTGTTCCCACCCATCTCCGTGATGCAGATCAGCCTGCGTCCATCTCCCCATGCCCAGTGCTCCTGTTCCCACCCATCTCCGTGCTCTGGATGATGCCCAGGAGGATGAACCCAGCACCTTTCAGGGATGCTGGATGAGGCCACAGCCTCAAATCAAGGCTCATACCAGCCCTGAGAGCTGAGGGAGCTCCTGGCCCTATTTCTTGGGAGAAACGCTTCATCCTCCTCTGACCTTTGCATCTCTCCATGCCTGCAGCGCCGATGGGGAGTTCGCTGTGACCCACATGACAAAGGCCCACCTCTTCTCCAACGGGAAGGTGAAGTGGGTGCCACCTGCCATCTACAAAAGCTCATGCAGCATCGATGTCACCTTCTTCCCCTTCGACCAGCAGAACTGCAAGATGAAGTTTGGCTCCTGGACCTATGACAAGGCCAAAATCGACCTGGAGAACATGGAGCATCACGTGGACCTCAAGGATTACTGGGAGAGCGGCGAGTGGGCTATCATAAATGCCATTGGCACCTATAACTCTAAGAAGTATGACTGCTGCACTGAGATCTACCCTGACATCACCTTCTGCTTTGTCATCCGTCGTCTGCCACTCTTCTACACCATCAATCTCATCATACCCTGCCTGCTTATCTCCTGCCTGACCGTGCTGGTCTTCTACTTGCCCTCTGACTGTGGGGAGAAGATCACCCTCTGCATCTCTGTCCTGCTGTCCCTCACTGTCTTCCTGCTGCTCATCACGGAAATCATCCCATCCACCTCGCTGGTCATCCCTCTCATTGGAGAGTACCTCCTCTTCACCATGATCTTTGTCACGCTCTCCATCATCATCACTGTGTTCGTCCTAAACGTCCATCACCGCTCCCCCAGCACCCACACGATGCCCCACTGGGTACGCAGCTTCTTCCTGGACTTCATCCCTCGCTGGCTCTTCATGAAGCGACCCCCAGCACCGCCTCTCCCCGAGGGGACCATGGGGCAGTATGACCTCCCAGGGACAAGGCTCAGCACCTCACGGTGCTGGCTGGAGACAGATGTGGATGACAAGTGGGAGGAGGAGGAGGAGGAAGAAGAGGAGGAGGAAGAGGAGGAGGAAGAGGAAGAGAAGACATATCCCAGCCGCATGTCCCAGGATGGCTCCCATGGCCAGGGCACCCAGTGCCACTATGGCTGTGGGCGCCAAGCTGGGAAGGCATTGGGGGAGTCAGCTCCCCGGGTTCCCCCCAAGGGGGAGGAGGAGGAGGTGGGCTCAGACCAGGGGCTGATGCTGTCTCCCAGCATCCTGAAGGCCCTGGAAGGGGTGCAGTACATTGCGGACCACCTGCGAGCTGAGGATGCTGATTTCTCGGTGAGTGGGTGCCCCTGGGAGCTGGAGGGTGAGGGTAGGGTCCCACCTTGGGTCCTGCCTCCTGCCACTTGGATCTCCATGGGGGGTGGTGTGGTGTCAGTGCTGGGACCCCTGGTTAGTTTCCTGGCTGCTGAGGACCCCAGGGAGAAGATTCATGAGCACCTGGGAGATGCCTGGTCCACAGGGTCAGCTGAGGGTTCCTCCAGCTCCCATCCCTGCTGGCTGCAAGGATGTTGGAGGTTGCTCTCCTGCCTGTGGTATCCCGCCCTTGGAGAGCAGAGATGGCCCAGCCTGCCCTGCTGGGACCCGGCTCAGAGGCTGAACCCCTAATTTTACCCAAGTGGTTTCAGAAAACCCTGGGTGGGATTACCTTTGCCCCAAGGAGCCTCCCCGGAGAGGTCCATCCCCCAGCCTTGCTGCTCCAAGATACCCCAAGACACAGAGTATCTCCTCATCCTGAGGCAAACAACAGATGTAGAGGAAGCCCTGGGTGGTCTCCTAACCCCAAGGGGTCCCCACAGGTCGGGGGTTCACATGCTCATGGCCCCTCTCCGCTTGGCAGGTGAAGGAGGACTGGAAGTACGTGGCCATGGTGATCGACCGCATCTTCCTCTGGATGTTCATCATCGTCTGCTTGCTGGGCACCGTGGGGCTCTTCCTCCCACCCTACCTGGCAGGGATGATCTAGGAGCCGGGCCAGGCTGCGGTGGGGACAGCGAGCGATGCACGCTGCCTCCTCCCAGGGAGTGGGCATGGTGGTGCCCAGGTCCAGACGGACCCTTGCCTCTCCCTGGGAGGACACAGTGGCGATTATGGAGGACCCTCAGATGGGAAATGCAGAGTGGAGCAAGGGCTGTGCCAAGGGGTGACTTGGGGAGGGACCGCTGCCTGCCATCCTTCACTGGGTGGTCACAGCCCTCCTGGCATTGAGGAAGGCATGGTACAGCTCCACTAGGCATCTCAGAGAGTTTTTTTTTTCCTTGAGACACTGCAAGTCCTACCCAAAACCCAAAAGCTGCATCTGGCTGTTCCTCCAACGTGCTGGGCAAGAAGAGGGGACGTCACAGCTGCTGTAGGATGCATCCTGACCACAGGGCACTCAGGACCACAGGCTGGCATGGTCATGCATGGTGTGGGGCAGGTGATAATGCTTTGGATGGTCTGAGCAGAAGGGGTATGGTTGTGGGATGGAGGTCCCTGCTCTGTATGACTTGGGGGGCTCTGCCCTGCAAAGCCCAGCCCAGGTGTAGACCCTCTGCAACCCACCAGCACGAGTAGTTGCTGCCGCATCATCCCACACTGGAGCTAGGGGTGACAGGGAGATGGAAACAGCTGACTCAGAAATGTGGGTGGCTTGGAAGGGAAAAGCCACTCTGCAGAGTGGGATAACCCCCCCCAGCCCTGGCCAGAGGAGGCCCACAGACCCTGGGAGCTCAGGGGTGCTGCCTCATGCTGAGGCTGGTGGACTTGGCTGGCGCAGGGGAACCTGCACTGCCAAGGTCCATCCTGAGCAAATCCTCCTCTCCATCCCATCAGATCCCCAGCTGCCGGGCGCTGATGACTGTGGCAATGCAGTTTTTAATTTCTAGCTTCTACCTACCCCCAAAGGACCCGTGCTTACAGAGCATCTCCTCTCTTTCCCCATGCCCCAAGAGATACAAGGTTTTTTCCTACAGTGTTTTCTCCTCCAGGAGACTGACCCATCACGGTGCTGGATGCAGTCTGAGGGGCTTCAGAACACACTTTGTCATTTCAGGAGTGAAATGGGTCAGAATAAACGGTGCCACAGAGGGACACGCATGACCCGAGGGTGTTGCAGCCACTCAGGCAGGCTGTGGTGCAGGCAGGCAGGCTCAGGCGTGCGCGCACAGGGCTGAGAAATGAGATGTGCAAGGGAGCAAGCGCCCGTGCATGGCTGGGTGTACTGCCACTCTTCTACACCATCAATCTCATCATACCCTGCCTGCTTATCTCCTGCCTGACCGTGCTGGTCTTCTACTTGCCCTCTGACTGTGGGGAGAAGATCACCCTCTGCATCTCTGTCCTGCTGTCCCTCACTGTCTTCCTGCTGCTCATCACAGAAATCATCCCATCCATTGGAGAGTACCTCCTCTTCACCATGATCTTTGTCACGCTCTCCATCATCATCACTGTGTTCGTCCTAAATGTCCATCACCGCTCCCCCAGCACCCACACAATGCCCCACTGGGTACGTGGCTGTGTGCGTCCCACCCAGTACAGACAGGCTTCAGGGCTCTGCAGAGCACGGGTGGAGAGAGCAACTCCTGTCAGGGTAATTTCTGGCTTGGCTGGGACTGTGTCTCCCTGGGGTGATGCAGGGCTGGAGATGAACACGACAGGATGCCCAGCACCCTGGGCCATGGCACCCCGGGCTTCAGCAGACCTCACCACCATGGGGCATGCTCCCCTTCCCCTGTTAATCCCTGCAGCCCCTCTCGCCAGCCACAGCCAGCACCCACCACCCCTCTCAGCTCAGCCCTGCCTGGCTGATGAGGCCACCAGGGCGTAAGCTCTGGGGTGACACCCCCCCAAACATGGCACTACACCCCCAAGCACCCTTCTTTTGGAGGGAGCTCATCCTCATGGCTCTGCTATCCTGTGTAAACCGCTTCCCAGCAGCTCCACCAGGATTTCCTTGTGGTCTTTGAAAAGCAAAGGCCTGCAGATACCCTCACCAGCAAGCCTTGAGGTGGGAGCAGGGGGAGTCCATGACCCTCATATGGATTGTGGGCTCACTGGGAAGGAGAGAGGGCTCCAGAGGGGACATGGATGCAGCAGACCCAGGTTCACCCCAGAAGCTCCCCCGGGGACGCTGCCATCAGAATGGCTCTTCCCCATGCTGGCAAGAGGGCTCAGACCTCTGAGCAGCACAACCCTTACTCTTTCTAAGGAGATGCTGGTGACCGGGGGACTTGTCCCCACGGTACGGGGGTGACAGGCAAGCACAGGCACAGCAGGACTTGGTGCATTGGTTTATCTCAGCCAGAATGAACAGCATTGTGGGAAGATGCTGGGGAAAAGCCCGAACTGAACGGTTTCCAACTCAAAGCACAAACCGAATAAGAGACTTGGTTTGCCGTCGTGGCTTACACAGAGCAGCTTGGAGAAAACTCAGCTGGAAGAGGCACCGTTCTCCTGGTTTGTGTCACCAAGGGCTGTGGTCCGCAGGGTCCCATACCTCCCTGTGCTCCGCAGGCTCGGGGCTGGGCGCGCTCTGGCCATGGACGCTGGAACCAGCTCCACTGCGGTGCGCGGACCCGCTTCCCATCGTTAAATAAACTCTTCTATACAATGTACAAGGAAAAGCAAACAGTCCCTCCGGCCACGGCTCCGACGGCTCCTGAGGACCCCTGCATGGCCCCCCGGGATGCCAGCTCCCCCAGCTGCTGTGCCCCCTGGCTCCCAGTGGCGAGGAGCAGGGTCCAGGTCCCCGTCGCGACATGCCGCCCGCGGCCATCTGTCCTCGGAGAGGCTGAGAGACGGACACACAGACCTGCTGGCAGCCAGGGAGCAGGGAGCTGCTGAGCCAGAGGGATCTTCAGCCACCCTCAGGGATGGCCAGGTCCCCCTAGTCCTTTCCAGGGATGAGTCACCAGATGCCTCCCTTCTTCAGAAGACCAACAAGACAATGCTAAAGACACGAGTGGCTGCAGGAGGAGAGGGGACAGGGAGAGCAGAACAGCGAGGCCACGGGAGACACACAAAAGCCAGCTCCTCCGCAACGCTCTCCGCCCATCTCCACCAACCGTAGCATGGTGGTCCCTCTCCTCCTCTCCTTCCCCACCCTTATCCTTCCCTCTTTCCACCCCTACCCTCACTCCAAACACAGCTTCACCAGATTGGCCTGGACCTTGGCTTGGTCCACGGCATCCAGGAGGTTCTTGGCATCCACGGCCAGGGTGTGGGAGGCTGTCAGCATCTGCCGTTTGCACTCCTCACTCAGCGAGGTGACCGCGTTCTGCTGTGCCAGGCGCATCTTGTTGATGAGGTCAGCCAAGTCCTTGTTGAGCAGCTTCTGGGTCCCCTCGATCTGACCACAGCACGCCAGGGTTACACAGATGTACTACCAGCACATGACCCCATGCCAGACCCCTTTCCCTCCTCCCCGGTCCTACCTCGGTGCGGGAGGCAGCGGGCAGGACAGGCAGGATCTCATCGACGCTGCCGATCAGCTTCCGCAGGGACAGGCCCACGTTCTGCAGGGAGGGTGGCAGGGTTAGGATGGAACCAGGTACAGGCACAGGAAAGAGGTGCATGGGAGCAGTCTGTGTTGCTGAGTCAAGGATCCCATCGGGGAGAGGGGCATGGTGGGAGACTCTCCCATCAATGACCCAAGGACCCAACGGAGGAGCAGGGCATGCTGGAAATGCTCCCACCATTGACCCAAGGACCCAAAAGAAGGAGTGAGACATGTTGGAAACTCTCCCGTCATTGACCCAAGGATCCAAAGGAGGATCTGGGAACGTTGGAGATGGTCCCTCCTATATATGCAAGACCTTCCCAAGAAGGATGCTTGGTGGGAGACTCAGCAGACTCATTCCCAACTCCTTACCCCATTTGCCATAGAAGGCCTAGTGCTGTCCCCTCCCTGCCCGCCCTACCTTCACTACAAGGATGTACCCCTCTGGGGGCAGGAGGCTGATCTCATTCTTCAGCTGCAGCACAGCCCGCACCAGGTCCATGACATTGCTGTACACCATGTCATCTGTGCGGTCCAGGTTGGCGGTGGGGGCTGGGTGGATGGACTGCTGGGGAAGGGGGGCACAATGGGATCAGGTGAACCAAAGGGGAAAGGAGGGAAAGACCAACACCTATGGGGAGCCCTGGCCAGACCCATTCACCTCCCACCCATGACCCTGATGCTGCTGGGTCTGTCTGACAGCTTTGGGGCCTGGGGGAGTCAGAAAAGTTCCCATTTGCAGATGCAGAGGGATGATGGAGGTGGAAGAGGAATGGAGATGGAGGAGGAGGACTGGGAACATGGTGGCTTGATCCAAGGAGGTCTTACCTGTGTCCCAAGTCTTGGAGGCTTCTGGGGGGGCCCTGTGAACTCCGCTATGCCGTCAATAAGGGAAAGGAAGGAGAGTCACTCCAGCTGCTCCCATGGACACGCAGGCATGCTGCAAGACCCCTAGAACCTGTGCCACGTCCCACACCACCCTGCAGCTGCATGTCCCACTGTGGCTGAACACCCATGCCAGCAGTGCCACCTCCCCACAGGGTCTGACTCCCTCCGACCCCCATGCCCAAGACAGGCAGACTCCACCCCTAGGGCAGGCAAAGCTGCTCCCCATTATCTGGGATTTCTTTTGTGGAGGATCCCAAAGCCAGGAGGGATACAGCTCTGAGGCTCCTTGCAGCTCAGTGCACAGCTCCCTGCTTGCAGCCCCAAAGTGGGTGCTCCCAGGTGGATGCCATGGGCAGCCCCGCACCCTGTGCAGCTCTGGGCACTCACTGTAATCCGTCTCCTTCTCCGGGAGCAGCTGCAGGGGGAAGAAACAGTGAATGAGAGGCACGAAGTCCTGGCTGGAGGCAGTGAAGAGGGAAGAGGCATCGCCATCCCCTCCTGGTGTTCTGGTGGTGAGCTCCGCACCACCGGTATTTTACCCCATTAACATTTTCAGATTGATTTTCCCAATGCACGGGGCATATATATCAATTTATCACCCATCCATGCCAAAACAAATGAGGATCTCCAGACATTCCCAAAAGAAAGACCTCTTGCACCCAAATACACCCTGACCTGGCTTCTCTGGGGCTGGCACCACTCACCGGAGGAATGTTGTTGTTCATAAACACCATTGGATCCTGCAAAGGGGAAGAAGCTTTGTGAGAGGCATAGAAAAAAGGAAAAAGAGAGGAAAAAAGTGCTTTTCCTGATTTCTATGAGACTCCTGAAAGATATCACAGGAATGCATCTCTGCAGGGTCCAGGAATGTGGGAGGGGAAGGGGCTTCATGCCCATTGCTGTCCCATCCCATCCCATCCCATCCCATCCCATCCCATCCCATCCCATCCCATCCCATCCCATCCCATCCCATCCCATCCCATCCCCCTATTCCCACCTGCTCCCCGCCTGCTGCTGGGGCACCAGAAACCTCAAACTGCTGCTTAAACCCCCCGAAGCTTAATTAAAGCAGCTGTTCACCACGGCATCCGGCAGCCCCCGGGGGCGAGGGGAGCTGGGCTTTGCTTTACCGACTGCCTGAGCTGATCAAATAAAAGATGTTCAGTCTTCCAAGCCTGTCTTACTGTAAGCTGATGCATTAATCACAGGTTAGCTATCTCCAGTCCTTATTTCAAAAGCATTACAAAAGCTCATTAAGGCACGATTGCAAGTATTTAAAAACTGCCCAAGTTTCAAAATATTCATTTCAAAATGAAGCAGCTCCATGAGATTTTTACAAGTGTGGAAAATAAAAGGGGTGCAAGAGGTCTGGCTGGTGGAGGAGCTGTTCCTCCAAGGAAAACTGGCTTCTCCAGCCATGAAGAGGTTGTTGGTGGCTCCAGTGGGTTTTCCTCCACCTTCAAGAGGATGCAAGAGCTGGAAGCCCCCAGCTCGAGGCCACTCACCAGGGACTTCTCCTCCTGTCGCAGCCACTGGTAGTCCTCCACCATCTGCTTCTGCTGCTTGTCCAGGACTTGCCGCATCTTGAGCCTCTCGGTCTCCCAGAGCTTCTGTGCCTCCTCCCTGCTGCTGGGACGAAGGAAATCTTCCTCCTGGTGTGCAGAGCCAGTGGTGACAGGGGGAACTCAGGAACCAGAGCCCTCCCCTGATTTTGGCACGGGAGCCAGAGCCCCGCTCCATGCAGGCGAGCCATGTACCACACCACAAGAGCCATGAACCCCCAAAATTGAATTTGGGGAAGATCTGGGTTTCCAGCAGGGAAGAGGAAACCACCAGCTGGCTCCACATCTCCCACCACCACATCCCAGCACTTTCCATGGGCAGCATGCATGGGCCATCTCAGTGAGTAGCTCATCGTGCCCACAGCATAGATGCAACCAACATCGTGGCTGTGCTGGCACACCAGGCAGATTATCACAGGATATGCAGCAACACCTGGCTCTGCTTTCAGGGCTCGAGTAACCAAGCTCAGGCTGCAAACAGCCACTGGCATTCCAGGCAACAAAACGCCCCAAGGAGCGGGAGCCACCCATCTCCTGCTCATTTTTGGGGACACCATGCCAATCTCTCATCTACCAACATGCCTTCACCAGGATGTGTGTGCAAACGTGCATGGCAGGGAGCTGGAGACATCCCAGAGCCCTTCGCAGTCTTGATCCTTCTAGCCCACAAACAGCACCCATGGGGTGACAGGATTTGGCCCTCCCACAGCTGGGTTGAGAGCAACATTGAGCTTGAAGCGCCAGAGGCAGCAGCACGAAGCAGAGCATGGTGCAGTGAGCATCTCTTCCACCAAGTCCTCGCCTCCTGCGAGGTCCCCAGCGTGCCCCAGATGAGGCCACCTGGGACCAAGATGTCCTCTGGATGCCATGGGATGGGGGAATCCCTCTCTTACCCTCATGCTGTGGCGCTTGAAGACGTTGTGGCGGTTGAGCGGCGGGGTGTGCAGGGAGTTGGCTGGAGACTGGTACTCAATGGGACTGGTGAGCGTAGGCGAGCTGGCACACAGACCCTCGGGCACCTGCGGGCAGGTGGGGGTGGGCAGCGGGGCAGTGCAGGCACAAAACAGGGCCACAGGGGGGTAGTGCAGACAGACAGACGGACGGAAAAAGCAGACAACGCAAGGAAAAGTGGCTTTTGCACTGGGAGCAGCCTCTGCCTTCATCCGTGCAGCAGGATTGGGAACTTTCTCCCTGCTCAGCTCTTCCTTGCCCTGAGCATGGGCTTGAGACCTCCTGCGCTGCTGTCTGGACCCTTTCCCAGTCCCAGAAGAGCACCCAAAATAGCTGCTCTTCAGGGTTTCACCCTGATGCTCCAGGGACCAGCACTGGTCCTTGCAGAGGGGATGACCTGTGCTCCTGCAGGGCAGCCACACTCAGCCCAGGTAACACCAGCAAACCCTCTCTCCTCCCAGCTGGGCATGCAAACTGGCTGCTGCTCAGCGTGCAGATCCCCCTTCCCTGGGGTGAAAGCCTCTCTGCCAGCTCTGAGTGGTGGACAAAACCCGGGGCAGGAAGGGCAGGGCAGGGCTGAGCCCCGAGCAGCGTGTTGTCCTGCTGGCAAGGCATTGGGAGGCACTTGGTGGTGACATGGAGCACCTTGGAGCCCCCAAAGCCATAAGCACCCCAGAGCCTGAGCTCCAGGCAGGGATTTCTGGCATTGACCCCCTTGCTCAAGTCCCTGTGGGATGCTTTGGCTGTGCAACCTTACCTGGAACTGCAGCTTGGGAGCCAGGAGGTTGCTCTGCGGTGGTGGCTTGTACCTGGGTCTGCTGGGCTGTGGAGGAGGGGGTGGAGGGAGAAATGTCCAGTGGGTGTGAGCCCAGGGAGGTCCCACTGCTGCAGCACCCCTAAGCGGGTCAAGATGGGGAGATGAACCTGCCTGCACAGGCTCTGTCCTCTTCTCACCTTTGGAGGTGGCTCCTGGAAGGACGGTGGTTCCATGATTTTGGGAGGCCGGTGGCGGTTGTTCCTTTCCTGTTCCTTGGCAAGTTCCTTCTCCATCAGGTAAATGTCACTGCAGGGAGACAGAGGGGGACAGCCCCGGGAGGGAGCATTACCACATCTCCCATACCCCAGAGAGTGGGGATGCTTGAGCTGAACGGGCCACGGAAAACATGAGGGAGCAAGGAGGGATGGGGAAGCAAAAGGAAAGGACTGGGAGGACATAGCTTGGTCCTGGTTGGCCAGACCAGCACCACCATGGCTGGCCCCAGTGAGATGTGGGGTCCGGATTCCCCTGCAAGACACCTCCCTGGGAAGCAAAGCATTTCCATTTCAGCCCAGGCACCACCATAACCCCCTCCGAGAGCAGGTGGGCTCAGATGGTCTCAAGCAGCCCTTTGAGTTCGGACTTGGCCAGAAGCATCCAGACCCAAAATTTTGCATGGGTTTGTTTTTCTCCTCCACCCACTTGCTCCCCCTCCATCAAACCCCCCAGCCCACCATCAGTCCCTTGCATCCCCACTCACCTTAAGCTGCAAACCAAGTCCTTGAACTTGGGCCTCTCACTGGGGTCATAGTCCCAGCAGCGCGTCATGAGGGTGTAGAGGATGGGTGGACAGAGGTCTGGCTTGGGCAGGCGGTCACCCCTCTCCAGCACCCCAATCACATCCTTGTTCTCCAGCCAGAAGAAGGGCTGCTTGCCATAGCTCAGGATCTCCCACATGCACACAGCTGTAGGAGCAACATCAGCAACCTTAAATGATGCTAAAGCTACCAGCTGGGGGACCAACCCCTTGTTTGTGTTTTTGGGGACCTGGTGACAGTGCCATGCTTTGTCGTGTGGCACCAGATCACTTGGCTTTCTGGTTGCTGGGTGAAAAAATGCAGAGGGAAGAGCTGCCTGCTCTCCTGGGGAGCTGCAAGGAGCCCAGCTCCTGGTTGATGCTGGCCATAGGGCTGTTGGGGATGGACAGACAGACAGACCCGAGGCCATGGGGATGGGTAGATAGGCAGTGGGATGCATATTTGCAGGGGGCTGCACATTTAACTCAGCCCCACAACTGTCCTGAATTCACCAGAGGAGGAGAAAGCACCTAATGGTGGTTGAATTGGAGGAAGCCCTGCCCCAGGAGCCCTTCCCTAGGGTGTCTTTCCCCCGGGGCAAGGCTGGGCTAATCGCCCTGCTCCCAAGTAGGATTCGTCCCTGTGCATTAAGATGATGCCACAGGAGGTGGATGAAGCCTGGGACCCCCCTCCATCCCCATTCCACCACGCACCGAACATCCAGACATCGCTGGCCGTTGTGAAGCGGCGGAAGTTGATGGACTCAGGTGACATCCACTTGATGGGGAGACGGGTGATGGACGCTGGAGGGAGACAAGACAGCGGCTGTGCCCACTGAAGGAGGGCAGTGGCAGCCCCGGCGCAGGCAGAGAAGGGCAGCAAGGTCTCACCATGGTCTCTGCCCCAGCCTCTTCCCACCACCCCGTCCTGACATTGCAGGGACCCCCAGCATGTGCCGGCTCCGCTGTCTGAAGAAATCCCTGCTCCACCCTCACAGGGTTGGAATGAGTCCCAACCCCACTGCACAGCTCTTACCTTTGTAGTACTCCTCGTCCTCAATGTACCTGGAGAGCCCAAAGTCTCCCAGCTTGACGCACTCTGGGGAGGCCACCAGGACATTCCTCACGGCAATATCCCTGCAAGGACAGAGACCCTTGGCTGGGGAGAACAGATGAAGAAGGGGTGGAGAAGGAGACCTCACACCTGGACAGCCAGCTCACCTGACTGCAAAAAGGGTCTGCAGCAAAGGATGCTGCCATCCTCCTACTGCCCACCTGCCTGTCCCCACCATGGTCCTGCCTTCCCCTGCCTCTCATGGCATCCTGCCCAGCTCCTTTTCCCTCCTGCCCTACCTGTGCACGCAGTTGATGGCCTCCAGGTAGGCCAGGGCTTTGCTGATCTGCAGGGCGTAGAGGATGAGCGTGGGCACAGTGAGGCAGTGCTTGTTCTGCTCCAGGTATTGCCCCAGCTGCAACAGGACAAGCGAGCGGGGCTCAGGGACCGAGCAGGGGCAGGAAGGGTAGCAGGGGCATGGGATGGGCTCCAGCGCTGGGACCCTGCTCACCTCTCCATAGGGATACAGCTCCATGATGATCCAGGTGGGCTCCTCTTCTGCGATGCCAATGAGTTTCACGATATGGGGGTGGTCCAATTTCTTCATCAGCACTGTGGGGAGACCACGTCAGACACTTGGCAATGGGAGGGGGGTCCCCTCCAGAAGCCCCAACCCCTTTGGGGATATACTAGGCTATCTTTGGTGATTCCTCCTGCTCTGTCTCCAGCTTTGTGACAGAGACCTGCCCCAACACCCCAGGAGAGGCACTGAGGCTCCTGGTTTCCAGCTCTACATCCAGGTGGTGCCCATCTGCTCTCATACAAGGATTCAGCAGCTTTTCTCCAGCCCCAATCCCCCATCCTAGTATCCATCCCCCCCATAAACCAGGTATTTTGGAGAACAGCCCTGTCACAGGGGTGAAGGCATGGGCCACCTCCCTCCTCCTGCTCTGTCCTGCATTGCAATGGCAATTTGTCCCCAAGCCAGCCTCAGGGGATGCCAGGGGAGGGTTCTGTGTCTAACACCCCACCACTGCAGTGCCACAAACACCACCAGGCCCCCCACATCTGTCCTCTGCCCTGCTATGTAAGCCCCAGGGTAGGGGTTTAGTGGGCTCCGTCCCCCTGCGAAGGGCAGCGTACAGCGTACCCCCCCCAGCGCACCTGCTTCGCTCAGGAACTTGTCCTTGTTCTCCAGGCTGCAGTCCTTCTTGCAGGTCTTCACAGCCACACTGATACACTCCCCTTTCTGCAAGGAGAAGGAGGTGGGGGCTGTGTTATCTCGCTCCCCCCCAACCGCAGAGGAGGCAGGCAGGGCAGGGAGAGGGCAGGATACTCACTGGGGTGGTGTAGATCCCCTCGTACACCTCTCCGAAGAAGCCTTCTCCAAGGATCCTGCCCAACGTGACATCCTCCCGGGAGATCCCATAGTGCTGGACTTCATGGACAGGAGAGCAGGGCAGAGGTGGCAGCACCAGTGGGTGGGAAGCTGCCTGTACCACCGCCCATTCCGTGGGCAGAGCCCCCATGCTAAGTGGGAGATGTTGGCGATCCCTGGGTACAAACCCTCTCCATCACCCCCTCGGCAAGGACCTACAGGTCCTGCCCCGTGGCATGTAGGGTGATCCCAGCTCCTTCAGCCCTTCTGGGGGGTAAGGTGGGCATCACAGTCAAACCTTGTTCCCAGCTTTGAGGGAATTTGTGGGGATGGGGTAGGACATCGGGGTGGGCAGGAGGAGGTGAGACAGCTTCCTTGAGATGTTGGAACATGGGCAAGAGGGCACCCAGGGGGGTGGCACCTACCTCCAGACCTCGGTCTTAAGGACTCATCAGGGATTTCAGCATAAATATCAGAGTCTAGGGCAAGAAGGAGGTTGCAGGCAGGGATTCAGGCAGCTCAGTGGGCAGGGTGAGCATCCCCATGGGGTCCAGCCACCCAGCCCAGAGCAGTGCCCGCAGGGACCATGGCCATCAGGAGCATGTGGAAGGGACCATGGCCATCAGGAGCATGTGGGATGCCAGCCTGGCCCTCCCCCAGGATGCTCAGCTGCATCTTGACCCCCAGCCAAAGGGCTGGGGGTGTCCAGCTCCACAAAACCCTCAAATCCCTTTGTACTGGTGTCCCACAGCCCTGCCTGCATCCCCTGGGAGGAATGAAGAGAGGAGAAGAGCTAAAAACTCACCGATGCTCACGCTGTCCGACAGCATGGACTGCCTCTCCTCCAGGTGCCTGTGGGGTGGAAGGAGGCTGGAGTCAGGGAGTGGGGTTGGGAGGCAGGATGGGGTTCCCAGCCCTGCTCTGGGGCCAGGCACTACTTACGGGGCCGGGATCTGCGGCAGGCTGATCCTCTTCTCCCGCTCTGTGGAGAGGACAGCAGACAGTCATTTCCCAGCAACCTCCATCAGAGCCTAATGGGTGCTGAGGCCCCCCAGTGCCTCACCCACACATGCAGTGAGTTTGGTGGGTCTCAGCTGGGGTCACTCCAAAGCCACGAGTGATGCTGTGGCCATGGAGAGAGCAGAGAAGCGCTCAGGGGGGCACGGGTGGGGACCCTGCCAGCATCGGTGCTCTCCAGGGTGCTCACCTCTCCTGGGGAAGATGATGAGGGAGGTGTCCAAGTCCCCCTGCAGCCGGCAGTAACCATCGATGAGGTCAGCCATGTTCTCTGCCTCAGCCAGAGAAGCTGTCTTGATAGCGAGGGACTGGGGGAGATGGTAGGGATAGCGGGATGGGTGAGTCCAGAGCTGGGGCTGGGGGATGCTCCCAAGGGGTTCCTCCCCCTTCTCTCCACCTCGGGGTAGCTCAGTGACCACCTTCTTGCTCTGCACTGGATCCCAGTTTCTCCAGCATTGCTGTTCCCAGCACCCCAGGATACCATGGCCAATGTGCCTGGCACCAAACCCTTCCCTTGAGGCAGGGGCACTCCCAGGGGAGCTTGGACCCCCTCTGCTTTGGGGGACAGTCTCCCTTTGGCAAGGGCTGGAGGCAGGAAAACTCTGTCAGTGGAAGTGGAGCCATCCACCAAGTCCTGCATAACCTGCAGGGATGCAATGCCACCCCACAGCAAGGTGATCCCCCATGCCACCCACCCCTCCTCCAGCACCTGGGGTACCCCCGCAGTGCATCCTCACCTGGGGGGTGCCGCTGAGCCCCAGCTGCAGCACAGCCCGGCCCTCCTCCACACTAGAGCACTTGATGGACTTGATGTGCTTGAATTCGGCCAAGCACGTGGGCTGGGGAGAGAGGCAGAGCCCCAGCATCAGCCCAACTGATTTAAGAGCACCCGCCCCTCAGTTCCCTATTTAGCACCCAACACATGCCCCGTACCTTGGCCTCCTTGCTCGTCATCTGCCGGATGCCCTTGGGTCCGATGACCAGGTCCACTGTGATGTTCCACCCTTGCTGGGGGAGCAGCAGAAGGAGGATGTAAATTTGGGGAGGGGGGTACCCCAGGAGCCAGGTTCTCCCCCTCAACCTGCTGCAACGTGTGAGACACCTCGGGAAAAACCACCTTCCTGGAGGTATTTGGAGACAGGATAGTTTGGAGAGGGGATGGTTGATGGTGCAAGGCAAGGAGCCCAATGTGGGTGCTTTTTCTCCTCCTGGCTCCAGAGGGGTTCCCGGTGCTCCTGGTTTGCCACTTTCTCACTCCAAAAGCATTTGGCAAACTTCAGGCACTGGCTTGCACCCACTGGGCTTGGATCCCTTCGTGTGGAAGGTCCCCAGAGCCCCAGCCATACCCCCAGCCCCTCTCAGCATCCTCCAAAAAGGAGACCCCAGATCCTCCCTCCACTCTAGGGAGGGGGAGAGATGCTCAGCTTCTCATCAGGGAGGTGATGCTGTGGGGCTGCACAGGGGATCTGGGGTTTGTGTCTCCCTTGGGGGAACAGTGAGTGATTTCCAAGCCTTGGAAACCCCCTGCAGGAACTAGTCCAAGCTAGGGGCAGCTGAGTCCCCATCTGAATGCGGAGACCACAGCAGGGAGCAGCCCACAGCAGGGTAGCTTTGTCCGTGCTGCCACTTGCAAGCATCCCCGGTCTGTGCTGCTTAAGTGGTGCCAGGGGATGCTTTGAGTGGCAGCCCTCTGCCCTGCTATGCACAGTTAATTAACAGCTTAAGACTTCTGATGACTCCAGTTGCATCTTTAGCAAGTCTTTGCTGGGTTTAAGGGCATGGGAGATGCAGCTTTGAACACCAGCTTGTGATGGAGGTTGTCTTTGCCCTGCAGTGTCCCTCCTCCACACTGCCTGGCACAGTGGCCATAGCCAACACACCTGGCCCCAAAGCAACCTGGGCAGGGGGATGTGCTCCCAGCCCATCCCATCCCATCCCAGCCCAGCCCAGCCCAGCCCAGCCCAGCCCAGCCAATCCAGAGCACTCACAATGAGCTCGCAGCGATAGCTCTCCTGGTCGATGTTGGCGAAGCTGGAGAGGGTGTGGAGGAACTTGAGGATGCACTCCTCCTCCCGCAGGAGTGCGTACTGCTGGAAGGTCTGCTGGATCATCTTCCGAAACTGCTTGGGCTGTGGGCACAGTGGCTGCTAGGAACGCTGCGCACACGCCTGGCATGCAGCGGGGGTGTGGGGGTGCAGAGGCTGTGAGCTGAGCTTGGACATGTGCACGCACATGGACACAGGCACGCATGCACTCACCTGCAGATATGAATATGCACCCTCACCCGTGTATGTCCACACGTGTGCCAGCACGCCTCCATGTGTGTGTGCTCCTTCATATGTACATGAGTGTGGGCAGGTGCGTGTGCACACATATGTGCAAACGCGGCCACGTGTGTGCATGCATACATACATATGCATATAAGTGTGCATGCAGGTGCATCATCACATGTGAGCAGTGAGCATACATATACAACACATACATGTGCACGTGCATGCAAATAACACCTTCACATGTGTAAGCAGACGTGCCTATACATGTGTCTGCAAATCCACCTGCGCACACAGGAGCACACATGCTCCTATATGTGAATGCACACACATGGGCAGATACACCTTCACGAGTGCGTGCAAAGCTACAGGAGCACGGGCAGTTGTGCATGTACATGCATGTGCAAACCCACATGTACACGCTGGTGCTCTCACCTGGCCCCATATGTGCACATCTACACACATGCACACGGGTGTGTACATGCAGATACGTCATCCCACATGTGAGCACAACCACACACGCACGCAATTGCAGGCAGATGTGCACACTTGTGCAAATCTACATGCGTGCTTCCACGCACACACATGAGCACCCACAGCCACACCCATGCATGCTTACGCACCTTGCACCCATGCACCCAGCCCCACTTCACACACCCATACATGGCCCTCACCTTCAGGTTCTCCTGCATCTGGCTGGGGAAGAAAAGGTCCAGACCCACCTCCTTCCTGGAGAGCAGAGAATTCCCCCCATGCACATTAACAGGCCCGCAGGGACCCCGGCTCTGGGGGCTGTGTGGGGGCCTCCCTCGGGAGCTGCAGCCCAGCGGGGGGGTGATGCACCAAGGAAAGTCGGTGCTGAGGGGCAAAGGGGTGCTACTCAGGGAGAAGCCACCCACGCAGCATGGGGTGAAAGGTTTCCATCTCCCTCTCCATGCACCCTCCCCATAAGGAAGGCTGATGGCTGCAGGAGGATGATGAAGTCCATCTGCAGAGCTCTGGCCCTTTGGGACTGGCTGGATGGGGTGGGGAATTTGAGGGTAGGGGGGGTTCTGCCCAGCAGGATGGGCTGTGTCTACTTACTCCAGGAACTCAAAGTTGGACTTCTTATCCAGTGCGTTTTGAGGCATGTCCTTATAAAACCTCCTGAGAGAAGGGAGGGACATCAGAGAGCCTCCCTGTGCTCATGTCCCCCCACCACGTCCCCCCACCAAGGCAAAGAAATAGGTGGAAACTCCTTCTTCCCCTGCAAAACCCTCCATGGCCCCAGACCCTGCTCCCTCGTCCGCCCCAGCCCTCCCGCTGCAGCAGATGAGCTACAACAGACGGAGGCACGTACCTGAGCTCGAGGCAGCCCAGCTGCAGGGCCATGCCTTCGCTCACCTTGCTGGCATAATTCTGCATGTACTCGCTCCGGAGCTGCCGAGGAGAGGCAGGGGTCAGGAGGTGGGGGGGATGCTGGCAAGGGATGCTGGCAGGGGGCACTTGCAGTGTCCACACACTCCTGCATCCTGCACTGGGATGCAGCAGGGGCAGGAGCAGGGTGAAGGGGTTGGGACCAGCTGTCCCTGATGGAGATGCACAGATCCAGGAGCAGGATGGGAGCACAGAGGCTGCCCGTCAGCAGCCCAGGGTGAAGGTAAATGGGCTGCAAGGTCTTGGGGCTCTTGGGAATCATGTTTTCTGGGCTGGAGAGGAGGAAACATCCTCCTAGAGCTGGGGGGTGGGTCAGGGTGGCTGGAGAGCAGACCTGTCTGGGGCTAGGAGACCCCCAGGGCCACTTCTGACCTGCTGGTAGAAGTAGAGCAAGGTGGTCCTGTCCTCTTTGAAGCGTTCCACAAAATCCTCTGGCAGATAGCGGATTTGGAGATCGTACCTGGCAACAGGAAAGCCCCTCAATGAGGACCATGCTGGAGCTTTCCTTCTAATGGGGCTTGGTGGTCCCCATGCCCACCTGGGTTTGGGGACAGAGAGAGATGGACACCACCATCATGAGTCCTACCTCCATTCGGCCTCCAGGTGCAGGCACTCATACTTCTCCTGCACTTCGCCCACCGTTAGGTCCGGGTGCAGCCAGTGGATCTCATCTGACTTCACATGCTTCAGGCGGAGCCCATAGCATTCAGCCAGCTTGATGTCAGGCCCGATGCGGCCGCTCACCAGGATGGACTTGATCACCTCCTGGGGTGAAAAGGAGCAGGGCTGAGACCCCAGCAACACCAGCCAGGCTCCAGATGAGCTTTAGACAGCAGGAAAACAAGGAAGAAATACAACACAACCACAACAGAAATGTTCCTGGAGCAACCACAGCCCCAAACACAGCCACCAGCCCCAGTGGTCTCCAGGTGAAGCCTCCAAAGATGCCTCCAGCTTGCTCTGCAACTACCCACAGCCTGAACATGTCCCATCCAACCTCCCAGATGTATTTTGGTCAGGGATAAAAGCCCAGGTGTGTCTCTTCCACCCTTCCTTATGCTTCAGCTGAGCTATACCCGATGCACGGCATCAGCGGCAAGCAAGCAGCAAAGCAGGCATCACTGCTGCCAGTGACCTGGCGGTGCAGCTTGTTTCTCTGCTTTCCTCCCCATCGCTGGGGCAGTGCGGGCAGGGAGTCCCCAGGACCTGCCAGGCCTCTGCTCTCTCTCTGCTACCCAACCAGCCAACTAAAACCAGTAGCCAGGGGCAAGATGGCTGAGCTCTCCTTGGTGAGGAGCGGCTGCCTCCAGTTTGCTCTGCTCCTGCATCCTGCTGGCTGTCCTCCCATCCCTGTGTTGGGGACAGCCTGACTGTGGACATTTCATGGTTTCATTTGCATTCCTCCTCCCCAGCCTGAGGAATCCTTTCCTGCTCCAACCACTTCTCTGAAACTTTCTGCTATGCCCACAACCCCCTCCTGGAGATGGGGAATGGGGACAACCCTGTCCCCCTCCATGTCCTACCAGCTGAGGAAAAAACCCCAGCTCAGCTGTGCTGAGGAACAACCCCCAGCTCAGCTGTATTTTGGTCACCTTTGCGTGACTGTTGCAATGCGCTGTCCCGAGGACTTGCCCCAGGAGAAAGCGCAGCATCACCCATTGTCCCCTGGATGTGCATCTCTCCTGGTGGACACCAACTCTGCAGCACCCAAGCACAGAGATGATGCTGACCAGCACATCCCCAGCATCCACACATCTTCCCTCAGCTAGGAAGCTGCAGGACTCCAGGTAGGAAGGGTGAGGAGCACATTTCCCAGCCCAAAGCCACCATGTCCATGATGGAAAGGCACCAATACCACCTTCACTGTCCTCCCACCTCCATGTCCCCACAAGCAAAGGGCAGGAGTTGGGTGCAGAAGTCCTGGAGGGGTGGTAGAAAAGACCTGGATCCTGGCTCACAGGTCAGGCAGGAGAGCGAGAGATGCTGCTGGCCCCAGAGCTGGGTACCCCCCTGAGATATCTAGGTATGGCAGTCACCCAAGCAGGCAGTGACACTGCGACATGGCCATGGGGAAATATCAAGGGTTTGGGGCTGTGGAGGTCACTGTCCCCCTCACCACTGAAGACCTGTGTCTGTGCAGGCCAGAGGGCATGAAGGGAAGGTGGGGCCTCAGCTCCTGCCAGTCCCCAGCCTCGTCCCAGCAGCGTGGGCTGAGCCCCAGTCCTGCAAGGCACCATCATGTCCCACATCCACTTGTCCTCTGGCCTCCTCCCATTGTCCCCTGCACCTGGGGATGTCTTCTCCAGGATGAGATGAACCAGGGTCTGGAAAGTCCTCTCTGCTGCCCATGAAGGGGATCAGCAGCCACTCACCAGGGCCAATCCTTGCTGCCAGAACTGGCAGTGGGGCTGATGAGCCCTCACCTTTTCCAAACTCCCCTGTGCTGCCAGAGATAGCCAGATTTTCTCTCCGTCCTCCATCTTTTGGTGCTTCTCAGCCACAGGCTCTGAGGGCTACCATGCCATGGGAAAGGGTGGCTGCAAAGGAGCTAGCTACGATGCTGGGTGGACAAAACAGCCCTCCCCTGGCCCATCCTCCCCTGCCCCACATACCCGGATCTCTGTTGTCACAGGACATTTCACCAGCTTGAAGTTCTTGCCCATGTTGAAGCTATTGCTGTAGAAGCAGACCTTGAGGATGCGCATCTCCTCCTTGTCCATCTCCAGTGTCCCCATGCTTAGGGTGGCCTCCAGCGTCCCAGCCAGGCTGCGGGACGAGCTGCTCCGTGGGCGACCCAGTGCCTCAGGGATGGCTGACATCCTCACCACACCTGGGGTGCTAGGAGCTGAGCATCCCTTCCCTGCAGGAGACACACTGCATTGGCATGGTGGGGACCCTGGGGATCGGGGGATGGAGGGCAGGGAGAGGGCTGGAGGGATGGGAATGGGAAAGGCAGTGGGGACACCCTGGGGCGGGTGGGGAAGGGATGGAGATACGGAGGTGGGTGGAGATGAAGACAAAGAGAGAAAATAAAGAGAGTGTGACAAAGGGTGCCCTCTCTCCCATCATACACCCCTGGCCATGTATCACCACTGGGTACCACCAGGGCCCTGAGTCCAGCTCCTCCAAGTGACCCTTGTGTCCTTGTCACCTCCAGAGCAATATGTCTGCCTCCTCGGTACCTCCAAAGCAATACCTCTGTGTCCTGGTGACCTCCAGAGAAATACCTCATGTCCCCAGCACCTCCAGAGCAATACCTCTGCGTCCTTGTCACCTCCAGAGCAATACCTCTGTGTCCCCAGCACTCATCATTTTCTTTCCCCCACGAAACCCAGGTGAAGGTTTCAGGCTGCAGCTCCCCAGCACAGATACCTGCAGCTGCAGCTGTGGTTCAACAACGTGATCTCCCAAGTGAGCTGAATTTAGCAGACAGCTTTGCAAAAAAAACAAGTAAGAAGCAAAATGGGGCAAGCAAGACAGGTTCCTTTTCCCCTGGAAGTGCAATACTGATTTATATTGATTTGCTCTTTTATTTTTAGAGGGGATAAAACCCAGAAGCCTGCTCAATGTCATTTGAGCCAGAAGGGAAGTGGCTTGAGTTCTCCCTTCGCTGAGAAAAACATTTAATGGGATATGTGGGTCTTGGGTGATCTGAATGGATCCGAAATTTTCCTCTTTGCATGGCTTTTGGTTTGCAAGCTGGGCAGGGCTGGCACAGAAGAGGGTTTGTTCTGGGTTGCTTTCTCCGCCTCTCTGGACATGCACCTGGGCTGAGGCTGGGCAAACTCAGCTCACCTAAGTCCCGAGGAACAAAAGTGTTTGCTTAGCTTGGCCACCAGCTTCCCAGGAAAGCATGGAGCTTTGCAAGGAGCCTAAGCAAGCAAAAAACACAGCCAACACAGCCAGATGCATGGGACAAATTCAGGTTTGAAAAAGGCTGCTCCAAACTGCATCTTTCTGGGGCATGAAATAAGAAAAACCATGGAAGTTCATCCATTAGGCTGCTTCTGAGCTGCAGCCCCATCTGAACTCGGGCCTCAAGTTACTGTTTAAACAGCTGAGAAGCTATGTGCAAACTGGAGTGTTGCAGGATTCATGTGTGTCATTCTGGCTCTGCAACACGGGAAGGTCCTGGCATGGCCCTGGCGGGGCTCCTGGCAGGGCTGGAGAGGCAGAGTGAGAGGCTGTGGTACCTGGAGGGTGTCCCCAGTGCTGCCACGTGAAGGCAAGTGAAGGAGCAGACCTGGAAGATACTGCAAGGAAGGGGTGGGGGTGTGGGACCGGCTGCGGGACATCACATACATCCCCATGCATGGAGCTGAGGGTCCCGCTCTCTCCACAATACCCACAGGGTAACGCAGGCGAGACAACCACTAAAACGGTAGCAGCGTGGACCAGAGCATCCCTCGTCCCACCTGGAGCATTGCTGCTGGCTGCTGCCTCAGCACTGGAGCAGACGGGGAGCGCTCACGCAGCACCTGGCAGCACCAACCTGGGGTGGAGGCGGCGAGGATGGGCTGTGTCCCCCTCGCAGGGCTCGAGGCAGGCTCTGCCCTACGCCACAAGCCTGAACTGCAGGGCCAGCCTGCAGCCATCCCCCCATCCCCAGCATCTGCAAAACCAAGTGCCTACGGGGGAGCAGAACATGCGGCCAGGAGCTGCCGGCAGGAACCCTTCCCAGTGCTGGCTGCCGAGGTTTTCTCTCCCCAGGCCCCCATTTCCCCTTCCCCGCTGGGATTTGCACCATCATTTGCACAGTGCTCAGAGGCAGCTCCACTGTAATTACAAACCTGCGCAAGCTTGCCCGCTGGTGGGACGCTGTGTGCGGCCTCCTGTGAGCTTCGTCTTTTTAAAGCAACTCTCCTGAGTCACTGGACTAAAAATAAGCGTGGTGTAGCCTGGCGCTTTCAGGTCCGTACAAAGGGTTTTGCTGCCAGCAGTGCAATGCATGGACAGCTCAGATTTTGTTTTCCAGGTTTCTCCAAGAGAACAGGGAAAGAGGTTCTGCATCTCTGCGGCTGTGATGGAGCATTGCTACAACAGCGATGGGATGCTGGGATGTTAACCTTGGACCTGAGCAAGGCAGCGGTGCTGAACTGGGCACCCTCACCTCCGGCACAGGCCAGCAGCAAGTCCAGCCACACCAATGGGCACACGCACATGAGCTCACATGCATTTTTCACATCAGGTTTTGAGGTTTTTTTCTCTTTCACAAAAGTGCTCAGGCTGCACAGACAGGCTCTCACAGCAGCCCACATCCTTTGCAGAACACCCTTAAGGACAGCTCTCTGCAGGTGATGGACCTTAGCCACGTCCCCTTCTCATGCGGGCTGCAAGGGTTGGCCAAAGCGGGGACAACCAGGGCAGCCCCCTCACCCTGTAATCCTGTCTCTGGCCATGCCAGAGAAGCCAAGGCCATCCCTGCAGGTGATACCATAGATGCTACACGCCTGAGCAACGCCAGCCTGCAGACCATATCTGTGTCATGTCTGTCCAGCATCATGCTGTGCTGGATTAGTGTTTCCTGCTCAACCACGCTCAGCCAGCATCCGGGTCAAGCAAAATCAGCAGCTCCCCTTGTCCCAGCTCCGCAGCAGGTGCAGAAAAGCTTTGCTTCAGGCTTTGCTACAGCTCTCACTGCTCTGCAGAAGAGGCTGGTGCTCAAAGAAATATCTAAAATAAAGATCTCTTTCACTAAATAACTAAAACCTGAACCCTGTGTCCCCTGGGTTTGGGAGGGACCCTCCCAGCGTGGAGATGATGGCCCAAGCCAGGCCTCAGGGAGAGGAAGCTAGCTCTCAGTGGAGAGGGGCAATGGCTGACTTGGGAAGTATTGCTGGCATTTCTCAGGGCCCCCAAAATTACTTCGCTTTGGCTCTTTTTTCCCCCCACTTTTCATTTTCTGCTTTCTTCCTCCAGCCCCATTCCCATGACACATGCCCTCATACTCTCACTGAGCCCACGGGCCGGGACCAGGGCTGGCTGTCCCTTCTGTGTCCCTACCCTGATAAGCAATGCTGCTGGGGAGTGAGATGCAGAGATCACCCTGCAGAGCATCCTGCTGCCCTTGCACAGCACCTCTGACCATCATGGCCAGAGGTGGACAAGGCTGGAGGCAGCTAGCACGAACAAGGGCACATCCCGCGTTTCAACACCCCCCGAAACCCAGCACAGGCATGAGGGATGGCTCTGTCCCTCCAGCTGAGCGCTCCGGGGTCTTGCAGCCCCTGCTTGGGTGATGCCCATATGAAATAAAGCCAGGAAGTGCAGTGAAGGCAGTGCCTGCACCCTGCCTGCACCGCGGCCATGCAGCATCCATAGGCACATCCCCACAGCATCAGGGGCACATCCCTGGGGCCATCTGGCTGGAGGGGATGTGTCCTATATGGACCTGGCTGCTTAGCTTCAGAGGTGGGGAAGGGGCCCCGGCCACAGCCTGAGCCCCTTGTACCTCCACCCCTGCCCACTCGCCTTCCCTCCGGCATGAGGACACGTCCCATGGGAGCCCAGCTCTGTCCCCAGCAGGGATGTGTGACACAGCTCCAGTCGGGCATCATGGGGATAGAGGAACCCACAAAACAAAATCAAGAGCTTTGCACCACTGCCACCAACATCCCTTCACCGGAGCCTCCATGTCCCTCCCCAGCAGCCCTTCATCACCTCCTGCTGTGAGTGACACCACAAAAGGTCCCGCGGTGCCTCGGAGCCACCTCCCACCCTGGCACAGTCCCAGACCAGGAAGTTTTTCCGGTCAGTCCCACAGTCCTAGAGAAGTTTGGTGCCCCTGTTGCCGTTTGCTCCAGCCCTAGCCCAAACCCTAGACACACCTGGGATGACAGCCACAGCGACAGAGCAAAACCCCACCAAGCCCCTTCCCCAACCCAGTGTGATGAGTTTGCAAGTGCTCAGCCCTCTGCCCACCTCCTTCAGGTGAGGGTCTCGGTCCCACCCTTGCACCCCAAGCACCCAGGGAATGGGGAGCAGGAAGCAAGCAGCACTTACGGAGAGGCAGCCATCCCCTCCGTCCCCACGCCGAGCCTGTGCTGACGGAGCTGGTGCTTCCTGCTGCGGCTAACAAGTGTGCGCAGAGGCGTTTGCAAAGCACTCAGGCAGGCAGGGCCCACGCGCAGGCACACTCACGCACGTGCTCAAGCGGCTGCTCGAGCCTGTCATACAGATGGGGAAACTGAGGCACGGCCCAGCCAGCCTGGGAGACCAGCTGGGGTGAGCTTAGCGTGGGGTGGCAGATGCAGGCAGAGAAGGCAGCTCACATCCCCCTCCTCTGCAAAGCCCAAAGCCCAGGTCCCACTGAGCGATGCCACAATCCCAAAACACTTGTGCTGGGGGCAGGGGAATCCGACCTGAGGACCCTGCAGGAAGCAGGGGATGGGGACAACGGTAACACGTGACTTACCCCGGCCGCCCAGGAGGGTCTCCAGCTGCCAGACTGGCTGGTGGGCAACATCATCTCTCACACTGGGACCCAGCACAACCCATCCCGAACCATCCTGCCCCTTCTCTTGGCGGCTGCCAAGTTGGATCCTGGCTCCATCCAAGGAAAAGCCCCAGGAGCAACCCCACACCCATGGTCCCTTCTCAGCACCGGGACCCCAGCCCAGCCTGAGTCACCCCGGGGAGCAGGGTTCCCAGCAGGCAGGGCTGCTCTGCTCCAGGCCCTTCCCCTACCTATCTATGCAGGTATTTAAATGACTCATTACTTTATTGCTGGGTTTCCCCGGGGGAACAGACAAGCTCTCACCCTATTCGGCACCTAAAGCATCACCCTCCAGCCCTGCTTCGGCACTGAAACCAGTGAGTTTCCACCATATAACTGGGAGCGGGGTTGGGTGCTCTCCAAGAGATCACCCGCAGTGGCCTGACCACCCCCCCCACTCCCAACCTTATCTCTCATTCCTTGTATCTACCCCCAGTCTGCCTTGCCCAGCTCCCATCCATCACTCCAGCCCTGTCCCCAGCGGGCAGGGGGAGCAGGATCTCGGCTAGGTACGGATGGCTGGCAAGACAAAACCACAGCATGTGGCCTCAGGATGCTGTTGGGACCTCCTCCGTGGTGGCTGGGAGCTGAGCTCCAGCCAGATACAAGCCTCTGCCATGGGGTGTACTGTTGGTTGTCCTGCCATGCCCGTGCCGCAGCCTGCTTGACCACAGCCCCACTGCCTTGCACATCTCATCCCCATCCTTCATCCCCTCCGCTCCTGATTCTGCCCACCCAGGGCATGTCTCCCCTTTCCTACCAGCGAGGGTTCATCCTTGCAGGATTTCGCACCAGCTGGACCCTGGCACATCCCTGGCACAGGCACGACTCTGCCAGCTTGGCAGCAGGACGCAATGGCCCTTGGAGGTGGGATGGTAGTGGGTTAGTGTGGTCCAGTGGTGGGAGCTGGCTCGGGGGCACAGTCCTGCTGCCCCTTTTGTGCCCCCTTCCCCCTTTCCCTGGGGCAGGCTGGGGATCAAGGGCTCCTCACGTGATGTCCCCGCAGAGGAAGCCTGTGTTTCGCAAAGCAAAGGAAATGACACAGGCTTCAGCCAACGAGGACAAGCTGCCTGAGGAGGGTTGGAGCAGGTGCGTCTCCCCCTGCACCCCATCACTCCCCGTATCCCATGTCCCAGCCCAATGCTGCAACTGTGACCTGCACCAGAACAGCCGGTGGGACGACCAGTACTGGCGACGTGCTCCTGGGGAATTAGAAATAACACCCGGAGAGCTGCCGTCAAAGCCCACGCGCAGCAGCTCAGCTGGAGGGGGTGACTCAGGCACGGAGGAAAGATCTTTGTGTTCCCAGTGCAGAGCAGCACTGTTTATCTGGAGCTGGGGATGGGACGAGGCAAGACCATCTGGGGAGGAACGGCTCACCAAGAGGTGGGGATGGTGGCTCTGCCGGTGGCTGCTCAACGAGGAGACAGCAGGCTGCTGGCACGCTAGTCCCTGAGGTGCCAGGATGCATCAGGATGCTGGTGCAAGGTTCCGCATGAGCCTGCACTGGGGAGGGGGCCTCAGGGACCCCCAGCACCATTTTTTTTTGCTGTGGCCAATGCGGTGCCTGGTCCTGAAGACAAAATATCCCCCCTGAGCCCGTGCTAACTGCTCCAAGCCACCTCCTCCCCAGGCAGGGGAGACCTTCAGCCATCCCCCAAGCATTTTGTGAGCTCTGTTGCTACACAGAGGTCACAGCATCCTCCTCCAGAGCAGATCGCCTGGATCACAGATGCAAGGTTTGCTACAACCATCCCTTCTGGTCTCCACCCTGATGGAGGTCTTCCTGCCAAAACTGCCTGAGCATTGCCCCTTGGCTGTGACAGAGACATTGCCTTCTCCACTGCTCCAACTAGAAGCAACTCCACAGCTGCAGGGGGAAAAGCCACTCCCCGAGCAGCTCCAGGCTTTTCAGGAGGAGGGGTTCACCCTAAGTCCCTCATTTTTTATGCCAGGAGAGAAACAACTCCCACCTGAGCCAGCAAAGCTGCATATTTATACTTCCCTACCTGCTGCCTGCAGCTGCCAGACACAAAAACGATCATGGACCATCTCTGAGATCTGATTTCCAGCCCGTCCTACTAAGGGATGGAGGTCCCCTACCTATGATCCTGTATCACAGTGGTCATCCTGGGGCTCCCATTCATTCTTACAATTAATTAATGGAATTATCACTTGGTACATGGCTTTTTTTTCTTGTACATCCAAAACTAAACATGGGACCAACACTGCTCCGGCCAAGAACAATGAGACTGTGGTGTAAGGAAAAGGGTCAAATGTACCAATAGCTGGGAAAAGCTCCCAAAATCAGGTGGGAGGTGTGGGGGGGGGGGGTAGGGCGCTCTGAAAACCCTTGAGGGCAGTTGTAAGGGGGATGCTGGAGATGCTTCTTGCTCTGGAATGATGCAGGTGGATGGGACTGAGACAGCATCCTCAGGCCATGGGGCTGGAGTGGGCTGGTAGGGCTCAACCCCACCAAACCAAACCACCCAAGCTCAAGCAATGCTGTCAGGGCTTAAAATAACCCATGAGCAGCACTCAAAGCCTCCCCTCAGGGAGGGGGAACAGCTTCCCAGGAACAGGGTGGGCGTATTTCCCAATAACCTTTCTGTGGGAGAAGGAAGAGGAGCGGGCAAGGGCTTGCAGCATAATTTTTGGCACAGTGGGAAGTGTGCTGGCGGTGGGTCCTGGTCGCTAAGCATCCTGGTCGCCAGGCAACACGTGAGGATCATGGGAGATGCTGCTACTGCTTTGTTTGGGGAAGGGAAAGGAAAATAGAGGGTCTGACGCAGAAACAGGGAGAATGCCCTGCTATGGCACGAGGCTGGGAGGGAGCTGGCACCAGTAGGATGTGGCTGGCATCACCGCACCGAGGTACCTGTCAGGGTCCCTCCTGCAGGCAAGGCATCCGTTTCTGGATGCTTACACTAATTCCACTTATATTCACCTTGGCCTTTATGAAGAAAACTCATCTTCTCCAAAACTCTGGGCTACATTGTGGCTTTTTTGACAGAAATTTCCCGGGGCGGTGCCAAGCCACAGCATCTCCAGCACAAACCCGAGCCCTTCTCCCAGCACCAACAAGGAATTCAAGCTCCAGCCACTTCTCCACAACCTGAACAAGCTCTTGGCTGTGGTCACACTGTGTGGTGATGACCTCCCCGGGCAAAGAACACCAAACATCAGCTCAGAAGTGACCCCCAAATCTGGTTTCAAAAGTCATTTTCCTTTCCAAACTGCTGGGCTCCACCACCAAGACCTCTCAAATAAGCTTGGTAGGTTCATTAGTCGGTCCCACGCCACCCATTACATTATCTAGTCCTGTCCTCACTGGCTGCAGCACAGCTTTACAGCTGCCCCTCTGGTCAGGCTCTCTTAAAGATGAGCAGTCCCAGCACACTCAGCTGGGTTTGCAAAATGTGGGACGTTTACGTTTCCCTGGGGAACTCGGCTGAGTTTCAGGAAAATTAATTGCTGTCATTTGATTAAGCATTTTATTTTTGCGCTCATCAATCATTTCTAGCGTGCGCTATCGTACTGCTGCACAGGCTTACACAAGACCAGCTCATCACTAAACTGGAAGTTTTTTACCCTTTGCAAAGTTTTCATCCTTTTTCTCAGAGACATAAACATTTGAAATATAAGTTTAAAAAATTAAATAAGGCAAATGACCCTCGGAGGTGCCTTCAAATCTCTGCCTGCCTGGCCTGAGCTGCAGATGCACCAGCTCAGGCCAAAACATGATGTTTATTCCCCTTGAACTTCCTCAAATTGGGTGATTTCTTAACTTTTTTCAGTGTGAGGTCCCTAGCTTTTGGCCTTGAGGTTTTCTTTTGATTTGGGCCCAGGAGTGCAGGTCCCAGCAGAGGGAAAGGCAGCTGCATTTCACATTACCTGGCTCTGCGCAGGGTCAGGGCAGCAATGCTCACGCCTATAGAGCAGAGCCGGTTGAGCATCCCATGCTATCTCTGCAAGAGGAAGGGTTTGGGGATGCGAGGTGGAATTTCCCATCTGAAATCCCTCTGTGCTTCAGCCTTTGGAGATATAAACCAGGCAGCAAAATGCCCCGATTTCTGCCAGGTGGAAATTCCCCATTTGCTGGAAGCAGCCCCAGCTGGGCCCCATGGGGACAGCCAGATCCTGGCAACACAGGCAGGTATTTTCCCTCTGGCTGTAGTGGCAGAGGGAGGTGAAGGCAATCTCCCCTCCTCCTCTTCCTCTGCAGTGTGCCCTGCTGTGGGTCACAGCAGCGAGCAGAGCCCAGAGAAGCACCCCCCAGCCCTGCAGCCTGGCTCCCCCCAGCCTGCCACCCAGCCTTCCCCTGCTTTAACCCAGCAGCCGCAACACCCGGCTGCAACGGGGGAAGGAAAAGCCTCCAGCTGCAGGGCAGGCAGAGCCCACTGAACAGCCCTGCGAAGGGAAGAGGTGCTTTCCTTCAGGTAGGGCTGCAGGGGGTATAGCTGGGCAGGGGGAGCGGGGTGTGCAGCATGGCGGGTTGTGCAGTGGTGGCTGGTTGTGCGGAACGGCGCAGTGTGCAGCATGGCAGGGCATGCAGTGCAGTTAGGTGTGCAACGTGGTTAGGCATGCAGCGTGGCAAGGTATGCAATGTGGTTAGGCATGCAGCGTGGCAAGGTATGCAACATGTCTGGGTGTGCAGCATGGCACAGTGTGCTGCATGTCTGGGTGTGCAGCATGGCACAGCGTGCAGCACAGCCGGGTGTGCAGCACAGCCGGGTGTGCAGCACAGCCGGGTGTGCAGCATGGCAGGGTGTGCAGCTGTGGCACAGTGTGCTGCATGGCTGGGAATGCAGCACAGCTGGATGTGCAGTGTAGCAGGTTGTGCAAGACAGCATGGTGTGCAACACGGCTGGGTGTGCAGCATGGCCGAGCGTGCAGTGTAGCAAGGTGTGCAGCATGGCTGGGTGTGCAGCAGCTTGCACAATGCTCAGAGGCAGAGCACACCAGGCAAACCTTGCTGGAGCCAGCTTAGGACACAAGGCTGAGATCAGGTTGCCTGTGGCAAGCTCTTGCCCATGGCAGCACTCTTTCTGAAATGGAAGTTTATCAAATCTGCATGAGTAATTGCATCGGATGGAGGCTGGAAGAGCAGAGCTGGGAGCCAAGTGGGGCAGGTAGCAGGACTCCCTGCCAGGCAGGGGTGAGGGCAGGGAGCAGGCAGAGCTCTCCTGCATCAATTAACAGGGCCAAGATGCTGAAAACCTCCATGGAAATCACCTCCCCGGGACAGGGCACCACTGTGCAACTTTCCAGTCTAAGGAACGAAGTGAACACTTTCAGGCCACTGTTTTCAGGTTCTGCCTGGGATAAAATAACCGGCACCTTAAAAACATCTGGCTTTCCCCCCCCCCCCCCCAAGGAGAGCCCTGTTTGTGCCTTCAAGGGGCTTTTTGCTCAGACAAACTGTAGCCTCAGGGAGAGATGGAGCAGCCACTGCTGCGCTGCCTGCCTCCGAATCTGCAGCACTTCCTTCTCTCTGTGGCGCCTTCCTGCACAGCAGGGCCATCCCAGTTCAGCCCAGTGTACCAGCTAGCCTGCCTTGCTGGTGGCTGTAGCTGAGGAGAAGCCTCCCCCCACCCCGGGATGTGGCTGCTGGGTTTTTCCCTGCGGAAACCAGAGTTCTGCTAAAAATATTTTTTTAGCTGTTTTTTAACACGAAACATAGCAAACAGCCCCAAAACGAAAAGACCAAGAGTCCTCTGAGGTTTCCCCAGGGGCTGATGGGAGCCGCATCTCCAGCATGTCCTGTTCCTGTTCCCTTTGAAGATGCTTCCCCAAACAGCTGTGTGGCCTTGCTGCAATGCCACCGCAGCCACCAGCACTGTCCCTCCCTGCCCCACAGGAGCTCTGTCTGGCCGGGCAGCCCCATCCCAGGGGGAAACACAGCCAAGCCAGAAGGATTGCCACTCCTCCAGAGGATTTTCCAAGAGAAAAGTCTGGTTTCACTCCCCGCGGTTCCTTAAGGAAAGGTCTCCCCGTGATTTTTGTGCTGGGCACCCCAGGCTTTACCCCTCCTGCAGGCCAGGATGCCTTGGTGGAGGAGATACGGGTATCACATGGGGTCTGCCACCGTTACAAATTGAAATACACGCACAAGGCTTTGCATGAAAGGTTCCCAGCTCCGTCTACCCCTCATGAGTAATAACTCTGCCAGGGAAAAAGCAAAATGATTCAGATGCTGCTTTCCCAGCCCCCAGCGCCTGGAAAAACCTTTATGCTGAATAGTAATAATAGCTGAGCACAAACACATGAAAATGCAGAGCTTGGGGACAGGGGCACTTGTGCCCCTGCATGCCAGACCTATGTGTGCCCTTGCACACACGTGTGTGTGTCTCACTAGCATGTGCAAAGCATCACTGGCAAAGGTGAGGATGTGTTTCCCATGCACACACACCACTGTGCACTGTGTGTGCATCCCTACCCATCTTTTGCAGACACTGGGGAGCGTGCAGCTCCTGTCCCCTGTGGCCACTGCTACCGGTGGCACTGCTGCCCCACACTGCACTCCACGTCCCCCTGCTCTCTAATGCCCATGGCTCTCCAGACACGTGCAGCCTGCTCCCTCACAGCTCTTCTCACAGTGACTCTCACCTATGCCCTTGCAGGTAAGGCTGAGAGCTGTAAATCGGGCTGTGGACCTGAATCCAAAGGACAATCAGCATCCCAGGGCTGCCCTTCCCTGCCTAGCACTGGGAAGCTTGTGGGTGCCTGGTTTTGGCCCCTGCTATGAGACTCTGTCACCCACAGCACCACAGAGGCAAACTCACAGCATCCTCCCTGCCTTCACCAGGTGGGTGATGCCAGCGGAGCACTCGTAGGTGATTCTGCCTGTGAAAGCAACAGGTGGGGTTGGGGATGTTCCTAGGGTGTCCAAGCCCTGATGCCACCCCTCCCCCACAGCTTCATCCAGCGTGAAGACAGCAAGGAGGGGTCTGTGATGGGCGCAGTGGGACACTGAAGCTGGCTGTCCCCTCCCTGACAGACCTCAGGGCCCTGACGGCCATGTTGTCCTGGAAACAGCCCCGTGCTGGGCACAGTTCCAGGCCAAGATGGTGGTGGAGGACCCCTGCCGCATCACCTTGCCCACAAAGCCCCCAGGACACACCACAGCCAGGCCCAGCTACCAGCACTGACCTCTCCTCACCTCCCTGCCGTAATGCCAGTGCCTCGTCCAGCCTGGTCCCACTGCTGGCACAAGGCACACGCTCAGCCTTCCCCGGCTGCTGCACATCACCACCTCTTTGGGACAGACAACCCCACGCAGCACCTCCAAGACCCCCAAGTCCTTTCCGATCCCTGGCCAAGCATCCCCTGGATGTCCCTGTCCTGGCAGGGACCCACCAGTGGGGCTGCCATTTCCAGCTGGGGGGTGCAGGGCAGATTTACCCGGCCAGGGCTGGGTCAGGAGGAGCAGCACGTCCTGGGGGAATCCTCTGTTGGGACCACACATCCCCGGCTGCATCAGTCCCCACCGGGAAGTACATGGGGAGTCGCATCAGCCCCCAAGACCGCAACACTCCTGTCTCTGGCTTTCCTCCCCCGTGTCCTCCTGGGTGCCGTGCCGTGCCGTGCCGTGCCGTGCCGTGCCGTGCCGTGCCGTGCCGTGCCGTGCCAGTGAGCAGAGGCAGGCATGTTCGCCAGCAGGAACCGCCCCACCGCTGGGCAAACATTGACGCTGACGAGATAGCAGAGCCTGGGCACTTCCCAGTTGCTGGCTGCGGGGCGGGGAGTACTGGGGGAATGCTGCACCCTGCCCTCACGCCCCCAAGCTCCCAAGCACCCCGGCCACATGTCCCCCTGTGCGGGCAGGGCTAAGGAAGCTAGCTGCCAGGCGCACTGGGGAATGACACCCCGCCGTGGGCAGGGGAGCCCCTCTCCTGCACCCACCTGAGCTCTCATTGCCTCGGCTCTCCTCCCTCGCCTTCCCCGGCACCCAAGCGTCGCCCTGAGAGTGAGCAGAGGCTCTCACCTTGGCGGAGGGCACGGGAGCCGCCTTCGCCCCCCCGGGCCAGCCCCGGTCCTCACCCTGGCAGTGGCGGGGGCAGGTGGTTGCGTTGCTGACCGGGAGGTTTGGCCGGGTGGGTGCGTGTCCTGTGTCCCGTGAGGTTGTTGGTATGGGTGGTGAAACCACTCCTCTCCACCGCCCGCTTCCGGAAAGGGCTTGCTGAGGCTGGTGGGTGCCGCCAGCACCGGGAAGAGGAGACAGGAGGTGCGGAAGGGCCGGGACCCCTCACCTGCCCACCCAGCCTTCCCTGCCTGGGTCCCTCAGGCAGGTTGGGGCAAGTCTTGGGATCAGTCAGGAATTCAGGCAGGGAGCCCAAGGCAGCCAGCGTTCAGGCTGGTCCAGCTCATACCTGGGAGGAGCTGGCAAGTCTGCCCACGGTTGAGCCCCTGCTGCAGGGTCCCCCCCTGAAATCGCGGGTGCAGGGGACACCCCAGCACCGCGGAAGAACCCGAGGCAGGAAGAAGGATGGTGCAAGAGCTGCCGGGGCCGACGTTCACAGTCACGGGGCGGCCGTCTGGCACTGCCACACCCCCGTGGGGCCACAGCAACACCTCCCTACTTCTGGGGTGCAGAAGGCCCCCCTTTAATGCTTGCTTTAACACTCCTCTGAGGAACCCACCCACAGCTGGGCATTGAGGCCAGCCACTCAGGCCCCTAGAAGACCTGACCCTGGCCCCAGAGCTCTGCAGAAATGGTTTGGGCAGCACTGGGGATGCCAAGGGGCCAAGGAAGAGCTGGAGGAGGAAAGGAGCAATGGGGTGCACCCTCTGCACCCCCACCCCACAGCATGCACTGGTGCAGCTGTTGGGGGTTGGAGGTGGTGGGTGGCACCCCCGTGACAAGTGAGAATGGGAAAGCAGTGGGGCAAAGATGGTTGGGCAGTTCCCCAAACCCAGGGCAGGAGCTTGCAGGG
Source organism: Falco punctatus (assembly GCF_963210335.1). Taxonomy (NCBI): domain Eukaryota; kingdom Metazoa; phylum Chordata; class Aves; order Falconiformes; family Falconidae; genus Falco; species Falco punctatus. The sequence continues at coordinate 73,274,551 of NC_137584.1, read as the reverse complement.
TCCTGGGGAGCTGCAGCCCCCTGGGGATACCCCTGCCCATTGCTCAACAGGTCCCTGCTGTATCATCCCATCGAAGGCTGCACCCCAAAACCAGCACAGTGGGGCCCCTCCCTGCATGTCACCCCCTGCCTCGGAAAGGTGTTCAGAGACAGGTCTCACACCATCTCCTTTCCATTCCTTCCTCCCCTGCTGCTCCCAAATTATGCCCCCGCCTCGAGGTGTGATGGCTGGGAGGGACTGGTGCTACACCAAGCACAACCCGGACGTGGCCCCTTCCTGCCGAAGCTGCTGGAAGACGGAGCATCCCTGCAGCACGGTCTGGCAGCCGGGCACAGAGGGGCAGCAGGATCTCATTGCACCCCGAGAGATGAGTGGGAAGAGGCAGAGAGACCAAAAAAGCTTCTGGGCATGAGCAAGACCCTCTCAGGAGCCAGGAGAGCTTTGGATGGACATGGGTCAACCACTGTTACCTCTTTCCCAACCCAGCCCAGCCACCAGCGGTGCCCAGAGCTCCCACGGCAGCTCTCCCACGCATGAAGAGCAGCACTGACAGCCTGCGCCCACTCTCCTGCCCAAAGTCAGCCAAGTTATTTAAATGCCTAAATACTGTCAAAGGGATGGAGCTACATCCGTACACATCGGGTGGGCTGGCATCTCCCGGCAAGTGGCAGGGGGAAGCACAGTGGGCAGTCAGAGAGAGGAGAGACCACCAGCTCCAGCGACCCTTCTGCTCGCTGCCGCAGCTCCGTGGAGCCGAGGAGGTATACCAGCCCTGCACAGCCCTTTCATCCGCACCCCTTTCCCTCTCTATCCCCTTTCCCCAGTCCTGTCTTGCCCACACCCTCCTGAGGAGGTGCCTGGGCTCCACACAAGTTTGGGAGAGACCCTGGCACACTGCTTCTGTGCCCTGGCCAGCACAGCCCCCAGGGAGCAGGGCAACCCTTTCCCCCTGCTAATCCCTGCCAAAAATGAACCCAAGAGCCCCCTCCGAGCCCCCAGCGGATTCAGCCCCGTGACTTACAGGAAAGCTGGCTGAACAGCCTGCTGAGCCATCCCATGCTCCTGCACCAAGGGTGAGCTTGTAGCTACGAAACGCTCAAGAGAAACAGGTTTCCCCCCGCCTCCCCCCCTTCCCCAAACCACCCTCTTCATTGGCACAGAGAGAAGCGATATAATCTGACGGGATTTATTAATAGCACCTCTCCCATCACTAGGGAGCGATGCTTTGGAAACGGCTTTGAGCATCCCAGTGCAGGGAGAAAGGCACAAACTTACTTTTGCCAGGGAGCAGGGCTGGAGCCGAAGGGTTGTTGAGGTGATGGAGGAGGACACCGGTTGCAGCTCCAGAGCCGCCAGAAGATGTTTGGGGATACCAAGGAGCATGAATAAGTTGCGTCGCGCTGGAGTCATGTAGAAGAAGCGAGGAGATGATGCCAGGAGAGGCGGCTGGGGGTGTTCTTCAAGCCAGGAGGGTTACATGGAGCAGTCCCCGCTCATTTGAAGCGTATAGAGAGATGTTGCATGTTATTGCTGCCATCTTGAGGCCAGCCAGCCCGAGCTGGAGAAATACCCTATGGCATCCTGCAGCACCCTAAGGAGTGTGGAGGTCCCCTGGGTTCTCAAAACCTATAGCAGGTTCCAGCAAAGTAGTTACTATTTACTTTGATAATCATTATTGTTTTCACTTTTAGGGGATGAAAAATCCTTTTGCCAAGTGACTCAGGCCCCAGACCCTTGAAATCAGCAGGAGTAAGGTGGGCAGGTGTCTGCCATGGGCAGCGATGGGGAGACACTGGCCGCAGCAGCGCAGGGTACCAAGCCACTGGCGGGATGCTGGAGCAAGGTTCATGATGCATATGTATGTTTTAAGGTCAGTAGGAGCCAGGACAAGTGCTAGCAATGTGGTACACCCCAACAGATCATCACTGCCTGTGTGAGCACTGGGGGATCCCCAGTGGGGGTACTCCCCACCAGCACCCTGTCTCTCCTCATCCCTCGGGGGCAGGAGGGTCAGGTCCTCAGGGCTGGAAGGGGATGGGGGATCATGCAATTAGGATTAGCAGAAAAGCACCCGATGTGGGGCTGGATTTGCTTTTCTTTTGCCATCTTACAGCCCCCAGTGAGGAGACTGCTCATCTCACTGGGTCCCAGAGCTATTCCACCCATGACACCTCCAAAGGGGCCAAGCAGGCAGTGGGAGGGCTAGCTGGGCTATCCTAGAAGCCAGTGCGGTCCTCCACAAATTACCTACTGACACGTGCCTGCTCGCTGACCCCCACTCAGCCCATGCCTACAGACCCCCTCGCCCAGCCCAGCGATCACCCTCCTGGTACCTCAGACCAGTAGAGCTGAGATCCCGCCAGGGGCTTGGAGCAAACCCAAAGCCCTTCCTCAGCATCCCCACTTTGGAGGATCCTTTTCAGTTCTGCCTGGGTCCTGTCCCAGGGATAAGTGCCCTCTGAAAGGGGCTTCCCTGGGGTCCACGCTGGGCATGAAGTAGCTGATGCAGACTTGGAGAGGCATCTGCTCCCCCAGCCCTGGGATGATGATGATGGATGAGTCTGAGATGACCATGTCTGGCCACCTCCAGGCAGCAGGACGTCCAACCCCTTCTTCTCCATCTGGAGCTACTGGTCACTGCCGTAGGGTTGGAAGCGTGGTGACCATGAAGTGCAGAGGAAGAGATCTCCAGCTTCAGCACACTGGGACATCTTCCCTCCTCCAGGCTTTGGGATCTGGTGGCATTGACTATGCTGTTGTCATGGGGTTGCCATGGTATTTGTATCTGTGGTTGCCATAGAGACAGGAGGAGGTTGGGAATTGGGAGGCTGCTGCCAGGGCTGCCAGGATATTCTCCAGGCCCCAGGCACAGAGCAGTTACAGGCCTGACCGACCTGTGGTTCCACAGATCCTCATTCTTGCCCTTCCTGAAGACGAGTTGTATTGCCCTTCCAGGGAAGTGAACCTCCCTGCTGGAATGTTTTCACTTTTAGGGGATGTCATGTACAAGTGTGTCCCCTCTCCTTCCTGGGAGGACAGGAGCCAGGCAGAACCAAAAGGCATCCTCCAAAGGGGGGTGTCAGAGAAGGGCTTTGAAGTTGCCCCAGGTCCCTGGTAAGACCTCAGTTTTCTTGGGCTAAGTTAACCCATCATAGATGAACCAAGACAGGTTCATCAGAGCTGACAAGGGGAGAATCAGAGCTCTGTGCAGTCGCAGGGTCATGATCTCCTGTGATGGGTGGGACTGCATTCCTCCAGTCCCTGCCTTGAGATTCAGGGAACCAAGAGATGGGGTAAGAGTAATTGCCACTGAAAACTGGGGCAAAAAAATTATTGAGGACCTCAGCCTGCTCCAGGTCAGTTGTCACTGGATCTCCTGTCTCATTTATAGGTGGGGTGCCATTTCTTTTGTCTTGATTTTCTGCCTAACATACCAATAATCAGAACCCTTCTTATTCTTCTTCACATCCCTTGCCAAATTTAGCTCCAGCTGTGCCTTAGCCTATCCTGATCTCATCCTTATGCTCCCAGGCAGTATTCCCAGATATTTCAATGAAGCGTGTCCCTGCTTCCAATGCCAATGCATTTTTTGACCAGGAGGTCCCTACTCAGCCATGCTGGTCTCCTGCCTTCCTTGCCTGGCTCCTTGCACATGGCAATCAATAGTCCTTGTGCTCTAAAAAAAATAGATTTGAAGAACTGCCAGGTCTCTGCTGCTTTTTTATCCCTGACGACAGTTTCCCAGGGCATCCCATCAGCTGATTCCTTAAACAACTAAAAGTTCACTTCCCTCAGGTTTTGGGGAACGAAGGATTCAAGCTAGTCTGGGAAGAAGACGGAGTGGGGGGAAGGTGGTTTTAATTTTGATTTGTTTCTCACTATCCTACTCCATTTTCAATTGCCAATAAATTAAACTAATATTCTGCAAGCTGAGTCTGATTTGCCTATGACAGCAGTGAGAGAATTCTCACAGAATCATACAAACACCGAAGAGTTTGGGTTGAAAGGTTTTGAAGATCTTCTAGTTCAGTCCCCAGGTCATGCACAGGGACACCTTCCACTAGGCCAGGCTGATCAAAGCCTCATCCAGCCTGGCCTAGAATGCTTCCAGGGATGAGGCATTCCTGGTCCAAACTGAAATCAAATGTGTGGAGGAGCACCGGGGGGCAAGCAGGGCCAGCTGTGGACAGCAGAGAGCACAGTGCCCACTGTGGCAGCAGACAAGCCACGTCCACCCGATGTGTGGTTTGAAGGCGATGCGATCTTCCACACCATGGCGATGGAAGCTCCGGGAGCACTGGCAAGAAAAGCCACTGTGACAGCTCCTCAGCGTGGATGGCAATTGCATTGAGAAACGCCTGAGGCAAGTTGGCAGACCCCAGTACCCACTCGTGGAGGCAGGGGCACTTCAATAGGCCGTGCTGTCCCGGGGCCCAGGCTGGGATCCCTGGTGCAAGAGAGACACCCTGGTGTCCCTGGCTGGTGCGAAGCTGTCGTGGTTTAACCCTGGCCGGCAACCAAGCACCACGCAGCCGCTCACTCACTGCCCCTCACTCAGAGGGATGGGCAGGAGAGTTGGAAAGGAATGTAAAAGTCAAGGGTTGAGATAAGATCGATTTAATAATTTAAACAGAATAAAGAGGTAAGAAGAACAATAATAATAATAACTAACAATAACAGTAAGAATAATAATAACAAAATGGAAACGTGAGGAAAAAGGGTAAAGCAAAAGCTGTGCACACAAGCACCGCAAAGCAGGGAATTCATTCCCCACTTCCCACCGGCAGGCAGGTGCTCGGCCATCCCCGGGGAAGCAGGGCTCCATCACGCGAAGACAAAAGCCCTAATGCCAAACGTCCCCCCCTTCCTTCTTCTTCCCCCAGTTTATATACCCAGCATGATGTCATATGGTATGGAATACCTCTTTGACTAGCTTGGGTCACCTGTCCTGGCTGTGTCCCCTCCCAGTTTCCCCTGCCCCTGCAGCCCTCTCACTGGCCACTGGCAGGGCCCAAGGAACCAAACAGTCCTTGGTTTAGTAGAAACATCACCCAGCAACAACTAAAACCATCAGTGTGCTATCAACACTGTTCTCACATCGTAGCCAAAACAGAGCGCTGCACCAGCTACTAAGAAAGAGAATTAACTCTATCGCAGCTGCAACCAGGACAGAAGCCATCAGCCCCTGGGGGTGGGAGTGGGGGGCTGTTGCCAGGGCCACCAGCAGGTCGGTCCCCCAGGCCCCACAGGGTGCCAGAGCAGCCCTGGTGCCACCAGGACCGGGTAGCCATCGCAGTGGCCCATCCTGGCCTGGGGCCGGAGGTGGGTGACCCAGAGGGGTCTTCCTTGCCTGTGGCCCCACAGGCCCTGGGCTACATCCTGGGGCGCACTGCCCCCCCAAACCCTGACACAGGGGCTCTCTGGGGAAGCTTCATACTCTCCCACACCAGCTCAGCCCGGGGTCGCTGTGGCAGCCGCTGCGTATGTGATGTCACCATTGCATCACAAACGTTGCCCCTATTTCAGCGGCCGACAGGGAGGTTCAAGCACCACTTTGCTCGTGGGCCAGCAAGAAGCTGGACAAGAGGGTGAAGAACAGACCAGAGGTGGGAAGGAAAGCAAACATGCAGGTGGGAACGGGGTGCTTTGGTGTCACTCCAACATCTCCTCCCCTCGCGGGAGGGGGATCTCGCCGGGTTTCTGGGCTTCCCCAGCTGACCCCTTTGCACATCCCCTCGTCACACAGAACCTCTTGAGATGCTGGTGTTCCCTGTGCAAGATGGAGGAGTGGAAGCTGACGCTGGTGCTCTTCACCTTCAACATGAGCCTTTGGGCCTTCTGCAAGCTCATGCCGCCCTGCACCCTCAGCTTTCTGGCCATCCTGGGTCTGGGCATCTTCATGGCCTGGTGGCTCCTCAGCATGGACAAGGCAGGTGTCCGTCTTGGCCTGGCCCCAAACACTCCCTGGGCAGGGCTTAGCCCGGGACACAGCCCACCCCCGGGGTGCTCGGGATGGCCCCTTTTGGGAGGGAGCAGTGAACGGTGGCCATTGCCCACCCAGCCCAGGCCCCTGCTCTGGCAGGCACCGAGCCACCTGCGCTCGAGCACCAGGCTTGGGGCCAGGGACACTCCTGTCCCTGGAGCTCCAGTTACCCTTCCCAGTGTCCTTGTTTGCCGGGCAGGGGCCCTCCTGGATGAGCCGAGGGGAGACCCCCCGGCACTAACCCGGGCCTTGCTTGCTGGGGGCAGGGGACCTCTGCGGGGAAGAGCTCTTGGAGAAGCACGAGGAAGGAGCCGTCGGGTGAGCAGCCCCATCCCAGAGCTGAGCCAGGCTGCGCAGCCGCTGGCGGCCAAGAGATGCCATCGGAGCTGGAGTGCCTGCGACGGCTGCCCTTGGTCACTCTGCCCCCTGCCCTAGGAGACCGCGTGCCCTGGGAAGGCGTGCTGGACTCTACAGCGTGGCTTCGGAACCCTGAGTAAGCAGAGCCCTTCCCTGCCAGGGGGCTGCCCGGGGAACCCACTTGGGGGTCCCTCTGCCCCATGCAGCTGCCACCTTGCCCCGGGGAGGCTGCGGGTGGGCGAGAGCAAGATCCGGCAGAGAGCCAGGGCCTGGGGTCGCCGATCCCCACGAGGAGGCCGAGGAAGGGGTGGGGGGCCAAGGCAAGGGGGGGCGAGGGCCTGGGGAGGGCCAGCGCAGCCCCCTGCGGGGAGGGCAGGTTTCCCCTGCTGACACCCACCATACCCCCTCCCACAGAGGTCACCGGTGGCCGCAGCGCCCCTCTCTGTCCTCAGCCCCTGGCCTGGGCTGGCCTTTTCCCCTCAGGATGGAGGGCACCCAGCCCCTCGCTCTGCCGGCCTGGGCTCGCCCCATGTCCCCAGGAGCCCACCTGAGCCACAGCATCCCAGAGATGGCTCCGGGCAGCTGGCAGATCACCCAGCCGGTCAGGAGAAGGCAGAGGGAGGGTGCTGGCTCTGTCCCATCCCACAACAGCCCCCACAGTCCAGCTGGTACCTTCCCCCACAGGCGGATGATGGTCCTTGGAGGAAAAGCGGGGGAAAGCAGCAGCAGCGAGGAAGGAACCTCTGCAAGGGAGCTCCCCGAGGAGGCGGGAGGCATGGCTCAAGGCGGGCCTCTCAGTGCTGACACCAGCTCCGAGCACCTCAGGAACTGGCCCTCCATCGGCAACATGCAGGAGCTCGCCAGATCCCTGATGGCGTCCCTGGACATCACCAAAATCTGCCGCAACCTGCTGGAAGAGCTGAAGAAAATGCGGCACAGCAGCACTTCAATCCCACCTCAAGCCTTTCAGGAAGAATATCGCGTCTGCCTGCAGTGCTGTCGATGCCTCATCAGCACCTGCCCGCACTGCAGCGAGCCCGCGGCAGGACAGGACCTGCCCACGCTGGCCATCACCCTCCACAACACGGACATCCTGGTGCACGAGGAGGACCTGCAGCTGGACCTGCGGCTGCGCTTTGAGCTGGCCATCGATGGGGAGCCGCCCTATGTGTGGGACACCACCCAGCGGCTCCCCGAAATAGCCCCTGAGAGGTGCTGCAAGAACTGCAACGCGCCTCTGCCCAGGAGCCCTGGGGACAGACGGAGCTCGCAGGCATCACACCCCGTCCTCAGGCCCCGGAGAACACAGAAGAGACAGAGGAGACGGGACAGGCAGGACGCAAGGGCTCCTGAGCGGGCAGAACGCAGTGACAGCAGCAGCATGGACCTGCATCCGGATGGCCAGGAGGACCCTCTCCCCACCGCGGTCCCCACGTCTGCCCCATCCCTGTCCTCTGCGGTCAGTGAGCCAGTCCCCATGAATGCCCTGTTCCTGTCCTCGGCAGACCTGGAGCCAGTCCCCACAAGTGCCCCGTCCGTGTCCTCTGCGGTCCTGGAGGGGACGCAGAGTGTTAAGAAGCAGGCCCTGCCCCACACGGATCAGAGGGGCCTGCGGCAGAGGTCTGCTGTGCAGCGCGTCGTGCAGTCCTGGCAAATGCTGAAGGCCAGCATGCAGAGGAACATCGGGGATAAGGTGGATGAGCTGTTGGAGCCAGAGAGCCCGGAACCCAGCAGCACCACGGAAGGCAAGCAGAGGCTGACATTCAACCTCTTGTCTAAGGTCGACACACTCTTCCACGCTGCGGATTTGGAGGATTGAGGAGCACTGGCAAGAAAAGGTAGGATGGGAGAAGCGTCGGCAGAGCAAGCGCTGCACGGGAGGATGGGGATGGTCTGGGCTGCCTTGTGCAGCTCTCACAGCTGTGTCGTTCGGGAGGTGTTTCTGTAGGACAAGATACTGTGGTCTGGGAGTGTTGGGATGGCGGTGAGAGCTGCGATGGCCTTTCACCGATGCTTGGTGTGGGCAAGAGGAGACGGCCCGCTGGGCACCCACCCAGTGCAGGTGGCAGACGATGGAGAAAAGTGCCTGGGGCTTCCCTGCCCAGCAGCTGCTCCTCACATTCCATGCTGTCCCCAGGTCATTGCTGCCTGCCTGCCTGCTGCTGTCCTGCCCAGAGGGGAAAGCAATGCAGCCATCGGGGGACCAAGGATAAGAGAGGCCCTCAAGCACCTTGTGCTCTGCTGGGATGGAGCAAAGATCATCCTGTCATCTCTGGAGGCCTCTAGCAGCAGAGAAGCCCAAAGAGCAGCCGTGAGCACTTTCCCCAGGAACGCGACACCTTGGCAGAGGTCGGCTGTGAAACTAAGCTTTTATATATATATTTTATATAAAGCAGCAGTGTCCTTAAAACGTCTGCGAGAGCTCTTCATGTCTTGAATGAATGGGAGGGGGGGGTGGGCAGTGACCTCCAGGGCTACGAGGGTGTCAGTGACAGTGCTGGCAGTAGGAACAGGCATTGAGGCAGCTCTGTGCCTTGTCCCCACCATGGGGGAGGCTGGCATGTCCCCAGCTGTCCCCAACAGCTTCATGCCAGGTCCTTGCTTCATCCTCGTTTCAGACTGTCCCTCCAAGGAGCCTTTTGGGAGCACTCCTGTAGCTCCAGCCATGCAGCCCCAGTTGTCCTTCCCCTTCCCCTGGGGCCAGGGGCTGAGCTCCCCACCAGGGCACTGCCCATGGCCCCAGTGGGCACAGGGCTCTCAGACTGCCAGCCTGGGCAGTCCTGCAGTAGCACCTCTGCCAGCCCCGGTGAGGGATGCACAGCCTCGGCATCGACACCATCCTCCAGCCCATTTCTCCAGGACTAAAGCTGCAACGGAGACCCACAGATGAGGCATGCAAAAGAGCAGCAGCAGCAGCAGCAGCAGCGAGGCTTGAGTCTGCCAAGTCCCTTGAGGCTGCCAAAAGGCTGCAAGGAGAAGAAAGGCAGGGCGCACAGGGCACCCCCCTTTCCCCAGTCCAAGTGCTCCCCACCAGCAATGGGCCCCTCCTGAGCTTTGCTGGGGACTGGCACCCAGGGCCTGTGGGGATCCTGGCAGAGCGGAGACGTGCCTGGCACAGTAAGGCTGCTGGGCATGGGGTTCACAGCGGGAGGAACGGCTGAGGAGAGACTCTGCAACTTGCTGACGTCGTCCTGCTGATGGCATGGATGCAGGGCTGTCTTCTGCTGAGAAGTCGCTTGTGCTTTGGCCCTGCACCTGCAGCTTTGGAGAACGGGAAGCTCCACTTGGCATGATCCCTCCTTCCCACCCCCTGGGCAGGCCACCTGGGGTCAGGGTGGGCTACTGAAAAACGTGGGCTTGCTCTTTCCTCCTGTCTGGGCTGCTGGCTGCAGCAGCCTGTCATCTCCTGATCTTCCCCCCTTGCTTCACTTTGGTTCTGTGTGACTGGGCTCCAACAGGTCTGGACCTCGGACCTGTGAAGCTGCTGAGCCAGCTCAGGATGGGGTCTCATTCCAGTTGCCCACCCTAGACCTAATCCCGGTCCCGAACCCGCCTTGGCGATCAAGTTCCGTGCTGCCTCTGGCTGGGATGAAGTCAGCTTTCCTCCTGGCAGCTACCACTTTGTACCACAGTTTGGCTACCACTGAGTATTGGCTGGTACGCCAGTCCCGAGAGACTCTGGCAGGCGGCAGAAATGGGCTGACAGGAACTGCATGAAACCCAACAGGGCCAAGCGCCGAGTCCTGCACTTTGGGAGGAACAAGCCCAGCAGGTCATGGGAGGGAGAGGAGGATAGAGCGCCTGAAGAGAGATGTATGGCAGGAGGACGGAGAACTGCTCTGGCAGGAGCTGAGAGAACAGCTGGCTCTTGTGAAGGAAAGTAAGGAAGATGAAGGCGGTGACGTAGCAGCGCCAAGGTGCCCGCAGGGCTCCGGAGCTGTGGAACTGCACCAGGGGTCTCTGCCCGGAGCTGCTGGTACACACGGCTGGGCTGTGTATCCGGGCTCCGAGAGACAAGTACGAGCTCCTCTGCCCAGCGCAGTGTCTCTGGCTGCCCCGCGGCCGCAGCCCGGGCCTTCGTACCCACAGGGGCCGGGCCCGGGTGGGCTCCAGGGGTCCCTGCCCAGCCCCCCCGCCCCGCGGCGCGGTGACCGGCAGCGCGGGCTGCTGAGCCGGCCAGGCCCGGCGGCGCGGCGCAGCGGCGGCGGGACCCAGCGGCGTCTCACCGCGGCGCCGGTGACGGCAATCGGCCCCCGCTCTATCGGCCCCGGCCTCCGGGCCCGGGCCCGCCGCCAACCGCCAACCGCCACCCGCGCAGCGCAACGGCCGCAGCGGGCGCGCCCAGGGCGCTGCCAGGCGACGGCGGCGGGCGCGCGGCTCCGCGCATGCGCGGTGGCTCCGCTGCGGGCGGGCTGGGGCCGCGTGAGCCCGGGAGCGGGCCCGGGGCGGCGGCGCCGAGCGGGCGGGGCCCGGCCCCCAGCGACCCCGGCCCCCGGCGACCCCGGCCCCCAGCGACCCCGGCCCCGAGCAGCGCGGCGCCGCCCGCCTCCGTGCGACGCGCCGGTGAGAAACGGGGCTCGTCCCCAGCGCCCCGGCTGCGGCGGCCTGCAGCCGCCCCGGCTCCTCAGCCAGAGCCGGGCTCGGGCCCGGGCCCCTCCCTGCCCCGCGTCCGGGCCCCGCTCCCCAGAGCCCCTCGCTGGGCACCGCTGATCGGTGTTTGCCCAGCCCGGCACCGGGGTGCTGCCTCCACCCCCGACTGGTGCCAGCTCCGGGTCCCTCACCCCAAAGTGCCCCCAGTCCTGAGCCCCCCCGGGCACCAGCACAGGTTCAGAGGCCATCCCCAGGGCTCCGAACACCCCCTGCCGCACACCAGCACCGAGGCCGGGACCCCGACCACAGAGTGGCGGGGGGGCAGGGACCTGACCTGGCCTTGCCCAGCCTGCACGGGACCCAGGACCCCTCCCCAGCCTGACCTTGGGTGAGGGACCGCCCTCAGTCCTGAGCTAGTCAGGGACATTCCCCACTCCCTGCCACATGGCAGGAGGTCACAGCCACCTTTCCCAACCCCAGCTCAGCCCAAAGCCAAGGACATCCCTGCCCTGTCCCCAGCCCGGCACCGGCGCAGCGATACCCCCTTCCCCGAGACGCTGCCCTGCTGTGGACCCTCTGCCCCCCTGGACAAGATCAGCACCACATCAGTGGTGTCCCGGACCAGGCCAGTGATGTTCACCAGCAGCGGAGCACGCCTCTCCCCAAAGCAGGACTGGACCGCGGTCCTCTGCCAAGCCTGTGCTGTCCCTCCAGGCCGGGTGGGATTAGACCATGCAGGGGCAGTACCCTGCCACCCTCTCCTGAGCTGGGGCTGGGTCCAGCTCCCCGTCTTCCCCCAGGCTGGGGAAAACTGGGGCAGTAGCCACCATCTCCTCCCCAAGCTAAGAGTGAACCTCAACAAGGTGCCTGTGGACCCTGCCACCAGCTCATGGGTGCAACCACACCTCAGTCATTAGCATCCGCTCCCACCCCCGCAGGCATGTTTTCCCCTTCCTGGACCCAGAGCCTTGCCTTTAGGTCAGACTGATCCTAAGGAGCTCGCATGGGATCAGTGCCAATGCTGAAGTGGCTCCAGGCAGAAGCTGGCTGTCCTCATGGCCAAGCAAGGGTCCCCCACAATCACCTAAGGGCTTCCCTCAGACAGCCCCTGCCCCCTGCCCTCCTCCCTCCAGGAAGCAAACAGGGGCTGAGCCCCTCAGCTCTGTACTGCAGCAGTAACCAGCCCCGGGCTGTACTCCCAGCTCCAGAAAGGGAACCCTGGACCCTGTTTTCCCTCAGGGTGGCTGTCCCAGCCTTTCCTGTCTTCTTTCTGTATCTGTGGGGTCCTCCTAGCCTGGGACAAAACCTACTGAGGGGAAAAAAGAGCAAAGTTTGCTGTGCTGAACTGACAGTCTGGGCTGGTATCCCAGATCCAAGAGCACCTCCGAGCATTAGGAAGATGGTGTGGTATAAAATGTTCTGTCTTTTACCCTCTTCTGCCCAGGGAGGCCCTTAGAGAAGATGCAGAGCTGAAGATGGCTGAGGAGGAGGAAGAACAGAGAATGAGCCACCAGCAGATTGAGGAGAGCAGGCAGGTACGCCAGTAGGACAGGAAGGTCCTCTTGTGACCTCTAGACATTTGGCTTTACCCTTCTTTTAGTTTTGTGCAGTGCTTAGTGGCATGAAGCAGCATTTATGTGAGAAGCAGGAGGGACAGAAACTTCTCAGGACTGGGTAGAGCGTGATTCTTGGGCTGGATCCTGAGGATGTGATTTCGCTGTGACAAACAGCCCATGGACTGGAAGGATCTGGGACTGATGCTGTGCATACATACCCCTAGCCCCATCCACATGCACAGGGGATGCAAAACAAGAAGGTGCTCTGAGCCCTTTCCTCTTGATGCTGGGGCTTTCCAGGGGAGGGAGGACCCATGGGTGCATTGGGGTCCTTGCAGTGCTTACCAGTCCTGCCGTAGCATTGGAAGACAGGGCTTATAGATCCACACAGGCACCTCTGCATGAGGATAGGAACCAGAGCCTGGACATGCATAGCAAGAGTTCCTCCAGTATCCTTCTCTCCAGAGGTCAGGTCTCTGGATGTGAGATGTTTATCACCTGCTTCACAGAGGCTGGCCAAGCTGCTCTTTGATGGCACGCAGATGGTGACAAATATCCAGGTGACTGCTGACTTGAGGGAAACACAGAGGAGAGCAGAGGAGGCAGAGCTGAAGCTGCAGAGGTAAGAGACTGTACAGTGGGGAGGAGCAGTGTAGATATTGGTGTGGCTTTCTGAGGACATCCTAGTGCTGGTCATCCAGGAACACTTAGAAGTTGGGGCTAAGCTGAATTTATGTTCACAAGGAAAATTCAGGCAAAGAAAGAGCCTCCAGGCCCCACCTACCACAGCTGAATCTTATCAGAGCTCTGCAGGTCAAGGCTGGTAGGCTGGTTGCTTCCCCAGGTGGCACTGCAGTACTGTGGATGTCTGGTTACTGATCTCATCCAGACTCATCACATCTTCAGTTCCAAAGTGTGAGAAATGCAGCTGGTTCTTAGCTTTTTACCAGGAGCCTATGCCGTGTATACCCATGGTCTCCTTGCTCCAGAAACATAGGCACAGCTGCCCTCGCATTTGGCTTTCCTAGCAGGTTTCCTGAGCCTGGAGATGAGACCATGGTGGAGAATGTGCTACTTGTGCTGAGAGGTGGCTCAGTAAATGGCCTGTTTACAGAGCTTGCCCTCTAGTCCTGGAGATAGGGGTAGTTATTGGCTATATCGTGGGAATGCACCGGGACAGCCCCATCAGGCTGTGTGTGAGGAGTGGGAAGAACGTGAGGCTGTGCTAATTTGAGAAATTGGATATGAAGGTCTTTGCAGTCAGAGTGGTGAGATGCTGGGTGAGGGGCCCCAGATGTAGAGATCTTCCTCCTTGGAGATACCGGGCACGCGCCTGGACAAGGCCCTATGCAACCTGCTCTGACATTGAAATTAATCCTGCTGTGACGAGGAGCCGGAGATTACCCAAAACTGTTTCAGCCTCGATTATTCTTTGACCCTCTCTGTGTGCCTTCCTGCTCCCCCAGAGGAGCTGGGCAGTCGCCAAGGGGGGACTAGCTTTTTCAGCCCTGTCCCCAGGACTCGGAGATCCGCTAGGAAACACCGAGTCCTTGCTTAATCCCTTTAGAGGGCACTGTAAGAACAGTTTCTGGGAGGCTGGCTGCATCAGGTTGCATGTCCCTTGCTCGGCTGGGATTCCCACTGGGAATCTCCTTAAGGAACCAGGTGCTGTGTCCAGGACCTGCCTGTAGAGCAGATTTTGGGGTGGCAAAGGTGGTGGCCGCTGTTCAGCCTGAGCCGAGGGCCATCTCCAGAGCATGTTGGATGGTTTGGGAGAGGAAACAGTTTTGTAATATGGAACGCCAGCTCTTCAGTGCCCTTTGGCTTTAGGTGGAGTACAGTCTCCGGCCACGTTGGCTTCCAAGTCTAGATGTAGCTGGGAGGCTGCTGGGCAACACGTGTCCATCACCTTTTGCCCAGAGCCAGCTCGTGTGGCAGAAGGACTAGTGCTCTTTGCAAAGGTGACTGCTGCTTGAGCTGAGCTCTTCAGTCTTTTCTCCTCCAGCCAAGCGGTTGTTAGATCACTGGGCGAGGGCAAAGCTGGGGAAATACCTGCCTGAGGAGGAGGGCCTGCAGAATGCCGGCTCTGCCCTTGTTTGATGCTCTAACAGCACTTGCAAAAAAGCTGCTGTCCCACTGGTATCGTGATGCCACTTTGAATTCACATTGGGTTGTGCAGGAAAGTGCTCCTGCAAGCATGAGGCACTGTACCATGCATGAAGCACTTGCTGCCCTGCCCCAACTCCCCATCTGCCATGTGCTCCTTACTGCCTGCAGGGTAGAGAAGCTGGAGAATGAAGCAGAGTCTAGCAGATGCAAGTTTGAGGAGATCACCTCCAGGTGGGCCTCGGCCAAGGAGATGACAATCCCGCAGGAGCTGTGGCAGCTGCTGAACCAACAGCAGCAGCAGTGCACGCTGCTTCTGGAGGAGAAGAACAAGCTCATCGGCAAACTGCAGCAGGTAGTGTAGGGACAACTGGGAAGGATGGGGGGTTTCAACTTCTGGAGGATGCTGTTCTAAAGCAACAGGCACCCCTCTGTCTGGCTTTTCAGTCATCCCTCTGTCTGGATCTTCAGTCCACCAGTACGCAGTACGTGGTAGGGATCTGTGTAGTCACAGTTGGTCTGGGTCAAAACATTCTTAACAATGTATACACATATCTTAAGGCAAGTGCCAAGAGGATGGGGTCAGGTTCTTTTCAGAGGCGCCCAGTGATAAGATAAGGGGCAACGGGCACAAACTGCAGCACAGGGAGCTCCGTGGGGAGAGCAGGAAAAACTTCTTTCCCTTGAGGGTGCCAGAGCACGGGGACAGGCTGCCCAGAGAGGCTGCGCAGTCTCCTTCTCTGAAGATAATCAGAACCCACCCAGACTCGATCATGTGCAACCTGCTGTAGGAGAACCTGCTTTAGCAGAGGGTTGGACTAGATCAGGGGTCCTCAAACTACAGCCTGCGGGCCGGATACGCCCCCCCAGGGTCCTCAATCCGGCCCCCGGTGTTTACAGAAACACACCCCCCCCGCCCTGGGGGTTGGGGGGGAAACCAAGCAGCCGCAGATGGCTTCCTGCCACTTCATCCGTGCGCCGGACCCCTGATTAAAAAGTTTGAGGACCCCTGGACTAGATGATCTGCAGAGGTCCCTTCCAACCCTAACCATTATGTTGTTTGGTGGAAACTGTGCCAGGAGCTGCAGTGCCAGTGTCCCAGTGTGGAAGATGAGATCGGGTGTCCTGGCACCAGTGTGCAAGGATGGGCACACGGGACACTGGTAGTAGTGAGACAAACTGGCAGGTACCAGATTGCACAGTAATAAAAAAAAGGAAAATGAGCAGGGTGTGTGTGGTGTTTTTGTATGTAGAGGGAAGAAAACCTTCCCCACAGCAGGTTACTTGACCCCCAGAGAGAGAGTGGTGTGTCTGCAGGCATGTCACCTCTCACTCCATCTCACTAGTACCTTTTGGCAGTGATGATCTGTCTCTCCTCCCATCTTGCCTCCTAACTACCTCTTGACTTTCTGGCTCTTTGGTCTCATCACCTCTTTGGAAAAGGCTGCATCTGGGTCTTACCCTTTCAGTTAGCTCCTGAGGATTCCTGGTCAAATACTTGTCTCTGATTTCAACATCTGCTCTCTTCCTCCAGGAACTGAAAACCAAGGATGAGCAATACATGCAGGCCATTAAGAAGCAGTCGGATGATATCCACCTGCTTTTGGAGAGAATGGAGGAACAGATCAGGATCATGCTGAAAACTTATCGTCACAAACTCCTGCAGATTGAGGTAGCCAGTTCATATGGTGGAGGAAAAGTCCAATGAGAGAACTTGCAGCCGCTTACCTCTCCATATGTATGGCATAAAGGCCTCAGGCCCATTGCACTGGCTGGATTGACTGCTGTCCAGAGCCGCAGGGCTGATGTCTTGGTCAGTGAGGCTGAAATCCAGCCGAGCAAGAGCACTGAATGGTGCTGAGTGCTGAAGGGCTGGTTTATACTGTGCTGTGAATGAGTGTGGTTCAGTGCAGAGCAACTTGGTGGCATGTGAAAGCTGTTGCTGCTTGATGGCTGGTTATGGGTCTCTCTAAAAGCCAGAAGGGAGCACTGTGTTTCTTTAACCTTACCTTCTGCAGAGCACAGAGTTCCACCTTGCAGATCAAACGTGTATTTGTTGCTGAGTGAGGGCATCTCTCCCCATTTAATGTCTCCTAAGGTGAAATCAGGTGGCTGGCTGACCAAGCTCCACTGATTACCCTTAGGCAATGATTTCCAGTGAACTCGCAGAGCTACCCCAGCACCCAGACCATCCCTCCCAGCTCTGGGTGGCCGATAGCAGCAGGCCCCACGGGGTCGCAGTGTGAAATCTCTGCCAGTGGGGTTGTGACACTGAGAAGAGAGATCAGGCCAGTGTGTGTTTGACATGATGGTGAAGGGCTCTGTCTCCTTCACAGAAAGCTTTTGAGCTTGAACGGCGAGAGCTGCTGGACAGCAACAGGAGGAAGTGGGAGGAAGCCATCCAGGCCTGCAAGGCACAGGAGGTAAGGTCCATGTGAGATGTAGAATCATTTAGGTTAGAGAAGACCTCTAAGATCATCAAGCCCAACTGTTAACCCAGCAGTGCCAAGCCCACCAGTAACCATGTCCCTAAATGCCATGTCTACACGTCTTTTAAATCCCTCCAGGGATGGTGGTTCCACCACCTCCCTGGGCAGCCTGTGCCAGTGCTGGACAACCCTGTTGGTGAAGCAACTTTTTCTGACCTCCTGTCTAAATTTCCCCTGGCACAACTTGAGGCTGTTTCCTCTTGTCCTTTCTCTTGTTACCTGGGAGAAGAGACCGACCCCCACCTCACTACAACCTCCTTTCAGGTAGCTGTAGAGGGCGAGAAAGTCTCCCCTGAGCTGCCTTTTCCTCAGACTAAAGAACCCTGATTCCCACAGCCGGTACTCATCAGACCTGTGTTCCAGACCCTTCACCAGCTTTGTTGCAGTTCTCCAGCACCTCAGCGTCTGTCGCAGTGAGGGCCCAGGAGCCGTGCTGCTCTCCAGCTCTGGGCTGCCTTGAAAAACATGCAAGCATGCAGGCAGCTGGTTCCTCAGGAGTGTTGGGAGGCAAAAGGGTAGTTTTTCAGCCTGTTCTGCAAGGGAATTATCCGTGCATGAGCTTTCTTTGGGCTAGCCAAAGGAGCTGTGATCACAGGAGGAAGCTGTCACCATTGATGGGTGATGTTCTCCTTTTGCCTGTAGCTGGAATACCTGCATGCCCGTGTGAAGAAGGTGGAAGAGTTTGAGAAACAGCTGAATCAGCTGCAGGTACAGGATGAGGAGGAATATAACAGCATGAAGATGCAGCTGGAGAATGACGTGCAGGTACAGAAAAGGCTGGTGTGTGCCATGTGGGGAGGCAGTGGATCAGATCTCCATGGGATTTTCTGCGTGTAGCTGGCTCTGTGGAGCAGCTAGAGGGTATGAAAGCTGCAGCTGGTCCCTGGTCACCTCAGCTCTTCAGCATGCACAGTCCAGCCCTGTGTCAACAGAGTGATGGAGCTGTTCTCTCCTCTCCATGGGTCCTGTACCACAGTGTCCATCTGTCTTTGGCTCTCAGAGGTCTGTAGCACATGAACTGTAGCTCTAGGACGTATGAAGCACCTGGGAGGGTCAAGGTGTTTGCTTCTGGCATCATGATTGATAGGATTGGATAGTGTGAATGTCCTGACACCACATCATTTCAGATCTGGTTCAGAACCCAGTTTCCTCCTTTGTCAGGGTCTTGGCCTAGGAAGTGTGAGCTTTTTCCTCTGACATCTATCCCCAGACCCATGATTTCTCTATGGATCATAAAGACCACTTGGTGTGAGAATTATCATGAGTTTGCCCTTACTGAGCTGGGAGGACATGTAGTGGAAGAGCACAGCCCTGGCACAGAGCTGGCTGAACAACCACCAAGGGCTCTCACAGCAGATCCAAACCTCATAGCCACGACTTCCCTGAGTTACAGATACCTTTGTAGTGCACTGCATTCTCTGCAAGCAGCGGTGCCAACAAAGCAGTGCATCTGTGGCGCTCTGTAATCCTCCTGGTCCCCTGGATGACAGCCCTGGGGTTGGCCCTGGGCTGGCAGGTTTGGTTTTCCCCAGCATCATTTAGCCTCCTCATCTCAGCAGAGAGCCCCGCTGCCACTGACACCTTCCCCGCTAGTTGTTGTGTGTTGTTTCCTGGGCTGCATGGTGGGAACAGGACATTTTGCATTTGGACTTTAGTAAGATTCATTGTTTGTCCCATGGGATGTCCTTCTAGGAAGCCCAGGGAAATACAGGCTAGCATTGCTCTCTAGAAGTTTTTGCACAACTGTGGGTGAAATACTACTGTTGCAAGGTCCCTGTCAGCCTGAAAGGGCATGTCCAGGGGGACAGTTCTGACTCTGTGGTTTCTTCACCTTCGTCTGGATAACCTGGAAGGTGACACAGAGTATGTGACTTTCCAGATGGCTCTGAGCCATTGGAGGGGGGAGGCAGCAGCGTGCTGGAGATCAAGGTTCACAGACAGGAATGCAGAGCTGTTGTGAAAACACACTCGCTGCCTTTAGCTGTAGTTGTGGGAAGGTTTATATGTAACGCAGACATGGTGATTACTCCTCTCTATCTCTGTGTCCTTGTCCAGGTTTGGCAGCGTGCTTGGGAACAGGGAAGAAGGTCTAGAACAAACCAAGCAGACAAATGACTGCTAAGAAAAGATTAAAAGGCTGGGATTGCTTAGACCAGGGAACAGATTTCTGTAGGGAGGTGACGAGTCTACAAACATGTACAATTCTGTATGATGTGGGAGGAGGATGACTTGTTCTTTGTGTCCACTGTAGATGCAAGAAAAAATCATGGAGCTGAGTTTTGGTAGGAAAGATTTAAATTGGCATTCAGATTTAGGGTTCACATTTCAAGCTAGCGGTGGCAGGGACTTGCTTGGTCGTTAGCTTGAGTGACTGTGCCCTTAGTTTGTTGCTCTGTGACACAGGGTTTTAGGAACACCTTGAATCAAAATCTGCTGGGACTGATTTGGTGAAGTTTTCCCTCTGTGGGGCAGAGGGATGAATCAGATGTCCTCCTGGTTCCCTTTAGCACTGCAGTTGCACAACTCTAGAGCACAGACTTCACCCTTCCAGTTCAGGGAGAGTAAGAAAAAAGAATCTGGAAATACCTCTTTTCCTGACTGACCTGTGATATCATTCTCCTGAGGTATCCCTGGAGCAGGAGCTTAGCCAAGACCTTAACGATGAAGTCTACAGTTTGGGGGTTATTGAGTACTCCCCGGTTTTACTAGACGGGAATCAGCATTTTAAGCACAGGGTTTGAGCCATGGCTTTCCTCCATCTGCTTTAAGAAGGTCCCTTGGCCCTGCTGGGATTTATCTGCATCTTTTCTTCAGCTGAGCTTTGATCTTAGCCAGGTGGGACTGCTTCTGGGTGTCTTCCCAGGTGGTTTGTACACTCTCTGTTGTACATAGGGCTACCTAGGAGAGCTCTGAGCCAGCTAACTCAGGTGCCAGTGTCTTCCCCACTTCTAGCCTACAGCTCAGGGCTCTTTACCTGCCCCCAAAGATCCCCGTGGCCTGAGAGCAATCCTGAGCCCCTGACAGAGACCCCACTGGCTCTCTCTGCTGTGCAGATTCCTGTGAACAATCAAGCCTGTAGCTGCTGGTGTAATTTGGGGCCATGCAGCATCGTAATGCCAATCACTTCCTATCACAGAAGAAATCTTTATAGGCCTCACCAGCAAAGCACTGTGTTATGAGTTTTTGTCGGTATCAGGTTTCTGCCTCCTTTTGCACATGGAAAACACTTACACTAATGAATTAAACCATAGGGCCCGGGAAGTGGCTTCTCCTTTCCCTCAGCCGTCAAGCACATGGTATGCTGGGAAGCTGGCAGATGTCTCCATTGCAAATGCCTCCTCCATTGCAGCTGCGGAGCAAAGGAGAGAACTCTCTGCCTCTGCTGTCCCGCAGGCTACGCAGCAAGATGCTGCCATCACAAATGCTTCGGTTATTTGTTTTGTCTGCTTTCTTTAAGAGCTGGAGTTGGTGTGGTCACTCTATGTGTCCCTTCCTCCAGCTCACCAGATAACTTCTGAGCCTCTTGGTTAATTCACAGATGTGCAATTCCTAAAACTGACATGAAAATCAGCAGCTATGTTGAGGAGAGAGGCCAAAATTAGTGCCCCACTGGGTGAAAGTTGGGTACAACTTTGGTCTGTTCTCCCTTGCCCAGACATGACCCTGTAGCATGCACCAATGGACAACATCTCCGTTGCTCACCCATGAGTGATGCCATGTGGCCAGGGGTTAGCTGTGAAAATGTGCATGGAGAGATGGGGTTTGGAGATGCAGGATCAGTAGGATCCGGGCTTCAGTGTGGCCTTTGCTCAAAGCAGGGCTTGTTTTCCTGTTTTTTGAAATGCCAGAACCTGGAGAAGCAGCTCCAGCAGATGAGAGCCGTCTATCAGCTGAAGCAGGAGAAGCTGGAGTACAGCCTTCAAGTGCTTAAGAAGCGGGACAAGGAGAACACCATCATCACATGTCAGCAGAAGAGGAAGCTCAACCGGTAAAAACTCATCCTCGGAAGATGGGCTCTGCCTTACTTGCCATCACCACCCATACGTTGTTCTTTGTGGAGCTCATCACCTAGAGCAGGCCAGCGAGCTGTGTCCCAACCCATCCCTGGACAGGGCCATCGCCAGAGCACTTTGAAGAGGCTGGACATGGCCAAGCAGTGCCAGCTGCATCAGGGTTGATCGGGCCCTGGCACTGAGGAGTCACTAGTAGATAAGCAGCCCCAAGTGCCAAAGCCTTCATGCATGCTGGGTATGCCTGAAGGTGGCTCTTTGGGAGTACCCAGCTTTGCTGTCCTTCCTCAGGCTCCACAGCTTGCTCAATAACCTGAGAACAAAACTGGCCAAACAAGAGAAGCAGTTCAGAGAGGAGAACCAGAGCCTGGCAGCCAACTGCGAGCACATCACAGGGCAGTGCAAGGAGGTGCAGAGGAGGATGAGGTGGGGTGTGCACGGGCATCTGCCCACGATGAGGCCTCGGAGCACCTAAGTGAGGTGCAGGGGGAGCTGGCTTGTCATTTTGAGTCATGGAGCCTACTTCCATGGACCATCTCCCTTCTGCACAGGCACTTTGCTGTCCGTGATGCTGAGAAGTTCACAGAGGTCTGGCTTATGAACGAGGAGGAAGCCAAAGGGCTGATGCGGAAAGCCCTCAATGCGGATCGCATCATTCACACCCAGCAGCTGGGGCTGCCCTGGGAAGAGCCTTGTTACTGGTTCCTGAATAATGTCGGCCCCCTTGGGCATTACGAGGAGAAGAGGTTGGCAACGAAGCTGGCTGCAGAGGTCCTGACAGGTGGGATGCACAGCCCTTGCCACACTTTTGGCACTGGGAGACCCTCACCTTCCTCCATAACAGCCCCGCCTGTCACTCCTTCCCTTGCCATTGCAAGGTGGGACCTTAGAGGGATGACACTGCGAGCCCAGGCAGGGGCTGTCCCCAGCCCTGAGCTGGCTCATGCCAAGCCAGCTTGGGGTTCTTTGCACTGTCCTTTGCCCAGTGCTCCCAGTTCCAAACAAGCTGACCAAGAGCCAGCACGTGTCCCGAGATCCTGGGGGTGCTTTGCAGGTTGCAGGGAACAATTATGGTTGCCCTGCTGACCCCTGCAGCAATGTGACGGGGGAGCACAGCCTGCAGAGCACAGTTTAAGCACAAAGGCATTTGCTCACCCTTCGTGTTTCAGGAAGCAGCTCTGGGGGACAAGAGGAGGAAGGGAGAGAGAAGGGGAGGGAAGAAGTGGACAGCGGAAAAGGAGAAACAGAAAACACAGTGAAGGCTGAGGGTAGAGTCACACCTCCGCGAAATATTTCCAAGAAGACTGCCAAGAGGATCCTGGAGCTCGTGAGCGACGAATGGGTGCGTGACGATGTAGCACATGCTTTGATCAGGGAGCAGGCATACTGTGCCCTGGTGATTCCAGCTTGCAGTGGATCTCTTCCAAGCTCTGTGTCTTGGGGTGAAGGCTCCTGCTGCTCCGCCCAGCAGCCTGTTGTCAGAGAGCTGCCCCAGGGGCTGTGAGAGGATCCCCAAGTCTTTCCACTGTGCGTGGCACATATATAATGCTAATAAAAGGTATTGGCAGGCATGGCCCCAATGTCCCCATCCGCAGCTCCCCAGGCTAGAATAAGCACAGGCAAACCTGCTGCATCTAATGCTCCAGGCTATTCCTCATCTCCGGGGACAGTCAGCAAGAGCTTCAGGTCATGATGTCCTTTTGGCATCACCGTGTTGACAACTGTGATCTTCTCTGTCTGCTGGGTGGCTCTTCCAGCCTCATGGTGCCCAGCTGCTGCCCCTCCATAGCACGGTGTGGGCAGGGACAGAGACGCTCGCTATTTCTCTGCACTCTCTTCTCTGCATGTCTCCCAAGGGTTTCCTCATCAAAGGCAAGCAGCTGAGGCCCCTGCACGCGCTGGGGAGGCATGAGCGTGCCCTTGTGAAGCTCGACTCCATCTTTGCGGTGAGTTGTGGCTTGGCCCAGCAGGGGCTGCAGGAAAGGCTGGTGGTCACGAGGGAAAGCTTTCCGCCCCATGTCCATGCAGTGTAGGACTGAACCACCCCAGAGAAGTGCAGTTGAGCTGCTGGGGGGGAGACTAGGGCAGCAAGGGAAGGGGAGCATTGCCAGAGGGTGTGAAGCACTGTGGCCAGATGCTTCTCAGCTCAAGGCCATCCTGCTGATGAATTAACATCCCCAGGGCCTGTCCAGCCTGTTCTCAGACTCTCCGAGCCACAGATACCCCCGGCTGTCCCACGTGAACCACTTCTTTCCACCTGCTCCTGCCTTGCATGGCATCGCTAGAGAGGCACCCTCTACTCCTGAGAAATGCTCTTCATTTCACTCGCCCTCCCGTGATGTCTTTGGGGGACACTAACATGGTTCCTCTGCTCTCCAGGCCCTCGAGATTGACAGTGAGGATGACCTGTACCAGCTGATGGATTTTTTCCTGAAGTACAAAACCCAGAAGGTGGCTGTCAGCCAGGTGGGACCAGCAGGCACAGCGGTGGAGACAGCCTAGCAGAGGTCGAGGGAAGGGGTAGTAGAACATCTGCTGAACAGCTGGGGAGGGCAGAGAGGGGGACCAGTGCGTTGGCCCTGAAATGTTTCCCTGTGACCAGAAAATGGAGGTGAGCATGCCAGGGCTGAGGGGTTGTAATCTACTTCTGTCAGGGCTGAACAGAGGCTCTTGCACATTAATTTTTGCTTCAGCTGCCTAAATTTGCCAAGGGACAAGGCTGCAGGCAGCTGGAAGCTCCCAAGGGGAAGGTAGCTCCTGGGGAGGAGGAGGGGATGGAAGGCACAGTGCCCAGCTTGCTGGCCTTCCCTCCAGAGCCGGGGCAGTCCAGGTGGAGAAGATGTCACGGATCCGGCTAAGGACAGAGAGGACGGTGAATCTGGTGCCCAGAGGGACGAGCTCAAATCCCCTTGGAGTTTGCTGGGCTCCCTTCCGTCTGTGTACATCCACACTGATGACGTCCTAAAGATCCTGAAAGCATTTGTGCAGGATTTTGACAAGCTGAGGTAGGACTAGGGGCAGAGTGGGGCAGTTGTCCCTGGGAGGGGGCCAGGCTGGGTCACAGAGGAGGTTTGCAGGTGTGCAGGTGGCTGCCCTGGCTGGAGCGAGAGCTTCCCCTGCCTGCCCTGCAAGATTACAGAGGGGTGAGGAGGGCAAGGGGGTACAGACAGCGCCTGAGCGAGGGATGGCTGGTGACAGCCAGGCAGGAGATGACCAGCAGCCCAGGGAGGGAAGCAAAGCCATGGGGCAGGCAGGTACCAGCTGTGGGGTTGTGGTCATCGGTGTGATGATGGCAATGGTGCTCAGTGCAGCTGAGGGGTACGGGGCTGTTTGTCAGCCCTGAAGAGCTGAGGCCCAGGGCTTTGTTCTCTGTCCCCCAGGGAGGACGGATCGGTAAAGGAGGTGCCACAGGTCCGGGACAGCTCCAAGGATGGGGAGTACTGGGAAGCCCTGGCACATGTTATCCCTGAGCCAACACTGAAGCTGTGGGATGCGCTGGCAGTGGCGCTGGAGGAATACTAGTGAGTGACTGGCAGTGCTGTTGGGGACAGGGCAGGCTGGTGGCATGGCTGGGGGAACCAAGTGGCCATGTCAACCCTCTGCCCTCCTTGCCCAGTGAGGTGCTCATGCGCAGGGCCAGCCTGCTCGCTGAAGCAGCTGTCCTGCGGCAGCAGAACTCGGAGCTGTGCCTGCTGCTGGAGGAGTACGTCAGCGCCGGGGTGAGTGGCAGCATCCTCCTCCCCTGGGCTCTGGGGACACCCCGCCATGTGTGCCCCACGCAGAGGTCTCAGACACGGGAGCCACTGCCTGGCACCCATTGCTGGCAGGCTCAGGGTGCTTCTCCCCGCAGGTGAAGAGCAAGTTGCGCTCCCCTCCCACACAGCAGATGGACCTGAAGCTGTCCTGCCCCAAGGAAGTGCGGTGAGTGCCCAGGGCCAGGGCATGGCTTTGCTCTGCTCTGAGCTGAAGCTATGGCTGGAACCAGGGCATCCCGACAGGCACTAATAAACCCTTCCCAAACCTGGGCTGTCAGCGTGTGTGTGGCCTGCCAGGGGCAGCCGTCTTGGCCCTGAAGGTGCTGGGGAGCTGCAGCCAAGCGCCCCCCCCCCAACCCAGGGGACTCGTGGTGCTGGAGGAAAGCACTTCCTCATGAAGCAAAGCCATGTGCTCCGAGTCCTCCCTTCCCTCGCGAAGCCAGTCCGGACCCTCCACCTCCCGCAGCTCAGCATCCCCACCACCTGTAGGTGTCCTGGCTTTGGGAGAGCCCTGGTTTTACACCTTATTCCCCACTTTTCCTTTTGTTGCCCCAGAATCTTTTCTTCCCTCAGATTCCTCCCAAACAAAACCAACACGCTTCCAATTCCTTTTCCCTCATTGTTCCCAGTACTGCTACATCTGCATGCACCTAAACTCTTTGTTCCTAAGGCAATAGCAGCCCGAAGCCATGCTACTGGCACAACTCTCGCCAGGAGGGCCGTGTTACATCCCTGACTCCCTTCCACTGCTCTGGGTCACACCTGTTGTATCTCATTCCCAGTACAGGCTTCCTGGCCAGCCTGACTCCCCGGCCTCACACAGGCGCCACTTGAGTGATTTCTCATACCAGAGCAGGGTAACACGGGTTGGTTTTTTGCTCGCTGCTTCTCTGGGCCCCTGAATAATTTTGATTTTTCTCCTGGTTCCCACCAGGGGATTCAGCCAGCTGGGAGGGCTGGCGATCCTGTGGAACGGCTTGCTGGCTGTAAGCCGGGGTGCAGCAGGATCCACAGGGCAGAAATGCAAACCAAAACGCCAGGATTGAGAGGGTGGCAGGCAGGGAAAGGGTTTCGGGGCAGGGAGGGCGGGGACGGGCACACTGCCTGGGACAGGGGCTCCCGGGACTGCCGAGGCATCGGCTCCCGGAGCTGGGGGATGCCCAGGAGCACCGTTCCCGGCAGACGGGAGCCAGCAGCATCCAGCTCCCGCAGGGGAAGGGGAGCAGGCGGCTGTCAGCGGTCCCAGCCCCACGGCGGGGGTCGGGAGGGCCCTAAACCCCCCGCCCCACGGGCCGGGGGGTGGGGAGATGCCCCCAGGAGCAGCGGGAGGGCTGGAGCCGGGCGGCCAGAGCCACCGCAGCGGCGGCGGTGGGCGGGGCCGAGCCCGGCCGAGGCCCCGCCCCCCAACTCGCCCCGCCCCGCCCCAACGGCCGCCGCGGCCTCCGTCAGCACCGGACGAGGCGCGGCCGCAGGACGCTGCAGATGCCGCCCCGGGTCCCTCGCCGCCAGGGCCGCCAGCCGGCCCCGGCCAGGTAGGGCCCTGCCCGCTCCCCCGGGGCACGGGGCGCGCAGCGTGGAGCGGGCACTGGAGCAGCGCCCAGCGTGGGGCACCGGGACTGCCCCGGGCGGGGAGTCCGTGCAGCCGAGCAGAGCCCCGAGGATGGGGGTCTCGGCCCTAGAGCCGAGGGAGAGGCGCGGGGATCCCGGTCCGGAGCAGAGCCTGGGGGTGGGGGTCCGGGGGAGAGCCGCGGGGGTTCCGGTTCGGGAGCGGAGGGAGAGCCGCGGGGGTCCCGGGTCTGGGGGCAGGAGCAGAGCCCTGGGGGTGGGGGTCCGGGGGAGAACAGCGGGGGTCTCGGTCCGGAGAAGAGCCCTGGGGGGGTGGTGTCCGCGGGGAGGCACGGGGGTCCTGGGGCTGGGGCAGAGCTGCGGGGGTTCCAGTCCGGAGCAGAGCCCTGGGGGTGGGGGTCCCGGCCGCAGGGGAGAGCCTTGGGGGTCCCGGTCCGGGGCCCAGAGCAGAGTCCTGGGGTGGGAGTCCGGGGAAGAGCCGCGGGGGTCCCGGCCGCAGGGGAGAGCCTTGGGGGTCCCGGTCCGGGGCCCGGAGCAGAGTCCTGGGGTGGGGTTCCAGGCCAGGCAGGGGCCGCCCCCAAGCTGGGGGTCCAGGCGGCGGGACAAACCCCATGCGGGGTCTGGCTGATTCCCTGGGGGCTGGAGCCCACCCACCCTTGGCAGCAGCCAGTGACCCGGGACCGGGTCAGGCATGGGGGCGCCAACCTGGGGAGGGGGCTGCGGGGGGAGTCACGGGCAGGGAACCGACTGCATCAGGAACGGGGCTGTTTCTGCAGCTCGGGCTCCCAGACAGCCCTGCTCTGGTCTCCCTCTCTCCATCCCTTCTCCCCCAGCGCCATGGAGAATGGAGCCAGCAGCCTGGTGACCTCATCCTCCACGGCCACCTTCAAGGAAGAACTGCTGTGCCCCATTTGCTATGAGCCTTTCCGGGAAGCCGTGACACTTCCCTGTGGCCACAACTTCTGCAAGGATTGTGTGAGCCGTTCCTGGGAGCACCGGCACCACCTGTGCCCTGTTTGCAAGGAGACCTCCTACGACAATGACCTTCGCGTCAACCACACGCTCAACAATCTGGTGGAGATGGTCCTCCAGGAGGAAGAGCAACAGCAAGGTCCGGTGGCCGCCCTCTGTCCCCTGCATCAGAAAGAAGCCACGTTCTTCTGCCTGGAGGATAAGGAGCTGGCGTGCTGTGTCTGCCAGAGCTGCAGGCAGCATGAAGGGCACAAGATGCGGCCGGTGCAGGAGGTGGCGGCCAACTGCAGGGTGAGGGATGCTCCAGAAAAGGGAGGGGGACCACTAGCACGGAGAGGCAGCCCAGCATCTGGAGGTGTGCAGCTGGCGCACGCCCTGCCACAAACTTGCCGGCACACGGCTCTGGCTCGTGCGTGGCGTGCTTGTACCCGCCGGTGTGCCAGGAGGAAGGGTGAAGCCACCACGCTGCGAGGGTGGGTCCCCGCGGCTTTGCTGGCCCATGCTCTCCCTGGCTACTAATTACCCAGTGCCACCCTGTCCCCTGGGACATGGCGGTTTGCCCTGTGGGAAACGGGAACAGGGGGATGCTCCAAGGGGTTTAGAGAGTGGCCCCATCCCCACATTTCCTTGGCTTGTTCCTTCTCAGCTGGGCTCCATCCAGCCACGCTGGTTCTTAGAGCAGCACCTCGTGGCTGGGAGCATGGTTGGGATGGGGGTTGCACAATTCCCCCGGCCAGGGAGGGATGTGGGATGGGGAGGCAGCCCTGAGCCCTGCGGGGGCAGGATGGGTCATGGCTGTGTGAGGAGGAGGAGGAGACTGGCTCTGTCCGGCAGCTGGGCAGGGTGCCAGGATCTTCTGTGTTTCCCGGCCAGGAAAGCAGCGTGGCTGCTCTGACTCAGCCTGCAGGGATGAGCCAGATTTCAAATGTCGCGGGGCAGGCACTGGGCAGCTGTTTGGCAAGGCTTGGCAGGGTGGCAGGGTACCCCCCATGCTGAGCCTCCCTGGGTGTGGGCCGGTGGCTGCTGGCAGCACCGAGGCAGGCAGGAACTTGAAGGTGCGTCACTAAAAGGGCTTCAAAACAGAGAGGAGGATTCACCGCAGAGGAAAGCTCCTCTGCCTCACTGCTTAGGGCTCCGTGCAGCGCCAGCAGACCTTGGCTGCAGGAGAGGAAGGGGTGGGCTGAGCAAGGATCCTGCTTAACCTCGCCCTGCTGGCTTTGGGGCTCCTGTCTTTCCACGCTGGAAACGCTGGGCGTAGGCTTGGGGAGGCTCTGAAGGTGTCTCATCCCTGCAGGCCAAGATGAAGAACATGGAGACCTCCCTGCGGGATAAGGCGAGGGATTTTGGAGCCGTGCATCGGTCCTACGAGGCCATCTTGGGACACAACGAGGTGCGTGATCCATCCTGCCAGGGACACAATGGGCCTGATCCTGACACATGTGTGTGCAGGTGTGCAAACTCATGCATGTGCCCTGGGCAGGGGGCAGGAATTCAGCTGGCTCCGGGACGGAGCCTGGGCTGCTCCATCCCTGGGTGAGGAGGATGGTGCTGAGGGGAGGAAGGACTCAGATAGGGAATCGAGGACTGGCATGATGGGACTGTGCCTGCCGTGGATTTTGGGAGGGCAGCATGGTCCCCGTGGGTGCCCAGCAAGTCCCTGAGCACTGGAGCTGGTTGGAGGGCTCCAGAGGAGCGTTTAGGGGGAGGGCAGGGGCAGCCCAGGGCAGCTGGGGGCTCCAGAAGGAGGTGGTGACAACCCCACGCGGGGCAGGTGGAAGCGGTGCGGCTGGAGGCGCGGATCAAGAGGGAGTTTGAGAAGCTGCACGAGTTTCTGCGGGGCGAGGAGAGGGCACTGCTGGCCCGGCTGCAGGAGGAGTCATGGCACAAGCGCAGCTTCATCGAGGACAAGATGAACCAACTGACGGAGGAGAGCCGAGCCCTCCTCGACGAAGCCCACCGGCTTGAGGCAGACCTCGAGGGGGATGACTGCACCTTGCTCCTGGTAAAGCCCTGCTGGGGTTCTGCCCTGTGCCCTGCAGGGTGTCACTCTTGCTGTGGCACCCTCCTGCCTCTGCTGGGGTGCGAGCAGGGTGCTGGGTAATCCTTTTTGCAAGCCCCTGTGAGCCCTTACAAGTGGAGGGTCTGATTCTTGGTCTCTCCTTCTCTTCCAGAGTCACAAGACCCGCAAGCACAGGTAAGTCCCAGTCCCCACTGCGTCCCCTGCCCAGTGACACAGGGTGCTCAGGGTGGCTGAGTCTCCACATCCCCTCCCTGGGGCTGAACGGGGTCTTCTGCCTGGCTGAAGGTAGTCAGGTCTCTGCCCCGGGTGAGTGCCTGTACCCATGTCCCCTCCAGGTCTGGGTGCTCTGGCAGAAGAAGGTGCTCGGCTCCCCAAGGCCAGGCAGCACCCCTGGGTGCCTCTAAGTGGGATAGGGAGGGCACACACGCAGACACAAAGCAGTGTTTCAGGTCTTGGGGGAAGCATTAAAACCCTGATGGTCAAGATTTGGTGCTGGGACCCTCCTGGGGTGATTCACCACCCTCCTGGGGTGAGAGCAAAGTTTGGCAGATGTGGGGTGCTGGTGGGGAAGCTCCTGCCGAAACACAGGGTGCCAGGAGACCCAGCCCGGTCCCTTCCTCCATCCTTGACCCATCTCCATTCTCTGGCCCTGCCCTAGGATTGCCTGCACGGCTGAGGAGCCGGAGGCTGTGCCTTTGGGGATGCTGCTTGATGTTTCCAAGTACCTGGGCTCTCTGCAGTACAATGTTTGGAAGAAAATGCTGGACATCATCACCGTAGGTGAGGTGCTGCGTACTCCCTGCAAAGGGTGGTTGTCCCCGGGCTAAAGCAGCCTTTGCCTGCAGCAGCCCCAGGGGTGGTGGATGCTGGAGAGGAGCGTGGAGTAGCCATGCCCACAGCTGATGGCCCTGGGGAGTGGGGTTGGAGAGCAAAAAGGGTACTTTGGGGCACTTGCACCCCAAAAGGGAAGCCTTGGAAGGTGCATGTCTGCATGGTGAGCTGGGTTAGGGGTGGGTGGATGGATGGATACCTGCAAGGCTGTGTTCCCCCCATAAGCTCTTTCCTGCAGCCAGCTGGCTCCTAACACACGTGTTCCCACCACAGTCCCCTTCAGCTTCGACCCCAATTCTGCAGCGGGATGGCTCTCGGTGTCCGAGGACCTCACCAGCATCACCAATGGGGGCTACGAGCTGCGGGTGGAGAACCCTGACCGCTTCACCTCGGCCCCCTGCGTCCTGGGCTCCTGTGGCTTCTCCACCGGCTTCCACACCTGGGAGGTGGACCTGGGCAGCATCATGAACTGGCGGGTGGGGGTGGCCCAGTGGCGTGGTGGCACCCACTGGACCTTCCACCACGATGCTCGCTCCGGCTTCTGGTACATCTACCACCTGCCTGGGAAGGATGGCGAGATGTGCCGAGCATCCAACGCAGCACGTTCAGAGGCAGCACCAGGCAACGTGAGACGAATCCGGGTGGAGCTGGACTGCGATGAAGGGGAGCTCTCCTTCTACGATGCCGACCGCAAGACCCACATCTACACGTTCCATGAGAAGTTCAGTGGCACTGTCTTCCCCTACTTCTACGTGGGAGGTACACCCGTGGGGATGCCGCCTGAGGCGCTCCGCATCTGTCCTCTCCAGGTCCGCATCTGCGAGGATGTCCCTGTCTAGTAGCCACCATCTCCTGCTGCCAGCACCTCTTCTGCCTGCCTTTGGGGTTCTCCAGGTGCTTTTTCATCTTTCCTCAGGAAAAAGAAAAAAAAAGAAAAAAGGGAAGAAAGAAAGAATATGTGTATTTTCTGCCTCTTTTTAAAAATTCGTTAATAAAGATTTTGTATTTCTGGTATAGCACTGCATCTCTCTGTGCCCAAGTCCTTTCTCTGTGCCAAGCTCCTTTCGTGACCCTCTCCACCATGCATCAAAGCTGGGAAGGCTTCAGGAAGAAGGTATCTCCCTGCTGGGGGTGCTGTAAATAGTAAATTAAACCATCTGGGGCCTTTTCAAGCTTTTACAAGTGCTGCAGCTTGCAGTGCTCCAAGTTTCCCTGCTGTGGGCGAAGTGGGGGACAGTGGCCCTTGCCCCGGCACCTTGGGACAGGAAAATCCCATGCTCCTTGGCTGGATGCAGACAGAAGCATGTGTTCCCCCTCGACAAGAACAACCTTTCCCGGGGACACCCTTGAGAGTAATGACCCATTTCCTCTGGCCCTTCTCCCCGTGACTTCACCTCCCTGAGGGGCTTTTCCATAAATCCCTAGCTCTGGGAGTCAGGTGATGATGTGTTGCTGGTATTTGGAGGTGGAAGAGGCTTAGAGGTGGGATGGGGGGGGAGACAAAAAGCACTCTCTGCACCCCTGTGCTGGGTCTGGCCTGGCATTCATTGTGTCAAAAAGGCTTTTCCCCCCCCCTCTGGTGAGCCCTTGGGCTTTAAAGGTCCTGCCCTGGGGAAAGGGAGGGTGCCCAGCCGGCCTCGGCCGATTCCCAGGGGCAGCCTGGCTGGCGGGGACCTTGCTGGCAGGATTGCTGACATTAATGAGTGGTTTCCATGGTTTCTCATAATTTGCATAGGATGCTCCTTAGGAACAAGATCTGGTGACTGAAAAACAAGAGAGAGATGTTGGAGGCGTGCAGTGTGGGGGCGACCCCGGGGGTCCTCTGCCTGCCTGACGTTGCCTGATGTTACCTGTTTCCAACTGAGCATCCCTGGGTACAGGAAAGGAGGAAAATGGGCACGAGCATCCCATCTCCTTCCCTTACACCATACCCAAGCACAGCCCGAAGCCCCCAAAAAAGCTGGCACTGCCTGGAAATCTGGTGTCCCAAGGGCAATTTAGGCACAAGTAAGGCATTATATGGGAGCAATAAAGAGCCGGTGAACCAATGTGAGTTGCTGGGGCTGGAGCAGGATGAGGCGTTTCTCTTTGTCAGGCCCAAAGGCAGCATTTCCCTCCCATGGCTGTGAGTGCCAGCGCAGGTGCCTGGCCTACAAACGGCAATGCAGGTTACACAAAGCATCACTTTGGATGGCGCAACTGAAACATTTTGCCTTTTTTCCAAAGCATTTGGTGAAAAATCGGTTTGCAGGAAACAATGTGACTTCAGGAACTGGTTGGCTCCTTAAGACTCTGTATTTTTTAGTGTAATAAATGGTACCTGCATCTTCCCCTGAGCTTAATTTCATTCCCACAGAGGTAAAGAAACGGCTTGAAGTGGAAACCTCAAAGCCTGCAGCAATGATTGATGTCTCCCTGGGACTGAGTGTTTCCTCACGCACACAGAGGGCAAATTTAGCAAAAGCTCTGGTAAGGTGCAGGCAGGTTTTGTGTGGGACCCTCATCCGCAGCCATTGCATCCTTCCCTGATGCCTGAGATCCTGCCTGGGACACGCCAGTTTCCTGCAGGACCTTTTCCAAGCTCAAACCTTCCTCCTTGCAATGATTAGAACAGGGGTCCTCAAACTACGGCCCACGGGCTGGATACGGCCCCCCAGGGTCCTCAATCCGGCCCCCGGTATTTACAGAACCCCCCTGCCCCCCCCCCCCCCCTCCCCCGGGGGTTGGGGGGGAAACCAAGCAGCTGCAGATGACTGCCTGCCACTTCATCCGTGCGCCGGCCCCCTGGTTAAAAAGTTTGAGGACCCCTGGATTAGAAGGATCTCGTTTATTATTATTAGCAATAGTAATTATCTTTTTAGCATCATTTTTGACTGCTCATGCTGAGGACAGGGAGGGATGGGCCCCACTACAGGCTGCGGGGTGCCTGGGATCCCGGTCCCCATCCATCCCAGTGGGGGGGAGGGTGGGCACCACTGGTTCACTCGTGGGCGTGGGGTGCGAGTGGGGCTCC
The DNA here is from genome assembly GCF_963210335.1 of Falco punctatus. Classification (NCBI taxonomy): domain Eukaryota; kingdom Metazoa; phylum Chordata; class Aves; order Falconiformes; family Falconidae; genus Falco; species Falco punctatus. Next base: position 73,241,303 of record NC_137584.1, on the reverse strand, counting down.
CCGCTACCTGGGAGAGGAATGGGGGGAGGGGGCATCCAACCGGGGGAGGGCTGGGCTCGCTGCAATGAAGCCCCCACCCCCATCAGTACTGATACAACAGCCCCCCACCTCCGCAACGTTCCCCCAGTTCTAGGGCCGGGCGATCTTTCGGGGAAGCAAGCGGCTCTCCCATTGGCTCGCAGCCCGGCGATGATGTAATTCCTGCCCAATCCGGGGGAGGACAGCACCTTTTCCCCGCCCCCCGCCCTGGGTACCAGCCGGCGCTGGGAGCGGCGCACGCCGGCGGCGTGGGGGGCAAGCGGGGACCCCCCCCAAGGGAGGTTTCCCGGGGTGTGCCCAGCCCTCGGGCAGCCTGGGGGGTGCAGGGTCGTGGGGATGGACCCTGCACCTAGATGCTCAGCGCTGGGGCAGGCGGGTTGGGGCTGAGCCTGTGCGCCCCGGCGGGGAGGGGCTGGATCTGCTGACTGCTCCGCTGGCTCTTCCCAGGGCCACGAATCCTCGGGGAGGGATCAGACCTCTGGGTCTCCCTGCTGAAGGATCTGCGGATACGGGACCTTTTGGGGTGAGGTGGGAGATGTCCTGGGAGGGGAATCGAGAGGATGCAGAGCTCACCTCCAGTCCTGCAACCCTCCTGAGCGTGGCTGGAGGATGGGAAAGGGCTCAGGGAAAACACCACAGATGCTCTCCCCATCCCTAGCATCTCCCCAGGATGCCTGCTCTTGGCAGACCAGCATCCTGGGATACATGGACCTTCCCGTGCGGTCATCCTCGTGAGAAAGAGCACAGGCTGCAGACGGGTCCCATGTGCTGTGTGGCCACAGCAAAATGTTTTTTGCCCTGTCTCTCCTATCCCCTCACCCCGTGCCCAGGAAGGGTTTGGATGCTGGCACTAGGATGCCAAGCAAGTTTCCCTAAGCCAGCAGGCTGTAGCCACAGAAGGAAGCCAATCCTTTGCATGGCGCTTCTCCTGTGGCCTTCTGTGGCTGCTGGGGTTCTTTCTTCCCCAGAATCAGCCTGGTTCCACAGCCAACCTCTCCTCCAGCCCCCTCCTGTCATCTCCTATGCTGGAGATGCTCCCATGCCAGGCTGACCCAGGGGAGGGTTTGTTGAGGACAGTGTATGGGAAAAGGATGGTTCATGGCAGCCCACTGTTCCCATCACCCTGGGCAGACCCAGATCTCCTTGGCCTCCTTTTTCAGTGCCTCATGTAGTTGAGAGCAGCCTATGGTGCTGGAGAAAAACAGTTCCCAGTGTGGGAACAGCTGGAAAGCTTTGCAGGGCAGAGGGTGACAGCCCTTAGTGGTGGCCGCCAAGTGTCCCCAGAGCCACAGCCTTAGACAGGGGCTCCAGGAGCTGAAACCAAGCTCTGTCCCCACAAAATGCTGATTCTGTGGAGCTGGGGGACAAGAAGGCACCTCCGATGTGACCCCTCCCAGGGTCCCCCGCATCTCCCCTGGCTCCAGCAACCGCAGCCAGCTGCGCAGCTGGACTGTGGCCACCAATATGGGGTGGCAGGGAGGGCTTTGTGCCCCGAGCCTGGACCACAGGGAGCTCAAAAGGGCATTTGAGCAGAGCCCCCTGCACCGCCCCACCACACAGCCCGGTGCCAGCCACAGCAGGGACTGTCCCACAGCCATGTGAGTCCCCAACAAGGGCTGTTTGTCCCCCACTTGGCCACTGCATCTTGACTCTTTCCTCCCCTTGGCCCCTCTGGCTCAGGGCTGTGCTCCATCCCTTCTGCAGCTCCTCGCACATCCATCCTGTGGGCACCCTGCCCATGGCACCCATACCTGTGCGGGCGCCCGAGCCCCGTCAAGGCAGCCAGGCTCCGGCACAGGGCTCATGCATCACCTGGGCATGGCAGGAACCGTTGGGAGAGCAGCAGCAGTATGCTGCTGAGTTTCAGCGGGATGTGTTAGACACTGAATGGCTGAGCTGCGGTGTCACACGTGGGATGTCACCCCTGTTTCCAGCTGGGTCACCCTGTCCTTCCCCATGTCCTGAGGGCATGAGCTTTGCAAAGCCACCTTACACGTGTTTTCCAAGGGGAACCACCCCCCCCTACACACAGCTGCCCTGATGCTCATTGCATAACAGAGGAGACCGGTGCCTAAATATACCCACATGGTTCCCCGGAGGTTCTGGGCTTGCGATCCCTGTCAGACGCAGCCGTCGCAGGTAAATAGGCCAGGGTGAAGCGGATCTGGGGGAAGGAGACTTGGTTTGTAGGAAGGGCACAGCTCTGCAGAAGTGTCCCAGCTCTGCTGGTGCTCCCTGGCCACCTCCACTCGCCCCAGCAGCCACAAAAATAGTTTTGGGATCTGGGACTCAGCCTCTCTCAGCACCCGTTGCCCAGGCTGTAGGAGGAGCGCAAGGGACCCTCACGTGCCTTTGGGGCTGGGAACGGGTCACGACGGGCTTGTGCCGCATCCTGGTGCCAAGGACCCCCCATTGCTTCCCCGTGTGGAGAGGGCACCCCATGGCCCATGCTGGAGGGGGGCAGGGGCAGTGGGGCAGTTTGACCCCACTGGAGATGCCACCAAGTCCCCCTCAAATCCCCCGAGTCCCCTTTTGTGTCACTGTCACCCTCCAGCTTTGCCGGGCTCTAACAGCCAGCCAAAGCCTCCACTCCTCCAACCCAGCACCCCCAGCACCCTCTAAAAACCCTTTTTCAGCCCAAATCGAGCTCCTTGCCCCCCCCAATTCACCTCCTCCCTCCCTTTGCTTTCATCATTTTTCCCCCTTTAACGTTGATTTTCTTTTAACACCCCCACACACCTTTTTTTTTTTTTTTTTTTTTTTTTTTTTTCCCAGGCCCAGCCCGAAAATAGCTGCTGGGCGTGACGTCACCGGGCTGGTCCCCGGTTCGTACCGGCCCCGGCCAATCAGCGGCGGCGCTGGGGCTGGGCCAATCGCGGGCCGCGGAGGTGATGTCATGGGGCGCTGGGCCCCCGGGGATGCTCCGCGCAGACCCCGCGCCCGCGTTAAATGAGCGCGGAGAGCGCGCGGCGGCAGCGCAGGAGCCGGCGGAGGGTGAGTGTCGTGGGCGGCGAGGGGGGGCGTGATGTGGGAGGGGGTGTTTTTTTGGAGAAAGTTTTTGGGGAGGGGTTGAGGATTTTCCCAGGAGGGTCGCCCTGCGGCGACGCAGCTCTTTGTCCCCCTGCTCTCCTCTCCCCCCGGCCGCCCCCGCTCCTTTCGGCGCGGTGGCCCCCGACCCCGACCCGAGCAGGCACGGATCCCCCGCGACGGGGCGTTTTCCATCCGCCTGGGCAGCAGGAATTAGCCAGGGGGGTTGCTCCCCTCCCGCCTGGGAGAGCCTCCCCACGCCTCCTTCTACCTCCCTCGCTCCGCACCGCGGGGGGCCTCATCCTGCCCTGCCACGCGGGGCCGTGGGGCAGCCCACGCCCAGGGTGCGGGGGTGCAGGGATGGGGCTCAGCATCCTCCATCTCGCCTCGCCCCAGCATCCCCAGGCGGGCCCGCACCCTCAGCATCCTCCAGAGCCCGAGAGGGGTGCGTTGCCTCGCCCGAAGCCCCCCCTTCTAACTGTGGGCGCAGGGACGCGGAGCCCCCCCGGAGGGCAGGACGAGGCTGAATTATTGATGGTGGCAGGATGCTGGTGGAGGTGACCTGCTCTCAGCAGGAGCTGAAATATTTATTCCAGGGAGGGGGGAAAAGCGAGGGGGGGGGGGAAGGAAGGCGGCTGCCATCCTGCCTTCCCCCCCGGAGAGGGGGGGAAGAATCCATTGCATCCCTTGCTTCGCAAGCTTCAAGGGAGGGTGTGGGGACCCCCCTCCATTCCTCCATCTCCTCCCTCTATTGCTGGGTGCTTCTTCCAAGGAAGGGGATGGCAGATGCGGAGATCCACCCTAGGGTCTCCCTCATCTCACCGGATCTACAGTGGAGATCAGGGTGTGAAAGCCGGTTGCAGCCCTTTGGGCTTGGATCGGGCCCCTCCCTGCCACGTGTGCCTCGCTGGGAGTGGGATCATTCCCACAGCCTCCCCACACTGGGGGTTTGAGCGAGGTTTCAGCCTGGGTGTGACAGCAGCAACAGTCCATCCCACACACACACACTCCACTTGCTTTGGGCTGAATGTGGGTTGGGGGGCACCGGGGCTAGGAAGCAGAGAGAGAAAGGAGCTCAGCAGGGAGGGGTTTCCCTCTTGGAGGAGCCTCCAAACACCTTGAACAGCATCTTCATCCAGCAAGGAGGTATGGGGCTGGCAACCCACCTCCCCCCCCATCCTTGGGGATGGACTCCATCCTCCTCCCTGTTTTGGGTCTGATGGGTAAGCTCTGCATTTTATGCTCCAGCCAGGGCATGAACACCATGCAGGGTCTGGGAGAAGGCTTTCTGTAACATGAAATGTATCCAGGTCCCCCCACAAGCCTAGGGAAAATGAGGATTTGGGGTGGTCATGCTAGGAGCAGGGAGGCACAAGGAAAGCAAATGCTTTTGGCTGCCTGCTTGCATGCAGGCAGCTTCCAGCCAAGCTGTCAGAGCTCCAGGCACAGCCTCATGTTGGCACATGAGCCATCAGAGCATCCCCACCCTGCCTTGGCACTGTGCTTGGCGTGAGCCACCTAGGGCAAAACCCTTCAGCCAGCTGAGGAGGAAAGCCCCTAGTGGGGATACACACCTAGGTAACCCCCAACCCCCCCCAGCCCTGGCTCTGGGCGTCACCTAAAAGAGGGGAGCATCTCCAGGGAAGGTGTCTCCAGCAGGGTGTCCCCACGTTTTGACCTTGTTCCACACCCTGGGCAAGCCCTGGCAGCTATGGGCAGGTTTTTTGCGTGATCCCTTGTGTCAGATCCCAGCAGGATGGGGGATGAGGGGCTGGGATTTTTCAGGAGCCCCTGGGTTAAGCTGGGTTGGAGTGTGTTGTGGCTGTGAGAGCTGGCAGTGCCCTGACAGTCCCGAGATGCCCACAGTGAGCATTGCCCCTTTCCTGGGGGGCTGCCAGGATTTAAAAGTCCCTATTTTAAAGAAGGGTTGGGTTTTTTTTTTTTCCTTCTGAGAAACAAAAGCCATAAATAATTCCAAAAAACAAAGTCAGCCGTGGCTTTGGCACAGCTGGGAAAGGTATTTCCACTGGGAAACCCCTCTGATGCCATCAACACCCCATTTGTGTCCCCCAGAAGCCCTGCGAAAGGGGGATAGCCCCAGCTTATGTGAGTATTAATGAGTCTCTGGGTGTTGCCACCCAGTGCCTGATCCTGTGCTCACTCTGGGGCTCTGCACCCTGGGGATGAGTGGGGGGTCCCAGGGATGCCCCCACACCTGACCCACAGCTATGGAGACTCCAGAGAGGATTGCAGGGGGATGCGGGAGAGGGTCCCAGTGTGTCAGCCCTCTGCGTGTGGTCTGGCAAGGGGTGAGCTGAGGACTGGGGCTCTCCAGACACAAGTGGGGGTGCCCACAGGGGTGGGCTTGGGTCACAGCAGAGGCTGTGCAAAGGGGTCACACGTCTGGGGGGGAGTGTGTGTGCATGCCACTCCTGGCACATGTGTGCACACATGTGGCTTGCACAGATGTTGGGCAGTCTGGAGTGGTGGGGGAAGGGCTGTGTGTGCCAGGCCCACCCCACCAGCTGCTGCCACTGTTCCAGCGTGTGCCCATCGCACCTCACCAGCGTGTGCTGATCACACCAGTGTGTGCCCATCACATCGCATCATACCAGTGTTACACCCATCCCAACAGCACGTACCCATCATATCACAACATGTGTCTACCCCCCTCACCTCCTAGGATGTCCTCATCACACCAGTCTATACTCGTCTCAACAGCATGTACCCATCACATAACACCACATCTGTGTGCCCATCACACCAGTGTGCCCCTCACACCACACCAGTGTGTGCCCATCACACCAGTGCACATCCATCACACCACACCAGTCTGTGCCCACCCCATCACTGTGCCCAACAGCATGTACGCACCACATCACACATCTGTGCCCATCGCACCAGTGTGTCCCTCTCACTGCACCAGTGTGTCCCTCATGCCACACCAGTGTATGCCCATCACACCACTGCGTGCCCACCTCATGCCCCCAGCATGTGTCTACCACAGCATCCCCTGCATGCGTGTGAGGCCACGAGTGGGCAGCTGTCTCACAGGGGCCAGGCAGGGCCAGGCGATGTCCCCAGCCCTGGGACACCCAGCTCTGATCCTGGTTCTTTCCTCCCCCAGGCCCCAGGAACACTCTTGCTGTAGACGCCCAGGAACCTCTACGCCATGACTCTGGCTGGTATGGCACCACCGTGGGGCCACGTGTGGGAACAGGGGACAGCACGGCTTGCCTGGCTTCACGTACCCAGCCCCAGCATCTACCCCATGCTGCAGCACCCCTAGTTTGAGCGGCACCCCCTCCAAGCCACCACAGGGATGGCTGTGCCCCAAGCATGCTCCCGGCGTCCCAGTGGTGACAGCCAAGGGCTCATGAGTATTAACATAGCAGGACTGACATCACCTGTGTGGCCACCAGTAAAGCACCCCACCGCTGCGTGCCTCAGTTTCCCCTTTGCATGTCTTGCTCCCCCCACCCAGATCACCCTGCTTGCAATATCTGTACAAACTTCAGTGCCAGCCACTGTCGCCATCCCAGCCCTTCCCTGGCACATGGCAGCCACTGCCGCGGAGCCTGGCAAGACCCCCCCGCATCTCTGACCCCGATCCCACTGCCTCTTCCCAGCTTACAAAGAGAAGATGAAGGAGCTGCCTCTCGTCTCCCTTTTTTGCTCCTGTTTCCTCTCGGATCCCCTGAACAAGCCAGCGTACACGTATGAAGGTAGGAGCCTGCTACCCACCTGCGGTGGAGGGGTGCATGAATGGGGGGGGGCTGTGGGAGGCTTCAGACCCCCACCTTGGCATGACCGCGGTCACCCTCAAACTAAGAGAGGTGGCTCCACAGTTTGCTGGAAGCAGGGAGCCAGGTTGGGGTCAGGGGGTTTGGGCAGCCCCATAGCCCAGCCCCCCTCTGCCAGGACTCCACAAAGCACCAGGCGTGGGCTCGGTATTTTTAGGCAGACGGTGCCGGGTGAGTCAGGCTGATTCATGTCAGTGGGTCCGGAGGCAGCAGCCATGATGGAGGGGGATGCCCAGCCTTGGGGGGCTCCTCCTGGCTAGGTGCAAGGGGATCCGCAGTTGGAAAGAGGTTTCATGGTCCCACTCCCAGTCCCCAAAGCAGGGCTGAACTCTTCCCTGTTGCTTACCTCTCCCTTGGAGGGATGCCCAGCCCCTCAGCTCACCCAGATATTCCCAGCTCAGCCCCCTGGATGGGTGTCTTGGAGTCCCTACCCCAACCCACGATACTTGGGTTGAACCGCAGGGGTGCATTCACAGCACAGGGATTTGGGTGACATACATGGAGGTCAGGGAAGGTGGTGGCCCGTTGGGGAGGCTGCAAGTGTGAGACCCCAGGATGGTTTGCCTGAAGGGGTGGGATGCCCCCGTGCCAGTGGTCAGCCTGTGGCCCTCTCCCAGCAGACACGGTAGACCTCACTTGGTGCGTCATCTCTGACATGGAAGTCATCGAGCTCAACAAGCGTACCTCGGGGCAGTCCTTTGAGGTCATCCTGAAGCCCCCATCGTTTGATGGCATCCCCGAGTTCAACGCCTCCCTGCCCCGGCGGCGTGACCCATCTCTGGAGGAGATCCAGAAGAAGCTGGAGGCAGCAGAGGAGAGGAGGAAGGTAGGTCTGGTGGCTCGTGCACGGCAGTGCAGCATGGGGACACGCAACCTCGCACTTGGGGTGCTCACCCAGCGGGGTACATTCACCTTTGGGGATGTCGCTGAGTTTGGAGAGGGTGGTTTTGGCCAGCGGGGGAAGGGACCCATGGTCCTCACGGCTATCATGTCCGCTTTGCCTGGGCAGTACCAAGAGGCTGAGCTGCTGAAGCATCTGGCAGAGAAGCGGGAGCACGAGCGGGAGGTCATCCAGAAGGCCATCGAGGAGAACAACAACTTCATCAAAATGGCCAAAGAGAAGCTGGCGCAGAAGATGGAGTCCAACAAGGAGAACCGTGAGGCCCATTTAGCGGCCATGCTGGAGCGCTTGCAGGAGAAGGTGAGAGCCCGGTGAAGAGGGAGGGGGGACATGCTGGGGCACCAGTCCAGGAGGGTGTCACAGGACATGTGGGTACCTTGCGTGGCTTTTGGGGTGACGTTACCCCCTGGGGACACCACCAGAGTGGGGGGCCCCTTCTTCCTTCCCACTATGCAGCAATATCCAAACGCAACATCCCACCCGGGGTGGGGATTCCTGCTCAGGGACCCACCGAGCCTGGCATGTCTGTAGGCTCACAAGTGGCCGGCGGGTGGAGAGCTGGGACCCATCTCTTGTTCAGAGACATGCAAAGCCTTTGCTTTCCCCATGTCCCACTGTGATGACCTTGACCCACCACTTGTAATCTTTCCACCTCCTGGGTGGCAGATCTTCCCCATGTCCCTTCCCCAGAGGCTGTGGAGCCATCAGCTCCCCGGCAGAGCTGGAGGGGTCCATGCTGCCGTGCCAGGAGATGCTTCCACCTTGCCAGCCTGTGCAGACCTCTTCTCTCTCCCCGAAGCAGGTCTGTTCCCAACCTCAGCATGGAAGGTCCCACCCTCACCACCTCCAGCTCCCTCCAAAACATGCCTTCTGCAAGGAGCTCGCCCAGTGCCCTTCTCCAAACGCCTCAGCTAGCCTTGGGTCAGAGGCAGAGAGCACAAGATAATGAAGGACAATCCGAGCTAACCCCATCTCCTTGGGGCTCCCGGTCCATCCCGTCTGGTTGACGTCTACCTCCTAGCTAGAGGGCAAGGACAATCTGTCCCTGAGAGCCTCCACAATCCTTAAAACACCCCAGGGGAGGAGAGGATGCTGTTGACCCACCGGTGGTGTCCCTCGGGGGATGAACCTCGCAAACGCCCTCGTGCCTTCGAACCCCTCTGAAGCCGCTGGCCTGCCCGTGGGGACCCCGAAGTCCGTCCAGCTAACGCGTGTCCCCCCCCTCCTTCCCTCCTACCCCCCTCTCACAGGACAAACACGCAGAAGAAGTGAGGAAAAACAAGGAGCTCAAGGAAGAAGCCTCCAGGTAAAGAGGCGATGGTTGGACTGACAGCTCCGGGGAGGTGGCAGAGGCTGCCGCAGCGCAAGGTCGGATGGTGGAAGGGTGGACGTTCCTCTGCTTTCTTTGTTCGTGAATGTAAAGAGTTGACCAGTGAAGCCATCCTATTCGTTTTGGGGAGGGTGGGGAGGGAGGAGAAAGGAGGGAGGGTGGGCGGGAGGGTGCCAGCTTCAGGTTGCCCACCTCCTTGGTGGGTCTCGCATGCCACCCGTCAACCAGGTCTGGAGGAAACAGCCGAGGGCTGGCAAAGCGGAGAAGGCGACCCCCCGGGGAAAAGCTGGGGGGGACAGAGTGGGTGGGGAGGGAAGTGAGGGGAAATGTGCGTTGTGTGTGACTTTAATTTGGTGCTGGGCAGGCAGGGCGGGCAGGCGGGCATCCCTCTGACTTCTTTCTTCTCCTCCATCCCACCCCACCGATGGGCAGCGGCACCTCTTGGTGTCCCTCCCTCCCTTTTTCCCACCTGGACTCGGGGCTTCTTGCCCAGAGCGGGTGTTATTTCCCCATAGACCTTACAGAACCATTTTGGGGAAGGGGGAGAAGAGATCCCCCCTTTGGAGGTGGTCAGAGAGAGGCTCACTTGCTCCAAATGCTTAATCCGGCTGTAGGAGATGCTGATGATCCTTTTCAAGAGTGAAATCGAAAAGCCCCGTGACTTCCCAAAGATCTTTTTTGGTGTGTTTTTCTTTTTTCTTTTTTTTTGTTAGAATCTCCTGAGAATTATCTTTGTGGGAACTCTTGGATGAAATCGGCTTTTCTGCCGTAGAGCAGCCGGAAAGCCATCGGCTTTTAGAGGTGGCAGCTCAAATGGTTATTTGAAAAGGGAGAATCACCCCCATGGAGAGCAAAAGCAGGAGAGGAAAACGGGGCAGGGCTGTGGAAACTGTGATGGAAGGGACAGGGAAAAACAAGAGGGAAAGAAGAGCTGGGGAAACTGTGGCTGGAGAGCCAGAGGTGGGATGGAGATGCCTCTCCGGAGAGCAGGAGAAGACAATGGCCATAGGGAGCCCCTGGGGATGGTGGTGGCACCTCCTGTTGACACCAGGGCAGGGGAAGACCAGTTTGGGACCCCACCAACAGCTGGTGACCAGCCCAGGAGGTGCTTTGTGGGAGCTGCTGTGCTATCTCCTGGGTGATCTGTGCCTCCAGGGAGGGCAAGCGAAATGCAGAGCTTGCAGTGAGATCCTTCAGGGTGGGAGAAGGAGAGTCTGCTTTCTGCCAGGGGGTGGGGTGGTACGTCCCCTCCTCTCCCAGTTGCCAGCAGACAGTGGTCCCAGGGCTGTGATGCCTTGGCACCTCACCAGCCTCCAACCCTGATGCTAACAGAGGGCTTGGTCTCCGCTGTGGCCAGATAGGGCTTTCCGAGCTCGGATTCAGATCTGGAGGCAACCATGTCTCTTTAGCTGTGCCACGAGATGCTCACCCGCACCCCAGAGCCCTGGGGGGGACCAGCCCAGGGAGGGGAACACGGGAGAGGGCAGCGGGCGAAGGAGACGGAGTGGGCTGTTCTAGCTGTGGCATGAGCTGTCCTTTTTTTGTATACAATGGTTGTAAATAAACTGCCTTGGCATTTCTTTGGTTTTCTCATTACCTCTGCAGTGTCTTGTGTGTGGTTTGTTGGTTGTTTGGGGTTTTTTTTAGAGGGGAGGCATCCCAGTGCCACTTACACTGGGATGGGGAAAGGGACTGGGGGGAAACGAGGGTGGAAGGCAGCTTGTGCATCAGGGAATGGGTCTGTTTCACCCCCATGCCTCAAACACCCCCAGCCCGGTGGGATTGCATTAGATTTGCACTCCTTTGGCCCTCCAGCACTACTGGCCCCTTGCATCCAGCCAGGCACCCTGGGCTCGCCCTGTGCACCCCCGGGGGCATGCAGCAGTGATGCTTTCCCACCCCAAACCTGGAGCAGGGAGCTGGAGCCAAATTTCAGCCATGTGCTGGGAGACGAGGAGCTGGCGAGGAAGCATGGGGGTAGCTGGACATGTGCTGAGGTCTGCGCTGAGGGCAGATAACCCATCAGTCTATCCATGGAGCGGGCAATAGCAAAACATCAGGTCCTCAGGGCCAGGAGAAGAGCCAGGGGATTTCTTCTCCAGCCCTAAGGAGCAAGTGGCACCAGTTCCTCTCCTGTATTTGCTCAGTCTGAAAGAGAGGTGATGGCAACAACATTTAGGACCAGTATCCCAGACAGGCCATGTGTCCATTCCTCCTGGGCCAAAGAGGTCCTCTTTGACCTGATCCTCTCCGATCTGAGATCAGGAGGCCCCCTCTGACCCTGGGAAGCTTTGAAAGATGGGTGTCCAACCAAGAAGTTGGTGGTTCCACAGGTGTGGGATTTAGTACCAACATTAAGACAAATCCCAGGAGGGGATTCAGACCTCCCTGTGAACACAGCAGCCATGCTTAGGGGTTCCCATCGTGCCCAGGTGTAACAGTGAAGGGGCCATATCAAAAGGGACCATGCAAAACAGGACATTAAATCAGTGTTGAGGTAGCAGAGTCCACCATGGTCATACAAACTGGTGGGACTTGAAGTGGCAACCCCCAAATCCAGGTGAGAAAGGACCTGGGGAGAGCAGTAGAGCTTGTTACACCTAAGAAGGGACGAGAAGCCAGAGGCTCAAGAAGAAGGTAACATCATACATCTAGTACAGATGATGGCAACAGGAGTCTTGAGCCTGACCATCAACAGACACGTAGGAGCTGGGTAAACCTGCAGCAAATCAAAGACTGGTTCTGTCAGGTAGATTGTGTTTGAATAAACAGAATAATGAAATATGTTGTTCTGCCCTAGGGCTCTGTGCTGTAGCCCCACAACAGCACGTGCATCGACATGGGTGTGAAGGGATGCAGGAACCATGACACTATAGAAAGGGGCACCCAATTTAGGCAAAGAATGAACAAAATGCTTTCCTCCAAACAGCTTTAAAACCCACCCAGAAGCTTTGAGGAGGGTAGCAGAGAAATGGGGAGCAGATCCAGGAGAGCACAGCTCTCCCTGGGAACGAGTCAGCCTGGTGGTGAGGGGGAAAATGGGGCACCAGGGGAAGAAGACAATGACGGGGGCAGAGCTGGTGGCACCAACATTATCAGGAGAAGACTGTTTGGAGGAGGCCCTCCAAAGAGGCTCAGGCAAAACACGATGCTGCTAGTGTCAAGGATGCACATCCTAAAAACTCTTGACTCCAGGCACCTGGAGCAGAAATGATGCAAGAAAATACAGCGAGAAACACAAAACTCTGCTGCAGGCAGGAGCTGCACAGGTAACGGGAACCATCCACACGGGAGCAGGAGCCTCACTGTCTGCGGGAGAAGGTCTGGGGCTCGGCCCCCTCGGCACCTCAGGAAGGGACAGCCAGCACAGATGTAGGTGAGCCCAACAAGAACATAAATAAGGAGCCTTCTGGCAAGGACCTGCTAACTGCTAAAAGAAAACAAACTGCTGAAGCGATACGACTCAAGGATACCAGGGTAAAATAATCATGGTAGTGGGAGATCCCAACCTCCTACTCATGGTGGATCCCCCACGTTCGGGGAGCATGCGTAGTGAATTTAAAATGAACCGTACCTTTAAAGTGAAGCGAGAAAGCAACTAACAAATAACTAGTTAGTAGGTGTAGACTTTGGGTGGAACTAACTAACTTCACTGTAAAAATACATGTTGTGAGTAAAATTAGGTGTGCAAGTTAGGAGGAGCGACCCCCCTCGCACCCGGCACCACAGCAAACACACCTGCTTTGTAACTCCCCTCCAGTTGTAGAGTTTGATGCTGCACGTCAGAAACCCATCCCACCCATAACCACCTGCATCTCAGATCATCCTGCTCCATGGCCTGGATCCCCATGAACACGGTCAATGCTCCAGCAAAGTTTCAGGGACTCATTTTTCTCCCCTTGCTGACGAGGGGGAGAGATAATGATGGCTTAGGCTGGATCTTCTTCCTGCATCCAGCTTTTCGCCCATCACAGAGGTCCACCTCAGATAATCCCCTCACTAAACTGATCAAGTTTTAATCTCTTTTCCAGTGTTTTCAGCACTGTGATTTAGAATAGCTAATGTTTAACTTCCCTCTTCTTATCCCTCTCTGGCTCGTTTTCTCCATCCCCGCCATGTTTGAAGATCCAGCCCTTTGGCCATGGACCCCTCCCCAAGGATTTTTTGATGACCATCACCCCAGTAGCCCTTTCCTGCATTTTTTCAGTCTCAGTTCAGATATCTTTCCCAGCCATGGGACTGGAGACCTGTGGAGCACGGGCTGGTGGCCCTCACAAACCTTCTTATCCCCAGTAGAGACATTAGGTCCCCGTTATCATGCAGATGGGAATCCTTGCATCGACCTAACATGTCAGGTGGAACCTGTCCTCAGTCCTTCCTCTGTCTTGGGTAACTGTGAGCCAAAACAATGCCAGGTCATGTAGCTGTTCTCCAAGCAAGCCCCTGCTCTGCAGCAGGATTGTTGCATGTCCACATGCGCAGGGCTCTGCAGGGCTGTCTGGTCAGTGCAGCAAGGCACGGGACCTGCAGGGTGTCTGCCTCGCAGCTGCGCTCGGTGAGGCTCTGTCAGCACAATTTCCTGCCCCGTATCACTTTAGACAGCGCTATAATGGGGTCAGCCAAATTAATGAGGCAGGGGTTAATCTGAGTGTGAAGGGGAGGGGTGGAAGAAGGAGCCAGGCTCACGGTTGGTTGGTCGGGAGCCCTGTCCTGGGGGGCAGTCAAACACGCTTTCCTCCCCCAGAGCAGGGCTGAGTGTACGGGCTCATTTGATGGGATATATTTAGATTCTTGTTTAGCCACACGGCTGGGTCTTGCCTGAAGCCTGGCACCCAGCAGATGCCTGGACCAGGACCGTCACCTTTGTCCAGGGGAAGTCATCAGGGCTGTCAGACCCTACAAGGGGACAGGCAGGAGATGTATCTCCATGTCCTGCCTGCTACAAGCTACGGGGCATGAGCACCCAGTAATCCAGGCTTGGCCTTTCCTTCCCACCGCAGAGCTGCTTTTGCAGGTGCTGGCCCCACTTCTCCTCCCTGGCAGGAACTCAGAATCCTCTGGCTGGATTTGGGGCTTGTAGTGATGAGACTCAGGCTGCTCTTAGCCTTGCTGGGGTACCAAATACCTTCATCTCACCACACAGAGCCGTTTGAGATGCTCCCAGAGTTTCCCACCTGGATCCAAAGGGCCCTGTGGATCCCATGTCACCTCTGCCTCTGATAGCCCATGAGTCTCAAATGTCAGAAGACACCTACATCTGGATGAGGGCTTGGAGCTCAGAGCCTTGCACTTGGGCATCCTGTACCAAACAGTGGAGAGAAGGTGATGGAGAACAGGTCCTTGCCTACATGGTGGAGTCCTGAAGCACCATCTTGCGGGCACAGCCAGGACATACAAGGGGAAAACACAAAGCAAAGGTTTGGTGCCTTCAAGAAACCTCCCAAGGAGACATTTCATGGCACTTGCCAGATTCTCAGGGTTGAGACCTGGACAGACCTTCCACGTGTGATCCCACCTCTCCTATTTGAAAAGCCAGATGCAATCCCAGCCCTAAATCTCAGCCCAAGCAAGATCTGTGCTGTGAGCTGCACCTCCCAAACATCAGAGGTTGCCTGGGTGTCCTTCAGAGCAGACGTGACGGGTGCCGCTCAGTTGCTGACCTGCACATGAGAAAACAAGTGCCCATTGCTGCAAAACGACATGTAACAGATCAAAGCACCTACAGAAAGAGCATCCTGGAAGTGCCTCCAGGACGCCAAGTAAATACATTAATCTTCTTGCCACCAACCCACTGCCGGGCTCTGGGAGCTTTTCCTGATTTCTCCATCATCGCTGCTGTGCAGGGACTGTTCTACCGTTTGATGTTCTTCCTCCAGCCCATAGCCTCATGTTGGTTTCTCAGAAATCATAAATTTGGGCAAAGGACCAGCCATTCATTCATGGGAAGCTGGTACTGGTGAGCAAGGGGTGCAACTGGAGCATCGGACATCATAACTAGCTGGGGCCTCTGCAGGGCATCAGGGGAGTTATTAAAACCATTCAAGGTCAAGTATCATACAATCACAGAATCATTTAGGTTGGAAAAGACTCTAAAATCATCAAGGCCAACCATTAACCCAGCACTACCAAGCCAACCACTAACCCATGGCCCTAAGTGCCAATACTACACATTTTTTAAATCCCTCCAGGGATGGTGACTCCCCCACCTCCCTGGGCAGCCTGTCCCAGTGCTGGACAACCTTTCGGTGAAGAAATTTTTCATAATATGCAGTCTAAAAGGATGCTGTATGAACTCCAGACCAGTAGGAAAATCACTTTATTCTGCTTGCTCCTCCAGCATGCAGACTATGTGTGCATGAGAAGCTTTTTGGACAAAGTGGAGGAGTCATGGCTGAAGTAGGACAATTTGTCTTAGAGACTGTACAAACCCTGTAACTGTAGGGAAGCTTTGGGGTGGAGAGTCTTGCAAAGCCACATGTACGCAGGCAGTATCAGTAATGCCATGGAAGGCCAAGATCGCTTCAGTCGTGACATCAGATATAACAAATTTGAGTATGGGTATAGCAAAACTCTGACCAGTAAGGGGGGGGACGGGGACGGGGGAAGTCATTAAGGGCAGACTAGGGTGAGAAAAAGAGGAGCAAAGGTAGAAATAGAAAACCAAAAGAGGAATAAGTTATGAAGCCAGGTGAGGAACACAGGAGGATGAGATCTTTCAGTGGTTGGAGGATGGATGCCTACAGATGGTGGTAACACTGACCTGGGTACCCAACAGCATGAGATGTCCTTGGACAACTCACTGGACTCTCCATCAGGGCTATGTCCAAAAGACTTAGTGCAAGAGGGTAAACAGAGAGACACTTGTGCCCTGGTATGAAGAATCATGTGAAGGGAAGGATGCTAAAACTGTAATTCAGCAGCAGTAGTGTGGCTACATAAAGTTTAAGAATGATACATTTATCATTGTGTTTAATAATATGCAAAATATGAACGTAGATTAATAATGATAATGTGATCATTGATTAATTAAGTTGTTGCTTATTCAAGTGATTTATCAGTCTCTTAGTAGGGTATTCCTTAACATCATGGCCTTTGGAATACCTGTAATCTAGAAAGGGAAGGCATTATATGAGATGCACATGCCGTGAGGCAAGAAAGCTCTCCTCCCACTGCTGGTAGTGCCCAGATGTTCATGGCAGGTGGTGGTAAACCAGCAGCATAGAGCAGCCCATGGCAGCTCCCAAACACCATCAGATATGTCCCGGGAACACCCCTCAAGGAAAACTACCAAGGCAAACCTAGCAGAGGGAAAGGCAAATAATATTGGATTCTTATCTTGGGGATATTCGTTTGTAGGATGCTTGGCAGGTAACTTCTCCACTCGATTTGCCCATGAAAAATGAGGTTCTAGGGAAAATAACAGCCTGGAATAGCATAAAAGCTACAGAAACCACCAGAGAGCCAGCAGAGCATTAAGCAGGAGACAAATAGTTGGGAGGAACCGTGCTTTGCCTCCAAGACATCAGCCTTTCCCCTTCACTGAACCTTCTTTGAACTCATCTGTGCACATGAAACAGGAAAAAGGTAATTAATTAAATATCCACCATCAAACACAGGAAGGGCTGAGACCAAGTCCCAGCCTCCATCTCTCGAACCTGCAAGGAGGCAAAGTTGGGAAAAAAGGAGGGTGTCTCACTGCAACTATGAATGAAAATTCAAAGACAGCAACCATGAATTTTCTTAATCCAGGGTAAGGCAGTAAAAAAAGGGCTTAAAATCATGTCTGATCATTCCTGAAGCCCACTTTTAGGGTGGATAGAAAAATCATCCAAAGTTCTTTGCCAGAGAAAGGATGGAAAGGTGAAAACTGAATGGAAAATGGAAAACCTTCCACATTTTTTATTTTAAATTTTTTTCAGTTGGAGCATTATTACCTCAGCTAGCTAATGTCCACGTGTGTAGCATAATCCCTGCCAGAGGAGGCAAGGGCCGCTGCAGACCTTCCTCCTTGTTTGCCCATGACACCATCCCTGAGCGATGCACGCTGGCTCTCCTAGCTTTCCTGGGGGCCATCTCAGCACCTTGGAGCCTCCCTAGCACAACCCTGTGGTGGTGGACCTTCAGTACCAAATACACACATGGTGATGTGAACGGAGAACCTCTGCCAAGACCAGGAGATGCTCATCTTATGGCACAAAAAGTCCATCACATCCCATGCGGAAAACTCATACAGGATTGCTGGTTCTTTGCTTCCCTCTAAAATACTGTTGGGTGGGTAGCCAGAGCACCCAGCACCTCCATTCAACGGAAAGTCCAGCCTCAGTGTGTGGCTGACTCCCATCACCCAGTCAACTGGATTTAGTCTCAAGCCTTGGGAATGCCCAAGCCTGCCAAGGACTGCTGGTACCTGGTGAAACAGCAAGCCACATGCCTGTCTTTGCAAAGCCCTTCTCAGCAATCACATTTTCAGATCTCCACATTTTCAGGAGAGCTTTCACCACGCAAACACTTGTTGAAGGTCTTGACACCTCTTCTGTTGGTTCCATTCTTTCAAAAGCAAGCAGGCAGCAACAGGCATGGTGGCTCAGGACCTCCAGCATCAGTTTTTGCTCACAGCAAACTATTTCCAGCCCTCTGTTCCCAACATTCAATGTAAAGTGAAATGAAGAACATCTCAGGCTCCTTCATGGGGAGAGGTGGGGCCGAAAAGTGCGTGGTCGAATCATCATGACCACTTTCCTCAGGGAGTAGTAGTCTGTGTCCTTCCATGAGTACCACACAATACCATCTGGCCCCAGGACCTTGCGGTTTTTAATGGAGTATCGGCCACCCTGTGATGCAGAGAAAGGATGGTCAGGCATGGGAAATGCATGGAAGGGTCATCTAGATAGGAGCACTGGGGAACTGACTGCTCTGAACCACTGGAGCGTAACACAAAGAGCTTAATGACAATGTGATGAAAAGAGCATGTCGAGCCACACATTTTTCAAATGGTCCCAATGGAGTTGGCATCCATCTGTCTCACACCACACCACCCACACCACGGGTTTCCTCCATGAGGTCTCAAACCCCAGGTTGCAGATGTGTCTCAATACTTGTGTCTGGCCCATGGCACTGAGAAGGCTGGGCTACCTTGGTGCCCAGCACTCATTTTGTTCCCTCCCTGGAGAGCAGAGGCTGCTTAAACCAGGAAGGACTACTGTGATGTGATGTGAGAACCAACAGCCTCCTCCCAGCCCTACACCTCATGTGCTAACATCTGTATCCTCATCCCTCCACCTTACCTTGTAGTAAACACCGTTGAGGTTGGAGAAAAAACACTGGTGGTACCACCAGCCTCCGTGAGAAATCTCAGCGCAGATGTTCCCCGAGTCAGGTGTGCTGAAGCTCCTCTTGTTGTGGTACCAGGCAAAGGAATCCTCCACTGTCCCACTGAACCCATCCACGTGCAGGCGGTAATAGTTTGCCTCGTCCTCAATGCTGCAAGCAACAGAAATGGAATTATTTAATGGGGAGTGTTTGAGCCTCCTTTCCAAGCTGGATACTGCATTTCCAGTGTGGACACCTAGCAATCATTGATCTGCTCTGGCCAGCCTCCCTGCTATGATTCACCACCTCTAAAAGCCAAAGATGTATTTTTCCCTTCTGTGGGATGTACATGGTTTTGTCATGACTCAGGGTGCTTGTCACAGGGCTGGACTGGGCAGACCGTGACTCTAAAACCACAGTAAAGAACTGCAGCAGCTGTGGCAAGACAGTCCCTCTAATTATACAGCACTGCCTCCTCTCCACGTAACAAGCATCCTGCTCTTGACCTGAGCAAATTAGTAATCTGCCCCTGGGTTAGCAAAAGCTAAAGGTCACTGCCATTGCACACAACATCTGATGAGAAAAGTTGGGATGACTATTCAGAGCACACATTTGCTGGTGGAGGATGCTCTGTGGCACATTCAGGCAATGGGTGGTTTTTTTCCCCAGCAGTTTCAGCAGTTTTGGGATCTACTCAAAGCCTTCAAACTTCAAGAGTCCATAAAGTGTAGTGCTCCCTTGGACATCCTCCCATGGCAGATTACTCCACAGTCACCCACAAGCATTTCCAGTAGCAACAGGGAAGGCGTTCGTCTGGGACAGTCTAGACAGACCTGGTCAACTCTGATTAAGAAAGAATGTGGCTGATATGGTATGTGTAAATAAAACACCAAAGGGCGGGCTATGGACTCTAAAGGACATGTAATATCTGGCCCAGCAAGTAAAAGCCACGTGTAGAGAGGGTGAAACTCCAAATGTGACTCTAAACCAGGGAGATGCTGGAGGACCTGCCCAGCAAAACCACAGGATTCAAAACTGGTTTTTTGACATAGAGCTCAATTTTGGCAGAAGAAATGCCCCTAAACAGCAGGGGACTGTCCATTGTGTCCTACAGCTCCCTTCCCCTGAGGCTGTGGATGTTGGCTATGGCTAGATGACACTGCACATTTACTAGCCCACACCCAGGCTTCAACTCAGAAAAAAAACTGGTGGACAAATCCGGGTGGGGAAGAAAGGATAGGCAGCCTGGGCCCAATCTGAAAAGCTCTGTAGACATTCTGACCTCAGTGGGGTTCCCATGCCTGAAAGTCTCCAGATATTGAATCAGTTACATCTATGAGAACCAGGGAAGGCCATCCCACTTTCTACCTGAAGACCTGGTAGAAGGCATGCTTGTGCTTGTTGTTCCAGTCCTCCAGGTCGATGCGCAGAGAGTAGTCCCCTTGGTTTGTCATCTTGTGGATGTTCTCATTGCCCAGCCAGAACTCACCATTGAGGTCCCCAAAACCCTCCTTGTACTCATTCCAGGTCCGGTTGAAGTCAACTGAACCATCCTGACGCCTCTGGATGACTGTCCATCCCCCACCTGCCAGGAGAGAGATAACGTAAAAAGGGGAGTCTCCACAGAGCATTGAGGGGGTCCCAGACAGACCCCTTAGTGGTGTCACCTCTGATGGTCCACCTGCAGGTCAGCAAGGTGTCTCCTTGTCATGTCTCCTCCCATCAAGTGGCAAAATACAGTGTTGGTTACTGCACGGAGATAAAAAGTGATGCCCATCATAGCTCACGGAAAAGGGCTCCCACCTGTCCCATGCTGGTTCATGACGATGTTCCGCTGTTGAGTGTCCCAGATCATAAGGTGGTTTTACATGAGAGGGAGATGGTAGTTTTCAGGAGGAAAATGTTTTGGGACTGGAACAAACTAGGGATCCTGGAGTTTCGAGGTTATTATGTACTGTTCCTGCAGCACCGTGGAGGCACACAATCTCTCCCAGTATTGTCTCACTGACTCCATCTGCTATTCCATCTGTCCAAATCCTTCTCTCCTCGCTCATTTTATTCCAATATTGTAAGCTTCGGGGAGGGGGGGAGGCAGGGGGGAGACGGGGGACTGGGGCCATCTTTTTATTTGCTGTTTGTACAGCTTGTCACTCTACAGTGTCCAAGATTGTGTTGCTGGTCATGCAGATAATAGTAATGATGTAACAGAGGCCACATTGAACAGCCTGTTTCTTAATGGCTATGTGCATCCCAAAGCTGCAATCGCCTGTAGATCCTCCAACAGAGGAGATGCCTACATGTGAGGAGCTGAACCCCTTCCTCCAGCATGGGACGTGTGGATATGACACATCCATCCAGGCTGGAGCAGATCCATAGGGCAAGGAATTGACAATCCACTACCCCATTTTCTTAACAATTTGCATTATTCTTCCAAAACTCAAGTGTTGCAAACTGATTTTGTTAGTAAGTTTGTGCCTTGGGATGACAGTAGTGCACGCCATACAGATCATTAGACAGCAAGGGTGTGGGAGGTCACCTGCTCCCTCATTTACACTCCAGAATAACTGTGGGAGAGGATCTACCTACCCCCTCCTCAATTCAGCATGGCTACAATGAGAGGTTGCCCACACATAGCCCTCAGCTACCCAGGGATGCTCCAGATACCCCCCAGTGACCAGCTGCTATGCCAGAAGGGCTTCTTTTTCCCTAAGCCCTTTGTCATATCCACTAGTGTGTTGCAGATATCTTGGATGCATGAGGACATCTCAAAGAGCACTAAAAACCTGTATTTAGGCAACTGGATTCTAGCCATAATGTCTGGTTTGAACTATTCGCCCACAGCCCTTCCACAACCAGCAGAGAGGATGAGTCCTCTGTCCCTAGATCTGCTCTTGCTGGCTGTAAAGCAGCCTCAGAATAAATCAGATTTAAGAAACAATTCTCAGGTTAGACCATTCCCACCCAAAACTCAGCTGGAAGATGCTGTAGGTGCCTCCCAGAGTACCTTCAGTATCCATCTCACACAGCACTTCAACAGGCATCCCGCTGACCGAGGGCATGATGCTGTATATCCCAGAGCGCCGGAGCCCGTTGTAGTAAACGGAAGCACAGTCGATGGGGCAGTTCCTGGCGTTCTTCACCTCTGGGCAAGAAAGCAGAGAAACGGCCTTTAGTGCAGAGCATGGAGCCTGCTGAGGCAGCCTCAGCTAGTCCTTAGAGGTTTATGCAGAGGGCAGTTCATCCTGGTTTTAGGTGGGAGAGAAGAGCCACTCTCCCTGTCTCCCTCCATCATCTACCAAAGGGGCTCCTCTGATCTGTCTGCCCTGAGCCGCACGGTGATATCTGAGGTGCCCTGGGGCATCCTGGCTGGCTTTCAGCCATCCTGTGCAGCTCCTTGCATATATCTGCCAGGCTTATGTGGATGCCTCAGATGCTCTGGAGTATTTTGGGTGGCACTAGGTGTCAGCTGAACTGAGATCCTTGTCATACCAGTGGAAAGAGCATGCCGAATTGCTCTTGGTCAACACACTGTTTGCCTCATCATTTTAAATCTCCAGCTCATGTGAGGACACACGCATGCAGACAACCAACGTGAAGCATCCTCAGCTGTGAGCCAAGCCTCCCCAGTGGGATGAATCCCATCTTCAGAAAGGCACAAAGGTAACTCACACAGGCAGCTCCCCTTCCTTTTACACACACAGCTAGACCAGCCTGAAGCACAGCCTGGCCTGAATACCAGACTGGGACACTGGGAGAACCAAGAGCCTGAGGGAGGGAAGAAAGCATGCACGGGAGATGGCCCTTCCATGAGGCACACAAAGGATGAGACCATGGGACTGGAAGATGAAAACTCCTTACAGATGGGAATGTCATTCCAAGGGGAAATGATGGATAAAGAGTTGTAACATCCCAGCCCACCAGCTGGATGGTGTGGTGGCTGGGAAGTCCCCTGCAGGCTGGTGACAGACCAAGGACATCCTTTGAGGCTGACATCAACCGGCAATGCTGCTGCAGGGCAGCATGTGGGAGAAAACAGTTGTGTGCAGCAGGCAGAGGTCAGGGAGAGGCAGCCTGGACCCTGCAAGCATCTGGAACAGTGGGCAGAGCCCAATCCCACCTAAAGACAGTCATCTAAAAGTACGGCATCAAACGTCTGCACTTGGGCTGGCACGCTCCAGGCTGGAGAAGTCACCATCCTGGTCACATCAAGTTACTGAGATTGAACCCCAGCTCTGGTTTGCAGGTGGTGGTCATGGGTGTAGACATGAACTCTGACATGCTGATTTTGCACGGAGCATTTCTTGCTCAGGGCTCAGAGGCACCTGAAGCAGGTACCGATAGAGCTGCTTATGCTACCTCCACCATGAAGTGGATGGCCAGAAGAGCTTTAAATGAGGGCACTGGCAAAGACTTAGACTAGATCGTTCAGAGGAGAAGTAACATGACTTCTCCTGTGACATGCCCTGATGTCACCAGCTTAAATCAGGTCAAGCTTAGTAGGTGAAAGCCATCAGCAGTTCAATTGCGCATTCCACCTGAGTCATCCCATCTAGCCTGCTCCTCGGTGGAGAAAATAGACACTGTCTCTACAAGTCCCTCAATCAGTGTTCACCAAGGGCTGGAAGACTATTCAGAAGTATCGCTTCGTCCTTCTCCAATGCTCCTCCTGGACATCTGCTGTGGGACACAGGACACGGGGCATGGGAACCAGACTGGCACACCTAGTCTTGTCTTCTTGGAGACCACCACCCCCTTGCCACAGACCTGGAGACTCGAACAAGTTGCAAAAGCAACTCAGTTTCCCTTCCAGCACCTCAAGGTTGAGCTTTGAAGATCTTGGCTATGCTGGGCCCCAGTCAAAATGTTTTCATGGCAGTGGCAGAACATTTATTTGGCAGAAAACGGTGGTTTAGTCAAACTGAACCTTGAATTCTTTACTTGAAAGTTCCCATGTTTTCTAAAAACCAAAGAAAAATTTCCAGGGACTAACAGGGAACACAACCAAAAACCTGGCAAAAATCTTAATGCATTTATTAAAAAAAGAGCGTGTGAGAAATAACAGAAAATGGTTGTTTTTCAAAGCTGAAGAGTTGCACCAAAGTCCTAATTTCATGCTGTGAATTTCTGGGGGAAAAAAAAAATATCTAGTTTTTTTGGGATGGAAAAATAGTCCCTGGATCTGGAAGGCAGGCTCACGCTGCTGACTGCAGGTGGGGTGATGGTGGGAACAATGCCAGCCTGTTTGTCAGAGCTGGTCCCTGTGAGCATTTCATACCATCCATGTAGAGAGAATGGAGGCACTGGGGGACAGGACCCTTCCCCTAGGCAGCTTGGAAGCCATTCTCAGAGATGCCCGTTGCTCTGAGGAGCCCTCCTGGCTGCCTCGGTGTCCTGGTTTCAGCTGGGATGGAGTTAATTATCTTCTTAGGAGATAGTACAGTGCTGGGTTTTGGCTCTGATGTGAGAACACTGTTGATAACACGCTGATGGTTTTAGTTGCTGCTGGGTGATGTTTATATCAAGTCAAGGACTTTTCAGTTTCTCAGGCCTTGTTAGT
Source organism: Falco punctatus (assembly GCF_963210335.1). NCBI lineage: Eukaryota > Metazoa > Chordata > Aves > Falconiformes > Falconidae > Falco > Falco punctatus. Next base: position 73,217,337 of record NC_137584.1, on the reverse strand, counting down.
GAAAAGGCTGGAGGGGCAGAAGGGATTGGGAGGGGACACGGGCAGGGCAGCTGGCCTGATGTAGCCACGAGGTATTCCATACCATGGGACAGCATGCCTGGTATAGATCCCTGGGGGGTTGGCTGGGACCCAGGATCGTGGCTGGGCATCGGTCAGCGGGTGGTGAGCGGTTGCATTGTGCATCACTTGTTTATGATTTCTCCTTTTCCCGTTGGATTTTATTCTCTCCCACCACCCTTTCATTATAACTGTTATTGTCATTATTGTTATTACTGCTCTTTCATTTTTGTTCTGTTTCAGTTATTGAATTGTTCTTATCTCCACCCTTGAGCTTTACATTCCTTTCTGATTCTTCTCCTCATCCCTCTGGGCTAGGGGGAAACTACCAGCCCGGGTGCAATCACAACACTTGGAAACACAGCTTGAGTGGGATCAGACTCCTGGCAAACGCCAAAGGGATTTAAAGCAGTTTTCCCACAGCCTTTTCCTTCAGCCCCCCTCGAGAGACGGTGTAAGAGTGAAGCATCCCTCCCCCCACCAACACCAGCAGCTCCTCATCACCTGGATGGTGCATCTCCTCCTGCAGCCTCATCTCAGCAGGGCCGAGGCAGGTGGGATTGCGCCAAGCCCAGTCGGTCAGGACGGAGATATTGTTTATCTGGGCCTGCATGTCATAGAGCAGCGTGGCCTGGATGTGCTGCAGGGTGCTGGCCTCGCTGTACCGATGCTCCAGGTCCTGCACCCGTTGAACCAGGCTGTGGTTCTGGCTGGCTGCCTCCTCGTGCTGTGGGAAGGGAGAAAGGTGGGATGGGGGGGATCCCTGGGGACCGGCACGGAGCCGAGGACATGGCCCCAGGACCCCCTAGGGAAGGGCAGGCAGGGGAGAAAGACGGCAGAGGAACACTCACTGGGCACACCAACTGGGTGCACCAACAGAGACTGAGGATCTCAAGGATGGTGCCTGCACCCTCACGCTCATCGCCAGTCCCGTACCAGCCCCCAGCCAACACGCAAGCCACAGGCAGCTTGATATTCCCAGGCTGTGTGCAGGCAGGGCATGCACAGGCAAACCTAGGGCTGCAGGAGCAGGGCAAGCACGCAGGATTCCTCTCCGAACACCTTTCAGTCTGCAACCTGTTGCAACATGGATGTGGCCACTATGTATTCAGCAATGCCACCACAGCTGGGTTTTCCTTCCAGAAAGTTGTCCAATCTCCCCTTGAACCATTTCATATCTTGTAACATCATAAGGGGCTCCACAGCTTATCAGCACATTGCACGGTGAGCCACTGAGGTGCCGGAGCGTGTCCAGAGAAGGGCAGCGATGCTAGGGAAGGGGCTGGGGCACCAGTCTGATGGGGGAGGGGGGAAGGGGGTTCAGCCTGGAGAGGAGGGGGCTCAGGGGGGACCCGATCGCTCCCTACAGCTGCCTGGGAGGGGGCTGCAGCCAGGGGGGTCGGTCTCTGCTCCCAGGTCACAAGCGACAGGACAAGGGGGAACAGCCTCAGGTTGCACCAGGGCAGGTTTAGGTTGGAGACTGGGAAACATTTCTTCACCGAAAGGGTGTCCAGCACTGGGACAGGCTGCCCAGGGAGGGGGGGAGGCACTGTCCCGGGAGGGATTTAAAAGACATGTAGATGTGGCACTTAGGACCATGGGTTAGTGGTGGGCTTGGTAGTGCTGGGTTAACGGTTGGCAGTGCTGGGTTAACAGTTGGACTTGATGCTCTTAAAATGTTTTTTCCAGCCTAAACAATTCTACGATTCTGTCTCCTGCATTCGTGCTATGCAAGGAGCAGGTGTGATACAGGACACTAGTCCCTTTCATGACACTTTTGCCGCTTGTTTTTAGGACAGCCAGTCCCTGATCCTATATAAAATGTGCATTCAAGCTGCCTGGAGATGCCCACAGATCCTACCAGGAGCTGGGCACACTGAGCCTCACCGGCACACATCCAGCATGCCCCAGATGCAGTCACCGCTCACCTCTCTTGTTCAGTGCTCCCTGTCCATTAGATGGCAGAGCAGGCCTTGAGCAGCACCTCCAAAATCCCACAGCCGCCTGGGAACACCCCTTCCCTCCCCTGGGCAATGCCACAGCTCCACACCGGGCTCCTCAATCCGCCTCCGGGGTCTGGCAATCCCAGACCGCCATCTGCGCCGGAGGGATGCTGGTTCTCCACCAGCACCGCCCTTCCCTGTCCCCTGATGGGGACATCTCTTCCCCTGTCTCCTGCTCAGTGTCACTGCCTCAGGCTCACAAGCCACTCCAAGACCCTCAAAATTTATTTTCTCACCTCCTTGTCCCCGGTGTCAGGGGCAGATCTGGATTTTTAGGTGTCCGTGCAAGTGTGTGGTTTATTACACGTCCCTGGGGACACAGAGGTCTGGCACTTGACTCATCACTACCAGCAAAACTGCTGAGGCTTGGGGATTTCCTTCAGCTGGAAGGGGTTTGCATGCCCAGAGTTTGTTTTCTTCCCTTCCAGCTGCTCCCAGGACCCCACTCGCACCTTGGTCCCCATTCCTGCCAGTACGCATCTCTCAGCTTGCTGTTCCCAGGAGCATCACCACTGCTGGGTTATTGTCCCAATAACTAACGGCAGCTCTATAATATCCTTCCCAATGCTGCTTGAGCATTGCCTGCGTGGTCCTGCTGAAAGCCCATCAAGCCTGTCCATATCTCAAAATCCAGAGCAGCTAGACAGGCAGGGGCAGCAAAGTGGGAATTACGACATGTAACAACACGGTGCTTTCCTTCTCAGGACTGCAGTATCTCTGGCCCTACCATATATCAGCCGTTCCCCCGACCTGCTCTGTGAGCTGTGACTGATACAGGCTTCCTCCAGCTCCCTTCACCCACACATCAGCTCTCCAAGTAAACGCCATGATGCTTTCACCCAGACAGTCCCCTCCTCCACGGCTGATACCTTTTTGTTTTCCTGCTGCTGATTAAAACCAGCACAGCCAGACCACTGTGACAGTGCCTTGAACGCTGCTCCCTTCCCTGCGTCCCTCTGCACTGGTGGGACTGGGTCTGTATTTTGCACCGCGGGGTCCTGCTCTGTGCATGCCCCACTTGTGCAAAGTAATAGGGCTGGAAATGCATGGGGGGGCTGGGTGAAGGGGGTCCTTCTTGCTTCCTAAATTGCACTGAAAGGAGGGAAACATGGCAGGGATGGGGTCAACCCATCTGACCTGATTTGGGTGTCCCTGTTAGCTGGAGGGGAGCTGTGACCTGGAAGGGTCTGTTGCTCTCGCCCAGCTCAGAAAGACATGCTGAGCTCAGAGAGACGTCTCTGCGTGGACAGGCAAGCCCATGCTGAGCTCCCGGAGAAATACTGACAGCAGACCCCAGGGATACCAACCAGCATCAGCCAGCAGCTGATTTGTAAAGATGGATTAAAGGAGCAACAACTCCTCTGTGGGAGGAATGGAGGTGGAGGAGAGCTGCCCAGGCTGACACAGCGGAGAATTCAGTAAAATCCTGAGAGACACGAGGGGATGCAGGAGAAAAGCAGCTTCCCAAGCTGGGCACAGGCATTGGGAAGTAGCCAGACCAGCACAGGGGGAAAATTCCTTACAGGAGAGTCCCAAAGCCGACAGGGAGTGGAGGTGAGCAGCTTAGCAGCTGTTGTCTCTGCTTTGCTCCCTTCACACAGCATGCAGCTTCGCTTCTTGCTTTCCCCCCCACCTCTGGTGCTTGGAGGGTGACAGGACACACTCGTTGCCATCAGCTAAACTCTCCAGGTTTTTATTTCCTTCTTCTTCTGGGCCTCCCATCTCTTTGGTTTTTTAGACTCATGAGGAAAAAAAAAGAGCTTGAAAGACATGGCTGGAGGTCTCCAGCCCGCTCCCCTGCAGAAGAGAGGGCCGGTTTCCGAGCTGGATCTGGCTGTTCAGGACCTTTGCCAGTCGAGGCCTGAAACTCTCTGCAAATGATCTCAAAAGATCTCAGAGGATGTCCCCTTTCTGAGTGCAGCAGTATCTCAGTGGCATAAATGTTACCGGCACTGTCCCCTGGATATGAACCACTTGGAGACACCTAGGTAGGACCTGGAACCTGGCTGCTCCAGGACAGCTGGGTGCCCCCTGTGTCCCTCTGCTCTCCTCATAGGGTAAGGAGCCCAGCAGCACCCCACAGCAGGCACATCTCCTTCAGAGCTGCTCACCTGGACTCTCACTGAGGAGAAACAAGCTCTACCAACTCATCGCATCCTCCAGGAGACAACTGAGGCGTCCTAGCAGCATCTATGTCTGCATTCACTGCTCAGATCTCTATGAGATCAGCTGGATCCCATAGAGACCCTTGCATGGCAAGCATCAGAGTCAGGTAGGAGGAATCCCACCCTTTGCCGCTGCTCCAGAAGCATCCCTGTCCACCAGCTCCTCTCCAGCTGCCAGGCACGGGCTGAAGTGCCAGGGTATGATGTGAGAGCATCTGCTATCTTTCCAAGGATGATTCAGCACCAAAAAATGCCAAATAATGGGGAAAGGGAAAATAAACTAAGCAAAACAATACAGAAATTACCAGGGAGGTGATAAGGGACACAGTAAGGAAGAGCAGAAGCTTCAGCCAATGCCGGTGGGTCAGGAAGGGACCTGCTGGGACATGGCCTCGAGGAGGGGCCACCTGAACCCTGCAGTTGGCTAAGAAGGGGGAAGCATTTTTATAAGAGGTATTACGGGCTTGTGGGACTGTGCAAAACTAATTATAGGATGTTCAGGGGAAAGTCTAAAGGTGGGGAAAGGAGGATGGATGGGATGGGGACTGGGAGTAGGAAAACTGAGAGGTGGGGGAGTTTGAAAGGGCTGGACATGCATAAAGCAGCTGCCAGCCAGTGCCCTTGTCCATCTGAGCTTGATCACTGCAGTCTTTTTTCCTTTCTCATGCAGCCCTTTCCTTAGCTTATTTTTTTCAATGCAATCTCACTATCTCCTATGTGTGAGTGTTGCAGGGTCTATGTGCCTGCAACTAGAGGAACATGAGCCACGGGGCTCACAGGTCTAGGTCAGGGTGTAGATGCATGTGTACATCCATGTCCATATATATGTATACGTGTATGTGCATGTGTACAGGTAAGTGCAAGTGCTTGTATGTGGGGTCTAAACACCAGCAGCTGGAAAGACCTGGGAATGTTTGTATTTCCCTAGTAAGTTTAATTGTGTGTATAACTCGCCAGCAAACTTCAGGCTGGACCAGCTGGCAGGCAGGAGACCAGCAGGGTGAGGAGGCGCAGGTTCTTAGATGCATGGATGTTTGGACTGAGAGCCTGTGCTCCTCATCTAGTTCCCTCGCTGGAAAACCAAGCGTCCTGTTCAAGGCCATCAGCTCAGCTCCTTCTACAGCCACCACCAGGCAACCAGCATCTCCAGAGGGAGATTCCCCTTCCTCTTCTTTCTTACTCAACATGCTCAACATGACCCAGCAATGTGTGCTCAGCCCAGAAAGCCAACAGTACCCTGGGCTGCAGCCAGAGCAGCGTGGCCAGCAGGTCAGTGAGGGGGCTCTGCCCCTCTGCTCCGCTCTGGTGAGACCCCCCTGCAGCGCTGCGTCCGGCTCTGGGGTCCCCAGCACAGGAGAGACACGGAGCTGCTGGAGCGGGGCCAGAGGAGGCCAGGGAGATGCTCAGGGGCTGGAGCAGCTCTGCTGTGGGGACAGGCTGGGAGAGCTGGGGTGGCTCAGCCTGGGGAGGAGAAGGCTGCGGGGAGACCTTAGAGCACCTGCCAGTGCCTAAAGGGGCCGGCAAGAAAGCTGGGGAGGGGCTTTGGGCAAGGGCAGGTGGCGATGGGACACGGGGGAATGGCTTTACATGAGAGAGGGGAGATGGAGATGAGAGATGAGGAAGAAATTCTTCCCTGTGAGGGCGGCGAGGCGCTGGCCCAGGCTGCCCAGAGCAGCTGTGGGTGCCCCATCCCTGGCAGGGCTCAAGGCCAGGCTGGACGGGGCTGGGGGCAGCCTGGGCTGGGGGGAGGGGTCCCTGCCCGTGGCAGGGGGTGGGACTAGATGACCTTTGAAGGTCCCTTCCCACCCAAACCATTCTGTGATTCTATGACTCTGAAGAGACCCTGCACAAATGCCATAGAGCAAATACCTCGCCTTTAGATGGGTCCTTTCAGAGTCCGGAAATGAAAAATGGATTAAGAGCATGAAGACTGCAGGGAAATATTTAGTGTGTGACTATCCATCTCCCTCCTGGGCTCCGAGCTGGAGAGGTCAGTGGAAGAGCTGTACCTTCAGGTAGCACAGAAGTGTGTTTTGGGGCCAGTGTAGGGAGCTGGGATCAGGGAAGGACAGATTAAATAGTCTTAAGGGACAAAATGTCACCAGGGCATCCATGTAGGTAGTTGGGAGACCAAAGACCTATTGCACCAGCATGTCCCAGTACAAGTGCAAGGAGAAAATGGGAGAGGAGCAGTAGAAAGCAGGTGAGTGGGGACAGGGGCCAACATGGGAGGAGTAACCTGGGGCGTGGGGCACCGAGTGGGTCTGCTGAGCACGAGCATCCATCCTGACTCACATGTCTCCCTCCCTTCCTCCATCGCACCAGGAACAGCTCGATTCCTCGGAGGCACCCACAGCACAGCCACCTTCCCAACAGCACGGCCACCCAGCACTTATGGCCTTGGGGCTGCCCAAACCAGGCTTTCCAAACAGGGAACCCAAAGGCAAGGATGAAAGGAAGGCAAATAGAGAATAAATCACCCCCAGAGCCCAACTGTATCAGATCTCATCTCCACCAAGAACAAAGACGAGGGTGCTGTTCACCCGGCAGTCTCAGGGCTCTTGTATCTGACACCAGTACGTTGCTGCTGGTTCTTCTGCACATCTCATCTGCAGCCCAGTGAGACATCTTAGCTGGGACACAACTCGTATGGCCAGCAAAACCACACCATGCTCCCTCCTTTTTCCTGGCTACAACCCTGTGCAAGCACCGACACTGAGGGCCAAGCCAGGTGTTTACCAGGCAAAACCATGGGGCAGTGCCAAACATCTGAGAACTTCAGAAGTGCCAAAGATGGAAAAAATATATTGGCATGAAGCTTCAGGCTGTGGGGCTGGTGAATTGAGCCAGGGTGGAATGGACACCAGAAAGGAGGTGGCAGGAAGGGTGCTATGGGCTGGAGGTCAGGGCTTCTGCTCTGCTGTGGCCACCAGAGATGTGGTCCTTCACCAGCCACCCAAAACTCCAGTCTGGGATCCTGCTATGGGCAATGGGATGGATCAGCAATGCCTCCTAGGCAGGATGAAAGGTGGAGGAGATAGTACAGATAAAGCACTGAAGGCTTTATGGCTAATGTTAAGAAAGATCAGCCCTGGGAGGCTCCTGAGCCGTCACAGTAGGAGCAGCTGGGGTTTAATGGATATCCTAGCCCATGGACAGAACAACACCGCATGCTTCACTGGATGTCCTCCCCCTGCAAGCTGCTGGGAGCTGGAAGGGACCATGGGGAGGGGGCACCTGTACAGAAGAGATCTGCGAAGAGCGGCCCTTTACCTGGAGCTCAAGGGCTTTGATGTGATGCCGGTGGTTCCTCAGCTCCTCCTGTAGCTCTGAAATCAGCTCCCGCAGCTCCAGGACCTGCTGCTTGCGCTCCTCATTCTCATGGAGCCAGTAGGACACCTCATCGGTGCAACGGAACATGTCTGGGCATCGCTGCTCGTCCCCCTGTGGCAGCGTGGCCACGATCTTACAGCGGCCGTTGGGCAGCACCTGGTTGCTGTACTCCCCGCACTGGATCAGGCCCGTGCCCTCCTGGGGACCCTCGTGGTCTCTGTAGGCTGCAGGCAGGGATTTCTGCAGCGAGGGGCTGCTCAGCGTGGCCACAAGGATGAGGGAGAGCAAACCTGCCCTGGCGGAGCCAGTGCTGGGGCAGACCTCCATGGGGCCAGGGAGGATGGTCCGTGGGGATAACCCCGTGCGTCTCATCATAAAACACCACTGGGGAGGAAGGTGGCAGTCCCCAGGGCTCAACACCAGGTCTTCTCCCCAGAGCTAGTGGGTGAGGCTGCAGCTATACAGGAACAGAGCATTCATAGGGATCCCAGGGCTCCTGGCAAGGGGGTCACTGCAGACCAGGGACTTGCCTGTCCCCATAGAGCATCCTCCCTGGTGTCACCTGGTGGCCACCAAGCTGGAATCACCTCCGGTGGGAGCTCCTCTGTTCTCCTGGCCAGGCTCCACTGGCTTTGTGGGCTGTGTTTCCTCTCCTGCAGAGCTGCCGGTTGGCTTGGAGGCTGCTGAGTTCTGGCCAGGGGTGGTCAGCCCCCCGGGCAGAGCTTGCTGCCCATGCAGGACCGTGTGGGGGAAGGAGCTGGCTCCCCTGCATGGGGCATCCTGCTACGTCGTCACTCCCTGCAATGGGAACCAGAGCAAGGAGATGGGTGATGGAGAGGAAGGATTAAACAACCAACGCTTCCCACCTGTAGCAGACTGACTGGCCCCCCCACCTTCCTTGGCCCACCCCAGCTGTCCCCATGGCCTGGGGATGCAGGGCACAGATTTAGGGCTCTCTCCATGTTCCTCTGTATGGCTTTTTCTTGGCAGATGTAACTATGGAGTTATCAAGTGAACGGTGGCCATCTACGTGGGGAGCGCAGCCCACCAGCCCGCCCTTGGGCAGAGTTAGACCACCAACCCATCTCTGGGGCACTCCGGATGGACCCTGACTGTAGGTTGAGGTCCAGAGAGGCCTAAGGTCCAAGTGGGGATGGAGGGCTAAGGTCCAAGGTGGTCTGGCCACCAACCATGTGAGACAAATATGTGACTTGGTCCCTTTTATCCAGAGGAATCAGGCTCCCCTTGCAGCCAGAGCTGCTGTCTGATCCCTGTCCAACACTGGGGCTCCCAGCCATGGCATCAAACCCTGGGTCTGCTCCCAGGTTTTCTCCTGACCAAAAGCCATCCCTGTCCCACTCTGGTGAGGATGGGGAACTGGGAGGGATGCCACGGCTCCCCAGCATCACCCCGCCTCCCAGCAAGCAGCACCCTAGTTCCTGACGTACCTTCAAAAGTCCTGGCCAGGCTCTCCGGCGGTGAGAGCAGAGAGCAGCGAGCACCAACTGGCCACGGGGAGCAGAGTGTGATTTAGGGGACACTGAATGCTTATTCCCCCTGATCCTATCACTGCACTATAAATAGGGCCAAGAAAGCCACCAGTCTCAGACGACACACGGGAGGGAGGAGCACAGGTCCCAGTGTGACCTTATCAGTTTACAGGGATTAAGTTGGTGCCTTGGCAGGAAGGCATGGCTCCCCCTTACTCAGAACCCCCTGCCCCACTCTGGGGATGAGTTTTGGGGAGAGGGCAAGTTCATCCAGTGTGCAGCGACCTGTTCCATCCCAGCAGTTTCAGAAGGGGAAGCTTCTCAACCTGGCCATGGACAGGGGTTTGGGGCAGGCAACAGCTGTCATTTGTTTTATTCACCAGCCCAGGGCTTCCTCTGTGCTTTTTCAAGTGAGTAATGCCAACGGCTTGCTTAATTACATATGCTAATCATTCAGCCACAGGAATGCAAGCTGAAACCAGAGACGTCCATATTAGACAAAACCATCAGCTGTTGGGTTTTCTTCCCTTAATGTGAAGAGTTTTCAGAGATGCTGCCAGAATGAGTCCCACAAAGGAGATACTCAAACTAGCTCAGATGGTCTCCAGAAACAGAGGAACTGCCCGGAGAAGAGGAGCTTTGTTAGCAAACATCAGCTCAGGTGGTTTGGAGAGGCATTGGACCTCATAGGTCCTCCAGAAGCTATCCCAGATGGCCACATGAGTGTCCTTTGGAGGACATGTCACCTCCATGGGCAGGACCCTCCTGCATCACTGGTGACCCCCAACAAGCCTGGAAGGAGGCTGTGGGTCCACACGTGATAAGGGAAGGATACAGCTTGCATGACACCTGAGCATCCAGCCTTGTACGGAATCATAAAAACTCTGAATGGTTTGGGAGGGGAAGGGACCTTAAAGACCGTCCAGTTCCCACCCCCCACCACAGGCAGGGACCCCTCCCCCCAGCCCAGGCTGCCCCCAGCCCCGTCCAGCCTGGCCTTGAGCCCTGCCAGGGATGGGGCACCCACAGCTGCTCTGGGCAGCCTGGGCCAGCGCCTCGCTGCCCTCACAGGGAAGAATTTCTTCCTCTTATCTAATCCCCATACCATGGTGGGGTCATGTCCTGCCCTGCCCTCCCCGCAGCCAGATCCATCCCAGCAGATCCAGTGCCTCTTCCCCTGGGAAGGATGAAATTTGAGTTTAGCTCTAGGGTTAAGCAGAAGAACTAAAAGCCCAACCAGATCACCATCCCACAGCCAGCTCCCAACTTTGCTTCCAGCTTGTAAAACTGTTGGGCAAAGGGGTTTTACTGGTTTTCTTTGTCTTTGCAGGGAGTTGGTCAGGGCAGAGCAGGGGGATGTGCTGCCCCTGATTCCTGCCAGCTCAGGACACGGTGCTGTGCCCCTGGGCTGATTCCTGCATCTTCAGCACAGCAGGCATCTCTGTGTCTGTATCCACCACCCAGGCTGTCTTGGAGAAGAGGGGACCCAGCAGCAGCTCTCCTGTGCAAGCAGAGCCTGCCCCAAGCTCATGCACACTAATGAACAGCCCAGGGAGGGAGCAGATCACCCCAGCTCCCCCCAGCCTGGAGAACCTCCTGAGAACACCTCGTTTTGCTGGGGCAGGGACCCAGATCGCTCTAAAAATCACAATTCTGCATGCACGCTGCCTCCAGCCAAGCTGTCCTCTGCTCTTGTTCAAGTGTGGTTGCACGTGGCTTCAGCAGACACTTGTGGGAGAGAAAAATGAGGCTGAAACATCCTCCCTGGAGCTTGCAAAAGCTGGACCAGTCCAGCAGGCAGTCAGCCTGGACAGTAATGCCGGATAAAACAGCGGGGAGAGGGACCGTGAGATCAGTCTGCAAAGCTCTGCCATGGGGGACAGTGCTGTGTGAGGGGACACCAGGGGCAGAGGATGGGAAAACAGAGCTGGGGGCAAGGGTGAGACAGAAAAGGGTCATTGCAGGGACAGGAGGAGTTGCAGTCCATTTGGATGTGACGGATGTGAAGACCTTTTGGTGCTGAAACTACTCCTTGGGCTGGATCCCACCACTGCACCAGCAAACCCCACTCCACCACCACAAGAGCTGTTCCTCTGGGCAGACACAGACGTTTACCCTCCAGGCTCATCCAGACCCATGCTATGGCCAGTGGAGAGAAAAAGGGTGCGATGGTAGATAACAAAATGATAAGATGAATTGTACCCCACAGATGGCTCTTTATGGGGCAGTACACGGGAGGGGGTGTATCGGGGAAGGGGGGGAAGGGGAAAATCTTGCTTTTGAATCCTAGCCAAGAGCTCCTCCAGCGCGATTAGCTAAAGACCAGCTTTCTCTTATTGCACACGAGTGGATAGATATTTAACATGCTTGTCCATAATGAAATCCATTATCCTCGTCTTTCGCAGAGGCTCTACAGTCCTGGTTCTCCCTTTTCATGACTGTAGGTGGTGGGGGAGAGGAGGTGGAGGAGGGATGGAGCCAGGTACAGCCAGGCCCTTTGTGTGGCCACTCAGGAGGCACTCTCCCCATAAATGTTTGGGCTCCTAAATGGATCTGACCTCCCCTCCACCAGCCCCTTTCCCTTTCATTTTCTTTTCCTCATTATTCTTGGAAAAAAAAACCCCAACAAAACCACAACCCCACAACCCCTGTCCGGATCATTAGCGTCAGAGGCGGAGACAGGCGCTGAGAGCCACATGGAAGAGGCGAACATACATTTCGTTCAATGCCCCTCAAGTGGCGTTTTGCTCAAGGCTACTCCTTCACAAAGGGAGATGTGAAGAATGGTCCCCACTGGCAGCTTGCCACCAGCTGCCCTGACAGGGCTCGATGCAAAGCTGCCTCTTCAGGGAGACAAAGTGCAGCCATTTCTTCTGCCTTCAATTGATGTCTGAGTTGTTTGGGGAGCATTTAGTGAGGAGGGGAAAGGGGAGGGGGCGGAAATTCAGTGGGAGAGCCTGGGCAATGCTAATAGACATAACAGCTCTGAAAGACCCAAGGTTGAGTGCTTGGTGTTTGGTCTGCCCATCTTTGGCATCCTTCCCTGCTGTCTGGGGGGATATCATCTGTGACTCCTCCAGCGGTCAGGGATTAATGGAAGCCAACATCAGTTGGCCCGGGTACCCCTCAGCCAACTCTTTTCCAAGTCATAGATTCCAATCACACCCCCTTGCCAGATTTCAAGCATCCCAGTGAGTAGTTGTTGCTGAGCATCCATTTCCCCAACGTGCTGTGGAGAGCAGAACCGTGAAGCCTGTGCCACCTCCATGGTTCCCTGCCATGAGCACGTCTTCTTCTGCTTCCTTCTAAATGCAGGAGCACACATTTCCATGGGCATGCAACTTCTTGTCTTCCCATTGCCTCCCAAATCCCACTCCGTCTGCTCCCCTCCCTAGCTTCTGGAGGTAACAGGGTCCCCACCGCAATTATCCAGGTGCTGCAGCCTCTCCTCGAGCCTTCAATGGCTCACATGCCCTCAGTGTGTAAACAAGTCACTGGCTCTTGCATCGTCTCTCTTTGAGGGAGAAATGTCCAAAAAATGCAATCCTTTTTTTCCATTTTCTCATTCCTGCCCAATGGAGTGAAGAGACCTCCCAGGTGTCCCTGGATAGCTCTTCATCCCTGACCTTGCCTTGGCCTCCTGGAGGAAAAGACAAACTAACCCAACTCTACCCACCCCACTGATTTAGGATTGCAATGACCTGAAGTAGCTCCCACCACTAACGCCAATAACCAGTGATTTGCTATAAATAATCAGCAGTAAGAGGCAGTTCAGAGATTCCTGAAGACCAGGGAACCCCCAAATCAGACTAAACTTCAATGCTGCTCCACTGCTCATGGTCATGCTCCACAAATATCAGCAAAAACCATACCCTGAGGTACAGGTACCATGGGTTTCCAAGCCTCACACTCTTCACCATCCCCAAGCCCTGCATGGAAACCCACCCTGGGTAAGCCTTGTCCCGGGTAAGCCCTGCCTGGGGAGGGTAAGGGGGGGCTGGGCACATCAGATGGAGATTTAGTGTCCAGCTGGAGCTGGGAAGCTGCTTGTGGTCAGTAAGGCACTGCAGGTCTCAGGGCTGCTTTGGGATCCTGCAGGGATCCGGCTCTGCCTCGGAGGCTTTGCTAAGCGCCTTCACCCTTAATCCTCCCCAAGAGCACCGGCCCTGGGCAGAGGCAGCATCTTGAAGGGGCAAGTGATGCTGTTCACAGCCCTTGGGGCTGCTCCTCTTTTGGCTCCCTGCAGCCTCCCAGATCCCCCTCCCATCCTCTCTTCCCTCCTGCAATTTCAACGTGTCATTTAAAGAGGGTTGAAGTTGCAGAAAGGAGGAAAACAGGACACGGCTGAGTGTCGGTAGGGCTGGGTGCAGTTCTCCTCCCATCGCACCCCGAAACACAAGGTGAGCTCTGGGTTGCAGGAATGAAGTCCCTGCTGGGTTCCTAAACCCTGCCGAAAGCCGGCTCCCCTCCTAAGAAGCTGTAATCCCTCTTAGGGGAGCAGGCAATAATCAGGGATTTGGCTCTGGGTGTGCAAAAGTGTGTGTGCACAGCATGTGCCTGTGTCTGCGCGTGTGTAACTGGCTCAAAAAGCAGAGAAAGGCAGCGCCAAGTAGGACAGAAAATGCTGAACTGGACAGTTTTGGGCTCCTGACCCCACTGCTCCTGTTGGCCCAAGGATGGCTCTGCCTGGGGCTCACCCCCCGGGCCAGGTGCATACCTGTGCCAGGCTGGAGGGGGTGATCCACATCTGGTGCCAGTCCCGGAGGGAGGGCAAGATTTGTCCTCAGCACTTTTAGCCAGCTGAAAGTCAGGCAGCCCCTCCCAGCCCACGGTCTGGGCTGGCTCTTCTGTCACCAAAGAAGGAACCACATCCTTGCAGGAGCTGTGTGTCCTTGGATGGGTGGCGGGGACCCGATGAGCTTCTCTGGGCAGGAGGGCTGCCCCTCTGTGGGGACAGAACACTCCCTGTAGAGGTGCGTGGCTGCGCCCCTACCCTGGCCACAGATATGCAGGACAATTTCCAAACCCAGGAGCTGAAATGAGATTAGTTCAGTCTAAAAGCAAGGTGCAATACTTGCTCACCGTTCTTTTTGTTACCAGCAGCTGTAATTGAGTGAGAGGTGCACCTCAGGGAGGGTTTCCCATGCAATGTGTTGCCTCGCCCCCAACAGCCACTTGCATGGCCAGCTGGAGAGGCATTGCTCTCTTCTTGCCCTCCCTGGCTGCTCTGAGCAGTTTCAAAACAGTCTACAACCAAGAGAGCTCAGCCTTTGCAGAGAAAACGGACTTATTCCTACCCAAACCATAATTCCCTGCTTGGAGTTACAGCCCCAAAGCCCTTGTGACCATCCTGCTGCTCCTACAGCACGCTCGCTCTGCGACATCCACGTCTTTCCTGTACCGAGGATGCTCAGGGGTATTTTTGATTTCCTGCATTTCCAAGAAAAAACTCAACTGCATTTCCCTCAAAAACTCTTAAGGAAGGAGATATAAATTGCAATGGATGGGGGTCAGGACCCTTAGCTTCTGCATTGTAGCTCTGTGCTTGCAGGAATGCTGAATGGGGGGAATGGATGGCGTTGTGAGCCCTGGTGATGCCGTGTGATGCCTGATCTGGCACACATGAGAAAACCAGGTGCACTGGAGAAAGGTCACAGGAGTATTTGCCTGTTCACTGCTGGCCAAGGAGGTTGGTGCTGGGGGGAAAAAACAGGGCAAATTAAACCCCTAATATGCTAGGCTCATCTGCCAGAAGATCAGCAGCTGCAGCTGACAGCCTTTTCTGAGCCATCTTGGTTGTCACTAGGAAATGCCATCACCTTGAACCCTTGGAGAGATCCAGGAGGAAAGACCGGCATAACAGGAATAAAGCCTCAGCCCTTCAAACAGTTCAGGTCAGGTCAGTTGCGACAGCCAAGATGAGCCTGACTCCAACTGGTCCAACAAAGGCATGGAAAATCAAGCTGCAAACTCCTGTCTTAATTTCTAAAGGGAACAAGACAGAGCTGCAGGACAGGGCTTCCCGGAAAGGATTTGGGCAGTTGGAATGAATTTTCTGGAAAAAATCACAATGAGAGAGGCTAGGAAATTCTGGAGGTGCCAGAACATGTTGACATTTTCCAGCCTATCAATATTTGGGGAAATTCAGCCACAACAGGGGATAAATGTGCTAAAAATGTGCTCAAAGACTGAGGTACAAGCCAACACCTTTCCTAGAGAGAAAAATCTGTGGCCTGAGCTGCAAATTCCAAATTACAAGCTGGCTTTTGAAGGAAACTTTGAGGAAGGAAATGCCCTTACCTGCTTTTCCAGGCTGCCTTGCTACAACATCTTTTGGGGTCATGCACACTGCTTCCCATGTGCAGGCAACCTTTCTCCCCCTGTTTTTGGCTCTGCTCAAAATGTTACATCTTCACCAAGACCAGACACTGCCTGGCAGCATCCCTAGACATTACATCATGGCCACCCAGACCCTTTTCACTTCAGACAGGCTCCCCAAGGCTCTGGGTCCCCATCATACCCTGCTTGGTGCAAAACTGCTGCCACACACCCTGTCCTGGTGCAAGATGTGCAGCTGGTACCCACCAGAGCATCATTTCTGAGGGAGATCAGGGTCATGAAAGAGGATCAGGAGCTGCTAAGCAAGGCAAGCATCCTTTCAAGCACTTGTGCCATTGGAAATGCTGCTCCTGTAATTAAAAGTGAGGCATTTCTTCACAGAGCAGGGAGATGGTCTGTGCAGTTGCCAGCTGAGTGATGCTGTAGGTGCTGAAAGTCGATTGGCTTCAAGGGAACACTGGAAAAGATTGTGAAAAAGAAACCCATGGAGGGTTATTAAACACCACGACCCACAGATTGCTCTGGGCAGGCGCTGCTTATCAGCCTCCCCTCCTAACCAGCACAAGTTGCTGCAGTGAAGATGTGTCCTTCACCACGAATTCAAGAGCAGCAGAAACAAATATCAGGAAAAAGATAACACCAGAAAAAACCTACAAGCATAAATAGCAGTAGTCATCCCAGAAAACACCTACAAGCAAAATTACCAGAGTGACATCATCCAGATCCTCAAATGCTTTTGTCTGTTCCTAGGGAAGTGCCCAGTTTCAGTTCAAAACAGAGAGAATCAGGCACAATTAACAGGTTTTAGCACATAAATAGTGCTGTGGTAAAGGCACTGGCATCAGTAAGTTCAGACAGAGCAGCAATGAGTACCGTGAGTTCACATGCCACACAGTCATTTTGTTTTTCCTTTTTTTTGGTCTGATCCTGCTTTTATTAAAGTCAGTAGGAAAATCATTTGACCCCAGCAGACAGGAAAACAACTCCCCTCTCTGCAATAAAACTCATGTGTGCCACATCCCAGCCAAAAAAAAAAAAAAGGAATTTTTTTCTACCAGAGGCTACCCTGGGCTGCTCATGCTGAGGAGCTCAGCATCTTCACATGAACTTTAACCTGGTCCCACGTGCCTGCTCCGCTGAGGACAGCGGGGGGATTCCCAGTCCCTAACTTCAGAGCTGTTCTTGCTCCTACAGAGAGGCTACAACCAAGTGTCAGCATTTTCCTCCAAGAGCAAGGTGCACGGCTTGCATTTCACAGCCTGCCGCAGGCACAAGGAAGGCATGAGGGGGCTTGGAAGGTCCCCCTTCATCAAAGCCAGCTGGAAACCAGTGCTCCGGGTGTGCACAGGTGTGATCACCTCCATTTATCCACCCAAAAAGGCTCTAATCCTATGGGTCATCTGCCAGTCTCTGGCTCCAAGGCTCAGATTTACCATCAGTAAGTCTATTCTGTCTTGAAAATCTCCAAGCGGTGGAGATAGATAGTTTTATGGTGGTGATCCAACTGTCTTTTCATCTGGATGTCTCCTAGGTCCCTGCAGTTTTATGGTGGTGATCCAACTGTCTTTTCATCTGGATGTCTCCTAGGTCCCTGCTTGCCATACCCTCCACAAGTCCTTCATGCAACTGCCTTGCGGATCCATCCTCATCCCGTTTCACCAAGCACGAGATGAAGATGGTTCGGATGGAGCAGGCTCCTCAGCGCTACGCCCCACTCCACCAGGGCAGGAGCAGAAGTGGGTGTGGAGCCCAGGAAACCTGCTCAAACAGAGAACAGGTCAACTGTCTGCAAAACACCACAGGAAATCTGCCCTGAGATAACGGGGAGAGGGACTGACTCAGCACCCAACGGAACGTGGCTGTGCTGGGGGGACGTGGGTCCTCGGACAGACCCACGCAGACATCACAAGATTTTTGCAGGCCCTGTAGCACCTCTCAGCTCCGTGACGCTGGTGTTTGTTTACAGCCCAGCAGGATGGCTGCCCCATGTCCCGTGCCATTTGAGCACAGCCGTGACATTCGCAGCCAGCCCCAGATCTCATTCACACCCAGGTGCAACCTGCTCTCCAAATTAAAACGGAAAAGGCCAGAAATCACGCGGCTAATGAGCCCGTTCACCCATGGATGCCTCACTCCCACGTCCAGCCCTGCCAGGAAAGGGCTGCCTGTCCCGAGCGTGTGGCTCTTAAGGGAACAACGTCATGATGAACCCACCAGATCTCTTTCAAGGCACCCCTAAAGTGAGGTCGTCGGTTTGGGGTGAGGGCAGGTTGCTGGAGCAGAGCCCTGGGGGCATGCCTTGCTGGTGGCCATGCTCAGAGCCAGGCACTGGGAGATGTAAGCACGTGTGCAGTGTAATGATGGTCCTGGATGGTCTTCAGGTCTCCCCTGTTCAGGGAGAAGAAAGAAGAGGTTCCCCCTAATGGGATTTCGTCCGTGCTGGAGAGTCCTTTTCTTGTCGTCTTGGCTTCCCACCACTCCAATTGATCTGCCTGAGAGTCGGCTGGATCCATTAATCATTTACACACTGGAGTCTCTTTGGAAAAAAAAATAAAATAAAATAAGCTCTGTAACAAAATATAATTAGTACCCTACTGTCACACTGGGAAACATCCCTGTGCTGGGAGGGGGAGCCAGTCACTCCAGCACCCCAGTTGCAGGGGTGGCATTCCTGCATCCTTCCAGAAGTGCTGGGGCACCAACGTCCCTGGAAGATGCCACGCTCCCTGGCACTGGGAGCAGGGAGGCTTAGCTCCGGCAGCGGTCGTATCCAGGAGGGAGGACTGAAAGCACCAGCTGAGAGGCCAGTGAGCAGGAAGCATCGGGCACGAGCTGCTGAAGCTGCAGCAGAGGATGCTTCACCTCAGCCCCTCACCTGCAGCCGGTCAGCTCAGTGAGGTTTCCTAAATAGATTTCACATCTTCCTTATAAACATAAACGGCACAGATTGGCTTAACGAAGATGGAAGGGCCTTTAAAGTGGGAATCATAGCTCCAGTCTGGGCCATAAAGTATCTTAGAATAGCTCTCTGTCACGGAAAAATATTGCACATTGGGGAATCCGTCAGGGAGGACGGAGGCAGCTGACGCAGTTGTGGGCGCTGCAAGGAGATGGGGGTGGTTTGGGGATGGAGTTGGGGACGACAGGGGTCTGCAGAAGGTGTGAATCAAACTGAAATGCTACAGAGGCTATTCCTCAAACCGCTGGTCCTTTGCCTCTTTAGTAACCTGCTATGGAGGGTTTCATCCTGTCCCAGCATACCTGGGGGGGAATCTGTTACACCCCAACATCCTTTGGCAAGGAGCTACATAGGTCTGCAGCTGCTGAAGGGCAAACCATCCACTTTTTGTTTATTCCCAGTCTCTTCTCTGGCTTCTGGAAAGAGAGGAGGATCTCCAGAGGAAACGTCTCCGGGATGGAACATCGCCAGCCTGAAGGAGATGTCTGGATCAAGTGGCTCAACCACACTCTGAGTCCCTCCATCCCCAGTGTCCTGCTTATTGGCTGCTCTCCCAGGGAAGTTGCCTTTGGGGTGGCTTTTCCCTACAGAGGACTGTGTTGAGTTAAATAGGAGCAAATCCTTTGCCCACCCAAGGCAAGACCATGTCTGCTGGTCAGACCACAGGCAAACCTCCATGAGTGGCTTTGTTGTGCCCTGCAGTTTGTCTTCTCCTAAGCATTGCAAATCAAAAACTGTGCTTCATACCAGCTGGCAGGAGGAATGCTCACAGCCCATATCTAGCTCTTGCTTGAGTCCAGACCAAACAGAAAACATTGTTCGGTGCCCCAGGAGGGTGGTTCAGCCTTGAAGGGCCACCTTGGCATTGCATCCTGGGGATGGAAAACCCTGATGCAGATGTGTTTCTTCACCTGGGTAAGCCCAGAGTTGGAAAACAAAACAAAAAAAGACATTAAAATCTTAAAATCATCCCCTGGTCTTGATGCACAGCTGAGGATCAGTGCCATCACCCTGGGATGCTTGTGGAGAGCAGCCAGCAGAGGTGCTGAGCAAGGTCAGCGGCAAATCTGCCTCAAGCATATGAGACGTGGGGTGTAAAAGGCTATGCAAACCTTGATGAACCAGCTCTGAACACTATTCTGCTGCTGTTAAACCTCCCACACAGGGCCTGGCAGGGTTCCGGGATGTGCTTTTACCCCAGATCACCCGAGGGCAAAGCCACAGCCATCTGCAGAGGTGGTTTGCACGTCACCACCTTCTTTTGGGTGGAAAGAGAGTTGAGCACTCCAGGCATGAGCCAGCCGACTGGGAGGGCTGGAAACCTGGCACCAGATGAGTTTCCCCATCGCTCCAACCCCCTGGGAGCCCCATCACCCCCGAGCTCCTTCCAGGCTTGTCCCAAGGTGCTACCCTGCACTGAACACATTGTAGAGGACGGAGCATCCCTCTTGCTCACCCATGCAAGGCTTGGCTAAGGTTCATGAAGAGGCCTCCTGGAAGCCACCACTGCTCTGACATACAGAGTAGCCAAGGTTAATCCTATAGGCAGTACAAGTTCTACTGGGCTTTGGGCTGCTGTGCAATATGGGAAGTGTCTGGAGCCGAAGCTGGTCCAGCTTGAGTGGAATGGAGAGGCTGGGGTTTGATGGACACAGAAAGGGGGCGGTGAGCCTGGCCAAGCCACGTAACCCTCTCCACGCTCTGGAAAAGCCACCCCTAGGCTGGAAAATGCTCTCTCACTACTTTTGCACCCAAAGCCAGTGGCTGCAGGACTTGCTGGCCCATCAGACAGCACTGCCTGCTGCCTGCACCCACCCTGCCCAGGCTGAGGAGCCGCTGCTGTCCTGAGAGGTTTGCTTTAAACCAAATCCCTTTTTATCCCATGGAAAGACAACCCCAAATCCTCAGCACCCATCGGAGCACGAAGCCCTCCCACGCCTGAGCCCAGGGAGTGATGGATGCTGCTGTCCGGCATGCCAGTAATAAACAACCCATGCCAAATCCCCCACCGCCTGTGCCTGCCGGTACCTGGTGAAGGACTTTCCATCCAACCCCCCCAGCTCCAAAGCAAATGCAATTAGCAGCATCACCCAGAAAACTTTTCTGGCTGTGGTTCACAGAAAGATGTTAATCCCTCCATCCGCCACGGGGCCGGATCCCAGTGAATGCCTGTCGCTTGCTCATCTTTTGTTCAGTACCTGGAATGGTCCCCCCTCTGCCCCCCCCTTCCCTCCAGCAGATGCAGCGGATGCGATCATCGTGGGGGGATATAAAAAGCCACCGGGACCAGTGGCCAAGTGGCAGATGCTCTCCTGGAGTGTGCGGGAGAGGGGGACAGAGGGCGTGCGGTGGCAGCGCTCGAGCTCCCACCCCAGCCACAGGTAAGCCCCCCAAACCCAGTCCCCCAGCCCTGTGGGTCTACCCAGTGTGTGTTGGGGGTGCTTGGGGAGAAAGAAAGTTTGGGATTGATGGATGGTGGGGACCAGTCACCGCCGGGGGTGACACGCTGCGATGGATGGCTGCTGAGTAAGGATTTCCCAGCCAGGGAATACGGGCAATAAAACACACCCTTCCCTCCCTGCCCCGGCTTATCGCCCTCTCGCCTCCGTTTATTGCTGGGTTTATTTGCATTATGGCATGTTAATGTGTTACAGAGGTGCTGCCCGCTGCCACCCCAGACTCTCAGTGCTGCTGTGTTGGGGAATCCCTGGTGGCAACAATTCAGGAAGGCAGAATTTAGTTTAGATTTGATCTGCCTCGCTGTTTAATTCTGCCTTCCCGAACTGCTATTTGCTGTCATAACTATCAGGGTCTTTTTCTCTCTGCCGAAGAAAGTCCCCCTCCATCC
Organism: Falco punctatus; assembly: GCF_963210335.1. Classification (NCBI taxonomy): domain Eukaryota; kingdom Metazoa; phylum Chordata; class Aves; order Falconiformes; family Falconidae; genus Falco; species Falco punctatus. Next base: position 73,196,143 of record NC_137584.1, on the reverse strand, counting down.
AGGCTTGAGCTGGCAGCTCTGGAAAGGGTCAGCTCTCCCCTCCAGCCACACGTTTGGGCCAAAATTGAGGTTTTTGTCCATTTTCTTTCAATGTGGGATGGGGGTTTCCTCCCATAGAGCTTCCGCAGCATGGGGGAAGGTGAGACGTGTGAGTCCACACTGAGTTAAATACAGCTGCTTGGAAAGAGTTGGGGTTTGCAGAGGGAAAGCAACCCGGGCAACCCTTGGGGACCCTAGAACCAGGTCCCATGGGTGTCTGGGAACCGACCCCAACCTCATCCTTGGTGGCAGAGCAGCAACAGCCGCTTGAGCCCCCAGGTTTCAGCTGGATCCTGGGTTAATTTTGCAGCCCCTGGGGCACGCCGCATCCCAAACACCACCAGCACTTGCTATAGCCCTTCCCAAAAGCCAAGCAACAGACTTCAACATTATTTAATTAATTTCATATTCACATCAAATATTCATGTCTTGCTCTTCTAATCCTAATTCAATATTATTTACAGTTGTGTCTCCCACCACGCAGGAGTTTTGCAGCTGCTTGAGGGGCATCGCAGAACAGGTTAGGAGGGAGCACATATTTTTTTTTTAGAGGACTCAGCTTGCAAAGCCGCAAGTGGTTTGTAAAGGATGAAACCTGAAGACAGCTGCCTGATGCTTTCCCCTTGCAGCATCACTCATATTTATGGGGTTCTTAGGAGACAGCAGCAATCCCCACTGACTGTGGCTGTCACTTGCAGTAGCAGTGACAAAAGACCTGGGCTCTGGAGAGATGCTTTTTGGTTCAGAAAACAAAAGGGGGGGGGGGGGGAACGTTGCCCATTTTTTGGAGTGGCTGAGCCGGGGCAGAGTCATGCGAGTGCAGGCAGGGAGGCAGCTCAGTTTTGGGGGTTGCCTTCCCTTTTCCGTGCCTTTCAGCTCCTGGGGTGTAGAGAGGAGCATCCGTTTGCAGCACGCTTGAAGTGGGAGGAAAGCTTTGCAGAACGAGGGATTTGCTGCACTAATGCACCTGCGGGAAGGGGCAGGGCTGGGGGAGGCAGGAGAGGACCCTGCTCCTGCAACCCCAACAGAGACAACTTAGAAAAGGGAAAGGGTAAGACGGACGCATCAAAGAAGGCATTATAGAATCTCCTGAAGGAAAACAACCAGGGTTGATTGTTTGGGTGTTTTTTCCCCCCCATAGTTCCTGCACAGTTTCTGGGCTCGCAGCCCCTTGCATCCCCTGTGTGAGCCCCGTCTCGCGCCCCCGGCCAGGATGCTGAGCGTGCTGTGGAGCAGCCTGCCCGTGGTGCTGGGGCTGCTGCTCTGGCACCCTGCCGGCGCCAGCGGCCCATGCTGGGAGAGCAGCAAATGCCAGGACCTCACCAGTGAGGCTGGCATTGTGGTAAGCCTGGGGATGGGGATTGTCTTCCAGTTGCTTTGGTGTCTGACCAGCCCCCTCTCCCCCACCAGGGATGGGCACAGTGGGCTGGGGAAGGAGATGCTGGGGATGCCGACACTGTGGAATGACCCACATCAATGTGTGGTGATGCTTTGGATCCAAAGATCCACAGGTTTCGGTGAGCTTGTGCCTGCTGGCTTCATGCCAGCATGCTACAACAAATTGTTGAGCTTGCAGCATCCCTCCTGCACAGGATGAGCCAGCAGTTTGGGTATCGGCTTTACCCTGCACCCAAGGGTGCTTGTAGAGGGTGGTGGTGGTCAGATGGTGCAGCAGCTCACCTTGTGTGGGTGCCAAGTATGCTTGAGGGACCCCGCAGTGGGGCTGTGCCCCCCCCCCCCCCCCCGTTTTCAGCCACCTAGGGCTGGTTTGATGCCTGGGCACGATGCTCCAGCCTCAGCCCTCAAAGGTCCCCACCGAGGGGGTGGCACCCACATCTGGGGCCCTCCGCAGGGCACAGACATGAAACCACGTTGTGAAACATCCCGCTGGGTGCAAGCAGCCCCTTGCAACACCCCCACCCGAGGTTGCCCGGCCACGTGCTCACCCTTCCTGCATCTCGTGCCCCCGTGCAGGCATGCGCCGCGGTGTGCAGAGCTGACCTGTCGGCCGAGGCGCCGGTCTACCCTGGGAACGGGCACCTCCAGCCCCTCTCCGAGAGCATCCGCAAGTACGTCATGAGCCACTTTCGCTGGAACAAGTTTGGCCGGAGGAACAGCAGCAGCGGGGAGCACAAAAGGGAGGGGGCAGCGGGGGGCAACCCACCACCCGCATCGCTGCCTGCGGGCCCGCCGTCCCGCCATGAGGAAAAGCAGGGAACTGGGCTGGAGCGGGAGGAAGGCAAACGCTCCTACTCCATGGAGCACTTTCGCTGGGGAAAGCCGGTGGGTCGCAAGAGGAGACCCATCAAGGTCTACCCCAATGGGGTGGAGGAAGAATCGGCTGAGAGCTACCCGCTGGAGTTCAGGCGGGATCTGCCGCTTGGCAGCACCAGGCCACCACCCGAGGAGGAAGAGGAGGAGGAAGAGGAAGGCCAGGAGGAGGAGAAGGCGGCTGGTGGCTCCTACCGCATGTGCCACCTTCCCTGGCATGTGCCCTTGAAGGACAAGCGCTATGGGGGCTTCATGACCTCGGAGCACAGCCAGACCCCTCTAGTGACTCTCTTCAAAAATGCCATCATCAAAAGCACCTACAAGAAGGGGCAGTGATGGGGGAGAGCCTGAGGGGCCTCCTGCCCCCGCCACCACCCCCCTCGTAGCTTTAGTGTCCTGCTGGCATGTGTTTCACTTATAGATCACTCGTTATGTCGTTCTTAATTAGTACTCCAAAGGGGTCTGCTCCTGGATTTCACTGGGTGGGAACAGGTTAGGGATGAAGACGTCAACTGCTTCGCTGCACCCACCGGACGTGCACGGGGACAGGGGCTGACGCCCAGTTTGGAGCATGCCAGATGATTTTCATATTTTCACTGAGCTGTACAATACTGTAAATGATAGATTAAAAGGATTCTAAAAAAACCCCAAAACTAATAATGCATTTTTTTGCAAGCTAATGAGGTGTCGGCAATGTCTCCAGGGGTGGCTGGTGTTTGTAAGGGGGCAGAAAAAAATACTTGCGAGGTAAAATCCTACAGCTGGAGGGTAAAGAGACATAGCTGGGACAGTGCTGGGGGTTGGGCTCGGGGAAGAAAGAACAGTTCTGCACCTCCAGCTTGGGAGCTTCACGAGAGCTGGCTGTGGGGCTCCAGCAAGGCTGGGCTCACGGTGTTTTGGCAAGGGCCAACTCCTGCACACCCCAGCAGCGTGTTTTGGTCCCAGAGAGGAGCCCTACACTGACATGACACCAGATGACAGCATTTGCTGGCAGCTTGGGAAAATGCAGCATCCTCTGGGTGCTGCCCCAAGGAGCAAAGGGACCAAGCCAGGCTCCCCCAGCACCCACCACCCAGGCAAACTCATTCATCCCCCGTTACACGATGGTGCTGAAGAGCCTAGGTACTGGTAAAAGCTTTGTTAATTATAAAGTAACACTGCTAAGTCACGTCGTGGGGCGCAGGCTGGGGAGCGTGCCTCGGGTCGGTGTGCTCGGGAAGAGGACAGGTTTAAAACCAGTTTCATGTGGAAGCAAACCTGGACCAACTAACTCCTTATTGCTGTGCAGCCATGCCCATCCCACCTCCTACATCCTTCCCAGGCAGCAAAACCAGCAGCGCTAATATTGCAATGCTGGTCTCACACGCTGGCTTGGTGCTTCCCACCACCTCCCGCTCCACCCAAGGATGGAAAGCTTGTGCTGAAAAGCTGCAGATGCCCTCAGTGGGATGAACCAACCATCATCCAGGCCCTCAAAGGAAAGGCTTTGGGGACTGGGATTGTCATACATGGGGTTGTGCATCCTTGTTTACTTGGTATAACATGGTGGAAATATTGGTAAAGGCACAGAGGGCTCGGATTAGTGGTTTTCCCCCCACTCCTTCACCAAGAGATGTCCTCGATCAGTTTAACCCAGTGAGAGCTGCTGGCGCAGCCCACGCATGGCTGGAGCACACGTGGCACGGTGTGCACCGTATACATTCCAGCCCCTCAAATAGCTATCCTGGTGTTTTATTTTCCAGTTTGGCTTTGGTGAGTGGGTTTGGGCACGTTCCCACACACTGTGAGCAAAAGGCCAGGACCCTTCCCCATGGTCCCGCAGGACAGGAGAAAAATGGAGGAAATACTGAATTATAAAAGATGATAAAGATGAAGCCCAGTTTGGGTCAGATCGCGGGCACAGAGCTGGGGGAACAAAGCTTGTCCATGGCCAAGGCCATCCTCCTCCTCACCCCATGCCTTCCCTTCTCCAGCCCAGCAGCAACTTGGATTTTTCCTCTCCCAGGGGAAGGAGATGGCACCCAGCTGCCATCAACATGCCAAGACAGCAGAGCCCCTAAGGTGACAACATCAACATTTATTTGAAAAGGGCACTAAGACGGTGCATTTGAAAATATCAACGGCTTCTTGGCCCTTTTAACAACTCGTTCCCCCCCTCCCCCACCCTTGGCTACACACAGAAATGCCACAGTGCTCTGAAATACAGAGATGGAAACGCACACATGCACCTAAACCGACGACTTTATAGAAATATACTTTGTCATCTATACGTACACAAGTATCTAAACTAAACGTGATGTACAAACAGGTCACTTACACCACAGGGGCGGCGGAGGGTGGACATTTACAGGTGGAGTTTGGGTCCCAAAAATGGGGAGGGGCTGTGGTGAGACATGCTGGGGGATGAAGCCAGCCGGGAGGTGATGGTCCTGGCTACGCTGCGCTGTCCCATGGAGCTGAGCAAGGGAAAAGTGTTGGGACTGGAGGCTGCTCCACAGGGATAACCCACAGTCCAGCTCCCCAGAGCAGGGGCCAGGGGTATTTTCTGCCCTGAAAGAATGATGTGCACCCCAAGATGTGCCGTGTGGTGTCCCTGTGTGAGCAAACCTTGTGCTCATCTTCCTACCTTTGTGGTTTTGAGAAGTTTTGCAGGTGTTTTTCCCACAGACACGCTATTTGGGGATTAATACTTTTTCCTACTGTGTTTTGTTAAAATTTTTAGTGCTTTTCATTACAACAGCCATGGGAGCAAAATGCTCTTCCTGAAGCAGTCGGCTTCACATCCCCACTGCTGACCCCAAAACCTGCCTCAGCCAAAACTCAGGCTTCAGCAGGACCAGGCACAACCCAGGGAGCAAAAAGGGCTCGGGAACAGGGGACGGAGACACACGAGGACCCTGAGGAGCAGCAGCAGCAAGGGGAGAGCCTCAGGCACCAGGCAGGGCTAGCACAGGCAGAGGCACTCTGTGAGCGGGGCAGTGCTGTGATCCACTCAGGGACCAAAATAAACCCTTGTTTTTCCTGTTCTCTTAAGCTAGATCATTTCCTAAACCCGGATTACAGCACAACCACACAAACAAGCAGTGACCTCAGAGCAATCATGAACTGTATCTGCCACTGAGGGGAGAAAAAAAAAAAAAAAAGAAAAAAAAAAGGGTGGTGGTGGTAATGTGTAATTACAGCTTAAAATAACTGCCTGAAGATCTGCAGCAAGAATTGGCAGAGAACTGGGTCATGGCTGAAGCGACCCAGCCGAGCCCGTACAAATGCTGAGCGGCTGCGATCACCTGCCGTTCCCTCCACAGCGTGCAGAAGCAGCTCCCACATCTCCAGCTTTAGCCCTTTCTGCGCTCTTCACGTGGCAAAGACAGAAGCAGCACGTCTGGCCAGATGGGAAGGGGCTGCCCGAGCTCGCAGGAGACCCCCAGGCTGCTCAGGGGGCAACAGCGGGGAAGCGGCAGGCAGCGCACCCAAGTTCACCTTGCCAACAGCGTTAGCGCAGTGGCCCTTAAAGGCATTTGGGAGCAAGGCAGACCCTGCGAACATCTGAATACACCCAAGGCATCTTTCCTCTCCATCTCACCTTGACGTTGCAGTTTTGGTTTGCTAGGATGCAGAATTTCCTACGACATGTGTCTAAAGCAAAACTCACTCTAGCCTCATCTGTCTCCAGCCCAAATCCAGTTTTATCCTACTGCACAAGAAACGCAATCCGTGGCCTGCCAGGTGCAGGGTCTGCAGGGTGGACCCTCTAAAACACCTCTTATCACCACTATGTCCTGCAGCACTGGGGTTTCTTTGTGATTATGATTAAGGTTTGAGTTTGTCAAAGTGATTCTGCCAAACAAAATAAACAACAATCGTTTCTTTCTTTGAGACAAGAACCCCACAACTGTGAAAACCCAACCCAAACCCCATGAAACCAGTGAGTTAATACATTAATATTCCCCAGCATGGTGGTTGCTCGTGCCTTGTGTCACCGCTCCAGGTGCCCCACTGCACGCCCAGGTGTGCTGCCTGCGATCTCAGTCGTGTGAGCAGCCTGCCAGTGACCCGGGCAAGAGGCATGGCTCTTGTGGATTCTGCCAAAAAAAAAAAAAAAAGAAAAAGGGGGGGTTCTCCCCAAAAAATCATGTTTTCAAGTGACCTGGAACCAGCCAGGCTGCTGTGTGCCCCCACACTGGGATGGGACGATCAGCACTCTCGCGCTGCACTGGGCAAAGCCTCCATCCAGGGCGCTGGGGCACCACGAAGCGCCCAGGGAAACCGGCCACGCAACAAGGGGGCTACGGGAAGATGCAAGCTCACAGGCTAGGAGCTGGATGTGGGGACCCTACCCCTCTAGCAACCTGCCTCAAGCACCAGCTCAGGCAGGCTTTGGTTTTGGGGCTGTCCCAGGCTCCAACCCCAGACCCCCTCCTGCCTTTTACAGCCTCACACCCTCCAGGCTCCAGCCCTGCCCTTGCCAGGGGCTCTCCACGTGGTGGGGAAGGATTCCCCAGGGAACAGGTCTGCTTTATGCCGGGAAGATGTACATGCCCTACGTGTTGCGCCTGGAGACAGGGCATCTCCTCTCCCCTTCCCAAAAAATAAAACCAGAGAGGGTCACAGCTAATCCCCACCTCCCCGTGCCAGCTGTGCCCTGAGCCTTCTGCACCACCAAACCGCTGCAAAACATCACTGCGGAGGCAGAGGGTCACAAAATAAAGTACGGGTTTGTGGTGCCAATGAATCTTGGGGTGGCCCCAGTGTCCTTGTCCCCACCCGTCCTGCAGGAGGCTGCTCTCCTCACAGGGTCAGCAGTCTCTCCCCAAGAGGTCCTTTGGTGCGAGCTGTGCAGCGGTGGCTCTACCCTACCAGCACAGCCACATTCAGTACACACACAGGTCCGGGAACTTCATCTCGTACACTGGGATGGAGTGGTTTTGGGGCTGGCCATAGGCGGCTGTGATGGTGCCGGAGGGGCTTGGCGGTGGCCTGAAATGCAAGAGATGGAAGGAGGTGGTTTTCAGACAGGTTTGGGGAGGAAGCAAAGCCTGGTGCAGAAAACGTGCATTCCTGCAGCATTGCAGGGTTCCCCAGTGCCCCCGTCTGGTGCAAACCAACCAGAGGCTGCTCCCAGCAATCCTTGCCCCCTCTTGCCATCGCCAAGGCCCCCAACCCCAGGCTGGCACCCATCCCCAGCATGAGTCTCTTTGACAGGGGACACACACGGCTCCCATCACCCCAAAGCCAGCACTGGCCTGCTAGTCAGGCCCCCCACACTTGGCACAGTGTGCTCGGCTGTCGCCCGGACTCACCGTATGGTGATCTCGAAGATCTGGTTGAGCTTGCTCTGCAGCAGCGTCGCCTGTAACACACAAAGGTTGTATCAGTGCGGCTGTACCCAGGGACCACAGCAGGGCAAACGGGACAAACACCCCAGGCACCAGAGCAGGGGAATGACAGCCCGGTAAAATTCAGAGCCGTTCATCACCATCTGCCTCTCCCGAGGAGAGCAGCCACAGGGATCTGAAGTGCCACAGCCCCAACTCACCCGGGCACCACAGTGGGCAGCGATCTCCTCGAATGGGGCTTTCTGGAATTTCTCCACCACTTGCCGCCTCCGTTCCCGCTCCTGCTCCTCCACGGCAACACTGTCTACTGAAGCAGAGGGCAGATGGCTCTCAGCTGCTCCCCACCCGCACAGACCACCACACCCCCACCTCCCCAGCAGACAGCATGGATTTGGGCATCACTAGAAAGCCAAGGAGAGGGTCTCCAGCATCTGGCTTTGGGACCAGCCCCCCACAGGGTCGGGCAGAGCTATGAAGCTGCCCAATCACCCTGTGACCCAGGTGCCATGCTGCCATGGCGAGGTGCTGGGGACTCGTCCATCCGTGGCATGCACAGATGGATGCAGGGGTGACAGCACTCAGACACACACCTCTCCCTACCATGGCCGGCTCCCTCGCTTACCTATTGCTTTCTTCAGTGTCTCATATGTGATTTCTTCTGCTGGTGCTCTCTAAAGGAAGGGGAAAAGCAGGTGAGGCTCAATGCACAGCACGGACACTATTCTGGGATCACAGCAACCCAGAACCAGTGTCCCAAGCTGTATTCTTGCACCAAAACATAGTCTGCCCTTAAAGATCAGTGATATCTTTCCTGGCAAACTGCACCTTTAAAATGTGTTTTTTCCAGCTGGACTAGCCAGGTCTTACACCTCACCGAAGGCTCCCATTGCTAAGAAACACGCACCCAGGGAAAATAAAGATTTGCCATCCAAACAGTGGCGGGAGACCCTTCCTGCCGTGTGGCCCTCCTTGCAGGCTGGGACCTGTTTGCACCGGGAGGGGAGCACTAGGGGGAACTGGGTTTTTTTCTGACCATACTCGCTGCCAGACACACTGGGGCTGAGTTATGGGCCCCTCTGCTTGAAGCCAGAGGAGCAGTTCCGCCTGCAGCCAAACAAAGGACTAGAGAGGGTTTAAAGGCACACTGCCCAGCTACCAAAAGCGTGCAGTGCTGAGGGAAGGAGGCAGCCTCTGCAGCTCTGGTGTAACACCGTACCTGCTCTCGCTCAGGACTGTTCCTCGACTCCACCTCGACCTGCAGGGAAATGGTTTCGCCAATGCTCTTCCTCTTGGACAGGCGATCTTCATCTGGGAAGGAAGAGAAAGGGCAGAAGGACTAATTGCAGTCGATCTGGGGCCAGTGGGGTGAGCACGGGCAGTCCCCCAGGAACACGTGCTGGTGCCCCATCCCCAGGATAGCAGTCCACCTAAGCCCTTCACCTAAATTCATCCAAACCAGCAGAACCGAGGACTGAGCCAAGCCCAGTAGGCCTCATGGCTCCTTCCATCCAGCCAGCCATGCATGTGGCAACCCCGGAAAGTTCCCAGTTAACCGCTTTATGCCTCAGTTTCCCCAAGGCTGCACCTCTGACAGACAGCAAAAAAAACTCCAACAGGCCCATGTGTAGGACAAGAACTTGACACTCCCATAAGTGTGTAGAGCACAGGACCAGTTTCCTCCCCTCCCAGCTGTCCAGAATGCCCCAGGGTGCTGCATACCTGTCAGCTGGGGGATGTAGGGTGTGCTGAGCCGGTCCGAGTTGTAGCCGCTGCCACCCAGCACCTCGCTGATCTTGCTCTGCCAGAAGAAGACCTCTGGGCCCAGGCGGTCAAGGCTCTTGCTCAGTCTACGGAGACAGAGAAAAACCAGTGGAAATGGCCACACCTCCTCTGCTCGGAGAACCATGCCAAGAGGGTTTCCAGTTCCTTCAGAGCAGAGGGCTCTCATGGCTTCACTTCGCACCAGCACAGCCAGACACACCGTGCTATTCCTGCACACACCAGCACAAAGCCAAAGGCCCAGAAGGGCTCTTGACCCACCACAACGTGTACAGATGTGCTCAGGGAGGACTACCCTGACCTAGGGAACGTCTCGAGAGAGCAGAGGCACCCACTGGAGGCAGTGTCTCCATAAGGGACCCCCACCACCAAAGGTGACCCATGCCAAATGTGCCAAGGCTATGCCAGCAGGAATTAGAGAATCACAGAACGGCCTGGGTGGGAAGGGACCTTAAGGACCATCTCATTTCACATCCCCTGCCACGGGCAGGGACCCCTCCCCCCAGCCCAGGTTGCCCCCAGCCCCGTCCAGCCTGGCCTTGAGCACTGCCAGCGATGGGGCACCCACAGCTGCTCTGGGCAGCCTGGGCCAGCGCCTCGCCACCCTCACAGGGAAGAATTTCTTCTCATATCTCATCTATATCTCCCCTCTTTCAATTTAAAACCATTGTCCCTTGTCCTGTCACTACAAGCCCTTCTAAAAAGGAAGAAACCAGCCAGCCTCGGCCTGGGGATGCTCAGCACGCATCCTTGAGCTGGTGGCATGGCACAGCAGCGGGATGACATACCAGATCTGCACCTATCCTGCTGCCAGAGAAGGGGAGGGATCAGCCTGCAGAGCTGATCCTGGCCTTTGGCTGGCTGTGAGCACAAGCCGTGGCAGCCACCCCCTTCCCTGGCTGTGCAGGATCCTCCCCAGGTTCTGAACAGGCTGAAAACCACTTGATCTCCTTCCCACCGTGCCACCCCCAGATGAGAAAGGAGACAAGCACAGGCAAGTGAAGGGCTGATAAACCCATTGTTGCCCACGATCTTATGGATGCCAATCCCTCAGGAGCAAGTAGCAGGGAAGAAGGTATTTTCCAGGCTCTTACCTGGGTTTCTCCACAAAGACATCTTCAGGGAGCAGATAGGGAGCTTCCTTCTGCCGCATTTGGATGACCTGCAGAAGACAAGCAAGGAGCTAAGCTCAAACCCTATGGGTGGCCAGGAGAATGGATGCCAGGATTGCCACGGACAAGGCTCCAAGCCTGTTCCCAGACACTCCCTCGCATCGCACCTCATGGATGTGCTGGCAGAAGGTGGGCACGGTGGTGAGCTGGCTGATGAGGTTCAGGTAAGCTGCACCGAGTGCAAAGAGCGCGCACCGGTTGTATGCTGTCAAGTTATCCTCGTTGATCTGGGCAATCTCCTGCAGCAGAGACACAGCCCAATGAGATAAGGATGGACAAGGCACCAGGGTGGTCCCCATCTACCTCGCGGCATCACCCGCCCTGCAAACATTGCAGCTTTTGGAGCCTGTGTTTGCAGCGTTTCAGAGGCCAGCAAGGGGACTGAGGTCTCTCCCCAGCGTGTTGCTCTGATCCCACTATGGTGGGAGAAGCTGAAAGCAGGTGAGCTGTTTGCATCCTGCTCCCTCAGAGACTGGCAACTCTAAAGCACAACCCCTCCCAGAGGCTTCTTCCCATCACACCACCGCCTGCCCCACAGCAGCTCCACACCCAGCTCCCCCCTGCCTACCTGCACAGCCAGCACCAGGCGGATGAGGTCCACTACAACCTCCTCATTAGCCAGCTCGATGCTGATGAGCATCAGCATGCTGTAGAGAGCCTCGTAGTGAGCCTGCACGTTGCTTTCCTCCTTGCATATCAGGTAGATGTGCCGGTAGAGCTGCTGGCCATGCTGTGGGGACATGGAAGGATGTGGTCACTTCCTGAGCATCCCCTGTGAGCCACACACAAGAAAAGCAGCAGGGTCCAGCAAAGGAGCCTCCATCCATGCAGGAGGGGGCAGAGCTCCTCCTGTCACCAAGCACACAAAGAAAGCCCCAGGCAGAGGGAGCTGTGACTCTTGACAGGGAAGGGGGCACCAGCAGGTCCAAGAGCAGAGGCCTGCAAACAGCAGTCACAGCACCCAGCCCAGGGAAACGATGCCTCCTGCAGAAGCATTATAGAAATCACGGTTCTGACCACAGTGGAAAAATAATGCCCTGAGACACACTGCTTGAAAGCAAGGCATGGGACAGAGCAGGGCACATGCTGGCACAAGGGAAACTCAGCTCTGCGACACTTTTTGTTTCGGGGACTGCATTGCTGCTCCCTGGTGTGCACAAGGTAATAAACTGATCCCATCTTGGCCTCAAGTTAGCTCCAGAGGGCTCTGCACCACCCTGGAAGTGTTTTAAGGAGGCAATGGGGGCAAGGGAATAAAAATAAATAAAATCAGGCAACTTCAAAAGCCACTTGACAAGTAGCTTTTGGGATACCACACATCCTGGGGTACTCATTCCTTGGGGCAAATAGCAGATTTAGGAGTCTAGAAAGGTCCATGCATGAAGTGCTGATGGAGATTGAATCCCATTGGCTTTTCCCAGGGACATCCCCAGGTTTAGAGGCATTGTGGTACTCCAAGACCCAGTGTGACTTGGGGAAACAGAGGCACAGTCCTCACACTGGTCTGCACAAGGATAACTTGACCCAGACCCCGACACTACCTTCTTCATGAAGACAGTATCTTGGCGCGAGCATTTGTCCACTTTCACCTTCAGGACTGAGATGTCACTAATGGTGCTGCAAGGGAAGGCCAAGAAGAAGGGAAAAACTCAAAGAAGAGGAAGGAAGCCATGATTCCCACACACCTGCACAGCCGCTGGCCAGGAACAAGCCCTCTGGGAGGAACCAAGGGGCAAAGCTAAAGGTGGCTTTTAAAACCCATCCATGCAATTCTGGTATTCAAGAGTATGGAGCCAAATCACTACAGGATTCCAAGGCAGCGGCACTCGGGAACACAACGGTAAGTCAACAAAGAAGCATGCAAGCCAAGCGGATCATCAGGACCACAGCAAAACCCATGGAGATGGTTCCATCTGGGATGACAGTCACTTCTGCCAAGGTAACGCGGCACGGACAACACAAGTGCCCAGCAGGCCTATCCGTGGGGATGCAATGCAGTCAAGGAGCCCACTCGAGGCAGTTACAGCTCCTGCACATCCTCCTGGGACCACTGCCTGACCAGTTACGTTCAGCAGCATGGTCCCACATCCCTCTGGGCACAGTCTCTCAGAGAGACACTTCCCCCCAGCTGGCTCTTAGCAGACCACTGATCTGCAACATTAAATCACCCCAGAGCTGGCACCGGATTTATTAATAATCCGGTCAGCGCTCCCAGCCCTGTTGGGGAGCATTCCAGGGTCTGCAGGTCCCAGCCCTGTTGGGGAGCCCCTGGGATGTACCTGATGGTGGAGAATTTCTGTCGGTTCCCGTGGCGATCGATGAAGCTGATGAGAATCTCCAGGACGAAGAGGCGGATCTCAGCATCTTCCATGAGGGCTGCAGAAAGCAGCCTGTCCAGGAAGGCGCTGGGAAGGGCTGTGAGCATGTTACTGCACTGGAAACCCACAGAGACCTGCAAGCATCAAAGAGAAATGGGGGCAATGTGACAGCGTCACTTGGAGGGGTTAAAACACACCAATAAGAGGGGATGCAAGCAGAGAATGCTAAGCACAGCTTGAACACTTCCTAATCCACCTCAGGGGAGAGAGGGTCCATGAGCTCAGCTCTGCCATGCCAGCAGCTGGGACCTCACGGGTCTCGTGGGGGCTGGATGCTCTGCAGGGATGGGGAGATGTTCATACCTGCAGGAGGGACTTCAGGAGCATGATCTGCGTCAGCCGATTCCGGTTCTCTCTGCCACAGAGAGAGGAAGCAAATGGTAAAATCCAAGTGAAAACAAGATAACCCTCCTCCCATACCCAAAGGATGGAAAAGCCTCAGAAAAGGCAGGACCAGTTAGTTTCCCGAGAGTCACCACCACAAAGGGCCATGCCGTAAAGGTCTCCAGCAAATGAGCTCCAGATTTAACAGCCAGCAAAAAGGCTGCTAAGCAACTGATGTGTGTCTGGGGTGGGTTGACCCTGGTGGGACACCAGGTGCCCACCAAAGCTGATCCATCACTCCCATCCTCTTCAGCTGGGCTGGGGGTAGAAAATGTAAAGGCAGGCTGGTGGGTTGGGATCAGGGCAGGGAGCGATCCCTCAGCGGGTACCGGCACGGGCAGCACGGGCTCCGCTGGGGGGAATTAGTTTTATTTATTACCACTTAAATCAGAGTGGGATAATGAGAAACAAACCCAAACCTGAAGACACCTTCCCCCACCCCTCCCTCCTTCCCAGGCTCAATCTCCCCCCCACCCCGATTTCCCTCCCTCCTGCCCTGGGCGCCACAGGGGACCAGGAATAGGGGCTGGGGTCGGTCCTGCACCCGCTGTCCCTGCGGCTCCTGCCCCCCGTGGGGAGGGTCCTCACCCCCGGCCCGGCCCCAGGGGGGTCCCCCCGCGGGTCACAGCCCCCTGCGGGCACCCCCTGCCCCGGGGGTCCTGCCCGGGCTGCGGGGGGGAGCTGCCCCCGGGGGCTCCACGGGCTGGGGGCACGGCCTGCCCGGCCGGGGGCTCCCCACAGGCTGGGGGAGCCTCTGCTGCGGCACCTGGAGCCCCCCGGCCTCCCCCTGCCCCGGCCTGGGGGGCTGCAGGGCCGCGGCTCCCACCTGTGCTCGCTCCTCTCTCCGGTCCCACCTGCAAAGGGGGTTTTTCCCCTTACCCCAGGGGCGCTCCCACCATCGCTGGTGGGTCAGCCCTTGGCTCCATCTTGGAGCCGGCCGGCATCGGCTCCATCGGACACAGGGGAAGCTTCCAGCAGCTTCTCACAGAAGCCACCCCTGTACCCCCCGCTGCCAAAATCTGCCTACACGTCCTGCCACAGGCAGCAGAAACAAGGCAGCACCTGCATGTCCAGGCAGGCGCAAGCTGAGCTCAGGATGATGAACCATCCTCTGGATGTCCCCATTCCATGGTGGCTCCCAGTGGACACCAGGTGCTGGCTCTGAACAGGCTCCTCACTTTTAAGCAGCTGAAAATTGGCGAGACTAAACCCAACGCAGGCTGTCCACAGAGGTACCCTGCTCCTTGCTCCTGTCTCGCTTCCCATCATGAACCAAATTTCTACCTCAGCAACATGGACGGGTTTTGTGTGGAAAACAGGCAATCTTGAATCCTCTGCTGCCTGCGCTCAGTCTTTCATAGCCCTGCGGGAACACAGGGAGCTCCCAAGGGATTTCCAGGCTGTCCCACCACATGCTGCCTGTGCTGCCCACCCTGGCCAGGGGCTGAGCTACACTGTGAATGGCAGCACCGCGATAAGCTGAGCTGCACCTCCTCTGCAGACTCCTGGTTCACCTACACACCCAGAGCAAGCACCATCCCTCACACAGCGTCAGAGGAGATCGAAAAACTCTGCCGGAGGAAGCTCGTGAGCTGATAAAGGAGCAGTGACAAACAGCCTGGCACAGCCAGGCTGAGAGGTGACAGCCATCCCGAGGCAATGAGCCCCATTCTGCTCCTGCAGCAAGGAAAGCTGCCCTGGCGGAACAGCAGGCAGCCCCAGCGTATCTCCCAGCCTGTGAATCGGGATTGAACGCAGGCACCAGGAACTACCCCATGTGAGTGAGGAGCAGAGCGTGTCTTCCATCAGCCAGCAAAGCCTCTCCCGTCACAGACAAGTGGGAAGAGCCTGACCGTACTTTGAAGATAAATATAGCATGAAAATCTGTTTGCTCCTTACCTACATGTTTCAGCGCTGATACCCTCGCTCCAAATAGCTCTCATGGTCTGTTCCCACACTTCTTAAGCAATTATGTTTGTTTGGGTGTTTTCCCTTCCTTCTCTTCCTCCACTGCTGGGTATAAATACCACCTCCCGCTCAGCGTTAATAAAAGCTCAGAGGCAGCTCAGAGGGGCCATGTGCCAGTGGTGGGAGGCAGCAATGAGCAGCCAGTCCCACAAAGTCAAACATGAACTTCTCAAAAGCCCCCGGCAGCCCTCACTCACCAGTGGCCACCTCGCTGCCCTGAGACATCTGAAATCACTCCCCTAAGTATTTTTTGTAGTTCCCGGCTAGTTCTGAATGACACCCCAGGATCGATCTCCTGACAGCTGGATCTCTCAGCAGGGACCCAAAGAAACGCAGAGTTCACCTTCCTCTAAACACCTTTTCCTCTCGATGCTGCAGTATTTCAAGGGGCCCTTGTCAGCACAGTTGCAGCAGGCAGCAAAGCATTTTAAAGAAGGATCGCGCGTTGCTCAGCTTCGCTTGGAAGCTCTCAGCGCTTGGCCTTCCTGTTAAATGTCCCGGTCTATCCCCAAAGACCACCTGAGAGTGGTTTCAGGAGCTCCCCAGCTCTGTGTTCAAAGACTTACACCCCCCCTGCTCCATGGGACAGCGGCAGGGAGAGCAGGGCAGGGGGGAGAATGAGGAGGGAGGCAGGCATCCGTTCTCACCCAGCTTTGCCAGCCTCGATGGACTGCTGCGAGGAGGGTAGTGGCACCTTGTTCATGATGAAGACCATCACCTCAGACTGCTGGTAGGTGGGCAGTGTGCTGGCAAAGGACCCTGTGGGGACAAGAGCAAGATGGCAGTGTGTGAGGCGCAGCCCACCACCCCCAGAAGCATCCCAGTGCTGTGGGATCTGCCTGCCTGCCCTACTCCAAGCCTGGACCCCTATAGCCAGGCTGGGAAAGGACAAGACCTGCCTGGATCCAGCAGCTGCAGGCAGCTTTTCCTTCAGGGTGATTCAAGATCCATCCAAACGCCTCTCAGATGGAGCAGCCCCAGGCCCAGGCAGGGTGGTGCTGAGAGATGCCAAGCCCTGCCTCTACCCCTTCCTTTTCTGGGGCTGGTACTTCCCCATCCTCAGTGGCTGCAGCAGGTTGATGCCTACCTTCTTTCCCCCCTCTCCTCCTCTTCCTCAGGGTCTCCTACCCGGGGAGAAACACCCAGCTCTGCCAGGGATGGCTGAGGTTGCAATGCCACCTGCTGATAACCCACTGCCACGCTGGCGGTGCACCGCAACAGATAAATCTCATTTCCCATCACTGCTTTTAGGATGAAGATGACTTTGTTTCACCCCGGGTAATGCTGCGGATGCACAAGGCAGGAACCCACCACACAGGGGGTGACCCACCAGCACAGCCCGCACCTGCACCATAGGACACATCACCTATAGTTTTAATGACGGCCTCCTGGAACATCCTCTCCTCGTGCTCCTTGATGATCTTGGTGCTGACACCGGTGGCGCAGTCATAGCTCCCCGTCAGCGCGTAGTCAATGCTGAGCCGCAGCTGCCTCAGCAGGGTGTTAAATACCTCCAGCACTGTGGGGCCTGGGGTGGCAGGAGGGGAGAGACAGTGGAGCATCACCAGGAGGAGAGCAACACTTTTCCCCGTGGGGATGAAGGCCGTAGTTTCCCCCAGGACAGTACAGTTTACGCATCCCATCACACCATAAACAGATTGAAAACCAGTTCCGCCAGACACACAGAGACTTTTAACACCCACCAGCTTCCCCAGTCAAGACAGGAAAGAAATGCCCTTCCAGGAGCACCATCACCTCAGCACATTCACATCAAGCCCCTGAAAATCCCTTGTCGCAAAGGCTGGCATTGCATCCAGCCCTCTAGGTTTTGGTTGCTGCATGTGGGCACAGGTGGTGTGCTTGGGAGCACTGAAATGGCACAGAACTGATCCCCAGCATCCCTGGCTGCTCCAGACTGGATCCCTGATCGTCAGCTCACACCTGGGTGCACACCAGAGGCCAGTCCAAACCTGTGGCACCTTTTCACCGTTCCCACCACAATAAAAGGGCGAAGAGATGGACAGAGAGGATAAATTTATCTGCTTACCGACAGATCCAGAGGCTGCGATTACCGCTGCCTCTGACAGGACCTCCACGATGCCCGCACGCACGGTGGCCGCACTTTTGCTATTGGCATCCAGGTGCCCCAGGAGCTGCTGGATCACAAGATGGGAGTGCTGCGGCTGTAAAGAGAGCATGAACGTCAGTCAGCGCAGGTGCTGCATGCACAAGGTGACAACCCATTTCTGTAACCTACATGGCCACCAGGGACAAATCCTGCACATGCACCCAGCTGCACCAAGTCCCTGCCCAGCTCTTTCCAAGACAGCTCTGGATGCAAAATGACAGGAGGCACCTGGAAGAAGCCTGTTTTAAATAACTGAGAAGAGCTTGGAGCAATTTGCACGGGGAAAAAAAATCTGAAGAGCTGTACAGACCTAAGGAAATCGTGACAATTGATCCTGGGGATTTCAGGGATAAAGGATTTGATTTTTGCTAGGGTTTCCCAAAGTCGTCTATACTTCAAAAGGGTCCTGCTGTGACCTTACACCTCCAATATACATTAACAGGATTTTATAAAATTTAGTAGCACTGTAAAGGGTTTTAGGCAGTTTACAGGATTAAAATGTGGGGAATTTAAAATTCATTCAAAAAGAAATGAAAGCAGGGGACAGCGATCTGCTTCTCACTCTAAGAGTTCTCCAAGCAGAGAAATGGCTTGGCTGAGTGCAACAGCAAAGCAAACTCCCACAGGGTGAAGTGGGACGGCAGGTCTGGGACAGCCTCAGCACGGTGGGAGAGGGTGGGAAGGCAGCACTCATGCCAGCAGAACTTCATTCAGATCCACACGGAAAAAGAAAATAAATGGACCTTTACCCATCACTTTGGGGGTTACCTAAACGGCATTTCCAAGGCCCCCAGTGAGAAGGGAAGAGCCTGGCAGGGTCTGTCTCTGAGCACCCCCATGCCTCAGAACAGTGATGCTGGGCTATAGGCAATGCCTGGTTTGCCTGGGGCACGTTTCACCCCAGACAGCTCCTCTCCTTTTCCGCAGGGCTGAGAAGCCTGGGTTGATTCATACAGTGGTGATCTGGAAAGAGGCAGCTCTCCATCGGAGCCCAGCTGCTTCCTTTGGAGCATTTCACAGCACACCGCTAGCCTGTCGGATTCAGCAGGGCTTTGCTTTCCACTGAGAGGAAGGGAATCGCTCCCAGGACTGAGATACAAGCCCCACCAGCAGCATCCTAAAATACACACAGCCGGGATAACTAACGCCCATCGGCATTTCCCCACATGCCCACGCTGCCGTACACCCGGGCTGTGCTCATCTCCAGCCCGTTTTGGGGCACACTTGGTGGCCAAGCTCACTGCGCCGTCATGCAGCAATGCAGCGGCGGCTCTGGCTCAGCCCAGCCGGGGAGGCAGAGGTGGATGCTCCCAAGCGTGCACGTGTGTCCCCAACCAGTGGCACCAGTCAGAGTCCCGCCAGCTCCCCACCTGGATCGAGTACATGATGATCCGGAAGCAGCAAGTGGCAAAGATCTTTGGCTCCCAGAGCGAGTGGTTATCCAGGTGGCTGGGGAAGAGATGGAAACGGAGGGGTAAGTAACTGGCAGTCCCCCAGACCCTGCAGGGGCGAAAGCAGCACCAAGCACCAGGGACAGCCAGAAGTAGCGGGGAGAAAACGCTGCAGGAGAGGACTGGGACACAAACTCCTCTCCAGGGTGACTTTTCTCAGCAACAGCTATCTATCCCATGCCATCTTCCTCACTGCACTGAGAAATGAGAGCTCAGCCTGAAACCCAATCCCCCTCTCCAGCACTGTGCCAAAGGGAGCCAGGAGCCCATGCCTTCCCCCCAGCTCCCTGCATTTGCTGTTTCCCTGCCCCTCAGTTCCCCTTGTGCCAAAAATGAGGGATGCTCGACTTACATGAGGACGGGTTTGATGGCGTTCTTGATGTTGCCGTACGCCGCTCGGCCCAGCAGCTCCCGCAGACACCTCTCCGCTAGCTCTGTAGGACTCTCCTTCTCCTTCTCGGTGGCTTGCAGCGGGGAGGGGGAGCGGCTGCGAAAGCAGAGGAGGGTGATGAGCACGGTGCTGAGAATGGTGCTGAGTGTGTGGCAGCAGTGGGGGAGAAGAGGCACAGAACCCGGCCAGGGAGGGCTGAAACAAAATGGTCGTGGCACCTGCCTGCAACCCGTGCTACATAGGGCCGTGGGCTGCCCCACACGCAGCCCACAGCCACCCCACACCATCCGAATGTCACCCTGCCAGGCAGATGGGGTAGTTCCATCCCAGCAGAGCCCAGCGATAAAGCGCTGCTGGATTTGAGCCAGATCAGAGAGCAGCACGGGTGCATGGATTGCAGAGGAGGGGGGCATGCCAGGATGGCCCTGTGTGCAGCGCCAGGCTGTGCCAGGCAGCAGGGACAGCCCCTGCATCCCTGGGACCAGGAGGACAATCGCGGTGCTCAGCGCTGGAGGCACAACGTCCTCCCAGGGTGGACACAGCCTCCCAGGGCAGGAAGACCAAAGCCGTCACGGCCCGGCACTAGTCACCCTGAACAGACACACCCCAGAGGAGATCCATCCCCTTTTTCCACACTTGGACTCATTTGGCATCACACAAACACCACGAATGTTTTTATCACCTTGATGCTTCAGTTTGCAAGAAAAGGGGAAAAGGCATTTAGCCAGAAGCCAGCTTCCCAGGCTGATACATCTCTCAACCTTCAAAAGGAAAATCTCAGGAGGAATTCATGCCTGCTTCTCTGCTCTGCGCTTCCCAGCTGAACAGCTCCCCTTGGAACACCCAGCTGGTGGCCAGCACGCAGCTGGTGAGGGGTGACACCTAAAGAATGGAGGGGCAGCGAGCAAAGGCATTTTTCAATTCCTCTCGCCCGGCTTTAAAATAACCGCTTCAGGAGCATTTAAGCAGAAATCCCTCACAGAGGCCAGCCCCCCCAGCCTTTGCAAACAGCGTGCCTTAACTGCAGGGAGAGCGCAAGGAGCTCTCTGCTCCGCAGGAGCCCTGGTGCCCTGTGGTGGCCAGGACAGCAGTAACCTTGAGAGCACCCACCGGGTGACACGCAGAGCTCCTGCCACCTGCATCATCCTTCAGTGAGGCGCTCACAGGGTTTCTCCTCTGGCCGCTCACCACGTTTTTCACGAGCTGCAGGCACAAATCAGCCTGCAACGCCTCTGCCCTGCAAAACCTTGTCAAAAGCAGCCCCGGGGCCTCGAAGTTGCTGGTGGAGCAGGTGGGTCATGGCAGCACCGACCTTTCGGCCTCCTCCACGTGCTGTAAGTTGAAGAGCAGCGAGGGCACAATTTTGTCCATGTGCTGCGGGTCCCAGATGTTGGCTTGGAGCTCATCGTTCACCGTCTTCCTCACCACTCCCTGCAGGCCTTTAATGCCAGACATCCGGATCCTGGGGGAACAAACGGAGACCAAAATGCTACGTATCTATATAGCATACATTGGTTTACATTTATACACACAGACATACACGGGTGAAACTAGGCAAAAAGTTGGAGAGAAGACAGTGATTTCCGCGCCACTGGAGGGGTTCAGGCAGGCAATGCCCCAGTTCCCCTGGCATACCCCAGGGCAATCCTCCTGCCTCGCATCCCCGAGAGATGTGGCTTCCTGCAGCCTGACTGGCACGAGCGGGAAAGGCTCTGAACCAGCTAAATCCATCCTGGCAGCAGCAGCCGGCTCCCATCCACTGTTCTCCCCAGGAGGCCCCTGGGCGAGCAACAGCCACGCGTCTCCGTGGCATGTGCTAGCCAAGATGGAGAGGGGGCACCGGCAAGCCTGACCTCTCCAAAGGATTGCGTTTGGCCCTGGGAAGTCTCCGTTCTCCAGCTGTGGCATGTGTGGAGGGTTTTCCTATTTCCTCCGTTCCCAGCAGCTGCAGAGCTGAGCTGCACCCATGGGGATGCTGGATGCTAGGGAAGCCCAGGTGCTTTTTGACACCTATGTCCCTTCTTGGGCCAAAGATCCCGGCTCTGCTCTAGTCAATAAAGTCATCAATGAAAATTTCCCTGCACACCAGGATTCCCAGGTCTGAAACCAGCCCCTCAACACCCACTGCTAATGCCAAGAAAGACAGCACGTGCTTATCTGCAGAAATAGATGCATCAAATAACCTGCTCTGAGGTCTCCCTACCACATTTTGCAGATGTAATCAAGGCAATAATCTGACCAAGACACAATCCTTCAGGAGCTTTGAGCAGGACCAAGGGCCCAGGAAAGCAGTGTGCTCCTTTTTAATTACAGGAGCCGCAGAATTTCTCTCTTCCTGTCTCCAATGCAATTTAGCCAGTGTCACTGGTGCCCTGAAGGTCAAGTGAAAATAATTAGCCTTCTGCATTATTTCCTTATTAAGGAAAATAAAACACCCTTGAGTCCACAGTGTGAAAAGGGGACAAGAAGTGGCAAGCCTCAGGGCTTCACCCCTCTGCACAGCAAGCGGTCACCGGTATAGCAGCTCCAGGAACAGCACCGACACAATGCACTCAGACGCTGCCTGACATCCAGGCTCTCCTCAAAACTTGTCTCTGGCAGCAGTGGCCTCCTGCCCAGAGCTTCCCAGTGAAAGCCACCGGTGCTATGCCACCAGTGCCTCCCAGGGCCATTCCAAGCGCCGGCTCTTTTTAAATACATCACCAACAGGCCTGGCGTCGGCAGCAGTAAACAACATTAATCTGTCTGCTTTAGTCGTAATTAATCCCCCTGGGGTACGTTTCCCATCACAGCAAAACAAGTCAGTCCTCAACGCTGTCTAGAGAGGTAAGTGCCTCTAAACACGGAAAGTAACGGACCGCACGGCTGCAGGAGGCACATTTGGAGTGAACGTTCATTCTGCCGAGAGTTGGGGGCCTCTTCCCATCATCATCATCATCATCCTTCCTTTTGGGGCCAGGATAAATTCCTTACCTCCTGCTCTGAGCTCCGGTAGTGGAGCAAAGACAATAAATGCTTAAAGATGCACCGAGGCAGCCCCACGATGGGCAGACTCCAGGTTTTACCTGCTCGCATTTTGCCCAAAGAAAAGAAGTCTGAAGCCCAAGGGCACATTTGTCCCTTGTCCAGCCATCAGCTGTGGTCAGTGAACGCAGCTGCCCTGCTCTCAGGACAGCAAATACCCATCAACTTCTCTCACACACATCTAACGCTGCACACAAATATCCCCCACAGCCACAGAGGCTGGATACGCACTAGACTGTGTTTTCTAGGCTCCTGCTTAATCCTTCCATACAGCCAGCTTGGAAAACAAGGGAGGGCAGAGCACTGAGCGCACCCAGCTCTGGGGAATCACAGCAAAAATCAGTCTGTGCAGCCTGCATCCAACCTGCCCTGGAAAGCAGGCGCTTCCGTAGGAGAAGCAGAGGCTAAGGGCACAGGGAAAGCCCCCCAGGATGAGTTCACAGAGCCAGCAGGGTCAAGGACACCCCTCCGGTGGCACTCACTTGGTCCGGATGTCCAGGTCGTCGTGGCTAGAGTGGCACATCTCACTGAAGCGGGAGACAAAGAAGTCGTAGCTGCGGTGGTAAGATGGGGTGTCCTCTTCTATGTTGGCAAACTTCACAAACTGGGGAGAGAAGAAAGAGGGGGTCAAGCCCAGAGGGCACGGCAAAACAAATATTCTTAAAATTCCTCTCCAAACCAGCAAACGCTTGTGGGCTTCGGCAGCATAACACAGGGCTCGTTGCTACAGCAGCTGGGGGGGTGCTCGAGATGCCAAGCCAGGCTGCCCAGCTGCACCCAGGACACGGGGTCGCCGATCAGGTACGTGCCACCGCATAGCCCCACTGAGCTCCAGCAGCACCCAGGCCTGCCTCTGGACACTGCAAACATCACCACAAGCCCCCGCAGTCCCTGCAAAGGGCATTTAGAGGTGCAACCCGGCTCTGAGTCAGGGATCCCTCATATGCAGCACACACTAGGAACAAGAGGTAAATTTGCCTCAGCTTCTTGCCATCCTCCCAGATGGCACAAAACCTGGCCAACATCTCCCAAGCGCTGCTGCAGGGAAAACAGCCTTGGAAATGCCGGTGGAGAAACCAGCTGCAAGATGCTTATTAACCACATCCCAGATCTCACCCGCAGCACCTGCCAGCACGAGGTCCCATCACTCCCTCCCAGCGTGGCCAGGCCAACAGGCACGGGGCTTGCCAGAAATGCCACCAACTGAGAGCTGGCTGTTTAGCTTTCAGGGAGAGAGTTAAGGAGGAAGAAAGGATAAACACGTCTCCAAGCTTTCCTCTGAATTCCGAAATTTATTCATGAATAGATGGGAACAAAGGGTCGGGCAGGAAGGGGGACCCTCAACTCACCCACTCATGCTGACAGGGGTAGCTTTAAACATGGAAAAATAAATAAAACCTCAATAGCACAAGAGCTGCCACAGAACCCAAAGCCTCAGCTCCTGGCTGGAGCATACAGAACATTCAGCCTGTATCCACCCAACAGCTCCTGGTGCTGCGAAGGGGCAAGGTTTATCCTTGGCCTGGGACAAGCACCGTGCGATACAAGTCCCCATGCTTTATCCTCCCACTCAGTGCAAGGGCGCAAGCAGCAGCTGCCCACCAAGATTTAGGCAGAGAAATCTGCTGGCTGCTTTTGTGCTCCTGTGCTGCACCTGCTTCATCGTGCTGGGAAAGCTGAGGCCATTTGCATGGGCATGCGATGAAGGGAGAGGATGCTCGCTCCCCAAGCAATCCCCCAAACCATCCCAGCTGTTAACTGCTAGCCAGCAACACTGGGAGAGCACCAATGCAGTGCCGATGCTGGTTCAGCTCCAACAGCGTGGCACGAAGCTCTGCAGTTGCACCGAGCAATCCCATGTCACTCAGGCAAGCTGTCCTGGGCAAAGGCATCAGGACCACTGGGCTCTTTTTCCAGCTGGAAGGACCTAGCCTATCTCCAAGGGGCCATCCGTCCACCTGGTATTTCTTAGGATGCTCAGCACCCTCTCGAGATGCCATGCTGCACAGAAGCTCCCCTCTTTACCCCAACCCCACCTGCAGGCTTTTCTCACTTTGTGCTTTCTGCATTTGCTGGCACACAGCCCCGCCAGGAGAGCAGCAGGTGAACCGGCCCACCGGTGCCCCTCCACAACTGGCAGAGCCAGGCTGTCTATCGCAGCGCATCACACCAGTACCGATCAGCATGCACACGCTGCACCGGGCTATTAATAACGTCAGCTACAAAGGCTGGCTCTGCGCAAGCAAAGGAGCTGGCTCAGCCCTGCCAGGAACTGTTTCCAGAGTGCAGGGACAGGCTCCAACTGATAAACTCCTCTTACTCACCAGAAAAAATGCAGGGCTCTTATATAAGAAACCTCTGTACCAGGCAGCTCACAAAGTGTTTTTTTGAAGCTCATGGCAACTCCACGTGCAACCAGAAGCAAGGGCAGGACGCAGAGTGAGCAGCAGCAACAGGGCTCCCGTGGCAGCTCCAGGGGAGCCGTCCCAAGTATCCCACAGCTACAAAGCATTGTGAAATAAAGCAACGAAGCGGTTTCTTGACAGCCAGGATCTGCAGGTGTCAAGCCACTGCCACACAGAGGTCGACAGCTCATTCCATGCCATCAGGCAACCAAACAGGACTCCCTCACCAGTGCTCCTTACTCTGGAGCTGCTGAAGCCCCAGGGATTGCCAGCCCGCCCATCCACGCCAGCAGCACCCAACTTCAGCTCCCTGCCCCAGGGCAGCTCCCCAGCCCTCTGCCAGGCACGGTGAGCCCTGCCTGCCTCTGTCCTCAGGGGACAGACCTAAACACGTGACACCACCATGCCCGGTGACACTGGATGCGTCACGGTGCTCACATCTGCCAACAGCTAGAGGCTGCTGCCCTCCCAGCACCCATTTTCAGCCTGCAGCCTCTGGCAGGACCAGAACTTGTAAAAACCAGCCAAGAACAGAGAAAAATCAGACTTGAAGCCTCTCCTTCCTCCAATCTGCCACTCACTCACGGACTATTGTGTTTTTTCCAAGACTTGGCTGCCCCTACAAGGGTGCTGTACCACGCAGCAATTATGGGGGATGTCCATCCCAGTCCCACTGCCAACCTGTGCCCAGTGGCAAAAAGCAGCACCAGGATACATGGAAATGACCCAGCAAGAGCTGGGTCGGCAGGAAAGGAGGCATCAAACTTTCAAGGAAAGCGACTTATTTTCACTAATGGGCACTGCAATCCAGCCCAAAAGCTGCTTGGCAGCTTCACGCTGTGTTTCCACTAGGAAAACTGTTTAAAACATTGAAATGCAACACTATTTCTGCTGTGGTTTCAAGGGGTGCAGAGCTGGGAAGCTTGGGGTTCCTGTGCTTGAAGCCCACAAGCTCCACCTGAAACACGACTGGGATGACTGGGGAGCAAGCACAGGGGAAACACAAGGAGCGCAGCTGCCCTGGAGAAGCAAAACAACGGCTGGGAAGGGATAACGCTGCCACCTATAAATACATCAGACATAAATACATCAGACGAGGAACATCAAGGCGGGGGAAGAGCTGTTTAAATGAAAGATCAATGCTGGTTTGAGGAGAAATAAAACAGGAATGACATCGAGCTGGAAATTAGATGGTTCCTACCCAAAGCAGGGAGGTTGCCCAGCAGCCTCCTAACAAGGATGAGAAACCAAAGTGGATTGAAGCTGCTGCTCCATATGTTCATGCCGGGGATTATAGAACGGGGTTAGAGTGATCACAGGACGCTGGATTTTTGCTGCCACCTCCACTGCTGCAGCCGTGGAGCCCAGTGGGCTGGTCCTCGGGATCAGCCCCTCCACAGCAGGACACCTTGGCTCTGCGCGAGGAGGGAGATGTGTCTCAGGCAAGATTTCACACCGCGGAGAATGACTCACTTGGAGCAGGTTTCTATAAACAACCTCCTCCCGCCTTTGCCATCAGCTCCATTATTGTGAAGACTGCTTGAGACAGCACCCTCTAATTAAGCACGAGCCTGAGGCACATTCCTCATTAGCAGATATAGGAAGAAGTGTCTCATTATCATTACTCACTTTTCTATAAAAGCATGCAAGTTTTCTGTACTATTTGCCCTTTGAATGCTGCCACACTTGAGAAAGCCAGGAAAAAAAAAAAAAAAAAAAGCCACTAAACCATCATTCCTGAACTGGACTCCTCATTAAAACACCTGCTCCCAAGGATTCCTGACTGCAGTGACAGCAGCGCTAAGGAAACACCTTATCTCTGGTCCAGGACCATCTCTCCTCTCCACAGGTGCCTGAACATGGGAGGTTTGCTCCACACAGGCAGGAAACATGAGGCAGGGCTCCATCGTCCTTGTCCCAGCGCCTCCCACTTGAGGAAGTCTGCATTGGGGCCAGTATGCTGAAGCATCTACCATGGCATCACGAGGGCTGTCTCCTCCCCAGCTCCATGCCCCACGCCAGTGGTCCCTCCGATTCAAGTCTCCGCTCGGGCACCAAGGACCTGAGGAGTGGCCATACAGCAGCCATGAACAGGGGGATGCTGGCTGGCTTGAGCTTTAAACCCTACCTCTAGCGCAGGTCCCTCAGGACCCTGGGACAACCCCCGTGCTTCCCAAAGAGCTCAGGGGCTGGGCAAGGGGACATTGCACGCGTTTGCAGGCAGGGCTGCGCTGCCACAGAGGGTGTTTGCTTAGCAAGTGACCCAGCTGCTTGCCACTGGGCTGGATCCAGGTTGCTCCAGCACATCTCTCAAGAGGTTTGGACACCAAGTGACACCTCTCAGGTCTCCCACAGGCCACCCTTGCGCAGAGGGACATGGCTGCTGCCTGGAGACCCTGCTCCCATTGCAAAGGGCTTTCCCAAGCAGCCCCTGCAGCACACCCAGAGCTTACAGCAGCAGCATCACTGCACTGATGCTGACAACAATAAGCTGTTGCTGGGAGTGGGTTTCAATCAAGGGATCAATCCTCCCACTTCTCCAAGGGCTGTGGATTAATAGGTTTGCTGATGGGCAGCTCACATCGCTTTCAGCTGGGAGCAATTAGCTGCAAGGGAGAATGGGGTGTGAAAGGTCTCCGCTCACTGCCCACGCCCCAGTGGAGGCATTTACAACCCCACGTCTGGGATCGGGCTGGCTCCTGGAGGACAGAAGTGTCACTGGACGAAGTGCTACCCGGCCCAGGAGGTGTCAGCAGAAACATTAATAAAGTCCCTCTACCCATCACAGGTGGCAAAGACCTAAAGCACAGAGCTGAGCTGCCTGTGTGTTTCCCAGGCACTGGAGAGCAGAGTCAGTCCACCCTCCTGCCCACAGGATGCTCAGCTCCATCTAAACCCCCCCTCTTAAAAAGCAGCAAGGAGAGATGCTGCTTGTCTGAGCCATGCTACCAGGCACAGGCAGAGCCCTCACAAGCCTGCGTGTTAAGATACACCTAGTGTTCCCAGTGAAAACCAGCAGAAAGGCCATGCCCAAGCAGCTGCTGCCTGCCAACCAGGATCAGCAGTCTGGATGCTGGGAGGGCGTCACCTTTGTTGATCCATGATTCTCCTTTCCCCTTGTTTTATGTCTGTGACCGACACATGCCCAGTCCAGCTAAGCCATTTACTGCAAGCAGCAGCTCTGTTTAAACCAGCCCTTATGTGAGCACAAATAGTTCCCAAAATCCATGGGGATCACCTCCTAAGTTGGTCTATTGTCCGAAACCGCTGACAGCCCCCATGTTCTTGGGCTCATTTAGAAAAAGCTGAATTCAAGAGCAATGATCACAGACCAGTCACAGACAGCAAACAGCAGGGACAGCACACAGGCAGTGCAGCCAGGGTCTTGGAAACCTCACATGTGGCAGGACACAAGAGACGTGACACCATAAATTCTCCCCTGCAGCCACTCACTGTCCTTTCCCAACGAAGTTTCCTGCCCTGGCTCTGTGCAGAGACGTGGGGGTGACAGACAGGGTGGAAAGCAGAGGGCAGGATCAGCAGGGAGCTGCCACCTCCCGCTGCGCTGCTGCTCACCGAGTTAGTTCCCAGGATCTGCAGGTTGGGCTTCTCCGACTCCAGCAGCTTCGCCACCATTTTCAGGAAGCTCTCCACGAAGAGGTTGATGCTTTGGCAGTGGCAGGCCATCAGGAGCTGGTCCAGGGCCTCCATGGCAATACACACGTACCTAGGAGTGGGAAGAGGGCAAGGTCACTCCCCAACAGCAGCGTGGGGCCACCACCATCCCCCCCCTCCCCTCTCCCAAACCAGCTGGGTGCCCACCAGCAAAATGCCAACACCCTGCCCTGGCCAACCCAAGAAGAAAAAATGTCACCATCTAAAAATATCCCCAGGGTATTTTGGGGTGTATTTGTTGCTCACAGCATTTATCTTCCTAAGCAAAGACCCAGCTGCCCCGGGACCAAGGCTGCCAGCAACACCTTGCATCTCCCCCCGCGCTGCTTGTGGGCTTCCCTTGCCCTGAACTGGTCTTTGTATTCCGTGAGGGAGCACTGGGCTTGGCACTGGGTGGGCTCAGCGTCACCGGCAACCCTTCCTGCAGACCCAGCTGGTCCTGGCCAGGGAGGAGGAACAGGATGGGAACACAGAATTAGATCGATGTGCCCCAGAAAAGCTGTGCTTAAATGCACAAAGCAACCCTGCAAAGTGTATTCGCATCACCCCAGGAGTTCCGCGGGGTGAGCTGGGTGTCCTGCGGCAGCGTGCAGGCCAGGATGCAGCATTTCCCACACCAGGATTACTTCATCCCCCATCCCTCCGCGGATGAGGCGCAGTCACTCAGTCTCTCCGTGCTGAAGAGGGACAGGGGATGCCCAGATCCAGATTTCAACACAGTAGCAAGAGGGGATGCACCTGTGATGGGTCCCTGAGCTGCCCAGGGGACCTCCCTGAGCACAGGACATCCCACCCCCCCACCCCACCCTCCACCCTGCCCAGGCTGAGCTCACCCACAGACCATCCTATGGCAGCTGGCTTTGCTGCAAGCTGCCACAGCGCATCTTCCAGGCTATACATTAAATCAGTCCTGCGACACTCCTGCCTCTGAGAGGAAACTGGAAAACCTCATGCCCAGTGATGAATCTCCATAGGGTGCCCATTACAGTGGCGGCCAGCTCATCACACTGCAACTGAACAATTTGTCAGGTGTTGCTTCATAGTTTCAAGACAAATTGGGCTGGTTGCTTGAAGTGGCTCTGGCGATCAGCATGAAGAATCTGGCAGCACTTTCTGCATCGACAGCATCTGGTTCGTTATCAGTGCAGGGGCTGGGGCCTCTGGATGGGCTGCTTGTGCAATGACCACACGGACCTCCAGTTGCTGGTTGCCCACTGCATGCACAAAGCCCAGCGGAGAAGCAAACTCCAGCCACTTACCACTCTGAGCAGGCATTTATTCCAGCTGGAAATACCCAAAATAACACAAAAAAAAAAACAACCCAAATGGTGATTGCACTATGTTTCACAGCTCTAGCTCTTCTTGCAGGACCTCTGAGGTATCGGAACACCTGACACAGACCTGGTACCAGGACACTGGGAATAAAACAAACTTTACAGCTCCTACCACCTCCCTTTGACTCCTGCTCTCCGTGTGGCTATGAATCTTTGCACCACAGCAGCTCACATCGAGCCCAGATCTCACGACATCAAGCACAATTTCTCCTTTAACCTCCATTTTTCAAGCCAGCTCCTTGCACGGCTGGATTCGCAGCCTGGGTGGCATGCAGCAGCCACCAGCTTGTGCTGCAAGGGGGAAACCCGAAAGCCCCGAGCCTGGCAGCAGTGAGGTGGGCAGGAGCTGCCCCTCTACTTGCCCCAGCCCTGCCTGCACACAGAAGGGCAGCTGGGGAGGCAACTGCCCTCTCAGGGAAAAGGTGGTGTCTGATAAACCCTGGACTTCCAGGTTGCAGCTGGTGAACCACAGAAAGATCGATCCCTTCTCCTGAGGCCCCCAGAACTGTTGAAATCTGGCTCCAGTCTTGAGTAGATTCTCTGGTGTCTTGTAGCGTGGTTGAGCTCACGCTGCAGCCTTTCCTTCAGGCACCATTACAGCTCTTCCAAATACTGCAAAAATAAGCCACCAACTATTCCTGGATCTGTGAGTCTCCTACCCATCTGTCAAACTGGGTTAAAACTGGCCCAAGGGATAAAAACAGTATGAAGAGACGACTGACGATCAGCATGAAGCATCAAGCTCCTTCCTCATAGGAAACAAGGCTGAAAACAACATTCTGTGCCAACTATGACTGCAACAGCATGGCTTCTCTTTTGGGGTCAACTGGACACAGGCCACCAAGAGGGGAAAGGGATGCTTGCAGAATCAGAGTCACCACCTCTGACCTACCCCAACCATCCTCTTGCAGGGGGTGGGTTGCATTGCTGCGAACTCAAACAAGAACACTTTCTCCTTTTAGCAACAAAGTTGACAAAGTGATAACACCCAACGGGCCTGAAAACAAGGCCACCTTCACCTCACCTGCCGGAGAGGCACCCACATGCTCAGCGGCTCTTTCAGAGCCTGGCCACAGTGCCCGCCGCGGGGCGAGCCCTGCTGCTCCAGTCGCAGCGCCCTGCAAACGAAAGGCTGATCCAAACCCATCTCCGGCATTTCAAAGTTAGACTTTGAAAATTAGCTAGTGCTCCAACCCAGTTATGTGCCTATACACACAGGCGGTGGAGGAGGGAATATATTTTCCCCCCACCCACCGAGGCTTGTCATTAGATGTCAAAAATCTCTGAGAGCTTTTCTTTTCCCAACATAGCAAGCAGAGCCTGTTAACAGCCACTTAAGCGTAGAACATCAGGCAGAGCTTTGAATGTCCTGTCACTCCCGATGACGGGTGATGCAGATGAGGCTTTGAAGGTTTTCCAACTTTAACACTTCTTAGGCAGGCTGCTGGCTTCTCTCCCCCCAGGATAAAAGGCAGGCTGAAGTTCGCACCACGAAGCTGAGCCGTGTCTGTCTGCTGCGGCTTTGTTTGGGCGACAATAAGAAGCAGCCCAGGAGCTATTCCAAAGGGAAGGAGCCCTCCCGTGCTCCCCCAGAGTTTCTAATTAGGGCACTCAGCTATTTCCAGGTGGGCACCGCTCTCCTTGCAGTAAACACAGCAAAGCCTTGCTGGAAGCGACACAGGGAGGGAAGATGGAGGGGAAGGGGGCCCAGCCAGGACCACGCAGGTAAGCTGGACACAGCAAACCCAGCAATCCCCATCCAGCCCAATGCATCCCCATCATGTGGCTCTCTGGAAAAGCGTCAGTGCTCCTGCTTATGCCACATCACCGTAGCTCAATAGAGATGTGCATTGGGTGCAATGCTCCCAAGCTGAATAACTCCCAGCAAGCTACAGCCAGGGCCACCCTGTTTAGCTGCTTGCCCACACCTAGCCAGACTTCCATCTGGCGCTGGAAGAGCCACTGTGGGCTTTTAAAGGCCAGGAGGGTGCCACAGGCTCCTGACGATGGCCCAGAGGGATGATGACAGTTCTGCTGCTGGTGACAAACACCATACACACACAGACTCCTCAAGCAGGGACAACACGATGCCACGGAGATACTATGTGGCTCCCAGCTTGCCTGGTCCCTTTGCAAGGAGTTTGCACATCCCTGCACACTTCCACGTCTCACTTTCTGAGGCAGGACATGCTTGGGTCTCTTTGCAGCATGCTCACAGCTTCAGGACAGCTTGGAGCATGCAGGAGCTGTGTACCTGCAGCTACATCCCACCCTGTGCCTGGACCCCCTCTACTATCTAGCATCCCATCGTTATTCCAATCACTGGGATGACTGAAACAGTCTCCCAGCCCTTACCCATATCGGTGCCGGCTCACATCTCGGATGAGCCGCTCGGAGAGGTAGGCACCAATGCGATCCAGCTTCTCTGGGGCAGACAGGGCATAAAACGTCAGCTTCTCCATGTTGGTCTTCACCAGCCCATCCTGAACAAGAGCAGCACAGGGCATCACGGCCTCACACCCAGACCCAGCAAACATCTCTGCAGCAAACCTTGGCAGCAATGCCAGAGGTCTGGAGCATGCCAGTCCCATCCCAGCACTTCCCCACACGTTGTACGCCAGGGAAGCCAAGTGAGGATTGCATTCAGCCTCAGCTGAGGGCTCTCTGAGGCACCACAGCCAGGGGTGACCCCAGTGCAAGCCTCTATCAAGCACCCCACACCGTAAACACAGCAAGAACCATTTGCCAGCACCTAGTAATGCACCAGCACCAAGGGAGACAGGGGCAGACAGGGACATCAACACCTCTAGGCTGCTGAGGCCAAACGAAACAAGCACGCCAAGCTGCCAACCCCAGTCCCCTGCAGTGTGGAAAACTGCAGTGCTTTCCCCTCTCCACGTGGCTCGGCAGCAGCCTCTTGTTCAGCTTCGCTGCCAGCAGCATGACAAAACAAGCGTTCATCACCTCCCTGGGTAATCCCAGCCCTGCTGCCCCCAGCTGGGAGCCCCTCTTCCTTTTCGTCTCAGCTGTGAAAGGGAGACAAAGAGGCTGGATTTTGGATGCTCCAGACGCAGCTGGCAGGGCATCCCCCATCGCCAGTTCAGCAAGGCAGAAAGCAGGGCACCAGCTTCCCCGCATCATGGAAGCGTAAGCAGTTTTTCAGTTCAAAAGCCTGGCTGAGGCCTCAAGAGACCCCCGCTCTCAGAAGCTGATTCTCCCATCCTGCAAAGAGAAGGACATACGCCTTCAGGTCCAACCCCTACCCTCCCATCCATCCGTCCTCAACATCTGCCTGGCACCTCCGGGAAAGGAAGCCTGGCTGGAGGAGCTGCTGTATTTCCACTCCCAAACAGGCTTTAAAGGAAAATCCAGCCCTCCAGGCACAGCTTTTTGGAGTCAAAGCATCGCCTGCCTCCCGGGAGCTGTTTCTGGGCAGGTCACAGTGCGTCCCTGAAACCCAGGGACCAGAGCTTTGGTGCATGACACACCACACCAGAGCTTCGGCGTGCGAAGTGGAGCCTCGTTTACCTCTGGGTCCTCAGGGAAGATGTTGTCGACAAGTCTTTTATAGCGAGGACGCAGAGCACCGCAGCAGCCGCACACACCTGGAAGAGAGGAGACAGAGCTGGTCAGTAGGGATGAAACCCTCAGTTCTCGGGCAAATCCTCGCGTGGAGGTGCCTTTAGTGGAAAACATATCCTTGGATTCAGTGGGGAGGCGCAGGAAGAGGACAGGGCACCCAGCTGATGACATCCCAGAGTTTTGCAGCCAAAAAAAACCAAGGGGAGAAAACTGCAGCTGAGAGGCAGGGAATTAGCTAGTGACCAGCATCATTTGACACAGGACTGCAGGGTTATCTGCTTTTTTCACCCAAGAAAACATCCACCAGAGAACAAGATGTCCAAAGTTCCCCTAAATCTGTGCTTCTCTGTCTCGCAAGATCCCCTTTCACAGACCCTCAGATTACGAGCTCTTTTGTCCAACTCAAGGACACACTACTCACACCCTGCCTCACGCTCCCCACGGAGCCAACAGCGATAAAGAGAGCACAGGCTGCTGGGGACAGCAAGAAAGAAAACAGAGAGAGAGCATCTTATGAAGGCTATGAAAGGAAAACAAGTTTTCCTGTTTGCAGCTCCAAAGCTGAGCTGTTGAGAAACAACAAGCACCTTCGATGCCCCTTTGGGCAGCCTGACCACAGCCTTTCTCCCCCGAGGGGATCACCAAGCGACCTGTGTTTCTCAGGTCACCACAACCATACCCAGCCCCT
Organism: Falco punctatus; assembly: GCF_963210335.1. Classification (NCBI taxonomy): domain Eukaryota; kingdom Metazoa; phylum Chordata; class Aves; order Falconiformes; family Falconidae; genus Falco; species Falco punctatus. Next base: position 73,162,138 of record NC_137584.1, on the reverse strand, counting down.
CTTTTTGAGGGGCTTCAGACAGAGCAGCAGAACATCCCCGATGATGCACCAGCCATGCCCTGCGCAGCCTCTCCGAGAGCCAAACCCTCTCGCAGCAGCGAGTCCACAGCCCAGCAAAGAGCGGGCACCGGCCGCATCCCAGCTCGGAGCGAAGCGATTAGCCCTAGTTGCTAAATATCCTAAACGGGGCTGCGATCCCCTGCTCTGCTTTTGGGGAGCTGCTGAGGGAGGAAGGGATCATTTGCAACCTGGATATTTCTCCCTGTGCTATATCCTGATTCTCAGGGCCATGGCACACCCTCCGCAGCAGCCAGGGATCCCCCCGTCTTCAGCCTGGGGACAGCCGGTGGTCCAGGTGGGTTCTCGAGCATCTGTTGTGCTCCCACACCATGCCCCAAGCATGGGGACAGCTGCAGCACCAGAGTTCAGCATCCGCGGCCACCTCCACCATGATACATCACCCTGCATAAAGCTGTGCCAGTGCTGCCCTGCCCACCAGTCGCTGATGAATATCTGTAGACTTTGTTTATTTAAAAAAAAGGGGGGGGGGGGGGGGGGGGGGGGAAGGTTGCTCGACATGCTACCCTTCCCAGCACCGCTCCAAGGGCTTTGCACACCAGCGTCCCCTTGCTCCGTTCGGCACAATGCATTTTTTCCCCGGGGCCCAGCGTTCCTCGGATGCTGCACCCCACAGAGGAGGCTGGTGTCAGCCACCCCAAAGCACCAGCCTTTGTGAGCCCAGGGAAGCGTGAGTAATTTGGGGCTGGTTTTTGGCAGCCACTGCCTAGAAGCAGAAGCCGGGGGGACAAAGGCTGCGCCGGTGGGAGCCGGCGACCGCTCCTGCTGGAACGCATGAGCTCACGCCTGCTCGCGCCAGCTCCCGGCGCTGGCACCGCTCGCTTCCTGCAATGTGCTCGCTTGCTTCCCGAGCACATCGCCTCCGACGGCGGGTGTTCACGGGGAGGGGGAGGCAGCCTGCACCTCCCCTGAAAGCTGCCGCTTGCTTTGGGGTCCCCTTTGGGGCCCAGTGCTCCCAGCAACGTTGTAGCGGCAAAGAGCTCCTTCCACCTCTTGTGCTCTCCCTGCCAACCCCTCCGCACCTCCCCGCTTTCCAATATTCTATTTCTAAGTCTGGTATCTGCTGCTCTCCCTCCTCCCTCGTCAGCTGCCCTCAATCGATTTTGTTTTTTCCAAAGTACCTTTAATCTGGCCTCTTAATAAATTCTCATTTGCCATTCACACAAACAAGCATCTGATGATCTCCTGAATCCTCTTAATAAATTCCTCTCGCCCAGGACAGCCTAGCCAACGTGACATCTCACCTTGCTGGGCCATGCATCCCTGCCAGTGTCCCAGCACACGTATGAGCTCTCCCTGCAAAACAGCTGGAGAGTTTCCCCGTAAGTGATCCTATTAGCCAAGAAGCCAGGTCCCCTCCACTCCTACAGCCTTCTCGACAATTATCTCACCTCCAGAAATGTGACTTTAGAGTATTTTCAGGATTAATGCACATTCCTGTCTCTGGAAGAGGAGCAAAGAGCTCAGCCACGTTGCCAATCCACCACCCTCATCCTGATGAATGAAGCTGAAGAGCAGACACAGCACAGATCCCATCAATAATAATTGCAGAATTAAATATAATGCCTTCCCTCTCACCTAGCATGACTTCTTCTTCCAAGAGTAGAAGATTTTTAAGGCTTCACCTAAAGAAAGCAGCAGCGGGAGAGAGACGAAGACCTGAAGCACCTGCCAGGAGAGGGGACCCGGGTGCCCCATCTGTCCCACGTGGCAGGACGGTGAACATGGTCCAGACAGGGAAAGCAGGAACATTGCTCAGCCCAAAGTACATCAGGTCACCAGTGGGCAGGACCCCACCATGGCCCAGCAGAAGGACAGGGCTTCCTACAACGCAGCGCCCCTGGGTGAAACTTCTGATGCCTGGTACGAGGGCTGAGCTCCCTGCAGCCAGGCACAGAAGGGGTCTCTCTGCTTGCATGAAACCAAGAGAAACTTTCCTGCCCCAAACCACTGCCCAGCCCAGACCTACACAGGCACAGACAAGGAGACCATAAAACCTTAAAAAAGCCCAGTAAAAATGACACAGATCTTGAGGAAAGGCGAAGATTTTCCCTTGTTTTATTTCCCTGCCCCAAGGGCTCTCCCAAGAGCCACAAATCCAAGTCTGGTCCTGATGCCAGGGCTGAAATCAGCCTCATGCTTGGTCTATATGGGACCCCCCTGACCCTCACAGCACCAAACCCCAACGCTGGGGCTAGCAACACCCCCCCCAGCCAGGCTAACCAACAAGGGTCTCAGACATTTCTTCTTCCAGGCACCAGTTTCCTTTAGCACCCACCACACCGACCACATGCACCTTGTACCCTCACACCGGCACCGCAGCCACAGCTCCAGCCGGACCAAGGTGCCCACCAGCAGCATCCCCCCCACGAGGACAAAACCTCGCGGCTGCAATGCATTCCTCCAGCCCAGGCTTGCACGAGGTATTTAGAAACACAGAACGATGACACCTGAAGGTCACCAGCAACGCCAGCGGCTTTGCCCTCCCAGAAGATCCAACCCAGCAGCCTGGGGAAAAGCCAAGGTACCTGCTCCAGCCACGTGCAGCATCTCCCAGTCGCTGGCAGGGCCGGCGGCACAGAGCCGCAGCGCGGGGCCGAGAGCCCAGGTGGTCAAAGCCATCGCGTCCCAAGCAAACCGGGGGACTTGGGGTGCCGGGGATCGTTCTTCTCCCCGCCGAGCGGCGGCTGAGGCCGGCCCAGCGGCAGCATCGCTGCAGGGGATGTTCAGCCAAGCGGGAGCAGCCGTTTAAATAAATAAGGGAGCTTTCAGCACGGCTGCTGAGTCACCGAGGCGGCTCCGATGGCAGCTGGGAATGGCACCGGCTTTGCTCCGCCGGCGTCTGCACCGGTATGCGGGGGCGGCCGGCAAGCCGGGCATTTCGGAGGGCCCCGAGCGGGTGGATGGACAGGGGTGGTTCTTCCAGGTCCCTTGAGCCCAAAGCTCTCCCGTTCGCCACATGAATCATCATTCATTTGTGGGCAGCCCTAACGAGGGGGGAGGCTCGGCGAGTCGGAGCTGACCCCGAAGCAGCACCCAGGGATGCAACAGACACGCAAGCAGGGACCTGCACGGTGCGTCGTGCTCTCCTCCTGCCGGCAGCCCACCGCTGTGGGAACCAAGGACATGGATTTTCTTAAAGATCAGGTAAATCGAGGCATGGAGGAATGTGAGCTGACCCTCTCCCTGTGGAGGGAATAAGTTGGGAAAGGCAGGAGCAGCACCGGCTCGCACAGCTACCTGTGATATACGAGTGTCACCTTTGTCTTGCTCCCACCTGGGGCACCTCAGTGGCATTTATTGGGCTCTTTACCACCACCCTCAGCCACAGCAGGTCACATCTGCGCTCTCACGGGGGGGGGGGGGGGCAAAAAAGGGCCTTTTGCTTTGCTAGCTCTGCTCCAAGAAAGTCTATTTAATTGGGGGCAATTACAGTCTTTCAGTCCCAGCAACTCTAGCTTGCTAGCGTAACCCCCGCTTAGCTGCTCTGACAGTGGCATGAGCCCCGAGGACCTCGGATAAACTCGTTGCATGTGTTTCCAGGAGTGGAGTTCACTGGTACCAGCTGTAACTGGGGTTTTTAGGATCGAGCATGGCCAGCTGAGAACAGGACACTGGCCCAGCTCACCTCCAGAAACAACCACGCACTCTCCCACCAGTGCTCTGACGATAAGGCTTTCCTCGTTAATCCCCTACCCTCTCCCCATTTTAATGGCATCCTGGAAATAAGCATGGCTGGGAAACCTTATGGCCATATTATTTGAGGCCTGGAATTTACTTAATAAGGGCACTCCAGCTGATCGCAAATAAATCTTAATTAAATCACACAAAATCCCTCATTAAACTTAATATCTCATGAAGGTCGCTCCCTTAACCCCAGGCAAAACCACCGGCCTGAAGGCAGGGGTTGTACTGCCAGCCCAGCACCGTCTTCCTCCGAGCCCCACACCGAACCAGAGACCTTTCCCTAATCTGCTTACCAAAATCTCATTTATGCAGCCGACGTGACAGTCTCCATCATACCCATCCTCTGACTCCCTCAGCACTTTAGCACCCAGCGGGTGAGCCTGCCCAGGGAATATGCTGAAATCTTCCTGTTACATGCTAGAAATGTCACCAAGCAATATTCAAGTTGGTCCAGAGACTCATTAGCTGTTTTCCATCCACCCTGTGGTGGACAGAGGGATGGAGCGAGAAGTTTCCCATCAGGGAAGGCAAGAAACCAAGTGATGCTGGCAGACAGAAGGGACAGACAGTGCTGCAGGCACTGAAAGAGATGTAGGGCACCACTTGCACACCCTCTCCTCCCCAGGAGAAAGCTCAGAGCCATGAGCAGGCATGGCTGTGAGCTCCCCCAAGGTAAAGCTTTGCTCAGGTGCTCCTTCGAGTTTCTGCAACCAATTTAATAGCCAGCAAAATCTACAGTAAAAATCCAGCTCCAGTGCCAGCCAGCCTCCATTTGCCTCTGCACCCCTATGGCGCCAGAGCAGATCCCAGCGTAAATCAGCACGACCCCACAGGCCTGCAGAGCTGTAAAGCAAGCCAGTAAATCTCTTTCTAATCGCGTTTAAAAGAGCCAAATGCACTGGGCACCAATTAAAACCATGGCCCAATGCCCTCCTCACAGCATGCCATGCCGGGAACAGGGCAAGGACCACAAGGTGCCCCGTGCCCTGGCAGGGAGAGGCAACAGCAGCCCTCAGGCCAGGAGGGGATCTGGATCGAGCAGTTCAGATCAGCCTGGTGCGAAGAAGAGTTGTTGGAAAAGAGCGGCCCTGGAAAGATGGGGGACCCTGGGTGGCTGCATTAGACTCCCACCATCTTCCGTACAGGAGGAAGTAGCGGGGAGGTGGCCAAATCCAGCTCCCCCCCCACCCTCCCCCAGCTCCATAGTTCAGAGCAATATCCTGATGTTAATTAATAGTTCCTGACCTTCCTCAACAGTTCAGGCTGCACGGCTGCGGCTTGCTCCCTTCCACACTTGTTAATCGCCACTCATCCAAGTGTCCTTCGGTAAGAGTCACCATCTGCAAAGGGATGCTTCTAAAAGCTGACAACTCATCTGTGAGCAGAGACGCTTTCGAGGATGTTGCAGAAGACCCAGACCGCCAAGGGCAGCACAAGGCAGCGCTGGTCACAGGGAGCTGAGTCTCTTAACGCCGGCACGAAGGGACAGCAAAATATTTCGAGGCACTGACAGCAAAGGAAGAGCAGAGATGCCCGGGACTGGTGAGCCAAGGCTGTTGCTGCCAGGACGTATTTCTCATGTCGCTGAGTGGGATGGACAGGAGCATGCCAGGGAGGGAAACGCTCTCCCAGACGTCGCCTGCAGCCCGCTCGGAGCCATCGGCGCAAAGCCTTTTAGCTCAGCAATTAAATTGGCAGCTTCCCCCTGGCATTCCTCCACGTGCTGCTCTCGCCTCGCTCCCACTGACGCAGCCAGGGCTTGCCGGGGCAGGCACTGGGGCGGGGGGCACGAAGCAGCTCCATGCAGAGCCCCAGCACACAGCTTTGTGCCAGGACCCGTGCAGTGACCCCCAGATGGGAGCTGCTCCAGAGGCCAAATCCACACCGGTACCAGCATGTCTGAATCCCACCTGGATTTGCCAAAACATGCTACTTCCCATCTCCCCCCTGCTTCCAAATCCTGACAGCACAAGGCACGCAGGCATCAAACGCAGCTCTAACAACTCCGTGGTGAGTGGCAGGACATCAATCAGCCTCCCTGCGAGCTTACACCAGCGGTGGATCTGGCCCTCCATTATTTACACTTCACTGCTCAGCTGAGCCTGCCTCTCCGACACCGCAGCGCACGTGGAAAGCTTTAATAGCAGCCAGATTAATTAATATTTCACAGCGGTGATTAGATTCGGGCATCAAGACCACACCAGCCCCTTTTGCATGGGAAACCACCCATTAAGGGCAAAGCTGTGCGCCAGTAGGCTTGCATTACGTACCTGGTGTGCCGGCAGTGCCAGTTTGAGGGGAGAAGAAAGGAAGTTAAGCACCTTAATGGATGCCTGGTTTCATTATACAACACACGGCAGAGCAATTGCTAGGGGGGAAGAAAAAGCTTAAACAGCAGGAAATTCACTCAAACTCTGGCCCCGAGGCAGCTCCTCGATGATGTTCACCAGTTGTCGCATGGACATGGTGTGTCTGCTCTGGACCATGTAGGTAGAGAAGCTCCAGTGGAGAATGAGGGTCCACCCAGCATCAGGGCCAGCCTCCAAAAACTGCTTAATTAAGAGCCAGGTTCATTTTGCAAGACCTGGCACTGCACAGAGCCAGATTCAACAGAACAGCCAAGGACATGGGAAGGCTTCAAGTCTGAAAGGTTTTAGAGAAAAAAACCCATGCAACCTCCCTGTCCTGTTTTGCATGTTCAACAATAACAAAAAACCCCAACACAATAAGGAACTTTTGAGATGCTGACCACACGTTTCTGTGGTTTCCTATTTCCCCAAGATACGCTACATCAAAGCTCACGGCCAGATTCAGGTTTTGGCAGAAAACTTGACTGAAGACCCTCATTTACCGAGATACAGAAACGTGATGGGACCAGCCACGGCTGTGCTTTCTCTCCAGCCTTTCTGGCTTGTTTGCAGCTCCTCCAAGGGCAAGCAATTCCAGCTGCCAAGGCAGAGCAACCTGTGACGGAGCTACAGTGCCTGCAAAGGGATCAGCCTAGAGCGGAGCATCTCTGCAAGTGCATTCTCTTATGCAATTACTGATTGCGCAAGCAATTACCAGAGCCTTTACGTGGTCGGGCTTGATGAGCTTCGAGGGGAGAAATGCCAGCTCTTGGCCTGGCACAATCCCCTTTAGCATTTGCTCCAGGCAGAAGAGTCCTCATCTTCACTGCAGGGGTCAAATCCTGCCTGGACACAGCAATGTCGCCTGGAAGCACACCAGGAAAAAAGCCCTGGACTTGGCCACAGCCATCGAGGTTTAACACAAACCCATATGAGAGCTGTGGCAGGGTGGATCGGGAAAGTCCCCTGCACTGCTGGGACCACAAATAGCCCCTTTTCCTCTATAAGCACTGAATTAATTTGCAGATCGTTTTAGTTAAAAAGCAATAAAAAAAAAAGCAAAAAAAAAAGCAAAAAAAAAAAGGCTTAATTGCATTTCACATTCCCCTGCTGAGCCATCCAGTCCCACCGAGCACTATTTATTTAGTGCAAAACCCATCCGCTTGTGCGGCTGCTGGCTGTGACTCAGTGGCACGCTGGCAGCCCCAGACGGCTTGCAGGGGCCTTGCTGGCGCCCACCACCGACAACGCCTCCTCCCTGGGTAGCCGAAAAACCTCATTTTCCCTACTCCAGCTGCTGTTGAAAAAAAAATTTAAAAAAAACTTAAAAAAAAAAAAAAAAAAAAAAAGGGGAACCTTCTCTATTTCCAGCTCCGCTGTCGTGGGAGGAGACAGCTCGTGCTGGCAAGCAGAAAGCAAAGTGAGGGACGTAAAGGAAACAAACCGCAGCGAGCGGTGGCAGGGCTGGACAGTTGCGATGTGGCTCGCAAAGGCTTGCCACGGCCGCTCCGACACACACTGCCATCCCAGCAGCTGCCAAAAGTATGGGGGAGGCCTGCAGATAAGCCTTACTGGGAACCCCCCATGGAAACGTGAACCCCATCCCGTCTCCACAGTTCCCGTGCTCCCCTCCATGCTCTCCCTACAGCCAGCTTTCAGCCCAACAAACTCACACGGATTTCTGAATTAAAGCCCAGGCTCCTGGAGATGGCAGCGAAGCGGGATGGTTGCTGGCAGCTGGGTACACAAAGCACTTGGCTTCTCCCCCAGCCAGGGCCACCGCACAGCCCCCCATAGGGCAACCGGGCTGTCCTGCCAGCTGAACAGCAGCACCTCAGCTCCGGTGGTGCAAAATCTCCCGTTGGAGCAGCTAAGCCTCAAGCCTGGCTGAGGACAGAGAGGTCCCACCGGGCATCAGGGACACCAGCCTGAAGGCTTGGCTCACAAACCCGCCGTTTGCACAACTCCAGCCACCCAGGCCAGGTGACAGCACAGCTGGGGGCAAAGCTTGCCTCCCCCATTTTCACCGGTGACTGCAAAAGGAAACCGAACCCGAGCTGCAAAGGGGCGCAGACCCCCAGCAGCCCTGCTCCACGCACACGGCCACCGCCACAGCACCACATCACCAGCCACGGGGGCCAGGTACAGCCGTGCCAAGCACGACGCTCTTGGCTCACACACGGGCACCAGCTCAGCACAAGGTGCTAGCACTGCAGGATTAGAGGGGATGCAGAGGGCAGGAGGGTGGCCTGTGCCCCCTATGTTGCCCCTCTGACCGCCTCCCAGGGAGGCAGCAGGTCCTGTACCGCTTCATGCTTTCCATGGAGAAAAAAACATCCCCAGTCACCCGTCCCAGTTCCCCCAGGCCAAGAGACAGTTAAAAGAGAGATTAAAAAGATACCAATAATCCTGTGCATTCCTAATGCACCTTTCATCCAAAGTATCCCACAGAGCTTTCCAGCTCCTGGATGCTTTCCAGGACCACGAGCCGCAGCAATGCCTGGCCGTGAGTGCTACCGGAGAAGGGACTGTCCCGGCTTTTGTCCTCAAAGTCACATTCAGGTCCCCAGAGATGCTCTTCCCTTCCCCTCCCCAAGGAAACACCGGGTATTTCAGACCAGCGGCTCCCCCAAGATGCTAGCAGAGGTGTACCCTGTGGGTAAGAGGAGCCGTGGCCCAGTGCGGCATTGCCATTCCCGGTGGGCAGGACAGGCTGGCCACTGAGCCAGGATCTCAGGGGACAACCAGAGCATGTCAAACCCCTCGAGCCAGATCATAAAACCGACACCAGGAGAGCTGGTGGGGCTTTAGGGACCCACGACTCAGCTCTCCCCCAGGTCTGCAGCGGGGCTGGGGTCCCCTGCAGCTCCTCGGCGGAGAGCATGATCACCTGCTCCAGGCTGCTGCAAATGGCTCAGATGATAACGGCTCCATGCAAATTCATGTTTGCCAGCAGCACAAATCACCAAAAGAACCCCCCCCTCAAAGATCAGCCCAAGCCCCAGCGTGGATGCACAAGCCCTGAGCGAGGCAGGGAGCTCAGACGGAAAGAGGACCAGCAGGAGCATTTGGGTATCCGGGCCAGTTGTCCTGCAACAAGAGGATCACCACCATCCCATGCCAAAGAGAGGTCCCATAGTCGGAGCAGGTGAGGGAACCCCAGTGTGGTGGGGGGCTGCAGAGGGGCCACATCCCCGGGGCACTGCAGCAGCTGTCACCAAAGAGGGAAGCATCCCCCTCGTTTTGCGGGTGGAAAAATACCAGCTGGGAGACCTGAATGACTCAACCGAGGCCACAGAGGAGTCAGCACCGTGACGAGGAGAGGAAAGAAACGGAACCCATGCATCCTGCCTCAGCGCCCCCCCCCGCCCCGGCCTCACTAAGTAGAAACCCGCACCCCAAGCCCACCACTTCTGCTCCTTTCCCCACCGGAGGCAGGTGCTGCATCCCAACACATCATCTCAGCGCACCTCAGGACCTCCCATCTGTGTTAACCCCACTGAGCTCCAAAGCACCCCACCCAGCACCCATGGCGGGGGTAAGGAAGGGGAGAGAAGGAGTGTCGGCACCCTTCCCACCCATCTCCCTCCTGCCACATCCCACCACGCACTCACCCCTGGCACTGCAGTACCTCGCAGAAAGGGGGCTCGGCCCCCCACACCAAAGTGACCCCACAGCCCTTGGGGTGGGCTGCGAGCCCCCAAGGCAGGACACTGGTCAGGGGCTCTCTCCTCTGTAGCGCTCGCCCTGCACTGACAGCCTGGGGAAGGATGCTTGGGTACCAAGGATTTAAGAGCCACCCGGCCACCCCCTGGCCCTTCCCAAAAGCTCCCAGCAGCTTAGCGCAGCCACTGCCCGGGGCGGGGGGGCGGCCAGCTGCTCTGCCAGCTGCTCCCCATTACGCACTCGGCATCACCCCACCAAGCTGCCTGGCTGGGGACACGCGACCCCATATGCCCGCCCTGCACAGGAGTGACACCAGTGACAGCATGGGGGTCAAACGGGGCGGGGGGGGGGTGGCATCCCCAAACACCTCAAGCTTCAGGGGCCTATATGGGATTGGAGTCTGCCCTATGCCAGGGACCAGGCAGCTCCCCAGGTGGCTGGTCATGTATAAGACCCCTGATTCTGGGGTGGGGGTGACACTCCCCCCACCCCCCAAGTAGCCAGGTGGAGCTGAAACACCCTATATAGCACCCAAGTCTTTCCCAGATGCCCCAGCAGCATGGGGGTCACTGGTCCCATAGAGAAGCACGGTCCTCCCAGTCCTGGGGAGCAGGTGACTCCAGGAAGATGGGTTGGGGTGGGTAGGGGGTGGTGATTAATGAACTGTAGTCCCCCAGGATGGGGGCAATACCCCAGTGACAGAGGGGGCATTTGCAGCCTTTTCTGGGACCACAGCGTGTGTCCCAGCCCCAAAGGGGTGACACCCTCCAGAAACTGGGGGACGCACAGCCCTGTAAAAGACCAAGGTGCCCCTCCCCAAAACCCAAAGAGGGGCCACCCCCCAGTAACTAGGGAGATGCACACCTCTGCAGAGGACCAAGGTCCCCCCAGTAACTTAGGGGTTGCAAAAGATCAAGGTCCCCTCAACCCCCGAGGGGGGCTCCCCCCAGTAAGCGGGGGGCACACAACTCCGTACAGGACAGAGGCTCCACCCCCCACCCCCAAAGAGGGGTCACCCGCCAGGAACGGGGGGCGCACAACCCTGTAAAGCGCGAGGCCCCCCAGCCCTGGAGGGGCGAGCCCTTGGCCGGGCCCCGGGGGACGCACCGCGGGGCGGGGACGAAGCCCAAGTCCCCGAGAAGCGCGGGAGGGGGGGGAGGGGGGGTCGCGCACAGCCCCGGCCCGGCCCCGCTCCCGGCCCGCCGCGGGCACTCACCGTACATGGCCGCCGCCGCTGGCCCGGCGCGGCTCGGCGCGGCTGCAGGCGGCGGTGCCCGGCCCGGTTCTGCCCCACCGCGCGGCGCCGGCCGGGGGCGGCACCGGGGGGGCGGCACCTGGGGGGAGGTACCGCGGCGGCTCCTCCCGCCGGCACGGCCGCAGCGCCCGACCCGCTCCGCCCGGCACGGCACGGCCCGGCAGCGCCCCCCGCCCCCATCCCGGTGCCACCCCGCCGGGCATCCCGGTGCCACCCCGCCCCCATCCCGGTGCCACCCCGCCCCCATCCCGGTGCCACCCCGCCGGGAATCCCGGTTCCACCCCGCCGGGCATCCCTGTGCCGTGCCCCCGCAGCAGCACACCCCGCCGGGCACCCCAGCCCACGCGGCGCCCCCCGCGCCCCCCCCCCCCCCCCCCGCGGCGCGCCCCAAACCCGGCACGGGGCAGAACCTGCACGTCGGTGCCCCCTGTCACCGGTCCACCCCCCCCGGTCCACCCCGAGCATCCTTCCTCCACGGTACACCCAGCGCTCTCCCCCCGTGGGAGGGGATGCAGCGTGCGCCCCCCGGCCCGAAGCCAGCCCCACAGAGCCTGTGCCCACCCGAGCTGCAACCTCCAGCAGCGCCGGGGCTTGGCCCTGCACCGCCAGCTTGGTGACAGCCCCACCAGGCTGCCCAAAGGGTGGCAGGGTGTGCTGCTGCGGGGGCACGGCGCAGGGAATGCGGGCAGATCCAGGTCAGCTCAGCTGCTTCTAGAAAGTTCTGGAGAGTGAGACTAGGGGGCTCAGACTGCCCTGGGGAGACAGGGATGCAGTCCCCAGTCTTTGGGCTCCACTCGAGGATGAGCCGGAGGAGGGTGGCATGAAAGCAGGGCCAGGACGTGGGGAGGTGTCAGGGCACGGAGGCCAGAAGGGCATGAAGAAGGGTATGGCACGGTATGGTACAGCACAGCACCGCGTGGTACTGCACCGCGCAGGACAGTACGGCACAGCTTGGTTCGGTGCAGCACAGCCTGGCACAGGGAATTTGGCATGGTTTGGCATGGCCAGCCCTGCACAGCGTGGCACTGCAGAGTACTACACAGCAATGACCTTTTCTCCTTTACATTTACCTTTTTCCCACCATTTGGACCCATTCCACCTCTTTTCCCAGCTGGCCAGGCTGACACTAGGGGCCTTTGCGCTGGAGCCCCTCATGCCCTGGGGCCCCACACATCTCCCACGGCCACCGCATCCCATGCACGGCAAAACCAACCCAGCCACAAAGCCAAAGCCCTCCCTGTGCCAGACCCTGTCACAAGCATGAGTGACACAGCAAAGCAAAGATGCTGCCCTGGGCCTTGGCTGGGGACAAGGACAAGGCTGGAAGTGACAGGGCACCTTGGCTGGTGAGGTGCTGGCACCAGACTGTCACAGATCTCCCCTTCCCCAAGCTTTTCGCTGCATCTCTTCCCACATGGCAAAGTCCCTGGGTTGGATCATTTAATTAGGCAATAGCTGGTGCCACACAATCTTCCTCGCAGGAAAATTATGTTTTAATTAAAACATTTTGGGAGTTAATCTGTGTTGCAGATTCCCCAGGTGGTGGAGCAGCCACATGAAGATCCGTGTCCCCAGGGGACCGGAGGACTTTCACAGGGGGACATGGCAGCAGTCACAAGTTGAGGGATGAAGCTCCTGAGTGTCCCTGGCCAGGCCCTGCCCCCAAAACAGTCATAAAGTCCTTTTTATTGTAAATTAAAAGCCTCAGAGTAAAACCTGATGATAAGAACCTGAAGCAGATGTAGCAAGCCCCCCAGCCCAGGAGCCCTCGTCCCTTTGCTCACAGGGATCTGCAAGGCCATCGGCTCACCACAAAGGGACACCATGGTCATTGGGACGGTACTATGGTGCAGCCAAGGAAACAAGTCCTCCACAGCCACTTTGGGGACCTGGGGACAGCACCCACGTAGATGCCAGTACCAACCCACACCACCATCAACAAGCCCTGAGACTCCCCAAGACTATACACAAAACACATAGTGCTGGTTTGAACCCCAAAAGTTGTTGCCACTGGAAAAGCCTGGCATAATCTCTGCCCTCAAAGAGTATGGGTGGACATGGGCATCCAAGGAGGCCAGCGGCACCCTGGCTGGTGTCAGCCATGGCGTGGCCAGCAGGGCCGGGGCAGGGACCGTCCCCCTGCGCTGGGCACCGGTGCGGCCGCCCCTCGAGCCCTGGGGTCCGTTCTGGCCCCTCACTCCCAGACAGAGCTTGGGGGGCCGGAGCGTGTCCAGAGCCGGGCAGGGGGCTGGGGCAGGGGCTGGGGCACCAGCCTGATGGGGGGGCTGGGGGGTCAGCCTGGAGAGGAGGGGGCTCGGGGGGGACCCGATCGCTCCCTACAGCTGCCTGGGAGGGGGCTGCAGCCAGGGGGGTCGGTCTCTGCTCCCAGGTCACAAGCGACAGGACAAGGGGGAACGGCCTCAGGTTGCACCAGGGCAGGTTTAGGTTGGAGACTGGGAAACATTTCTTCACCGAAAGGGTGTCCAGCACTGGGACAGGCTGCCCAGGGAGGGGGGGAGGCACCGTCCCTGGAGGGATTTAAAAGACATGTAGATGTGGCGCTTGGGGACATGGGTTAGTGGTGGGCTTGGCAGTGCTGGGTTAACAGTTGGACTTGATAATCTTAATGGTCTTTCCAACCTAAATAAGTCCGTGATTCTATCCCTGCCTCAGGCCAGGATGGATCCATGGAAGCTGGGGCAGGGGTCCAGGCCACCTCCAGCATGTGGCTCCTCCTGATTCATGGTGCAAGACAAGGGTGGAGATGAGGTAAACCCTGCCCACCACCAGTGCTGCTCCTCAGCCCCTACCTGTCACCACCCCAAGGGACACCCCAACATGCTCTAGGCTTGCCCAGAGGGATCCAAGCACGTCTCTGCTGTGGCACAGCACAGTGCCCCTCGTCGCTCCAGCAGGCAAGGGGAGATGCCAAATCACCTGGGGCCTGGGATGCTTTTGGGACACATGGCTGCATTCCTGCTTAGGACTCAGAAACGCTGTGCAGAGCTCAGCATGTCAGGCAGTGTGGGCATATGGGGCATTAAGAAGGACTGCTGTGCCCCGAGCACCAGGATCCCTCTCCAGGACGGCTCAGAGGGAGTTGGCTTCTGGGTGCTAAGGGAAGACAGCGACCTGGTGGCAGCTAGAGCTGTAACAGTCATGCCGGGAGGATGGCAAGGAGCTGCTCACCCTGGGCACCTCCTTTGTCAGACACGTCCATCCCAGGTCCATCTGCTGCCTCTTCTTCCTTGCATCCCCCCGCTCTCCCGCAGCTGTTTCCATGGCCACGGAGCTGCTGCAGCAACCGCAGCAGGGTCTCCGGCATGAGTGTGCATCCCTTCCCGGCCATGGAGCCGGGACACAGCCAGGCCCAGGGGTCAGCCGCCTGTAGCTGCTCCCACACACCTGTGCTCAGCCTTGGGGTGTTTGCACCAGCTCGCACGCACCCATGTCCGTACTGGTGCCAACACTCCCCATGTTGCTTGCATGATGCCCGGGGACGGGGTCTTCCTGTGCCCTGAGAGCTCTTGCAGGCAATGTGCCACCTCTCACACGTCTCTGCGTTACTTGTCGCATGAGGATCCATTTCTTGCACATGTGTGGCACTGGAGGGAGAAGGACTGGGAGAAGGGACGCTGTCACGGCGCAAGGCAATGCTGCCCGCGCACGAATCACTTGCAGTGGACAGAGAATCTCTGCTGAAAAGCCAGGCACTGCCCTCCCTCCCGCTGGAAGGGCTGCACCCGTGGGCATGTCTGCTGCAAACACTGGTGTTTCCAGGAGCTCCGGAAGGTGCTGTGGGCAAATCAACAGGGCACCTGAGCCTGAGCCAGATCTCCTCGATGCTCTGGGCTGACATGGGGCTAGCTCCCTGCCCCATCTCCCCAGCTTTTGCAGTGCTGCAGAGAAGCTCCTGAAGGGGAGACCCTGCACTTGTGCTGGGGGCTGCGAGGGCTACAGGACTGTCCCAACACTTCCTGGGGCCCAGACATCCACAGATGAGCACGGTGGTCCTTCTGCCCCAACACAAAGTCCAAGGACCCTGCACCACCTCTCCTCCCACACCACCACCACAGCATGCCACCACCCTGGCTCAGGGATCGGGAAACTGAGTCACGCTTTGCCTCTCCTGCCCAAACACCACTGGTTCTTTCCCCAAGCCCAGCGGTGCTATGCACGCCACAGGAGCACTCCAGGGGACACGTGCAAGGTTGTCACCACCACAGATTTACGTGCACACCTCATGCACAGCTGCTCCAGACCATCAAACACAGCAGGGTGACAGTGGCAGGGCCAGTTCAGTCACGGAGGTGAAAAATGCAGCTTCTGCCAGCCAGAAACATTGGTTACACCTGCACAAGCAACCCAAGCTCAGCACAGACACACTGACACAGGCAACCCAAGGAGCACCTTGTCCGGGTGTTGGTCTAATGGAGATGGTGTTGCCTGCATCCCTGCAAAGAGCCTTGGTCTCCCTGTCCAACCTACTGCTATTCCCCCAGGCTACAGACATCTCCAAAGGACCGTACCCATCTTACAGACCCAGTTTTCTTGGAAAAATGCAGTTCTGGCCAACAAGCCAGTCACAGTGACCACCTTACTGCGAAAGCTTCACATCTCCTTACAGAGTCAGCAGGGAACGAAAGGCTGGTGATCAGGAGACACCAAAGCATGTATCCCTGAGCCAGGACTGGGGTTTGCGTGTGAAGGAAATCCCTTTAGAGCCTCCGATATGTGCCCTAATCCCTCAAGGGATCCTATCATTTCATAACGCACCCAATAAACACGCTGGGACAGCACTTGTGCGTGGCAGGAATGGTTGTGTACACTCACAATCTTCATATTCTTTTGTGGATATTGACACTACGTATACTTTATCTACATTAGTTTATCTGTCTATCTGTAACTGTACCTTAGCTGGATGTGATTTTAAGTATACTGCCCCAATTATTGCTTGTCAACTATACCCTCCCACCTCTCATCTCTGATGGAAGAGTTTTTGCAGCATGTGGCCTTACATTGACTACCGAAGCAGGGGAGGGAGCAGGCACAATAAACATTAATACCTGTCCACCACAGGTCACACAAATCCTGGAATGTGCTCAAAAAAAACAGTTACATGTAGCTGGTGGGAATGCCCTTTAGGGTTGTCTCCCACCCTTAGGGGAATATCCAATGTCTTTCTTCATCCTCCCGTCGTTACCCTTATTTTGAGCCATTTCTTACTTGTTTTAGTCACCTCGTTACGTATCAGCACTTGGTTTTCAGCCAGCACTATTCTGATGGTTTCTCAGCGCACCACCGTCTTGACTCAGTGTAGCCCTTAATCACTCCGTGGCCAAACTCCCCTCCGTGCCTGACACCCCCAAGGGCAGAAGGGGGAGGCATCAACATGAGTCTTGGCCTAATACCACCACGACAAGGTGGTCACCCTTTCCCCCACCAAACAAGGGGTGATGTGCAAGGCTAGCATTGCCTCAGACATTATTTCCAGGCCCCAGAACTGGCGCAGGAAGGGAGCAGAGGTGAGATGTGGTGGTGGGTTAACAAGCCCAAACGGTGCTTCTGCAACACAAAATTAAAAAGAACAGTTCCATCAGGGAATTTGGGATTACCCAAGCCGGGTCGGTCGGTCCAAGTCGCTCGTCCAGAGATGAAGCCATGCCCTGCTCCGTGCCTGCCTGATATCCACAGTCGTGTAAGTCTCCGCACACCCGGATATTGAGTCTAGCCCCGTATTAGTGAATTATTGGATTTGCTGTCATTATAACCTGGCTAATTGCGCTACTGATCTGTATTTATTACTGTACTGTTTCTTAGAAATAAATTGTTTGCCCCTAAAGCTGCTGATCTGGTGTCTGTTACCACGACCCGAACCTGTAAGTCAGCAGGTCTGCTGTAAGCCCTTACGATGCCCAGACTTGGTGAGGAGGTTGGCACGGAGCTAAGCTACCTCCCCTTGTCCTCCCAGGGCTCTTTTCCTCCCAGCCCAGAGAAAACCCCACGGAGGGCTTTCTAGCTGGTAGCAAAACAAAGAGAGGGGGAAAATTACCTTCTTCCTTTTTCCTGTTTTCCAAATAAACTACAGGACACACTTGGCCCAGGATGAACTGTGCAAAGAAAACCCCAAGCTCATCTCTCCCCTGCTGCTGGGATGGGGGCAGGGCAGTGCTTGCCTCCTGCATGGAAGTGGGAATTCTAAGCCCATTCCTATGATGCTGCTGGGCAGATAGGGTCTCTGATGACTTGGGAGAGGGGACAGTGCCACAGACCAAGGCGAGGAGCTGCCCATAGATGTCCTCACCAGCATCTCAAGGAGGAAGGGCTGAATTCACCAAATCAGTTGCCAGATGGACTTGTAAGAAACAATAACAACCATCTGACCAGGAATGTCTGTACATGGATGCATAGGATCAATGGAGGGTTAAAGAAATCAGCTTAAATTGGCACAGAGACATGTGCCTGGTTTCATCAAGCCACCAGACAGTGGGAAGATGAAGAACAAGCTGAAGATAACAAAGAAGAACAAAGCTAAAGATAAGGTGACATGAAGATGAAGAACAGAGCTGGGGTCATAAAACACCCAGAGATGGATAATGGCAGGGGCTCTTTTGGCGAAGATTTATGAGACCAGATAATGAGGCAGAAGATCCCAAACAGCCCATAACAGGCCTGTCAAAAAGCAGCTTCTTGTTGCCAGTCAGGAGGAAGCCAGAAGAAGTGTTGAGGTATTGATAGCCAGCATTCCTAGCCCTTAGCACGTGCTAGTGACCCCCTCCTCAACACCCACTTCTGCCGCCCTCGCTTCCAGCGAGGCCTCTCGCCAGCCAGGCACATGCTCCCAGCAGGACATGGCGGGGGGTGTCACAGGATCCCTAAGCTTAGACCATCTCAGCTGAGAAAACCTGCTCCCATGTCCATCTCTAGCTTGACAGCAAAGTCTGCAGAGAGCTGAGAGATGCCCAAGCCACGTGGGCCCTGCCCGAGGATCTCTGTGCCAAGGGGCAGCTGCGATCCCCCTGGGAAGATGGCCTCAAAACTCCCAGCCCTGTGTCCCCTTCTGGGACCTTGTCTTTGAGGCACAACACAAAGGTTCTCCTTCCTGGCAGGATCTCCCTGGGCTGCAAGGAGCGGATAAGGATGTTATTTGCCACGAGGGTCCCGGTGCATGGCCCTGCTCCGTGGTGAGCCCCTCTACCCCTGTCCTAGGGTGCCATGGGGTCACTGCCAGCTCTCGTGTCACCTAAGGCTGCCTGCCTCGTGAACCTATTTCACGAGGGGGTCATCCTCGAAGAAGGCACGTTTTCCCCTCCCCAAAACTGATTCAACACCAACCCAAACAGCTCCTAACCGAGGCTGAACCAGGATTTTCCATCCCAGCCTGCACAGGAAGGTTGTGAGCTGCACCCCGGCCAGCCTCCCCAGCCTGGCCCATTCTCAGTCCTACAGGGACCCAGGCTGGGGGGACAGCCCTGTGGCAAGTCCCAGGGAACAGGCGGTGTAACTGCTCCATCTGGGGCTCCCCGGGGTCACCCCCCGCCCCCGCCAGCTCAGCACACAAGGACAGCAGGAGGGCCTGGGCCCGGCGGGACAATGCTGCGTGGTGCTGCTTTTGAGCCCCTGGAGATGGGGCACAGGCCAGGGCCCGTCCTACTGAAAAAAGAGGTGGAGGGCAGGCCTCGTGCAGGGCCACCAGTCTGTCCCTTCCTACAGCACCTCACTGCCAACCCCCAGGGTGCGCAGGACGGGCAGGGCAGGGCGGGACAGGGCGGGGTTTTGCAGGCAGGACAGGACAGGGGGAGAGCAGGAGGGGCAGGACAGGCAGGACAGGGGCAGGGCAGGACAGAGCAGGACCAGGGCAGGGGCAGGGGCAGGACGGGGCAGGCAGGGCAGGAGCAAGGCAGGCAGGACAGGGGCAGGACGGGGGCAGGACCAGGGCAGGGGCAGGGACAGGACGGGGCACGGCAGGACGGGGCAGGGCAGGCAGTGCAGGCAGGGCAGGGCAGGCAGTGCGGGCAGTGCGGGCAGTGCAGTGCGGGCAGTGCGGGCAGGGCAGGGCAGGCAGTGCGGGCAGGGCAGTGCGGGCAGGGCAGGGCGGGCAGGGCAGGGCGGGCAGGGCAGGCTGGGCGGGCAGTGCGGGCAGGGCAGGGCAGGGCAGGCAGTGCGGGCAGGGCAGTGCGGGCAGGGCAGGGCGGGCAGGGCAGGGCGGGCAGGGCAGGCTGGGCGGGCAGTGCGGGCAGGGCAGGGCAGGCAGGGCAGTGCGGGCAGGGCAGGGCAGGCAGGGCAGTGCGGGCAGGGCAGGCAGTGCGGGCAGTGCAGGCAGGGCAGGGCAGGCAGTGCGGGCAGGGCAGGGCAGGCAGGGCAGGGCAGGCAGCGCGGGCAGGGCAGTGCGGGCAGGGCAGGCAGTGCGGGCAGGGCGGGCAGGGCAGGCAGCGCCCCGGCCCCCACCGCACCGCTCTGGCGCCCCCTGCGGGGCGTTGACGGCTCCTGCCAGAGCGGCGCGCGCCAACCTCCTCGCCAAATCTCGCGAGAACGTCGGGCTGCGGAGCGGGAGGCGGGCGGAAGTCTCGCGCGAGCTGAGGCGCGGGGCGGTGGGGCGGCCCTGGGGCCGCCGCGCTCCTACCCTGGTTCCGCCGCCTCAGCTCGGCGCGGCTCGGCCCGCACCGCCCCAGCCCGCACCGCCATGGAGGCGAATCCGCAGAAGCGGAAGGAGACGCGCAAGTCGCTGCGGGTTAAAGTCATCTCCATGGGCAACGCGGAGGTGGGCAAGGTGAGGCGGTGCGATTGGCGGGCGGGCGGTGGCGGGCAGGCCAGCTATCCAATAGGCAGCCGGGTGCAAACAGGCGGCCGCGCTGCTCGTGAGGGCGCGGATTGGTGGCTGTGCCGGTCTCTAGCCAATCGGGAGCAGGCCGCTCCGTGCTTTGCGAGGTGGGAGGGTGGGACGAGCGGAGGATTGACAGCTGGGGCGGGGCCGCGCGCCGTAACGCCGAGTCTTATTGGCTGCGGGAGGAGGGGCGGGGCTGCACGCCTTCGCGCGCAGCTGGTGGCGGGTGTCATGGCGGTGCCTGCGGTCCCTGCTTTCAGTGGCCTCCTCCGTGCCCTGGGCCTCTGCTTACCCGCCCCCCTCGGGGCAGGCCCAGTGCGGGGCTCATCGTGCCGCGCCGGCACGGCACGGCACGGGCGGGCGGTGGGCAGGGCGCGGCCCCCGGTCCTGCTCGGGGCCTGCCCCGTGGGCCCAGCGGGCCGCAGAGCGTTTCCCCTCTGTCTGAGGTGGGTCCCTCCGTGATCTGGCTGCCAAGGAACAGCCGTTCCCCTGGACGCTTCCCTGGGAGGGAGCCTTCGTGACCGCGCTCCAGCTGCAGATACCACAGTGCAGCGCCTGAGGGCAGAAAGCATGGATCCAGCCCTTAGTGCCTTCTTCCAGGGCATGCGGAGGTTGCCAGACCCCCTCCCCTGTTTGGCTTTAATCAGGGGTTCACCCAGGACCCCCCTTCCTCCTGCTGTAGTGACCCAGCTCTTCTCTGGGGTGTTACTTCTCCCAGATAGGTTCTGTTCTGAAGCGCTGCCTTTTTTTATTTGCTAAGTCAATGTAGTTGTACTATGCTGCTGGCACAAAGCCTCCCTTGGGGCAGACAAATGCCTCACTGGTGGGAAGAAAACCCAGAAGGATCTTGCCAGACAGAGTGGGCAAAGAGGTGGCAAGTGACATTTATCCTTACGATATTTATGTCTTGATGGATGATAGCAGCTACCTCCTCTCCCTAAACAGTATCTATGCCAGTCAGGGGCAGAATGGAGGCTGGAGGGACCTAGTGTGAGGCTGAATGTGCTTCTCATGCTGCCTGCTTGGGCTGCCAGAGTGTTCTTCATGGCTTTTGGGGAGCTGACTGCCCCCAGGCAATGAACACCCGGCTACTCCAGGGTGGATGTTTTCTGTAGAGGAGCCATAGAATCACAGAATGGTTTGGGTGGGAAGGGACCTTAAAGATCACCTAGTTCCAGCCCTCTGCCACTGGCAGGGACACCTTCCACTAGACCAGGCTGCTCCAAGCCCATCCAGCCTGGCCTTGAACGCTGCCAGGGATGGGGCACCCACAGCTGCTCTGGGCAGCCTGTGCCGGTGCCCCACCGCCCTCACAGTAAACAATTTCTTTCGCTACATGCCCTTGCCCAAAGCCCCTCCCTAGCTTTCTTGTAGGCCCCTCTAGGTACTGGAAGGTGCTTTAAGGTCTCCCCAGAACCTTCTATTCTCCAGGCTGAACAAACCAGAATGTGGATAAATCAGTTTCTTGGCACTCCGATCTCCAAACAGGTAAGGAATAAATGACACCCAGCGGCTTTTCCTGCGTTTTGCAGAAAGAAAACTGTTCCTGGTAAAGATTTGTCCTTTGGTTGTGGGTTAATTAGCTAGTTTAGGGACTTCCTGCAGAGTTGATGTCTCTGAAGCCATCCAGGTGGCTGGGGGCTGTCAGTGAATTTCTTATTAATGTGAATATTGCGGTGTATGGTGCCATCCTGCTGAGACCCCCTTTCCCTTTCTCCCAGAGCTGCATTATAAAGCGTTACTGTGAGAAGAGGTTTGTTCCAAAATACCTGGCGACTATTGGTATCGACTACGGTGTCACAAAGTAAGTACCTTCACGGTGAGGATCTGCAAGTGCTGGGAGAATGTGATGAACTGTGCTGTCACAGATGGCAGGCGTGGGTCTGCCAGGGCCTGGGTGAGGTGTCTGCTGTGGGAGCTGCTGACCACCGGGGAGACAGCAGTGGGGCTGTCTCATCTCCTGCAGCTCCTGAGTGGCCACACTGCCTTGAGCCAGGTGTACTTGGCTCTGCCAAGACTGCTTAGTTTCCATAGCATAATCTGCATTTCTGCTTTAATAATAAGATAATCTGCCTAATGAGTCTTCTCTGCTAGCATAGCTCCCCATTACCATGTTGTATCCAGAGCTGGTGGTCTCTTCCTTGTTTGCCTGGCTCAAGGGGCAGTTTTCTGGCCATTAAACCCAGGTGCTTGGAACTTACTGAGGTTTCTGCCCTTGGTCACCCAGTTCTTTCTCTGCAGAGGGCTGGCAGAGATAAGGGGTGTTCCTGTGGGGACGCAGCCTGCACAAGGGCTGAGGGAGAGCCTTCTCAAGCATTTCGTACCTCTCTTTCAGAGTGCAGGTCAGAGACCGAGAGATTAAGGTGAACATCTTTGACATGGCAGGACACCCGTTCTTCTATGAGGTAAGGCAGACCCGGCTCCAGGCAGCACACCAGCTGACCTGTCTCAGAACTGTTTGGCACCCATCAGCTTTCCTCAGATCTGCCTGAAATTGGGTTTGGGGGTGGGAAACTTGAAAATACATTTCTTCACTGCAGTACAACCCCTTCTTTCTTGCTACGGATACCTAATGCAGACCAGCACTGGAAACCCCTGCTGCCTCTCTGTGAGCAGTGACTCCGTGCTGCTAGGGGTTACTGAATCCAGGAGCCTGAAAGAGATGAGGCTGCTGCAGGTCCGTGCTTTGAGGTCCAACCGGTAGTGAGGCTGAGTGTGTATCCCTGGTAGGCACACACAGGCCCACCTGTACAAGACATATATACGTCTAAACATGGCTGGCTGTACAAATCGACACAGGAACAGCCAGCACTGGCACAAACAGCACCAGTGTCCTCATCCTGGCCTGGTGTCTTCTCTGGCTGATCAGAAATAACTGTCCTGTATCTGGCCTTAGACACTCTTCCAGCAGCTGTCCTGGGGATCCGCGGTCTCCCCAGTTGCTGGCCCTGGGCATACAAGCCCTGGAGGCTACATCCTCCATTATGCACACCCACATGCACGGACAGATATCCTGCAGGTTCCTCCAGTAGCTGGGCTGAGACATGCAGTGGCTGGCCTTGGATCCTCAGTCTGTCCCACTGCCTCACACACAGGGAAACACACACATGCAAATGGGTCTCTTGGTTGACTCCCAGAGCTTCTAGTCTCCTCGGGAGTCGGTCTGACACCTTGTCTGCCCTTGAGCCTCTGCTTTTTTGTGCGTGTGAAGATGAATCTTTTATGGGCAAATTGCTCTCCTGTGATGGGCCTGGGGACAGTGTGGTCAGGGTGTTACATGGGTTCCCCTGTCTATCCTGTTTCAAAGAATCACAGCATGGTCAGGGTTGGCAGGGACCTCTGGAGCCCACGCAGCCCACCCCCTGCTCAAGCAGGCTCTCCTACAGCAGCTGCACAGGATCGCATCCAGGTGGGCTCTGGACGTCCCCAGAGAAGGAGACTGCACAGCCTCTCTGGGCAGCCTGTCCCCGTGCTCCGTCACCCTCAAGGGAAAGAGGTTTTTCCTGCTCTCCCCACGGAGCTCCCTGTGCTGCAGTTTGTGCCCGTTGCCCCTTGTCCTGTCGCTGGGCACCGCTGACAAGAGCCCGGCCCCGGCCCCCTGACACTGGCCCTTAAGGTACCTGTGTGCATCGCTCAGGTCCCCTCTCAGCCTTCTCCTGCCCAGGCTGAACAGCCCCAGCTCCCGCAGCCTTTCCTCACCAGGGAGATGCTCCAGCCCCTCATCAGCTTGGTCACCTCTGCTGGCCCCTCTCAGTATTTCCCTGTCTCTTTGGAACTGGGGAGCCCAGCACTGGACCCAGCACTCCAGATGCAGCCTCACCAGGGCAGAGCAGAGTGGAAGGACAACCTCCTTCAACTTGCTGCCCACGCTTCTCTTCATGCACCCCAGGATCCCACCGGCCGCCTTGGCCACAAGGACACACTGCTGGCTCATGGGCAGCTTGCTGCCCACCAGAACTCCCAGGTCCTTCGTGTCATCTTTTTCCTGTGATCCAGGTCTTTTTCTGTGATATTCTGTTTGTGTGGAGATGAGATTTTTACCACAGAACCAGATAGGTGCCAAGTTAATGGTGATACCCAGATCTGCCAGGCTGTGTGCTCTCAGCCTGGCTATCGCTGGTGCCAGTGCCCTACCTTTGTCCCCACAGGTGAGGAACGAGTTTTACAAGGACACACAGGGGGTCATCCTGGTCTACGACGTTGGACAAAAGGAGTCTTTTGATGCACTGGATGCATGGCTGGCTGAGATGAAGCAGGAGCTGGGCCCCCATGGCAACATGGAGAACATTGTCTTCGTTGTCTGTGCGAACAAGGTGGGCTGTAGGGGTGAGCCAGGCTGCGGCGTGGCCCTGATCTCTGGCCCTCAGGGCTCACTGTGTTCCCAGCTTGAGCCCAAGCTTTTAAGCTCCAGCTGCAACAAGGAAAATGTTATTGGTTGTAGGGAAGACTTTCTAAGAGTCAGATCTGTGTGTGGGAAGCACTGGAGACCACATTTCAATGGGTTTTTGAGAATGTGGTGGCCACACATGAGGAAGGGATCAAGTAGATGTTGCACTGTCTCTGGACTAGGTAAAATCTCAAAGGCCTTTTCACTTGAATTTTCTGTGCTTTCTTTCCACCTTGCCTCCATTCCTTCAGGATAAGCAAAAAGCCTCTCCAGCCAGACAGAACCTTTACCCACTGTTAGATGATCGGCCTTGAAGCTGTGTTCCTCCAGCTGCTGCTGCAGACCCTGGCTGGGCTCTGATCTCTGTCTTTTCTCCTGGTCTAGATTGACTGCACCAAGCACCGCAGCGTAGATGAAAGTGAGGGGCGGCTCTGGGCAGAGAGCCGGGGCTTTCTTTACTTTGAGACATCAGCACAAACGGGAGAAGGAATCAACGAGATGTTTCAGGTAAGGTGTAATGAAGGTGATGAGGGCACAGACACCACACTGAGCCAGGATTTGTTGGCAGGATATCCCCTGAACTGCCTGGATCCCACAAAACCTTGTTGGGAACTCTGCCCCAGAGGTGTCTTCCCAGTGAAATGTCACCCTGAGAAAGCCGTACCTGTTTAGCTCAGGATCAGTATTAATCCTTCCAGTCCTGAGCTGGCCCTAGCATTGTGTTGCTCAGAGCTGATGATCCCCCAGGCTGCTGGAAACATAAAGCAGGGATGCCCATGTCACCTGTTCAGGTCTAGCACTGAGCTGAACTGAGTTTGAGGTGAATGCGCAGCCTGGCCTCCTCCTCAGAGGGTCTGTCCCATGGCCCTTGCAAGGACTGGATTGCCCCCAGACTAGGGTATGTCAGTGCCCCATGGCCCAGGCAGTGGGCAGTGAACATTCAGCAGTTGTGCAAATGCTCCCCCATGCTTCGGAGCATGAGCCCGCAGCCAGCAAGGGCACTGGGGTCTCCTATGCAATGCCACCACCTCTGGGGACTGTTCCTTCCTGCTAACTCCTTCCCGTGTCCTCAGACTTTCTACTCTGCCATCATTGACCTGTGTGACAACGGTGGGAAACGCCCTCCTTCCAGCATGGGAGTTGGCTTCACCAAAGAGCAGGCAGATGCCATTCGCAGGATCCGCAACAGCAAGGACAGCTGGGACATGCTGGGGGTCAAACCCGGAGCCACAAGGTGAGGGAGACTTCAGCATGTGCCTGGCTGTCTGTCATCTGTCTGACCTGGCAGGCTAGTTGGATCTGTGATCATTTAGTGACCTGCCTGCTGCTAAGCTCACCTCGGTTTATATAGCATCTGGGCATAAGCATCTAGTCACAAAATTGCGGCAATGCAGAATAAACCCTTGGTCCTGAGCACCAAATTTGCCCTTTTAGCAGACGAGCCAGGCTGGAGGCAAGGGGGGAATGATGAATGCAAGAACTTCAGCCCTGCTGGCTGCCTGGCCTTACACCCTGCCTCCAGGCTGAGCCGTCTCTGGCCAGACGTGTTTGGAGCAGCTCCAGCTTTCCTTTCCTTGCTCACCACATCTAGAGGAGTTTTAAGGCAGCTTTGAGGCTGCTGCCCACATTAGCAAAAAGGGATTTATGTTACAGTTCTTCCACCTGGAAACTACTCCCACAAGACAAGCTTTCTCTTTGTTTTCCTCAGAGGACCTCTAGCCAGGTGGAATTGGTCATTGCCTGTGTAAGAGGTTGGATATTGAATCTCCCCGTTCTGCTGTATGACTTGGGCAGCTAAAACAAGCTCCCAGAGCAATCCTTTACTTTATTCTCTCTGAAGTGCGAGGACCACCCTTGTGTACTCCTTGCGAAGGGGCTGGAAAGTAGATTTTATCATTAGATTATATCATTCGGGACTCGTACGTCCTCCCGTTGGCTCTCGGAAATGTAGGTGTTGAGCCTAACCCCTCCTCCAGCCCCCTCTCATCCACAGGGAGAGAGCAGCAGCTCTGCAGGGCAGTTTGTGCTGGCAATCACAGCGCAGATGGAAGAGACAGAGTCGCCTCTGTGAAGAGGTGCCCCTATCTCTCCATGGCCTGCAGCTGGAGCCGAGATGTCTGCCTTGGACCAGACACCCCAGGCTTAAAGGGCTGAAGTGATGTGCAATGCCTTCACCGGAGTGCGTAGGCGGTTTGATGCGAAGCTGAGTCAGGGTGCGTGTGCCCCCACGCTGTCTCCCAGCTTTCTGCTCTTGCGGTGCCAGAGACTCAGCACACCATGGCACGTGTCACAGGCACGTGTCTGGCATGATGGGAGCATTTGTGCTGGCGCAGTCCCATGGTAGAGAGGTTATATCTGCCCCAGGAGAGGGGTTCTCCCCCTTTTCTGCTCGTGCAACACCAAGAAGTGTCCCGTGTGCTTTTCTGCAGCTCTTTCTCTGTAGTACCACCTCCAAAGCTTGGAGGTCCTTAATGCAAGAAACAGAAGGGTTCAAAAGTGTCTGCACAGGGCTGTTGAGCATAGTGGGAGCTCAGCTGGGCCAGGCTGTGTGTCTTATGGGTCCCTTCACTCTTGTCGTGTGTCTCCTAGGGATGAAGTGAACAAAGCCTATCGGAAGCTGGCTGTGCTGCTCCACCCCGATAAGTGTGTGGCTCCTGGCAGCGAGGACGCCTTCAAAGCAGTGGTGAACGCCCGGACCGTGCTTCTCAAAAACATAAAGTAGGGAATAGAACCACTCAGAGCTGAAAACCTTCCCCTCCTCCGAGCTAGCTCCCAGGCAGCTGTACGGCTGTGGGGCACCTCTTTCCTCCTCACATTTACCGCTAGCGTGGGCACAGATGCTTCCAGCACCAGCCATGGGAACAGGACTGCAGTGCATTTGTGATGTGCTGAGGAGGGGAGAGGGACCCCAGAGCCCTCCCTGCATCCATGGCCCCAGGTCGTGGTTGGCGGTAAGTGCTGAAAGCAGTGAAGTCCCCACCTTCCCAGCTGTGTTACACCTCCCAGGAGTTTACCAGCTGTGGAGGGGTTTGGATGTGGCTCTAACCTGTGGGTGCAGCGAGGGCAGAGCAAGCTCTGACCCGAAAACTTCTGTGCCTGAAAACGTTGGTGTCATGGGTGGAGGATGCCCAGGAGGGCAGTGAGTTACTAGTCCTGGGTTATCCTAGAGCGGCCTCTGCAAGGCTGCCCATGTGGGAAGCCACAGAGGCACTGCCGAGCACCGGAGCGGTTCAGCGTGCCGAGCAAAGCCGGCTCCTTCCAGCTGACACCCAACGATGCTGCTTTTGGCAGTGGGGAGGGCAGGTTGCTTGAGGAAACTTCTCTGGTACTGCAGGGAGAAACCAACTCCAAGAGCGTCCTTTTCCCCTTCCTCCTCAACCTGTTGTGGTGCCAGTAATGGTCGCTTTGGCAGGACTAGGGCTCTCCCCCAGGCACTCGCCCCATTATCACAGCCCAGTCTCCTGCCACCACCTCCTTCCGTCTCCCTGAGCTCAGCTCGTTGGGAAGAGCCCTTAGGGCTGCAGTCCCTCAGGCTGTGTGCTCCTTCTCTCCCGGCCCTCTGCTCACACCACACTGGCAAGCTCTGGGTAGGTGCCACTGTGCCCCTTGGGGGACTGTCCTCAGGCGTGGGTGGCCCTGGCTGTTTGCAGGCCAGAGGAGGGTGCTGACCCAAGGAGGAGGCAGTTCAGCCTGCAGCATGGGTGCCTGTCAGCTCTGCCCTTCCCGCCCTCGGCCAATCTTGTCTCCTGAGCTTCAGCCACACCACAGAGCTCCATGGGTGCCTGCAGTCTGCTCGCTTGGCCCCACAGTGCGCTCTGGTTAGGTGAGTGGTGGAAGGGGCATGTTCTCCCCCAACCCTCTCTCACAGCAGCAGCGATTGCCCTGCTTTGCTAGTTATTATGGGTTGCTGATCAGCAGGTGGGTGCAGGTTGCTCCCTCCTGGTCACAGCTGCTCTGCCCTTCGAAGAGTCTTGTTGATTTAGAGGGGAGCGTTGCTGGTCACCCCAGCAGGTGCTTGCAGAGGCTTGAGATCTGGCTGTTGTGATCCTGAGGGGGCTTGGAGCTGTGGTGGTCTGCTAGGCTCTTAGGGTAGACCAAGCAGGAGGTTCCTTGGGCCCCCGTGGTTTTGTCAGGACCCAGTTTTACTTCCTTGCTGCTGTATGACTTGGGCAGGGAAGGTCAGGACACTAAGGTACGAAGTGGAAGCCACTGAGTGTGTGCACAGGCATCCTTACCCCACCCCACAGGTATCCTGTTTGAAAGTGTTTTCTCCTGTGTTCAGTGCAATATTTTATTTTTTTTTCCTCTTCAAGGCAGCTTTTCTGTGTTTCCCTTTCAAAATAGATCATAAATCAACAGTAGATCCTCCCCCTTTTTGGCAGCAAGCATTAAGGGACTTTAAAGCCAGTGTTGTTTTGCTCCTGCTCTGTTTTTTGGTGCTGGGTTGCTGGGAAGAAGAAATAAGCTATCCTGCTGGGAAGCACTTTTTACTCCTCTGGTGTAGAAATAACCAAGGGGAGATGTTGCTACAAAAGGTTAATGTTTAAAATATTTTTCCTCTCCTAGATACACAAAAAGGTGGGCTGGGGGAGGTCAGCAGGGCAGGCGTTGGAGCTGTGGCAAGGTACGCTGATGGGGTCTTATTTTGCACATTTTATAACGCTGTGGAGTTCACCGGAAACCTCCCCTCTTGTCTAGTGGAGGAAACTACTTAATTCTGGCCTCAAACCTGTTGCTCTGTATTTTTTTTTCCATTGAGGAGGGTAAGTAATCCTGTTGCTGAATGGTGCACTTCACTTTGAGGGTGAGATCCTAGTGGCTGGAGTAACCAAAAGGCTTCCTCGGTTCCTGCTGCTCAGGGGCTCTCCAGGTCTGTTGTGCCACGCGTGGTCCCTCCTGTTTGCTCCTCAGGTGACTGGCCACAGGTCTTGGGGTTTCTCCTGTCTGTTTACAGAGCGGACTGGATGTTCAGAGACGATCACACGCGCATGTCACGTCTAGTGATTCTGGTGACCTTCTGAGTTCTGTTATTTTTATAAATTAAATCCCCCTTTGGAACAAAGGAAGCCCTGTGAGCTGTCCTGCTGTGGCGACTGCCTGCTGTTAATGTTTAATTGCCCTTTGACTCATTTCTCTCCTCCCCAGCTGGGTATGGCCGAGGCTGGTGATGAAGAGCTGCCCTCGAGGGTGATGATGGAGGTTGTGAATCAACTCCGCGGGAGTGGGCACTGGGTAAGGGACCAGTGCAGCCCCAGGAGTCCCACAGGGATGTGATGTGGGCTGCACCCAGCCGCTGTGAGGCCTGGCTCTAGTCAGGGGACCCAGAGGCAGAGGGGTAGCTCCGTCCTTGCTCCGTGCACACACACCTCCACACCAACGGCCCTGGTAGGGTGCTTCCTCCGTGCCGTCTGTCAGGACCGTAAGCTCCAGATGCCTCCAGCAAGGCTGCCACCACCCAGGCTCTGTCTCTGGCCTAGGAGTCCCACATCCTCCTGCCTCGTACAAAGAGCAAGTCCTGCTGCTGGAGTGTCCCTCCTGCAATGAAAGTACTGGGATCCTGATCCCACACAAAGGGGCTTTCCTGTTCAGCATCCAGAAATGCAACCAGGAGCCACCTCTGAAGACCCGTGGAAGGGCAGGCCTCCCTCCCCGTGCCCAGGGGCAGTGCCTGCCTGCGCTTTGCCTGCTGCCCAGCACGCAGCGGAGCTGGCACGCTGGGGGGGACGTGAGGATTTCTGGCCTGGCCCTGTGCCTGACAGCCACGGTTTGCTCCTGGCTGCTGCTCCAGGCTGGCACACCCTGTGACGTGCCAGGCAGGGCCAGGGGGGACACATCCTTTCCTGACATTCACAAACTGCTGCTGGCCTTCAGTTTCGTTGGCCTTGGGACCAGTTAACCTTCCTCGCCAGGGCTCCCTGCCCGTGGCCAACCTGGGATGGGTTGGCCTGGGGTCCCCATGTCCCAGGATGGACGGCCAGGGCTCTGTCCCTGTCCCTTGCTGGCAGAGGCACGCACAAGCCTGGGCAGCCCAAGCCCTTGCCCACACTCTGCCTGTGCTGCTCTTGCGCTGCGGCAGTTGGGAGTGCTGCCAAGCATGCCCCAAACCTCGGGGGACCTGTGGCTTTGGCGTTCTCCTTTTGGTATTAATTACTGCACAGAAGCAATTACTTCCCCGGCAAGGAGGCCGAGAGGGGCTCTCATTAGAGCGGTGGGGCGAGGGTGCTTGGCAGCACCGTGCCCCCGGCGTGTGGGGGTTCAGTGGGGCGTGGCGGGTGCGGTGGGGCTGAGCATGGTTCTCCCAGGTATCGGCGCGAGCTCGTGGTGGGGCAGGGGGGGCTGGTTCAGGGTTGTCTCATCAGCTCGGACCTGCAGGTGGTTTTCTAGGTGCGGGGGTGCAGGAGGGGAGCAGGTGGCGGCTGAAATACGGGGAAGAGGAGGGGGAACCTTCTGAGGGGGTGCCACCAGGGAGTGGGCCGCTCTGGGGTGAGTTGGGCAGCGCTGGCAGAGGCGTCCCCCGGTTTCCTTGGGGCAGCTGGCTGTGACCCCAGGGAGGGCCATGGGGCCGGCGGAGTGGGGCGAAGGGCAGCCCGGCGGGTTACGGGTGCGGAGGGAGCGTGGCCCGGCGCCCCGCACCTCCCGGGGCCGGGGTCCCTGGCACCCGGGGTCAGCCAGGCGGTGCGGGTGCGGGGGGTCCGCGGGCTGCCGGAGGAGGGTGATGAGGAGGATGGGGCGGGCAGCGGGAAAGCGGCAGCCGGGGCCGAGGGCGGCCGCGATGGGGACGAAACCCACCCGGCAACCGGCCGCCGCCCCGGGCCGCCCCTCAGCCGGCGCCGCGGGGGTTACGGGAGGCGGGGAGCGGCGGGGCCCGCCCCGGCCCCGCGGAGGCCCGGCCCGCTCATCCCCCGCCCCCAGCCGCGGCCATGCCCCGGCGGCCGGAGCCGCCGCCTCCGCCGCTTCGCCCCCGGCCCCGCGGAGACGGAGGGGGCGGCGGGGCCGGGCGGCGTCGGGCGTAGGGCGCGGGGGCGGCGGGGCCGCCGGAGGATGCTGCCGGCGGCCGGGCGAGGCGAAGCGAATCGCTGCCTGTGGCGGGGCCGCACCTGCGCTCCCCGGGCTGCGGCGGGCGGTGGGCTCCGGGGCGGCCCCCCGGCCCTTCGGCAGCCGTCCCCGCGGAGCGGAGCGCCTGGGAGAGGGGGGCGAGGACGGCGGGAGCGGCGGGGCTCGCCCCCCGGCGCGGCTGCCCTCGAAGGAAGAGCAGGGAGGCATCGCGACATCTTTCCGCTCCGCGTCGCTTCGGTTGCAACCTGGCAGTGCGCAGGGGCCGGGGAGGGAGCTGGCAGGCGGGCGGGCGCTCGCCTCTCGCCCCCCCCAGCCCCCCCGGCCGCTATTTATAGTCGTTACCCCCCTTCCCTTCCTTCGGCGGCTCCGCGGGTCCGGGGGTGACGGCGGCGGGGGAAGGGGAGCGGCCCGGCGGCTCCGTGGCCGGCGAGGCGGGGATGCTGCGGGCGATGCCCCGGTGAGCATCGCGGGGTGCAGGGGAGCGCGGTGTCGCTGCGGGGCCGGAGCAGGGGAAGGCACCGCGATGCCCAGGAACAGGGCTTTTTCCGAGCCCGAGTGCTCGGCCGAGTACTCGGCAGACTACTCGGTGAGCCTGCCGTCGGACCCCGAGCGCGGCGTGGGTCGCACCCACGAGGTGACGGTGCGCAGCTCGGGACCCTGCCTCTGCCTGCCCCGCTTCATGCGCCTCACCTTCGCTCCCGAGTCCCTGGAGAACCTCTACCAGACTTACTTCCGCCGCCAACGCCACGAGACCCTCCTGGTGCTGGTGGTCTTTGCCGCCCTCTTCGACTGCTACGTCCTCGTCATGTGCGCCGTGGTCTACACCGCCGACAAGCTGGCCCCGCTGCTGGCGGCAGCGGCCGGGCTGGTTGCCCATGTGCTGCTCTTCATCCTTTGCAAGTACAGGCTGCTTCCCGAGCGGGTGGCCCGCAGGTTCCTGCCCTACATCCTCTGGGTCCTCATCTTGGCCCAGATCTTCTGCTACCTGGGTCTCAACTTCTCCCGCTCGCCCGAGGCCAGCGACACGGTGGGCTGGCAGGCTTTCTTCGTCTTCTCCTTCTTCATCACTTTGCCGCTGCGCTTGGCGCCCATCGTGCTCATCACCGCCATCTCCTGCGGCATCCACACGCTGGTGCTCGGTGTCACCATCGCCCAGCAGCGGCAGGATGCCCTGGACGAGGGCACGCTGCTGAGACAGGTACGGGGCCGGCGGGGGGATGTGGGGTCCCTGGGGGTGGTGAGGGGTGAAGGGAAAATCATCCCCATGTGGTGTTTCCGTGAGTTACCGTGTGGTCCATCCCTGTCCTTATGTTCTGGCACTAAAGCCGGGGTTGATCTGGACCCTGTGAGCTGATTGTAGTGTTTGCTGGGAGCAGGGGGCTCCCCAAAACATACTTGGGGATCAGTCTCCATGGGAGTGGCGTGCTGGAGTGTGCAGGAGCACCCGCCCAAGCTGGGTGCCACAGACCTGGCCCTGCAGGCCTGGATCCATCCCCAGGGGCCACCCAGGGTATGTGGACACGTGGGCTGCGGTTGGGCTGCTGGGGAAACTGAGGCAGGGTGGACCGTGTGCTCCTCCATCCACCCTGCCTGGCGGCCTTGCTTGTACCACTTTCCCTTTGAATTTCAAAAATGGCTAAAAATGGCCCCAAATGGCTATTTTTAGCTGAAATGTGGCAGGAGCCCAGCTTCTGGGCTTGCAAACAGCCACTGGAGCTTTCCCAGGAGGAAGTTGGGCGGCAGCTTGGTCCCAGCTTGGTCCCTGGGCAATGCCCATCACCCAGCCTCGTGCCTGGGGATGCTTTGGGGTGATTTTCTGCCCCAGCAAACCTGGAAAAAATGGTGTCCCCTAGCCCAAACGTGGCGCTAAGGCTGGGCCATTGGTTCACGCACACAGCAAAGGAGGGGACGTGGGGGTCAGACAGGGAGAGAGCGGTCCCCAGCCCATTGGATCCTTAATATTTCCTGGGAAACACCCAAGTGGAGCAGCTAGACACTGGTTTTATTCCCTAAATTAGTGGGTTTCATGTCTTGGCTGAATCCCTTTCCTCCCACTGTTTTCTCTACTGGCTGGCCACGGACCCAATGACCTGGGGAGCCTTTCCATAGCCAGGGTGGGGGGCAGGGCGGGGGGACAGCCAGAGCTGAGAACTTGTGTGCTGGTGGCTGTTGACGGCAGCAGGGAAAATCCCGCTGGAAACATCCACTCTGCCCCATAATGATGTGGGCTCTGTGGGAGGATGCTACAGGAATTTGGGATGCTCTGGGTCAGGTCCTGGGAGAGCTCCAGCTGCTCCCAGCCTAAATAGGAAGGGAAAAGGAGGGTATTTACTCACTTTTTGAGAGGTTTTGGAAGTAATGAGCCTGTGGTCACACTGGGAATTTGCAAAATGGAGCCTGTTCTCCAAAAAGCCTGAAGATCCTGTTTTCACCCTGTCTCTGGAGTGCATGGTCTGGGGCTCGTCCCCTGGCTTGGGACATCTCCTGGTATCACACAGGGTTTTGCAAAGAAAAACACTTTTTGGGCAGAGTTTCTGGAGCCTGCCAGGCTGGGCGCTGGGGTGGCGGCATGGGTGCCCTCCCAGTGGTGCCCGGCCAGAGGCACTGTACCCACAGGAGAAACCCCAGTGCAGCAGCGGCTTTCCCAGGTTTTGCTCCTTTTCTGGGATACGAGCATGGCACGTGGCAGATCCAAAGGCAAGGAAACCTCTCACTGCCACCAGCCCCGGGATGCGGGAGGCAAGGGGACATGCAGGCATCCCCTTGGCCAGCAGCAGGCATGCGCCGCCTGTGTTAATCATTGCCGTGGCACGGAGAGTCCAGGGCTGGTAAAACCTTGGCAACGCGGCATGCCTCAGCCTCTGCCTGCTGCAAAAGGAGGAACATTATGTCCAGAAATAAACATCATATGCTTTATTATTATAGCCGGTGGTGCAGCTCCTGGAGGGAATGGCTATTAATAGGATGAACTGGAGGATGTCGCTTGAGCGGGGCTGGCACAGCTCGGGGGGGGTTCGTGAGAGATGCCGGCAGTTTCTGCCCCACTGTCGACCACCGAGGAGAAGCCCAAAGGCTGAATTGTGGCAGGGAGCTGGAATTTGGCAGCGTTTGAGGCTGTACCTGCCATGGTTGCGCATAAACCACCTGTGAAGCATCCCCAGGCTCAGGCCATGACCCAGCCCTGGACTGGATGGTCCTGGTACATCCTACTGGCACCTTTCCTGCGGGATGCAGATGGGGCTGGATGGGGAAGGAGGGATAAGGCTTGTTCCGCTGGTGGTGCACGTTCCTGCACATATCTTGCTCCATCTGCCCCCAGATTACCAAGTGCAAATAATAACCAGTGACTGTGCCAGCAGCGGGGCCTCCTCCATGTCAGGGCTTTCCCGGCAGTAGCTGGGGTCCTGGGAGGTGTTTTGCAGCTCAGGGCACAGGGACACATGCTGAGGGAGGTTTTTGGGGCTGAGCATCCATTGCATGGCTACAGGATGCAGCTGGACAGTGCTCAGTGTGGGACGTGGCTGTGCCGTCTGGTGCCAGGTGAGCTGGTCCCCAGGATTTCCAGTGGTCCCCGTGTGCCGAGCTGTCCCAAGCCATTGAACCCCAGTAGAATGGCCCGTTGTCATGACAACTTGAGAGGCTGGGTAAAAATAGCAAGTGGCTGCTTGTTTTGGGGGTTTCTTCTCAGTGTCCACCTCCAGGCGGCTCCTTGCTCACCATCTGCTGTGCCGTGGGTCCAGGGGCTCCCCGGGGATCCCCAGCTGTGATGGTGGGACCTGGGGCAGGATCCAGCCCTGGGGCACCAGCTGAGGGTCCCAGGCGCTCTCCCCTGTTCCTTATGCTCTTTCCCCCTGAAAAAACAAGTTTCCTTGCTGCAAATCATTTTGTCAGCCCTGGCCCAGTGCTGTGCCAGCACCCAGACCCCCAGTGCCAGAGCCCAGTGCCAGAGCCCTTACGTATTGCTGCACGTGGCCGGGTTCCCCACTGTCTGTTTCCCCCTGCGTGGAAGGGGTTGGCAGCTCCTCCCTATCTCCATAGGATGAGACCGGGCTGCTCAGGGCTTGATGCTGTCAAGTGACAAAACCTCTGAGGACAGGCACCCCCCGGGACCGGGGTCATGTTAGGGCTTTCCTCTGGCCGAGCTGGGATATGGGCTATGGGGACCAGGGGCGGGACAGTCAGTGCAGGGGAGCTGGGAATCAGAAGGATGCTGAGCATGGGGGCACATCCCTCCTGGAGATGAGCTGGGGAACAGCTCCGTGCTCTTCCCGCTGCCTCCTCTGCACCGGCTGTGATGGAGCCCATGGCCTGCAGGGTAGAAGGACGTCTCCATGTCCCCATTGCCCTTTCGGCATAGCTGGAGCCTGTTATCACATCCTCCCTGTCGCTCTTCCCCTTTCTAGACTAAACAAACCAAATTCTTCCAACTTTTCCTCATCAGTCATATTTTCCACCAAGGGCTCTTTGCTTCCATCTGCAAATCTGCTCCGTCCCCTCCCGGGCTGCAGGGACACAGGGTCCAGCCCACGGAGCTGGGGTCTAGCCTGTGGGATGAGACAGGCTTCTGCCCATGGGGACAGGGTCCAGCCCAGGGATGGGATGGATCCAGCCTTTGGGATGAGGCAGCGAGCCTCTGTGCCATGTGCCTTTGAAACCTTAAAGAGGACGGGTGGGTTGCCACAGCCAGCAGCACCCTGGGGCATCCATCTCCCGTGCTTATGTCTTTGGCTGTTGAGAGGGTCGTAGAGGGGCAGGAGCATATGTAAATGTACGATTTTAGAGTTTGGCCATGTTTTTGTTAGCTTTTCCTGCACAAAGGGGTGCAATTCCTGTGGCAGAAGTGGGGGGAGCGGCTGGTACGTGAGCCACCCAGAGCTGCTGGCCTTCAGCAGCTCTTTCCCCCAGGGCTGCTCCCAGCCCCTGCCAAGCTGCTGCCTTTTTCCAAAACATCTCTGCAAGCTTTAACGAAGCAGAGTCAGCCCGCGGGAACCACGGGGTCTCCCGGGATGCTCAGGGTGTGATCCCCAGCCAGACCCCTCCCGCAGAGCCACGGTGACGGTCCCCATGAGTCCCCCCAGCAGTTAACGGTGGCTGTGGCTTGGTGGTTTATCTCCAGGGTGTATTTTATGTCCTCCTCCAGCACTTGAGTACTTTTTTCCACTCTCACTGATCAGGCTCTGCTGCCCAAACAGGGATTTGTGGTGGCACCGGTGCTGTCCCCGAGGCACGCATGGGCTTCCCCGTGGTTCTGCTCACCCCGGTCTCCTGTTCTCTGTCCCCAAAGATCCTGTCCAATGTTGCCATCTACCTTTGCGCCATCACGGTGGGCACCATGTCCTACTACATGGCTGACCGCAAGCACCGCAAAGCCTTCCTTGAAGCGCGCCAGTCCCTCGAGGTCAAGCTCAACCTGGAGGAGCAGAGCCAGCAGCAGGTAGGAGCCATGGCTGGGCAAGGGGACAGCATGGGGACAGTGCAGGGGGTGGCAATGGGGACAGAAGGACCCCAGGTGGGAAATACGTTTGTAGTTTTGCACCATGTGCCCAGTTTGGGGACTCCCCATGTGACTGTCCTCTTCCAGGACCTCCCAGCTCCTGCCAAGGCCACCAGCAGCTGTCCCCGTCCCTGAGCATGGCCGTGCAGCAGATCCCCTTCCCCAGGCACAGCCACACAGCAGGTCCCTGTCCCCAGGCATAGCCACATACATGGCAGGTCCTTGAACGCAAGGCATGGCCATGCAGCATGTCCCTGTCCCCAGGCACAGCCATGTGGCAGGTCCCCTTCCCTAGACATGGCCATGCAGCATGTCCCTGTCACCAGACATGGCCATGTGGCAGGTCCCTGTCCACAGACATGGCCATGCAGCATGTCCCTGTCCCCAGGCACGGCCATGTGGCAGGTCCCCTTCCCTAGACATGGCCACGTGGCATGTCCCTGTCCCCAGGCATGGCCACGCAGCAGGTCCCTGTCCCCAGGCATGGCTACACAGCAGGTCCCTATCAGGCCCTGGCCATTCCCTGGACCGGTCCTGCCACAGACCATGGCAGGGAAGGGAGAGCTGGCAGCAAGCAAGCACAGCCAGCCGCTCTCTGCTCTCCCCACGAGCGATGCCCGCTGTGGCAGACCCCCACGTGCTGGTACCATGCCGTGGTGGCCTGGCAAGAGGAGTGGTCGGGGGGAAGCGGCATCGTGGTGCCAGCCGGCTGTGTCCAAGCCCTGGTGTCTCCAGCCGCCATCCGGTGACCAGCTGGGCTAATTTTAGTGCCTTATCTGGGCCTCCCTCCTCATCTTCCATCTCTTATCTGGTTGATCTGCTGCCAGCAATTTGCTCCCAATGGCAACAAGAGACATGTGGCAGGGCCAGGCCAGCACCACTTTGCTGCAAACCCTAGGTG
The DNA here is from genome assembly GCF_963210335.1 of Falco punctatus. Taxonomy (NCBI): domain Eukaryota; kingdom Metazoa; phylum Chordata; class Aves; order Falconiformes; family Falconidae; genus Falco; species Falco punctatus. Next base: position 73,124,442 of record NC_137584.1, on the reverse strand, counting down.
GATGCTCTGATGTCTAATACGGGGTTAGGTCCACGGAGGGGTTTGGGTGATGAGGGCAAATCCTGGGGCTGGGGGATGCCCCAAGTGAGGACACCCTCGAGGTCCCAGCTTGTGGGTTCAGAGGGGTGGAGGAAAGGACATGAGGATTATTATCACATGAGCTTTTTCCTTAGGGAATTGAGCTAAAAATAGCCCATGATCTTACAGGAAAGGCTGCTCGCGTGAGGCCGAGTGGTGCGGGGCAGGGGGGCCATGGGGCAGGGAGTGATGCTGGTGGCCGGATCCATCCCCTCTCCCCTGCAGGCCATTAGTGGGGGCTGAACCAGCAGCCCCACGGGCAGAGGGATAACGGGAGCTGAGGAGAGCCGGGAGCTCCTGCACGCCTCCCCACCGGCAGCCTCCAGGGATGGCGATGGGACAGGGACACAGTGCCGTTCCTCCAGCAACAGCCCCACTGCAGCTGCGCACAGAACCCCCGCTCCGTCCCAGGGGAAAACCCGCTTCATTAACTGAGTTACTTACATTTAGTGCAAATCCTCACACAGCAGGGCCAATCTATCCCTTCTCTGGCACCAGGGCTGCAGGGCCAGTGGGGACAGCAATGGGTGTGATGTCCCCAAGTGGGCTTGATCCTCCTGGGGGACCTTGGTTGAGTTCCACACGTAGATGTGGGATACCCACCATGCTTTTAAATGGATAAATCCTCCCTGGTGTGCTTTAACCCAGGTCCATGCACCCAGCACCAACCCACCCCAGGGGCAGGACACCCTGGAGCAGGTCACAGGGACCTTGGGGGACTTCAGTGCAGACATTCCCAGCACCGTGTCCCAGGTTTTTTTGGGCCGATAAAAGCTTGGCCAACCCAATGCATTTTGATTCTCAAGCTCCCAGCGAGGGCTGGGCCCTGTATCGTGTCTGCAGAAGGGATCTGGGGTGCACATGCAAATTTTGCAGCTCATCAGCCGCTGTCAAATAAGTGTGTGGGACTGTCCCTCCTTCTCACGGCTCCAGGGACAGGGAAGCTTTAGGGCACTGCAGCCACCCTGCCCCACTCCCATCCTCCCCTGGCTGGGATTTATTCCTGCTTGCAGAAATCTTGATGAGAACTTGTAAAATAGGGAGGAAAATGGTAAAAGCAGTGGTTGGCATCCCTGGCAGAGCATTGCCGAGGGGGATGTGCCACTCATGGGTGCATCTCCTCTACCTGTGGGTGCAAGTTTGGAGTCGGGGTGATGGCTCCCAGCTCCCTGGGGTGCCCTGGGACACCCCACTCCAAGCTCATTCTCCTTGCCTGGAGGAAAGCTCCTGTTCCACCGTGGCTTGATCCACTCTCTCCCCCTCCACATGTGGCTGAGAGGTTGGGCTAAGGATCTGGCTGGGCCCTGGGATCCTCCGGGGATGGCTGGGTCCAGCAGGAGGGCCCAAGAACTTGGAAATGTCACTTTGCTGCTCTGTGTCCTCATGGAGAGGGGAGTGTTTAGACCATAGGGCACACACCATGCATTTGCACCATGTATTTAGACTCTGCATTTGCACCATGTATTTCTACCATGTGTTTCTACTGTGCATTTGCACCATGCGTTTAGACAGTGCATTTGCACCATCCGTTTGCATCGTGCATGTGCACCGTGCGTTTAGACAGTGCATTTGCACCATCCATTTGCATTGTGCATTTAGACCATGCATTTGCAGCATGTATTCACCCCGTGCATTTGCACCATGCATTTAGACAGTGCATTTGCACCATCCATTTGCATCGTGCATTTGCAGCATGGATTCACGTCGTGCATTTGCACCATGCATTTAGATTGTATCTTGCGCCATGGATTTGCAGTATGGGTTTGCACCATGGGTTGCTGCACTTGGCACAGGTTGGACATCGTGTCGTGACAAACTCTCTTCCCTGCCCCATCCCCCAGGAGCGGCTGATGCTCTCCATCCTGCCCAAGCACGTGGCCGATGAGATGCTGAAGGACATGAAGAAGGACCCGAGCCAGAAGGAGATGCAGCAGTTCAACACCATGTACATGTACCGCCATGAGAACGTCAGGTAGGACTGTCCCTTCACTGTGTGACCCCCATGCCATCCTCATGGGAAAAACACTTCAGGGTTTTTGGTTTTTTGTTTTTGTGCGTTGTTTTGGTTTTTTTTCCAAAAATATCTATTTTGCAGTCCTGGCTGAAAAATGGGAGAGGTTGGGGTGGTTTACAGTTAAAGCAAAGGGTGAGAGGGGATGGCTACCAGCCAGACTGTGGCCTGGGGCCCCTTTTTGCTCCAGCCATGGTTTGCAGAGCATCGTCTTCAGCCATGTCACAAACCAGCCTTTTCTTTGGTGCAGGTGCCCCAGCGAAAGGGGAGAGTGGGGAAGGGGGTTCCAGGGTGGGGGGCGCCGGGGCTGAGCCGCTCACTGTTGCTCCCTGCAGCATCCTCTTCGCAGACATTGTGGGCTTCACCCAGCTGTCCTCGTCCTGCAGCGCCCAGGAGCTGGTGAAGCTCCTCAATGAGCTCTTCGCCCGCTTCGACAAGCTGGCAGCCGTGAGTCCTCCTCGGGCTGGCATGTAATGAGTGGGGCAGGTCTCAGCCACCCCCCACCCTGGCCCCAGCCCAAAGCTGCATCCCAGGATGGGGATGAGGAGGTTAAAGTATTACTCCTCTGGGATGCTGGAGGCGCCCTGCCCTGTGTTGCAAAAATAGGGCTGGTGCAGCCAGGCTCCTGGCCGAGCCCTCAGGGGAGGCTGGGTGGGAATGGAAAATCCGATTATTTGTGTCTCTGCTGGGCGCGGGAGACCTCTGCGTGGGTCAAGGTCAGCCTGGGAGAGAGGGATGGAGGTGGCAAGGGGGCTGGAGGGGGGGGGGGCATCCCAGCGGATGGGGGTGGGGCTGACAGCGTGCCCCCCTGTCCCCAGAAATACCACCAGCTGCGCATCAAGATCCTTGGTGACTGCTACTACTGCATCTGCGGGCTGCCCGAGTACCGGGAGGACCACGCCGTCTGCTCCATCATGATGGGGCTGGCCATGGTGGAGGCCATTTCGTAAGGGCTTTCTCCTCGGGAGTGGGGCCGTTCACTCCCAGGGAGGGGTGCCAGGGTGGGCAAGGGGGTCCTGGTGGGCTGGGGTGCAGCCTGGGGGCTTTCAGGTGTCCAGCTTCTGCGAAATGCGTTAAAAGACGGAGGAGTGACATTTAATGATGGGGGAACGGGCTGCGGGGTGGAGTGGGGGTGGGTTGGGAGGGGGTCACCCCCATATCATCCTTGTCTTCTCCCCCCACCCCAGCTACGTGCGGGAGAAGACCAAGACGGCGGTGGACATGCGGGTGGGGGTGCACAGCGGGACAGTGCTGGGGGGGGTGCTGGGCCAGAAGCGCTGGCAGTATGACGTGTGGTCCACCGACGTTACCGTGGCCAACAAGATGGAGGCAGGCGGCATCCCTGGGTGAGCATCTCCAGGGGGGAAGGTGGGGGATGGGCGTGGCGTGCCCTGCACTCAGGGGTGACACTGGTGCCCGGTGCCGGCAGGCGGGTGCACATCTCGCAGAGCACTATGGATTGCCTGAAGGGTGAGTTTGAAGTGGAGCCGGGTGAAGGTGGCTCACGCTGCGAGTACCTGAAGGAGAAGGGCATCATCACCTACCTCGTCGTGGTCCCCAAGCAGCCCCTGCGCAACGGCATCAATGGGGTGGTGAGTGGTGGCACCGGTGCCGTGGCAAGCTGGAGTGGGGGGACACCGCACCGCCACCCACCACCTTCGCCTTGCAGAAGCTGTCGCTGACCTCATCCCACGGTGGCTCCCCGCCGCTGGTCAACACCAAGGAGCGCAACGGCAGCCTCAGCCTGGCCTGCGCCAGCCCCGAGGAGCCTGAGGAGCCCGACGCCAGGGTGAGGGGCACCCTGGAGAGCGGGGAGGAGGATGGAGAGGTACAGCCCGTGGGAGGCATTCCCTTTCCAGCAGCTCACCTGCCTTTGGCTGCTGATAGCCACGCTGGAGTGGCTGAACATCCCACGGGTGCCAGCATGGTCGTGCTGATGCCTGGGCTGTGCCGGGGCAGGCCGTGAACCCCTCCTTCCCCAACCCTCGGCGGCGGCTGCGATTGCGGGACCTGGCCGAGCGCGTGATCGATGCCTCGCAGAACGAGCAGGAGCTCAACAAGCTGCTCAATGAAGCCTTGCTGGAGCGCGAGTCCGTGCAGGCGTGAGTCACCCCAACTGGCAGCATGTCCTGGCGTGGCTGGGCGAGTCCTCGGGGCCACCAGGCACTGATGGGCAATGCTGCCAGCAGGCTGAAGGGGAAGAGCACCTTCCGACTCTCCATGCGCTTCATTGACCCCGAGATGGAGACGCGCTACTCGGTGGAGAAGGAGAAGCAGAGTGGAGCCGCCTTCAGCTGCTCCTGCGTTGTCCTCTTCTTCACTGCTTTGGTAGAGGTCTTCATTGACCCCTGGTATGTCAGGGAGGTGGTGGGGATGGGTGGCCCAGCTGCGTAGGGCTTCAAACCCATTCCCTCTTGGCTCTTTTGGCAGGTTGGTGGCCAACTACGTGACTTTCATAGTCGGGGAGATCCTCCTGCTCATCCTCACCCTCTGCTCGTTGGCTGCCATCTTCCCCCGGGTGAGACAGGGTGGGCTCACCACTCATGGTGATGGGACACCATGATGCCCCATCACCGTGTCCTACCTGGGCGAACCCCCCCCACCTTGCTCTCCCTGCAGGTTTTCCCTAAAAAGCTCGTGGCCTTCTCCACCTGGATTGACAGGACCCGCTGGGCACGCAACACCTGGGCCATGGCCGCCATCATCATCGTCACCATGGCCGACATAGTGGACATGGTGAGCCACCAGCCTGGGTGCCAGTGGGGCTGAGCCTGCTCCAACCCCCATCCAAGCAGCCCATAACTGCACAGCTGATTGTTAAAGCAATTAGCAGAGCTGCACTGTAGTGGGGGAAATTTAGGCTGGCTGTCCTTCTCCTGCTCTGCAAAGCACCCTGCCCCTTTGGGTGGCCATGCAGCCCCTGGAAAGGTGCACCCTGTCCCCACATCCCCCTCCTCACCCTGCCCTCGTGCCCCCAGCTCAGCTGCTGGCAGGACCATGGCGGGACAGGCAACGGGACGGTGGGGCCACTGCGGCCAGGCGGCTGTGGGGAGCAACCCAAGTACTACAGCTACATTGCCCTGCTGGCCTTGGTGGCCACCATCATGCTGGTGCAGGTCAGCCACATGGTCAAGCTGACCCTCATGGTGCTGATCACTGGGGCCACCGGCGCTGTCAACATCTACGCCTGGGAGCACATCTTTGACCAGTATGACCGCCACCGTGGTCAGCAAAGCACGTAAGGGGTGGCAGAGGGGTGGGCACCTTCTGGGGGCCACAGCCGTGCCCACCATCCACCCATGCCTTGCTGCCTGTGCCGGCAGGTCCTCGCTGGTCCCCTCCAAATACTCCATGACAGCAATGATCTTCATCGTGATGCTCAGCTTCTACTACTTCTCTCGTCATGTGAGTGACTCCCCCCACCCCCACCCTGGGAAGCTCCCCTCCCCTCTGCATCCTCACCTGCAGCCCCTGCCCACCCTGGGAAGCTCCCCTCCCCTCTGCATCTTCACCCCGCCCCCTGCCCTTATTTTTTGCAAGCTCCAAGGCAGAAGGATTTGTCCCCAGCTGTGAACAGCATCTCTGGCTCTTCTCCAAAGAAGCCTACCCAAGGGCTCTTCAGGCTCACAAATGTGGAGAGACCACCTCCGTCTCGCCCCCATGGTCAGGGGTGGGCAGCAATGTGGTGGCCTACAGCCCATACCAGCCCCATGAGGGTCCCGTTCGCACCTCAGAGCAGGTCTCATGTCCCCAGTTAGGGCTTCACCTTGTCCCAGAGCCTTCTTCCAGGCTGTCCCCAGCCCCCCAGCAGCCAGGATGCTCCCAGCGCTGGAGGGGACCCATTGGTGAGTGGGAACAGGGGGTGTAGCCTTATCCCCCCTGTCCCCCCACAGGTGGAGAAGCTGGCCAGGACCCTCTTCCTCTGGAAGATTGATGTCCATGACCAGAAGGAGCGGGTCTATGAGATGCGGCGCTGGAATGAGGCTCTTGTCACCAACATGCTGCCCGAGCACGTGGCCCGGCACTTCCTGGGCTCCAAGAAGCGGGACGAGGTGAGGGGCACCCGGGGTGGGTGTATTTGCCCCCGTTGTTGGGGGGTGGGTGGCAGGCTCCAGCCCTGGAGGCTTTGCCATGGGCTGTGGCTGAGTATCTTTGGTTGGATGAAGGTGATGTCTTGGCTGTGCAAGGCGCGGTTGCGGAGCACCCTCATTTTTTCACGCGTGCCGAGGGAAGATGGCTTCACGGGAGGGTTTGGGTTTGCCGGAGGTGTTGGTGTCATGCGTGGGCACATCCCTGGCTCACAGCCACCGTCCCACCCCCAGGAGCTGTACAGCCAGTCCTATGATGAGATTGGTGTCATGTTTGCCTCCCTCCCCAACTTTGCCGACTTCTACACGGAGGAGAGCATCAACAACGGGGGCATTGAGTGCCTGCGCTTCCTCAACGAGATAATCTCCGACTTCGACGCGGTGAGTCTGTACGGAGCTGGCCATGTGGGTGGTGTGGGGCTTGGCCAGACCTTCCCTTCCTGCCCCATCTCGGGGCAGACGGACCTGCCGTGGCCCCAGGGGTACCTGAGGGCCTTGTCTCCATGGCTCAGCTCCTGGACGAACCCCAGTTCCGCTGCATCACCAAAATCAAGACCATCGGCAGCACCTACATGGCGGCTTCTGGAGTGACCCCTGATGCCAACGCCAACGGCTACACCACCAAGGTGAGGGGTCCCTGCGGTGGGGGGACAGTGGGTAAAGGGGTGGGCAGGCCTGACCCGTGCTGCCTTTGCAGAAGGAGACCCTCTCGGATAAGGAGCGCTGGCAGCACTTGGCCGACCTGGCCGACTTTGCCTTAGCCATGAAGGTGACACTGATGAACATCAACTACCAGTCCTTCAACAACTTCATGCTCCGCATAGGCAAGTCTGGGAGCGTGGGGCAGGGTCTGCCTCAGCGCCCCCTGCCCCTCCTTCCCTGCAAGCAGTGGGACGCTGGGCAGCAGCTCTAGTTCGGGAGCTGACGGCAGCAGGGCTGGTGGGGGGAACCTCATTGCCCTCCTGCAGACCAGGGTGTCCTGTCCATGTCACCAGCCATGGAGGTGACGTCTACTCTCTGTCTTGCACAGGCATGAACAAGGGGGCCGTGCTGGCAGGTGTCATTGGTGCCCGCAAGCCACACTACGACATCTGGGGCAACACAGTCAACGTGGCCAGCAGGATGGAGTCCACTGGCGTGATGGGGAACATACAGGTGGGGTGACAAGGGGGGGACAAATGAGCAACGCGGGGGGGAGCTGCAGCCCTCAAAATGCCCCACACTTTGGGTGGGAGGGAGAAAGTGCTGCCGGGAGCATCTGGAAGGGGTGGGGCTGGCTGTGGGGCTCCTCTGAGCTACGTATGGGCTAAGGTGATGCTCAGAGGGCAACCCGAGACCATGGGGTGGGACTGGTGGGTAGACCTGTTGTCTGAGCCACACATGAGGGTCCCTGCTCCCCATGTCATGTGCCAGGCAAGGACCCCCCAGCGTCCCACCACATTCGCTTGTCCCCGCAGGTGGTGGAGGAGACCCACCTCATCCTGAAGGAGTACGGCTTCCGCTTTGTTCGCCGGGGAGCCATCTACGTCAAAGGCAAAGGGGAGCTGCTCACCTTCTTCCTCAAGGGCCGGGAGAAGCAGGGCTCCTTTGTCAACGGCTCCTCTGTCACCCTGCCCCACCAGGTGGTGGACAGCTCCTGAGGGTCCCTGGCCACCCACCACCACAGCCACCGCCTCCCGGCGCCGAGCAGGGCGGCTCAGGGAGGACCTGGCACCCGCCACCGGGGACGTCCATCCCACCCAACCTTGAGAAACCAACCCCTTCGCACGACCCTTTCCGAGCCCCCGCCGGAGGTCTCGGGGGGGCTTTGCTCCATCGCGCCTGTGGCTGAGCAGGAGGGAGACACGGGGCCGCCCCGGGGGCTCCTCTGGCTGGTCACGCTTGCGTGCAAGCGCACGTGGGCTGGCAGCCCCTGGTGGGCACGGGGCTGGGGCCACGCAGTTGCCTTTCCCCAGGCATCCCGGGCGTCACCCGGCAGGCGGGGGGACGGCAGTGATGTTAAAGTAGCATCGTGGGCCCTGGCTGCCACAGCTGGGCATGAGGAGATCCAAACTCAGGGCCGGATGGGAAGACGCCGCGTCTCTTCCATGTGCTGGGAGCGGTAGCTACAAACCAGGAGCATCCGGGGTTTGCTGTTAGTTCGTACCAAGTCCATCCTCGTCACAAACCACCGTAGTTAGAAGACTGGGGAGATGGAGAGCACAGGGCCGCCTTGGACTCGCGGAAGAAGAAAAAGGAACCAATATTGTGTATTTCAGATATATAAATATATATAAGAGTACAGATTGACATTTATATTTTTAACTGTCCCCGTTCCCTCCCCGCAGTGGGGCTCACACTCGCCTGGACGCTGTCGTGCACACACTGCGGTGGGCTGCTGCCACTTTTGCTGTCGCTTGATGGAAGAGAGGACCAGGGAACGGCAGAGGAGGGGACCAGAGCGTTAAACCCGATGCTGCCAGGGCTGGGGGCAGATGGGGAGCGCAGAGCGTAATTGCCGCTAGTTTCTTGAATAGAAGCAGTTGAATTTCAAAGACCGATTCTGCGCCTGCTTTGTTCTGGGGTTTTGGATATGGTGAGAAGGGCTCAATCGATTGCCTTTGCAAAGGGATGCTGGTTTTGGAGGGATCCTGAAATGGGAGGCTGGTGCTGGGGCTGAGCACCTCCCGCGGGCAGCATGTGCTGCTGGCCCTTGCTGGCTCTGGCAGCAGAGTACCGAACACTGGGAACGGTGACACGAATGAGACGGGAGTTTAATCCCCACCTCAGCAGGCTCAAGGAAACAAAATGCACATCCACAGCCCGCGCTGTGCTGTCCCTGTGCTCACAGGGCCTGGCTGTGGGTGCAAGCAGCACCCAAGGGGACCTGGAGTGATGCAGAGAGGGGAAGAAACCCTGACTCAGCCCTCCGAGTACCCCAGGATACAGGCCCCGGGGTGCAGTGGGTCTTATGGCCCAGACCCACCTCCCTCTATCCCCCACCAACAGGGGACCATGACCAAGAGCTGGGTTAAGCCTGGCTTTGCCACAGCTGCTTCAGTGACAAGCTGCGGCACCTCACCCTCGCAGCTGAAGTGTCCTGTTCCCACAGATCTCCCCAAAACATGCAGCCCAGGCCTTCACCCCACTGCCAGGTCAGGGCTCTGCCTCCCCTCAGCAGGACAGTGCACAAGGTTAGGGCAGGGGCTGGCACCCCAGCCTGGCCTCTGCAAACTCACAGTTGCCCCCCGGCACGGGTGAGACACCAAGCAGCGCTTTTCCTGCTTTCCATTACTTTTCATAGAAATGACAACCACAGAACTAAAAGTGATGCGGGGTAACAAAAATGCTTTCTGATGATGCACAGCTGGCAGCAGGAGCAGATACTCAGAAGCCCAAACCCCTCCAAACACGAGCAAGCGAGCAAATGCTCACCCCGCGAGCTGTCAGCTCTCCGAAAGCAGCTTGAGCTGCAAGCTGTCAGCCTTGCGAGCCTTCCTCTACGGACGTCAGCAGCGGGACTCACTGCCTAGAGCTACGACACTCAAAACTAAACAAATTGTTCAGTTCAATCTGGACCAGGAGCTATAATGATGACAGAAAGAATAAAAAAATGACAAAGGGCTTTCCCTGTGCCTTATCACACGTGGGACTGGAATAAAAGTGAGACAGGAGAAAATACTGTCATTTAAACCACATTATATATATATATCTGTCATTTAAATGCCATTCTATTCTACTAAACCACATTATAAAGCTAAAGGAAATCAAAAGATTTTTCTTTTTTTAACACCACAGTTTGAGTAACGTAGAACTTTTATTAATAAGCTGCTAAAGTATTGTTACAAAACAAGTTTTCAAAGATCTGATCCAGAGTTGAAGCACAACGCCAGGACACCAGCAAATCTGCCCCACGCCTAAAGGGAAGGAAAGAGCACGTGTAAAGGCACCGCTGGTGTGAAATTTTTCCGGGAAGTTCAGCGCTCCTGCTCGTGGGGTGGTTAACACAGCTTGCACGAGGGCACGGGTTTAGCTGGCACTAACGTAAACCTCACCTCCGTCCCTCAACCCCTTGCAGCTTCTAACATGAAATCCTTGCCTGGCTATAGTAAGCAGGGCACAGCTCACCCCACTTGCTCCCTGCTTTCGAGGTGTGTTGGATAAGCACATGGTGCTGACGCCCAGGGCATCGCCACTGAAAAAGAGACCTTGAAGTTTTCGTGTCGTTTCTGATTCCAACTGTGAGAGGCTTCCTGCAACCGTGGAGTTCTGCCGCACCAACCGCAGAGATCAGCGCTCAAACAAGCGAGCGGCACAGTGCCGAGGAAAGGTTACCTGTGACAGCAGGCACCCAAAAGCTGCAGGGAAATGTTGCTCTCGAGGTTCAAGCTGGCCCAATCGCTCCTGGGGGTTTCCAGCAGCATCGCTGCGGTCCACAGAAAACGTTTGCATTTCGTGATCACTCCCCACAGGCAGGGGAGCTCAGGGAGCTGCGTTACTGAGGAAAGCTGGGGTGGCTCACGGTGAGTGCTCCATCCACCCTTTCTCACGCGCTGCCGAAGGAGCGGAAGGCTTTGTGCAGGGCCACACGGCGAAACAGGCCTGAATGAGCTGCTGCCATCTCTGCTACAGATGCGGGAGCGTCCGCTGGCAGACAGAAGCAGATGGATCAGTGGGGAAAGGAACACCACGTTGCCAGCATAAAACTATTTGTTTCTCATTCCTCCCTTGTCCCTAGGGAGTCTTTCCATCTCCCTCGCTATATAGTTTTTCTTCTCATAACCCTTTGCTCTCCTCCCTAACCCTTGGCATCCTGCAGCTCCCTCATGGGATTTGATGGCTGCAGAAAGAACAAGTGCCTTAAGAAACACGCACTGCTGACAGGCGAGGACAGTTACGTGGCAGCCTCACCCAGACCCAGCTCCTCTCTTAGCGCAGAATTTGTGAGCTAAGGCAGAACGTCACCTACAAAGGGATGGCTACTGCAAGGAAAGGAGAGGAGGAACTGTTGATCCAGTACACGATGACTCCTCCAGCCTAACCAACGATCTGGCAGGAGCAGGCCTGAGACTGTGCCTGATGGCAGAGAGCAGAGATTATCAATCCCAGCTGCTCCGTTCAGAGCTCCATCTAGCTGCATGTTGGTCCACACGCTCCACAGCCCAGCCAGCCAAAAGCAGGACACGGTGTGGCTGGAAAACACAGGCAGACAGATGGGCAAACGATCCCTCAGCCCCATTTGGGATCTGTAATAACCAGTCAGAAAATAGCGTGGATCTGTGATAAAGCCGTGCCACGGTGTTAGGGCTGCACAAGACACTCACTGTTGCAGTCAGTCTTTCCCATACTAGGAGGAGGTGGCATTGCTGATACAGAGGAGGGGGAGTAGGTGGCATCAGGGAAAGATTTTGCAGGCAGAGATCTTTGTTACGAGTATTTTGCAGCATCCCTGATCCTTTCTAAGGGACGATAAATCTCGCTCCTGCCTCTTTCTCCCTGCCACTGCACTGCAATACATGCCAGCACACCTAGGAGGGCAGCAGGGGCAATTAGGGCCTGCCTGGCCACACGAGACAGCCCAACACCAGGCCTCAATTAGTCATTTATCTTAATGCACTGAGAGAGAGAAATTCCTGATGCTGAAAAAATCCTGCCTTATTTGCCTACAGCTAGACCCCACCCTAGGGAAAGATCACAAGGCTGGCTGCCAGGTTTTCAAGGATCAGAAATGAGTCCAAGGCCATAAGTCAACTGGAACAAACAGTCACTGTGATGGAGACTGACAGCTTCCCAGTTTCTGGCTGCACTTGCTCACCAGGCTCTCCCACGTGTGCACAGTGCACTAGCACAGGCTGAGCTCTAGCTGTGAAACTTGTGAAAACAGCATCCTGATCCTGCTGGGACCGTACCAGAGTCTGCACTCCCAGTAATTGCAAACCGCAAACAAGCATCCCGTCCATCTGAAATGATCCAAGCTTGCACTCACACCTTTCCTTTCTCAGCCCCATCCTCCCTCCCTCCTCACAGCCATCCCATCTTGCCAGTATTGCAAGAGATCTGTGCTCTTGTGCTAGGGATGAGTTACAACTGCTTCAAGACCAACACCAGTTGCACACAACCACTTCTGTAATCTGTTCTCCTTCAGCAATTTGACAGCTTACTGCCTTTTGTCCCCAAACTGAACTAGGGAAAAAAAAACATCCATGTGCAGAACCACAGTATGGTCTGCCCAGCCCACGTCCCCAGAGAGACTCCGCACCATCAACTTACATGCGCAGGAAACGACTGCTTCAGTGGGGAGGCTGCAACAGAGATCTCCATAAAGCAGCCTCACCTTGAACAGAAAGGTCTTGCTTTTCCTTGACACGTTGTAATTAAAGACCAGCAAGTCACACAAGGAATTCCTCTGCAGCTTTCCTTCTATCTGGTCTGAAAAGTGTTTCTGAAGGGACAAAGACAACTGAAACACAAAGCTAGGAAGGGAGCCCATCAGCACAGGGCTGGGAGCTCATCAAGTGCACCCTCTATACCAGCCGGGCATACCCAAATCATAGAATCGCCAGAGTTGGAAGGGATCTCTGGAGATCCCCTAGCCCACCCCCTGCTCAAGCAGGCTCTCCTACAGCAGCTGCGCAGGATCACAGCCAGGCGGGCTCTGGACGTCCCCAGAGAAGGAGACTGCACAGCCTCTCTGGGCAGCCTGTCCCCGTGCTCCGTCACCCTCAAGGGAAAGAAGTTTTTCCTGCTCTCCCCACGGAGCTCCCTGTGCTGCAGTTTGTGCCCGTTGCCCCTTGTCCTGTCGCTGGGCACCGCTGACAAGAGCCCGGCCCCGGCCCCCTGACACTGGCCCTTAAGGTACCTGTGTGCATCGCTCAGGTCCCCTCTCAGCCTTCTCCTGCCCAGGCTGAACAGCCCCAGCTCCCACGGCCTTTCCTCACCAGGGAGATGCTCCAGCCCCTCATCAGCTTGGTCACCTCTGCTGGCCCTTCCCCAGCAGCTCCCAGTCTCTCTGGAACTGGGGAGCCCAGCACTGGACACATACTGTACATTGAGCAACCTTACACAGGAAAGACTTAAACAAGTGCCATGCGCACCCTAAAGCCACACCCTCCGGTGGCTTTTTAGAGATGACAGCTATTTCAGCTTAGGGAGCTCTGGAATTTGACAGTAAACTTTAAATGAGCCACAATACAATATCCAAGTACCTGACAATCGATGGAACAGGCAACCAAGTTTATAGTCACATGATAGTTTGTGAAGTTCTGAAAACCAGAACCATGAGCACTCAATAAAAAGAAAACTGCAAAAATTCCCCCCAGCACTTCAGAGACTCGTAACACTTGGTACACCAAAGGAAAAAAGAAGGGTGAACAAAATTGCTGCGGCCACTGGTACCTGTAACTGGTCTGCCTGGTACCTCCTCTGAACGTAAGCATTCAGGTGGTCAGACAGGACAGACAAGAAGCGCCTGATGTCCGTCTGCAAGTACTTCTTGGCTATCTCCTCCAGGGGGATGAAGATGGGGACAGAGTGGCGGTAAATCTGCACTTCTGGCTCGGTGAGCAGGTCCAGGTAGTAAGAATCCAAGTAGGTGCCCTCGTAAGCCGTGCTGATGCAGAAACACACTCCCTTCTTGGTCAGCTTCCCGCTGATCCCTTGGGTCCAGAGAGAGAGGGTTTACTGAGCGCTACTCTAACTCACCACTGCAGCTTGGCTGGGGCAACAGAGATGGTAAGAGGGGCTCTGTCCTCCTCCTAGGCTAGCTGAGGGAGCTCCCTAGGAGGCCGAATGACTTGCAAGAGTTCAGCAACATAAAAACAGGGCAACTTTTTATTAAGGGACCTCTAATGAATTCAGCAAGCTTAATGGTAGCTTAGATTCCCAATAACTGAGTTATGCTGCTGATTTCAAACACAGTCCTGGCTCCAACGTGACAGGGACAAATGGGGCACCCTGGGTGCTTTACTGCCCCAAGCAGCACGGTGGGAGTGCTCATGGCAGGGCTCAGCCTGCTTGCATCAAGCCGGACTCACATCCTCACACTTTCCAGAACGCAAAGGTGGCTGTCATTGGAAACCAATTTTTTTTTTTTTTAAAAAAAAAAAAGCTCAGAAGCAGAAGAAAAGAGGGTGCTGACCTCACAAGCTTGCTTGGAAGACTCAGACCACTGCATATTGAACTGCCTAATTCCCAAAGATTTCATTCCTAAGGTAGTTTTCAAAAATCCAGACAGTCTAAATAAAGTAAATAAGAGTTCCTGCAACATCCCAGAGGCCTCCTGCAAAAGGCAGGGAATTACAAAGTTACGGCTCTTCCAGCATTTCAATGGCTTCAAGCACAACAGCAGCAGTGTTAACAGGGAAGTTACACTTCACATCAGGTTCATTTACCGAAATTTAGCACCCCAGAAATGCAGCCATTGGCAGAACACAAAATTTTGAGACATTACCTGTGAGGTAAAAAAGCCGCAGCATGGCCTTAAGGCTTTTTATCTTCCACTCCAAAACAGCCCGAGCACTGGGCTGTGCCGGAGGCAGCACGACTCTTTCTTTCCCAAGTTGCTACAAAAGCCAGAAGAGAAGAGGTCAAAAATCGCTGACACAAATGTGTCACCTGCAGGGAACACAGTCAGGATACAGAGAAATAATAACCTGGCTCTGAGAAAAGCGAGATGGCGTTTCAAGCAGAAAAGGGGAGAAAAACTCAACAAAATAGTTCAGAAATGGCCACACAACTTCCAGCCAAGCAGATCCAGCAGTTCTAGACTATATGGTACTGAAAAGAGGGGACACCAGGACTGTATGCCCTGGGGAAAATAAAAAAATAACAGTTGGCTCTATATGAATAACCTCAGTAAATCCACCCTCTGAGAGCAGCAGCACACCAGAGCCCTCTGCCAAATCTCTGCAGTAAGCCTTTTTCTCACCCCCTTTTGCTGCAGATCCACTTTAGCCTGCAGCTCATCCCTCCGGAGTCTCAGCTCCTGAACTGTTGCTTTCAGCCTGGCCAGCTTCTCTTCTTGCTGCTCCATTTCCTCCTGCTTCACAGCTGCCTCATGGGACTGCACCTCCAGCATTTCCAGGTGAGCAAACACTCCTGCGAGGAAAAGCATGACATGCTGTGATGGGTTTGCATAGCCAGGTTTTGGTAGGGAAAGTGGCTACAGAGGTGGCTTCTGTGAAAAGCTGCTAGAAGCTTCCCCCATGTCCAGTGGAACCAATGCCGGCCGGCTCCAAGATGGACCCACTGCTGGCCAAGTCCATCAGCGATAGTGGCAGTGCCTCTGGGATAACATATTAAGAAGGAAAAAAAAAAAAAGAAAATACCTGCACCAAGAAGAGAGCAGTGAGACTATGTGAGAGGAACAGCTCTGCAGACACCCAGGTCAGCGCAGAGGGAGGGGAGGAGGCGCTCCAGGTGCCACAGCACAGATTCCCCTTAGCTCACGGAGGCCCACAGTGGAGCAGATCTCCACCTGCAGCCCGGGAAGGACCCCAAGCCAAAGCAGGGGGATGCCTGAAGGAGGCTGTGACCCTGTGGGAAGCCCACACCAGAGCAGGTTTGCTGGCAGGACTTGTGGACTCATGGAGAAAAGAGCCCACACTGAAACAGGTTTGTTTTGCTGCCAGGACTTGGGACCCCGTGGGGGACCCATGCTGGAGCAGTGTGTCAAGAACTGCAGCCTACTCACCTTGGAGAAGTTCACGAAGAACTGTCTCCTGTGGGAGGGACCCCACACTTGGAGCAGGGGAAGAGTGTGAAGAGGAAGTAGTGGCAGAGACAGTGTGTGATGAACTGACTGTAACCCCTATTCCCTGTCCCCTGCCTGCTCGGGGGGGAAGAGGGAGAGAAATCAAGAATTAAGCCCTGGAAGAAGGAGGGGTGGGGGAAGGTGTTTTTTTCTGATTTGAATGGTAATAAACTAATTTTCCCCAAGTTCAGCCTGTTTTTCCCATGACAGTAATTGCTGAGTGATCTCCCTGTCCTCATCTTGATCTACAAAAGCTTTTTGTTATATTTTCTCTCCCCTATCTGGTTGAGGAGGGGAGTGATAGAGTCGTTTTGGTGGGCACCTGGCATTCAGCCAGCATCAAACCACCACATACGCTCAAAAATCCAAGCTGTGATTATTGGTGGTCTGCACTGCAGCAACAGAAACAAAGTAGGTCCAGTGCAGATACATAACAAAAACACTTGCAATAACTTTGCAAAGGGGCAGAAGACAGGCAAAGATCCAGGAAAGAGGCTTTTGGGAATTTTAAACGTGAGGCTGAGGGCCAGCAAGAACCTAAACACTGGGGCGTCCCATAGCAGCTAGCTAAGCTCCTGAAAAGCAGAATAAGCTAGCAAATACTCCAGTCCTGATGTCCCTGATCCCAGGAGAGCTGCAATTCCCCATTCCACCTTTAACCCAGTCCACAGATCAGGGAAACAAAGCCCCCATACCCTATATCAGCTGAGAGCTACTCAAGATACAACTCAGCAACTGAAGCAACCAGGGGGTCGCCTCTGGCCCCAGGTACTTCAGGGCTCACTCCTACAGGAAGGCCACACTTGGCACTTGGATGTCCCGCACCCTGCGCCCCAGGTAACTCACCGCTCGGTGCACAAGCTTTCCCCCCCTCCATCTTCCCTCGCCGCTCTCCTGTAAGCAAGGCAGCGGGTTCCTCGGCCAGGCTGCGTCCCTGGGCAAGCAGTGATGTGGAGGTAGCAAGAGCTTTTCCTCAGGGATCTTCCTCCTGCCGCCACAACGGGACTCAGAGAAGCACCAAGGGCAGGTCTGGCACCCGGGCCGGCCCCACGCAGGGACAATCCCACGGGCCGATGGCTGAAAAGACACGTTATAACTCGCCATTTTCCTACAAGCCACAGTTTCACGCCGGCCCCACAAGGAACCCCCCCGGGAGCGCAGGAACGGACAGGATTCAGCTCCCCCCGCCAGCAGGGCGCCCCGGAGAGCCGCCACAGCCAAGGGGACAGGGAGGAACCCCCGCACGGAGGGGTGGGTTAGGCCGCGGGGGACGGGGACAAGCGAGGCGCCAGGCAGCCGGGGCTCCGCACCAAGGGGGCTGAGGGGGCCGCGCCGGGGCGGCTGTAGGGGCCCGGGTCCCCAACAGCTCCCGCACCCACCTCAGACAACCGGGGCTCAAACTGCGCGCCTGAGCGCCGCCGGAAGGACGTCACCTCCCTGACGCCATTTCCCTCCGTTTGCCGTACAACAAAATGGCGGCGGCACTGCCTCCGCCCCGCTCCCGCCAGGCACCGCGCGCGGCCGCGCCTCCCGGCAGGCTGTGCGGCGCCGTACGGCGGCATGGCGGCGCCTGGAGCGGCGGCGGTGGCGGCGCTGGTGCAATACGTGGTGCTGCGCGGGGACCTAGGCCGGCCGCCGCGGTCGTGGCCGCTGGGCGCGGTCGTAGCGCAGGGCTGCCACGCCGCCCTGGCCGCCGCGCATGCGCACCGGCAGCACCCCGACACCCGCGCCTACCTGGAGTTGGGCGGCGCCATGCGCACGGTGGTGCTGGAGGTGCGCGGGGCAGGCCGGGAGCCGCGGGGCAGGCCGGGAGCGTTCGCCTCGGCGGGGCGGGCGGCGGCCATGTTGGGGCGGGGTTGTGATGGGCGGTGGGGCGGTGTTGGCTCTGTGGAGGCACCCCCGGCGCCGGCCGGGCCTGGCAGGGGGTGGGAGGCTGGCCGGGACTCGTCCTCCCCCGGGGCCGGCCTGTCCTCCCGCCCGCCTCACCGTCCCGCGGCCGCCGTTACTCCCGGTGAGCCCCCGTGACCGAAGCAGCGGCTTCGTGAGGGGAAGTTCAGGACGGTGATGGGGGCAGCCCCTTGTGTAGACGTGGGGCTGGGCAGGGCTGTTTGCCTTAGCACACCGAGCCAGGCCAGCTTTCCGGGGGGGGGGAACAACGCACTTTTGAAGGTTTACACCTGTGCTGGCTCACAGCCCCTAGCTGCTACCCCAAGTGCCTGCAGAGGCTGGCGGTGCAGCCAGGGCCTGCAGGAACAAAATGCCTTTTGGGGTTGCCCATCCTTACACCTGTGCAGGCAGCTGGCTGCCTCCGTGTCCTGGCCACTGTCCCCAGGGTGGGCTGTCTTTCTTTGTCTCATCCCCACAGTTCTTGCAAGTATCCGGCACCGCTTCCCACCCCAGCTCTCACAGCAGACTGTCTTTCCCCAGGCTCCAGATGAGGCTGCCCTGACAGCACTGGCAGAGACCTTGAAGCAGCACGACATAGACCACGAAGTGTGGACCGAGCAGCCTGAGAACGTGGCCACCTGCCTGGCGCTCCGGCCCTACCCAAAGGACCAAGTGCACCAGCACCTGAAGAAATTCAAATTGCTAAAGTGACCAGGAATAGGCACTGGCAGCTCTCCTCCTGGGCCAGAGCTGAGCTTGACGCTGGGAGGAGACGCTGCTGCGTCTCGGCAGTGCTGTGCTAGTGCCCAGCAGCAGGTAGTCGTCTTGTGTAGTGATAGTAGTTATACGGTGTGAAATGGCTCTTCGGTGGGGAGGATTAAATGTTATTCTGTGCAGACTGTGCCACTGTTATCTTAACTGATTTCCGCGTGCAGTCAGCGTGCTTGCTTGCACATCTTCCCCTACCAGAACAGGCAAACTTTTAGATTCTGCCACGTTTGAAAATGTCTCTGCTGCTTTTTAGGGGTGAGTTTTCCCTTGAGCAGCCCTTTGAGCTTCCCCATCCGTCTGTCTGTCCATCCCAATGGCTGCTGCCCCTGTGCCCAAGCTCCACAAGCGCGGCCTGGCTGCAGGCACGGCCGTCTGGCTGGCTCTGGTTCTCCCTGTGAATTCGGCGCTGGTTCCGCTGCCGGCATGGCTGCGCTCCGGCGCCTCTCCCACCTCTGCCTCTTGCTCCCTGGCTGCGGAGCCACGCCGGATCGCTTTTTCCTCCTGCACCAGCGAGGCCGGTTTGTCCGTGATCTTACTCGCACCGAGCTGCGCGATGAAACCCTGCGGGAGCCGCACGAACGGCAGATGGCAGCGTTGCCCGGCGAGCGGGGACTCACAGCCCTCGGCCTGCAGCCTTCTGCCTCCTTTACAGTAAAAATATTTGAAATGAGCCACTCGGTTAAAAAAAAAAAGTTTTTAAAAAAGCGCATTGCCAGCTAGGAGTGTGCGCGCCCTACGTCTCCCCATCCTGGTCATGCTGTTAATGGCGCTGTGGTCATGCTGTTAATAGTGTTGTCACCCCCAGCCCCCCGGGTAGTTTCCCAGTTTCCAGAGCACAGAGCAGTTCCTCATGGCCTTGAATCCAGGGCTGGAGGCAGGAGCCGTGTGCCTTCTTGCTGTGCTCCGCCGGAGACAACCCAAGTCATTTCCACCCTGGTGTTACGCGCACCGCTCCCCTCACGGTGCTGGGGAGCACTCACCCACTAAACCGAGCACCGAGACCGCACGTAGCCCCTGCTACAGAGTGGAACGGGATCTGGGGAGATCAGAAAACTGCCCCAGAGCCGTTTTCACACCTTGTCAGACACCTGGTTTAATAAAAAAAACAAACGGTGTCACTGCACGGAGCAGAGCTGCGGCATGGGGTCTGGTGCCCACCATCTGCGCCGTGCTCCAGCGGTAAATTCGGTGACTCATAACCACGCACTACAGATCTATTTTCTCTTCAGTGCTCTGGGCTTTAAGACAATGTTTTTGCCACCAAGTGGGGCACACCGGCTCATTTCCAGCTCCCCAGCATGATGAACCATGGTGACAGCAGGGTTCCGGGTGCGAGGATGGGGTGACCCCTGGCTGCCTACGCCTCCTGCCCCGGCAAACAGCCCCAGCACCGCTCTGGCATCCCCGTCGGCACAGAAACAACGAAACGTTAGCTGGCAACTCTGGTTCTTTTTTTTTTTTTTTTAGTTTGTCTTTTTTTTTTTTTTTTGTCATCTTTAACTCTTGCAAATGTCAATCAACAAAGCTACACATTTTTCCACACACCAGCGCAATTTTTAGAGGGAAAAAATTCCCCTGTAGCCACCCCCCAGTAAAAGTCAGCAGTGAATATTAAAAGCGACCCCCAACTAAAAGAGAAGAAAACAAATTTATACAGAGCTCAGAGCTATTTACAGTGACAGGCTTGAGGGGAAAAAAAATAAGCTATCTCCCAACAGAGAATTCAATTATTATTATTATTTTATTATTATTATTTTAAATAGTTTAAGCTACCTCAGCTGTTAAACACAATCAAAGCAGAAAGAACTGACTGCTTAATTTTATTTAATATTTAATCAGAAAATTTTATCTACAATAATTGACAGACCCCTCCCCCCATCCTTCCCCCTAAAAATTATTGCAGTTTTTTCCCCAAACTGTTCTTGTTTTGTCTTTTTTTGTCTTTTTTTTTTTTTTCCTCCTCCTGTTGTAATATACACATTGTAGCCCCCCTCCCCATTCTGCTCGGAGGCCTGAAACCAGCATAAAACATGGAAAAAATGGTGGGTCAAAATACTCTCTTTTTTTTTTTTCTTTTTTTCTCTTTTTTTTCTTTAAAACCGACAAACTCACAATTGCTAGAAAAAGCTGATTGTACGCACAAGCGGGCTGGGGCGGAGGGGAGAGAAGGGTTGGTTGTTTTTTTTTTTTTTAAGCGTGAATAAAAAACCGGCTTTTCCCGCAGAAGTCCAGCGCCGATCCCCTTCTGTGCCCCGCGCCGAGACGTGATCAGTGACAGATCCAGCTGAAACTGAGATTGCTCTTTCTCCTCCTCCTCCTGCCGCCGCCGCAGTCCTCCAGCTGCCTTCTCCCCCTCCCTGCCTCCCCGAGAAACCTTCCTCCAGATTAAGAAGCCAGCAAAATGATTACAAAAATAAGAATCATCTGTAATTTTGGCTCGAGAAACCGACTGTCCCGCCTCGTCGCTTTGCTGACATCCAATGCCTTTTTAAAAAAAAAAAAAAAAAAGAAAAAAAAGGGGGGGGGAAGGAGGGAAAAAAAAGAGAAAAAAGGGGGGAAGGAGAAAAAAAGAAAAAAGGGGAAAAAAGGAGAAAGGAAACAAGAAGGGGGGGAAAAAGGGAAAAAAGGAACACCCCCCCCTCCCCCCCAGTAAAACACCCCCCCCCCTTTTGCTCCAAACACTACGAGCTGAAGAATGGCTGCGGGTTGAGATATCAAAAATCTCAGAAAAATATATAATATATATATTTATATATCTCTGTACGTCTTCTTATTTAAATTTCACATTCCTCGAAAAGCGATTATTCAGTCAGTAGCTGCTGAAGAAGGCTCTTCTGCTGGCCCGGCGGTGGTGGTGGCCCGGCGGCGTTTTTCGGGGTGCCCAAGGGAGCCGGCGGGTTGAGGTAGGGATCTCCTACCAGATTCACTGTACACTGTACGTCGGCAAAGACCTGAACCTGTTGTACCTGCTGGGACACAAAAGAGAAGAGGGGATTTAGCGGGGCCGGGGCAGGGGCCGGCGGCGGCGGAGCTGGGTACTACGTGAAGTGGAAACTCACTAGAGACTTCCTCTAGTCTGGAGCCACCCCAGAGAAGAACTCTTCTGTCTTCTTGTCCTATAAAAAGAAAACCGCTGCAACTCATTCGGCTCTGCGAGGTTCGTAACGTTGCTCGTCCGAAAAAAAGGGAGAAAAAATGGATTTTTGAGGGGGAAAAAAACCAAAAACACCAACCACACCCCCAAAAAATAAAAGCCCAGCCTGGCATCCCCTGGGAGAAGGGGAGCCGCGGCGTGGTGGCCGCGTCGGTGGTCATGCCGCAGCACGGGGTGGCATTGGTGGTGGGCGAGGTCCAGCGTGGCTGTTTGATCAAAATTAAGAGCTTAGGTGTGTCTTGGCTGTGCTGCCGGTGCGTCCCTACGGGCTCTGTGAAACCAAGGCTGCGCTATGGGGAAGGGGGAGGCGACACCGCGATGCCGGCGGATTTTGGAAGAGATGGGGATGAACCAGATAGTCCCTGGGAGCTGGAGGCATCTGTGCCGGGGAGTGGCTGGGCACGCTTTGGTGGTGCTCAGTGCTGCTCAGAGGGACAGGCAGCGTCCGGCAGCGCTGCCTGCAGGGAGGAAGCCTCCCCCATCCAAATTTCCTCGCTCCGCCGTGCTTTAATGTGGTGCCCTGGCTGCACCCCGGTGGCGCAGGGGTCATTGGCCGCTCTGGTGACGGCCGAGCCTAGGAAAGAAACCCTCCCCGCTCGCTGTCAGCCCAGAGCCAGGGCGACGGGCGTTTAACACCAACACTTCTTTATTTCTCCAGCTCAGCCGTGGCATCACCGCTCTTCCATGCCAGCAAGGAGTCTGAAAATGCTCACGGCAGTGGCACGAGTTTTGATGCGAAGAGGGTTTGTGAGCGGTGCCGGCGTCCCGAGGGCTGGCTGTCACCCAGCGCCGGTGGGACCACGGTGGCTTCAACCCAACCCTGCTAACCGGGGCCGGCACCAGTGGACACCAAGCCTGCCGAGCCAGTACGCCTGGGGCCGTTCAGCCTTTATCGGGGGGAGCCCGTCAAACTCCTTGGGGTACCTGAGATGCGCTTAGCAGTTTCTTACTGACCTGCGCCCCATCTGCTTCTGTTTTCAAAAGGTCAGTGGAGGAAAGCTGGTTGCAGTAAAGGCCCGTGGGTCTCAGCGCCGGGTCATTTACCTGTCAAAAGCAAGATCCAGGCTCAGCTGGAGGGGCACTCAATGCCCTCAGGCTGAGTTTTGGGGAGCGCTTGGGGTGAGGATGCTCACGGATGGAGCAGTGCCAGGGGACTGCGCTGCCAGAATCCTCCCCGCACTGTGAGCTGCAGGGTTTTGGGGCATCGGGGAGGGGGATGCCAGTGACCAGCTGGGACCTGTTACACCTTTCTCTCCGTCTCCTGCACCTTTGCCTGGGGCTGCTGCCTGCTCCGGGGTCATCTCACCACCCAGGGAGCATGAAATGCCACCTAGCTGCTGAGCTGGGTGAGCAGGGGAAAAAGCCACCAGCTCAGCCCATGCACGGTGCCTAGCTCACGGGAGGGACAGCCCCCCTCCTCGCCAAGCCCCACCGCTTCTCTCCAGGGAGGCTGCAAGCGCCAGCCTGCAATGTCCCATGCAAAACCAACAAGCCAGGAGCTTAACGGCACCGAGAAAAACGCCAGCAGCTAAAAAAGTTGGAGGCATCTCAGTCTGGTCTAGGGAGGATCTCATCAAAGGGCTGAGACTGGGGAAAGGTCCTGTTATCCAGCTGTTCCCATTCCCCATCCCAAGTTTTCCCAGCTCCCTGGGGATGCATGGCTACAAACGGCCCCACCGCCAGCCCACCACGGGGGCTGCAGGTGCTGGAGATGCTTGGTGCACCCGAGGACCCCACTGGACACCCCGACACAGTGGCAAAGCCAGCGGAGGCAGCCACACCTTTGCCACTTCCCCCTTGGGACACCAGTATGCCAGGGCCAGAGACGTGACCGCAGAGCCCCTGGGTGCTGGCTGACCGTCCCGGGAGCAGGGACAATGTGGGACTGACCTGCTCCGAGCACATGGAGTTCATCCCGGGCATCTGCAGTGAGTTCATCTGCATCTGTCCGGCCATGGGGTTCATGTTCTGGACGTTGGTGTTTCCTCCCGCCATGGAGACGGTGATGCTCATGTTGTTGTACATGCCCTGCTGAGCAGGCGCCGGCTGGCTCTGCCCCGCTTGGCTGAATACACTGCGAGAGAGAAAAAAACCCATTACCCGTGCGTAAGTGATGGTGGCAGGCACCCCGAGGTGTGGGCTGAGCCCCTTGGTGAAGACCAAGACCACCCACGGCAGAGAGCCAGCGGACAGCAGGAGGGACAGGGAGGTGTGAGAGGTGCTGCCTGCAGCAAGGTTAACCAGCATGGAGGCTGGGAGGAAGGGAGGTGGCCGCTGTGAGGACATCCACCCTCCACTCCTGCTGCAGCAGGAGGCTCCTTGGGGTGACACCAGTGCCAAGAGAGATATCGTGACAGTGCTTGGGGCTGGATTAAGGGTCGGTCAGATGCAAAGTCCTGGTCTATGTGACACCCCTTCGTGCTCCTTCCACTGCCCTCCTCAGCGTCTGGCCATCCCCACTTCTGCTCCAGGCAGGAGGACAGCTCGCTCTCCATTGCAAGGCAAGGTGAAGCGTCCCATTTCCAGCAGAGCTCCCATCTCATCTCACCCAGCCCAGTAACCTCCTGCTCTCTGCTGCTTGACCAGGACAGTTAGCTGAGCTACCCTGACAGACCCAAGACACAAAGCAAGGCATCCCCCAGGTGAGCTTTTGGGGTATTTTTCCCCATTTCTGGAGATCTGAAGCTCAAACCTGACTCATGCAAAAAAGGCAACGAGTCTGCCAACTCTTCCCATTTGCCTCCGTAAGTCAGAGCTGGACATGTCATACGAGGGTCGTGCAGTGACCTGGGACTGCTGATCTGGACTCAATTTATTGTCATGTTTCCCAAGGCCACTTCCATAAGGTGTAATTAAGCCACTTGTTTAATTAAAAGCCAACGACCTGCTTCACGTCTTCCTCAACACACGTGACCATTCATTTAAACACCGGGGGGTTCTGGCCACCTCCGAGCTGAGGCAAAGATGAGGACATGAGTTGGTGGTGACATCTGGAGAACATCACGGTAGGAGACTATGGCCTGAGCTCAGCACGTGTCCTCAGCCAGGTGTCACTTGGACACCATTGCCCCTGCCAGAGGACCACGGTAGGTGTCACCTTGCCACCTTCTCTGTGTGACTGTCACCCGTGTGCTCCAGGTTATCCCCACCATGATCTTACTTGCTGTTCCCCATGGCTCCCTGCTGCCAGGTCTTCATGTCAGGCGACTGGTAGCCCGGTGTCGGCGGAGCTGGCTGCAGCATGGGGCTTTGCGAAGGCGGGAGCTGGGGTGACATCAAGGGGCTGCTGGGACTGAGCGACGGAGCAAAGGCGGGTTCGCTTTGCTGACCCATGCCTGGAGAAGAACAGACAGTGTCAGCAGTGCCCAGACCCCTGACAGCAGCCCCAGTTCCCTCCTCCTCCCTTGCAGCTGCTGGCATCGAACCAGAAACATCAGCTGTGACCTTCGGTCTCGAGGTCTCTGGTTTTCATTTTGAGCAGCTGTATCGCTCAAATGCAAATATTTCAGGGATGAAGGAGCCGGGAAACCCCCCCTCAAGTGGTTTCCATCAGCAGGTGTTCCTCTTTAGCGTCACACCTGGCTGGAAAATAGCCAGAGTAATGATGGGATGATGCCAAAGAATATTCCTGCGGGGCTATTGCAGCCACCGAGCAGTTTTCTCTACTCATCGGTGACATCCACCTTGCTGAGACCCTGCACTGAGGCTTGAATGTGAAGACCTTCAAGTTGGTGCTTGTCTGCACACAACTCTGCACCGGCTCACCCATCTCATACCAGCTTGGCCTACACAAGAGGGGTAAGGTGCCTGCAGCTCATTTCAGCCATCTAAGCAAGGCTTTGGCCTCCTTCAGAGCACATATATATATTTAAGGAAGCGCAATTTAGAGGACTGCCTTGCAGTTTGATTTTCAAGGGAAGAGTTGTGGAATTATTTTCCCAAAGGATAGATGTGGGGGTTTTTTGAGTTTCAACCAGAAAAGCTCTCTTTGGGAGGTGGAGACCAGAGACCAGACCAGTATGCAGGCTGGGTGAGGTGGCTGGGGATGAAGCCCGGGGTGATGGGTGAGCAGGGCTGGGCTGCAGCATCCTCGGGGGTCTCAGCTCTACCCTCCACCTCTCCCTCCCCACCGCCAGATGGCTTTCCAGTGCAACCAACTGCTCCAAGTACCTGATCCCGAATACTGAAAGATGTTCTGTTGCATCTGCGGGGTCATCCCAGTGCCGAACTGCCCTCCGACGCCGCCCATCATCCCCCTGTTCACCATGCTGCTGCGGTTAGCCAGCGCGGCCTCAGGGTTGGATGCCAACGGCGAGAAGGGGCTGGTGGAGGTGGGAGGGTTTCCTGGGGTCGTACCGTAGTTTGGGGGGTAAGGGAACTGCTGTGGGGGTGCTTGGGGCAAGCGAGCGGCTCCGATCTGCACTGGGAGCCCGGCAGAGGGAGGGAGGTTGTTTCCAAAGCTTTGCTGCCTCATCAGGATGGCTCGCTGCTGCATGAGCTGCCGCTGCCGGTGCTGCTGGCTGTAGAGCTCGCGCTGGCGCTGGGCCAGCATCTGGGCATTGAGGGGAGGCTGCGGGGAAGGAGCGGGATGTCCCAGTTATTACCATGACCCTCTGGTTCTGGCAAACAGCTCAGACCTGACCCTCCCCTCCCTGGTGCAAGAGCCCTGGGTGCTCCCCTTCCCCGGCTCGGGGTGCCTGTTCTCCGTTTGCAAGGCAAGCTGGAAAACCCCCAGAAGGCTGTAAATCGGCCCATTTGCACCACTGCAGGGCAGAGCAGGTTGGAGATACTAAAGATCTGCCTCTGCACATGCCAAATGGCAGATTTCCAGGAGCTGGAACATCCCCCAAGCTGGGAAAACAGGCTCTTGGTCACCTGGCTGCCACCAACCACCCCTCTCCCCCACGGAACCCACTTCTCATGCCCTCACCAGGATGCTCCCACGTGCCAGAGCCCAGGATTCCTGACTTTGACTCTTTCGGTTGCAAGATATTAAAAAAACCCAACCCATCCCATGAGCTCTTCCATCACCACAGGCCCATTCCCGATATGGCCGAGCCAGATGCGCTGGAATTAATCACTTCAAAAAGCCTGACAAAGCCATTAGCGGCTGAAATCGGCGCTCTGGTGGGCACCGTTTGGTCCCCATCCCTACCGCCAACGCTCCCCACGGCACGATAGCGATGTCACGCTACTTCCCAAATAGGCAAAGGCTTCTCCGAGAAGTGGAATAAAGTCACCAGACCTTTCTACCTTCTCCTCATACCCAGCAGATGTTTCATCCACTTTATTAGAAGCCAAACAAGAACTTTAGGGCCTGGGGACTTGCAGGATCATTAAGAAGCTTCACTAGATTCTTGTATTTAAAGGACGACATTTATTTCTTAAAGATCCTTCTCAATTAAATGCGTCAGCACATCCTTCTCTAAGTAATAATGAAGTATTTATACCTTAAGCAGGTGGAGGAGCTGGAATAAGGGTGAAGCAAAAAGAAAAACCCACAGCAGCTTGTCTTGCAGCCCCCTCTCTGCACGAGGGTGAATTTCTCATAAATGACAGAGAGGAGCGAGCCAGGCTGTGCTAACGGGGAGGGCATGGGTATTAATCCTCAACTCTTCCCAGCTGGAGGACCGTGCCGCATCCTCCTTACCTGCGGCGTGATCTGCTGCTGCATCCCCGCCCGCATGTTGATGCCCACGGGGGAATTGGCTGCAAACTGGTTGAGGATCGCCTGCCGGTTTTGATGGATCAGCTGCAGGGGAGAAAAAAAACCAACAGGGAGACCTTCAAAATTCCAGTTCAGGAGCTTCCCACCCATCCGATCCCTTCCAACGGGGATGTCTGGGCTGCAGGCGGTACTGAGGGTCCCTCCAACCCCCTGCCCGCGGCCCTGGAATGCAGAGGAGGAAGAATTACCTGCTGCTGGCCCTGCAGCCGCTGCTGCAGCTGAAGTCGCAGCTGGTTGGGGGCCGTCGGGGGTCTGTTGAGCGTCTGCCGGGGTTGCATGGCCATGTTGGTGGGGAAGGCGCTGCGGGGCGGCGGGACCTGCACCGGCATGGGTCCGAAGGACGGCTTCTGCCTGACCATGCCGGGGAAGGCGCCGGGGAGGTTGGTGGTGGGAGAGGCGGAGGAGTAAGGCTGGGGGTACATGCCGGGTTTCTGCTCCATCATGAGCGGTGGGGTGGCTTGTTGGGGCTGGAACCGCTCTGTCAGGGCTTCCAACCCGCCGCCCTGGTGAAGGCAAAGGGGGAGGAAAATATCACTCCGGAGCCCCACCGGCACCCGATCTCTCCCGGGGGTGCTCGCAGAGGACGGAGGACATGGCGGGCACGGGGCAGCTCGCTCGGTAGGATGCTGCTGCCTGGAACTGTCACCCCCTGGGCCAGGCTCCAGCCTGTGCGAGCAACAAGCGCTGCGTCCTGGAGGCCATTAAACACCCGCTCCCCAGGGCTTAGCCGACCTAAAAGGATGGGAATGATTTCTTCTGGCTTGCTTGGGAGGAAAGACCAAGGCCAGGCTTTTCGGAAGGGATCAGGGCTCTTCTCCCTGGGCTGGGGGGGGTTTGCAGGTTAGCAGTAGGCGATGCTGCCTTCCTCTGCCTCCCTCTGCCTCAACAGGGTCTGCTAGCACCGAGCTGCTCATCTGGGCTCCGAACAGCAGCGTGCCTGACTGGACAGACCCTAAGCTCAGAGGACTGACCCAACCATGGGAAATAGTTTCTGCTGTCTCCCCTTTGCTATTTCTGTGCAGCCTTGGAGGCTTGGCTGGAGGCCAAGTGAACACTCTTTCGGGTCTCCATCTGCCCCAAGAGCACCTGTGTCACAGTATGACACAGGCCATACGCAAGGGTGGGAGCCACGGACCCCCAGGACTGGGAGAGCTCACAGGGAAGCATGGCTATACTCCAGTACTGCTCAGACACCTCTTGCTAGGAACCCACGGGAGACAGAACCTTTTGGTCCATTGTACAGCCACTCCTGAACAAATGAGCCATATTACAGCCAGGGGACGATTTCCACACCAGCAAATATAAGAAGATGTTCTGCACTGCTCTAGCTTGGCTCAGGCAGAGAAATAGGTGTTTGAGCTATGAACCCCACCAGAAGTAACACCTTGGAGGCAGAATCCTTAATCCAAGTCCCGCGGATTGAAAGAAAGCTGCGCTAAGTGAAACCACACACAAAACCGCCCCCCAAATCCCACTGCCTTTGGGATTTGGTTAGATGGTGCCAATGAAAGGACTGAGGCTTGAAGGCAGGGAAGAGGGTATGGGAATGGTGGTGGTGAAAAATATATTGCTTAGGATCAATTAAGATGGTAGTGGTGAAAAATAAATCGCTCAGATAAATTAAGATGGAGCGTATATGGTTCAAGGACTGGATACCAGGACATAAACCAGCTGTGTGCAATGGCCAGAAACCACAGACCTGCTGAAACGAGGCTCTTTTTCTCTCCCCAAACTACTCAGTTTCCAGCTGCCTCCTGATTAAACTGGGTGCAGGTATCTCCAGCACTCCATCCCACTGGTCTGTGGTAGCACGGAGAAGATGGTGGGTTTGGTGAATTCAGGGGATCCAAACCCCTACCTGCCAAGAACACATCCTGGAGGGGAACTATCAACACGTTTACTTCCCAAAGATGCCTTTATGTTGACGTGTTGTTTCTCTAAAGATGTATTTCAAGCAAATATTTCATGGAACTATTTGAAATATTTCTGAGGTTCAGCCGAAGCCGTGGAAAAAGCCCAAGATTGCCAATAACGAAACATTCCCTGGATGGGAGCAAAGCTGGTTTGGGGTCTAAACATGAGATAATCTCCCCGAGCCAGGTGCTCTTTGGCCAGGGAAGTACCGGACCAACGTGGGGATGCTTGGCAGCATCGGCTGCCACCGAAGGACATCTCTCATCCAGCGCTCTGATGCTGCTGGAGCCTGTCCGGTGCAGGAAAGGGTTGCTGGGGAGCTGTGCCAGCTGAGTCTGCAAAACCCTTGTGAAAACACTGAGCTGTTGCAGCTGCATCTTTGGCAAAAGCATCTCTGATCCTATATATCAAAGAGGCTGAATTACACATAACTTTCAAAAAAAACCCAGGCAGGCGGTGATTTGGGAGGCACAGCCTTGAGAAAAGGGACGCGGCAAATACCTGACTTGGGCATCAATTCACTGACAGGTCCCCCAAAATGCTTATGAAAAGATAACTCCCCCCTAGCAGTGGTGGGGCTGCAGAAGGAGATGTGCCACCTCTGGGCTTAAACGATGCAGGATCAGGCCCAGAGCGGCCCGATGGATTTGCTCTGAGAAGCTTCTTCCTTAGGACATCCCATTTATTAACAGGCTTTTGATTTGGTCCCTTGCTTTGGAAAAACGCGTATGTGTGAGTGCTCTGAGGCACGGAAAAAGAAACCACTTGAAAACAAATCCCAAGCGATCCATCTCATTTTCCACGTCCCTTGCTAGCTCCCCTGCAGCCAGCTTTCTCCCCCTGCCTTGCCCTGTTATTTATGAAACCCTGAACCCTTCAGAGGCATCTGCCCCCACGGATATCTGCAAACAGGGAGTCTTCACCGGAGCTCAGCTGCGGAAACCAAGGCCCCAGCGCTATCCGAGTAAGACAGCACCACTAAAAGCAAGCCTCTTTTTTTAATTATTTTTCTCTCCCTGCGGTTCAACCCGAGACAGAAGGGCAGCTGCACTGTAAGCCAATCTTGATAGTAAGGGCTGCACGGTTTCATACCAGCGAGGCCATTAGATATATTATTAGGCAGCACAACCCAGGCTCAGGAATCCCAGGCTGTGGGATTCCAGCTGGAAGGCTCCTCTGTGCCCTAATCCCCCTTGTAAGGTGGGGAAGCGGGACAGCCTGCCAGCTCTCCCCGTTACACGAGCTGCCCGGGGCTGAAACCACTCAGCCGCCTCTTTGCCAGGCTGCCGGTTCTCATGGGGGATCGCATTTGAAAAGTGGAGAAATGAGATATTGTATTTCACGGGGCTGTTTTCCAGTTTTTTTGGCGGGGGGAGAGAACCGCGTGGTGTTAAGTATCATCTCTGAATCTGATGCACTCGTGTGTTCCCACTCACATCTGGCCTCCCATTACCAGATGTTGGAAATCCTCCTCCATGCTCACGTCAAGCCTCAGCATCTGGCCCCCTATATGACCTCCGACAGGTCCCATGAGTGGTTCTCTCTTTACCTGGACCAGTTTGTCAATCCCCAGAGCTCGATCCAGCTCGGCCAGCTCCGTCTCGTCTTTGCCGCTGAGGAAGGAGACGAGCTGCTCGAGCAGGGCTTTCTCGTCGTTCCGACCCTCCGGCGTGGTGGGAGGACACAGGAGCTCATCCAGCTGGGAGGTGATGCACTGGCTGCAGAGAGAAGTCAAAAGAGGAGGCGCATTAAGGATTATGAAGCAGGGAGGAGGCTGAGCAGGGAAGATGCTTGAGCGACACAGCCCCTGCAGTCACCGGGACTCACTCCCACCCTGCTGCATCATGCCAATCCCATGGGACGCAGCCTCGTCCCCCAGCTCTGACCGCGGCTGAGCCCACTCAAGCTCAAACCCTGCGCCAAAACCTGTTTTTAAGGATGAATCTCACCAGGAAACACAGCCCGGACAGCGGTTCGGAGAGGTTTGGGAAGGGAACTTTGGTGCTTTTGCAGGCTTTGCTCCTGCGGGCGTCTTGGGCAGGACAGTGGGAGGCAGAGCAAAACTTCTGCCGGCACAAAAGTGGGGAGGCTTGGATGGAGCTGGAGCAGCTGGAAGCGATGCAGCTGAAGGCAAAGGGGAATCTTTGAGCTGCAAAAATAAGATTTCTGCAAAGCTTGCTCAATATTCTTTGGGAATAAGATTAATATGTAATGAGAGACATTCCAATGACGTGACTAATTGGAGTCAATCGGATTTGCAGGGTCTGACACGATGAAGAGAGCCATGGCACATCACGCTCCCAGAGAGGCACAAAGGCGAGGGCTCGAACATGCCAGCAGTTCCCAAGCAGCAGACATGTTTATCCTTTTAGCTCCAGATGAGGACCAGATGTACAGTAAGGAACTGAAGCCAATCTGACCGAGACCGCTGCAGCCAACACACGCAGCCTAATCCAGGGAAAAGAAATACTCGGCGCTGGGATTTCTTAAATTGCAGAGCAGGAGCAGAGAGGGAAGTGGGGAGACAGAGGTGAAAGGCAGGGCTGGTTTCACTCTGTAGCCGAGGTCCCTGCTACTTGCTGCTTTTCTCAAACTCAGTTTTTCAGTGCCAAGGTCAAAGGACAAAGTTTGCTGCACAGACATCGTTCTTGCAGGAGAAAGGGAGGACAGGCTTCTCCTCCACCTTAACCGGCAGCTAGAGGAGAAATTCAGGTTGCCACCATCCTTTCAGCCCATGCTGGACCTCTGCATGGATGGCAAAAGTTGGTTTATGAAGAGATTGTGGGGATAAAACCAGCTTTATGTAGTGAATAAGCTTCCAGTGTGTCCTGCTTTGCAGCCCAATCCAGCCTGCAAAGCCTTCCCCTCTCCTCTCCTCCAGCACCATGCCATGGTGGGGTTCAGATGAGTCTCTGGACAGACAATGGTGGGGCAGAGGAGATCCTGGACCCCATGCATCATGTCCCTGCCACACTGGTTTTGCCTTGCAAAGGTTTTCTATCCACCACAACCTTTCAGGCCTTTTTAAAGGTGAAAACTCCGATTCTGCACGCGGTGTGGAGGAGAAATTCAGCTGCTCACAGAGACGGTGTCAAAGGCTGCTTGAGGTCCTGTAAAGCATCTCCCTGCCATGGCCTTCAAGCACTGCTCCAAAAGGCTGCAGGTCTCTGGCCCTGCACAGATGTCCTAGAAACCTCAGGCATCTCAGATGGCACTGGGTGCCAGCGCTGAGGCAACTGAATTGGGCCCTGGGTGGCATGTTTGACCTTGGGGGATTAGAGGAACGCGTGTGAGAACAGCGACTTGGACTTGCTTTGAGGAGCCTTGGACCTGGCCCAAGGTGTCCCTCTTCTGCAGAAGAAACAAGAACACTTATGCTTGGGGACATGAGAGAGGAGATGTAGTTGTCCCACTTTATTAAAAGGCAAAGGCACAGGAGGATTTGGGGCACAGGAGAATTTAAAAAGGAAGCTCCTGTTTCCCAGGACACCCGGTGCTGGGAGATCTGGGCAGCACCAGCTCCTTAAACAAGGCCAGGACCTCAGCCCACCTCCAGTGAACCTCTCAGCTGGGAAGCCTTTACAACGCCCAAAGCAAAAGCTCTGCTCGTTTGGTCTTTGCTAAAATTATCTCTTGGTCTAGTAATATCTGCAGTCCAAAGACTCCTTGCTCCGACCGCAGTCTCCGTCAGGTGGACAGGCAGCTGCTGGGACCACGGGCATCTCCCAGGACAAGTGTGTCCTCCCCAGCTGGAGCACATCTGCAGGTCTTGAGGACTAAATTCCAGAGGCTTTTCACCAGCAGAATCTCTTCTCTCAGCTGCAGAGGAAGCAGAGTTTTGCAGCTGATCACTGTGCTGCTAGATGGAAATGTTTCGATTCCAGCAAGGTGCTACCAAGGCAGGTCTCACCCATGATGACACCTGCTCCATCAGACCTACAGTTACTGAAGGCACGAGAGAGAGCTGAGCTGGGAACCAGCCTCTTCCAGCATGGCCTCTGCCGACCACCTCTGGCAGGACCCCCCGTGCCCAGAGACCCTAATTCAGGAAGAACAGAGGCTCACCAGGATGAACATCCCTCTACCTCTCATCCTGCTGTCATCTCATCGCCCTGGTCCACGTGTTGGCTCTACTGGTGGCTCCACCATGTGGGAAGCCCAGTCTTGCTGTAGAGAGCCAAAGGAGCCATGAGAAGTCCCAGCACGCAGCATGCTTTTCCTTCGACTTCTCCCTCGCTCAATGCTGAGAAAATCAAATACTACCTTGTAAAACCCTAACCAGGTTGCAATTTTAAAGTCTGGTTGAAACCATCACTCTCCAAAGGCAGGGACACGTGAGACTTGTTACCTCTGCATCTCACCAAGCTTTGGCCAAATGTCACTGCGCCACCGCTCTGCCCTTGTCTCCTGGCGCAGGGCTCTGCCCTGAAAACCACCTGAGGTATTCTTCTCCCCCGACGACTCATGCGGATGCTGCTGCCAAACACTTCCCTCCTTGATACCTGCACAGGTCCCAAGCCTTCCATGGCAGCCTGGGTCCTCACTCCACAATCCTGCTGCAAAGGGTGAGCCAGAAGAAAATACAGCTCCCTCCCTCCCAGCTGTGCTGGCTGGGGAGACGAGAATGTCTCCAGCCAGCCAGACTGACTCAGTGCTTGGAGCACAGGGCTGCTGAGTAAGGTAAGGTCATTTTTACCCCATAAGCAGTATTTTAAGGAACAGTCATAGCTTAAAACACAGATTGCTTTTTCCAGCAGCTCTGCCCTTTGCCAGGTGTGCCCCACGGATCTTATTCCAACAAAATAATGACACCAGCAAGGCTTAAAAGGGAAGTTACTTCCTTATGGCAAGGGTTCAGGCTGATGTAAATGCTCAGTTAAACGGGGATTTGTTTTATCTCCCAGCTCTTTCAAGCAACAAGAGGCAAAGTATTTCCCGCAGAAGTCCAAGACCCAGTTGCAGCAGTTGGAGACCACTCAGGCAACTCTCTCCTTGCAAGCGAGCTTTGAGAAATTAATCCAAATACAGTCCTGAGAAAAAGATGTTTGGCTACTGTCTTGCTCAAATACAATTCTTATGTGTGTCTTCTTCACGACTGGAAAAGAGAGGTTGTGCTCATCTACTGAAGACCTTAATGAGCAGAGGGAATTCTGCCTCTCTGCAAAGCTGGGCTGGGCTTTGGCAAGAGGATCCATGTGCAGCTCATCAGTGCTGGCTCTTAAAACCGGGTACCTGAAGGCTCCCTGGGCCAGGGCGAGGTTTCACCTCCCATCCGCACCAAATCCATGAGCACTGCTGCCAGTGCCGCTGCCTCAGCAAAGACTTTGGGGTGCCCTTTGCCTGGCAGGGCACTGACTGCTGAGCTCCATCAGCAGGGCTTGCCACCTTTCTGACCTCCCGTTCCAAAATACCTGACCTACAGTCTCCTCCAACGTGTTTGTAACCAAGGAATGACGTTGTACTTTGGGCAGGTGATGACCCCTTGGCTGCTCCATGGGGCCTTGGCCCATACAAGATGGTGAGAGGACTGGAGGGGGTTATTTGGCCTCGGAGGAGTGGTAACAATTTGAGCTGAAGCCAAGCGTATGGGGGACTGCAAAGAGCTGCAATCACATGGAAACACAAAACTGTGCCGTGGTTCTCCAGATCCTACCACTGCCCCTGGCGAGAAGGGATGCTAGAGAACACCGACCTAAATATTGGCACTGGCAAGGGACCAGTGGGGACTTGCAGCATCCTACAGATACACGGCATTATTCAGATGATGCAGCTTCAGCTACGGATACACCGCGTTATTCAGTTCCAGACATAGCCTGGACACCTACCCCTCAACACACCTTTCCTTATCCTACCCACACGCTTGTCCCTAGAGAGATAACAGATGTCACCTCTTGCATCGTAGCAACCTACACAACCCAGGTCCCAGCACTTCTTTGGTACCAGCAGCAACCACCGCCGCCTTACGGCAACGGGCAGCTGCGCTCGTCCCAGCACCTGTCGTCTTTCCAGGCAGGCAAGGAAGCAAGCACACATCTCCCTGAGCCAGGCAACTATTGCCAGAACGTCCCAATGTTCTCCTGGGAGAGGCTGGGAAGCCGCCAGCCCTGTGGTACTTACTCTTCGGGTTTATTCAGCGCGCCGCGATTCATGGCTGCCATGCTGTTATCCGTCCAGGGGATCTGCTCCCCCATTCCTGGCTGTCCAAACTGGTGATCCGGCACCCCCATCTCCAGCTCAGGCATTCCTGGGGGGAAAAGCAGGATGTGGGGAGGAAAGGTTAGTGTGTGGACATGACTCGGGTGCTCCCATGGGGAATGGGCAAGCTCAGAGCAAGAGGATGCCAACGGTGTCCAAAAACATCCCTAAAAGCGATGCTAAGGATTCACCAGTTCTAGCTCTTTTCAACCCAACGTTCCAGATACCAGGTTTGGTTTCCTAACCAGTAATCATAAGCATCAAGTTCTGGGTGAAAATCTAGGCAGATACTGCACACACAGCAGATGTACATGACCCTGTGTACTCGCTATGTGCAAATGCTATTAAAAAGTTTCCCTTTTCAGCACATTTCTACCAAGAGTTTCATAATTTAGTCAAGTTAGAGGGTTTCTTCTTGAAGGCAAATTGTTACTACCAAAGATTTTAGCTTAAAAAATAGTCCACACCCATTAGCAACTTCTGCCTCTGTTTTGGAGAAAAGTTAATTTGCACAGGGAAAAAAGCCAACACAATTAAATTTAGTTGTAGCAGAACTTGGAGCCCAAGCCCAGGACAGAGAGATTTATGAGGCTGGAGACTTTACGTCATCCCATTTGAAACAGGAATTGGGACTGAAGATCAAACAGCATCGCAGCTGACCCAGCCCGTGGAGATCCAGGCAGATGGAAACTGGAGGGGTAAGTGCATTTCTGGCTGGGGTGGCATCTCTGCCACATCAGGAGGTGCTATTGGGGGTGGCTCCCATGCCAAAACCCCGGGGTTTCTAAGGCAAGTGCTGATGAAGGTGGATGCTAAAGATGAAAATCTCTCTTCTTTTAATAAACTCAGCTGTGCTGATCATTTTCCCAACAAAATATATTACTCGCTTGCAAATAGCTGTGGTTACCCAGTGCACGGTGTCTTTGCTATTGTCACAAGGAGCCACCAGCTTCACGTGCCACCCAGACCGTAGGGTTTTTTTTCAAAAAACAAAAGGAAATAAGAGCCTGACAGGGAGGGAGGGGAGGAAGGTCCAGCTGAGGGATGCTCAGTATCCCAGTGCATGCACTGGTGCGGCGGCTCCTGCCAAGCGCTCCTCTATTTCTCAAAATTTCTTAAAAAAAGCCTCAAGGTTGCCTGGCAACAGGCAGATCCTGGTAGTGCCAGCCGGGGCGGTTCGTGGCACAGTCACGGTACAGCCCGTCCCCAATACTTCCTTGACTCGCTCAAGAACGGTCCCCAGGCTCACTGATGTGGCAGACTGCAGATGCTCCGAAGCACAGCATTATTTACTGGGGTGTGGGTGACCCCCATCGAGGCAGCCAGACCACGGGTACCAGGGCAGTATATATCAATATGACAGAGCCACAGCTGCTGTGACGACGCGTGGTGCGGGGCTGATTTCTGCCTCGCCTCCCGGGGGGGGTGCGGGGGAGGATGAAAGCTATCATGCGATGCTCTCCTCCTCGAGAGAAGCTGCCCAAACCAAGACCTTCACATGATCCAGAGGGACCAGCCGTGCGCAGGGCTACCCAGAGTTACAATGGGAACTGGCCGCATGCCTCCCACATCCATGGGCTGGTGGGGAGCACGGTGGTCCCACCCCGCCAGCGAGGGCAGAGCTGTGCTCCGACGTGGACAGCATGTGAGAGGCAGGGATGATGCTCTTCTGGAGCCTGGCCACCATCAGAGGGGACAGCAGGTGAATCCAGCAGCTCTTCTAGTCCCACGCTACCATCATGAGGAAGTGAGATCTGAGTTATTTGCCTTCTGCACCTGCTGTCAAGCCGCTGCACAGTGCTTGATGGCAAGCAAGGTCCCTCCTCCAGATCATGTTCAGCATTGCCTGGCACATCGAGGGAAGCATCCAGGGAAGCAGAAGAGGGCAGAGAAGCAGCATCCACAACCCCCCAGAGCCCAGGCTGCCGAAACGGCTCACGACGAGGTCTGTGGTGTTTCGCTGCCGGTGATTTCAGCAGCACAGAGGTGAGACTGTTGCTTCTGCCACTCCTCTCCCAACACACCATCCATGCTCCGGATCTCATGGAAATTAAACTTCACCCAGCGCCAGGGGAAGCTGAGCCACCATCACCCCCCGGGTGAGGGGATGCAGCTTCCTCCACCTGCCTCCCCAGGAACTGAGATGGACAGAAAGGTCTTTCTTTTACCTGAAACTATACTGACGGGAAAAGACAGAAAAGAATAAGCACAGCTTGTGAAAGCTGCTGGCGAACAGCACCTCTCCAGCTCCACCTGCAATGCCTCTTCTCCCATGGGACTCCCTGGAAAGCCTTAGCGTAACCTGGAGAAGGTGGAGAGCAGAGGATAGCCTGCAGCTGTACGTACCTGTGTCGGCTGGGAAGGGGTTTGGTGCGGTCACCGTGCCCCTGCCCTGCTGGGCTGGCCCACGGGTGTGCGGGCTGCTGCCGTTGCTCGCAGGGCACGGGACTGGCCTCAGCTGGGCTGGCTCCAGGGGGTCACAGAACTCAAATGGGGTGCGACCAGCCTGCACGCCCTGCCCGCTGCTCATCGCTAGAGAGTCATCAAATCACGGGGGAAAAAAGAAAGAAAGGAAAAAAAAAAAAAAGAAAGAAAAAAAGCGCATCAGCTCTCTTCCCAAGGCTCACTGCAAGTTCACCGGCACTCCGCAAAATTCTTGCCCTGCCCGGGAGGGAGCTGGTGTTGCTAAGTTTGGAGGGTGAGAAGGGGGTCGTGGTGGGATGTCACCTTGCCTAAACCTGAAGGCTCGGTCCCATGTGTGGCTTGGTCACCTGCAGCCACCCTGGGGGAGCCACCCTGGGCCAGCAGCTCCTGGGCAGCACCGTAGCTCCTGCATGCGGTGTCATGGTGTGTGAAGGTAAGAGGATCTAGGAGCCAGGCTGGCACCCAAAACCTAGTAGCTGGAGCTTAAAATAACCAGCTGGGCATAAAAATTATAAATAATCAGCTGGATGTAAGAAAGGCAGGGGGGATGGGGGTTGCATCCATCCAATATACAGACAGGGTTTGAATGCTGCTAAAAGGAGGGCACCAAGACCACAGTGAATTACAGAAGCCAAAGTGCATCTCTCTCGCTCGCTGTAGCCACATCAACCAGGCTCCGCTCCCCCCAGGGATGATGCTGGTGCAGGAGCTGTGCCCCCTGTACACCTGGCAGCTAGAGGGGAGCCTCAGCACCGATGCTCCCCGTGCTGGCTTCCTGCCTGTTCGGCTCTCATCTGTCACCTGCTGGCTTTAAACCAATTAAAATGATGTCATTAGGCCTTGCACTATTCTTGATTTTCATTTAGGTAAGCTTCTGCACGTTCAGCTGCAGTTTGCCATCAGGGAGCACGTCTCAAATGCTCACACTGACCTGAAATACGAATGGAAGAGGCAGACTTGCAAGCCGGTGGCCACCAGCTGTGGCTGTTGGCAACCCCTCTCCCAGCCAGCAGCACCTCTTAAGTCCTCGGGGACCTGCCAAGGGGTGCACCACTGCCACCCTGCACAAGTTAAACCCGATGTCAGCGCCTTCAGCAAGGCTCATGGTGGGTCTCCTCGGCGGTAACTATTTTAGATGCTGTAACCCAGGAGGGCAGCAGTTGGCATTTCAAGCACTTGCCCTGCAGAGCCGGTGGCAGATGCGCTCACCTTCTAACTCTAACTTGGCTGCAGGATTCCCTTTCCTCCGAAGGCAGTGAGCCCCGCTCTTAATTATGCCAGAGCGTTACAAGTGTCCCTGCTACTCAAAGTATAAGCCTGGGACAAGTGGGTCCTTGGCAAGGAACTATTAGGCTTGAACAATAAGCTTAATGATGGATTCAGCATGGAGGTGATGGGTGAGACGGCCTACGGCTACAGCTACGGGGCCACCAGCTCCTTTTCACTTCCCAGACATCCCCCTGACCGAGGGGAGGCACAGCCTCCAGCCTCAACACATCCATCACTCACCACCCTGCCAGCATCATTCCCTTATCCCCTACCCCGCGCATCTTCTGTTAGCTGATACTCCCATTTATGAGACCACAAGCTCTTCCCTGCTGATTTATCGCAGGCAGGGAGACATTTCAGCCCATAGTACTTTGCTCCAGAGCCTGCTCATGGCTGGCAGAGGGGTTTTGGGGGGGTTAGAGACCTGCAAGCTGTTCCCAGTGGTGCAATGCTCCGCTGCCCTCAGACGGTCCCCCCTGACGGCCCAGCACCAATGCAGCCTCCCACGTGGGCTTCACCCCACTTCACGGCACCGTTCGGGCCACGCTCACACCACCACATTGCTTCTCCTTCTGCTGTGATGCTCCTACCCTTTTAAAGGCTTTGCTTCTGCAGCCTGAGTCCTCCAAAAATATCCCAGCCCTGCCTGCCAGAGCCACCTCATGGGCTTCTTGCTGGGCCGGAACCCAAAACCTCCTCATCTCCATTTGCTGAATAAGTAACAGGATGATTATCACTCCCTGTGTAGGATGTGGACCAGCAGCTAACTGGTTTATACTGGGCTGCTCGCTCTTATTCCCTTCTGCTCTAGAAGCTGCACTTCAGCATTCAAGACTCAGTGCAATTTGCAGCAGCAGTGATAAGTGGGATGTAACAGATAATTATATACATGAAAAATCCAAGTGCGGGGTGGGAAAAACCCCATGGGGCTGGGACCAGGTCTGGCACAGCACCCCAGGGATGCTGCGGTACCAAAGGGGACAAGCAGCTTGGGGCTGGCACAGGGATGTCCATCATGGCAAGCGAGTGGCATGGGCTCTGACTGAGCGCACTGTGATGGCAGCAGCCACTGGGTGCACTTATTTGAGTAAGTTTATGCTGCAATTTTTAAAAGCTTGCTTTCCCTATGGCAGGTGTGGGTGCTTTGCTGGGAACTCCTGTGCCTCTGCTACCACCCAGCCTGGGGAAGCCTCTGACCATCAGGTCCATATATGCTTTTGCTACAAAATACCCTCAATTTACTATTTGTCTGCAGGCTCCTTGAGGAGAGAAATCCTATTATTTTTTTTAAGCGTTCACTTTGGAGAAAAATCAGATCTTTCTTTTGTTTGGTGCCTAGAAAAAGGTCCCGATGCTGCATCTGAGTGTATTATGTCTCAAACCCCTGTCTGGAAGTGATGGCGATGCTTTGACACCTCAACCACCTCTGGTCGAGCCTGCCTGCTCCCTTGTGACCAGGCACACATCTTGGAGGGACTGTGTCCCTCACATCACAGCTGTTTGCAGGGGGACCACGGGGCTCACCGCCACCAGCCTTGCACCAGACAGCAAAGCCCAGGTCCCCCAGAGCATCACGGCGGCTAGATCCAGGACGGTGGTACCCCATCCACCTGTAGCAGAGCTGGTGATGGAGGAGGCCGTCCCCTCCCACGCCCTGGCAGGGACCCGTGTTGAGGGGTGAACGCTGGACACGTACGGTGAGTGGATGGACACGTACGGTTGAGTCCTGTGGGGGCTCTGGCAGTGGCGCTGGGCTGCAGGGGAGCTGCCAGCATCTCTGGTTTGACAGCAACGCTGGCCACACCGCTCTCACTTCTCTCTGGTCCACACAAGCCGGGCAGCTGAGCCGCCTTCTCCAGCGAGGGCAGGAGCTGGTCCAGCTGCTCCAGTTCAGCAGCAAACTAAGGAAGGAGAGAAAAAAACCACAGGTGGGTGATTCAGCCCAAAACCAGCATCAGCGAGCCCGAGCGCTGTTTTCATATGCACACAGCCCCCCAGCACTGCTCCCCCCATCCCTTTGCTTGCTGAAACACCAAGCATCCTGCACGGATAGAGAACGAGCCCCACACCCCTCTGCCTGGCTAGATGCAGACCTTACGGGGACAAGGACTGTCCCCCCGCCACACATGGGTCCCCACCCTGGAGCGCAGTCCTTGGTGGCAGCTTTGAGATGCTCGCATGCCGCAATTAGCATAATTATTAACGGTATATATAACCTCCAGCTATTTAAAACGGGAGATAATTTGCTTTCTTAATATACATATGCTTATGCTGAAATTATAATAATAAAAAATGGTCTTTTCTAAGAAACAGAAGTGACTTTTTGGAACAAGCGTCCAAAACCAATGTGGGCCTTGGGCATGTAATTACCCTCAATGGGGCAGTAAAATATCATTCAGGTTTTCCTGCCTTCATCACGGCTAAGAGTAGAAGAATATATGTTTAGCCCGGGGACTCAAATAAATGGGAAAGTTACTGGAAAAGGGACTTGCACCAGTGGCTGTAATAGCGGCACTGTAAAGCAGCAGGTTGGGATTAAAGGGGCTGAGATAAATGAGCTTTGGCTAAAAAGAAAAATATCTCAAGGGAAGCTAAATGCTTTAAAATCTAAGGACGCACACTGCTTCCAGAAGTGCCGCCCCTCGGCGCTAGGGAAAGCCTGGCCATTAACATGGGGTAATTAATAGACAACTTGATAGCACTAGGGAAAATCTTTGCATTTGATGGAGGGAATGATGCTGCGGTCTGGAGAAGATGGGAGAAACCTGGCAGGAATTGGGATCCTGGCTTTGACAAGAGGCTCTGCCATCAAGCTGAGATGCGAGGCTGCAGCCAACAGCCCCTGCCTGTGATAAATAGCTGGGAGGCTGCTGGCTTTGGGCACCCCTGGGGTGCCTCTGCACCTCCCCGGCTGGCACAGTGGTGTTAAAGACCTCTCACCAAGGTGACAGCTTTGTCCATTGCCAGAAGAAATCATAGGAAGTTTCTCCCTAAATCCTAGCTGGAAATATTTCGTAGCCCAGACAAAATCCTCCAACAGGTGACAATCCCAGTTGCCGCTGCACCTGCTTCCAGTTTCACCTCCATGATGCACAGGTTGGTGTATCACGAGGACAAAACCCTGCGGGAAGCTCCACCTTGGGATGGACCCTCCACCAGTGGTGGCTTCATTGAAACTCCAAGCCCAGTCCAGCACCTGAGAGACCCATCGCCATGGCAGAATCTCCCTCTTGACCTTCACGGCTCTTTTTTCCCCCTTTCCTACAGCCTCATGGTAGCACCTGGGTAGATGAGTTGGTATTTTAAATATACACGACAGGGCACATACTTGTTTTTCCTTTACAGTGGCATCTGGTGAATTAAACGATGTTTAGACAATGCTGCTGATGAAAAGTGCACTGCCACCAGCAGCCACCAACATTACAATTTACAATGGACTAACCGCTCTTTTTCATTTCCCCTGTATCC
Source organism: Falco punctatus (assembly GCF_963210335.1). Lineage (NCBI taxonomy): Eukaryota > Metazoa > Chordata > Aves > Falconiformes > Falconidae > Falco > Falco punctatus. Next base: position 73,081,725 of record NC_137584.1, on the reverse strand, counting down.
TTCCCATCAAATCCTAACCCCAGAAACCTGAGAAGTAGAATATCCTCCTAAAGCCAGGCTCACAGAGAATTAAACACAGCAAATTCAACTCCTGCAGCAGACATTTGCACATCTCAACTCTTCCAGATAATGTAATTTCTCGACCAAGCAGAATTTCTTTAAAGCTCAAGTTTGCAAAGCAAAGAGAAGTGAAGCAAGTGGGAGACATCCACGATATAGCAGAACTCCATCTCCTCCTACAGGCAGGTCATTCTGGAGGCAGAAGGAGAAGAAGGGCACAGGAGCAGCTGTGGGCATCCAACATGGATGTTAAGCAGGGATAAAATGGGCGCTGTAAAATTCTTGCGTTGCCTGTTGGGTATGTGAAGAGGTTGGAGGATGGAGAGGTGGGAATGAAGGACACGTGGTGGGAGCAAGGTGCTTGTCAATTGTTTTCTGGAGCACCTGAACTTGCACCTGGAATCTGGGCCCGCTTTGAGTGTTTTATTTCTCCTCCTTGTCTAGAAAACACACGGTGCCGGAGGGCTGGAGCAGCTCAGGCCATCCAGTCTTGCTTGGAGAAGACTCAGACCTCCACGACCTGCCTCTGTCCACAAATGTGTGAGAAAACCCATGGCACAAGGGACGGTGGCTCAGGGTGGCTGAATACTTCTGAACAGCTGCTTCTTCCCCCAACCTGCAGCTCCCGGCAGGTGCCAAACCCAGAGCCAACCAAAAGGCAAACCAAGGGACAGCATCCCACTTCTGCCCTTCGACCCTGGCCCAGCCAGCTCACAGGATGCCTCACGCATGGAATCAGCTTGGCAAGGAGGATGGAGCTGCTCCCAGGTGCACCCACCCAGTAAACAAGCGACATCTTTCACTAGATCAGGTGGCTCAAAGCCCCGTCCAACCTAACCTTGTTTGCAGTGATGGGGCATCCATGACTTCTCTTTGGACTCCACCGTCCACTCATGGTGGAGCACTTCCAGGCTCAGAGAGTGCTGCCTGCTCCCCAGCATCATGCTCGAGGGCATCCTCATCCAGGATATAAGACAATCTGACCTGAAGAAACATTTCCTTTTCACCTAACTGAGGTTCAGCTCATGCCTTGAAGCACAAGGGTGAAAAGCCCTTCCAAAACCTTGCTTAATCTTTTCCTTCCATTTTTTTTTTAACTCTTGTAATTCCTGTTTGCTCCTTCCCAAGACTTACCCAAATATTTTTTGTTCTTACCCCATGAACAGGAGCTCTGAGCAAACCCAAGGTGCTTCCATAGCATAAATCTGCAAAGGAAATAATTCCTTCAAGGCTGAAGGCAAGCTGCAGAGCCTGCCCCACAACTCATATTGCTCCTAATTGACATTTTCATTCTTAAAATAATCACACATGAAACCAAAAATCTAGCAAGTGCTAGATTTTATTTGAAATGGCAGCTCCTCCTCCCCATGCCGCACCAAAGCAGTCTGTAACAGAAAACGCGTGGAAATGAAACTCCCGTCCTTAGCTGCTGAGCAGTGAAGGGCTGTTCACTCCTCAGAAAATGCATTTTAAGACTCCGCAAACTCTCTCCAGCCTCTTTTATTAACTCTTTGGAAGCACTCAGTACGGTCCAATGTATAATCCTAATGTTCCCCAGCTGCCCGGGGAGGGATACTTGGAACTGACAAGCCACGAAGGAGCCTAAAAAATGCTCAGCAGCTTCCAAGAGCACAGGAGAGAGGCATATAAACAATCCAGGCTCAAGCCATCCAAGCTCTGCGCGCCTGTTTGCGAGTAGAGCACCATTAGCTAGCACAGCCTTATTTAATTAATAGGGCTTTCCGCCCTCTCCGAAGGATAGAGTACCTGGAACCATCACTGACGGTCCGCAACGAGCCCGCCTGCATCCCCGGCTGGTGAGTGGCTCCTGCATGCAGACGTCTGGGAGACCAGGTGAGCAAAGCTCTTCCTGTGCCCCCGCGTTTGACCGCGCTTCGGCTACAAGTGCCCGTCCTGACCGTGCTGCCAGCTCCGTGAAAGCAGGCTGGGAGAGCCCGTGCAGCTCCTGGGAGGGTGCTGTGCCTCCTGCAGGAGTGCTGCGGCGGGGACCCGGCTCACCGGTGGGTACTGGTGGGTACCAGGTTCACTGCCCAACCTGCCATCGCCCACGTGCCTCCCGCAACGAGCACGCCTTGCCCTGGGTCTTCCTCATCCAGAGGCTCGTTAACCTCGATGGGATCTCAGATGGGAGGTGGGGGGGGAGATGCGCCATCCAGCAAGCAGATGACACCAGGAAAGTACATTACCGAGAGAGATAAGGAGTTTGATTCCCACTTGCCTATAGGATAACCCACCGCGACTCCCAAGACAACTGAGCCCTTAACCTTATTAAGAGACTTATTGTGCATTTGCCATTCCCGGCCCTCTGAGCGCCGTTATTCACCCCGTATCTCCGAAAGGCAGGCGCCTTACTTGCCGCAGCTGGTAAGCTGCCATCAGCCCCGCTCTTCATGTCAGCCGCTCTCTTCTCTTTGCTTAAAAAGGATTAAGCAGTCCTATCCATGTTACCATCTCCCCTGGCTTTCAAAAATAAGAAATCTCTTCTATTCATAGCTGCGTGTAATGAATATTTATACACCCAAATCTCTATTGCAGAGATCTGTCGCTGGATTATTCAATTTAATAATACTTTCGGGATAACTAAAAGGCCTGTATAATTGCTAATCTCAGCCAACAAGAGGGCGATGGATTGCAAATTCCCTCGGACACGAGCCCTGAATGCGCCCAGAGATGTGAGAATTAAGACTCTTTTTGCGTGGCAACATGCACCATAGCCTTCTCCTCACTCAAGCCCACCAGCTGCAGCGACATCCTGCGTTTCTTCCTCATTTTTACACACCTCGGTAAAAGTTTCTCTCTTTCCTTCCTACCATTGCCTTGAAGATCTGTGCAGACAGAACACGAAGCACCTGGACAAAAGCGGACAGCACCAGGGCTGGAGATGGCGACACCAGCAGTGGAGGAGGTGGCACCAGCACTGCGGAAGGTGGCACCAGCAGTGGAGGAGGTGGCACCAGCACTGCGGAAGGTGGCATCAGTGCTGGAGAAGGTGGAGAAGAAGGCACAGAAGGTTGCAGCAGTTCTCTCCACACTTGTCCCAGCTCCACTGGCTTGCTGTGGAGGGAGCACGCCAGCAGGTTTGGGCTAAGTGCCCCCAGCACACAACTTGTCAAGAGCATCCCACCTTCGTGGATGCACATGGGTCAACTCACCTGGCCCTGCGTCTCCAGCTTGACCTCCTCCGCTGCAGGAGGTTTGGCGAGCGGCACCGGGGCTGTGTTACAAGGCTCCATCTGCTCCGTCTTCTCCACCTTCACCTTCACATCATCCAGGCTCAGCGCCGGGGCTGCAGCAAGCTCCTTCTCGTCTTTGTCCAGCAGATAGCGCAGGAGCTGGTGATCCTTGACATCCTTTTTCTTCAGTGCGTCCGGCTCCAGTTTGATGTCCGGGGTGCCCGGCAGCTGGCTCTGAGCCGTGGGGGTGGTGGCAGGGTTCGGCGCCGTCTCCTTCTTCTCGTGCTCCATGGCCAGGGTGGTGATATCGGAAGGGCTGCCCTCCTGAAGGAGTCTATGCAAGATCTTGTGCCGCTCGGTCAGTGAGCTATGGGAGGAAGGGCAGGTGCTGCTGGGAGGGTTGCCGGAGGCCAAGGTGCCGGCGGTGCCTGCGCAGGCTAATGAATCTTTGCAGCTCGTGTCCGCATCAGCGTGCCGAAGCTGCTGCTCCGCTGTGGTGGCCAGGAGCTGGACCAGCTTGTGGCTGGTGGCTTGGGAGCACTTGCTGTCCCCCTCTGAGAGCCTGTCGCTGGCGTGCAGCATGCCCGAGTCCAGTGGTTTTCCATCCCCCGAACCGCCATCCGACTGGATCATCTCGCTCAGGATGGAGGCGATCTCTTTGTTGTCCTTCGACTCTGCTTTCATGGGCTGCATGGCGAGGCGGCCGGGCGAGCTCTGGGAGCTGAGCTGTCTCAGCACGGGGGGTGGCGTGGAGTAGCCCACCGGCGTGCTGGGCCCTTCGGTCAGCCCCTGCATAGAGTTTATGGGGGCACTGGGAAAGGGTCTGGTGCCACCGGTGCCACAGCCGCCCCCACTGCCACTGTTGGCCATGCCCACGGGGGAGTGCATGGTGGGCATGGTGGGTGAGAAGGGATTGCTGGGCACCCTGGGTCTGGGCACCAGCCCTGGGCTGACCCGATGCCTTGGAGACATGAACTGTGGTGGGGTGATCCCTGGACTATTCATGGGGGAGCTACTGAGGTTCAAAGTGTGGTTACTGTTCTGGGGACCAGCTTGTCCCTGGCTTAAGGCAACATTGGCTCCTATCTGGTTTCCAGGTGAACATCCAAAGCTGGTTTGGCTGGTGCTGGAGTTGCTGTTGTGGAGGCTGGCGCCTGGCTGCTGGTTCACGTTGGTGGCCAACATGCTGCCGTTGGAGGGAGGGATGGAGGGCGGCAGGGCCATGCCTTGCCCTGGGGAGATGCTGGGGTTCAGTGAGGGGCTGACCCGGGGAAGGGACATTGCGGAGTTAGTGTTCTCCTGGGGTGAGAGCATGCCATGATCCCTGTGGGAGATGAAAAGGAAAGGAAAAGTCACCAGAGGCTTTGCCTAAATCCTTATAGTGTCACCCAGGCAGCTCCTGCCCCCCCATCCATGCTCCAGAGCTCAGAAGCCTGGAGAGCAGCAGCTCGCAAGCTCTGGTGGTCTCAGCCTTCCTTGCTCCACCAGTGCTTCTGGATCTGTTTTAGTAGCACGGATAGAGCACAGCAGCTTCAGCAACTCCCCAGAAATGTGACGCTGCTCAGGATTGCAGCCGCTTACCGGCTAAACCCCAAAGGCATCACCTTCTCTGGGTCTTATGTTCCTACACGGCTGGAGGAGGACCAGGCTCCAACAGCATTCCTCACCACCCCAACCCCCTCATGTTTCCCCAGAATGGCCCAGGTCCACAGCCTCACCTCTCCCTGTCCTGCCAGTCTGTCAGAGCCTCTCCCTCCCCAAGTATTTTAAGTTCTCCAGGGCAAGGCAGAAATGTGAAGCACGTCTATAAACCTCCACCTGAACTCCCCGGGCCACCACTTTGCAAAACAAGAATATTCAAGAGCAACAGAGCTGCCATCATGCTGGTTTTCAGCCTCAGATTCCCCAAAGGGATCACATCTCCGAACCAGCACCACAAAACACCAGTGGATCCTCCTTCCACCGCAGGGAACGGGCACTTTGATTCCTGGATTGCCCTCGCAGGCGCTGGCACAGCTCGGTAGCGGCGGGATGGGGACATACCTGTCGATGACGTGGATGCCCATGATGAAGGGCTGCATCTCTGGGCTGGAGGGGTAGCAGAGCTTACACTTGGTGTGGGCACTAAGCACCGTCCCGTCGCTCAGGGTGAATCGGTACGAGGGGCTGAAGGCCGTGCCACGTGTCATCACTGAAGGAGACAACCAGAAACACATCAGCCCCCTTTGAAACACAAGTCAGAACCTGCACCACCTTATAAGCACCAGCGGGAGGATGGAGGGAGCTGAAGAGAAGGAGAACCTGCCTGGGACAACCACCTTCCCAGCAAACAAAACCACACGCTGCATGTTGGCTAACCCCATAGACCCAGAAAATAAGAGGGGTACACGTAACCGTGGGTGGCACAGAAATCCTCCCAGCTGCTTCTCCAGCTCCGAACCCATGTCCCGCAATGGGCAAATCTAAATCCATTTGGTGCCGTCCCTGAGGGCTCACAGCTTCCGAAGGGGCAATCACTCAAGCACCAGCATACAACATACAAGCTGATGAAGCCCAGCCAGCCTGGGAAGGTGCAGCAGGACGCTGCTGCTGCAACTCTGGCAGAATCACAGCTCTCCGGAGGCTGAGCGACCTCCTGCTCCTACGTTCCCACCTTCCCCACATCCCTGTTGTAAGCATCCTCGCCAACACAGCAAAGATGCTCACAAAAGAGCCGACAGAGCAAAGATGCTCATGAATGAGCTTCCGCTGCTTCTGCTCAGACACTGAGGATGGTGTTTGCAGATAGCACAGGAAAAAAATTAAGATAATCCTATTTAGCTCCTATTTGCCTTAATTCTGTATTTCTTGAAAGGTGAGAGGGAATGTCATGGCTGGAGGAGCTCCTCCAGTGTTACTCAGCCCTCTCCTCTCTCTCTTTGGCACATTGTGATTATTGTTGCAGCGTTTGTTTTTCTGAAAAGCACCTATCCAGCAAGGAGGACCATGTCTCAGCTTCTCTTTGCAACTCCCGCTGCTCAGCAGGAGACTGCACCAGCTGGGAAGAGGAGTCCATTACCTTCTTGAAAGAGCTGCTTGGCATAAGATGGCTCTCTGCCCTGCGGCTGGAAGAAAGCGTAGATGCATTTCCGCACCAAATCCTCCCAGCCCGTCCTGCCAGCAGCTCTCAGGGAACTGGTGTCAATGGAGATGATTTTACCTGGGCGGAGAGAGAGAGAAGCCACGTTACTCAAGCACAGCATGAGAAGTCCCTCAGCACAAACAGGTCCATCAAGGTGGAAAATGAAGCCATGTCCTGTTTGGCGTCAGGCAGCAGTGGCAGGAGCACACAAGGACATCCTCCAAAAGGAGGTGGAAGTTCAAGGAGTTTGCTCTGGAACATGTATCCATCTCTACATACACTTTGACCAGCCGAAGCAGCCACGAAACCAAACAAAAGGCATTTCCATGCAATAGGATCCTTGCCCTCCGGAGCTGGGGTAGCCAGGCTGGACATGGCCTCACCTGGCGGGACACCCTGCCAGCAACCCTGCCCACACCCAGGGAGTCTACACCACGCAGGACCTGCTGCCTGCCTTCTCCCTCGATACGAAACACCAGGCAGCTTTGCTGACTGTCTTACAGCTATGGGCAGGGAGCAGGGAGCAGAGAAAACATTCATAAAGGATTTTCAGGCTGCAGGGAAGTCCAGGATTATGATGAACTACCAGAAAGAAGGTCACCAGAATGACTAGAAAGCAATATTTGGCTGAGAACAAACCCTAGTATGAAAGGTGATGATTGTTTCACTCCCATCAATCAGCTCAGCGGTCCCTGAATCCAAGGGAGCGGAGAGGAGCTGTGTGCGGGGCACGGGTCTGGTGTATTGGCTCAGGTGAGATGTAAACTCAGCTGAGGTGCCTCCACCTGAGGCGTCACCCACATCGGTCCTAGCAGTCAGCATGCAGTTTGAAAAGGACAGGCTGCTGCTCCTGCTATGGGGTCCCATACCGCCCCGCTGGCCTCTTCCCCCAAGGGACAACAGCTCCTCCGGAGCCAGGACGCCCTGGCATCGTTGGGATGTTACCTGTGGTGTCTTGCTTGGTCACGAAGGATTCGGAAGGGGTGACGGCTGCCGGTCGAGGTAATCGCCTTGCAATGCATATTAGACACGACTGGAAATCTGCCCAAGTGGGAAAAGGAGAAGGAACCGACAACATGAAAATCAGTGTTACAACCACCACTTGCAATATTGAATTTCAATTAAAATTACCACTGCTGGGCTTGATTGCCACGTCCTGTCCTGGAAGTGTTTACCTTGAGCAATCCTCCAGCCCTTCAAAGCAAACAGGCTCTGTCTAAACTATAAAATTTGCTGGAAAAGAGGTTTCCAGCGCTTGGAGAAATTAATTGTAAAGGCTCCTTGGATCTGGCAGTATCATACAATAAAATTCAGCACTAAAAGCCAGCAACTGTCGGCTTCAGGCAAAGTATCTGGTCATAAAATACCGTAATTTATTCCTTCCAGTCATGATCTCCTGTGTAAACCGCAACGGATTAATCCAGCTAATGCACTGGAAAATAATAGCTGGGACACTGAAAGGAGAGTTAGGGCGCTTGCAGGAAAGCAACAGCCCCTGCGGTGCCAAGGGAACCCCGCCTGCCCTGAGTCCCCGCGATCTGCCTGCAGGCAGCTGATTCAGCCCACGGACACGCAGGCAGCGCTGCGGTCGTCAGCGGTGAAGGCGCAAGGTGGGGCGTCACGCACCCGTGTCACTCGCTGGAAGGGTCCTGCAGCCAGTGAGCTTCGGTGGGTAATAAAACAGTGCTCCTTCCTTAAGGAATACTGACTGTAAGCAGCCCCAGAGGCAGCTCTGGAGGGCCAGAGAAGCCAGGATGGCTGGAGGGCATCGGCTCGGAGAGGGTGAGAAGCCAGCAGTGAACTCCAGGCATCGCCCCCAGTGTCTCCCCTGGGCCAGGGATCATCTGTGCCAGGCCAGGAGTAACCAGCCCCACCAGGCAGCCCTGCAGGATGATGCTGGTCCCCTCCTGCTGGCACTGCTGTCCCCCATCCTTGTCCTCCTCCTGCCGGCACTGCTGTCCCCATCCTTGTCCTCCTCCTGCCAGCACTGCTGTCCCCATCCTTGTCCTCCTCCTGCCGGCACTGCTGTCCCCACCCTGGTCCTCCTGCCTGCACTGCCATCCCTACCATGCTCCTCTTGCCTGCCCTGCCATGCCCTCCCCACCCCAAACGCAGGGTTGGAAGCAGAGGATGCTCTCCCCTACCTTCTCCTTCCTCCTTGAAGGACTTGGGCTGGGAGACAGTGAAGCACTGCATCACCTCGTAGCGCTGACGAGCCTCCTGGTTCTCAGCACCTGGTTCGTCAGGCGGCCGGATCAGCATCCTGCAGCTGAAGGTATGGCTGTTGCGCCTGGTTGCTTCTTGAGGCCAAGGAACTCCATTTACTGGGGGATGGAAAAAGGAGAAGGAAGAGGGGATGTCAGGAGCTGCGCCACACACACGTCGCCCCCACCTTCCGGAGGACCCCTCGGATAAGGGAACAGAAGGAAAAGCAACAGCATGGAGGAAGAAAGCAGCTTGCTGCCCAGGTCAGGGGCGAGCCAAGAGCAGAGCCAGGGGAAGAGCGGCCCCCGCCAGCCCCTGGAGCTCCTTCGGACCTGCTGAAGACCCCGTGCCCAGCCTCACGCTCCCAGCTGGGCCCTAAGAGCACCTACAAAGGAAACCAGTGCATCGTCATGACAGTCATCGCACTGACATTTATGAACTGCTCCTTACATCGCTGGTAGGTGCTACCATCTCCATCTTATAAGCAGGAGAAGAACTGAGGCAGGGGGGCTCTGAGTCACTTCCAGAGCCTGGGAAGACTCCTGCTTCTTGCTGTTGTACTTGATATCACTCTGAAGCAACGATCCCAAGACTTTTCCAGCAAGTCCAGCTGAGCATCTCCATAGAAATTAGTTTGTTCTTTGTTTCCTCCTCATTTCTGGGGTAAGTCAGCAGTGAGATCTTCTGGTACTGCAGCAGCAAAAGCCTTCCCCTTTCATTTTTTTATGTAACCCAGCTTTTTCCCAAAAACCTCTGGGCACCAGTTGGCTGATTTTTCTAAGCCTCTACATCTTTGTGGATATCCGTATGCAATCCAAACAGTTTTGCCACCAGCAGGTTATGAAGCTTTCATGCAACCTGACCTACAGGAAAAGCTGAGGGGCTTGTAACATCCAAGGAAAGACAAAATACCCAGCCGTACACTGGGCAGCCACAGGGAAAAAACAATGCCTGAACATCTACAGGCTCAACCTGATGAGTGCCCATAGATTTAGGTGGTTTAAGACATCCTTGTATTTACCCAGAAGGAAGACAAGCGTGAATTTCAAAAAACCCTCCCTATTTTTAAGTCAAACTACTTGGAAAAGGCTCATCTTCCTTTTTCTTCAAAGGTGTGAGTGGATGAGGGATCAGTGATGTCTCACCCACGTCAGCCACCCGGAGAATGCTCGCCTCCAGTCAACAAATAAAACCTTCTGCTTTGCTCGCTTCCAACACCCTGCAAGTGCCTTCACCATGCGATGCTTCCTCCCACCCTCACAACTGTTCGTTCTCCTGGTGTAGGAGACCATCGCGAGCTCACTGTTTGCACCGTGACCCCTTCTCACACCCCCAGGTGCAGCATATCCCCACGCTACACACTGGGCAGAATACTGACGGGCTCTGAAACCAGCTGGGGACAACCCCCCTCCAGCTGGGAGGACACCTGAAATGAACTGGGATAAGCCAATAGGCTCAGTCCCCCCAAATCAACACCTCAAAATCTTCCTCTTCATTCCCCTAACACTCCTATATGTGCTCCTTGTTTTGGGCAGACGAGTCAGTTCTTCACACCCACGAACCAAAGCTGAAGGCAAAAGTCTTCTCGGTAGAGAAAGCCAAAGGGGAGATGACTTGAATATTGTCATTCACCAGCTATTTATTAAAAAATCTAATATGGATATCTCACTTGTAGGATGTATTTCACTAGGCAAAGGTTTACGGATTTTTATCTGGCTTTGGTATATCTCCAAATTTCACAGTAAACAATATAAAAAATAGTAACATATGTAAGTAATATACATAAAAAATAATATAAGGCCAGCTTCACTGAAGACGCAACAGCGTTTTCAACAGCGCTTTCCAAGCACCTGCTGATAAAAAAAACCCACCTCGAGGGTTCTCTTACCTAGAGACTTCGGCAACAAGTTCTTGACGAACTCGGCGTGATCCCCCACGTGCAGGATGCTGTAGACACTGGTGTTCATGAGCTCCTCCTGGTTATAACCCAGGTAGCTGGTCACGTTCTCAGAGACGAAGACGATCCTCCCTTCGCGGTTCACAACGAAGAAGAAGCCATCCAACGCCTACAAGGGGAATGAACCTGGGCAGTGTGTGGGCAGTGGGTCCCAGAGCAGGTCAGGATGCTCCTTGACCATGGGCCATCTTCCTCTGCCTCTCACAGCTTGGCTTCACCCCCACTTTTTATTACAGCAGTGATCAAATAGCAGCACATTTGCTTAAAAACCTGCAGCCTCCTCTGCTAAGGACATCCCTGCCACTAAGGATGGTGCCAGTGGAGGAGAAACAACCCTCTTTCAAGGGCCAAAGCAGTCAGGAAGGCTCTAATTTGGCAAGCCTGATTTGCTTAATTACAGCCCAAGAATGACAGAGCCTTTGCAGCATGCAAATAACAGTTTTCTTCATTCATTTAGCACGCACGTGGCAAATTCAGCCCCGCAGTCAAATGGAGGAGGACAAGCACGCCCCAAACCCAATCATACAAGACGGGGAGATCTGCTTATTTTAACGAGGACACCATCAAGGTTTTTAATTCACTGCCGTGGTACTGGAGAGGTAATGCTTTCTGGTGCTGTGAAATAAGCTGAGAGCTGCAGAGCCCAGGGCTTGTGTGAGGAGCCCTTGAGAAGGCTGCTCCTTGATTTATGTCTTCCAAGCATGCATCACCTAAAATGCTTCATCCAGGAAGGATCTGGTTTTCCTGGACTCTAATTCCTAGTTATTCTGCTCATCCACAGCAAGTTCTGGTGGACCGTAATCCTGCAACTAGATCTGGCCATATCCCAGAGTGGGAGGTGGTGTAGGGACAAGAGAAACTCAGGATGCCCAAAAATTGGTACCCGCGGCACTGCTCTCTCCTCTCCATCCTCTCACTTGTTCATGCCAGCAGAGAGTTGCTCTGATGGAGAGCATCCAGGCTTTATTTAATGCCGTTTCTAAAAATCAGGTTTTGCTGCAAAGCAACATTAAGTGCAAGAAACAGGAAGCATTTAAAAAAGAAAAAAAAAAAAAAGGAAGAAAGAAATCTTTTGTCAAAATGGTTCTGGCAGATCGACTGCAATTTTCCTTGTTCCCAGCTGTTGCCAAGACAACCAGCCTTTGCACTTTGGGCACCCAAAAAAAAGACCCAGGCTGGATGGTAAACCCCACCTGGACCCTTCTCCGCAGGTGATGCTGGTTTTGGGGGGCCGGGGGAGGAGGGAAGGGGCAGGGGAGCTCCGAGGCAGCAGCCGGTGGGGACCCAGCTTGCACCCCTCCTCTGTAGCCCCCATTCCCCCAGCAGCAATGCTGGGCATCTGTCCATGGTTTCAATATTGAAATACTTTATCAGCGCAATTGCTTATGGAAGTCAAGCCCAAACAACAGGTCAAGAGGCAGAAAACCTTCCTAAAAATGAAGATGCTTTTTAATAGCCTTTTTTTATCTCCACCGTTCTGGGTTTGAAAATCCTGCCTGAGCCCAGGGCACCTAGAAGAAGCTGGAAGTCATCTGGGGAATGTTTTTAGGCATGAGAGGCTGCAGACTGCTTGGATACCAGCAAAGCCACTAACTGCACCTTGGGGTCAATCTGCACGGAAAATAAACTAAGGGCGGTAAGGGCTTGGTGTCCTCAAAGTGCAGACACGGTTGTCCTGTAGCATGGGCATGGGTCAGGGTCAGCATCTTGAGCGTGCAGGCTTCACACGCTGCTGTGGGAGAAGGCCAATGAGGAAATCATTCCTCAGCCTGTACAAGTGATAAACAAAATCTAAACATGGATTTTAAATCAAGTAATACAAGATAGGCTGTTTATAAAGCAGCATCGACTGAGCATTAATGCCCCTCTGCGTTCCTTCCCGCAGAAAGGATGCATCGATACCCAACCCAAGCATTTGGGATAATATTTAGTCAGAAGTGATCCGATTTAATTAATTTCCTTTTCTTTATGATGACCCCAGGTTTTCCAGGGCTACTTCTATTACTGATGTGCTGTCACCCCTGCTTCACCCCAAGGCAATCTGCTCCCCATCACCCCAGGTGCTGGTTTGTGGCCACAGGGAGCCACATGTTCCTATGTGTGGTTATGGACACGACCCTGGCTGAACGATGCTCTGTTGAGCCACCTGGCCCCACTTTCAGCATTTCAGCGATGTAAAGGCACGTTCCCAAGACTGCACTGTGAAATACATGGATTTACTGTGGAGGTACGGACGCTGCTCTCTCTCTTACGGTTTTCATGGTTCTGCCACTGCTCTCATAGGATGCCTTCTCCCAGCAGAACCCAAATACTGGGGTTTTGTTGAGGATCTGCCGCCTTCTCCTGCATCCCTTCATATTCTCAAGCCTGTTCCTAGCACCCAACGCACCCCTCAAAATGCACGTGCCTTTTGCTGACTAATTTCTAAGCCCTTTCTGCATTTTTAAGAAAGATCTGTTAGACTGAGCACCTCTGTAGCCAAGCTACCAACTCCCCATTAACTCCACCCACATGCTTTCCATCCTTTCCACAAGTCAGACCCTTCCTTTGATGCTGACCCCCTTCCCATCCCTTCTGCATTAACTCCTCCATCTGCAGAGTCACCTCTTGCAGACATTTACTTATTTTGACACCCTCACCCCAGGGCTCAGGGGAGACCACTGTGGTATGGAGAGGGATTAAACAGGTCTTGAAAAGCATGGATCGCAGCACGGGAGAGCTCCCTGCGGCCTCCAAGCATCTTTTGGAGATGCAGAAGAGGCCAAAAACATTGCCAGGGAGAGTCTCTCTCCCCAGGAATCCTGAAACTCAGGTTGCCTTTCAGTCTCAAAAATGATGCCACATTTCACCTCCCGGCTACTGGGCTCCCAACAGAAACCAGAGAGTAAATCGTTGGACTGTGTCATGTCAGCAATTATGCTCTTACAGTTAATTAAATGAATCAGATGATGATGTTGCTTCCTTTTGGCCTTTGAACGTGTAATTTTATCAGGCAGTTTCAAGGCAAGAAGGTGGCTACGGGATGGTGCTGGCCACCCCCAGGGAGGAGCTCCCCCAGCCCCAAGCCTGACCACACCATGAAATTACCAGCTGACTGATCTTGGATTTCAAATTTATCTGTGATACAATATGATAACCCCACATAACAACCCTCTCCACACAAGGTGATCCCGTCAGGTCCAAGCCTGACCTTTTTCCTGAAAGGTGATTATTTGTGAGTTACTGATACCGACCGAAAAGCACTCTCCTCATCCTCCCTGTTTTTCAGAGGACAGGAGGACTCAGATCTGCTGAAATCCATCCACCACGCTACCTAACTGACCTCCAAATGCGGCCGAGGGCTCATTTAATCCCCAGTTAGAAGCAACTCATTATTTTCATGCCAATATGAAGAAGGTATCCAGAACAGCTTCAACTTGACCAATCCAAGCTCCGTCAAGCTTGGCTAAGACTCACTTTCCAAACCATTTGCTGAAGTGAAGGACTAAGATCAGTTTACCCACAACTTAGGCCAGGGATGCAGTTGGGCCTAGAGCATCCCAATTACGTCCCCGTTGCCTTCCTCCTCTGTATTTCACTTTCTTGGTGCGCTGCTTTGCTTTGGGCAGTAGTGGGAGCCTGGCAGCATCAGCAACATTTTAGCACCTACCTCCAGAAGAAGAGGTCCCAGAGACTCCTTCTCAATCACTCCTTGGCTGCTGGATGAGATGTCAGACTTCTGCACTTCATCATCAGCTGCTTTCTCTGCAGCAAAAGAGAAGGGACGTTACAGCCAAAAGAACCATCGTTTTACTACTAAATTATTACCAATAATAAACAAAATATTAACTGCTTGTCATACAGGCAAGGCAGGATGCGTACCATAAGACTCCAGCATTTTCATTTAACGAAAGAATATTAATAAAGATATAATGTGATTTCTAATTATTTATTATTATAAAATAAAGGCATTAATTAGATGATAACCTACTGCTAGCAGGAAGAAAACCCCCATCTTAAGCAGAAGCCTGTAGAAAGAGGCATCCAAAATCAGCATTTTGAAAAGGAAATGGTATATCCAGTTTAGTGCAAGCTACAGTATTCAATCTGGAACTTTTCCGACAACATTTTTAAGAAATAACTGCTGGGAAGAACTCATGGAGAATGGACTGTGCCAAAGGAAACCCGCTGGAGAGAAAAAAAGCAGCTCCTACCACTGATGTGCAGGGATCATCCCAGATGCCGGTCAGCTGGGAGCCAGCAGGGCCGGAGATGGGAGAAGAGCATCCAAAGCAGAGCAGGTGATGCTGCTGGAAGAATCCAGCCCCAGCCCTGCCAGAAGCTCTCACTCACACTGTATTGCTGAATAATCCCTTTGGGAAAAAAACCACCCAAAAAACCCAGAGAGAAGGCCCTGTTATTTATCTTGCACTCCCCCAAAAGGTGCTAGCCACGTCGCGCAGCTACTCCGAAGAATTCAGATAAATCCAGCAGCAAAAGGCGGGTGGCAAGTGGGATGTGATAAAGCCAGTGATCACCAGCAAGTGAGCCACGACGCCGCTGGTGTTTCAGGGCTGTTTTCTTTTGCTCCTCCATATCCATGACTGTTTTCCCCTGGGAAAGCTGAGAGAGTCCCTCAGACTCCCTGGATGCGATCTGGGAAGGATGGGGAGAGTAGCATCCTGAACGCTGCAGGATACAGTGGAGATTAACCCCTGATTGCTGGGGGTGACTTGGGAAGCTGGCAGTGCAAGCCCCAGCCAGGCACATCTGGGGCTACAGATCTATTTGCAAAGAGGAGATTAATTACTGTTTAATCACATGGTTTGGGCGAAATAAGGCCAGAAAGAGGCAAGCAAGAGCTAAACCTTGATGAAGGGGAAACCTGCTTCACTGATCAGGCATCACTTAGCAAGGGAAAAGCAGGGACACCTCTGACTGCAGATGCTTTTTGTCTCAATGATGTTTTGCTCTGAAATGTGAAAACACAAGCTCCCGGGAACAGCCCGAGGGGCAGGGCATTACTGACGGCACACTGGTGCCCCTTCGGCACTGGCAAAGGAGATTATTGCCTGTGCAGGATGTCAAACAGCACAGGAGACCTGAAGCATCCTTGGTCCAGGCTCACACGGGTGGTTTTGATGCAGGTTTTGATTAAAAAGGAAAAAGACTCTTTGTGACTAGCCCAAAAAATTACTTGAAGCTTGGTCCTTTATTAAGTTTACACCATTTTAAAGGTTTTCCTAGTTACCAGAACCACAAATTCAGCCTAGCAGCTGGAAATTAAGCTGTGCTCCTTCTGTATAACTGCTAACTGTTAGTGTAAAGCAAGATGCTGGGGCCAGGGTGCAGCCAGTGACTCACGGACAACACGCACAGTCCAGGGGGATGCAGCCCCATCCTCGCAGGCTGTGCTTCCCCACACGGCAGGAGTAACATCCCAGGGTTTGCTGGTAAATTAAAGGGATGTTCAGAAAAATCCCAAGGACTAAACACCTGTGGGGTGCTGGGAGCTGCAGGGAGAAAATTGCTAGAACTGGTTTTAAGAGGGACGGCAGTGAGGTGTGAACTTTATTGCACAGCAAGGCAAGGGAAAAGGCTCCTCAACCCACAGTGCCTTGTGCTGGCCCTGGAAACCCTCATGGGCATCAAGAAATACACGTTTATCAATCAAACGTCATCAACACACCAGGCTGATGAAAGAGCTCTGCCCAGCCCGTCAGTCCATTCCCAGAGGGCAAGGGATGTTTTCTCTGGATAAATATCCATTGAGCACAGTGGTGTGCATGCCAAAGCTGCAGGCCAAGAGGTTTCTAGGGCCGCTGGGGGTTTACTGCTCATCTCTCTTGACACTGGTCTTCGTTTCTGATCATCCCAGCGCCACGGGAGCCACTCACCTGGCTTGTCTCTCAGTGGAAGCTAAACCGCACTTGCTGTTTTGCAGTACGTCGGCCGCGAGCTTTATTATTCAGCATCAAATCACATTCGCCAAACGTACAAATGTGTCACTTGAAACTCTTCACCCCTGCGTCCTCCCAGGACTTTAGCAGTCTTCAAGCTCACTTTGGGTGTTTCTCTTCCCTGATCTCTTTCCTGACTTCGTCTTTCATCCCGTGGGTCACTCCTAAAGCAGCTCTCAGGAGAAGCAAGTGTGGAAAAGCATTTGCACAACGCTGGCTCTTGCAGAGGTGGCTGCCAGCTTTGCCCACCGATTTATCAGGTAATCTCTGCCTCTGCTCTCCCTCTCACCCAGCAGCTCTTTTCTCTTTAGGAAATAAATCAACTGAAAAAGGTCACGCCTTCACCTCTGCCGGCACAGCCCCGAAAACAACAGGCAACATGCGTTCCACGTTGAACATGCACACGCAGGTTTTGGATGCTCAAGCAACGGTCTGACTTCAACCCTAAAATACCTGAGCTCTGCATCCCGCTATGGACCTCCCTGGGCAGGTCACCTCATCCCCAGGGGCCTCGGTTTCCCATTCCAAGCAGAACCTGGAGTTCACCCCCACCCGAACCACCCCTGAGCAGCAATGCCTGCCTTCCACCCAGTACCGCTGCACGGTTAAATCATGAAGGAGCAGCACCCTCCCAAGGAAGCCATCCAAATTCATTCCCGGGATGGAAAAGCTTCCCATGCACCCAAAGCCGCAGGAGCGGGGGGGTACCACAGCATGAGAAACAGCTTTTTTACCCTGCTCTTAATAAATTGATGCACTTAAGAGGCAATGCGCTGGCTTTCAGCTCTAATCTTTTAATTGGGCTGTGGGATCCTCCTCCTGCTTTAGTGAAATAGTTTCATCTGCCAGCTCCAATTCCATTTATTCAGCAGGATTAACCAGCAGAACGATGCGCCGCCACCATCTCCCTCATGGGTGAGTCCTTCTCTTTCCCACCTTTGCAGCACTGGGATCTGGGAGCAGATGGATCCCTTCAAGCTTCTGCTCATCTTCCCTGGGGTGGCACATCCCAGTGATGTAAAACTCCTTCAAAGTGTCAGTGTACCCTGGCTCAGCACTTCAGCTAATGTGCTTAAATGCAGCTCTTTAGCTTTCCCATCCTGAGCATGCGAGGAATACATTACTGACAAACTGCCGGTTTGCACCTTAACCCATTAATCTCAATATTTTGTTTTATTTTTTCCATGGTGTGAATTGCAGTGGTGGCTCTGCTGTGCCGGCAACTCGGCTGATGCTCTCAGGGAGTATCGGTCACGGGCCAGGCATCCCCTGCACTCAACACAACCAAACACAGAGCAAATTCCCGGTTCCCTGTGCTCATAATCTCATTATAAAGCTGGACAGACAGATCCACATGAAAATAAACCAACGGGAGCAACATGAGCCCCAGCACTGCTGCTGTTTGAGGCTGTCGAGATCTGGCTGCGGGGGCTTTGGCAGCCTTGGGCATCGTAAATCCCCATCGCACAATAAAAGCCCGGCACACCGATGACCCTGATTGGAACCTAATTGCTGCAAACGTGATTAAAGCAGCGTTTTTTTTTTTCTTGCAGCACCGAGAGAAGCTATTTTAAAGACATTCATCAAATCATGCCCCGATTTTCTGACATCCAGGGAGATGCCTGGGTGCCTCTGGAGTCTACAGGAGCCACAGGCGCTCCAAAAATATCAGGTCAGTGGACATGAAGCGTGAGATAAATGTGTTATAACCAGGTTACCCAACACCATCGATACCACAGCGGGCGCAGGACCTGATGCCCACTGCGATGCCTGGGAACACCGCGGTCGCTTTGAAAGCAATCCTGTCCCATGCCAGCCCTGCGCAGCCAACCTTGGCACGGGCAGAGGTGACATTTCCAGCTCAGCCCCGCTATTTTGCAGCCACATGAGCCTCCTGCCCAGAAGCTGCTGATTCTCTGCAGGATTAGAAGAAGGGATGGGGAAGGCACAAGGCTGGTGAGGGATGGAAGACACTGCTAAAGCACGCCAGGACTGGAAAAGGAACAATACGTTGGATGCCCTGATGCTGGAAGCGATGGCCAGCAGCACAAGGCAATGGGGACAGATTTTGCATCACTGAGAGCTACTCTCCCGGTCCCCCAGCCCCGTGGTACCCAGCTGCGCCCAGGGCTGCTGGCCAGGCTGCTCCACCAGGCAGCTCCTCCTGGGCTCGGCACGGTGGAAGGCAGGCACAGAGCAATGCTGGAGGGGAAAAGAAAGGGGTGGGAGGTGAGCAAAGTAAAAAGCAACACCCCTGGCAAGGCAAGGGCTGATGGCAGGGTGGCAAGCTGCTGAAACGGTGGGGTGCAGCCCAGGCGGGGGGGGGTGTCAGCAAGCTGAAGTGTGCAGATGGGCAGCTGACCTGTTTGGAGTGTCTTCCCCCCTGATTTTAGAAGATGTCGATTCAGAAAGTCCCTTTTATGTTTTGTTAATAAAATCCCAAAGCCAAGAGCACACGGAGGAAAGGCCAACAGCTCATTTGGGGTGTTATTTCTGCTCCCCCAAAAGAGACAGTGCAATATATACCTTCTCCTAAAAACTGGCTAAGACCTCTGCCTCAAAACCACATCTCATGGAGCAAAGGTGCAGGACATAGCTTTGGCAAGCAGATGCCACCACCCCGCTGCCCACTCAGGGTAGGGTCCTGATGTTTTCCCCTTTCTTTGCCTCTTTTCCCTCTTTATATTATTAATTTTTATTTCTCCAGCTGCCTCCATCCCTTTGGCAGGTCTTCTGCTCTTTCTCTACCACCATTTTTGCTGGCATAGGGCACAGCATCCCCAGGGAAACGGGGCTTAGGGGACACCTCCCAGAGCTGCTCCAGAGCAGATGGCAGGAGAGGAAGGAAAATGGGGATAAAGGGGGTGGAGGTGGAGGGGGGAAGATGTCTAGCACTGATGTCCACCTGCAGTGTCTTGGGAAGTCAGCCCTAGCCCCGCAGGTTCCACTGCATGGCGCTCCATCCATAGCTCTCGGGAAACACTCCTGTCCCTCCATCCCTTAAATCTGCACTTTTAAATTAAAATAATCCAAGCTGTCTGATTCTGCTCTTCATTTAAAATTTTGGAGCTGAAATGCTTCCCCCCCCCCCCCTCCCGAAAGGGGAAAGGAATATCTGAAAAATAATATATTGCACGTGGGTCTTTTAAACCAGGACATAAAAAATTTGAAACAGGATTTTGTTGAGAAGCCCCATAAACGTAGAAAATCAGAACAATTGTTTCTATTTGCCCAGTGCAAGTTGTAATATACTTTGTAATATTATTTTGTAATATTCCTAAGAAATACTACTTTGTAATTATATATTGCATTTTGCCTTGAGCTGCAAGAAGCTCACTGCTGCTCCCCAAGGAAACCCGCATGGAGAAGCCTCCATGGTTGTGGGCATGATGGCTAGGACCCAAATGATGCCCTGTGCTCTCCAAGGGCTCATTTTCAACCCAAGATTTCTATGGGCAATGCTCGTTTTTAATTTCTTATGATAGAAGCCCAAAAAGTCTTTGGGTTTTAACTTTTCTATTAACAATTCAACAGCTCCAAGGCAAAAAGTGCAACCGAGAAGGACCTGCAGCCTTTCCCAGAGTGTGTTGGGTATGCTGCTGGGTACCAAGGATGACAGAGCATGGCAAGATGGAGACGCTGATGTGATACCTGGAAAACCTGATGGAGCACCAGGCACAACGGCTCCCCATTCCTCTCCCATATGGCACATCTCTGCAGCCTCCCTAAGGGCCATGCCAGCTGAACCCCTCAGATCCCAGCCAGGATTTGCTATATCTGCTTTTCAAAAGATGAGCAAGGCAAAAAACCCCACATTTTTTTCTCAGTGTAATTTCCCAAATGAGGAGCTTTGATTTTTAGTTAATTAAAATCAGATGGAACAGACTCGGTGCACCCATGGATCGAAAGCGTGACAGAAAGCTGTGCCATTAATTAGTGCCTGCTATGAGGTTCATCAGACCAGTAAACCCAACAGGAAAGAAAACTGCCATAAAAATAAACTCCTTGGCAGAAGGTGTGCACCGAGCGCACCTTTCAGCAGGGCAGGAAAAAAAACGGTTCAGAAAAGCCACAAGAGGAGAAAAAGACAATGGTCCTGATACAGGAAGGCAGCAGGTAGGGGGATCTTGACCACAGAAATGGGAACACTTTTGTGTTTTTAAACAGTGCTGAAGGAGGAAGACATATCTGGCACTATCTGTCTGGTGAGGGACATGTTGGGGGAAAGGCTCCGAGCATCACTGGCTGCTCCCCCCATTTTCCTTCCTCTCCTGCTGCTAGTGGTGGTAGCCCAGCCATACAGGGAGAACCCAGGTCTTCAGCTCCCCCAGCCTCCTCTCGAGCCTCAGCAAGCACGAGCACTCTCCTCCCCATCCCCAGGGATCAACAAGTAGAGCAAGATCCTGCCTCAATGTGGGGATGAAGCCAATTTCCAAGGAAGACCATCCTACGCAGCCTACAGGGCACATGCTTGGACCACGGCAATGATGGCTTCTTTGGAGGTACTCTAAACCAAAATTCAAGCTGTGGAAGCTGAGATGTGCCCAGCGCCTCCCTGTTCAACGTCAGCATATTCACATGGAGGCAGATGCAGAAAAGCCAGCCCGGAGTCCTTCCTTCTTCACTTCCACAAATACCAGATTCCTCTAAAACACTGTATGGAAATCAGCAGCTCTTGGGTTGTGTAACTTTTTATTCTAGTAGGAGGAAGGAAATTATCTATCTATGAAGTTAAAAAAACTGTGGAAAAATACAATCTGTGAGATTCAGAGCTTGAAAATACCAGCGTGAGAAATAGAAGAGCAGATCTTGGCTTTCAGAAATCAGCCCGGCTCCTTCAGAGCCCTGTGCTTGCCTGCTTTACACCCCCCATCGTGATTGTCTGTTGGTGACAAGCCCCAGGGTGCTCCCCAACTGTGTGCCCTAACACCAGGCAGGCGTGCCAGGACGCTGGGGTGAGGTCCACCTCAAGGAGTAGAGGATGCAGATGTTTCCACCTGACCTATTCGCTTCACGCTCCCCTTACAGCCACAGCAGAGAAAAAGGCATTTTTAAAGGAGATTCACCTGATCCATTTAAAATTCTTATTCTAAGATAAAGTCCCATTTGGAGGTGGGGGGTTTTATCCCCTAGCCCTCCACAACCAGCGGTACCCAGGTTTTGCTCTCTCTCTTTTTCTCTTTTTTCCCAGGGAGAGCTGAACTCCTGATTTCATCGCTGAACTCCACTGTTGGCCCTCAAAAAAATAACCCTTGCACCTCCAGAGCTGGCAGCACAGCGCTCGCTTCAGCCCCGAGGATTTCTGTGCTATCCCGGAGAACGTTCTCACCAACACAGCCCCAAGTGGTTCTTCAGACACATCTTCAGCTCCTACTCTTCCATCAATGTGCACACAAAGGCACATGTCAGGAGGACACATCTCACCAGGCGCACAGCCAAGAGAGGGAACGAAGCCCTCAGGGTGTGTAAAACTGGCTCCAGTGCCCGTGTGGATGGTGAAGATTGAGGATTGAAGCTGGTAGCCACTTCAGTTGCATCAGTAGAGCCAACAGTGGAGACATATTGGTAGAGGGCAGGACAGTGGGGATGTCCCGCTGCTCTCCCATGTCTCACCTGAGCTTCTTCCTTTGTAGCCTGGCTGGAAAAGCAGTCAAAAGAAGGAGTCAAGCACTGCTGCCGTACTGGGAATGATGATGGCTCCACCTAATGCTCTCACAGCTATTGGCCACACTACCTACAGCCCAGGCGGCCACCCTTACCAACCCACAGCAGCACTGGGAAGTCACACTCCTTCCAAGTGAAGACCTCGGGGAGGATGCACAAGATACATGCTCCCCTTTAATGAGCCTATGATGCTTCTCCCCATTAACACTCCCTTTTTCCAGCAGAAGAAATGTGATCCACAATGACCCACGCTTCCACAGCTCTTGCTGGAGTGAGTGAAGAAGTTCATCGACATCTGAGCTGAGATGCTGTTACATGCCACGTGAATGCTCGCAAGGCAAAAGCCACCAGGGTTAGCTTCAACTGATGCTGCTTTCACACACCACGGTGGTTCATCACCTGGTGGTTCTCTCTTGAAGGACTCCAGATGGACCTGCAAGAGCACAACTGTCCTGCCCCAAGGCGAAAGGGCATCGTGCACCTTCTGTGTACAACAGCACCAGGAGTACAGATTAAGGTTGAAGACACCGGTCCCTGCTCCAACCAGCAAACATCACTTTCTTTGGCAAAGTTTGTACAGGAAACTACTTTTCTGCTTCTGATCAAATCCTTGTGCAATGGTGAAGAGCACAGAGCAAAGCGTGCTGCTGCTAAAACAGAAGGAAAATGGTATTTCTTTCTGTCTTCACACCTTTTAGAGTTAAACATTAATGGTGTTGAGATGTCTTAAGTAAAAAAGGCTGGTTGTCTGAACAATGTCAGGAAAAATTATACGGTGCTGAGTGAATGCAAAATTAATGAGCGCTGAATGCTGACAGGAGAGAACAGGCATAAGGAGCTGAGACTTTTTTATAGTAGACACAGAGATCAAGCAGGTAGAACATCTCCATCTTGCTGGGGGAAGGAATAAAGGGAGAAAAAAAAACACTTTTATCTCAAATCTGAAGAATTTAATTCGTTCAAAAACTGTGTCAACTCTGCACAGCCAAATCTGCAGAGATGAGAAAGGGCTACATGTAGCTCCCCCTGCCCCGCCCCCCACCCCCCCCCCCCCCCGACTTTAATTCAGCCCTGGCATAGCCTTCCTTCTCCTCCTGCAGGCATAAAATACATCGCAACACCATTTTAATGATCCAACTTAATTAATTTTGCAAAGAATGAGACTGTCTTTCCTCAAGACGTAGCATCTTGAAGCCCTCGTATGCTGCATGCTGAAGTCCAGGAGAAGCTACTATTAAAAATTCACTCGTGCCAACCGTTAAACCAGCTTTATGCTCAAGTTGCACACGCATGTCAAATATGTGAACTGCACCAGCGAGGAGATGCCTGCCAAAGCGTGCAGACAATGCAAAGCTCGAGCACAGCGAGGGGGGAGCTGACGCTTGCCATGCACAGAGCAGCCCCCCCCCCCCCAGCACCACTCCTCCAAACCCCACTTTCTCGTGCCTCCCATCTGTCTCTCCTCGGCTGCAAAGGGAGAGCTGTCAATCTGCGGCTACTGAGAGAAGCGACTTGCTTTTGCTGCGACATCAAAGGGATTTGTCGGAGGTGAAGGCAGACTCTGTGGTGCAGGGTAAATGAGCCGAGGGGTGGCTGTAACGTGGGCGTGTGAGGGTGGTCTGGGGGTGCAAGCACAGGCCACGAGATGCCCCTGGGGGGTCAGCAAGCCACGTGGTATGGGAAGCTACCTAGAGAAGATGGAGCCTCCTGAGATGGGAAACCACCCAGAAAAGACAGAGCTGCACGGTATGCAAAGCCACCCAGAGAAGATAAAAGCCATGTGTAATGGGAATCCACCTGGAGAAGACGGAGTTGCATGGTATGGGAATCCACCCAGAGAAGACAGAGCCATGTGGTATGGGAAGCCACCCAGAGAAGATGGAGTTGCACGGTATGCAAAGCCACCCAGAGAAGATAGAGCCACGTGCTATGGTAATCCACCTGGAGAAGATGGAGTCGTATGGTACGGGCAGCCACCCAGAGAAGACAGAGCCACAGCAGTATGGGAAGCTACTCAGAGAAAATGGGAGCTGCATGGTATGAGAAGCCACTCAGAAAAGAGAGCCACATGGTGTAGGAAGCTACCTAGAGATGATGGAGCCGCATGGTATGGGAAGCTAAGAAGAGCCATGCGGTATGGGAAGCCACCCAGAGAAGAAGGAGCCACGTGGCACAGGAAGACACCAGAGAAGATGGAGCCTCCTGTTACAGATTCCCCGTATCTGGAGAAGATGGACTAAGCCATGCAGGTGAAGGTTGCTTCCTCATCACCTCCAAAATGAACTTTAACTCCTCCAGTGCAATCAGCACCTGCAGAGCTGCGGGTGCAGCCCCAGATGCTGGATGCTGCCAGCGGGTGCATGAAGGCACAGCACCCAGATGCTCCCTGTCCTGAAGCAGGCGAGTGCCTGGGAGAGTAAGGAACAAGGCTGAAAGTCCATCCTTCATGTCCACCTCAGAAATACCACAGAGACTCACACGATGGGTTTCTGCTGGACTTTCTGCTGGACTGTATCCATTATTTCATAAATTTGGGATGGTTCAAACTATTCCCTGCTCCTGTAAGAAACTGTGCACGCACATAATTCACTGTCTCAGTGCAGCAGCTGCACCAAACCTGGGGCAAACATCAGCCTGGGGAACCTAATCCACCACTCCAGCATTTGACAACCCCGCTCATCATTAATACAGACGTAATGATCTAAAAGGTAGTTAGCTGAGACTGATGGTTTAATTAATACATGAGAAACTGTCTTAGAAGGCGGACTTCCTAAATAGCAAGGGCAGAAGGAATAGTGAGAAATATAATTTTAAACTACCCAAATGGTGTTGGCTCTCTACCCAAGGCTCTGGTGAGGCTTTACGTGCCAGCAAACACCCTCTGATGAAATCACAGCGCTCGGGGGAAGCAGAAGCCAGATGAGGAGTTCGGCAGCTGGGCACTGGGGAATAACGTGGCCCCAGAGGGAGCAAGCCTGGTCCTGCATCTCTCATGTCCCAGCAAGTTTGTTTGCTTTGCCCAACCATACCTCCCACCATAATAAAAGCTATTATCTCCTAGAACAAATCTCCCTTTATTTCCTCTGCTTGCAGGAGTATTAGGAGCATTAAAGTCTACAGAAGTTTGTTCAGGGGAAAATCTGAAATGAAAAGGGAAGGACTTGCATGGCTGGCTGCAAGTTTGGGGTTTTTTTTTTTCCCCTAAGAAACAGGTTTATAGTGTTCCTTGCTTTTCAGGCACGACAGTGCCTGCACCACCCAGTGCTCTGATGGGTCACTCCTCGAGACGGACACTTGCAGAGGTGTGCTGGGGTGCGCTTCCCTCTGAAGCCCCTCTCTTGCACGGGACACTTGATGTCTAGCTCAGATGAGATGCCTCCATCACGGCTGCTAGAAGAGAGGTGAGATGGACCCCTGTCCATCATCCTGCTCCTGCGCCCAAAGGGGTGCCAGCTCATGGGTGGGTGACCCTCCTTCTGATCACCAACCAAAGAAACGGGGGTCCAGAGCAGAGCGGGGACAAACTCAGAGGCAGCAAGATCCTGCTGGGGTGACATCCCGAGGGAATAAGAAACTTAGAATAGGTTTTGTTCATCCCTGTGAAGGGTCAAGAGGGCCAGGAAAAGGGCTTTAAAGAAAGATTTTTTTCCTCCTCCTTTCCTGCCTCTCTTAACAATGAGACTGAATCAAGAATGAAAAATAAAAATTAAAAAAGAGGAGGGGAAAAGCTAATCCAGCAGAGCAGAAGGCAAGAGGGAGTGATTTCTACAGGTGGTTTATGACTCTCTGCATGATCCACATGCCTTTTACATCCTATCAGATCCTCTTCTTACGGCGAGGTGCTAAAGGATTTATTAGTTCTTGACAGTGTGAGATGTTTAAAAGCTTAAGGATGTAATAACCAAATGTTCACTTGTTAAAATAAAGGCATCGTTTGGAGAGGTCTGTGCAATTCTTAGCAGCCTCCCCTTCCCCTTGGTCTATATTTAAGCTGCCAGCTAGATTAAAACTGTCAGAGCAGGGATGAGAATTTTATTGACATGCTTTGTAGGTGGTACGGCTCCATAAAATAAACATATACAGAGGATGCTCCCTGGTGTTGCTGCACAGGCAGAGATTTTTATAGTACTGACCTGGGGGAGTTTGTATCTGAAATCAATCCCTGATATAAAACAGATTCCAGAGGATACGGAGAGACAGACTTCACAAATGTCTGCAGGGAGTGTGGGCAGGGATGCAATCATTTAACATTTCACATTGAAACCAAACTGCAGAGAAGGGGAAGGTGTGAAATTCCCCAAACCCGCTCCAACAAACTCTTCACCCCTCGTGCGCAAGGTGCAATTAATTACTCTGATAACAGGAAGGTTTTAATCCTGGGAAGGGTGCAGGACAGAGTATAGGGAAGGGGACCCACATGGATACTCGGGAATCAAAGCGAGGACTCTCGCTCCAGCTTTACGCTGGCAGAAGCTGCTGCTGCAGACAAGGATCCAGCTCTTGAGGCATTTGTAAAAATATAGATATTCAGATTTTTAAAGACGAAGGCCAGGAGATATCACTAGATTGGACAGTCTGACCTCTTGAATATTGCAGAGCCCTCAAAGTTCACCCACTTCCACCACCACCAAGCCCTGAACTTGTGTTCGGCTAAAACCTGAGGCAACCCACCGCTTCCCTTGGCAGCTGCTTCCCAGAGCAATCACCCTCCCAGTTGTAACTCTGGGCCCCAGTCCTAATTTGTTCTTGTCTGGCTTCGGCTTTGAGTCATTCTCTGTTATGCTGGATTTAAAAACCTCTTTAGTAGCCAGCATTTTCCGTTCTTGTTAGTGTTTATAGTGTCATCACCATGTCCCCACTCTTTCCCACCCCCCTCGATACACTCAACAGAACTCTTCAACCCTCCAAGCTGCAAGACATTTTCTCCAGCCCCTGGCTCATTTCTGTGGCTCTCCTCTCTGCCTTCTCTGGATTTTGCAAGCTTCTTCCAGCGTGGATACCATGCCTGAGCTCCAGTTTTGTCCCACCAATTCCATGCACATGTAACATCACCCAAGAGAAGCCCACCTTGCTTTTCCTCACATCACAAGTTCACACTGACTGCCTTCATTTCCCAGATCTCCAGATCTTCTTGAGAAGTATCATTTCCCAGGATCCCGTCCATCCAGCAGTCCTCTATGCCCATCCTGTATTGGTCTAGCAACAATTTTGTATGTCTTTCCACACCCGTGAAGATGTTGATAGCACGGAGATCTAACAGAGAGAGACTCCCAAGAAGCTCCACGAAACTCAATTTGAGAATAAAAGTGTTTTATCAGGATGAGGAGGAGTCACCGACGGTATTCCTCTGGCACCTGAGGTAAGGCAGCCATGCAGGGAGAAAATACGCACCAGCTCGAGGGTGGGTTGACCCATTCACGTGAAAGAGGAACATATGTTAGAGAAACTACCCAACTGCTCTGCTAAATGCTGCTCATTTCTCTCACTTCCCACTACTTGAAGGTCACTCATCAAGCAAGAACATGAGTTTTGGCTAAAAGTTGGGGATGGCTTAATGGAGGTGACAAGAGGAAGCACCGTTACCCCCAGCATAGCAGGGGTAGTACCAGCAACAACCTAATGCTACCGCTAAGACCCAGTCAGAAAAATCATGACGGTCTGGGTCAACTCACTCAAGAAAAATAAAGTTCATTTGGAAGAAGTACAGAAAAGAGCTGTTGGGTTGATTAAAGGAAAGGCATAACCACCTGACACCAGGATCCTCAGAGAGCTTGGTTTGTTGGACAAGTCAAGAGAAGGTAAAGAACAAGAGCAACAACTGCATAAAAATACCTGAGGGAAGGGTGGCAATTGCCAAACAGAAGGAAGAATAAACCAAATTAAAGGGCAATGCTGGCACAGAAACGATCCGAAACTCATTCCCACTGCAAACAAGCAGGTGGTTTCATCCTCTTCAGGATTTCAGAAGGACTCCTGGAAGGATGAAGTTAAAGAGTTAAAGGGGCTGGATCTGTTCGTACTCTGTTTACCTTGGATGAGCCTCACACTTCAGAGCTTTCAGTGGGCACCTGGGGAAGCCAAGCAGGAACTCCCCCTCCCTGCTGATGCCTAATCTGCCCTCCGGGGTTTGGTTGGTTTTCTTTCTCTGTAGCCCTCTAACATATGGTGAAAAATCGGCCGCCAAGACGGATGAAAGTGGCGTGCATCCCTCCCTCCAGCAGCAGAGCAGCTCCATCAGGGTTAATCCAACCACTGGACCTGGGATAAGTAAAAACTTTCCTCTCCAGCACCTGCACCCACCCAGCGGCAGTGCTGCTGGCTGAGAAGGTCCTTCCTGCCTCAGGGATGGAGGCGGAGGAACAGAAGAGCCTGGAGTCGGGCAAACGGGAAGCTCCCCTTCCCTGACCTCGCTTGAAGCAAACAAAATCGGGAGAACTCCGATCAAGTCAATACGTTTAAAGAGGAGGCTACAGCACCAGGCTGACAGTTGTAGCCTGAAGAGATTCCAATCTAATTTTAGATTTGACACAAACCTTAATGTGGTTTTAATTAATTAATTTCAACCCCCCTTTTAATTAATGTAAACCCCTTAAAGCGGTTTTCATTTACTCCACTTCCAGGAGACATTTCCACTTGCGTTGCTCCTCAGATGCTGTTCTGCTGCTTGCTTTTGTTCTTCAGTCAAACCTCAAATGTTAGCCCCAAACTTCTATGTATAATACGTGGCTGGCCTTGAAAGTTGGGACGCTTTAAGCTCAGGCTCACGCCTCCACTGGAATGATTTTTCAAGTACCAGGGTTTCCATCTCTTCTCTTGAGTACGCAAAAAGTCTACAACTTGTTCTTCCAGTGCATGAAAGTGTCCTCTTTTGGGTCCACTGAAGGACCTCCATGCTGACTTGGTACACAGAAGCTACCAAAAGTTACACTTGAATTCTCTGAATTCAATGTAATAGTTTAATGAATAATAGTTTAAGTTTATTTCATTAAGTTTACTTCAGTTTCTCTACGCAAGGCAGAAAGGCAGCAGTGACAGCCTGCTGTCACCCTGCCCTCCTGGCAGCAACACCCACCCTGGGCAGCTCTCCAGGCCACCAAGGAAGGAGCTCAGATGTGATGTGGGAATGCAGCAGAACATCCCCAGGGTCCATCGTCCCTGGCACCTCTCTCCCCCTTGGTTCTCCCGATGGTAACTTGCTAGTGGCCACTGGCTCCTGTCTTCAACCTGCTCCATCTGCCTGGCTGGGCTGGGCACCACATCTAGGTGACCACCACATACTGCATCCAGTTTTGGGACCGTAGTGTAAGACAAACTGGAGTGAGTTCAGTAGAGGTCACCAAGATGGTCAGGGCTGGAGCACGGATTCTGAGACCAGAGGCCAAGGGAAGGGGTTTGCTCAGCCTGGAGAAGAGATGGCTCCGGGGCACCTGACAGCAGCCTGCCCATGCCTACAAGAAGTTATGGAGGTGATGAAGCCAGGCTCTTCACAGCAATGCATGGTGAGAAGACGAGAAGCAATAGGTGCAAGAGAAGTTCTGGTGGGATAGGAGGAGGATATTCACCGTGAGGCCAGCCAAGCATTGGAGCAGGCTGCCCAGAGCACTTGTGCTTCTCCATCCTCGGGGGCTTCCAAAGCCCAACGGGGTAAAGCCCTCAGTAACCTGGGATGATCCCAGAGCTGACCCTGCTTCGAGCCCCTTTGTCAAACAACACCACTATCAGAAATAGAAATCAGCTTTATGGAAATCAGATGGTTCCAGCTGGACAGCGAGGTTGCCAGTGCCCAGGAAAATTATGTTAGACTTTCTCCCAGAGGCTAATGGATTACAATATGGGGAGAGGGAAGAGCTGAAATGAAAAGAGTATTCAAAAATATAAAATGCAAGCAATAATGCAAGCATAAACAATGTTATGCAGAAGGTACTCTCCCTTGGTGGCACGGAGGCAGAAGCTTCAAGGACCTGCGAAGTTTAATCAGCAACTGGAAATGCTGCCTGTGATTCAACGCATGTCAAGAAAGATGTGTTCAAATTGGAGTTGGTGAAAGAAGGATATGCAGACAATTTAGGAGGATCCAAAACAGAAAAAAAAAAATGCCTAAAGACTTTAACTACATTATCCTGGTAAAACAAAGCCAAGTGAGGGAGGAGGTCCCAAAGGCTCCTTCTACTCCTGCACTAGAGATGTCAAGTTCCGTTGCAGACTCGGTAACGTGGACTTGGGCTAGGTATTTTCTCAAAGTTAACAGAAGTCCACGAAGAACTCTGTCCCCCGGGGCTGCAGACACAAACCCTGCAGACTGAGGGTGATGTGGGAGCCCGGACCAAGGCAGAAGAAACCAGCTGAGAGCCTCTAATTCCTCTGCGCCGGCTTCATCTGCTTCGGGGTAAAGCTCGCCAAGGGGCCTCGGCTCTGCGACTCGCTTCCACACATTGCACGCAATTACTCGCTTTGTGGTTTTATGGGAGTAATTTTATGATCTTTAATAATGTACCACATCACTCAGCTGCTGGGACAAGAAGGGGCTCTCAACTCAGCGCCTGAGGACAAGGTCTCCTCCTCTCCTCCTCCCAAACCCTCACGCTGCTGTCGCAGGCTGGGGGAGAAGTGTCTTCCCAGGCCATCACTTCACCATTTTCTGACGACCACTACATACAAAGCCAAAGTTGTTTTGTTCTCTTTTTAAAGCTCACCATGTGTTGGTATTTCCAACCCAAGAAGCAACTCAGCATTTGTTTTGAAGAGGCTTCCATACGTCCCGCCGAGGACCCAGGACCTCTCTGTGCTAGAAGCTGGACACGTATATCACAAAATAAATCCAGGGCCAAATGTAAGCATATGACAAGACAGCAGGGAAACTTAATTAAAGGAAAGCCACAGACAGCCCACTGGTTGTATGCAACAGAGCAGCCAAAATCAATAATTATTTCATATACTTCACTTAATTAACCTACTGCATTTACCCAAAATGAAAATTACTTCCCCAAGTAGGTTAACTTCTAAATGGGGGTGGTCTTAAATTAAGGGTCCTCTTCTTTTTGGGCTGATGTGTCCCAGCAACAAAAGAGCACAAAAGTGCCTTAAGGAGGGCATCTTATTATGGCCACCCTTCAGGAAAAAAAAAATAAAAAGATGTCAGGAGGACAAAACTGCTGCGTGGTTTTGCTGGACCCAAAAGAGGACACCTCCATGCAGTAGAAGAAAAGTTACGGATTTTTTGTGTAGTCCAAGAAGAGACATAAATGCTCTTTATCCCTAAAACCCCTGAATATTATTAACATAAAGGCTCAAGAAATAGTATTCTCTCCCTCCTTGCACAAAGTAACTCAACATAAAAATTGAGGATCATCTTTGCAGGTTAACCCAGTAACATTTGGGAAAGAAAGTTAGCTTTTTGCCTAGTGCCCTTTTGAAACATCCTGAAATCAGGTCACCATTCTGTAGCATTATTACAGAATAAACCTGCATTAATAAAGATTGGATTTCTTTTTTTTCCCTATACATCCATAAGAATAAATTCAGACGCTCCACCACCAAAAAGCCAGGCTTCACTGGGGCTGAAGGTGTCATACATGAGGTCAAACGACTCTCCATCACCACAAGAAGCCTTGCACTGCAAAGGCAAGCAGCAACTCGGGGTCCTTCACGAGGCAAGCGAAGTTGTACGAATCCAGGCAAACACAGAAATAAATCCTTTATTTTGGTAACTACAGGGTAAATCTGCCGGGGCTTTTGGACCTCGCAGGACCAGAAACTCACGAGCATCACCCCATGTGTCCGGGAGCTGTGCCACGGCTGCTCCTGGACCAGGTAGCTGCCAGCTCTGCGCACCAATTCCCGCAGAAGCCGAACATACGGCAGCACAGCGGGAGCGACCGCCGGTGAGCGGCGATGAGCAAATGCAGGAAGGACGGGGGGAAGGAGGTCCCTTGGACACCAGCAGCGGTGGAGTCACTTGTGATGCCTTAGGAGGTGTTTCAAGGGCAACTCTCTGCAGCTGTTTGAGTTTGTAGGTTGCATAATGAAAAGCTCAATACTCTTTGATTTATTCTATTAAGGTGCTGCATTTATACTCCTGCTCTGGAAGGAAATGAAGCAGTGTATCAATGGGGAGGGCTTTTGGGAAAAGACTTGGTGGCTTCATCTTAAAAAGGACGCTGCCAAGGTTGGGAGCACTACAAAGGAGATGAGAAGACCCCCAGAGCAGCTCCCATCTCTGTCAGATCTCTGCACACAGCTTGTCACCCCTTCCATAAACCAAAGGCTATCACCCTCCCAAAACTCAGGTGTTGAATTAAAAAATTCATCCGGGGGAAAAAAAGAAACACTTTTCTGGAGCCCAGCGACCACCACAGAGCCCGGTGTCGCAGGGGCGTTGGATGCCGAGGATCTGCCTCTCCTCGGGGCTGGGCTGACCCCAACCTCCACAGCACTTGCAGGGCAGGCATCAAGGATTACACCGTTTTACAGAAAATGAACAAAACAAGTGGTGGTCTGTGCACCAGCGCAGCTTTTCCGGTATCTCTGCTCATTTTTGTACCCTCCTGTATGACTGAGATGTTTCATTTTTATGTTTGCAACCACGTGCCAGCCGCTTTCCCAGGGCAACTGAGCCTCCTCCCTGTCCTGCATCCTCTTGACTCCATCACAGCTCCACTGTGCTGCCCTGCTGGCTTCTTTATACCACCTCTGCTCACCCTACAAGCCAAAGAGCAACGAATGTTCAGCAGCAAAGCTATCCAGCTTGCCTCCATCTGTCAGGTTTTGATCACAGGCAGCACTACTCTGAATTACAACCTTGGGCAAGTTCACCTCTGCCTGTGGGACGGACATCAGCTCTGTCTCACAGCATGGCTCTGCAACAGAGGAGCCACCCCAGGAGAGGACCTCTGGCATCCATGTGCTGGGCATGACACTAACCTGAAGGCAAAGGGGAGAGAGGTCCACACAGATGGACCACTGCCCCATGGAACCCAGGCAGGATGCTCAGGGAGATCTTCTTGCTGACCTCTACACCGCCCCTGAGATGTTGGTGGCCTCTTCTCCTTCCCCAGTGAGCACCCGTGCGCAGGCACAGCCAAGGGCTCCAATGCTAAAAGCACCCGACTCAAAAAAATCCCCAAAAAACTTTTGTGGGACGGACAAAGGCTGAAAAATTAACTGTCTGGCCTCTTCCTCTGCTGCATTTATTGCTGCCTTGGCAGATGAATTTCAGGTTGCTGCCACAGCCGCAAACCGCTTGTTCTGCCAACTGTACATCGCTAACATTGGAAGGTGTTCAGCCCTAGGAATCTTTTCTAAAAGCATTTGCTTCATACTTTAAATAGCAGCCCAGCAGGCAGGAGGCTGGGAGGGAGGGCTCAGCCCCTGTGCGCGATCCATCTGCAAGCTTCTGCCGGCTCCTCCGCCCCTTTGTGGGTTAAAACCCAGGACGACCCGTGGCAGAGCTGCAGGGAGGGGACAGAGCTGGCAGGATATGACCTCCAAACCCGACAGGGTTGGCAGCAGGGAGGATGCTCCTGGGATGCCCCTGCTCCCCCAGTACTGCCACCTGCCCCTTCCCAAGCTCCCTGGCTCTGCGCCTGGCACGTTATTAATTAAATTAATAACAGGACGGTGGCTTTTTTTTTTTTTCATTGAAATCTGCTCCACTATGAGGTTTAGCATCATTTTCTCCTGCACTTATGGGCTTTGCTTATTATTGGGCTGAACAGCATCATTTGCTGGGATCTCTATAATTCTGTGATTTGTTGGGATGTCCTGAGCCTGCTGTAACACCTCACTGCAAAGCCCCAACTCCTTGGCTCCCCTCTGTTCCATGAAATCATGTCTCCAGGTGTGTTTCCTAATGGAGCATTAGAAGGAGCACAGCCATGCACTGCAGGGCATGTTGCCGTTCACAATACTTCAGCAACAAAACCACATCCTCAGCATTTAGCAAATATTAATCAGCTTTATGGCTGAATAACAGAGAGGAGGAAGGACACGGGCAGGAAACACAACATCTAACACTTCACGTAACTACAAGAACAGAAAATTGTCTGTGGCCACAAACATTATGACTTTTTGCTGTATTTGTCCTCCCTCCTCACGTGAAATGCTCTCACGGTAAACTGCTAAGAACAAATACAAGTGAAGTTTCTTTTATTTAGTAATTTGGCGCTGCACTAGATAAGGCAGCAACACAGAGCAAAGCTCAAGGCGTAATATTTTTAAGTAGTGCTTGTCCTAGTTAATGTTCAGCCCTGCTGTGCAATGTCAAGAAAACTAATGAACAGTGAAGTGGCAGCAAGCAGCAACCTGGGCGTACTCACCCGCTACCAAACTCCTTCCAGAACCCGGGCACAACGTGAATGAAATGTAAAAGCAGTCGTCCTGGTTCATCAGAAAGCCCAGGCAGCCTGGGCAACGTGAGCCGAATGCTTTGCCACTGTGCTTGCCCCAAAATTCAGTCCTTAAAGTAATAGCAAGTTGGAAGGACATACTGCAGTGCCTGGCTTGTGACAGGACAAGGGGAATGGCTTGAAATTGAAAGAGGGGAGATTCAGACTAGATGTAAGGAAGAAATTGCTTATGCTAAGGGCGGCGAGGCGCTGGCACAGGCTGCCCAGAGCAGCTGTGGGTGCCCCATCCCTGGCAGGGCTCAAGGCCAGGCTGGACAGGGCTGGGGGCAGCCTGGGCTGGGGGGAGGGGTCCCTGCCCAGGGCGGGGCAGTGGGAACTGGATGGTCTTTAAGGTCCCTTCTCACCCAAACCATTCCATAATTCTGTGGAGTGCCTGTACTTGTGTACCCACATCTCAGCCACAGGCTTGGGGAAAAAAAAATCACATTTGTTATCAGGAACAGCGCTCCACTCGGAGCATGTGGCAAGAGCTTTGGCAAAGGCGACACTTGACGGATGACATGTCTCAGCTTTAATACTGAGTGGGATTCACCTTATGCACAAAGGACAAAGTGTTTGCACAAAAAACGCAAGTATTTTGAGTGCACAAGATGAGCATTCCTTGGCAGGCATGACGCAGAGCAAGCTGAAGCCCACCTGCAGCAGCTCCAGGAGGGGATGCTGGGGTTGCAAGGACCTGAACAAGTCCTACGCCCTCCTTAATATACCTCATTCCTTCTCCCGTGTATCGCTTCAGCCCTTTGAACTTCCTCATTTCAGTCTCCATGAGCTGACACTCAGGGTGAATTTTAACTTTTATACGGCTTCTCAAGCATCTCTCCTCTGTTCACCGGTTACAGCGCCGTATTCACCAGCGGGAGGCAGATTAATGCCCCTTCTACTCTGTTTGGTTGGCATGATCTCACAAGTGTACATGGTTATTCACCAAGTCTTGCACAGCATGTGGCAGCGCTATCAGTCCTTCACCTTACTCAGCCATAAAACGGGCTTTATGCACATAGCTAAGACCAGTATCACTGATAAGCTCTCAACGGGCCTTACCCTGAAAGCTTAACAAGTACTTCCCATTATTTTAATGTAAGGAATAATTTCAGGATGAATCATAAACACAAAGTGCCACCTTGCACCAGAAACAAAGGTGGCATCTCAAACAAGCCAAGTGATGGAGGTGAAGCATACCCTTCCATACCAATGTTTCCTTAAAAGCGGGAGAAGGAAAACTGTTGCAAATGGAAAGATTCTGTCATGACTTTTCGTAAGTTTAGTCATGATTATTTGCCATGAAGGGTACCAGGAGAACATTCTTACTCTGAAGGTTTCCGACAAGCCAAGGAAGAAGGCTTACCTTGCTCCAACCTCTTCATCTGCTGGATCTGATCAACCGTCTTTTTTAGGATCTTGCATTTGTCAGGTTTGACACTCAGGGTGTCGATGTCCCCGATGTTTGCAGATAACAGCTCCGCCAGCTCCTCTAAGTATTTGTTCTCCTGTTCCCGTCGTCGTTTTTCATTGCTGTTAGAGAAGGGGAAAAAATTAAGTCACATTCATGACTTTTTCCCACTGCTCAGTCTAATCAGACCTGGGCATTGAACAAGAACCCAAAAAAACAAATACTGTCTGGAGCGATGACCATGCTATAATCCAAATATCTTCTAAACACTGGGGAGTTCATTCAGGTCTTTGTATTTTTTTATGCATATATAATCAAAATTAATGCCAAGGAAGATACACAGGGCTAGCCAGACACCCCCAGCAAAAACAGACCTCTAATATTCTGTCTTCCTCTCAAAAATATTTGTAACTGAGTTATATCAAAAATAATAAAAAATAGTTGTATACACCCTCATGTTTTTCTACAGCCACTGTTCCAGCTGTCACCAAGTTTAATCCTATATTCATATATAAAAGCTAACAAAATCCACCCGAGCTCACCAAAGTGAAAATCGGAATCAACAGCGAAAAGAGGAAAATAAGAAATATTCATGACACCAACCTTTCTGTCCCAGCAAGATCAGCTTTTCTTTTAGCTCATGGCCGCTGCAGAAGCCCAACGCTCTCCCATCAACTATTTGTAAATTCTGGGAGTTGAGACCCATGGAGACACACCTTCCCTAAATATCTTCCTCGGTATCAACCACAGGATGAAATGAGGACACCTCAAAAAGCCCAGCACGTGTCTACACCACTTGTGATGCCTTTTATCAGGCTGGGTTTCAATAAGCCACCTAATTTTTTTGTTGCAAACTCCACAGGACACCCAGCACTCTAGTTTAGAAGCACTGCCTGAAAATCCCTAACATTTACTAGACACCAAGAAGCTGGTGAGATGCCTGCAGGCATGGTGAGATGTTCCTGGCCTCCAAGAGGCCCCACTGCTCATGGAGGGGCTGAGAAAACACCAGTTACAAAAGCTGAATCCCAAAGTCTGGCTTGGCCAGAGATTCATGTCCCACCGCAGATGCTGATGTGTTGTGCTACGTGGTGAAACAAGCTCTACTAACAGCTGAAGGCTTCAAGAAGAGGTTTATTTTATCTGCTGAGAGTGCAAGCCAACCAGAGCGTGAATATACCTTGGTAACTCGGCAGAGACCCTTTAGAAACCCTGCCTGTTCAAAAGGGGATGTGACACCCCCAGCCCTCCCCTCTCAGGAACTCCTCAGGTAGGCTGCACAGATGTTTCTGTATTTTTTCCTAATTCCACTTTATTACCTCAATATCCAGGTCTGACAGGTTGGCATGGTCCCTTGAGCATTTTTCTGCTGCTTAAACTTGCTCTCAGATGAAAAGACCTGACGCCTGCAGGGACGAGACTCCGTGATGAACCTCCCAAGTGCACCCTCTATCACCTTGCTTCTCCTCCCACCCGCGTCTCTCCAGGAGTCGTGACTGCCCAGAGGATCGACAGGCAGGACTTGCCCTCCTTTAGCTCAGCAGAGCAGCAGAATCCCAAAAGAAAGGAAAAAATGAAGGCAAGGCTAGCTGCGGGCATGGAGGACACACCAGTCCCATGAAGTCCATGAGAACCTGCCATGGGACACACATGGTGTGATCTGGAAACTGCCCTGCAATAGCTTCGGGTGGGCCCAGGAGCCCCCACTTCCCCGGCAGGCAGCTGCCAACAGGTACTGAGGGGTCTCAGGCAGCAAAACCAGCTTCCCAGAGGTCGGTTGGATGTCTGTCTGCTGCAGAAGTGCTGGGTCCAGCCATGGAGCTCAGCCTCTTCTTGCACAGGTGCCTGGGACGCCAGTGCTGGCACGCTCCCCAGCCACGGGCAGGCACATACTTTTCAAAGGAGCTGAGCAAGTATTTCAGTTAAGGTCAAATTAATTCCTAGCTCTCCCTGCAACCCAAAAAGCAATAGCAGAGGTGAGAGAGAAAAAAAAAAATCCCTCTGTTGTGGGTGAGCTCATTTCATGAGAACCTTTAATGTCGCTGTTGCTGTGGCAACTTTCAAATTGTAGGAGGGAGAATTGGCCAATTTTCCTTACATAAAAGCATCATGAGAATATTACAGCAGTGGGCTGTTCTTTATGACTCCCAAGTATCATCAAAAACAATAGTTCAACCTTCCAGGTTTTAACAAAGGAGTTCTGAAGTTCACTTTGCTCTGGAGTACATTACAGAGGACTCTGGCCAGCCCAGGCTGGAGGACGAGGTCCCTCCCGGCCACGGCTGGGAGCTGGGAGCTGGTCTGAAAGAAGGAAGACACAGCGCTGGTGAGGACTTCTTTGGATTTTGGTAATGTGCTTCAGCTCCAGGTTTGGGGTTGGATGGCCAACCCAACCAAGTATTTCAGTCAACCCTTCTAAAAACATTTGGAGGTGCTTTGTGGATGAAAAAACTCATTGTGCTTGGAGAATGCAGGAGAATCCTTCATCCAGAAGTTTCTGCTGCTCTACAATCAGTTTGTTCCTCGTCCTACATATTTTGAAAGACCCTTGGTGTTGGCAGCAGAAGGCTTTCTTGGGGGGGCTATAGGGTTAGGGAACAAACCACAAGAGCTCTGCTTTCCAAAAGCAGACCAGATGAAGCAAAGCCAGGTGTGTGTGCTCATGCACCTGGAGAGCAGCTCCTTTAAGAAGAGGTGTCCAAGCCCACCCTGCTACCCATGGCTCTGCAATGGGGACTCAAGGACCAACGGCTTCATCCCACACTTGCATCGGGGGTGAGGACTGGCTCCAAGACCAGCCCGGGGACAGCAGCCAGGGCTGCAGAGTTCTGACTCAAATGACTCAGTCAGAAAGTGGAAATATTTCACATGATCACAGAAGTATTTGGTAGGAATAAGACAGCTAGAAGTGCCATCAAAATGTCTTCTGCAACTTAAAGGCACAGCCAAGCCGTGACCCACAGAGCCTTTGTAAGGTGTGTGTGAACTCTACAGAAGGGAGATGTTGCAACCAAAACCTGCAATAAACAGAAATCCTCAACCAACCACTTGATGTCTTTCTACTGGAACGCCACAGCCTTTACATTTATTGTCTAGAATATCCTGTATCAGCTGCAAGGGATAAAAAAATACACCTGGGCTTTGCTCAGCACGTCACTATTCTGCGATGACAACCAAAACAGCATCCCAGGCAGCAGAGACACGGAGTCAGCCTCAGCTCTGTACATTCACCCTTACCAACAGACTACACCACGACGGAAAAAAACATGCACAGGATTCACAGGGAACCTGGAAAAGCCTGTGAAAGATCACAACTGCCTCTTATCCAGGACTTTCCAGCCTCCATCGGGCAGCATGGTAGCTGGGATGGGAAGCCTCTGTCATCCGCTAAAGGTGCTTTCTGCAGTGAGCTGAGCTTTGAAGCAGCCTGCATCAGTACACAGAAATGAAGGTAGTTCAGACAGAAATATTTTCTGTTTTGTAATTGTATTGTGGAGTAAGAGGGTCTCCGCTGGAGTTCCCAAATATTACAAACCCACGGATTTCTTGGGAATATGCTGTGAAGAGGCAGAAGGCTTGAGATGTAGACCTCGCAGAAGTATCTGCCCCAAATTTACCCCGAGAAAGCATTCCTGATGCTCTGAGTGCTCTCTGTTCATAAAATCAATACATTAACTTTGATAACGAGCCTCTAATCATCATTTGCCACCTAACAACAAGCAGAGCAGATGGGGAGCCGCATTTCCATCATGCTCCATCTTCCACCGCAGCCACCGCTAAAAGCAAAGCGAAGTTCTGGTGGGAAGTGTGAACGTTTCCGAGTGGCTGAAACCCGGCTCCATCTGCTCGAGCAGACGGGACGGAGCGACGCAGTGGGAATGGCAAAGTAGCCGTGGCAGGGGACGGATTGGGAGCGGCGCACATACCTCTGGGCTGTATCGCAGGGCGAGCCTTTCCTCTTCCGAGAGTCGGGGTTGGCAGGGTCCGTTGAGCTGTCCCCAAGGCCACTCATGTTGGTTGACCTACTTTGCACCTGGAACCAAAGACAGACAGGGTAAGGACAAGGTTTTTGCAGCAGCAGGAGGAGTGGTTCCTCCACGGCAGAGGCAGAAAACATCGGCCAAGTGACCTCTGAAGGGGTAACTAACCCAGCGCAAGTCTTCCTCACTGAATTGATGCCTCGTTTGGGAAGGAAACGGTGTGAATGGAAGACAACAGGTGATCACGTTACCCTCCTTTTGGTGTCCCCCGGTCACCATTTGGCCAGGCGAGCCCTCACCACCAGCACCACCACCCTCCACATCACAGATGAGCTCTTCCCTGTACCCCCACAGATTTTTGCTTCCTGGCCTTTACAGCGTTTTAACAACTGTCTAAACACAGCCTGTTTCAATGCTTTGTTTATGTGTGTTTGATGGCTTTTGTTTTGTTTCCTTCTCCTGCAAGCCTTCTCCTTCAGCCCATCTCCTCTGCCATCTCCCCCCAGTTCCTCTGACTCATGGCTGGCAAAGGACACTCCACCCCTCGCATTGTGTCTGCGCTCTTGCACCCGCACCACCTCCTTTCCCCTCAGCACATGGCCTGGGCTTTAATTAGAGCTGCAAACTGACTCATCTCTTAACGGGATGTGACACCCTCCCACGAACCCCTTCCCCATTTCCCACTGAGGCTGCCTCCCATGCATGGTCCTCCCAGCCCCAACCTTCTCCTGGCAAAGAGCTTCCCACCACGGTCAGTCCCTGGCCAGTCCCAACACTGGGCTCCTACAGGGTTCCAGCTCTCTCCAACACACAGACAGTTCACCATTTTTTTAAGGGTGTAATTTCAACAGCTGTTGGGTAAACTCGGCCATGCCATGCCAAACAAGAGGTCTAAGCAACAAAAGAAGGTCCAGAAGTCACATTGCTTTCCTTGCTTTGCTAGAGTCATTCAGTAATTTTTCCAGTAACCACAATAATTCAACATTGAATAATGCCACCTTCCAAATTCTTCATTTAATTTTTAGAAGTGTTAATGATGATGAGAAGATACAACCCCTGAGAAATAAAGTAACGGGACCCTGGACAAAATGTTTATAGCTTAGAGGATAGAAGGACTAAGTCCTTAAACTTAATTCCCATCATTTCTTCCATAACTTTCTAAAAGCTGGAATTTTAACAAGCATTAAACTGCTGACAGAATGTGATAAAACAAACCCTAAAAGACATGTCCATAGTTCCCACAGCCCAGATCCCCCCCATGTTCTGCTCAGCCTGTACAAAAGCATGGTGGGATGCCTTCAGTGGTCTAGCATCTCCCACTTGCTACCCAGCCCGGTACAAGACTGCCACTCATCAGAAATGATCGGCGCTGGCTGATTCCATGCTCAGACAGGTGATGATTAAAGTCCCACCAGCTTTTGAATGTCCTCCTGAGTCCCACAGCACATCTGCAGACAGGCCCCTGCTGACCCCAGAGCTGTGCAGAGGAATGGACACAGCTGTGACCATCTCCTCCACTGTCTGGCTGCTTGAAGACCCCAATGTTCACGTTAGAACCCAGCCAGCCAGCCGTTCCTTGGGATGCAGCCAGAGCAACACAGCCAGCAGGTCAGGGGAGGGGGCTCTGCCCCTCTGCTCCGCTCTGGTGAGACCCCCCTGCAGCGCTGCGTCCGGCTCTGGGGTCCCCAGCACAGGAGAGACACGGAGCTGCTGGAGCGGGGCCAGAGGAGGCCAGGGAGATGCTCAGGGGCTGGAGCAGCTCTGCTGTGGGGACAGGCTGGGAGAGCTGGGGTGGCTCAGCCTGGGGAGGAGAAGGCTGCGGGGAGACCTTAGAGCACCTGCCAGTGCCTAAAGGGGCCGGCAAGAAAGCTGGGGAGGGGCTTTAGGCATGGGCAGGTGGCGATGGGACACGGGGGAATGGCTTTACATGAGAGAGGGGAGATGGAGATGAGAGATGAGGAAGAAATTCTTCCCTGTGAGGGCGGCGAGGCGCTGGCCCAGGCTGCCCAGAGCAGCTGTGGGTGCCCCATCCCTGGCAGGGCTCAAGGCCAGGCTGGACGGGGCTGGGGGCAGCCTGGGCTGGGGGGAGGGGTCCCTGCCCGTGGCAGGGGGTGGGACTGGGTGGTCTTTAAGGTCCCTTCCCACCTAAACCATTCTGTGGTTCTATGAAAACCACCATTAGCAGCTTCATTATCTCCTATGGCTGAGTGTCCAGGAGCTGTTACACATTTTGTCTCACCACCCCCTCAGTGACCCACCTCTACGCTCAGCATCGAAAACCTCTACTCCAAGACAGATGAAATATCTGCACTTCACACGGTGCTGCGGGGAAAGAACCTGTCGTTCGGCAGCACACGGGCATTTCTGCTAACACTTGCGTCACCGGTGGTAAGGCAAGTGCGTTTCCTGAAATCATTTTAGCAATATTAGCACAGGTGAT
This sequence comes from Falco punctatus, assembly GCF_963210335.1. Lineage (NCBI taxonomy): Eukaryota > Metazoa > Chordata > Aves > Falconiformes > Falconidae > Falco > Falco punctatus. The sequence goes on along the minus strand of NC_137584.1, from coordinate 73,039,371 downwards.
CAATGCCGCAGGCACGAGAGCTTGTCCACTGAAATAAGAAACCCTGAAGAGATGCCAGCAAGCTAGCCATGACCAGGGATCTGAGTTCATCCCCCGTGTTTTTGGCACGTTTGCAAGAAGGAACGATGCCAAAGCAAATACAAGGAAGAGGGAAAAAAAGCAAACATTTGAAAAATTTAGAGATTGGAAGGCTAAAAGTGCTGCATCATCTGCTCTGGGTGAGAAGGGCTTGCTGAGATTTCAGACAAGCTTCCCGGGGTTTAAACCTTGTTCTTGAAGGTTTAACTTGCTCTCACCAAAACACTGAGTCTCTGAAAGTGGCATCGCTTATAGGTCCTGATCTTTCCTATCAGCAACTGAATTAAAAGAAAAAAACTGAGTGGGGATAAGGCAGGTACTCAGCCATCCCACCGGGATGCTCCACTGCGGGACCGCAGCTTGGCAGGAGTGACCATATGCCCTAGAGAGGTGAATTAAGGACAACATCACAGCCTCAGCTGAAATCCCAGCCTTGAGTTAAGCCCTTCATGTAACACACTCAATGCTCCTTTTTGTTGTACAAGTAGTTTACTTGATGACAAAACGTGCCACAGCTGACAAGCCAAAAAATGTCATTTGGTCTAAAAATAACGGGGGTGAGTCAGTTTGAAAGCCCTGTTGGGTCAGCGCGGGAGCAGGGGCTGCCATCCCCTTGGAGGGCAAGGCCATGGCCATCAGTGGAAGGCAGCCCTGGCCACCGCTGCCTGCGCTGTGGCTCTTTCACGGGAAACCTGATTTCTAAACACGGGCTTCTTGTAAAAATGTTAATATTCTGCTGGCTTAGGAAAACAGAGGCAGATGAAGGACGGCAGGATGGCAATCATGGAATCATAGAATGGTTTAGGTTGGAAAGACCATTAAGATTATTAAGCCCAACCATTAACTCAGCACTGCCAAGCCCACCACTAACCCATGTCCCCGAGCACCACATCTACATGTCTTTTAAATCCCTCCAGGGACGGTGCCTCCCCCCACTCCCTGGGCAGCCTGTCCCAGTGCTGGACACCCTTTCGGTGAAGAAATGTTTCCCAATCTCCAACCTAAACCTGCCCTGGTGCAGCCTGAGGCCGTTCCCCCTTGTCCTGTCGCTTGTGACCTGGGAGCAGAGACCGACCCCCCTGGCTGCAGCCCCCTCCCAGGCAGCTGTAGGGAGCGATCGGGTCCCCCCCGAGCCCCCTCCTCTCCAGGCTGACCCCCCAGCCCCCCCATCAGACTGGTGCCCCAGCCCCTGCCCCAGCCCCCTGCCCGGCTCTGGACACGCTCCGGCCCCCCAAGCTCTGTCTGGGGGTGAGGGGCCAGAACGGACCCCAGGGCTCGAGGGGCGGCCGCACCGGTGCCCAGCGCAGGGGGACGGTCCCTGCCCCGGCCCTGCTGGCCACGCCATGGCTGACACCAGCCAGGGTGCCGCTGGCCTCGGCCACCTGGGCTCGCTGCCGGCTCATGCCCAGCCGCTGCCGCCCAGCCCCCCCGGCCCTTTCCCGCCGGGCAGTTCCCAGCCCCCGGCCCCGGCCCGCAGCTGCCTGGGGCTGGTGTGACCCCAGCGCGGGGCCGGCACCGCCCGGGGTGACCCTCACGCAATTGGCCTCGGCTCATCGATCCAGCCTGCCCAGACCCCCCCGCTGACCCTGCAGCAGAGCGACGCTCCCCCCAGCCCGGCATCACCCACAGGCTGCGCTCGATCCCCTTGTCCAGATCACTGATGTTAAAGAGCACCGGCCCCAGCACGGATCCCTGGGGAGCACCCCGGGTGACCGGCCACCAGCGGGAGGTGACTCCATTCCCCACCACTCGTTGGGCCTGGCCATCCAGCCAGGTTTTTTTAAGGAAAACAAGCTAATTATTTCAGCTGGGGCTCGGGGGGAGGGGGGGGGAAGCAGTTTCCAGGCTTAATACAGGGGTTCTCTGATGCAGACCTCTGCTAAACCAATTACTCCTCTGCTGTCACAAGTCACCAAAAATCTCGGTTAAAGTCCAGTAGAAATTGCTCCTGGTGTCCCCACTGGTGCTACTTGCTCACAAGGGCTCCTTGGGAGCCCTTCGGCCATGACAGGAGCAAGACCTAAGTGCTGCATCAACACAAAGAGCGTTGGCCTCTTGCCCTCCTCCCAATGCATGTGGATGAAATCTCACCCCAAAGATGCCCTGAACCTGCTCCTCTGAAGAAACTCTGTGTCACAGTGCAAACCCCAAATGTAGAGTGGTATTTTTTTCCACAATGATGGATAATTGCAACCAGCAGTTTCATGCCTGGTCTTGCACACACCTGGTGAACAAGTCCCTGGTCCTGCAGCAGTGGCATCAATGAGCAAAGCTGTGATGTGCACCGTGTTTAGCAGCAAAGCAAGCACCCGTAACACCGACTGCAGCTTCCCAGCTCCAACTAAACCAAGGCTGAACACAAGCCACTTGCCAGGCCAAAGGTCTGGAGCTTCGCAGAGGTGATTCTCCATATCCACATTGTTGTTGCTCCCCCAACCCACAGATCTGGATACAGCACCAATCCCTGACTCACCCTGTTGCCAGCACTCTGGTGCACCACTGCATCTGCTCACCAGAGATGAATTAGTCTCAAAGAGACTAATTACAAGACCAAAAAAAAAAGGAGAGGGGGAATGTGTACAAAGTACAGGAGCTGAAGTGCCCTATCCATGGCCAGGCAGATGAAACTACTTCTGATCTCCAACTCCACACTCTCTCCTTTTCCATCGGTCCCGCAGCGTGCCATACTGGAGTGTCCACCTGGAGAACGAAGACGATGCTGCTTTTTGGGATGCTTACAAATATCCTAGCAGAGACCAGAGCCTTGACGTGGAGGATGAAGCACCAGCCAACATACATATTCCACCACAACCTTGGGGATCATGACACAAATACCACTTCCACATCAACAAAAACAACAAAAAAGAAAAAGGATGTGAATTATTGTGGCTTAATGCTTCTGTTCTCCTAATAATGCCAACGGATTTCCAATAGCTTCCCAGAGACAGCCATCACTACCTCTAGCAGACACAAATAGCCCGAGTGATTTGAACTGACAGCGTGGAAGACAGAGCTGGCCACCCAATACTCAATTCTAACAAACTGCCTATTTCCAAAATGTATTTCCCACGTTTTGGATGAATTTGACCCCAAAAAACACTTACAAAATAACACTAACATCTATCGGAGGGAAACACAATTAGTCGGCTGTTTTTAAGAAAACAACAATGTTGGAAAAGTCCCTTATATTACAGCTATTTATCATCAAAATATAACCCATCTGTGCGTAAGCAGTCTCAATTAGAGGTAATTAAGAGCATACTTGGAGTGTCGCAAGGACACGTCTATATTGTTCCCCTCTCAAGTTCATCATCAGCTGCTCCTTTCATCGCTGGCGTCACAATAAACCTTGATTTTAAAATTTTTTTTTAAAACTTCTGCAGATTACAGAAGAAACGCTGAAGCCATAATGTGGATAGAGAAGAGGCAATGAGTGAGAGAGCGAGTCACTCGCTAACCTACCGCGTGTGGTAGCTTCGGGGTGGGTTTTTTTCAAAAGAACTTCTGACCTCATCCCCAACAACAAAAAGAAAGGAGAGAGATGCAAAGTCCTGATTAAATGTTGGGTTTTTGGCTGCTGAAGTTGTCAAAAACAAACGTCACATCTGTTTTGTGAAACACTCCTTGGGGGAGGGGGGAGGGCGGGGGCAGAAATCCATGTATCCATATGCCATCGCTCCAGCCTGCAGACACGACTGCCTTCCAACTAAATCCTCTTTTCTTGGTACCTTACCCCAGTTTCCCTGCTTTGTTTCCTCCTGCCTCTCACCCAGCCTGCGAGCCCTTCATCTTCTTCTGCCTGCCCCTCGGGGAGATGCTGCCAGATGGACCCTCTGGCTCTGGGATATCCTATCTGACACACATTGCAAGTCTGGGAAGCGTGGACAACCAGGCTTCTCTTGGTTCCCACCACTCGTCCTGGCCTGAACATCTCCTCTCAACATCAAGCGACGCTTCCATCATTATGGCAACAATGATGCTCAAGTCAAGGTTGGATGGGACAAGCTCAAGGTCCCCAGAAGGGCTTGCAGCAACCCTACCTTGAGCCCGCATCTCCTCAGTCGTTTGGGCTGTAAGAGGAGGGAGCTGACGAATAAAGATTTACTTTCACTGGCCTTGGGGGAAAACTAGAGGTGAAGGCAGCGGGGAGATCCACCCTGCCTGATCTTGCATCCCCTCTATAAGCAGAGCCCGTGCTGTTGGAAGGAGGGTGAATTCAGGGAGAGGGCAGCACGCTCTGATGTCCCTGTGTCCATCCAGCCCGCAGGGCCAACGTTTGCTTTCCTTCCTAGGAGATAAGCGGGATGTGCGGAAATCTTAATTATCACCGGCTCTGCAGAGGCAGCAGGCTAATAAAAGCTGTCAGCTTGGGGATGCGGTCAAGCGAAAGCCTGCCATCTCAATTCCCCGCATCTGCACCCACCTGCCAGTCCTGTGGGGCAGGGGACGGGCAGGACGCGTGAGATGCCTACACCCTGCCGGAGAGGCTTTCCACTGCCACTGGCACCGAGGAGAAAGGACCATGGCAGGTCAGGTGGCCTTGGGCAGGTGACCCCCATTCCATACCCCACTCCTGCTACGCCACGAGGGAAATAAGTTTAAACGTCGCTGATGCAATGCAGGTTAAAAGCCACTGATCAAAAACTCGACTGACCCACAAGAGATTAACGTTACGAACGATTTAACATTTTAACAGCTAAAAATGTTTCTGAAGATGAATTTCACTTCTCTGCCTCACGATTCCCATCCCCCTGGGGGCTGTGGCAGGGGGCCGGGGGACTCGTCACAGGTCACAGAGGGAAGAAGAGTCACAAACCAACATCTTGAGGGTCCAGCCGCTCCCATGGCAGGGATGGTGGCTGCAGCCCAGTGAGCATAGCACCGGCGCCCCCGGCCAGGGGGACACACACAGGCGCTGGAGTTTGGAAATATGATGTAGGGAACAACAAGTCAGAGTTTAGTTTAATTTTTTATGAGCTGTTTACTGGGTCAGAGTCCATCAATACACTTTTTTCTTCTTTTTTACACGAGGATGGAAAACTCCTAACTGTCGAACAAGCAGCTCCCCGAGTGCTGGCAAACCCTGGGAATTAATTGATTTACTATTTACAAACTGCTCTGAACCCTCTTGGGAAGGGCACCCTGCAGTGCAAAGCCCCGGCATGCAGCGAGCACCCCGGCCACGAATCACCCCAGCCAGCAGCGGTCCACAACATGGCACCAAACCTCCCAGAAGCTCTTTCCTCTTCCAGACTGAACAAGGAGCTGGGGGCAGAGCTGAAGGCCTCTTCCCACCTTGTAGACCCTGTTTGCTCCCTGCCCCTAAGAGAGAAACCCAACACATCCCAGAGGAAGAGTGAATTCCTGGCACCAAACCCTCCCTGCATTCACCACTGCAGAAGGTTTTGCAGAAGATGAGGTAGGAAACATCAACCAGCTGGTGTGCCCATGGGGCAGAAGAGTAGCCCTTGGCTTCACAACCACCCATGGGTGGCCACAGGGGGCCAGCCAGCACTGGGAACCAAGCCCTTCACCCACAGGTCCTACAGATCCATGTCCTCTGCAGAGCAGCCATGGGAAGGAATGAACCTCATACTAACGGGGCAGAGACACAGACACTAATCCCACTTTCCAGGGCCCCGCAATTCTTGTAATTTAATTCTGAGCACCAGAAACTACTCCATGCTGCACAATGAAGATGATGAGCTTTGCTCTCCAAATCCAGGCTTCTCCATCACTTTCTGTCCACAAGAAATCTTTTGTTTTGGAAAGGTAACATGGGCCGTACAACCCATAAAATTGAACCTACTCAGCCAAAGGGAATTTTGCATACAGTAACAAAAATACACGCATCCCAGTGAATTCCTTAGGGATGAAAGCACGGGCCAGCCACATGCCGGCTCTGCAAGTGCTTGCTCTCTACATGATCCCTAGAAAACACAAAGAAGAAGGGAAAGAGATATATAAATCAATGTCCTGCAGACTAAGGATCATCCTTAGAGAGGTGATGGTCCAAAGAGAAGGTGTGAATTTTAATACGCCCATCATCTCTATCATATTTGCAACTCAAAGACCCACAGCAGTCATTCCCCTTTAGCCCGGGGATAATTCCAGCAGCCAATTTGTTTTACAAATGAATGGGAAAATATGGGAAAAGATTTTGCCTTAGCATGATGAAAATGAATAATCCAGCTGTGGGCAATCAATATTTGATGCCTAAGGAGACCTCTGAAAATCCACAATGCCACACTGTTATTTTCCTGAGCTCTCTTTAAAACTCACCTCAGCTAAAATACAACAGACAGGAGATAACTGATGTGCTGCTTATTACACTAATTGCAATCATCTCCTTGTTACCTGGTGCTCACCCACATCTGTTTGTCGTAGCCATCTGTTGTCTGTCTTAATTAGATCGCGTGCTCAGAGGGGCCGGGACTGTCACAGCATGTGATTTTCTAAGCCCTTGGCATCCCACTTGTGTCCAGACACCTCTGTGCTACTGCATGGCACTTGTGACACTGCTCCAAACGCAGGGATGACAGCTAGAAAGTAGGAAGCCCCAAAAAACCACTCCACCTACCCCCAAAATAAAGCAAATAAGCTCAGTAAGAATCATCCTGCACCATGGAGGGTTTTCAGGAGTAAACGATCACCCAAGGCTTCTGCTACCTGTTCCAACTCTCTAGTATTCACCTTCTGAGCTGTTCCAGGGTTGTTTGGAAGAACGATGGGACACCAAACCAAATCAAAATGAATCGTGGGTAAAGATAAAACCATGGAAACTAAAGTTTTTCTCCTACTCCAGTACCAAAAATACAGGAAAAAGAAAAAGGATGACTTGCTTTGTGCCACCGTCCTCAATGCTGTTGCCCTTGGGGTGAGGGGAACAGAGCCCACCAGCTCCAACAAAGCCCTCAGAAGGTGCCATCTTGCCCCTCATCTCTCCAAATTAATTTCTGGAGCACTGAAATGCTGCTGATTAATTATTAGCAACTTTGAGCATCAGCTCAAGATCTTGCTGCTAGAACATGGTACCCTGTAGGTCCTCCTAAGCCCTCCCCAAGAAGGTGGCCACTCAGGAGATAATTCTTGACTCAAGAGATGAGAAGTGGCGGTAGCGATGAGTGATGACATTGAAGTACCCAACTTAAACAAACCCAGCAACTAGAAACGAGCACAAGTGCCTCACCAGATGCTGCCATCTGAAATGACAGCCCAAAGAAAGGTATCTAACAGCGATCTAAATTTCAGTGTCATCGAGTTTCTGCTCGCGTTGCTTGCTCTGAACAGCACCACCGGTAAAACGCATCTGTGTGTTTTCATCCCTTTCTCCCAACGCTGTCCCTGCCTGAGCCACGGCCGCATTCCCCACCGGCTGGCAGGAGCTGGGGTAGGACTGTGCCACTGCCTTGGGACTATCCACATCCCCAGGCAGGACACCCTTGGTGTGACTCCCCAGCGTTCTCACTATCTGAACTCAGCTCCATCTTCACGTGCTCAGAATGGAGAAACCCTGAGCCTCACCACAGTCCTGGGGCCCAGCGGACTGAGCAACGAGCAAGCAGGGGATGAAATGGTGCTGCTGAGGTTCCTCTGGATGAGGAGCCCAACATCTTTCCAAGACTTGGGTGAATACAGGTGCCCACCTACTCTCAGCCATAGCTCTTCCCCCCCTTCATTTCAACCCTCTTCCCGAGACCCTAGACAAAACCAAGCCTGAATTCATTTCAGCAGCACAATGAGTCAATGAAAGACATTTAAGAGACAGACACCTCTGTGCTAGGTAAGGTGGGAACCCACCACTGTTCTCAACCTGTATTGGTCATATCTCCGTGTCACCTGAGTTACTCCACTAGCACCACCACCACCTCTATCCCCATGGGAAAACTCCATTTAAAAGGCCGCTGCCGCATCATTTTCTCTTGAAAATTACTCTGATCAGGTATTTTAAGCCCATGTAAAGATCTCCAAGTATTAAAACTGCTTTGTTTTTTATTCTCATTAAAAGCCCAATAGAAATTCAAATTTCTTCTTACACCAGCTGTTTTCCCAAAGCATGCCAACTGCCTTATTATAGGGCTGCTCACAAATGTCAGCACGTACTCTGCAAGCATTTGCATCCCTGTATTTCGCATATCCAAAAGCCAGAAGAAAGGCGTTCAACCACGGAGCCATCCCCAGGAGGTGAAAACCAAACGTTCATCGAACAAGAACCGTCAGCCAGGCCATGGGCTGGTTGCAATGGTCTCTACAGTGGTGGACGCAATGAGGTTTAAGTGACTCTTTAAGATCTGGACTTCAATGCCATCCTGCCTGGACTTCTTTCATTGTTTTTCAGTTTGGAACCGACAGCCCCACCAAATTCCCCCCAAGGCTGCATCAAGCACAGTTAATATTTTTGGAGGCAGCAAGGCTGGTAGCAAGGTGAGATAAATGAATGTACGGTGTCAGAGAGAAACAGCAACGATGCAAGAAACCCACTGAAAATGCAAGTCAAGGTTCAGTGTGTCTAATTTTAATAATAAATCATAATTTTTCTCATTGCCCACCTCCTTTTAGGGCCACCAAGTACACTACAACCAGTGAGAGGGAGGGGAATTTAGCTGGTGGATGGTAAAAGCGGTAATGGTCTACTTAAAAATACACAGGAGCAAGAGCTCGTGGTGGGCTCTGGCAATGAGGGTCAGCCCTTGCCTGTTCCACCTCCGGGAAAGGATGCTTGCCTCTACATTGCAAGCAGGAAGCCCGCTCTTTCAATGCAAAAGTAATTTTTGGGTTTTTTTTTGCAATTGCTTTGCTCTATTAACGGGGACAGGCTGCAAACGCAAACTAAGGTGAACCCAGACATGGATACACAATTTAGTTGCCATCATTTAACAGTCTTCCTCGCGGAGCCGCTCGTGTCTCAATGCCAACGAGCATCACTTGGCAATGTTTACAGCAGAGATAAGATACACAACAGAACGGCAAGAAGCGTAACCTTTTCTCCCTGTAACTGATAGGAAAAGTGGGTTAATTTATACAGCTTCTGAAAGGGAAAAATAAGGCTAATTCCCTTGCAGTCACAGAACATTACACACTTAGTTTCATATTGCGCTCGTGAATTACACGTTGCAATTACACAATTTTCTCTATGGGGAGATGAAAGTATTTGGCAGAATGTACAAATACATCAGGTTCTCATGTAGCACAAATTAAAACTGCAGCACAAGCACATGTGGCTTCATAAAAATCCCTGTAACTCACAAGCAGCAAAGGCACCAGCGCATCCTACGTTGGACCACGGCACAGGAACCCCAACAGCTGAGATGGCATTCGGCTAGCAGGAAGCCCACAGCTTTCCCCAGCAAAGCCAGCCCAATGCTTTTGACCAGAAGGCAGGGAGAAGGATGGAGTGGGGAAAAAAGCCCTTTTCAGGAGCGGTGTCAGGGTCCGTACTCTGTGTAACCACGTTGTGTTTGGTTGCAGGCAGCGACCTGCTTGTAAGGGGGATGCTGGGCTACAGGTCCCGGCTCTCCAAAATGTGCAGGACTTATTTATCTCTATACACACACACACAACTCTAATTTTATTATTACATGTTTCTGTATCTGCATAATACCTCGCATACCTCAAATGTATGGATTAAAGAACAAACCCCGAGTGCTGGACTGCAGCCACAGAGCAAATCCTCCAGCAGCTCGGTGAAAGCCAGCGGTGAACACCTAGCAACTGCATCTTCCAGGTGTGCATCCAAATCACACATTTTGGGGAAGGTACAGTGTGAAACGACAGCCCTGACAGCTCCCAGCCACACTACTCCCCACGTTCCAAGAACAAAGTGTATTTAATCATCATTTATGCTGCTGTGCGGCAAACTAAAATTGCTCCTTAAAATCCAGCAACTGATGCCCATCACATCTGTCTTTATTTTGGGTAAACTTCAGTCATAAGCCCAGCAAAAACCGCTGACGTTTCCAAACGGTAGAGGAACCCCAGTGGAAGGAAGCTCCTGGATTAAGCTGTACCTTTGTGTCTGAGTGAGGAGCCTGGGCAAACTCGAGGGTCCTGGTGGATCAGACAGAAAGGGAGACACCACAGGCTGACTCAATATAAAATACACCCACTGACAAGACGAAAAACGCCAAGAAGCTGAACTGGTGGGACAGCTGAGACCTCAGATCTAATGACTAACCTTCTAGCCATGCTTTGAAGATATCTAAAAGTGGGTTACTGCATCAGCAGAAGTTCTGGCCAGTTTCAGTTCTTCCCCTTTTTCTTTTGCTTTCTTGCTTTATTTTGTTTACTCACATCTGTCCTGCTTAACCAAACGCTTTGGACTGCTTCTGCTCTCTCCTGCATGGTCCCACCACCAGCAGTATCTGCAGATGCTTCAGGCACTAGCCAACCAAAGTCACGGCAAGCAGCAGGACAGGTGGCCCTCCGCTTCTCCCGCTACCCCCGAGACTTCTGGTTTCCACTGGTCACCTCTGGTCTGCTTCTCCTAAGCCCTCCATAGGACTTCTAGTGCTCACACTGCTCTGTAGGTTTATTTTATTCCCTCAGTCTCCCCAGCGTCAATTTGTCTGCAAGAGGAAAGCCAAAATGTTGAGGATCACAAATGGGAGCTTGGAAAATGTGAAAAGACTTCAGTGGGTAGAAAAGGAGAGATGGCAGAAGAAACCCTCAATAATGGTCTTCACTGGGAAAGAAAAAGGCAGGGCAGCAAGGTCAAATAAGCCAGAGCAAGACATCATCCTGAGAAAAGCTGACATCCATTCACCTTAGTCGGATGTCATTTTGGTGTACAATCCCAGAAAGGTTTGGGATGGAAAGGACCTTTAAAGATCACCTAGTCTAACCCCCTGCCACGGGCAGGGACACCTTCCACATTGCTCCAAGCCCCGTCCAACCTGGCCTTGAGCACTGCCAGGGATGGGGCATCGTCACCGTCCACCAACAGCACACCTCAGAGAAGAGCGATGGTCTGGCGAAGCTCTCACTGCTGTCACCTCCATACGGCCCTCCTGAGCTCAACAGCCACGGGCTCTTGCTAGGGCAAGGAAGAGCCAAATCAAGACATTTAATGTCAAGAACGTGAATCACACTGAGAAGCAGCGGGAACCTTCCCAAAGAGGAGCTGCAATACCCTCGCCAACAGGACAGGCTTCCTGAAGACAGTCTACTGTCTTCTGGTGCTGTCTACTATCATCTCACCCAGGGACGGAGGCAGGTCCAACATCAGGCTGAAAAACCTCAGGAGGCCCTTCAGGTTTGCGCACAACATGCTAACAAACACCCTGAGCTGCAGGAACCCCAACACCTCCGAGCTCTCAGGAAAAGCAAGGACCAGGGGAAACCTTTCCAGGTAACCCTCATCTCCAAAACGATGTTTTATCTGCTGGAGAGAACTTGTTGCTTACCAAAACAAAGCACTATAAAGTGCATTAAAAAGCTCGTTTCAAAAGACTGCCGTGGTTTCCCTGTGAATAAATTAATCAATTTTATTAGACTTGATGCTAAATTTCTGACTGACAGCTCCACTTCTGAAGATGCAAGCTGCCGGCTGGCTGCTGTGGAAGAAGTCTGGAAGGCGACAGCTCGAAGAGCTAACCAAGATTCAACGAGCACACCAAAAATAAAACTATAGAAGAGTGTATTTTTTAACCCCTTAATCACCCTCTCATTATAAAATCCTAGTTAAGACTGCCTGATCTCTAACTGAGGATTAATAGATGACGCAGGGTTATCATCCTGGTGTAGCTATTATCTTGGTTTAACCACCCATGGGAAAGTATTGGCCATCACCAGGATTTGGTTAAAGGATAAAAAAAATGCACATTTTTTCTAACCGTAGAATTAAAAGTAAATAAATAAACAGCCTGACTGCTGAAGACAAAGCTGTAGAAAATCTTACGGTAAAAAAATCTTATGGTTAAACGACACCTTGCATGCATCAACCTGGATTGACAGTAACCATCTGCTTCCTGAAAGTCCTTACCTGCTACCCACGGCTGAAGTGTACCCCAAAGGGTTCTGGGCTCAATTCTCCACCCCCAAACCACCCATTGAGTCCTGTCTGTTACTAGAAACCCAGGAACCCGACAGAGAGGACCAAGGATGGTGTGGAGGTGCAAAACCCCCTGGACTGGGTGTAGACCAGGGACAGAGGTGTCAACCAGAGCTCCTTGTACCCTCCAACCGAGAGGATCCCTCTGGAGCACTGGAAGCAGGACGCCACTCCCACTGGGACACCAGAAAGGGACTGGTTTAACTCTACTTCCCTTCTCCAGTTACGGACTGAGCAAAACCTGATGGTAAATCACGTTCGGGTTAATTTTTTGGAGCAACAACTAGATCCTGCGTCGGGTAAGGGCAAATATTAACATTTGCCAGAGACACACAGCACCACGCAAAGCATTCGGGCAAGGGCAGGTGGCTGTGACGGGACTCCTGCCCCACCTGCCCATCCTGCAGCCACCATTAACCCCTGATGGTGCGGTGAGCAGGAGCCCAGGCACAGCAGCCACCACCGAACATGTCATTCTTCGTGAACAGTGAGCAGGGACGACGGTGACCCCATCCACACATCCACGTTTTTCCCCATGGAGACCCCTCCACCACGCAAACATTTAAAGACATTTATTGCAGCCCACTAGCATTCTGGTGGCCAGCCGAACCCTTTTTCTTCCACCGCTGGCTCTTCAACAGCCGTACAGCCCAAGAGCACGCTAGGGCACAGTTGTCAGCCCAGACAGACACCAAGCAATGGAGGACGCGTGCAGACCCAGGGCTGCGGCTGTTGCCAGCCCCACGGCAGCAGCGAAGGTCCCCCTGGGGGGACAGTCACAGCTGCCACCTCCTCAGCAACTGCGGGAAGCCCACGCACCACGGCAAGCCCATGCATGCCCTTGGCGAAAGCCGACAGATAGGTTAGCTGTTGGACTTGATGATCTCAAAAGTCTTTTCCAACCTAAACAATTCCACGATTCCATGAAAACCAGACGTACTGCACCAAGGGTTAGGGCAGCCAGGCAGCAGCTCTCCTCTCCAGCCTCATCCCCAGCAGGGCGGTGGGATTCCTGCCTTGCTGCAAAAAGCCTTTGGCGATGCTGCACCCGCGTGCTGGCTTTGGCTGGGGTGGAGTTTCTTTTCTCCGTGGTAGCTAGGACAGGTTTGGAGTTGTGCTGCAAACAGCGCTGAGAACACGGGGGTGGTTCAGTTACTGCCGAGCAGGGCTTACAGCACCAAGGCTTTTGCTGCTCCTCACAGCGAGCAGCCTGGGGGGCACAAGGATCTGGGAGGGGACACAGCCGAGACAGCTGACCCCAGCTGACCTCAGGGATATTCCAGACCATATGGCATCGCACTCCGTATATAAAGCCAGGGGAAGAAAGAAGGGGCAGATGCTCAGAGCGATGGCCTTTGTCTTCTCAAGTCCCTGGCTGGGCGCGCTGGAGCCCGGCTGTCCCGGCACGGCTGAGCACCCGCCGGCCACGGGGAGCGGTGAATGAATCCCTGGCTCTGCTTGGCTTTGCTTGCATGCACGAGTTTTGCTTTATTTCTTCAACTGTCTTTAGCTCAACCCACGAGTTTTCTCACTTCTACCCTTCCCATTCTCTCCCCCATCCCACCGGGGGGAATGAGCGAGGGGCTGGGGGGCTGAGTTGCTGGCTGGGGTTAAACCAAGACAACAGGGCTGCAGCTCACTGTTCTGCGGGGGGACAGTGCCCTGCACCCCGGAACCAGCTCAAATACGCAGACCCCAGCCACTGTAGCGACAGAGCAAGGGATAACGCATTTAAACTGAAAGAGGGGAGATTCAGACTAGACGTAAGGAAGAAATAGCTTACGCTGAGGCCGGCGAGGCGCTGGCACAGGCTGCCCAGAGAGGTGGGAGATGCCCCATCCCTGGAAACATTCAAGGCCAGGCTGGATGGGGCTCTGAGCAACCTGGTCTAGTTGAAGATGGCCCTGCCCGTGGCAGATGGCAGGAGGTTGGACAAGATGGCCTTTAAAGGTCCCTTCCCACCCAAACCATCTTGTGATTCTATGATTCATTAGGTGGATCTGATAATTCCCCTGTGTTATTAGGTATACCTGCCACTCCACGGATTTTCCTTCCAAATCCCTCAGCAGCTCCAAGTGCCCATGAAGGCACTTGCACACACTGCAACCTGGAAACCTGAACACCACGTGTTTCTCTTATTAAAAACGGTTCCTTTAATTTTACAGCCCACTCCTCAGTGTGGGACGCTGCATGGGCACACCAGCCGTGCAAAGCACCCACCCCACTGTCCTCTGGGGACCACTGTGCTGCTTACAAGCCCAGAGCTTGGGTTTTCAGCCCAGCTCTAGCACACATCCCAAATCTCCTCTGATCGGCAAGTCCCAACTATTTGAACATGCTACCAATTGCTGTTCTGAAAGGCATTTTTGGCCCAGCACATTTCAAAGATTTGAGAAGATGCAAACCTCTATTTTGCTATTTCAAAAAGTCCTGCCAACACTCACAGGGATGGGGATGTGACGCCACAGGCAGAAGGGTTTCCTCACCAGGACATTAGGACTGACCATTAATTTCCCCCTGATCAAAGCAAACAGTCCGTCAAAGCAAGTGAGTGCTTCACCTTTGCAATTAATGTCCTACCTCACATAACGAACTATATCGGCAAGATGAGTTAAGTGCTGTGCTGCAGCTTTTTAAATAGAGAAGAAAAGCCATTAGTAAGACAGAATGAAAAAACCCCACTGAATTGGGTTTCTTTTCTGCCAAAAGTAAATCTTTTGAAAGGCTGTATAGGGAGATAGTAAAAAATAAAATCGCCCAGCGAGAAAAACACAGCTTAAAAATAAAGCATTAACAGCCTCGTCCAAATGAAGCCAAACCTTCCAAAACCCACTGAAGATCTACAGAGAGAAATTCCTCAATAATTGGATTACTGGTCTTAAAGAAACATCCTCAGCTCTGTCCATTTTGTCTACCCAAGTTTAGGCGATGCACACCCGGAGCAGCCACGCAAGCCCATTCCGGACCTAAGGATCTCAACCAGCTTCTGAATCACAGCTGGTGCCCGGGCCAGGCCAGAGACCACCTCCTCACTGGCTTGTAGAAGGTGGGATGAGGTGCACTATCCTTCTCCTCACAAGGATGAAGGAAAGCCTCCAGTCTCTGAAGTACATCCCGTAGGACTGTACTGCCAAAAGGGATAACGATTGTTGTCACCTGCTGCTGACCTTCCTCTGCAGAAATGCAGCTGCGTCCTTGATGTTTCCTGAGCGCCTGCAGTGGGGTGGGGTTTTCAAAACATATTAAAAAAAAGCCATGTGCCGGGCCAAATCTTGCTCTCAATCAGATACAAAGACAGCAGTCCCAACACGAGCTCTTCTTCCACCATCTGGAGAAGGTTTGCAGAGCATCACTGGGGACCTCCTTAATCACTCAGCGGCGTGGGGAAAAGCTGGCTGGTGGTGCTCACAGCGTATCTGCTAAGCCTTTCGCTATTTATTAACTTAATTAGGGATCAGACAGCTACTGAAATTTGCATATAATACAAGATTCGGAAGAGATATAACCATTGCTGTGAACAAAACTGGATTATGAAGCATCCCAGGGATTGGAAAAATACGTGCAAGAAACAAAACAGAACCCAACCAAACAACTTTAATCAATAGCCACAGGGGGGAATAACCTCAGCTGCAGGGAGCCATGGCTCCGACTGCCGTTTACTGGGTTGGGGTGGTGTTACGTTGGGGTTTTTTTTCCGAATACCAAGCAAGATATTGGATGAGAACTTCTGCAAAACACAGAAATGACATAGCAGCACTCATGGATATTTGGACACAGTCAACAGAGCATGGAGAATGAAGGATTTAGAGTTTTAGACAGCATTGGTAACTATCTATGCATAATTAGCTAAGCAAACAGAGGATTATGTACAGCTGAGATCACCTTCTCAGCAGACACATAGCCACAATTGGTCCTAAAAGAGCAGCGTGAATGACAAAGCGATTAAAGGGATTTATAAGGAAAACATTAAAACAACAAAGTGGGCGTAGTTTGACCAAACCCCAGCGAAAAGGACAAGTTGCTTGTGCTCAACAGGTCTGGATTGCATGTGACATCCTGCTGGCTGTGCAGTCCCTATATGTCATCCGTATGGTGGATGCAAAGTAGGGGGACTTTCAAACCAAGATGACCTGGGTTGATGGGTCTTGACTTGGAAGAGCAAGATCATCGAGAGGCTACCAAAGAAGGATGGCAGGACAGTACAGGAATTATTTAGACTAATTAGAACAGGGTCTCACTTTGGGAAGAAGAACAAAGTGGGTAACAAAGTGGGTCACCAGCATGACTGCAGAGTACTTTGCTTCAAAAATCAACCACTTCACCACCCTGGGCAATGACTACCGATGCCCTGCAACACCTCCACAACATCCCGACCTGCCTCCCCCTGCCGCATCCCAGCTGGGGGGCAGGAACAGCCCCCCACCCCCATCCTTCTCTGCCGGCATCGCGCCACGGGTCACTGCAGCCAGCACCGAATCCGAAGACCTAGAGTTTCATTGCCTTCAAACCCGAGCTGTGTTCCCCTCCCGCTGCTCTGGAGCGAGGGGAGCCAGGAGCCGCTGCTGGTGCCCAAGCAAGGCTCTGAAGCACAGCCGCTTGCTCCTGCTTGTTACAGATACTCAGGCATCCAGGAGCAGGCGGAGTACAAGAATAAAGGGGTTTCTAGAAAGCTATGGAAAAGTAACAAATGACAGGTAATACTTTAGGAGATGGGTTGGTTTCCTTAATATTTATTTGCTTTATAGCAATACCTGGAGGTCCTGAGCAAGACTAGGGACCCGTTACATGAGGTTCTACAGGGAGGATATGGCAGCCACTGCTGGAAAACACACTGTACAGCAAAAGCACCCCGGGGCTGTGAGATATAAGTTTTGAGGCTACACAGCAAGCCAGAACCTGACTCTCAGACACCAACCAATATTCAAGTCAGGCTCAGAAATTAAACTCTGTGGTCTAAACCTGAGCAAGGACCTGGACTTTTGCATCCTTGCACCCTCCAGCTGGTGGCAGAGGCTTACCTGGCTCTTTACAGTCCTCCTTTAGATTTTCTTCTTCTCCCCCTCCGAGTTGCAGAGGTCACAGCTATTCCAACACACAACAATGACTTGCCAAGGTGAAGCAGGGCGAGAAGGCACGGGGTGGACAAGAAGAACAAGGAGGGGTGAAATGCAAGGTTGGAGAGATGCCTCTTAGAGGGGAATTGGGCAAACTGCAGGGAACGCAACTTCAAAAATGCAGATTATTTTTTTCCCCCCATCTTCAGTTATCTTCGTTGGTGTAGGGCTTAGATTTCAAAACACCTCTCTCTCTTCTCAGCTGATATTTTAGACTAACCATATGGAGGAAAAGCAGAAAAAAACCCCAACCCACCCAGCAACAGTAATGCGCAATGGAGGCAAAGTTGTAGCTTGTTGCATCATTATTAATCCCTTATTACCATCGCTCACAGCTGCAACAGACGCCTCCAAAACACGAGGATCCCTGCCCTGAGGTATTTACAGAGCCAGTTAGATGTGATATAATTAAGGCGTAAATAAGGCAGTAGGGAACGGGGAGGGGGGGAAGAAAGATAGAATTAACTTCAGCAGCTTTGCAGAGGTTACCCCTATTTCACATTACAGCCTGTTGTGCCCAGAAACTGTTGGGCTCTTTTTTTTTTGGAAGCCACCTAGCATTTTACCCACCTAAGCTCCCCCCCAGCACCAGGCTGCATCACCCACTGCTTGCTTATTTAATGCTGCTGCCAAGCAGGACGGTACTCTCGCTCTTCCAGCGCTGCCCAAACATCTCGTAGCTTCCAGCCTTCATACCATCGCAGTCAGCATCCCTTTTGTCCCACCCAGCTGCTCCATGCAAGATTTACGAGGCCAGCAAGCAGGCAGCATGGCTCAGAATGGCTCAAAGAGCAGCAAAACAGCACGCCTGCACCCTCCACCTGCTTGATGTCCCTTGTCCTCTTTGGACATCCTTTCTGCCCATGTTCTGAAGTCACGACGTGCCCTTAGATACCCACCCTGTTCACACATCATCCTCCAGAGCCGCAGCTTTTGCCAATGCAGCACCTAATACTTTTTAAAAATACTTTCCAGGTCTTAAAAAGTAAATTGGTAATGAGAGAAGGAGAAAACTCAACCACAAATCTTACTGCCCTTTGGGAAATGTCCCACAAACACCAGCCCCTACAGAACTCAGCCCACGGGGAACTGCTTCAGGAGCTACCCAAGCAGGTGGATGGGCATTTGCTTTGCCACAACATGGGCAAATATCGATTAATAGGAGGGTGACAGCCATGGGTGGAGATGCTACAGGTGGAAATGGTACTGGAAATCACACTGTGCAAAGACAAAAATCTACCAGTCATGAGTGCTGTGCTGCTGCTATACCCACGTATCACTTTGGGCTGTATGATGGCAGCAGACGTGGCCAACCAGCCGCAAACTGGTGCCCAGGTGCCCTTCCCAGTCCTCCGGAACCTCTGACTACAGATCCAAGCATATGAACAGCACTCCACAGCAGATAATTCCTATTAATTTCAGACATGCACACATACATCACATCCCTCCCATTTGTGTGTGAACCCCAGGGAAGTCTGGAGAGCAGCACGGATAGAATCAGCACGGGAAGGGCCACTGACAGCCACCTGGGTAACTCGGGAGCCTCAGGCAAGGCACGCAGAAGAAGACACTGCCCATCGCACTGATCATGTTTGAAAAGAGGAAATTCTCCATGTAGATGCAGTTCTGCCCCAGTCCGGAGCTGGATCTCACCCTGGCTGGAAACCACCACCAGGAGAAACTGAGCTGAGGATAAACGTGGTGAGCTCTCCCACCCGCCCATCCGCGTGTCCTGGTGTCCCCAAGCCTTTTCTAAGGAAAGCTTTTTAAGCCTACCCTGAATACCTGACTCTTGGCTGGCAAAAAGGCTGGAGCAGAGTGGGTTCCTCCGTGAAGACCAGAGGAGGATGGGAACAGCCAGAGCCCTGCAAAGCAAAGGGCCACCGTGGGACCCTGCAGCATCTCCCCCAGCAGGGACCTCGGCTGCAGCCAGGACCCACCTGGCACAGCGCTGCACACCCCACTTCCAATCCTCAGATCCCGCAGATAACACCGTATCCCACACCTTGAATCACACATATTTTACTTTCACGTTTGAAGCTATGCATTTAATTAAAAGCAGTCTTGATAATTAAGGTTTTCAACCAAACGCTCCTCTGCAGCCCTGCCGGCTACAGAGATCTTCATTTTCTGGTGATGGAAAAAGGGAGAAATGGGGCTGGAGCTTCTCAGTGCCTTGAGCTGAATGGGTCTGTCCAAGGAGACTGGGGGGAACTCAGCACCACTCGCTAACTAAGGCCCAGGTTGATGGAGCAGCACTTTGGGAAGGGGCTGAGCCTTGTACACAGCCAGGGCTCATTGCAAGGAGTGGCGTCATTAGAAATCACGTATTTTTTCCTTTAAACTTACACAGTGCGCTGGTTACACCACGGTAACAGTAAAACAGGTGGTGACAATTAGCTGCTTTAAAAAAATCGTAAAGTCACTGCGTTCGGCATCATAACCAACACTTCCATGACAAACCAGGCTAAAACGGGTTTAAAACAACAGTTAGCAAAAACAAGGTACATGAAGATGTTTCAGCATCACATTCCCCTGAGTCTGATGTCAGAGACACAAACCTGCTAGGAAAGGTAAAAAAGGAGCAAATATAATTGCATCACTTTGTGCCCTTTGAACAACCTTTGGATTCTGATGGCTTTTGCCAGGAAGAATAATGAAAGTCAAACTAATTAAGCAATGAACATGCCCACAGTACAAAGTGTGAAAATTTTTAAAAGTGTGGCAAGTTATTAGGAAGTGCTCAGCTCCCAGCTCTGCTTTCCTGCTGTCGTTCTGGGCACAACCATGATGCAAAAGTCGATTTTTTTTTTTTTCCTTTTCATTTTAAGCATTCAATCAGAGCTCCAAAATGGGGTATGGTGGAAACCATCACTTTTCACAACATTTCTCATCCTGCTAACAGGCTGCTTTTCATGGAATTAGTTCAACACTGCTTGTCACAGCCACCTGAACAGCCCCAGGAAGATATCCCAGGACAACCAGCAGACACCGAGCCACCAACACCCTACATGTGCTGGTACCTACCAAGGAGTGGGCTCCACGTTTTTGATTCCTGACACTCCTTGCCCAAAAGCTGCCCAGCTGGAGCTCTGCCCAGCTGCAGGAAGGTGTTTTGTCCTCCACCACCTCTCTCCTATGCTGACGGGGTATCTAAAGTCACCCACAACATCTCACCACCACTAGCAAGCACAGAAAACCCAGAGCGCTGGGAGCCAGCACACATTGATGCCCTGTATTTCTCTTGGGAGTGGTGAGCTGGTGGTGCTGGAGCAGCATCACCATTGCTGGTCTGGTTGGTAATGTCATGGCAAGCCCAAGCCACAATGGACACTCCCCCTCAGCTGGCGTCAATGCACATCCTGTGTCCTCTTGGCCACCAAGCCAAGCACATGCCGATGAACTAAACCCTCTGCCTGCTTCAGCCACCCAAGTCCAGGATGACCTCTCCAAATACCAGAGCTGATCTGGTTGTGTCCTCTCAGGTGGGACAAAACGACTTCCTTCCTCTGGGTTTCCAGCTGGAATCAACAACAACAGCAAAGAGAGTCAAGTCCTTCCATCTCTTATCAGAGCTGGGTAAGGACCAGGGAACTGTGGGGAACCATGAATATTCAAACTGGTCTGACTGGATGAATGGAGACGATGGGTGTGGAAGTGCTAGAAGTAAGAAAGAGCAGAAGAAGGGCTAAAAAATGGGAGATGTTGATGGCACCCAGGTTAAGAGGTCATCAAGATCTCAGCATTCATCTGCCTGCAGCCTGTCAGGAGATCCAGGTTGCAAGACAAAAACCAGCAGGTAAATCCTGGGATGGGACAGGGTGGTGTCAGCTCCTCCAAGGCATGAAGAGGCACATGCAAACCCTCAGAAGAAGCCAGGAGGTATGAGAAGCAGAGGAGCTGCCATCTCCACTCATCTCCAGGAATCCTGTGCTGACCTCCTGAACACAAGCAGCCTCTGTCCAAAAACGCTTCTTGGTCCTATGACTCCATGGATGTGAGAATGTGAGCACGGATCTACGAAATCTGTTTTGGACTGGATTTATTTCAAACCAAAATCACCTTCCGCTGTTTTAAGGTCTTGCACGGCAACTTGGTTCACTGCTGATGCAATGCTGAAGAATTATTTCCCACAACACACTATTCAACTAAGATTTCACTCTGGTCAGCACCATCATCAACATGCACATAAAACTGCTAGAGGATGGGTTAAGAGAAGCCCAGCACGAAATACAAAACAGCAAATATCACAGAGAAACAACAAACTCATGACAGATGTGAGTCTGAGATTTCAGGTCCCAGCTCTTCTCAACCCCCTTGCAAAAACATCATCTCCCCACATCATGTTTTAAAACAATTTGCCCCATCTTCAAGACACACAGTACCTTCTGCTGCTCTGCCTTACCGGTCTGGATCCTAAATTTCTAATGAAAAAGAGGTTCTTCTAGTGCCACGGTGCCCCTTTTTGATGGAAGACTGACATCAGTAAGACAAAAAATTTAGAAGGGGTGAACAAAAGAACTCTGAGAATGCAGACAGAGATATAAGACTCAGGAGCAGCATTATGATACCCGGCGCTTGGACCTTATTCTTGTGCTATTTAGCACTGTGCTGATGTCATCAGCGACAAAAAAACTGGGGGAGTTTGGAAACGGGAATTTGCTCGTGCCACTCAAGAGAGGTGTAGCACTGCCTCCGGCTACAATTTATGCAGCGTTTTAAAGGTTTACATAAAATCCTAAACAATATTCTTCATCACTCCAGCCTGTTACAGGGATGCACCTCCAAAGCGAAGGCACTGTTGCTGTCGGATTTATGGTGGAAAGCCCTATGCCACCTTCCCCCACAAAGCAGGCTCAAGGCAACAACTGTATTTTTATTCACTCTGCATAATCCAGCAGCTCTGGGGCGGCGGGTGCTGCTGCCATGCAGGCAAAGACAGTCCCGGACCCAAGGAGTGAGTTAAGGGCAGGAGAAATTCAAGCATAAAACCTCGTGCAAGAGCCCACTGACACAGCAAGCCTACGCAAACTTCAAAGGGGAAGGGCTCCTTCAAATTGTGCAACACTTTGCTAAAGGGAACCCACATACATGTGAAATCATTAACTTCATCTGCTGCTTTTACTTCTTTCATCAATGATTAACGAACATTAAGCAATCCACATTTTTTTTTCGCAAGGAACACTTTTTTTTTTTTTAAAAAAAAAAGAAACACCTAAAGTCTTTACTTCCGCAAGTGGCCATGAGGATTCATGCCAGCTCTACCCAGCTTCAACATTTACACATCGATTTTCAAGGTCACTGCTGAAATACGTCATTTTCTACTTAGCACATTCTCCTTCAAGTGCGCAGCTGTATGCAACGCTGGAAACGCTGCACGCAAGGGTGCAGCGCCCAAACCAGCCTCAGCAAAGTTCAATCCATAAAAGAAAACCGAAGTAGAACGCCCGAGGGAAGGCGGCCTCGGAAAATGCAAATATCATTCATTACCCGGACGCCAGCTTTTCTTTGCGCTGTTGTATAAATGCTGAAGAAAGTGACAGCAAAGGTTTTCCCCCCCTGCGCATCCCAGCCAGGTCGCAGCAGGGGACCCAGCCGGGTGAACACCCCACCACTGGCTCCCACCCCCCCCCCCAACCCCCCCCCCCGCTCCCCCCCAACTCAGGGGTGCCTTAGGGGGGAAGGAGCCCTCGTCCCTTACCCGACAGCTTCCCAGCTCTGCCGCTCTGGGCTCCGGCTGCGCAGCCCCCCGATGACGAACATGCTGACATGAAGCTCGACGGCTCCCGCACGGTCCCGCACGCTTCCCCCATGTGCTCCCTCGGGATCGGCGAGCCCTTCAGCGCCCGCCGGTACACGGTGCCGCTGCCATCGCAGCCGAAGGGACCGGCCGCCAGCTTCTCCCACTCGGTTCCCGCATGGCTGGCTCTAACGAAACCCAACGCACACTGCCGTTGCCACCTGCCAGGCGGCTCCGACGGCACGGCAGCAAGAGCAGCGCCGCTTGCAGCTTGCTGGCATGGGAAACAGTCCCATCCTAAGGAGTCTCACATTAAACAGAAATAAAAGAACTGCTCTTGAAATCACAAGCAATTTTGATTATTTTTTTTTAATTCTGACACAACACAGGTTTTTCATCTGTGTGTCCCTGTAATGCACCATATCGCAGCTGAGTGTGCCACAAATACTGAGCTTAGCCTAACATCCCTCTTCCATATCATAGAAAAATTTTCATTTCGCAACAGGAAAAACCAAGGTGCAAGAAAAATTCCTTTCCCTGAATCCTATCAGCCCTCTTGCAGCTCCAGGCTGGTGACCAAGCCTGTAGCTGCTCCATAAAAAGGGGCATTTTTGCACTTAAAAGCAGCAGCTTTTTTATTTTCCAGCTTGGGAAAGGGTGAGTGTCAGCTTGGACTTACAGACTGACGACTACGGGATAAAACCAGCATCAGGCTGCACATTATCCTGGCAGCGATGAGGACCCCGACACTGGTACCCTCAGCAATGATATACACCATGGACAGTATATTCTGCTAAAATTTTGGACAAGCTTGGCTTTTGTATGGGGCGCGGGGGGGTGGGGGGTGGGGGGTGTGTGTGGGGGTGGAAATCCCATTTATTGTCATCCTTTTGCTTTCCAGCAAAGGGTCCTGTCTCCGTTGTGGGGCTAGTTGGTCCCAACCGCCCCTGATGCCCAGGCAGGAGCATGGGGACTGGCCGTATCCTCATTTCAAGAGTCACATCACAGACATCACTAAGGTCTGGATGTTGGGGGTTTTTTTAATAGCATAAAAAAAAGTAAACAGGAACCTTAAGATACCTGGGCTGTAAAATGGCCCTTTTGACCCAGATCCAAATATTTTTGGTTTCGCCATCAGTGTGGCGTCTGAACATCTGATTTCAGGGACCCTGAGGAAGGTCTCTCCTCTGCTACCCTGCTCAGAGGAACATCAGTTCTCAAATTCTTTTCATCAAAACCATTTCCACCATGGGATTTGCACAGCACAGTGACAGACATCAAAGAACAGCAGAGAAAGTGCTCAAAAAGCCACGGAGAGGGGAAACTTCAACAAGAAACTTGAAATAATGGTTGTTGGTATGATGGAGAGATACAGAAATGATGCTCCACAAGAAGTCAGCAAAGGAGAAAATACTTGCACCCACTGCAGTGGTGTTGTATCAAGGAATTAAAAAACCCAAGGACTTTAAATAATAATAATAATAATGATAATAATGATAATAATGATGATGATGATGATGATAATAATAATAATAATAATAATAATAATAATAAAAAAGAGGAAAAAGGGTAGAAAAAGAGCTGGAGGTAGACATGGAGGGAAGTCCTGGAGAACTAAAAGCCTGTAGAGATACAGCTGCAGGGTAACTTAATTAAAGAATAATGTCCATGTAGCATTTTCCCTGCTCATTGTAGGGAGGCTGGACAAAGACGACCTTTAAAGATCCCTTCCAACCCAAACCGTCCTATGATTTTATGATTTTTTTCTCCAGGGAGGATGCTGTTATTTGTATGGTAGAGCCTGCAGGACCACAGATGTGGAATAGGTAAGCAGAGATGACAAAATGCAGGAGAGAATGTCAGGGGATGTGGAACAGTAACACTGAGGTGCATGAAAAATCAAAAATAATTTTAAAAAATCACATGCTAAAGCCATGATCAACAGTATAATACATACGGTCTCAATCATTGTCTGCAGAGACCTTACACGGTCCAGCTGTACCAACGCGGCACAAGGGTGAAGAAGGAAAAGGTGCTGTAATTAGGGTGTAATTCTACCAAAACCCCAGCACCCAAATGAAGACCCTATTTCATCTACAACCATGGACCAAATTAGGCTAAAGACTAAACCTGCTCCAAAGCCAGGTTTCAGACTGCATTATTTCAAAGCACAGTGGTTTCTTGCAGGGGATCCTCCCAGCTTCTCTGCTTTTTGCAGCCTTGGAGGAATGAGGAAGTGCATAATATAAATTTAAAATAAAATAATTGAGAAATATGGGAAGTTTCAAGAGTTTACCAAGGCATTCCACCCCTTCAGCTGTTCAATTTTTTACGACTTCAGCAGTAAAAAATTACCCTTGCTGGAATGGCCCAGCTCCAGCAATGAATTTGATTCCAGCTGCTGTGTTAAATGAATGATTAATAGATGTCTTTGTCCTGGCTACATCTGCCTTCCACAAGAACATTGACGGTAACCACAGTGTAACACCCCAGTTCTGCCTTTGGTGGATTTTTCACTCCATCTCTTCACCTTCAAGGAGGTTTGAAAGAGTTGGATGGGCAGAAGCAAATGCAATGTCACCGTAACAAGGGAAATAAAGTCAGTCAATCCAGCTTTCCCAAACGCAGAGTTAAATAAGACAAAGAATTTGGAATACAAAGACTCTGCAGAAGCTACGGAGCTCCTGCCAGGAGCCCAAGTTTCATTTTCTTGCCTGTTCTCCTGGGCACAGTGATTAATTATGAAGGCTGCAGAAAACAAGCGAGCAGAGTGGAGCCGGTTCCCCACCAGCAGCGCTGAGCCCCAGCCTCACGCAGCGCTCATCCATCACCCAGCCCCGGCCGCGCGCCCCCGCCGCCCGCCCACCCGCCAGCTGGGAATTCCACCTGACCTTCAGCCATTCCCACCCAAAGGAACCACCACCTACGG
Source organism: Falco punctatus (assembly GCF_963210335.1). Classification (NCBI taxonomy): domain Eukaryota; kingdom Metazoa; phylum Chordata; class Aves; order Falconiformes; family Falconidae; genus Falco; species Falco punctatus. The sequence continues at coordinate 73,013,461 of NC_137584.1, read as the reverse complement.
CTTGATCTGCCTCGCTAGCTTGGGGGGGTTTCCCCTCTCAAGGTATTTGCTAATAGAACACCAGAAACTGAGAACCTTTCTATATAAGATAAAATGGAATAAAATAAAACTAATAAAATGGAATAGAATAAAATAAAATGGAATAAAATAAAATATAATAAAATAAAATAAAGCAAAATAAAATAAAATAAAATCATGGCAATTCAAGGATACCATCAGGTCACACCACTAAGCATCTTTTACATGGGCATGTAGCGATAGGATACGGGGGAATAGTTTTAAATTGAAAGAGGGGAGATGGAGATTAGAGATGAGGAAGAAATTCTTCCCTGTGAGGGCGGCGAGGCGCTGGCCCAGGCTGCCCAGAGCAGCTGTGGGTGCCCCATCCCTGGCAGGGCTCAAGGCCAGGCTGGACGGGGCTGGGGCAGCCTGGGCTGGGGGGAGGGGGCCCTGCCCATGGTGGGGGGTGGGACTGGGTGGTCTTTAAGGTCCCTTCTCACCCAAACCATTCTGTGGTTCTGATTCTATCATCTCAGTCTCAACTCTGCATTGATGTGGTTATAAAAATACTGGTTCTTTGTAAGTTTTCTCCTCCATCAAGGATGGGGTTTTGAGCTGAAAGGCTCCAAATGGTTCATCTTGGGCAAACACAGCTCAGAATAAATTTTAACGTCAATGACCTTTCCTGCCCAGATCTTCCACCTTTGAAACCTACTGGCATTACCAAAATCACTGCCAGCCTATCACAAGGCACCACCGTGCTATTAAAGCTCCAACTCAGGTACCAAGGTTTTCAGAAAGGGAATTAAAGAAGTGAAAGCTGTTCCTCTGTCAGATATCCCTGCGTGGTGAGTAGCCAGGGCACTCTGAGCCAAGATACCGCTTTATGTTTACTTTCATGTTTGTCTTTGAAAGAAGAGGTGACGCGTGCAGTCCCAAATCAGCTGAAGCTCTTGGCTTTCCATCTTACACCAACAGCAACGGCACCCAGGGTATCTTCCAAAAGATCTTCCGAAATTGAAGTTTAAACCAATGGTTGGCTACAAGGACCTGATGAAGAAGCTCAAATCTCACAGGGGTGGGACACGGCAGACCAGCTGCTCAGCATTTCCAGGCATCATAACCGATCTGAGGTTTGATGGTAACGGGCAAGACAGAGAAGCTGTGGATGCCCCATTATCAGAAGTCTTCAAGGTCAGGTTGGACGGGGTTTTGAGTAACCTGATCTAGTGGAAGATGTCCCTGCTCATTGCAGGGAGGTTCGACTTCAAAGGAGGTTGATCTTCAAAGGTCCCTTCCAACCCAGACCATTCCATGACTCCATGATTCTGTGACCGTGTGATTTCAGAATCCCTTCACAAGACCTTGAGCCTGACCTTGTGTGGCTGCAGGCCACAGCAGGCAACAGACTTAGGAAACACCAACACATCTGAATTCTCCACTTCCACCATTCCACGTTTCCTGATTTAAATGAGTCCTAAGGGATGGAGAAGTGGTATGCAGGCATCTGGAGTAAGACGAGCCCTTGCAGCATACCAAGAGTGCCCATCTGTAACGTAGGTAAGATGAGCACTTGACATTGACCTTTAAAAGCCAGCATCTTGATGGATGTCATTCCAGGTTAGGGAGGGAAAAGGGGGGTTAGTTTACCCAAGACATGACTGCCTTGCAGTGAGCAGATGACACTCCAGGAGAACTTCAGGGATGAAAATTATTTTAATGATAAATGAAGGAATGGAAAACATTCTTCAGGTTTTACAACTGATCAAATCCACTCCCAGCTTCCCTTACGTCCCCGTAAAGGACCCTCTAGCAGGGTTCTTGGAAAAGCTTGCAGAAGTCTCTGTTGACTGCGAGAGCTGACTTGGCAACAGGAGCAGAGCAGATCAGAACACCAGATACCTCCACCGTTCTGCGCCTTATGCTTTACACACAAACCCCCCAAATCATCCTATAGTGACCAGCTACAAGGATCTTACTCCATCAGCACTGATCTTCATCATCTACTAATTACTTATTGAGACAAATATTTCATCACAAGATTTATCTTGATGATCAAGCAGCCAAGAACTCCTCCAGGAACCTGCAGCTTCTCCCGAAAGAGGGATGTGCTTCTTTTCCTTGACAGCAGCATCCCTTTGGCCCACCGGCTTACGCCCATGGACCACCACTGGAGCTGAGCAGAACAAATACAGCATGAACACGTGAGGCTCAGCACCTTGCCGAGGTGATTACATCCCCACTGTTGTGTTAACATCCTGTGACAGCCAAGCTCCAGTGAGGTTTCCTACCCTCTTCAGGTAGCAAACAGCAACCGAGGAGCATCCAAGGTAAATGGCTGAATGGGAAAGCAAGAACAAAATAGCTTTGTTTTGTTTAAAAAGCAACAAAAACATGCTGCACGTTCAAGCCAGCGTGTCTGCCAAAGCCAGCAAATTCAGCACTTTCCAGCCCAGCTTCTTCCATCACTTAAAAAAGCTGTAAGAAACTGGAAAAGTCACGAGGTTATGATCTCTGCATCTAGAAAATTAAATTCATGGTAAATGTCTAGTTTAAGCAACTGTCAGCACTTAATGTTTCTATTTACTCCAGTCCAGAAGAGCAAACTTTAAATAAAAATTGAACTTAATTAAGCGTGTCACATTCTTTCAGGCATGCCAGCTACAGTGGTGAGCAAGTTGCTTTTCCCAGCCTCCACGCTGCAAACTCCGACACACCAGCATGGTGTTTAAAAGCCCGAAGTCCCAGCCCGACAACTGGATTTATTGAGGAAAGAATTGGTGGCAGAACACAACTCAGTCCAACCCTTCTCAGAGATGCTTCGAGGTTGCTCCATCCCTGCTCAGCATCAGCAGCTCCAAGATTTACGGAGGTGTCTACTCACGCATGTGGCTGTTGCAAATTCACAGCAGCTGAAGCTCTGACAGTGAAATGTATCTAAACCATGGTACGAGGAGGACATAGACCATGGACCTCCTAGAGCAGGTCCAGAGGTGGCCACAGAAATGATCAGAGGGATGAAAGGCCTCTGCTGTGGAGAAAGGCTGAGAAAGTTGGGGTTGTTCAGCCTGGAGAAGAGAAAGCTGTGGATGCCCCATCCCTGGCAGGGCTCAAGGCCAGGCTGGACGGGGCTGGGGGCAGCCTGGGCTGGTGGAAGAGGTCCCTGCCCGTGGCGGGGGGTGGGACTGGATGGCCTTTAAGGTCTCTTCTCACTCAAACTGTTCTGTGGTTCTATGATCTCCCCATTTCTGACGGGGTGACCACACTGACAACCACCCAGATGCTGCCACACCATCATACCTGTCACCATTACAACTGGGAGCAAAAAGGTGACAACTGCCCCTACAAGCTATAGCAAAACCTACACCTCATCCCTCTTCACCCAGCTGCCATCCTGGTGACCAGCACAAACTGGCTGGGGATGATACAAAAGCATGCAAAGGCATGGCTAGACCTTGGGGGCCGGGGGTTTTGGGGTAGGCGGGCAAGTGGCAGAATACATGGCTCAGGACCAGGTGTGGGGTTCATCATCAGTTCTCTAAGTATCAACCCAAAATTTCTGAGCCTTCTGCTGAGAAGTAGGTGGACATCTCATCCACGTATGTGTGGTGATCCAACATTACAGGACACTGCCAACAAATAAACTTGAAATCAAAGTTACTAGGTAACTGGCAGGACCAGGGCCAGCAAAGAAATCACTTATTTCTGAATGTTAAAAGTGATTATCAGCACTATACATCACCATTTGCTTTCTACCCACCTAGAATGTGCAGCTGCAAACTCCTCTGTGTACGTCCACCCTGCCGTTTTAAGGTTCTGCTCTGAAAGGATAAATCAAAAAATGGATAGCCAACACTCAGAGAGCCCAGGCAGCTGGTTTTGTAACCCAGCTTCTACCCACTAAGGGACACCCCGAAATGAAGCCTCATTCTCTTCCAGGTTTCAGGCTGGGCTTCAGCCAGGATGTCCAAGCGTAAGAGCTTGCATTTCTCTCTCAAGAACCAACCCCAAGTCAGGTGTGGACACATCTGACCACATTTCATCTCCTCCACCACATACCACAGGACAACCAAACACACGTTCTTGGCTAGAAAACACATCTAACCATGCAAAACCTCCACGAGCTTTGAGTAAGGGAGGGGTGAATTTTGCTGTTGAAACAAACTCAGCTTGAAATTGCTAAGCGACAAAAACAAGAGATGTTCTTCCCAATGGATGGTGTGTGTCACAAACTCTGCAGTGGTGCAAGCTTGATATTCAGCGGTTTCAAGAAGTGCAAACTTAGGGAAAAAGCAACCCAGAGCAGGTTTCTACCCCCTAAATCCCTAGAACACCCATGCCCCAAAGGGGTTAAGTACACAGCAGACCATGTGAATTTGGAGTGGCAACCAAGGAATCCGAGCATAAAGCCAAAATTATACATATCAGAGTACAACTGCAAAACCACAGTCGTCATAAAACCTCCCCCTCTTATTTTGCTAAAGCAGGGGTTAGTCATCTGGGAAGATGAAACAGGGGAAGGTGTTTAAAACAACACCTGCACAGACTGACAAGGCCCTGATGCTTTGATGAGCTTCGTCTCTATGAAGAAGAGCTCAATGTGTGCCACACAGGACAGAGGTGGGCACCCAGATAGGAATGGGGACACCTTCTTATCTCTTCTTCCTGAAAATTTATGGAGATATTTATTGAGTCAGTAGCAAGACTTGTGACATGATGCATATATGTATTTATATATATATACGTAAATATATAGAGAGAGATTTACAAAATTATTATTATTTTATGTTTACCTATGTATCAGTGACAATTCCCTGCCTTGTTGAGCATATATAATCAGGGTAGGGGACACACAGAGCTCCCCCCGTTTGTCCCCAAACCCAAATGCCCAGCACCGCACCCAGAGCCAGGCAGAACCTGGAGCATCCTCATCTCCCCGAGTATCCACATCTGCACCGCACTGGCTCTCTCCCCTTCTGTGTAACCAGGCAGGCTTCAGAACAGGAGGATTTGGGTAGCTGCTCTGGTCTTGCTGCTGTGGGGGTATTTGGGGAGGTCTCTGGCCCTTCCACCACGGTGGGTGGAGTCTGCACATAGGGCAGAGGCATCCTCAAATGGTCCGTGCATGGTCCATCTTCAGGAAGAGCTACAAGCTGCTTGTTTCACTCAGGGCTGCCTCGGAAGCAGACATGGTATGTGGGTATCTGTGCCTGAGGACATGCCCCCAAAGGAAAGGAGCCACTTAAGACATTGTATGATTAACCTGCAGCCCAGTATCAGCAAAGACCACCCCTGAGGGGTACACCGCAGTACTAATGGCATTGGCCCCGAGGCTGGTGGTCCTGCTGTGTGATCCCTTCTGAATCAACAAAACACTTTGTCACCCCTTGCTCTTCTAAAGCCAGAAGGATGTAGTTCTTTGTACTCTGGAGTACTTTCAAGCTCCAAAATGCTTCACAAACACCACGGTTTGGAGCCAAGCGCTATGTGCAGACCCTCCCCTGGCCAGGGGAGGGACTGGTACCTCATCACTCCTCTTACTGTAGCTTTAATACCTCGTATGAGGTTCCACAACAGGAATAATTATAAACCGGTTATGAAAACAGCTGACCTCCCATGGAGCAGAGAGGTCCTACGGGTTCAATTACATGACAAGAGAAAACAATCAAGAGACACCCTGGGTTCAGTCTTGCTTTTAAAAATGTCTTGCCTTTGTTATTCTTACCTAATTGTAATGGGTTAGGTAACCAACCTTAATTGCCAGCCAGCTGCGTCTGCAGTGCACACAGCAGCCCCAGTACCTGCAGCGCCTGTCAACAAAATCAGGTCTGCTGAGCTGGGATCATCCAGAGCATCCTACCTATTCCCAAACGGGGACAAACATCAAAAAGCCTCATTATGTTTTTGAATTAAAGCTCTGATGATGACAACATTGTTCTAATGCAATGCCACTTTCTTCTTGTTCAACAGCTCTTGTACCAGGAAAACTTGGGGAAAAGGTGGGTTTGGGGTTAAGGCTCAGCACCAGGAATCACCAGCCATGGGTTGTCAGAGGTGGGCTTCTCATGTGGTTCACCTCCAATCCCCCTCCCTCTCAAGCCTGAGAAGCAGGAGAAATGCATTTCAAACTAACCACAGCGGGGAAATAACGTAGCCTGTTAATGCTGACCCTACCCTCCACATTCTCAGCTGGGAACACCAGGAGTTTCTATGGTGCCACCATCACCCTACAGCAACACGTGGAAACCAGTATCACAGCAAAAATAATCCCAGTCTGACCACCAACGCGCTCAGAAACTCACTGCATGTACAGTGGCTTCAACAGGGGGATACAGGACAAATACCAGCTGGTCTACACCAAGGAAGACGGTGGTCTCGGTTCCCACTGCACACCTCATATTCCTGGAGCCAAGCATCACGCAAAAAACTTTCAGTGGTGCAACCCGGAGGAAGCACCCCTTTCTGCAGGTGCAGGGACACCAGGGCCAGCCCACACCCACCCATCATCGTAAGGATGCAAAGAACCCAGCCTGGTCCATTATGAATTATTTGAAAAGGAAGATACATGTGCCCATCATCACCTCCACACTGCCATCAGCAGCAGTTAGAGCAAAATTATATCCTACTAGCAAAGCGATTTGATAGCTGCATTACAGAAGAGCCTACCCTGAGACTGCTGAAGGCGGCACACGCAAAAAGGGACAAAACTCACAGGAAATTTTGAAATCCTTTAACCCTTAGGGATCCCAACCTCATTACATTCTAAAGATTCAAATGCACACAAGCTTAATCTTTTCATCTGTGCATGCACAAAAAAAAAAAAAAAAAGCAGCCCTGACCATTTTCTGCATTGCACTGAGGGTTGAGCCTCCACCAGGCAAAGACAAAATGAGGGCAGACAAAAAAAAAAAAAAGCAGCAGGGACAAGTGGCTCTCGCTGAACGATGGACACAGCAGGAACCGGGAACCTCTTCTTTTTTACAGAAATCGTGCTGCTCAGCAAAGCCTTTGCTCTGAAACAGGCTCCCACCAACTTCCAAACCGCAGCAGGATCCCGAGCCTCTGCCCCTTTTGGAGGCAGGATCTGGCTGGTAGGTTGCTCAGGAGATGGGGCACTGGCATGACCTCCTAACACCCAGCAGCAAAACAGCTCGCTGCTGCTCTATTTATAATTGTTTCCAAGCAAACGAACAAAAAATGAATTCTCAGATTGCTAGGGTTTAAAAAAGCTGCACACTAAGTGGGAAAACGACAGCCTGCCTCCTCTTCCCAACACGCAGCCGTGCGAAGATGAAAGACCACTTGTTCCCCATAAACAGCTGCTATCTGTAGTCCAGCAGCTACCCCGTTACGCCCAGGAGATGCTTTGGGTTCAGTGTAATCCCTCAGAATCAACCTCTGCTTGGTTTTCTCGCAGAGCCTTCCCATTAAAGTCAGTGATGAAGCCTCTTGGACCAGAAAAGCTGGAATCTTCATCTTTCATCTTCGGAGCATCAATGCACGCCTCCGCCATCAGAGATTAGAAGGAAGCCTTCCCCAGGGCAGGGTAAGCTGTAGCTGCCCACCCCAGGAATTTTTTGCATCTTCCTTAAGCCATTGCCATCCGAGGGGGGATAGCAGATCAGCAAGACCTCTGCTCCAAATCCACTTGAGCCGTGTATTACAACAGGACCCAGAGGACCTGAGAGCGGAGCATTATTATGATTGGCACCACACAAATACACAGAATTAGATTGTCCCTGCCCCAGATGTCAAACACTGAACAGATTAGACTAAGTGAAAGGAAAAAAAAAATTAAATAATGACCATCTCAGTTTTATAAGCAGGGGCTCCGGCCAGAGATTTCAGTGTCTTGCCAAAAGTCCTAAGGAGAACGAAGCTGTGCCAGCCCAAACCTCGCAGGAAAGCTGATCTCTGCAAGCAAGCCCTCTGGTTCTCCCTCACCCACTTCATGCCAGGTCTACGAACCCTTCTGGTGACCAGGCAGCTGAGAAGATGAAAGCCACACACTCCTCTCTCCTGCTTACCGTTTAGTTTCCATCTAAGCAGTCACAGCAACCTCCGGACTTAGACCAGGCAGTGCATCAGCGGCACAGCCACGTCCCAGGAGCAGCGAGGCGCTGGCCCAGGCTGCCCAGAGCAGCTGTGGGTGTCCCATCCCTGGCAGTGCTCAAGGCCAGGCTGGACGGGGCTGGGAGCAGCCTGGTCCCAGGGGGTTGGAACTAGATGATCTTCAAAGGTCCCTTCCAACCCAAATTATTCTGTGATTGTATGATCACGTTGATAAACCGAAATTAGAAAGTTAAAAAGCCCAACCCACAATGACAACTATGATTTTACAACTCACACCAATGCTAAGAAGTAGGACATCTTGCTCACGCAGGGAAAATCGTAACACTGATGCTGCTCCCCAGAAGAAGACGGGCCAGCTCTTGTTTTCTAGCCCTGCCCCGGGCTCCCCAAGTCAATGAGCGTGCAGCAGGTCTCCATCTCAGGAAACGTGTGGGTGTAAATGGGTGACTGATTTACAGACTATGCAACGCAGCACTTTCCAGCTGATGTAATACAAAATAAAGGCAGGTGATGTGACCACACACAACTTCTGGGGAAACCACAGTTCGTTCCAGACAGGGGTCTCACCAAAAAAAGCCTGAGACTGTGTGTGGGAAGAGATGAACATCTTTTCCAAATGAAAGACAGCAAAAAAGGCAGCACACTAGTGAGAGTGGTACCCCAGGGAACTCGGGGCAAGGCATGGAGTCCCGGCATCACTGACACCACAGCTCAGCATCCCCAGCAAAAGTCCTGGGGAATGCAGGGAGAAAACACATCTTTTATTCACTAAACTGCAGGATTAATCAATTTTGGTATGGATAGATTAAAGTCCAGGTAGAGAGGGGATGATGCTTTAACAGCCACTGAAGCAGAGGAATGATAATCCCCATGGTAGAGGTATCTCCCCCCTCTTCTTGCACATCAGTCCTGCCAGAACGTGGTCCTCATGCCCTTTGCTTGCCCCACGCTGCCCATGAACACAGGGAATCGTGTTTAAACCACATATTGGAACAATACAACTAGGTGAGAGGTGGGAGAAAACCTTTGCCTCTGCAATCTCCTGCAGCACGCACCACAGAAACCTTTCCGGCAACGATGGAGAGAAGCCCTTGGACAAGCACCTCTTGGGGGGTCTGTGCAATGCTCTGGGCATTAAACTTCATCTCTCTTAAACTTAACGCTCTCCAGAATTTGATATTCTCTCTGCTCAACCGCCTCCACTTGCAGAGCAGGTCCTGCAACATTTTCCCCAGGTTGAGCAAGATTGCTCAGGGGCCAAGTCTGCTGGCAAAGCAGCAGCATGTTGAGTGAGGGGTGCAGGCAAGGTGGTCCCTGCGGCCAGCACGTGCGGCTGCAACGTGTGCCCTGCTCCAGGGAGTCTCCAGAGCTTGGAGAAGAAAGGTTTAGGCTGTGTTTTCAGACCTGCGTAGGAAAGGACCGGCTATCAGGATGGTCACATAGGAGCAGAGCTGTTCTCAGCCCCGCGACCTTGACAGCATTTCTCCGCCAGCATGTGCTTCCCAGATCATGAAGAACTCTCCCTAGAAATGCCCTTTGTAATCACACAGCCAAAACAACCACAAATTGAAAGCCACTTTCCCCAAACTGGGTTTTGTGTTGCAGAGGAGATGGTTACAATCACAACATCTGCAAGAGCTAAAATAAAAATATACCGAGTCGCACAAGGCTCAGATTCCTAAGCAAAGACTGGGAACAAGCGACCACGAGGGAGAACTGCTTTGGGTGATGCGAATAAGGAAGATGGACTGCAGTGACAAAGGAAAGGGCCCTTCACTGGGGTTTTTTGTTCATGTGAAGTACCAAATGCCCCCCCGAAATGCTACCACAAAAAATGTGGAAACACAGAGGTATGGGCATGGACTTCTAAAAGCATAGCCCCAGCAGTTTTGGGGGCCCAGCTGAGATCTAGGTTCTGGTCTGAAGGGTCAAAGCTGGAACTAAAGAGCACCTGGGACAAAGCTATTGATGGCCAAGGATCAGCTGGGAACCCCCACCTTCCAGCACCACAGGTGCAGAGCAAACCTGCGCCTACCTCATCCCAGCAACTTGGAAGAAGAGCAAACCCTCCTGCTTCAGGGATGTATCAGCTACTAATTACCAGGGATTAGAAAGGCATTTTCTCTGGAGAGAAGCTATTCCATCATTTCCACTGCTGGTTTCTTGCAGGTTCCTGGCAGCACTGGATGGTGCTGGACACGGATGAACTCTAGCTCCCTGCTGACCGGTGCCATCTGCATGCTCCCCCCACTGCACACCCCATTTCCTTGCTCAGCGTAGTTATACCAGCTACACACAAACTGCACTTAGCACATCTCCAGAAACTTCATTAACCCAACAGGAGCAGGAACGCAGCACGACCAACCCCACAAAGCAAAGCAAAACCGTTTTCTAACTGTAGTGCTGAAAGACAAAAATACCACGTTTCTCAGAAGGCTCTGAAACTGAAACCAAAAGCGAGCTGAGAAGCAAAGCCATGCTCAAACTCAAAAGTATTTTTTAGAGCTTTTCCATTTCAAAGTGCTTACTGTCCTATGAAAAAAAAGGATGAAGACTTTTTTCAAAATATTTTTAATGGCTCCCAAGGAGTCGCTGTACTGTAAAAACTTTACATCTTAACCAAATGTTACGAGTGTATATTAATTTCTATGGCACTCACAAAATGCATAGCTTTGGTTTCCAGATCAACACAATTCCTCCCATGCCCAGGACAGGGAGAAATCCTACCAAAGGGACTAGACGAAGCTCATTAACTGCTTAAAATTAGCCCAACCAGGGTTTGCTTCCAGCCACATCATAGTACTTCATATATATATAGATATATATATATACATATATACATACACACACACATTTGTATTACAAGTTAATAAGATTGAGGCTGTTTTTAGCTGAAGATGGATCCTGCAAACAAGTCTATGTCAATAGATTTTAGTACTCACATCCTGCCTCAATAAAGTTTCCAGCACAGACTAACTTTTAAGGAAGCAAGTGAAGACTTGGGGGACTCCAATATTCATTCATAAGCTGGCACAAGATATATTTTCATTTAATATCTGGAAAAGCAGGTACTGTGACTTGCCAATCCAGCACCCCTCCATCCCACTTCCTGCAAACAAGAGAAGCAGTTCCTGATTTTCATTACAGTCAAGCTTGTACCTACAAAAATTAATATCAAAAGTGATCATAGTTATTAAAGGGCTCCTCTCAGCATGGCTGAACGCTGAACCAGACCAGGCTGCAATGAAGATGCAATCCATGCCAGCAGAAGAGGTATTTTGCTGCAAATGCTGCCACTCCCTGAATAAGATTTACAAACCCAGGCAACAATTTCCCCTCCACATCATTATTTCAACACCACGGCTCATGCCAGCACAGGTTAAGAGATGTTACTTCTTCCCCCATGTTTCAAGGAAATAAGGAGAAAGCTTTGGGATGCAGAGCAGACCCATGGGCTCAGCGCCCCAGTGCCAGTGTCTCGCCCCAGCAAGGTGCATCAGCCACCAGAAGCCACCGGCAAGCCGAGGCATCCTCACCTGTATGCACATCGCTGCTGGAGAGCTTGCAGGGCTGGATGGTGATGACATCATGATGACATGTCATGATGTCACTGCACACGTCTCAGCGGCAGGCACAAGGCACACGAGGTAAACCAGACCGTCTATTCGACAAACAGCGCATGGACCCGTAGTCGCTGGCCAGCTCCATGCAACGCAGCTTATACCACACATGTCCACGCCTAGAAAACAGTTCCAAGCAAAACCCGCTCCTTCAAACAAACTGGTTTTGCCCAAACAGCATCCGTTTAAGACAAACAAATAAAGAAACCTCCATTGCCATCTAATTCTTCAATTTTTCTCAATATTCTCCAAGGACCACATCAGAGCTGTGCACAGAGGGCTGGGGCAGGAGGTGAGGGGACACCTTCCCATTTCTGCTCCTTCCTTTCCCAACTTCTTTCCCAGTACAGGGTGAATCCCTAGAGAGAGCACTAAGCTTTGCATAGAAAAAAGCACGCTCTCCAAATTTTGGGCCGTAAAATCACCATGTAGCATTTGTTTTGCTGAGCCAGACCCAGATGAGAAGCCTCGGTGCCTTTCTAGCATGCAATGAGCGGGCTGTGAAATTTGTGTGTTGGGTGTCAGGGTGCCGTGGGACGATAAAGCGCCCCTGGACCACGCTTACCGAGGGCAAAGGGATTCAGGAGTCAGATGGATGAGCAGGGCAGAGTGGAGGCACAGTGAAACCCACGGCTGGTTATCGCCAGATGCTATCTGCTGCAACACCCAGAGGGAGAGACCGAGCTGAGAGAGGAAGGAAGACGTAAAAGCTAATGAATAATAGCAAGAAATGGGGGGGGTTACTGTCTCACCTCTTGACTTTTTGCCCTGTAATTAGGAGAAGTATGCCATTATTTAAGTGCTCCTTCTGCTCCAGCAGATGTCTGCAAGCAAAACTTCTCCCAAGATTTCGGTGGAGTCCTTCTGTAGGTCTATCTGGAATCGATTTTATTGCATCAGGTGCCCCAGAAAACTCCAGGGCTATGGACAGCCTGAGCAGGAGTTAGATCTGAGTTTACAGAGATTAAACTCAATCCCAGGGTCTCTTCCAAGAGCAAGAGAACATGCAGCATGAAAAGGTGGTAAAGGGGTACCCCAAATTCACAGTGACTACAGCAGAATTTCACCCAGTCCCTACAACTAACACATTAATGGAAAAAAATCTTAAGACCCTGATTCTACCCCATTTTTTCTGCAGAGCACTTCCAAATCAATACTCCAGTTTACAAGCAAGGTAATATTTTTTGGCTGCAAGAAACAGCATTTAGACCAAGAACTGAAGCTCCCTCCTTCCTTACCTGTGCACCTTTATGACAGCATAGATAGAACTTAGATAGATGAGAAAGGTGGATAAGGTCGTTTCCATCAGTTTGCTCACAGTTTCTGTTTCCAACCCACAGAGCACATCATATAACCCCTGCAGCAAAGATTTGGCAGGCGTAGGGCTGCAGCGAGGTGGCAACCACCAGAAGAACCAAGCACTGCATAACCATCAAGGGCTCCCTGCAAGCACTCTAGCTGGGGCTCATCTGCACTCAGTTGAGGCATCTCCACAGCAGCCCCTCACCCCAGGCTCCCTGTACCCACCCTGGAGAGCAATAAGCCCCTCCAGGGAATGGCTTTCAGATGTCCACATGCTTGGATAGGTGGACATCTGAAACGGGCCATTGCTCTTGTGAGCTTAAACCGCTCACCTCAAGTCACATTTGGACTAGACGATCATTGTAGGTCCCTTCCAACTGAAATTATTCTAGTCTCTCCACCAACAAGAGGCATCACGACTAACAGCAGATGTGCACCTTCAGAGACACGACTCCCATCTTCCTGATTAACGCCCTGTTGGAAAGACAGCATATTCTGGATACTTTACCGCTGGATTGCAAACAGCTGCTAAGATGTGGACCGCTGACCTTACAGATCACACAGAATGACCCTCAGCTCCAAGCCGGCTGTCACAGGCAGACCCCTGAGCCTACGCCAAGTCCCAAAAAGAACAGCTGAGGGGGCAGAGTTCTGTGCAGGGTCAGGATCTCCGTTTGATGCAGAAGGGTGCGCAAGAGGGAGAGGTGGTGAAGAGATGGTCACACTTGATTCAGAGGGGACACTTGGGTGAGGAAGGGTGAGAGGCTTTAATTCTTCAGGAATGGCATTCATCACCCGGGAATTAAACATGCAGCAACACTCCTTCTAAGAAGGAAGGTACAAGTTCAAGCAAACATACCTGTGTATACTTATCTCTTTTGCTTATGTAAGAGTCTGTGAGCTTCTATGCAAATTTTGTGGCCTTTGGATATTTTCAGAATTACCAACCTAGCTTTGGAGTTGTTATGCTTGAGCAAGCTGAGCCTCAGCCATGAGCCCGCCACTGAAAAACGCCGGAGCCTGTTCTTGGTTAGTGGACCTGTCACGATCGTCACCACAGAAATGACACTTTCCTGCAGCACATCCTGCTGAGATTTGAAAGAAGATACTGCTAAATAATTATGAAGACATAAAGTTTTGCAGCAGTTGCAGTGCACCGACCGGCACAGCAGCCCGAGACAGTGCAGCTGCTGGCACCACCAGCCCCTGACCATCAGGCTGCCCCCTGGGGTGGCAGGTTTGACTGACAGGTTTCCAACACTGCTGATGTGCTGACACGGGCCACATTCAGACCCTAAAAAGGTAAAGATACAGGTAACGTCAGCTTAGGAAGATCAAGGGCTGGTGTAAGCCCCATGGCTAACCCCAGGCCAGTTGCCTTTCTGGCTGCTGTCGTAGGAGGACACTGTGGGAGGTGTTTCTCTCCACCTAGGAATGGAGGCAGATGGAAGAAGCTAATACAGCTTATTTAATTCTGCAGCAATTAATCCAGAGCCAGCACAAACGAGCATTGGCCAACTCTTAGAAGAAGTTCAGTTTTATTCCCACTCATCTCCAAGGCAAGGAATGCCCTCTAAGGTCGTCACAGCCTGGAGAAATAGGAGGTGCAGGAGCATCTGTGTGACAGCAAAGTTTCTACCACCTGCAATTCTGAATTTTCCCCAGGATGGGCAAGTTGTCAGAAATGCACTTGATAAGCAAAAGGAAAAAAAAACCCAAAAACCAAAACAACAGCAAAATGTAAACTCAGCTTTCTGGAAACTTGCAAGCAAGCAAGAAGAGCGTGTTGGTGCTATGTGAGTAGAGGAGAACCCGCGTTGAGCGTGGGGCTTCGCCGGCCTCACTGGCACGGTGCAGGTGAGACGAAGAAGGAGTTGCAGGACTTGCTGCATGTCAGCTGGGTGCTCCACACCACCGTTACGCTGCTGGTGAACCTCCACGTGCTCAAAGGCCCTCACCCTTCCCCCCGTGCCACTGAGCCTCCTTCCCTCTCCAGCTGATGGTGGCACTAAAAATAGTCCAGAGAACTTGCAGAAGCCCAGCTGAGCGCAACCCCTTGCATCACTTGGATGTATGGCTTCATTAAGCAACCCCCTTCCGTAATCAAAACCCCATCACAAGCATGCAGGTCCCTCGCAGGCCAGCCTTGCCTGCACTGACATGCGCAGCAGCAAGTCCACCCAGTCGACTACAGGGCTGTTCGCAGCCCCGCTCTGTTTTTTTAATTTTTTTAAATTGTAAAACGCTACTTGCTTTGTGCCGAAGAACCTCGGCAGCCCGCAGCTGGCGTTAGCCAATGGTTGGTGAAATGCAGCGATGTGTCTGTACAAAGCAACTTCAGGGCTGCTCCGCCAGCAAGGCAGATAATCAATTACAGCGTTGTTCGGTACATCCTGAAATATTACAAGCTCGTGTCCTAATTAAACAGTTTATTCAGGCAAAAACTAAAATTACAGCGGATAATTACATAAAAAATTAAATATTTTCACACTGTAGTCGATATCCCTAAATGCTAGGTAACTAGTGATGCTGTGGCACAATAGAGTAAATGCCTAATACGTTACCACCCATTGGAGCGAGGGATTTACAATTAATAATGGAGTTCATTTTTCAGAAGAGATTCAAAACCACACCAGACGAGGATTCTGGGAAGGTGGCGTCTTCCTTTATGTAAAGGAAGTTGCAGAGAACATCCCTCTGAGTAGCTTTAGATTGCTCCAGCTACGTTTAGTGTGGGAAGCACAGCGATCTCTGTAGGCTGGGTGTTAGTGGGGGGAACTCACATCCCAAACACTTCATAACTGTATGTAACAATGAGTTATATACAATAATATAGAAATATATAAACTTATGTATATAACTCATTATATGTAAATACATAAACTCATGCACATAACATATAGACTTATCTATCAAAATTATATGAACTCGTGTATATAATTCATTGTTTCATCGTTACATACAATCATGAAGTGTTATATACAATATATCCAATGTGTGCACAGAGAGGCTCCATAAACATAAGCCTCTTATTTAAAAATATTTTTTTTAAATAGTGAAAAAAGAAGGGAATAAAAGAAACCAAGTCCTTGAGGCCACCCCTCTTATTTTGGGGCAGAAATGCCAGAAAAAGATCCCTAGCTGAGTCTTTTTGTAGATTGGACTCCCAATTTTACTTTGTTCTACCTCCCTATTTCTCATCTTTTCCGCCATGGCTTCCATTACCTTTCTAAAGCCTTCTGACATAGAATTATTTTATTTTTGGGAGCGCAGAGGAGGTCTCGCTTAACCTGAGGTACACTGAGCATCCTCTGCACAGAGCAGCTGTTCCCATTTTATGGGGTTGCAGTGAGATGATCCTTGTAGGTCCCTTCCAACTGAAAATATTCTATCCTTTTCTAAACAGAAGTACTTTATTTCTTGGGTCTGCTCAGGATTTGGGGGAATAAAGGGAAAAATGGGTGTTTTTCCTAAAGGATGGTGGGTTTGGTTCTATTATGTGTTTGTTGTAGGGCTTGAATCACCTACAGTGACTCTGGCTCTATTCCTCTCCTGCAAACATAATATATTGGAGCATCAAATAGAGCACGGTGGATTTATTTAGATTCCATTGGAATGTCAGACCACAGAACGGTGGTCCCTCCTTTGGAAGGATCGTGGTCTTGCCCACTACTGACCAGCCCACGCTTGGAGTTGACCAACTGAAACATCTGGCACATCCAAAGCATGTGAATTCAACACATGGCATCAGCACCAAGGGCAAAACCCACAGGCCAGGCATGCCAATGCCACCTCCTGGTCCTCATTGTCATGACAAATTATTATATCCCACCAGGTACACTTCTTGGTTTTATTTTTATTGGAGAGGTTTACTATTATTGAGGCCAGTACAGGGGAGTTTGATGGTGGGAGATGAGCCCAGTGGGGCTGATGCTGCAAAATGAAAAAGTTTCCTTACAGATTGTAAAGCACATTTACTAATTTATTTTTTAAAGACACCAGTGGATTTCAGCACCTAACATGACACCATGACATAAATCTTTTTGAAGCATACCTAAACTCAATGAGATTGAGAGCTCACATGTGAACACGGATGGATGGATGGATGGATGGATGGATGGATGGATGGATGGATGGATGGAGATGGCAGAAAGCAGATGCTGATTTCCAGTATGCTCCTACGCCATTTGTCAGGGGGAAATACAGCAGTAGAGGCTACACCTGATTTTATCTTAACCATGGTCCTATCCCAATTAGTAACTGTTACTTCTGAGCTTTGATAAGCACCTAAGCACATCTAAGAGGTACCAGAAAAGCATTCCTACCTTGGAGCTACCAGTGGTCCTGCTACATAATAAATTAAAAATTATAGAAATAAAGGATAATTATTAACTTTCATGGTGATTTACCCTAATATCTGTCAAAATACTATAAAATACATATTGAGTATTTGTTCTTACACAGAAATTAAACCCCTCACGGATACACTGCTAGACAGTTCTCAGAGGGGCCCGAGGTTTCAAACAATAAAGGGTCTTTTTCTAAAACCCTGGTTTCTCTCTAAATATAGATTTTGCAAGGTTCCTACTCTTCTCTGTTTGGGGTTGTTTTTTTATTATTATTATATATCATACATTAAAATCCCAACAGCACAAGCCAGGTTTTGGGGTTTTTTTCCAAAGCCAGCCTATCCAAAGCAATAGCTTTAAGTATTTCTTGAGATTGCCCGATGAAGTCCACCGTCCACACAACAATTTCTACATTCACCACCAACAGATACATTTTGATTGATTAAGAAAAATTAGCAGCATAGTAAAAATCAGAAATATTGGTATCAGTTAAGGAGGAACACCCTACACCAAACCTATCGGGAGGAAAGCGTGCACAGATCTGTACAAAAACGTAGTTATTTGATCAAGTTTTATTCCTCAGTCACAGCTGAAGAGCTGTACAGAGCCCTCCTCTTCTCCTTAATCCAACCGTGTTGTCAACACAGCTAAAGCAAGACAAATCTGCAAAGTGTAATTACACCTTGGGACCGCTAACATGACATTCTCTAATAAGTACTCCCCGGAGCATCTGCTGATCTAATAACTGCCACTAGAAAATGCAGCGCGCTTATCCGCATGGCCGTTAACTCGTCGACTCAACCCAGCAGCAGGGAGAGGCAAAGGGAAAGCAGAGCAAGGCAAGGAGAGAGCGGATCAAACTCGCTGGGCATCCAACCGCTGGGTGAGGGTCTCTCAGCTGTGTCAGTCATCGAGGCACCGGCAGGTGAGCAGAAAAGCATTTGAAAACTGTAGTGGAGCAGATCAGAGTGCCTGTCCTTGTAAGATGTCCTGTAAAAGGGGGAAAAAGGAAGGAAAAGGAAAGGAAAAAGGGGAAAAAAAAAAGGGAGAGGAAGAGGGCAGGGGGGGAAGAGTGGAAGAAAAAAAGAAAAATAAGAAAGAAAAAGAAAAAAGAAGGATAAAAAAGGGGAAAGAAAAAAGGGACAGAAAAAGGGAAAGAAAAAGGGAAAAAATCCCTATCTGATGGGAATTTCAGGAATGCCATTTTCCCATCACTTACTAAAAATGATGTTTTCGTTTCATTTGATGGTGGAAAATACCCTCTAACTCAAGGGCCTGGGTAACCTTTACAATATGAAGCCTCCTTTGGTCCTGCCCATCTATTTAAGCCAGGGATGGAGCTGCAATTTAGGATCATGATCATTTTTAATTCCCATTCTCCAGATTTCACCTTGGCACTGGGATTATACTACTGAATAGTTTTTGAAGAACTCTCCACCATGACTTGGACACCGTGTTCAAATGCTCGACTGCGGCTCTCCTGGACACTACGAGGAGGAGAAGATCTTCCTGCCAGGGCCAGGTCTGGACCCACGTGGAGACATGCTCCTGCCGGAGCACTGCCGAACACGTTCCTCATGGAGCAGAGCCCCATCCAACACGAACAAGCAGAAGGCACCACTCCCATGCACTAAGCCAACCCAACACCTTTGATGTTTGAATAATTAGCTAGTGGGTGTTCAGGCTAAAAGGCTGACTTAATTGAGTTGAAGAGGGATGGGCTAAATCTCGAAGACATTTCAGATGTGCCAGAGAGCAAAGCCTTGTGAAATCCCAGGACAAGTTCACCGTTCCTCAAAGCCGAACAAAGCTTAGAGGTTGCAGGAGCACCTTGCTGCCTTCAAAACACAAACAGCAAGACGACCCTCTTTGTGCTACTTCTTCAAAAAGCACACCCAGTAAAACAATTAGAGTAAAAATAGTGTACTCTGACATGACAAAAATACATCTGATTTTGCGCCGCCTTCTTGTGCCAAAAGAGGAGAAGATTTTGCCCAGGGTGAGTTTCACTCAACCTCCACAGGCCAAGTGCCTCCTCTGCCGCATGCTGGGAAGAAGACAACTCAAAGACAATGGCAAGAGGAGAGCTGCACATACTCCATTTACAACTCACATTGTAAAATACGCAGCATTTTATAGAAGCCGCTATTTAAAAAAAAATATTTTGGCTTAGGTGTTGGAATATGCAAAAAATTCCCCTTCCATGTTGTCAACTAAATATGGTCCATAACTTTCAAAAAGGTCTTGCTGCAAAGAAAAAATAGAATCACAGGCTCATTTAGGTTGGAAAAGATCTTCAAGATCATCAAGTCCAACCGTTAACCCAGCACTGCCAAGCCCACCACTAACCCATGGCCCCAACTGCCACATCTACATGTCTTTTAAACACCCCCAGGGACGGTGCCTTCCCCCCCTCCCTGGGCAGCCTGTCCCAGTGCTGGACACCCTTTCGGTGAAGAAATGTTTCCCAGTCTCCAACCTAAACCTGCCCTGGTGCAGCCTGAGGTTGTTTCCTCTTGTCCTAACATGACAGACAACTTGTGCAGCTCACTAGCCAACGTCCCATCCCATCCCAGCTGCATCCCCACCGGGACCCTCTGCCTCCAATGAGCGGTGGGAGGAGATGGCAACCACCATCAGGTGCAGCAACCAAAATCCAACATAGCAGTTTCCAGAGTTAAATGTCAAAGCCCCAGCTGAAGCCCACAGGGGTTTCACAACCTACTTCTCCTGGCACTGACACTCAGCACTTCTGGAAATCCCTGCATGTCTTCCATGGAGGAAAACTTGCTCCTACTCAGCCACAGTAACTGATAAAAAGTCCACTTGATAAGAAAAGGTCAAATTCATTCAGAAAAAGTGCACAAAGAGCATTCGTTGATGGAAAATGCCATAGATCATTGGGTGGAAACAAAGGCAGGTTCCATTAACTACAGCAGTTTCCCTCCACTGCCACAAACTAAACTCCTCCGGGCATCAGCACGTTTCTCCTGCTCTCCCAGCAGATGACAATTCTTCCTGAGAGGCTCAACAGCACCTTGGCAATAGAAAAAAATAAGCAGAATTTCACCCGTTTTCTGTGCCAAATGTTCCTGCTCCGCAAGTAGGCAAAGACTACAGCGAATTTAGTGAAGTTCCTTTGCTAAACACCAAAAATCCCCTGGCATTCCCGTGGCCATGGAAAATATCCTGGATCACAGTTTAAGCGACAAAAAAGGCTCAGCATTGCAGATATGCTGGCCACAAAACTGATGCTGCCAGCTTATCTGCCGTTAACCTGAAGACCATATTCTGCTTTTAAAATGCAGGTTGTTGATTAGGACAGTATAATTTGGGTTCTTCCCTGCATTCTCAGCAGCTGTTGGGAAGCTAGTCCCCTTGTAAAATTATTTTTTGGTACTCTTTCTTAAAGTACTATCTACCAGATAGATGTGCTGTGAAGGTGAACACTCCTAAAACACTCTGATAAGGTCATCAAATCTATGAAAATGCAAGGTGTAGCAATAAACTAATTTAAAAAAAAAAATTAAAAAATAATTAAAAAAATAATTTTAAAAGGGGACTAGCTTGCCAACAGCTGAGAAATGCAGGGAAGAACAGAAATTATACTGTCCTAATCAACAACCTGCATTTTAAAAGCAGAATATGGTCTTCAGGTTAACGGCAGATAAGCTGGCAAACCTCAACCCATGCCTTTACTTCTCCAACAGCAAAAGAAAACAAAGCAAGTCAAAAATTACTGCAGACCAGTGGGGTTTTTGTGGGGTAAGGAGCTTCACTCCTTCCCCAGAAATTCCCCGAGCAGAGAAGACAACTCCTCCTTTCCGAGCTGTTCAATATGGAAATCTTAAATCCAAGAGTGCTGGTGACATCCCTGTGAAGATGACTCTTCCTAACAACCCAACCTTTGCAGATTCCAGAAGGGAACTGGGAGATAAATCCTTCTCCTGAGAAATCTGGGGATTGCTCTGCCTGTGCTGGGGGCGTCAGGGAGAATTCGGCTTCCTAAAACCCAGAATAGGTGCTAAGACACAACCTCAAAGGGCACACCTCAAAGTAAGTTGATGGGGCTACTGAACATGCTCTGCAGACTGAAAAAAGACCCTGGTAACACAAAACTCCAAGCAAGCCATCTTCTAGCTCATGCCCATTCACCATGAAACAAGAGGACAACTTAAAATTGGGGTGGAGAGACCAGAGAGGGAATATGGGAGAAGAAAAAAAAGTTTGATTGTGGTGGAAAGCAGCCTATTCTCACACACCAACACACTGGCCTGGGAAAATATGAATGAGGCAGAAATCCCATTCTCTGATTCAAATACACCTCTGCTATTCCAACAAAATACGGACTTCCAGAGCAGAAAACACAGGAAGAGAATTTAGGTTCCTTGCTCAAGATCAATATTGTCAGCAGTAAAGCAAATTTCTGACCCTACATTACTGCAATCTAATCTCTAGATAACATCTGACTCCCTGTACGACTGCACACAGCAATATCCTGCTTTTAAATGCCAGCCTGCCAGGAACAAGAATTGCCGACATACACTCAAGCATCATACAAATGCTCAAAGAATGGAAATGAATCACAGCAGGAAGGAAAAACTTAGCAGCTTAATGTAGTACTAATTACTGTTTCTTGTGACCAAGAAGGAACTTCAGCAAGAAGCAGCACTGCTCTCGTTTGGCAGCTCTATCAGATGCTGCCCTGAGGAGGAGCAGGCTGGGGTTACACGCCCAATTGAGTAATTTTCAAGTACCACCTGCATCTCCTGAGCCCAAGACACGAAGACATTCAGCTTCCCAGCCTCCCAAGGGCTACATGGGAAGCTATTCATACCTTGCACCTTCGGAAACAACTTGAAAGCATCCTCACTTAGGCACCCATATGAGAAGCCAAGACTCCAGCCTCAATTTTACCCTTAGAATCACAGAATCGCAGAATGGTTTGGGTGCGAAGGGACCTTTAGAGGCCATGTAGTCCAACCCTCCTGCCATGGACAAGAACTTCTTCAACTAGATCAGGTTGCTCAGAGCCCCATCCAACCCGACCTTGAAAGTTTCCAGGGATGGAGCATCTCCCACCTCTCTGGGTGACCTGTACCAGTGTTTCACCACCCTCAGTATAAACAATTTCTTCCTTATATCTGAATTTCCCCTCTTTTAGTTTAAAACTATTCCCCCTTGTCCTATTGCTACTACAGTGTCGCTCCCCATCTCTCTTACAAGCCCGCTTTAAGTACCAAGAGGCTGCAAACAAGGTCTCCAGAGAGTCTTCTGCTCTCCAGGCTGAGCCACCCCAGCTCTCCCAGCCCGTCCCCACATGAGAGGTGCTCCAGCTCTCTCATCATTTCCATGGCCCTAAAACATGGCCTTTTCTTCCCCCACAAGGAGAAAAGTCTTTCCCACCATTTGCAATGTGTTCTGGAGCTTCAGAGTGAAGTGCAAATCCAAGGCATGACCATCTCGGGTTATTAACCCTCTGTAGGAAGACCTGCCACTATCGACACTATTTTACTACTATACATAGAAACACATGTACGCAGAGCAAATATTACATCAGCAAGTGCAGCACGGGTAAGGATGGGCTCCTCCTTTCGCCAGGCTCTCCAGTGCTGTCGTTCCAGTGGCACCGGCTGGATGTTACTTGGGGTAAATGCACGGTGCACTCGCCAAGTTTACTTGTTGGGTGCAGCATAACTCACCAGGCTGATGAGGCGGGGGATCCTAAAAATGGAAAGAAGGGCCTCACGTGACTTCTTAATAAAGACACTTCCTCCTTTGTAAAAACAAAGCAACGCAACAAAAAAAGCAAGATTGCTCAATGTAACAATTGCTTTAATTTTCAATCTTTTTGAATTACTGAACTTTCAAGCGTGGCTAAAAGAAACAAGTTTTATGAGGTTATATGAAGAGATGCCATTTGCATGGCACCACTGCTGACAGATGCCAGGCACAGAGCACTCCTGGTACCCAGCAGGATGCTCTGCTGGTCCAGGCTGCCCAGGCTAAGTTGGCCATTTACTTCACATGGAAGTGCTGCAACCCAACTGTGCTTACGGTGCAGCAGATGAGCTTAGAAGGGACACTGACCATTTGAAACCTAATTAAAAACCTGAATTTAATGTAGCTCGGATGACAGAGGCAAACGGCCTCCTGCTTCACAATCAGCTTTTTCCAAAGACTGTTCTCTTCACACAAACAGAAATGGCTAACATTTTCTTGACTGTTTATCCCCTTCTTGATTCATCCAGTGCACCGCATTTCCTTCTGGACAGATTTACCAAGCAATGCCTTTGAGGAACATAAGGATTTTACAGGTCTAGGGAGGGGTGTTTATTTTCCTTAGAGACCTGCCCCTAGAGTCAGCTCCAAACCCTGATCCATAACCCCATACACATCTAAATACCACTTTCTGGTTTTGAAGGAAAAGCTTAC
The DNA here is from genome assembly GCF_963210335.1 of Falco punctatus. NCBI lineage: Eukaryota > Metazoa > Chordata > Aves > Falconiformes > Falconidae > Falco > Falco punctatus. The sequence continues at coordinate 72,989,682 of NC_137584.1, read as the reverse complement.
ACCATTTTACATCTGCATCCCACTCCCTGGGGAAGGAAAGCAGCCCAGTAAGGGTGCCAGGGCAGTCTTTTAGCAATACATTTAGCCAACACATGATTTATCTGGGGGGGTTGGGTTTTTTTTTTTTTGTGGGTTCGTTGGGTTTTTTTGTTTTGTTTTACCACAGCAAGACTCATCTGCTTCTTCATTATATAATTTCTCCTTACATTCTCCTTTAGGCTTTCTCCTTGAAGCAGGCTGTGGAGAGCTCAGGAGCAGGAGCCCTGCCACAAAGGCATTTGCAATAGGAAGCTTACAAAAGTTCAGGAGCATCTCCTGGGAAACACTCTCCCAAAATACATTCATTTCAGAGAAAAATACGATAGGGTTTCATTTTGTACCACCTTTCTTCCATATCACCTCCAAGTTACATGGAAACGCCACAAGCTGCTTTGTTTCACAGGTGTGCAAAGGACCGACGTCATAAAAATGCCACAGGCTGAAGGGCAGAGCGTCCCCTCCACCAAGCTAAAGCTAAGCTTAGCTAAGGCTGAACTAACAGCATTTTGCACCCGCCTTGCCAAGTGCCAGGCAGCAGGATTGGACCCACACCTTCCGTAAACGCTTGGGGTTGCAACCTGCAACCTGCCTCCCCGGCTGCTAAACCTTAGGTTTGCAAAAAAACCAGTAAGCGTTAATAAAATAAACAGTAGAATAAGAGGTAAGGCATTAAAAAAATAATAAATAAATAGAGAGATTGATAATTAAGTCCTAAGAATGAAGAAATGGGACGGGGCAGCACCACAAACCGCATCCTTACTTCAAGGAACTGTGGGAAAATTATGTGCTGGGTACCTCTCCTGACCTAAATATAGTGGGTGTGTTAAAAAAAAACATATCAGTGGTGATCAAGTATATTTCAATGGGGAAAAAGGGCAATCTCATACCACAGAAAGGGGTGTAGTCCCTCAATCAAGGAAAAATGAACATCTGTTGTAAAGAGCAGGAGCACAAGCGCATGTAGGCAAATGCACAGAGGAAAGGGGAAAACCAGGAGGGAGTCAGAAGAGTCCAGCTCCCTCATGGAGGGAACGTGAGGCTAAACTAATTAAAATGCACAGCCCTTGGAGAGTTTCGGGAGGAAAGTACTGCAGAAATAAGTCCAACCCAATGCTATTAAATCACAGATATTAATAGCGGAAGAGATCTACAAGTATCTGGTCTGTTAAAATGGAGGGTAAGAGATGCTCAAGCCATTTCACAAAGCACCGCAGAGAAGCAACCACATTAAAATCCTTTTCCGATGCTACTCAGCACTCCTTAAAACTGTTTCTACAATACAAAAATAGGCAAGTGCCTGAGAAAATACTGCAAAATGGCTGGGCTGCTCCACATAACGTTTCTGAAAAATAGGACATCCTTTGAAAGACGCAGGATCCCACCGAGGTGACAAAGGGCTGCAAGCTATAAGTAACCCAGTGTCTCTTCTGCTGAATTCTCCCCCAAAATTCTTCACAGCAAAAATACTCCAGAGAAATAACTTCTTGCTTTGTCCAATGAATCAGGAATCATCGCTAATGAATTCAACAGCTCCCAAAAGTGCAAGAAAGACAAGCGGATGACCCAATCTTTTAAAGAAAACATCAGCTGGGAAATAAAGAGGCAGGGGGCGGGGGCAAGGGAGGGTCTGGTAGAAGATGAAGTATCTCCCAGCACAAACTGGAAAAAACTGAAGACCATTTTATGTAACAAAACTTCTGCATGTAACAAACACATCCTCCGTACAACTGTAAAGTCAGCATTGCAAAAACATTTCTGCAGAAACATGCTGAAGCTGCCAGCAGCATTTTGTTTGAAAAGGGAAGATGAAACTCAAAGTAAAGAAAAAAAAAAGTAACTGGTATTTATTAAACTATTAAGAAAGAGGGAAAAAAATGCCAGTTCACAATGATCTGTAAATGTGCATGGGGCTACATTTCAGGACGGCAAAACAGATGTGTGTGCAATTCCTGCAGCTGCACAAACAATATAGGCAAATAAGACGGCTCCAGCACTTCAGTGTGAAGTTCACAGTGGTGCAAGGATACAGCTTATTTTATACCCATGCCATCACACTATGATATAAGTAACAGTTTTATTTTCCCCTCCATAATTAAAGCCTGTGAAAACAAAGCGATGAAAAGACTCAGCTGCAGCACGGCACTTGCTAGCTGCTGCAGCGCAGGGAAGGCTGGGGCTGGAGACACTGCCTTTGGGAGATGGTAGCTATGTGACACCTGGGTAATCACAGCTGAATCACAGAATTGTATTAATATTAAAAATGTTTGACCTTGGGGGCTCTTTTCATGAGAAATAGAGGTTGTTCCCCTCCTTGCTCTAGAGGATGGTGTTGAAGGCATCAGGGAAGGAAACGAACAGCAAAGAGCAAAGCAACCCTAGGCAGTCAGCCTAGAAGGTGACATCCACCTTCTGATGGAGAGCATGGCAGTGAGGGTGTGCACCTGCAGAAAGATCTCTTCCAGGCATCAAATGTGTTCTATGAAGTCATATACCTCATGTGAACCTCATGAAACTCAACAAGGCCAAGGGCAAGGTCCTGCACTGCCATCAGGGCAACACCCAGTGTCAATACAGGCTGGGCAGAGAATGGGCTGAGAGCAGCCCTCAGGAGAAAGACTTGGGAGGTGCTGGTGGATGAGATTCTTAATGTGACCCGGCACTGTGCGCTCAGCCCAGCCAGCCAGCCATTCCTTGGGCTGCAGCCAGAGCAGCGCGGCCAGCAGGTCAGGGGAGGGGGCTCTGCCCCTCTGCTCCACTCTGGTGAGACCCCCCTGCAGCGCTGCGTCCGGCTCTGGGGTCCCCAGCACAGGAGAGACACGGAGCTGCTGGAGCGGGGCCAGAGGAGGCCAGGGAGATGCTCAGGGGCTGGAGCAGCTCTGCTGTGGGGACAGGCTGGGAGAGCTGGGGTGGCTCAGCCTGGGGAGGAGAAGGCTGCGGGGAGACCTTAGAGCACCTGCCAGTGCCTAAAGGGGCCGGCAAGAAAGCTGGGGAGGGGCTTTGGGCAAGGGCAGGTGGCGATGGGACACGGGGGAATGGCTTTACCTGAGAGAGGGGAGATGGAGATGAGAGATGAGGAAGAAATTCTTCCCTGTGAGGGCGGCGAGGCGCTGGCCCAGGCTGCCCAGAGCAGCTGTGGGTGCCCCATCCCTGGCAGGGCTCAAGGCCAGGCTGGACGGGGCTGGGGGCAGCCTGGGCTGGGGGGAGGGGTCCCTGCCCGTGGCAGGGGGGTGGGACTGGGTGGTCTTTAAGGTCCCTTCCCACCCAAACCATTCTGTGGTTCTATGATTACAGACAGAAGGAGGGAAATACCAAACTATTTTTGAGAAACAATGCACCAGCAATACCAAGTATCAAATAGAAAACCAATAATTTGACAAGTCTCACTCCTCTTATCCTTCTGTCAAGGCAATCAGTCCTTTCCTTTACTAAATTAGAATCACTCCAGAAACAACAGAGAATTAGTCTGTTATGTACACTTCTGATTTTTATTCTTCTCTATAAACCCATAACTTTCAAATGAGAACACATCAGGGGTGGACGCCCCACCACACTGGCAAGGGAAGTTCACTGCAACCACCTGCAAGACTCACGAGCAAGACAAATGGCTTTCACCAGGTCTCCTGTTGAGGAGAATGCCATCCTTACACAGTAGAGCAGACATCTAGTTAGCTGTCATGAAATATTTTTTAGTCTGCTGATGAGTTAATTAAAAATTTTAATAAGATTTCAATACTTACTGGAATTATTTACCCCATGTACAGTCACAGTGTTGACAATAGATGGGTAAGTGGTATACAGAGTGATTTTATTTTTTTTAATGACTTACCTACTTGTCTGAAAATGCTCCAGTCATTGCTAACAGCTGTAAAATTTATCTGTCCTTCATATTTAACACACAAAATTGTTGCAAGATTGCTTCTACCCTGTCATTCATTCATTATTACTCCATCATTTTCAAAGACTACTGCAGCATCCCAAACCAAGACCCAGTGTACAGCAGATGACTGATGAAATACTTCGCTATCAGCACTCACATTAATAATGGCAGGGTGGAAAAGGTCTAGAGTTTAACTGCAGACCCTCTAAGGAAACAACAAGCAAAATTGTAATGAAGTATTTTCATCTGCTGGAGAAATAAGGATGTGATGGGATTACCATTGTGTTGTGCAACAATACCATTCTTCATGGTATATTCATAAATAATATGCTTGCACAAAGTGGAAAAGCTTCCTCCCCATTTTTACATCAGTCAGGAGGCTGCTGTGCAGCTGTATTTTCCATCTAAAGATAGACGGAGTCCAGCGAAATAGAGAGCAAAGGGAGCTCATTTGTGACTTTATACTATTATATTTAAGGAAAAAATGCTGCAGCTGTATCTGTATATCATCACTGTGACATGTGCTTGGGTCTCTAATTACTTACTTTCACGAATTAAAGACACAGGAGAGAGGGATTAAAGATGAGACTGCAGAACGCAGGGAGACAACAAATACAAGAAATTTGAAGGAGTCTCCCGTTCAAGCGAGATGAGAGTCAGCACCATTCAGCGGCTTCGCTTCCCTCTCTTCTGCAGGGATCAAAGCTGGGAGAAATATTAATGCTCCGAAGTTACAAAGACGTATGAAAATCCTAACGAGCATTTTACACTGCAGATGCGTGAGCAGAGCTTCACTTGGCGCTGCACAAGCCAGAAGCTGCGACACAACCAACTTTAAACGTCCTCAAATTTCCAAATTGCTTAAAATTGGCTGCCACTGGGAAATGCAGACTGTAGCTGCACGCTCGTCTACAGTGCAGCAAAGAGGAAGGAACTTCTACTAGAAATTAACGTCATTAAACTCAACTGCTGACCACTTACATGACCACCAGTAATATCTTGCCCTGCTCCCTAAGGGCCTTCTCCATGCCTTGACAAGTCATTCACAGACCTGGACTGTATTTCCTATAAATTTTATCAAATTCCTATTTGCTTTGTCTGTCAACTGCAAAGAGCTGCAGGTCTGCTTTACAAACACCATGTATTTAAATGCTAAATAGTTTGTAAAATCGCAGGAAAATTGAGGTTCAGCCTGGGGAGGTCTCTGGTCCAACATGCTCTGGGTCAGTTACGGGGTCTGTCCTTGCGGTGAAGTTTTCCCTTGTATCCACCTGAACTGCCCTTGTTCCAGCTCCATTGAGCAGAATTCCCAGTTTACAACTCTTGTATAATAATCTGTCGGTAACACCTCTGGGTTCTGTTTTAATGTTTGTCAAGATGTGGAATGACCTTTCCTTGCAGAAGAACACTCATTTCCTTCATTGTTCTTTCATTTGTGCAATTCTGGGGTTTGAATTGCCCGTTTAGATTTTCACTGTGTTTCTTTCGGAATATTTGTTGAAGGTTTTTTTTCATTAAACCTTCAACTTCAAGTATGCAGTTTCACCTGCTTTCTATCTCTGGGCTATTTACTATTATGGCTGCCGTAAATTTAAGACTGCTTAAATCAGAATTTTATTCCAATATCTTAATAAAAGATTTTCCCTTCATTTGCTACACATTGAGATACGCAGAAACTGCTCAGCTGTACAAATCCAATGCTAAAAGACGTAACATCCATCTGATATTCCGTTACTTTGTTATTAAAATTTGCTAATTAGTTTGCCTTTCCTTCTTCACACTTGGGCTTAAGACAGTAGAGAATTTCCCTACAGATAAAATTGGTCCCTTCTTAACAACCCATTCACGCTTCTAAAAGGAATATGCTTTCTCCCAGGTGACATTTTGATATGAACTGTAACAAGCAACAGGGCAATTTTCCTTTGATTTTGAATTTCATTTTAACTTCGCCAAATATATTTTAATATACATTCTGCAGTTCATCTGTAGCTGGGATTTGTGACAGCTCCATTAAACAAATGTATGCCTTTCATTGTATAAAGAAACTTCAGGATAACAAGGTAGAGGAAGCAGAGGTGGGGAGCGAAAGGCACATTAAAGCTAAGGCTTTATTAACCTCACGAGGCTTCTCAGAAATCTGCAAGGGGAGTCTAAGGTCTTCACAAAAATAAAAGAAAAAAGCACCTATGAGGAGTTTGCTATAGGTTACTCCATATTTTTTTGCTAGATATTCCTACTGCCTCATCCTCTTTGCAACAGCTAGTGCTCTCCTGACTCGCAACTCCAAGAGGTAAGTAAATTCAAGGAGGAAAGCAAGTGTTACAAATAGATGGGAAAAACCCTGATTTTCTGCAAAAACATCACTAACCTTTTCACCTCAGAGAGACAGGAGTTCCCTGTGTATTAGCTACCCTAAAGCCACAGACCCAGGCAGCGCCTCCCTGCAGCCTCTCCATCCTATTCCAGCGGGGCATCAGATGATGCAGTCAATTTCTCTGCAGATGCTGAATTTCACCCCAAGTTAATAATTCCTACCAGCAATATACTCTGAAGTTTTAAGCATCATTTGAGGTGCTTTCAGATGCTGGCATGCCAGGGAAAATGAGGACAGGATGCCATAGAGGAATGCTGATCAAGGATGAGCGAAATTAAGATTCACATTCCAAATCTTCAGGATTTCATGAGCATTGTGCTCCTAAAACTTGTCCATAATGAAAATTCTTTACCAGTACTTCTGGTTCTTGGCAAGTACTGTTGTAGACGCTGCTGCTGTCTCCAGCTCACAAGACTGACTCAACAGTAAATAATAACTTAAACCAGAATTCGGGAAAAATTACCAGGAAATACTTCAAATTTCAGACCTTTCCTGATGGCAGCAGGTGTGTGCACATGTGTTCTAACATGCATACCTTCACCTTCAAATGGCAGGAACTAGGTATCCAATAGTTTTCTTTCTGAGGAGCAAGCAGACCCATGTACTTAGTAAAACCTCCCTGGTGCCGGTGAAAAGTATTCACCAACAACTCGGCACAGAAGTAAAAAAAACACCAGCAAATTCTTCTCACTTTTTGTGAGCCAAGCAGTAGCTTGGGAGTTTTGTGTTTATCTCTTGAAAGTTTACCAGAAACAGATCTTACCACTCTCCTGAGTTATTGACAAGTGGTTACACAGCTCCCATCAGCTCTAAAAAAATGTTTTTAGTGATAACAAAGATAAAAAAAGACTTCTCTAACTAAAACCACCAATAGTCCTTACCAAGGGTTTAACCTGACTAGAATTTTCCTCTTTCAAAGACAAGAGCAAAAGGAGGGAAACAAACAAAAAGGCAGTTCTAAGCAGGATTATTTGTTATTTTTCGAAGATAAAAGGACCTCCTTTTCAGATATCATGCTGTGCTGCACCTTCCCCAGAAGGTGCTGTGAAGAGCAAGTCTGCCCAAGGCAACGAGGGGGAGCGATGTCTGTGAGCACCCAGGAGCAGGACCTGCCTCCTGCAGGGCTGACCTCACTCCCCACCCCCAGCTCTACCCTCTGCTGGCTTCACCCCATCTCAGGGGCTTCAGACACAAGATAGAACCTGATGGGAGGAGGAGGAAACCCCTCCAGAATGGCCAGCGATCACCCCACAAACACAGCTGGGGGGGGGGGGGGGGGGGGAATGCCCATGAAGATGTGCCACTGCCCATCGAGACAAATGCTCACCCACTTTTTTATTATTTTATGATAATTTTTTCCTTAAATGCTTCCACGCTGAGTAAATGGAACTGTACTTCGTAGAAAGGGCTTAATGTCCAAACAGCTATCAGCCACAAGTGGTGTCCCTCAGGTGTCTATATGGGGACTGGTACCATACCACATCTTCATGATGGTGGGATTGAGGGCGCCCTCAGCGAGTTTGCAGATGACACCAAGCTCAGCAGTGCAGTTGATTTGCTGGAGGAATGGGATGCCATCCAGGGGGACCTTGATGGGTTCAAGTGGCCATGGGAATCCCATGAAGTTCCACAAGGCCAAGTGCAAGGTCCTGCATCTGGGTTGCGGCAATCCCCACTATCAGTGCAGACTGGGGGATGGATGGGTGGATGGGTGGGTGGGTGGGTGGATGGGTGGATGGATGGGTGAAAAGCAGCCCTGCAAAGGACTTGGGGATACAGGTTGACATGACCAAGCAACATGCACTCACAGCCCAGCCAGCCAGCTGTACCCTGGGCTGCAGCCGGAGCAGCGCGGCCAGCAGGTCAGTGAGGGGGCTCTGCCCCTCTGCTCCGCTCTGGTGAGACCCCCCTGCAGCGCTGCGTCCGGCTCTGGGGTCCCCAGCACAGGAGAGACACGGAGCTGCTGGAGCGGGGCCAGAGGAGGCCAGGGAGATGCTCACGGGCTGGAGCAGCTCTGCTGTGGGGACAGGCTGGGAGAGCTGGGGTGGCTCAGCCTGGGGAGGAGAAGGCTCTGGGGAGACCTTAGAGCAGCCTTCTTTATAAGAAGGGGAGCTTATAAGAAAGACAGAAAGAGACTTTACCATGGCCTGTAGCAACAGGACAAGGCGGAATGGTTTTAAACTGAAAGAGGTTTCAGAAAAATTCAGACCAGATACAAGGAAAAAATTGTTTATGCTGAGAGTGGTGAGGCACTGGAACAGGTCACCCAGAGAAGCTGCGAATGACCCACATATCACTGGCAGTGTTCAAGGTCAGGTTGGACGGGGCTCTGAGCGACCTGATCTAGTGAGAAGTGTTCTTGTCCATGGCAGGAGGGTTGAACTAGATGATTTTAAAGGTCCCTTCTGACCTAAACCATTCTGTGATTCCATGACTCTGATCCTGCCAACCTCTGCATCAACTTCTAGGAATAAAAAAGGCAAAATTGCTCATACTTCTTTGGCTTACGGAGGCAGCAACCACAGCCCTGTCTTGCAAGGAGAATCAGCAAGCACTGGTATCTCACCTCTGGAGAGCTGACAGCCAACTGGAAGGTGCCCTTGAGAAGGTCAGAGCAGTAGCTAACACAAACTGACAAAGAGGTACCAAAATAGCTAAAACAATGGAAGAAAGTAAATAGGTACTGATTTATAACCTTCCATCCACAGGAAGGGCTTGTACAACAAATACTACATTAGGCAAAGAACACTAAATCATTAAGTCCTGAATACTGAAGGACTCACTTGAGTGCGGTTTTCAATTAAATGATATTTGATCTTTGTGGCCCAGGAAGTCGAAATTCCTTGAGGGCAGCAGAGAACCCAGCAGATTAAAAAGCCATTAACATATCCAGCATCATTCACTGTCCCATTGGATGCTGATTACAATCCTGCTCAGCCAAGACACAAACACGTTTCCACCTCGTCTCCTCAGCACAGCAACAGCTACCTGCATGGTGGGACTGGAGACAATGATGAATTAGGTTTCTGCTGTTCAAGGAACCACCACAGTTGTGGAGGAAGGGGTTACAACCTGCACTAATGCTGTACACTAAAGGTGATGATAAACTGATCACTGCAGAAGTGTCTACGGCAGATGAAGATGTTCCCATTCCCGGACTGTCTGTAAAGAGGATCCTATGCTCACAGCCGAAAAGTTCACGTGAACATTTCTCACTCGCTTCAGCACAAGAAGCTTGGGTTGAACAGCTGCTGGAGAGGGCTCAGCCCAGCCTGGAGGACTTGGCAGCGCTGCAGATGAGGAGTGCTCACAAGAACGGGATTGCTGGATGAACTCATGGAAACCACTGATGGTGACTGACAGTGGAAGGACAATGACATCTCAGACCTTGGCAGGGTTTCTGCAGCTGGTATCTGGTCAAGGTCAAAGAATTAGGCTGGATTTGTGTAGAAATGTGAAAAGCTACGAAAAAGGTGCATTTGCTTAAAACTTCTAGGAGTAGTAAGGGAAACCGATGAAGTGGTTTGTTCCAAAAGACAAGCAAAACTGCAATCTGGCCAAAGTAGTCAAAATAGATTTAATCAAAGCTCCTGGGCAAGCAGTGCTTAATGGAAGATGACCAAATGCTTGCTTAGATATTTTTATTTTCTGAAGGAGCTAAGCACCAGAAGTTCCACTTAATGGAAGAAGTGTGTGTCTCTAATACTTTCTGTAGAAACAAAGTACCCAAACTGACTGTCCAGCTATAGGATTTACATATGAAAACAAGAGCATCTCATGGCATTTTTAGAGAAAGGGAACAGAAAGCCTTCTCAGATGTGAAAATACAACCAGCTCCCCTATCAAAACACTTCTTCCTTAATTTCACAGGGTGAATGCTTTTAATATAGACTTTTTTGCTAGTGACAGCTGGCTATAACATCTTCATGACAAATATGAAAAGAAACATGTTGGGGGCCTCCATGTGCTCATTCTAGCTTTTCTTTTAAAAAACAAAAAAACCCAAAAAAGGCTCAACCCCTTCAGCACTTGTATTTGGGAACCTAAAGAGAGAAACTGATCATTTCTGTGGCTGCAGGCTGGCCAGTAGAAGTACCAGAAGCCTGACCTGAAGATGCAATATTGCTGGTGAGCATCCTCTGCAAAGAGGCAGAAGCTTCAGACCTCTCCCTGCACGCGGTCCATGGCAGCTGTCCTGCCTATTCTCCACCAGGCAGCCTAGAGAGCCTTTTCCAGTGGGCATGGCGGGAGTTCCTGGGGGTTTTGTGCTCTTTACTTTTTAAAAGCAAGGCTTTAATTCATATGTGGAGAGAGAAGTCTGGGATTTCTTCTTCCCAAGTCCCCAAAAGTGCTGTGTGCACCTTTGCCTTGATCAGCAGGGCTCTACTGCAAACACATGGCTGAAACAACATCCCTCTCTATAAAACTAACAAAAGAGGTAGAGGAACAACTGATTTAGAGGTATGGTGACTGCCAAGCCCATCATTTGTGTCCTTCCTACCCCACCAGCAGCCCCCAGGAGAAGGGAACGGCAAGGCAGAGGTTACAACTTCAAGGAAACTTACCTACAGTAAATACCTCTCACAAGATACCATTTATGAAGTGTTGCAACACTTGAAAATGCTGTTAACAGCAGGAAATCTATTTAAAGTGGAAGGAATATGATCACTAAGGAATAAAGAGGGAGTTTTGGCTCAGCAAAGACCTAGGGCTAGGGTGGGAGAGGCAGCATCTCAGCGATTGCATTTACATTTTTTCATCTCAAAGCCCCATCGCAGGATAAAGGGGATGGGAACTCAATCACAGGCAACCGAATTTCATGCCAAGCCAAAAAGTCCATTTGCTAGGGGAAAGAATGAAATTAAGTAAGACCGGGGAGAGGGGGGGAGAAACATCAGGAAAGGCTGGGAGGTGCCAGGTGGGATGAAGGCAGGGTCGTCCCCCCCGGCTCCCCCCACACAACTGCAGGGGCTGTCAGTCCCCTAAATTAGGGGAAATCCAGAGCAGCCGAGGAGGCACCTCACCCTTAAAATTAATCTAGAACTCACTCTTCCTCCCCACAACGATATCCAATTTCATCGTTAAGAATATAACCCTTTGCTTGCCTGGGCTGCATCTGTCAAGCTTCCTGATGTAAAGAGAAGTCTCAGGTAAAGCCCAGCCACTGCTGGATGCGTGAGTCGTACTGACTGCTTTGGCAAGGGGTGGGGGAGAAAATAAAAGAAGAAAAGCTGCATACAGCCCAGCCTGCAGCACACTCCAGCCCAAGACCCTCAGTCTCTAAGCTCCCGGTCTGGGCAGATATTAATCAGTGCCTGGAAAGCAGGAGGTCAGCAGCAGGGAGAAGCCACCACCAGCCTGGGAGGTCACCTCTTCAAAAGCTGAATCTGGTTCAGATAGCAGTGAGAAAAATAAATACATCTGAAGAGTCACAGGAGCTAAGTTTTTTTTTGTGTGTGTGTGTGATACAGCTTACCTGCTTCCAGTCAAAAACTAGCTGTTACGGCCAGGAGGAAAGGTGATCTTTTTGTGGTGAAAAATCCTGATTCCAACTGTATTTATCAGGCAAAGCACAGTTTAATAATTAACTCTAAGCAGCACTTCTAGCACTGGACTAGGACTCTGCTGGTTCCTTACCACTCATGGGCAGCACCCCAGGTTCTCTCCGCCTGGGTGACTCCAAGCTAACAGCTGGGACCACACACAGCAATACAGAAGCAGTAAGATTTCCAAATTTCACAACCATGCCTAATTACCACCACCCTTTGTGCAAATGGAAGACACCAAGGCAAAAAGCAAAGAGCCTTGCCCAAAAACGCTGGGCAAACACTAGAAAAGCCAGAAGTATCACAGAAACTCGGGGTGGCTCCCCATCTACCACCATCTTGGGCACCCAATTATCCACCCTCTGGCCACCAAACCGACCAGGGGAGGACATCTAGAACAGGGGCGGACATCTAGAACAGGGGCACCAATGTCTCCAAGCCACCACAGCACTGGCTGCAGTGATCATCCCACCACCATTCAGGGAAGCAGGCAACTCAAGGACAGAAACCAAGTGGCCAAAGCAGCCTTAGAGGGATACTGGTCCCAGTAAGATACTGGTGATGTATTTACAGTGCACTGAAGAGGAGCACGGGGCCAAGCCACACTCAGTCCAGAAGGAAATACCCCATTTTCCACAGCACTCCAGTCAAAACCAGCTCCACTGCAGAAGTTTCTTGCAACACCAGCTATGCTCTGACAGGGAATTGTGATACAAGCAATGTAAAATTTCATCAGACAAAAGCAGCTGTATATGTAAGTTCTGCCTTACAGTATGGCAGCTAGAAGCTGGTTTTCCAGGGAACTTAGCAGGGATACAGGTCCTCCCCTCTCCTACCTACTCCTTGTCCACAGCAGTAAGCACTCTCAGTTTTGGTGGAGAGACTGCAAATCCCACAGCCACACAGTAGCTGCAGCCAACACCAACTACTACTTGTTTTACTATTCTGTTCATTTCTAAATATATTCTACCGCCTTTCCAAGTTACCACTCCATTACAACTTTCCTTTAAGACATTGCTGGCTGTGGGCAAGCCACAGAAGTGTTCAAGTTGTTACATGCATCTGCTAGTGAGAACTTCAAGGATGCTGAGTACACACTTCTAGCTCTGGAAGTTGTAGTAGCCCTTGCCATAAAATATTTTGATTTCCCAGGTTTGTGATTTTTAAAATGCTCTGGTTATGAACTCAATTCACCTGATCAACACCACAAGCCAGCCTACAGCATAATACTGACTCACCAAAACCTCGTATTATTCTTTAGCACAAATCCTTTGCATACCATTCTGCCACTGCAGCAAACAGCTATTCAATTTTGCAAAACATATTGAGAAAGCGCAGTTGATTCAGGCAATAATTTCATCTTTATGAGCTTTTAAAACAACTCTCATAGCTACGAATACAATGCAGGCTGACTGCACATCTCGTATACAGAAAACAACCCAAAGAATGCCAAGGACAGAGAAAAACAGGGGCTTTTGCTTTCAGCAGTCTCAATAATTAATTCCACATGAAGAGGTGCTCAGCAAAAAACACCTCCATGACAGGTTTAAGCATTTTCCACCAGAGGAAAGAAGCAACAGAGACCTCCACGCTTACCTCTATCTTCCTGAGGTGAAAGATGGTTCATGGGAAAAACTGGACTCTTCAGTTAATTAAATGGCAAAACAACAGAATCCTAGAGCCTCAGCAAACACAGGCATCGACCTTCCATGGGCAGTCTTCACATGAACTCTTCTGATAGGGGACCAGCATCAATTACTGAGTCCTGCGGAGGAAAAGACATGTTTGTTTGCATTACCTTTCATTTATCTTTCTGAGTTATTATTCACACGATGCAATTTTCAGTGTTTTAAGTAGAAAGACAGCAAAGTTGAGGTCAACTATTAATTCACACTAGCATCATTAATAGCTTGCTGAACTTCTTAATACTATCAATTGCAAGGTATCTTTTTTACTTCACTGGAAAAGAACTCGTCGAGGTTCCTCAAGCTTTAAGCTACTTGGGGAAATAAAGTAAATGAAAGATTAATACTCCAACAAATACTTTTTTTTTCCTTACATCCTCCCCTCCCTCTTTGCCTAATAAATAAATAATGAGATCCTTCCCTGCCTCACAAAGGCACGGACAGCAAATAGCTGTTGTTACTAAGCGTTAAGCTAGAAGCAGATCAAGGGGATTTCTCCAGTTCCTCCTCTTCCACAGACTTTCTGTATCACTTTCGATAAGCCAGGTAGCCTCCGAACCTGAGATGAGCACAACCATTTCTCTCCCAAAGCACATACACCATAAAAAAGACACTGCAGTATGTCCATTTTCTTCAGCTATCCCCTTCTCCTGTAAATCATACCTGTCTGAACCTTGTTCCTCTCGAGCCAAATGCTAGCACATCAACTAATCTGTGGCTTGCAAATACCTTGCTTGGTTGAAAAAATGAAGTTCATAAAATTGGGTTCGTCATATTGTGATGCACTGCCTGAATTCTAATGAAAAAGTAAGTAATTTAAAAAGGAACAATCATGAAAACACTGAGATGAGCTTCATAACCCTTCTTCCAAGCCACTCCACAAGCTGCTGTTTCTATAGCCAAGCTCACTACCTTCCCCAGCAAATGCTCTGAGACAGAAGTCCCAATATTGCTTTTGAACCTTTATCTGTAGTAGCTACAGGATGCAATTCATCTTAATCAACTTTAGACACCTAATAGCTGGTTGGAAACCAAAGCTGGTAATTCCAGGGTCCCTCTGCAGCCAATAAACAGACCCACAAATCTCCCCTTGGAGATGCTGGATGGAGATGTCTGCAGGTCCCCAGCATTCCAGCCATCCCCAAAGACTGGCTGCTGCTCCAGCGGATCACATTTGGTCCCCAGGGAGCCACCCCGTTAGGAGGTCATGTTAAATTACTGCCAGGATGTGTCTATTTTCTTTCTCTCTCTCTCTCTCACAGGGTTACCAGGATTATTGGATTAAATTTATACCTCTAAATCCGAGCATCTGAAGTTAAATGAGGGGAGTATCGCTACTAGTTCAGAACCTGCCTGTCCCCACTGCTGCTCCTGCTATTACACAAGAAATTACTTACACGGACACAGTCGTTAGAATGCTGTCTTACTAATGCACCTGTCATTAACAACACAGGACTCTTATAAGTCACTCGTAATTCATTCACGAAAAATCAAGTAAGCAAAAGGAGGGAGGAAAATTCAGATGGCAGCATCACCTCCCAGGCACTGGTAGAGAACAACTCCTGAAGCTTATGGATCCACATACACAGAGAGGTATGGCTAGAGCACATCCCGATGGGAAGTGGGATGCCTGCCTCATTTAGCATCCATTTTTATACACGTGCACATAAATGTACATGAAATATGCACAAACTGCTCTATCACCCAGGCTCCCAGTCTGAAACTTGCATTTTACCCGTATGAAATGGTCTCTGAATTTCTAAATAACGTGTATGTCCCAGCTGCTTTCACCCCTACAATAAACAGATCAAATGACATGAAGGAAGGAATGTTAAAAACAGAAGAACATAATAATGGAAAGTTTAAGAATACGTTTCCAGATTCCCAGGGTGTGTGTCTGGGGGGTTTAAGCTCCCAAAACTAAAATGGGAAGATGTTCCTGTTTTAAAAAAAAATAGTATCTCCTCTCAATCTGGTGCTCGTAATACGGAAAGCAAAGATCAGAATAAAAAATACATCTAACAGATGAAAAAGTAAACTGTTTGCATATGAGAATACATCAGAAATGAAGTGATACGAAGCAGCAAGAGAAGCGAAATGCAATGAGAGGAACCACAATACTCACAGGTTTGAGTATATCAGGTTATAAAAATTACCTAGGAACAGCAAATTCCAACAATGGCGGAGGATCGCTACTGCCCAGAAACAGAGCAACCACCAGCAATATTATAGGAACAGCAGAAGAATGCAACAAATATTTCTGATCATTAATTAAGAAAGAAACCAGATGGTATAGTCATGCCACAGGAAACATTTTCTATTCCAAACAGCAATGCAGGCAGATGTGAAACAACAGCTAACAGAGCTGGCCGTTTTTAAGTCAGGAGATCTTCAACTGCATCCCGGGGCTTTTAAAAGAGCTGGACAAGAAAAGGTCTGGACCTTTTATCGTAGCTTCCTGCAAGTGTTAAAAACTTGGGAGGTTTGACAGCACTGATGGACGTGCTGTCGTGTCAATATTTTAAATGTCTGAGCAGGATGACCAGGGTAATAACAAGCTATCAGTCCAGCTAACAAGCTATCCATCCCAGGAAAAGAAGGAAAATGCTGGTATAAAACCTAGTTAGGAGTTACAGAAAGTAAATAACTGATGTCTATCGACACGCAGGTCTTAAATCAATTGTATGTGTTTTTATTAAGACTACAAGATTGGCTGCAAACTGTAATAACTCTGATACAACATACTTAGAGCTTGGTAAATCATTTAACTTTGTGAAGTATGATTTCTCAAGTAACTGGAATTACATTACATAATGTGGATTATATTGAACAGATTAATAATTGGGCAAGTAATGTCATAAAATATAACTAGACCATCATTAATCATGTGCTCGTACTGAAATCCCAGAAGGAGCGGTTCTTGCGCCCTACATTACTCATCCTCCTGCAAGCCATGAGCAACAGCCACTGCAACTCAGACTCACACCGACTCTGAAAGCTACAGAGAGCGGAAGACATGAGATAACAGGTCTTTTACCAACATGACTACAAGCAAAGACCTTGCACAGTGTTATCACCAAACACAAACGTGCATCTGGGCACAGAGACCCTTCCCAATCCAGACGGGATGTACCAGAGAAGGGACACACCAGCAGCTTGTGAAGGCAGCAGCAGCCTGCTCAGTGCAAGAACAAGGGGGCAAGAAATGAAAGTAGCAGGTGGCAAGTCTAAAAAAGCAAACGAGACAGTGGGTTTTTTCACACACAAGCCAGCAAAGCAGTTTAGCTCCTTGCCACAGGATGTTGTGCACATCAAACATCTGCGTGAGCTCAAGGAAAGACTGGCTGTGTCATAGAGCAGACACCCGTGACAGTTACTAGTAAGATGAACGTCATCTCTGGCTAGGAAAGTCCTGGAGATGTTGAAAGATCAGAGGCTGGAGAGGTGGAAGAGTGCCATACAGGGTCTGCCCAGTTCTCACATCCTTCTGGAGGCACCACTTTTAGAAACAGGGTGCAGATCCATCAGTGCTGTTCTTACATTCTCACTTAAGAGCAGAGGAAACTGTACTTTGGAGAAGATCTGAGTGATGGTGGACCACCAACCGCACGTGACTCCCCAGTACAGCCTCCTTTGGCAACAGCGCTGCAATGTCCATGTGCGTGAAAAACTCCTGAACATGGGAGCTCAACCCACTACTTCCAACACAACCGAACTGAGGGAGATCCTACAGCCTCTCCTGCAGGTGACCACACCAGATACTATTAACAACCTCTCCTTTTCCAGAGATGGTGAAACCTGCAGGCAGCCCCCGAGTTACTCCCTGACTGCAACACACTTGCTCAAGTAGTGGGGTGATGCCATCCCAGGGTCATCAGATGACTTGAGCCCACACTAGCAGAAGAAGTTGGGTTTGAGAGGCAGACAGAAACATGTGCCTCGTTTAGAGTACCAAAGATCTTCCAGAGGTTGTTCCCTGGCAGAATTGCTCCATCCTCCACGCTCTCCCATGTCCCACACGCCTCCTTGTCCTTAACCATAGGAAGCCTTTGCTAAGCTTTCCCAGGCCATTGCTACACAGCCTGTCTGCAGACCTCTACTCAGAGTCTATAAATCACAGTAAGGAGCTAAAGGACCTGGATCTTGGCTTTTCTTTCCAAAATACAATACCTTGAGGCACTAATAAAAGACACTTTACAAGCGCTATTATGCACAAGCTTTCAGTTGAAGATATAAAGAGATCTGAAGGACAGATAAAAGAAGTAAGTATCCATAGATTACATATATCAACAGCCCAGGATATTTCCCACGTTCATCAGAAAGTCTTTTAACTACTAGGAATATGCACTTAGAAATTCCCAACATCAAAAACTCCAAGCCCTCTCAATAAAGCTTGCACTGACTGGTGTCCTTTGCTCTTCCCAAATCCTGTATTCAGCATTTCTTGCTCAAACTATTGACAATTTTCAGTGAATGGTCTGAAGTGATTTGCTTGAGGTGTATCCGTGGTTTTCCTCTCCAACAAAGCATCAAAGTTGGGTTGTTCCCTGCAACCCAGCCAAGCACAAAGAAGAAATATCCCATACAAGTTGATGGATTGGACCCTGGTTTTAAACAGTTGAAGCTGAGGGCAAGGAGTGAGTTATCCACGATCTTGTTAAGCACATCCTCTGAAGCTGCTTTGAGCAAGGTCCAGACCTGATGACCTGCTGACACCCTTTCCACCTAAACTATCCTGCAGTAGCTATAGCGGATTCAGCGTATCAAAAGTTCTCTTTATCCCATGAAAAATGTGTTCAAACACACACAAGACAGCCGGGTGTGTTGCTGAAGCCATCAGCCTTTCGACCCGTATGTCTGCTTTGAAACTCTACTCAGCTGAGGGTATAAGGAAGCTAAGACCCAGCATGGTGGTTAGGCTCAAGATCAACTGCCAATACATTTTTGAGCAAATCTATCCACTAAACCGTTTCAGACATTCCAGTGACCAGAAGAAACAGCCTCCTGTCATCCTTCATCTGGGCTAGACCTCATCCAAAACCTTTCACCTTTAGCTTACTAGCACATTTTCCAGTCCCTCGAAGTCATGTGCTTTCTACTGCATCTTCACCCACGGACCCACAGGGCATAAACGGTTTGCACGTGAGTTCTCACACAGCCCTGCAAGATGTCCCAAGCCACCATGGCCCCTCGGAAGCGGCCACCATTTAGTGAAACATACATCTTTCATTACCTCCCCTGTTACATTTTACTTGAGGCTATCAATATCAATATCAATTTATCCGTAATGGCTGAATATTAAAATGCATAAACAAGGGTCCGTGGATGCAGGATGAGAAACAGCAGAGCCCTCTGCACTTGATGAGTGGGCTCCAGACCTGTAACATGGAGACAACCCGGCTCCAGGTTTGTCCAGCTGTGGCTCGTGCTGTGACCAGAGCATCCTCTCCTGTCTTTCCACTGCAACAGCTTGTTCCACATAGCCTCCGTAATCAAAGCTAATAAATTATAATAAAAAGCAAGTGGAAAGAAGTTAGGAGGGATTTCATGTTTATTGTATGTTGACAAAATCCATAATTTACTTGTTTCTCATTGCCGTGCTATATATTCAATGGGCACACTGCAAAGCAATAATAAAAATTAACAACCTCGTTACAGCAGGTTGCAGGGAATGTCCTGCAAGAATCTTCCTTCTCTGCCTGCTTACAAGTAACATGCAGCACTGAATACTTTTTTGCGACCCCTCCAAACTCCAAGGCTGTTGGCCCAGTGTAAATGCTGCATTTTTGAAAGGGATATTTAATCTCCCTAGAGTAAGGACGTTCAGGCAGCAGTTTCAGGCAACACTACTTCTCACCACGTTCCACTCCCCCCCATGAAAGTACTCTTTCAGGTTCCCTTTAAATTTGATTTTGCTTAAGAACCTACATACGTCTTATGGCATCTGGAAAGCTTGTTTTTCCTTCTTATCTACTTTTTCCTGTACTGCTGCCTGACTTACACCCAGTACCAAGTAAGTGTTGCGGGAGACACAGAGAGAAAAGCCGTTTTGCAAGAGAGCTCAATCTGTTTGCCAGTTAACTGTTGCAAATTAGAAGGTCAGAAAAACAATCCTTGTATTTGGAAAGAATAATTTTACACAACTAAGACTTTTTTTAAAAAAAAAAAAAAAAAAAGTAAACTTTGTTCCAGTAAAGCGACTTGTCTTATCTACCCAGGAGGAAGTTTAATAAACAGCTTTCTGTACTTCCAAGGTTTTGAACGTGTGCCAGGTTTCACAGGGATCTCACTTGTCCTAGATGAAACTGCAGGGCTTTAACTGAAAAGCAGAAAGCATAAAATACATATTTTACAAAATCTGAAGGAGAAATGGATCGGGTTTTTCATTTTGCAATCAGTAACAGACAACACTAATGCTAAAGTCACATCTGCAGATTGCTCCTGCTGGTACAGACCAAGAGCACTGAATCAACCTGCCGGTTCCCGAAGCCCAAGATACTCCTGTAGGACAGGAGGGGCACATCACAGAGCCCAAGCTAGAAGCCCTGCCAAACCTTTCCTAACTTGAGGCTAGGGCAGCTCCAGGTGGAAACACTTGGGCTTACACATTGAGCTTCATAGCCAGTGCTGCTGGAGCCATCCGGGGAGAGCAGAGACAGAAGCAGCTCCAAGGCTGGGGCAAAGCAGCAGCAACAGCATTTTATGGACCACTGTTCAACTCTCCCTGTCTTGACAGACTGTCCATCAGTTATCCTTGGGGATATCCGAAGGATTGAAGAGGTCAAGCTGAGTTTCATGGCCACATAATTTGGGTTTTGACCCACTGGAAGACAAGTAAGGAGGACAAGCCGAGATGGAGGGCTGTTGGGTGCCTAAATCCCAACTATCTCCACGTGGCACAAAGGAAGAGAAGAGTGAACAGAAAGGAGAAGCTGTATTTATGCACGTAACAGCAAGTAGCAAAAAAAACTTCTTTCAGCAGCAACCCACAACAATCTCATACGTCCATGAATGCCCAACCTGCCCCAGGTCTCCTACACCATAGCTGGTTCTTCTTCGTTCACCTGCCTCATCGCAGCATGAAGCCCAGATTCCCAATCTTGGAATTTCTGCAAATTGTTGTCATTTTGAACCAGCTCAAGATTTCACAAGTGCTGTGAAGCCGTAACAGCACTTTTCTGGCACAGGTCCCCAGCTGGACCACTCCAGGAGCCTTCAGGCAGTGGGAAGCACACAAGTCAGAATTCCTCCCTTGCCCCAACTTGACTGTCACCAGCTCTGAGGAACACCAAGCCTGCTGCAGGATCCTGCGAAGAGAATAAACCTGAAAGCTCTTTAGCAGATGACACTTTCCAAGGGTGCTTCAGCCATCCCTACTGCAGCACACACAAGCTGTACTCCTGTTCTGCACACTGAAAGCAGAACTGTGCTTGAAGTGGAGAAACAAAAATCCCAAACCCAACTCTAAGTGTTTTTCTATCTACACACAACCCAGCACCCCAGGTGCCCACTCACTACATTTTGCCAAATTAACCTATAGCTTGCTCCTAGCCAAAGGAATCATTAGATTTAGGTCCAAAACCTCAAGTCACTAATGGCCTTAACTGCACACTTTGTATTAGTTTTTAATAACTTCCTGATATAGATTAGATCCAACTTTATTCCTCCCTCACTGGCTGAATGTGAACTCTACAAACACCCTAATTTCTGGAACGGCATCCACATTCTCAGAATATTCAGTTTCTCTCATTAGGGCAAATTTGGTTTCAAGCCAAATGACATATAAATAATCATTTACACAGCTCAGTACTCCTGTGGTGCTCAGGTTCCTTTTCTTCCAAAGCTTCACAGTTAACTTAGAAAGTGTCTGCTGTCACTTGCAAACTATTTTATCTGACTGATGCCAAAAAGTGATAACCATTTGCTTGCTTGATGTCAGGTCCTTGGAAAGACTGAAATTGCAGGATGTTTCCAAAGGACTATACTTGAAGTTATCTCTGAGTAATCCAGAAGAGATGACGTTGTGCAGAAGAGTAACTGGTTTGAAGAGCTACGCAAATGCTAATTCCTCAGGCTGGAAAGAAGATGCATCTTTGAAAGTGGAATTTAGGCTGTCACAGGTCCCCTGTTCCAACAAAACCAGCTCCTACCACAATTTAAAAATAAATCCTTAATTTGAGATCTCCTGCAAAGAACAATGTTGATCTTAAGAAGATGAGACTGACTTTTAATTCTTTCCTACCTTTCTTTCTCTCTACTCAAAGCCAATGACCATGGTTAGATGATGACAAATGGGTTTGTATGGGCACCATCGTGAAACAGGCTGCTGTCCAAGTAAACCTGAAGTGAAGCACAAATACGCTGATGCACCAAACGATGCACAGACACTGTGGTGGCCTCAACCCTTCACGATCACTTGAACAGCTGTGCACTGGATTACAAGTATATGGTACAGTACTTTAAACTGTTTACTTTCTTACTATCCATTATTAAAGTGTGCTTAACAACAAGTACCAGCAGCCTGGGACAGATGTTCTTGCCTTTTTTCCTTCCGCAACAAGAAGTAATTTTAAAAAAATGAATGAAGAGGGATATCATAAATAAAATATATAAAGGATATTGTATAAAAAATTACAGAGTTAAAAAATTTTCCTTAATATATTAACACAGAGAAG
Organism: Falco punctatus; assembly: GCF_963210335.1. NCBI lineage: Eukaryota > Metazoa > Chordata > Aves > Falconiformes > Falconidae > Falco > Falco punctatus. The sequence goes on along the minus strand of NC_137584.1, from coordinate 72,967,486 downwards.
GTGTACTAGAGTCCAACAGCAACAACTTTGCTATTAATTCGTATGTCTGGACTTCCAGTTCTTAATTACCCTTGTCTTACATTTTTAACCAAAGACGTTTTATTATCCTGGCGACAAAACAATGACAGGGGGAGGCATTAGACATTGCAAAATCCTAATTCTCTTTATTTCAGTGAATTTGGAATTTCAATGACATTAGAACTTAAATATTGTTTCATGAGGGCCTGGTTATGCTGAGTCAATCTTGGGAATAAGTGTAAGCTGAAGATGCAAAGCACTCTGCACCAGCATGGGTACACATCTCTAATACAAATTGGTGTCCTCAGCCCTGTGATTTCAGATTTGTATCTCATCATCTTTACTGAATCCAAACTGTGGCAAAGCTCACTATATCCAGAAGCAATTCAGAAGTTTCTGAGAAGCTGAGTCAATAGGTTTCTTTAAAAGTAAAGCCAACGAAATAATTTTAGGATGTTCTCTGATGCTTAAGTGTCATGTCTTAAGGATTAACTATATTGGGACGATGAAGGGTAATAAAGAAATGAAGACAACTTCCTGCAACAACTGCCACTTCAAGATTTGACAACTGCTCTCCTCTTGCTGCCCTCGTTACTCACATAATTGTACTTGAGATTTTCATTCAACGCAGATAGCTCAGCTAAACAAGACTGGATATGAACACAGAAGAACTGTGTTTACTGTAATCCCTGGCTAACAATTAAATAACACAAAGCATATTAATACTAAGAAAACAATTATACTGGAGTTATAACTCCATTTATTATGGAATAGCATAAATCTATATATGCATAATATAAGAATAAGTAGCTATAGCTACAGGAAGAAAATTCAGTATTAAAAAGGTAATTTTGAGGACTAATGAGTGAAAAAAACCTCTAAACTTTCATCACTGCTCTGCTACTGCACACTAAAATACAATGCTGTTCAAATGGTTTAAATGCATGTTTATCTATTTTCATTATTTCAGTATGGTACTCCAAAAAAAATAACTGACATCAAAAAACAGATTACTTAAAGTGGTAAGAACATTTCTGGAAGGTTTCATCAATGTCAGGACCAAGGATGGGAAATGGCTTATGTCTCTTCTTGTTCCACCTGAGGGGGGAAAGGGAAGTGTGGGGGGAGGGAAATTTCACACCCAAAAGCATCGGACATGCAAGCTGCCACTGCAGCTGGCAAAGCACAGGTACCACCACAGCTGAGGACCATTAGAGGCAGCTGGGAATATATAGTCGAAGCTTTTAAGACGACATGCTTATTAGCCTGAATGCTTAACCAATGCTTTAGAAATAAAGGATTACTGGGAGTAGAGGGCCTGTGTTTATACAGAAGAGCTGTAGTGAACTTAAAAGCTTTACAGCTCTTTGTCATGTATTTATGCTTATATTAAAAAAAATCCAAAATGCCATGATCTTATATATATTTATAACTTCAGCTGTTTGAATGCTTTGTCTGACTTGATTCCCAATGGAAGCTGAAAATCGACAGCCCCCCCCCCCCCCCCCCCCTCATGTATTATTTTTACTGACAACACTGCAGAAGGTGAGTAAGGGGATGCTGAGGGTGGACATCCCACCCCTGCCACTCCTGCAAACAACTGTGATGGCCACACGAGCAGTTCAGGACCGAGACAGCAAGGACAACTGCTTTATCTTCTCAGCTCCTAGCACCTGCTGCCAGACCAGATTCAATCACCATCACTTGCAAGGCAACTCGAACAGATAAGGGTTAACCGCAGCTTTTCCCTTTCTCCACTGCAGCCTCAAATAGCTCCTGAAGTCGCCTACTACCCAGCTACACTCCTCTAAGCCTATTTTCCAGTAATTTTAGAGAAAAGGGATTCCAGCTGCACATGCAGACTTGCAAAGTGTCAGTGCTAATATATGTCCTCCCACCCTTCTGCTCTTGCATCTATCATGTCCTACCAATGCTCCAGAGCCACCTCAAAAATACAGCATCACGCTTGTTTTCTGTGCGGTTGGCCATCCAAGGAGGGCATGGGCAGGGATGGAAAAACACTTTTCAGAAGCAGATGAGTGCAGCCACGCAAGCTGAATATAACATTTAAAAAAACAAGGGGGGGAACTGTTTATAAACTGCTTAAAGTCAATCCATCGAGATGTATTTTCTGCAAAACTTATCTCTTGCAAAACTTCAGATCCCACAGGCAAACCAACCCGTTAACGTTCCTGTTTCTCCCATCCATCATCCAGAGACCAAGCTCCCTGCTGCTCTGATCCTTCCAGGGGAACCAGCTCCAGCAACAGAGGATTTGGCTGAGAATTTCCACCTGTGGCTAGTGGCAATGCAAACAAGCCATTTTCTGTGAAGCTCCTCAAACCAGTCCCAAACCACTGCCTTTCCTTTTCGGAATTAAGAGCAGATGGTAAACAAATCAAAGGACAGTTATCTAAACAGTTGCTGAGATTCAACATCTCTCTTCATTAGCCAGCTGAAATACATTGTTTTCACATTCCTACTCCCAACTCCAATCTGTTTATTGGTTTGCAATAGTGGGGAATTTCCTCCTCCATTTCCAATAGCAACTTGGTAACCACAGTGCATTTGGCAATTTCTTAAGACAATATTCCTTTGAATCGTTAACCAAAAGGGGCTGGAAATGAGAAACAGCTACACTGGAGGTGGTACAAAGATGCACTCCACTGTAGAAACTTCAGCGACGATCAGATCTCCTGAACTAACTCCTCAGTGTCTCCATTTGAGGGGAGAATTTGAAATACCCTTTTCTGACAAACAAGCTAGCAGCAAAGCGAAGGATTCAGAAGTGTCACCTCCAATATCCGTTCAAAACCTGTACAACACACCGCCTCCAAATCGCTTTGCTCTACCGCAGAGCAGCACATCTTGTGGGTAAAGCCACCTGAAAGAAAGCAGGGGCTGTAGACACTTCAGGTGGGCATGTACACAGCGCCCAAAACATGAGGACAGTGAGGCTGAGCTCTGTCCATCCCAGATGGATGCTCCTCTGCCCCATCCCACAGCGCTGGACCCTCCTGGCAGATGCCATACCTACACTGCAGGATCACCAGGCCTTGGCTGCCGGGGTCTTCTTCGCTGCAGACCCACGTCCCAAAGCAGAGGGGATCACCACAGTGAGAACCAAGGCACGTTTGGGCAGAAGACACCAGGGTGGAGAAGGAGCACCCTGAGGTCTCCAGTAGTCCACAGGTCCTGAATTTCACCCAGTAATTCCTCCATTCAGCCCACAAATTATGATCATCTCCAATTATACTTCATTCAGGTAACTAGAAAGGGAACGTATAGGAAAACGTGGATCTCAGCTAAAGCAGCCACCATAATGAATCCCCAGATTGCTCCAGTGATGTTTACACTCTAACACGAGAGCACTCCAGCTGCAATTTGCTGTATAGAAACACGACCAGAAAGGAGAGAACATTGCAAATCCAGCAAAAATCCACCCATCCCTTCACTATACGCAGTACCAAAACCACCTCCTAACCCATTAATTAGCAAGACCTCCCCATTTCAACCTCACCCTGAGCTCTACAAGGCAGTTTGTTGCCCGTGTGCTCCCCTTCCTGCCATGTGTGCGCTGGGAAAGGCACCCCATCCTCAGCCAAGCCACCAGGCCGTTATCACTAACGGCAGCAGCAAAACAGTGAGAGGGCGAACGCGGGCATAAAGCAGAAAGGAGGAGGAAAATCTGGAAACCCTCCCCCTGCTTCAGTTTCTACAGGTGTAAAACGGGAATTATCGGTGCAGTTGCCTTTTGTTAGTGCTACAGGCTTTGCCTACTGCACCTTGTAAAGCATCTGCGTCTCCTGCACAAGCGTTTTTGAAAGTGTCACAGATCTGGAAAAGGAAATTACATGAATCCAAACAGATGGTTAATCAAAAGGTTAGCTTCTGGTTCTGCCGCCAGAGGAAATAGATCTTTTCTTTAGCAAAAATAAATCATATAAATAACATAAACACGAGTCATTTAAGTCAACATAATAATTTAGGTCAATCTGGACTTAACACCTTCAGCATCACCCTGCTAATCTCAGCATTCCTGACTTTCAGTAGTTGAGCTTTAAAAATCATTTCAGTCATTATAGGTCTACAGGGTCTTGCGTTGCGTCTGCAGCCACCTCCCAGGGTGATGCAGGCAAGCGGCTGAGCAGCACGGATTCTGGTCACATTCCCAAAATGCAAACGGGTACAAAGAACGGCATCTGTGTTTCATTTCAGTGGGAAGATTCTCATTTATCAGCAGCCAAATTTTCTGGACTATCACATAAACCCAAGTGTGGGCTGAAGGAGCATTTGGGAGTTTGTTTTCTTGGTGGTTTTTCTTCCCCAACACAGAAAATTGGAAGACGTAGCACCAAAGCCTCAACACGTGCCAGTACAGCACTGTTAAGCACTGGACTGCAGCAAGAGACGGTGTTAAAATGAGCTCTTTGGAGATGAGTTTTATATATAAAATTTCCATGGTTACCTTCATGCAAGTTACCATGGATTAGGTGGGACTAAGTACTTACTTTTCCAAAGCCATTTATAAGCATTTAAGAGATTTTTTTTTTCAATTCTTGCCTCAAAGTATTTCATACCATTAGCCACTGTTTTTCTGATCATATATATTATGTATTAAGCCTTAACCAAAACTTAATTTTATACTTGTACAGTTTACAGGAACCGCATTAGAGAGAGGTATGATAAGAAGATACATGTTTGTAAAAATGTCAAGCTAATCTTGACAGCTAGAAAAGTCCTACTGTGAATTAAAGGTTACAAGAAAGTATTTTATCATTCTACCAGATGAAACAGCGGTTGCACCAAATTTTTCCAGATGTTAGAAGTTAGGGGCCATACTCACATTGATAACCGTGACTAACACCTACACAACTGTGTTTAAACAATTATATTAATGATTCTTGTTGTGACTAAAGGAGCTCAAGCTAAAGTGGTGGTGTTTCCTGTCCAAACAATAAAATCTGTAAGATTATCTAAAATTAGAGCTTTTTCTGCTCAGCATCACTTACAGAAAAACTCTATCTGGACAGAATTTCTTGATTTGTACTTCTAATGAAATATTCGAGGCTGTAGGATGTTACTTCAGGGAGGTCACCTACAATAATCGATGGCAGCAAGTCTAGGAGCTGCAGATCTACATGAACATCACAGTCTACACCCAGCTCAGCCACCCGGCTGGCTGAGCACCAAACACACAACCTACCTACCCCAGCATTTTCTTCACCTGAAAATTGTGAGAAATAGACTATTATAAGCATCTCTTCAGATTTATTTTAAATGATACACCAAAAAAGATAAGTACTATTTCACACAGGATGCCAACACATGACAGAAGATCCCAGCTGGAAAGCCAACTGGTCCCTCAGAAAAAGACATTCAGTTCAGCAAAATGGGTCCTGTCTTTCATGACCTACACTGCCTGAATATGACAAAATGACAACGAGATTTACATAAAGTATTTTATTTCTGTCCAACAGCCAGCCTTGCTTTGCATCACACACCCAGATGACCCAAATCTTAACAGCCTCCATTCTACTGCCCCTCAAATACCTGCACGCTGTCCTTTCTTTCTTGGGCATTAAAATATCCCCACAGATGTAAGGCAGAGCAGACAAATAATTCATTTAAAAGGTCTCAGTACCACCTGACTGGGACTACGGGTGTGTTATAATGGAATTAAGATACAGAAAATGAGTTACACACCCCTGTTATTTGCAGTCCTACTTATCTTCCTCAAACTGCCCAGGCATCCTTATCCCCAGTTTCAAGAGAATTGTTTCTTAAAAATGAAAGGAAAGCAATTTTCTAAGGCATCCCACCTGGCAGGAGGTTGGATGCCAGGCGTGCTGGCAGCGTGGATTTGGCTCACCAGACCAACATTGCCCCCAGTGCTGGTCAAAGCCAGGCTGCCCTTTGCCTCCTGCAACAAAAATGATGAGGTAGTTTTTCACATCAGATTTCCATCAGCTTCATGTGGCACTGTAACAAGCCCACAGCGCAGAGGCAGCCAGATGTGCCCCACAGCTGTCGCTGGGGAGTGATGCTCAAGCCCTGGGAGGAGATCTGGTTGGGAACGCATGACTTTCTGCTGGATCAGCCAGTCCATTCATCCCCATCCTCCCTTCAGATCTGCTATTTGAGCTCTGCCATTGCCAGGCATGTCGCCAAGAAACAGTAAAGACAATTTAATTTCTGGAGGAGCAGTAGGAAAATTGCAGATCTGGGATATTATGATAAAGACATCAGCTCTGTGACTTGTGCCACAGAATCCAAGGGTATGATATGAAGATACCTGTCACTAAATGGTTTCTTTACACGGTGTTACAACTCGCTCAAGCGAAACTTCAACAGATTGCCAGGACCTGCTAGAGTCGAGGGTTTCAACTCCTGAACCATTCCCTTAAGTTAAAACAGCTTTCCACGAAGTTTTACGAAGTGTCTTTCTTTTTATTTGGACATTGTAAAATGTAATTTCTCTTACCTCAGTAGGCTTTGAGAAGGAGGTACAGATATAATAGTGATTTTTAAAAATACTCCACTGAACAGTAGTATATGCATATTAAAAGGAACCATTTTATTCCCAAAGACAAGACGCTGCAAAGCAATAATGTATGTAAAATACACTTCAAAAAGGATGATTTTTTTTCAGATCAATCTTAAACAAAAGTGAGATCCAAACCATACAGGAATCTAAAAATATCTGGCCAGAGAAAACACCGAGCAGTGAAACAGCCTGAGATTATTTGTTAAGGGGATTTATTCCCCCTTTTTTTCCTTTCTTTAGAGGTTCCCAAGTGCTGCTTAGGGTGGGCCAGGTAGCAGAACCTAAACCACCAAGAAGATCCAGACCATTGGCACCACAAGGTGCTGAATGAGCGTCCTCATGCTACCTCCAGGTGGGTTTTTGTTCAGCTTCTCAAAGCCAGCCTCAGCGTTATTGATGGGTAAGGCAATCCAAATATTATCTGTGCAAATCTGCACCTGCACAGGGACACTGTGTTTTAAAAGAAATGGCTTTTAAGCACGTTAATAAGTTGCTGAAATTCTTCATCTCGGGAGCAGCCCATCTACAAACGTTTTGTGTTTTCAATCACGTTAGAGCAAATTAACTCCCCGGTGTTTGAAGTCTGAAGTGAACTCGCTCCGTGGTAATTACCTCCTGTTCTTGTACAAGTAGCTGCTTGTGCCAGCCCAGCTCGCTCTTGCTTCGAGAGGCGATGTTCCAGAGTGCTGCCGTAGTGCCGTGGCTGTTTACATTTCTGAAGACAAGTCTAAAGAACTGTGTTTCCTCCCCTGCTTTAGAAAACTCTCTCCAGAAGAGCTTGTTTAGAAGAACACCATGGAAGCTTTTTGGGGAAAAAAAAAAACCAACAAAAAAAACCAAAACCAAACCAAAACAAAAAAAACCTTTGAAAAACACCATTTCAAAACTGCTTTTTAGAGCAAACTCTATAAAATTATCTTGCATACGTGCTTTTCCTACTCGGTTAAGCCAGACCGAAAGTGAAGAATTCCCCAGTGATTCAGCACATCATTTGAAAACATGATGCTTTTATTAAGCCCAAACAAAGACAGGTCTCTCAGGGAGGCACTTGACTTCTGAGCACCTGGAGACGTTCAGCACTTTGCCAAGCACTCGGGGTGGGTCCACGCACAATATCTACACGGACAGCAAAGCTTTGCTGCTGAAGGTACAAGCCCACAGGTAGCGAGCTTGTATTAGCAGCACCTCCAGCAAAAGGATTTTTTGGCTTAATTTGGTTCTCCTAGAAGGTTTCAGGCCACTATCAGCAAGTTAGTCCAGGATTCAGACATATAAAAAGATGCAAAGCACTGGAAAAAATACATTGCACGTTGCTCCCCTTTCCATCCCTCAGTTATCCACCTCTCTCCCCTCAATACACACCCTCATCTTCTGAAATTTTCACTAGGTCTACCTGTTAAAAAGTCACACCCCCTTAAACAAACAAGTCTCAGAGGCCACCACCTGATGGGTGGTTTTATATTTTAGGGTGGTCTTTGCACTTTGCAAAGTAACCAACATCACCGTATGGCTTAGCAGCAGCAGTTGGCCTTTCTGTTCCCTTCAGCTCGCATCAGAAGATCCCAAAATGCACAGAAATTAGCCAAAAAGTCCTCCACAAACTTGGTGATGAAGTCCTGGCACCTAGGAGAGACCTTCATGGTCCTAATCAGGTCTTGTTCTCCAAGCACTCGTCACTCCCCTCTTAAGTTTTATTTCACAGACCTTAAGGATGCACAATATAAAGGGTAAAAAAAATGGAGAATGAACCAGAGATCAAAGACTGCCCTGGCAGACAGAAATTAAGACTTAATATGCCTTGAGAGTGCTCTTGTATAAAAAAGTATTTTTTTATACAAATGTAAAAAAAGTATATTTTTTAATACAAAAAGAAGCTGATCAAATGTTGATAAGCATTAATATGCTTACAAATGTCTGCTCACAGGAAGAAAAAAGTATTCTCTAAGAGGATTTGGCTATATATAAAATGTACTAATTTCCTAAAATGAGCAAATTAAAGGAAAATATTTTTTATTTGTTTCCATATAGGAATGTGATCTCCAAGTTGACTGTGCCATCTCTGGAAAGCTATCCAAGTGGAAAGGAAAAGCTGGGGAAGTAAGCAAAATTCATCCCAGAGAAACCCCACTGTAACGGACCAGACATATTTTCTCCCATAAGAGTGAAGCTACATGGAGATCATCAGTAAGAATCCAAATTGAAAAGCAACTGGAGGGTGGGCCAGGCAAACTACATCAAAATCCAGAAGCTAAGTTCTGTCAAATAAATACTATTTACTAAAAATTAGGATTGAGATCTTGTCCATCTGGCAAATGTCCGAGACATTTAAAGCTCTCTTGGCCCTGCAAGAGCAGGACTTTATCCTCTAAGGAAAAGAGATGGGAAACGGCTCACAAATCTCTTCTGTGCTGATTTTAGTCCCTATGGATGTGATTTGAGAAACAGCAGTTTCTTCTCTTTATTCCCACCATAGGAAAGAAGAGATTGGGAGATGATGTTATCTTTTCCAGTTTGCCGAATTAGAAGGCTAAACTTCTTTTAACATTTAAAAAACATAATCTGGCTTCGCCTTTATGTGCTTGGGATTTGGAAAGGGATATACACAAATTCGATTTCCCAAAAACTATGCAGCTGCATCAGGCAAACCGGGATAAGAGAAGTACATATGGGATAAGGGATGTATGGGATAAAGGACACATGACCTGGTAGTAATGCAAAACCTGCAAATGGTGGACCCAATACAAATGCCTGTAACTCGTCAACTCTCCTGACGGAGGTGACTGTGGCCAAGAACTTTAGTCAACGGATGAAATAAAGAACATTTGCCTCAGGCTCAAATGGATATTCCATTAATTATGTGAGAATTAAGCTAAGATTAAGCAAAGATAGAAACCTCTCTTACGGGAGCAGAGGTCAAGAACTAAGAATTTGTTTAATTTCATGGATAAAAACAAACTGACATCAATAAGAAACAACGTCTTAACAAATGCACTCTTAAACACAGGCCTGAGATTTTGTAATGCTAATATTTGTGTATAGACTGGAACCCACTAATGCTTCCCAGTTTACGAACCTGCTCCACAGAGAGGGGTAATTTGGGACTCAATTTGGGTAATAACATTTATAGTTTACTGGAAAGTGCTGACCCCCCACCAGAGTAAAGTATGTTTCCAGCAGCACTTGGGGATTCTGCAGGCAGGGTGAGATGAAGAGTTAAGACCTGACCTGACCATTTTGCTGGACCAGCAGATCTGAAGCTAAGCCCACGGACATGTTTCTGTGTCACCACTGGAGAGTGAGGTACATGTGGGAGCACCCACCGCCTGCCCAGGATCATGCAGTGATGATCGTCTCAACCTTGCCCTGCTTGACAAGCAAAGAACTTACCCAAGATGAAAGCTGTGCCTCACCATGCCCTTTGTAGCCATAGGACAAGCAGGAATGCTTTTGAACTGGAAGAGGGGAGATGGAGATGAGAGATGAGGAAGAAATTCTTCCCTGTGAGGGCGGCGAGGCGCTGGCCCAGGCTGCCCAGAGCAGCTGTGGGTGCCCCATCCCTGGCAGGGCTCAAGGCCAGGCTGGATGGGGCTGGGGGCAGCCTGGGCTGGGGGGAGGGGTCCCTGCCCATGGCAGGGGATGGGACTGGGTGGTCTTTAAGGTCCCTTCCCACCCAAACCATTCTGTGGTCCTATGATTCTGTGATTCTTCAGTTCCTCTTGGTGTACTGCATTCTCCTTAGCTGTGGGGTGCTCAGGGCTCAGATAACTTTAATTCAGCCAATTAATTTTCCATTTAGCGTGCAATTTTCAGTGACCATTCATGCAGCTTCTTGCCCTTAATTGTTTGGCTTAATTCATTTAGCAAGGTTGGCTCTTCTCTATGCTAAATGCAAGGCCACAGCGTTCTGAGCAAGCCTCGGGCCAAGACCTCCACAGCCCTGGTTAGCTCACAGCCCAGGCAGCAAACACCAGGAGCCGACTTCTAAGCACAAGAAGTGCTGCTGGAGGCTGTTGCCCTGCTCAAGACATACATATTTTTCCCCAAAAGGTGCTACTATCCCACAAAGCTGGTGAAACAGGCATCTCCCTCCCTGTTCACACAAAGCATCTGCATGTGTCATCTTAATTCTGTGCAAGAGATGAAGCAAAACATGCTAAAAACTTAGAATTGATATATTATTAATATATAAATATATACATTATATAAAAATATACCCCAAATATATTAAGGATGTTCCTTCAAGGAGATTTGGCTGACCTCTCAGCTATTCTCATGCTGTGGTTCCAGCTGCAGGACGGCCACAAAAGTAAGTGGATGACTAAATGTCATGACCTTGCAAACAGTGGCCTCCAGCTTTCTAATCTTAAGTCTTCCGAACCTGCGAGAACATCTAAACTGACCCCTAGAAAAGGGAATCCCAAGCTGTTTGCAACACATTATTTTTTCTAGAACTTGTGATTTTTTTTCTTTGTTCAAACAAGCGCAGGTATGAATCCCTGTCGTCCTAGCTTCTGAGCACAAGAAACAGGTTATGAATCTTCTAAACATAAAATAAGGGTTCCAATGGAGGAACTCGGCCTGACCTTGACCCTTCCCCACCTGACAAGTGCTTCCATTTCCCTGATTAGTCCCTAAACAGATCTATTGAAGAGCTGAGGAACAACTCCATCTGAAAGCTGGGTAAGGGAAAAGAAGGACTGGATGCCAACGTATAGATTACTATAAGGAAATGACATTTTTGAAAAATGTTATGCTTCTAATAGTTCTGGCACAAAGCAAGGAATTACATCATTTATTCAGAACCTGGGAATTCTGGACTCCTAAATGCCTGGGATCTCCACTCCTAACAGGTCCTCTCCTTAAAAATCCACAGGAGATGCTGAAAATTCTCTGTCCCTTCATGATTTCTTACTGAAAGTGCCGCCTTCTCCTTTGAAAAAGCGGGTAAAGAAAATCAACAAAGCTTACTTGTTACCATTTCTTGGAAGGAAAGGGCTCACAGCCTATTCAGCCTCTCTTCCTCCTTCTCCTCCTCCTCCTCCAAATAAAACGGCAAGCCCCATACCTTAAGCAAGCGCCCGTTTCCATGACAAGCTTGGCACTCGTGCTGGAGCCTTTAAAGTCAGAAGGACAAGAAGCCAAGCAGCACGCTGCTCCGAAAGCTAGCCGAGCTAGAACCAGTTCTCTAGGACAAATACGCTATGTAAACACTAATAACATAATCTACTTAAAAGCACTATTACCAATGATACAGAACCACTGTGAATTTTCTAACACAAAGATAAATGCTAGGACAAATATTTGTTTAGTGCTAAGCAGAAAGACCTGAGCAGAAACGATTCTGGCCTAGAGCAGCTCCCAATGAACCAGAGCTGCCCGAGCACCGCGGATGCTGCAGCAGGGCTTTACAGCCACTGCAAGAAGAGGGGGTGTTTTTTTTTAATTTTATAAAGCAGTATTAATATTTTATGATGGCATTCTTCTGCATTCCAAACATATAAATAACTCCAGATTGCTGAATGCTTCAACAGCCAAGAATATATCCTCTTTACCCTTTTCTGCCTTTTTCTCTTGCGGGGGGGAGGGGGGCGGGGGGGGAAGTATACTAAGTATAATGAAAATGCAACCTGACATCATGAGCAATTCTAGGCTTGTTCAAAGACTTTGTATCTCTGAAAGAATATGAGATCAACCTAGCCGGTCTGTTTAAGAGGGATGTGTAATAATGCAGATATAATGAAACTGTAAAAACTGAAAAGGCAAGACAACAGGGTATGCAGCAGGAACACTGTACAAAGATTATTCTTGAAATTCTCCTTTGATTTAATTCTGTGTAGTTGTATTCTATGGCCAACTACTTGCAGTGAAGCAAGAGAAGCATTCTGAGGTTGCTATTGCCAATTACAGCAAGGGAGAAACCGAGACTGCTGCTACCAGAAGCCCCTGTGCTGAGATCCTCACTGTCACAAGCAGCAAGGGAGTTCAGGGGTGAAGTCAGAAATTATATGGTTCCCAACTACAAGAATACGCCCTGAAATCTTCCACACACATCCTAAATTTTTGAGGTCATCCTTTCCTCAGGACTTCCTCCAGTCATTCTTATATATTAAACTCTCAACATCATACACTCAAACAATTGCCTTTTAAATGGGCAGTGAGAAACAGTCCAGAACTCTCAACCTTAATTCAGTATTTCCATCCTTCCTCCTTAAAATGCTTCAACCCCTCCAAACAGATGCTGAAAAATATCAACAACACTTTTCACTTAAAACAAAGAAAACGCACACAGAGGAAGTAATGTAACTCCAAGGGCTAACAAACCCAGGTCTGCTCTCCCAGTCGCACCGTTACAATCTGCTGTCCTGCCTATAGTTTCTATTTTTGCAGGACAGCACCCTCACGTTCACAACCAGCCATCGAATATTTTGATCCTGATGCATCACGTACATTCACCTGTCACAGCCTCATCCCCACTGCTGCTCGTTTTATGCCACTGAAAACTCAACAAGTCCTTTTATAGGGAGGTCCTGCCTCAAAACTAGACATCAGGGTGATACTCCCAGATCAGGGACAGTGCTAAAATCCAAAATATTGACCTTGCCTCAAATGAGTGGAAGGTTCAGGTTAAGTCTCTGTGGACCAGCCTCACCGCTGGTGCCGCACGCCACAGGAGAGCCTCTCGGACGGTGGATCACAACATGTACTGGTCCCTCCAAAAAACAAGCCGTTGAACAAAGAAAAGAAAAATGAAACCCACAGCAAAGCAATTCCACAAAATCAAAGGACATAACCACCAAGCCTATTCAAAAACAAAAACACTATGCCCATCTACTTCTCGTATACCATCTTATTATTACAGCTAAAGCATGCAAATAAAAAAAAAATCTTGGTCCAATTTAACTACAGTAGAAGTTACACTTGCCACTTTATCAGCATATGGAAAAGGAATGACACTAGGAGTAGGAAAAAGCTTGTACAACAGCAGACCAGTTCTGCAGAGCAATATTGTATGTTTTTCTAATACATAATAGATCAAACAGCTTAATAAAAAATAAGCTCATTTCTGACAGAACAAATATTCAAGGGCATGAAATACTGTTTCAAATTATTTCACTTAAAGAGGAGAAGAAAAAAAAAATCTTGGCTGAGCAAGCCGCATGCAAAACTGCAGTGCTGTGCCAGCAGCTGTGGGGCTTCGACGCAAACCACAGCAGCAGAAGGCTATCACAGCTACGAAGTCACACAATCAGCTCTCATTCTTCCCTTTAGAAGCCACACTTTCCCATTGTACGCCACAACGCCACGATATCCTGAAGCCCAAACACATCTGCAGCTCCCAGCACGCTAGTACGCATTTTCCCCCCTCGTCTGATTGATGGGAACCACTTCGGTCGAGAGATGATTTCTGGCCTCATTGTATGTGTAGTAACAGATCCTTTCCTCTCCATGGCAGGAGCATTTTATGTGGTTAATACCAACGAATGCTCGTTGTGCCAAGTCCTCAGTGCAACAATAGGAAAGAAGATCCCCACGTTTCCTTGAGAAAAATCCTTAAGAGTCCCTTTCCAGTATATAGAGAAAAAGAAATCTAATATGCAACCTTATGTTTGAAACTGCTTAGGTCAAATCTGCTCAGCTTGCAAGTCATTTTTATTTTTTCTTAACTGCCTGCCTTGTAAAGTCACCTGGCAGCTAAATGTCAATATAACTTGTGCTTTGGCACAAAGCCTCTGCAATTAGGATATTTCATTATGGTACTGGGTACATTAAACACATTTATGTCTTATTCTTTTTTGTTGTTTTACTTACTTTAACTGGTAGTTTTGTTTCTTCTTACAGAATGCCTGTAAGGTTTGTGTTACTAGTAAATAAAATATTTAAAATTATGTTCTCCTAAAAAGAGATCTCATGTGTTAACGTAAACCAGAAGTGAGCTTATTACTTATACACCCCTTAAAAGAACAAGGATATTTATAGGGAAAGACACCAGCAGAACTGCGCTAGGGTACAGGACACCGCAATACATATTTCTTCTTGAAAATCATTGAAAAATCCATTTTAAAAATACCAAGTGTAGCCCCAAGGCCACAGGGAGAAGAAAGTGGTTTAGCAGGTAAAACGAGACAGCCCAAGCTTTAAAAACCCAAGTGAACACATGACGATGGTTCTTACATAGAAATCCTGCACAGCAAGCAACTGTATCTGGTCAGTAAGTGCTTTTTAGCCCGCTATCATCCAGCAAAACAAACTGGCTCTTTCTTCAAAATGCCAGGACCTCCAGCAATTACCCCCTGACATCCTAATTGACTCAGCAACTGGAGATTTTAATTTCTGAAGCCTCATCTCTGCAGTTAGCCTTGATTTAATTTCCCATAATCTTCAGCAATAAATTACTTCTACCCAAGCTTTGCCTCTATGAGATTACTCATACAGGTAAAACACAAGAAACAGTTGAAAAATAACTTACAGGGAAGTCAGCAGTCACATTTGAAAGGTTGTCATTTACAACAAATTATGCTGCAAAAAAAAGCCTTGTACTATGAGTCAGAAGCTAAAGGTAAAAACCGACCATGAGATCTGGAGTCAGTATTAGCAAAATGCGAGTTTTCTAGTTGCCCCTTTCCCTGTACAATTTGCTGACCAAGTGCCGCACATTATTAGTCTCTATAAGGATACGCCATAAAGTTTTCAGCATTTTTCAGTTTCTCTGATTTTCATTTGAGGTTTCAAAATAATTAAAAAAAAAACCAACATTGAGAAAGCAGTCTTAAAAATCAAATACTGTGGCAAAATGCAAACGGGCACAGTGTAATGTCAAAAAAAACCCCAAACCCTTGAAGACTTCGGCACTAGCTTTTCTGGAAGCCAAAAAGACCATTAGACCTGTATTTATTTGGAAACGAAGCCCTTGCTCCAATACGACCCATGCTCCAGCAAAACACCCCGTGTTTTGTACATGGAGACAAACCCAGCACGCAGATAACCATCCCAATTAATAAACCAAAAGCCCTTTTCCCCAGATTTAGCGAGCCTAATAGGTTAAAGTACATGTCACACCCTTTCTCTACACCCACTACATAACTCTCGGCTTTGTTATGTAGGCAACCAGCTTAGTAAGCATCTTAGCGTATTTACAAAAGGCCTCTACATTAGCACTCAGATATTATGTAAACTAAGCCTTTGCGAGAGAAAGATCCATTGCAGAACAGAGAAAAACAGACATTTCCCAAAGGGATCACTGTTTTGAAACAATACTTTCAAGGCTCTACCACACACTGCTCACCCATACAGACAATTAAAACACAAGCTCACCAAACAATTAAGGGTTTGTCACTGGCATGAGGAAAAGTAGAATAAATTCTAAAAGTAAATGTCAGCTTCATAAGGGCATATATGGTGATTTGGAGAGGATAAACGTGCACAGCTCCAACATTCCCAGCACCATCTATTTTTGGTATAAGCTGGTAGAGAAACAGGGCTAAAGGAATAAAGGAGCGAGATTCAGCGTGTTCAAAAGCAGAAGAGTTCACAGTGATGCTAAGGTTCCTTGCAGCATCTCCGGCACAACCCAACCCTCTCCCACCACCCCCAAAATCCCCAGGCGTGCCAGACTCGGTGTCTCCTGGTCTCCATCAGAAGAAACCAAAGGGGCTGAGACAAGGTGAGCGGCGCGGGAGGCCAGGCATGCAGCTAGCCAAACAGAAAGTGTGCCTCTTCCAATCCTCACCTCAACCCTCTTCATCTCCTTCGGTCATGGGATGAGCCTGTAAATTCTTAGGGTGAGGAGCACGTACCTGTCAAGCGTTGATTTGGGGTGGTTATACCCTATGTTATGCTCTTCCTAATGGATTCCTAGCCCAGTCCAGGCAAGGAATAGAGAACCAAGAGAGCCCCAGAGAGCTGCGGTGAGACCATACACTTCATAAACTAGGTCATTTATACTTTTTTTTTTTTTCAAATGAGGCGTGGACCATAGCACCATCCCTATGGCAGGTGATGCCGAGGCTCCACGTGTCTCCAGAAGCATTCCTCCCTCCTCACGCTCCCCTGGGTTATAATTACTGGAAAGAACCACAAACACATGTTCAACCTTCCTCCTCTGATGGGTCCAGGCGACCAGGCTACAAACCAATTCACAAGGCTGGTATCCCTCAAGACACAGCTCCAGAAGTCACGGGCATTCCTAATCGATTCCTGCTTTGGAGCAGAGCAGCCAGACCCCTATGAATAGAAGCTGCAAAAGCCCAAGAAACAGTCTTTTTCCCGGTTTGGAAGGAGGGGATTTTCTGGCTCCATTATTTCCATCATTCTGACTCAACACAGGCATTTGCGTGCGTGTATAGACATCAGGCGGAGATGGAGCTGCTATCAATGGAGAGTCAGTCTCCTGGAAAAGACAAAAGGTTCATTTCTACTCATCAAGGGTCTTGTAAAACGCCAGTCAGCACTCAGGTTCATCCCTCAAGCACAAGAGTAGGTTTTGCAGAGTAAAATTTTCACAAGCTCAGAAAACCATGGCTGTTCAAGCCCCATGCAAATGCCAACTCCCTAGCAACACAAGCTTCCTATTCTGGAACAAAAGCTCTCCAGGAAGGAAAATGCTCATCCTCCAACGAGGTCAGAGAAAGCCTGACATCATGGAAAGATGCTACCACTCAGGCTAGAGGAATGTGCTGAAGCAGTGTCAAAAAGATGTACAGAAAAGCTTGTTTTCTTTTGAGCCAGCACAGCGCAAGGCAGGGAGCTGGGTGGAAGCTGCAGCACCCCAGGGGTGCAGCTCTGCTGTGTCCATGCTCAGACACTACACATCATCAACCCGTACCTGCTCTTCCAGAGCTCTGCTACTCCACCCCAGCCAGCTGGGCTCAGCAATCCTGAACCTTTTAAACACCAAGAGGGATCCGTCCTGCAAACCAAGCAAGCTTGTGGAAGCGGGGGAGCAGAAATTCTGCAAGATTTAGAGAGCAGAAATGCTGGATGCTGAGCTGTTACTCATCATAGTTCACCACAATATTTTCTTTTAATCTTTTTTTTTTCTCCCCTTTTCTTATCCTCACTCTTGTGCTGGAACAGCATCATTTTACTCCCCACACAGCCTTGGGGCTCGCACTAACCTGGGGGCTGGGAGCTCCAGCACTGGTATTCCCTGACGCTAGTTACACAACCTTTGCCACCACGCCGTTTTGCCTCCTTTCTACACACTCCTGGGTTCAGCCTCATTTAAAGTCTTTTATCGAGGGAGGTGTTGTGGCAACTTTCTTCTGGTTACAACTTCACATTTCAGGCTCTTAAAATATCTCTTAATTCCTTCTTTTGTAGTGAATGCAGCACTGGTAATGGCTTCCCCACTCGCTGCTTATTATCAGTCATCCAGATCCCTTAGAAAAGGGGTTTTTTTAAACCAGTTGAGCATATCACACCAATGTAAGAACAACTTGGGTTACAATCTGAAGCCTTCTGAAGAGTAAAGCCAATTATTTCCAGACTTTTACCATGGTTTTCTTATTTTCTCACAGAGGTTAAACAAGTTTGGTAAGGTTACATGACCTTCTGCAAACCTGCCCTGCCTCTTTTTAACCCTCTTTTCCTCAATTTAGGTGTTCTTTTTTTTTTCAAAAAATGGCATAAGACTGGTATTTATTTCACAAAATGATCTTGCTACCTATTTACAGGGTACCTTTCTGTTGGAATATTCATTTCTTGTATGCAGTATTCTTAGTCAAACTTTATTTCAGTTTATTTTGAAAGGGATAGGCAACAGCTTGGGATTAACCCTCCCCTTCTTCCAATATACCAGAAGTAGTGCTATATTAGAAGTCTTCAATATTTGATTAGCAACCAGCATGGCCTTAAAAAAACCTTTGGCAGCCTTTAGTTTGCTGTGGGGGTGCACGGCCAATATTGTTAAGGAACTTTTAAGCAAAAAAAAAAATGTCCAAGTAGCAGTCCTAAATACTGTACTCTCTGCACAGATCTGACAGTTGTTTAGGATTTGAGTAGGAAAAGCTTGAAAATTTAACTGCTTTTGTAAAGCCACTTGATCATATTGATAGTGAGGTGCTCCTATCATTGAAGCATGACCTATTTACATGTTTAGTGCCCAGCAGCACACAGGACAACCAAGACAACAAATCCAGGATCAGCTCTGGCACCCACTGATGTGAGCAACCTTAGTGCTTCTTGGGACTTGCAAGACGGCTGGGCTACATAACCCCCAGCTTGCTGGTCGTATCAGCAAACCACCAAACAGCCATTTCACTTTCTAGAGATTTTTTCCTACTCCAGAATCCTTCAGGTCTGAACACAGCAGACAGTTTTTAGCCTTTAGCTGAAAGCCAGATCAGTTTTTAGGGAGTGCTGAATCAGTCAAAGTAAATGTTACAGAGAGATTTCAATGTAGTAGTAATTAAAAGAATTCATAACATCTGAATTTATTCCCTTTACTGGCTTCCTAGTCGTCATTTTTTTCAAAATCTTGGCTAGCCGCTAATTTTTCAGTGCATCTCATCTCTATTCTGGAAGCAAGAAGGCAACCGAGCTGTCTTTTGTCTGGTCAGCACAAACAAGCTGAAAAGATCTGGGTTACGCAGCGGGCTAGAGCTGCAGAAGTTCAGCCACATTGCAGGAAGTCGACTGTGCAAAATTAAATCCCAATTTCCTTTTTGGGACACATATATTGGCTGGAGATAGGATGGTTCTAAATTTTTTTTGCAGCAAAAAAAGAAGAGGGTTTTTTGCATGCTTCAAGTCAGAGGTGTTAAGCTAATGAAAGGGATCAACAGGACTTCATGATGGTTGCTCAGTTATGGACACTAAAGCTGCAGCTTTTTTTGAATTATTTCTTTGATTTGGCATTTCCTCTTCTTCACAGCTTTTTTTTTTTTAATAGACCCTTTATACAGCAGAAAAATATAATTCACAGGAAGCAGATGTATGTCAGAGGAGGAAATTTCTACAAATTCGTCTTGCACACCCCAAAAGCAGATGGGTCCCATAGTCCATTCTCAAGTGCTTTGCTGAATGAGGCAACAAAGCCCCCGCTACCATATTAATGAAATCCTTTCTTTGGAAACACTTAACTTTCTATGCTGCAAATTTAGAATTAAAGACTTTTGAAGGTTACTCCATGCAAGCTGATTTGTTTCTTTGATTGTTTTCTTTCAAATCCACAAAATCTTGCAGACAAATAGCCCAAACCGACCAAAATTATTTTTAAATTCCTTACTACCCAAAACCTGATAATTGCTTTTAACATTCTTAGTTTTCCTTGTCTTGTTTTCCCGCCGCATTACTTTCTTTACAGCTCACACCTCCTATGGTTTAATGCCAGGCTTGCTTTTTTAAAAACACTACTTGAGACAACAGGATTTACTTGGCTTTAAAGCACAAGTTTTGACAAATGCATTTCTTAAGTTCTCTTGCTTGCAAGGAAAATTCATGATCCAAAACAGATCCTAAGATCCAATAAAAACCTGGAAAACCCTTGCTGTTGCATCTCCTCTTTGGGGAGTGGAAATCTCAAGCTTCCAAACACACAGGCTAAGGGACGGACTGTCTGTCAATCTTATCATGATGAAAGGTCTTCATCATCCTCAGCTTTTAAATTATCTGCTCGCCATATAGAATAGAATCATTAACAGTGTCTACTAAGTTCAGCTCCTTCCTGACCCATAAGCATTTCCCTGCACCTTTTATTTATCAGGTCTCTTCTACCTCCTTCAGCATTCCCCAGTGAGCTACAAGTTTCCTCCGTGCACATTTCTACCTGGAGCAGTTCCTCAGGATACACCCTCCATCAGCACAGTCAGTCATCATTTCACTAAATCCAATGGGTATATTTTTACCATCTGAGATCATCTCCTGTACTCCTACCTCTGCATAGCTCAAATCTCATCTCTTTACCATGCTGATGCTCTCATTCCCCACAAAGTTCGACCACTTACAGTCCTCTTCGTGCTGATCCACCTCTTCATGGGCAATTTGTGTTGTCTGCTCCACATTGTAATTTACTACTTGCTTACGTTGGCTCTTACAGATCTGACAATTATGAAATACCTTATGCTGAAAAAAATACTCCTGGCTATAACACCTTGTTAACTAAATCCAAAAAAGATGCCATCGATAGTGAGGGCATGTTCTGGGCTCTGAGCTGTTCTCAGATGCAGCATAGCTCCCTCTGTATAAATCAAACATTTGTTTTGCAGTGTCTTTACACTTTTTTACACCAATTAAAAATAAATAAATCAAAGTAAATCCCATTCGCTGCTGGCATCACATCTGCTTCGCCTTTTTGTGATCTCCCTTCTAGAGCTTTTTCTAAATAGTTTTATGGCTTTATTATAGTTACAATGGTCAAAATCATCTTATTATGCAACCTGTTGAGACAACATTTTGAAAGCATGACAACTGGAAGCGCTGATGATGAATTAATTATTACAGTGTGAATAAGTAGTTTCATCCTTCTGATGTCCAAGGACGGGACTTTACATAACTTTTAAAGGAGACAGGAAAATTTTCATCCTTAGATTGCTCTTCAAGAGGCTTCTCCTGAAGTTCTCAAGTCTTGGCTCCTACTCTGCAGAATTCCACCAACAACTTACTACAATCTCCCAGGCAATTTATGATTCTGGCAAGACTCAGTGCAATCTATCACTCGGGTGACAGACAGAACATAAACTGTATCCTGGCTGACATCACTGCTGTAGTCTCTAGTGAAGTCAGAAGAAACTATTACAAAATGAAAAACAATGCTGTCAGAATTGCATTCTTTCTACCACTCCTCAAGTTCCATATTTCTTCCTCAACACAGGTTATTTTGCTTAAAACAGATGCGCTTTATCCAAGAGGACTTTTACCACCACTATTAACTGAAACACTCAAATAAAAGATTACATAAAATAGTACAAAACAAGCCTGAAAGCAGGAAAAGGAAGGTTGTCAGAATTCTCAAAGCAGTTGCTGTGCTGCAACTATATTAAAGTATATTTTCAAACACTAGTAAGGCCTTAAAAAAATCAAGTATATGAACAAGGGTTGAAACTACTAGAAAATGAGCAAATGATTTGACGCTACCAAGAACAAGACAAACTGGAGAGGTCTACAATTTGCTAAAGGCAGCATAGAATATACTCTGATCCTCCTAGAATGAAGTAAGGCTTTTACTTGGATCTAATTCACTGTAACTTACTACACAACTACTTAGTCTTGTTACATAGTCCTAACAAAACCTCGCAGAAAGGCAGAAAGGTAATTAAAGCAGGTGGACTTCTCACATTCCCTAATTCTATAAGCAAGGCTACAGCAGGCTGCAGAAAAAACATACACAACCTCCAGGGGAAACATGCTTGCTAAAATATTCAAAAAATGGAGAAGGCCTTGGGTAAATGCCATTCCTACATCAACATCAGAGATAGGTCATCAGAGATTCCAGCCTTTGAGGATAATGCCTCCTACCCAAGAAGAAGTCTGAATGAGGCTTGTCATTAACTACAGACACATCCAAACTATCACACAAGCAAGAAGATTCTTCCCACCCAGACACCAACGAGGATGACTGGCTTATCAGGTGAATCGTCAAGGTCACCGACATCCTCCCATGTTCTCATTCCTCAAACAAATCAAAATGGAAGATAAATATTTGCATAGAGCTGCTAAATCCAAAGACTCAATGTCCATTATTAAACACGAGTAGACAGTAGCTCACTACCACTGGCAAGAATCACCATTTTCCAATAAACCGGTGGTTTACTCAGGGATTAAAATTTTTAGAGGCAAAAATGTGCAAAGTTATCGCCTGCTACAGCACATTGTGTCAGTCCCTTCTCCCATTTCCAGAGCTGGAGAAGACTTGCATGACAGCAGACTACATGAAGATTGACACTTTTACCTCCCACCTGCATGGGACTCCAGCAGCCTAGAAACTTTCCCCAAGTACCCTGGTATTCTGACAGACATTTGTATTATTACCATATTCTTTCTAAACTGAGCAATTAATGCAACGCTGACTTAGCAACACAATCAAACACAAAAGAAACCTGTCCTATTTAGCTGCCTAACGCATCCAAGCATGGGCAAAATTTGCACCGTTCTACCAAAGCCTCCCTTCTCACCTGAAAAGGAACAGCAAGAGATTCTTCTAGAAGAATTAAATAACTTAATTAGCATTAGCATGCGTAAGTACTTACATCTATGTTTTAACCTTCTGCCTTCCATTCCAGCCTGTCCTCATCTTCCTCTTCTCTAATATCTTTATCCAGTTTTCCTCCTCCCTCTTTTTTCTTTTCACTGTCCCTCACTTCCCCTCCACAGAAAGAAAGGTTTGAAATACCAAAGCAGCATCCTCCCCTCCACAGACACTGCTCCTTCTATTCCTCTAATGGATTTTATCGTTTTTCTTCTTGCTCACTCACTGTTTCTACAACCAGGATGGCGAGGTGCTCCCTTCAGCAGGGGCTTTTAAAGGCGAGAGGCTTTGTTGAAACATTGCCTGCCCAGGGGCACGTCAAAGGAACTCTGAGTGCCCACCACACACACACACACACACTCGAGAAGGTTTATAATTTTTTTTTACATTATTAATACCAAAAGAATGCAGCCAAATCACAGAACAAATGAGGACAGACGTTAAAATATTTGTGTACTTGTTTACTTCTCTTGCTAATGGTCCTAATTACAGAGGCCACTGTGGTCTACTAATTTACCTCTCAGGGCACAAAAATGATTTCTAAAAATTCAGTAATGCCTATGAAACTTTATTTAGAAAAAGAACAGGCTCAGATCAAAAGAAATGTACCCAACCTGCACCCATGCCCAGGAAAGTAGACCGCAGCAAAGGCAGCCCATGAGGACACGTGGAATTTCTTCACCGTGACACTACACGTTGAAAAGTTGGAAGAGCAAAGATCCTCGAAGAGCATTTCAAACCAGAGAGAATATACTGCAAATAGTATTAGCCACCGAGACTATTAATTTAACAGGTTTCTGCTGCAGCTGAGGTGCGCCAAGAAGCTTAGCAAAGCATTCAAAGGCCTGCTGGATCACATTACAGACAGCACTTTCATACTTATGTGCAATAAAGATTGAGTTTAACCTAAATATACATCCACTTAAAGCGACAGCTATCCTTTTCAAAGTAAAAATACTTCTGAACTTTTCTAAAAGTTTTTCTTAAATGGTTTAACCTTGCTTGCAAAAGTTTCCGAGCAGTCCGGTATCAGTACATTGTGCTCCTGCGCTGAAGATTATGTTCAAGACCAAATCTAGATACAAGTCTACGGGAAACTGGAACACCAAGCCTGCAGATGTACTGCAATGGTCTTTTTATCTAAATCAGTTTAAATAAATAGAATTTGCATCTGGCTGGAGACAGGGTATAGATAACAAGCATTCCTGACACACCAGTTGCAAAATCTGCATGCTGTGGTTTCAGACTTGTACATTTCTATAGTCCAAGGCGCCTGAATTCTGGTCTCCTCTACAGCCACAAAATCACCTAACATCTCCTGTTACGATTTTCTGCAGCAAGGTGGTCTATGGCAAGGGCAACAGCCTTTGCTGGCATGGCTACCCAGTATATTCCTGTTGGACGTACTGGTTTTCAGCCAACATTTTAACAAACCTAAACTTCCAAAGTAGCTTAAATTAAGACAAGACCTCTCAAGCTGTGATGAAGGTACAGAAGAAAAGCAGTGGCAGGAAAAGAACCTCAATCAGTTTCAGTTGTAATTTACCCCCAAAAATCCACTCAGATGATCCTTTGATACGACGTTTCATTCTAACCCCATAATATATCTAGCATGTGCAAAAATACAGTGCCAGGAGCACCCTCTGCTCTTGCTACAGCAGAGCAACCAAAAGCATCATGGATTCAGAACCTCCCGCAGAAAATTCTTAGACTGAAAAACATTAATAATCTTATGAGCAAAGAAAGTCAAAAGCAAAACAAAAATCAAGAGAAAACAGGGAAATTAAGAAAGCAAGCTAAGACTTAGGATACTTGAATGCCCACGTCAGCCTGCAGTCACGCAGGACAGCTCTCGCAGGGATGAGCACCACTAACTGCCCAGACCTGCCCAGCAGCCACCAAGGTGTAAAGCAGGTTTCCACGACCAGCACAGCAGCTCTGCTTACAGCTATAACCCTTTTAGCCCAACATCCAGAATCCACAGGCTGCCAAGTGGACGCTGCCACTGAAGATTACCATGGCTTTTCCCCGGGATGAAGTGAAGAGGGTCATCACAGAGGGAACAGCCATCACTTTCTTGCACAAAAGTACTTCCCACTCGCTTTTTCCTCACTAGCACAAGCCAAAGCCTTCTCCTGATGAGGGCTTCTCTCCAACGATGCATACAGCACTTGTCCTTAAAGCAATTACACAGGCTATGAGCTATTCACCATGTCAACAACAATTTCTCTACTACGGACTGAAACAGCTTAGGAAAAGACACCGCTGAGGTCTGCCTTCCCTGCTGGAGGGCGTCTCTTCACCTGAGCCCACGAGGACAGGTACAAAGAACGGCTCCTCTCCAGAGGCAGGCGATGGATGGAGAAGGTGAAGCTGCTCTGCCCAACTCCAGCTAGTAAACACGACACAACTGGCATCATTGGAGAAGAAGGATACTAAACACTTTATAAATATCATTAATTTTTCCAAAGGTAGTGGAAGGCGACTACAGCAAGCTTCTCAAAATTATGTTTTACTGGTTTCTGGAAATAACTGGTTAAGCTACCGAGGCTCTGACAGCCCCCAGCTCCTCACAAATTCATGTTATGAGCTGTGGTTTCCTGTTTGTTATGTTTTCCAGTATACTTAAGACACTGCCTTGAAATAAGTTACTTTACCCCTGCCCCCCCCCCCAGCCCCGTCCAAGGCTGACATTAAACCATGTAAACATCTGTTTGAGGTAACAAGTTTGTCTTACTTTCAGAAGAGGGAAATTGCCTAAATTTAGGGTCTTTATCGCATCCCTTTGTAAATATATACCTCCTATATGTTTTTGTTTAATAAACTACTCATCAATTAACATTTAAGTGTTCAAAAATAAGCAGAGAGAAAGCTTGAAACTCATTTTAATTACGCTTTGATAAAAGAGTCAACCCATTTCTTCATGCACTGAAAAGCAGTCATTTAGACTGTCATCTTAGCGAGTGAATTAATTTTCTTAAAAGCAAGGGAGAAAATGAGAACGATTTAGGTTAACGCTGAGCACCTAGTAAATGTTTGCAGCGTTTACCCAGGTTATGCATTATACCACCCTTCCTTTAGGGAAAAAGGTCAATCGCGTAGTAAAAGCAAAATACTGTTGAGTCAGGCCACCTGCAATCCAGCCCCGGTTCTGAAATCAGGCAGCTGCAAGTCCTTGGCCGTGCTGCTGAAAGCTTGTGACTCCATTTAGTCATCTGCAAAATGAAATGTTCGGTGACACCACGCGAGCACGTCTGCGCACGCGTGCAAACCGCGATCTTTGGAACAAAGAGGCTGTACGGATACCGTGGTTCAGCCTGGGGCCTTTGACAACGTCGCGCCAGGTAGCGTACGTGGCTCACCGCAGCGAAGAGGCTGGTCCTGCGAGCAGGGCTTGCTTTACTCAGGGTGAAGGATGTGTCGGTGTAAACCGTATCAACATGCAGCACACTTCACGGATAGATAGAGCCCCAGCAGCAAAGGTATACACATGGCCTTCAAATGAACGACTTTTTCTTTTTTTCCTTTTGGACAGATTACCGAAGAAAACAAAACCTGGCACAGGCAAATGCTCTCTGCTGAGCTGCTCTTTATTGGATGGTGATGTTCTGCTGCACTACAACACACATTTGGATCTAATTACCCTATTAAGAGTCACAGAAGGGATGCGCTAACTATATTGTCTCCAGTAGGTCACCAGCAGGAGCCCTCTCTCCCTCTGCCACACCAAACCCCGAAGCCGCAGAGCAGCACGCTCCACCTGGCTGCCCAAGGAGCCTCCCAAGCAAGCCAGAGGAAGAAGCCACTATCGGTCAAAGTAGGGTATTAACAAGGAAAAC
Source organism: Falco punctatus (assembly GCF_963210335.1). Classification (NCBI taxonomy): domain Eukaryota; kingdom Metazoa; phylum Chordata; class Aves; order Falconiformes; family Falconidae; genus Falco; species Falco punctatus. Next base: position 72,940,899 of record NC_137584.1, on the reverse strand, counting down.
AGCGTTTCAGCCTAGCAGGCAGGGAGTCACTTGCTGCGTGCTGCTGGGCTCGGCTGAGATGTCAGCTGTGACCCTCAGATGCTAAGCTAGCTGACATAAAATGGAAGCAACAGAGCTGGAAGGTACCTCTTCCTGGTGTTGCAAACCCCATAGCATGATCCCCTTTCCTCTGACAAAGTCAGTGTGCGAGGCGCTTTTATTCTCCTGGGATCGCACATGCACTTGGCAGACTGAGAAATCTGGTGTACTTTCATATAAGATCCCAGTGCACTAGTTATTATTTTTAAATTTATCTGCTTCTGAAGCTCCATTAATTTCACGAAACCTTTATGAAGAAAGGGTGTGAAGAGCTATTTTTGAGAAAATCTTCAGGGTTTTCCTCCCTTTTTTTTCTAGCAAGTCATCCTTTGCCTTCTCATTTTCTACTGAAGTCTGCAGAGTGTGGACATTAACAAACTGTAAGTAAAAAGGATGCTATGTAACTACACACAAAATTTTATCCTTCCAGATGATGTTGCTAACTAAAGCTCTAAAAGCTTTTAAAAATATCTCTAAAAGCTACACATCAGCCACCCCAACCTCCCATTGACAGATGAGGCATATTAGAAGTCTGCCTTCTAATAAGCTATTGCAGAGGCACAAGTCTGGCAGGCTGATACATGTGATGCCTTTTAGAAACCCCAGGTGTAAAACACACCGATTTCATGGAGCATGCCACAGGGCGTTACGGCTCAGCCCCACCACTTGAGTTTCCAGTTGTGAAAGTGGATTGTATCCATAATCCTGCCTAATGCACATTTTGGCTTCAGCAGCTCTCACCAATAAGGTTTTTTTCTGTGGATAAGGCTATCGCAGCCATTGGTTTTTGTCTTTGAAATGTCCTTGAAAGACAATGAGTCAGAACAAAATCAGTAAAAGATATTATCCTGGAAATTCATAAACTGGGTCACGGGGAAATAGACAGAAACTATTGCCATCTGAAAACACAATCTATAGTACAAAGGTATAACAAAATGGTTCTAGGCTTCCCAAGAAATACAGTTCCATTCATTCTCTGGGATTTTGCTACTCCAATTTTTAAAGTAGATTCCTCATCATTTCACAAGGAAGTTGAGAGCAGTAGTGTTGCCAGGTTGTGCCAAAGAAAGGCATCCCAAGGGACTTTCTCCCAAACACCAAGTTAAATGAGAAAAAGAAGCCTCATTTCTTACAGAAACCTGTACGTCAGACAAAACAGCTGCAATTTTTATTGCAGAAACCCCTACAAATTCAAGTTATGGTTTCAGCATCAAAAGGGGGGAACTACATAGGAGCCAGCAACGACATCTTTTTTTTTAATTCCACTAGGAAGCTTTTCTATTACTCTGTGCTTTCAGCTGCGTGCAATTCACCATTTTGCTTGAAGCAAACGGGCAGTGTGAGGCAAGGCATGAAACGCTCAAGAGCTCCGTGCCAGAAACGACCAGCTCGGCTCACCAGCATGACTCATCAGCCGGCAGCACAACCGAGCTCTCCCCAGCCTGTGCTGGGAGTTCAAAGCAACTCTTCCCCCCACTCAAAACATCAGGGTCATGTTCTCAGCAGAATATCAAATACAAGAAAATCAATTATTTACGTCATTCTTTTAGTTGCAATTTGCAAAAAAAATAAATATTCGCTGGTTTTACACAGCACATTGATAGCCACTACACTTGGAGCAGAAACGTCATTTAAACCATTCCAAGCAGAAATTACAGTCAATTCCAGAGATCCTGATAGGGTATAATACCCTAAACAAATATTGCCAAAACATAAGAAAACAGATGGATACCACGTGCATCTGTTGGAAGCAAATACAACCTTGCCCAGGATAAAAATCTTCATAAACAATAAAGCAAAGCCCTACATATTTTTTGCTTGACTAAGAGGATTACACAAGGGGTTTATGAAGACATTTACACCAGTATTAACAAACTATACAGTAGCAATATACCCACTCGTGTAACTGCAATACGTGTAACAGCCATTCCTTCGGGAATTGCTTTCAAATACCAAGAGAGAAACGATGCTTCGCTCATGACACGGGACTTGCCTGGCAGGAGGGAAAAGGTGCCGTAGCAGCGTTACAACAGCGCTATCACATCCAGCAAAGCTCATTTCCTCAATGCCACAGTCCCATGGACAGTGCTTGGAGTAAGTCCCAAAGATAAGGGGACTATTAAGGTCTAGTGCCACAACTATTGTACTATAAAGCCTTGCAGTGAGACTTCACTTACAGACTCCCACATTAAGATGCAGTTATTCTATTAAAGAAAGAAAAAAAAAGAAAAAGAAAAGAAAACAAACCAACAAGCCCATGCTACCAATCTTGACGCTTAGGTCTCACTGTACCCTAGCACCAGCATCATCACCGTCAGTGAATTTACGTTGAAATGCAGTTGCAAGCTACATGAGGAGACTGGTTATACAGCCTAATTGGAAAGAATATTTCACAAATGTCGCAGATTTAAAAACAAGTCTGCAGTCTGAAACAAGACAGAGCAATAGAACACCGTCTTGTTCCCTGGTACAGTTAGATCACCCATAACTAATATTTCTAAGTCATAAAGTGTCTGCCACGAGCAAGGTGGAACCATTAACGACTACTTCACGTGCCCTACCACCAGTGAGCCCGTCAGTCCACCCTCCTTGAAGAATTGCTCAGCTGACCAACTTTACTCAAGCTGCACTTCAGGAAAACTCCTTCCTCTCCACCCCAGTCGTCAAAGCACACCCAGCAGCCTCCTCTCTCAGTACACCTGTTGATAAAGCGATATTCAAATGCAAAACCAGATTTTTAAAAGATGCTAATTACCGACAGCATCTTAATGGTTTCATTAGAAACTAGAGCTCTCCATCAATGCCAGAGATCATGCCAGTACGTCAAGGAAAATAAACATTGGGGGCTTATATTAGAAAAGGTGTTTCTTCTTTAGGTACTGCCACAATAAAAGCAGAGAGGACAACTCAAGAATTACAACGTTGCATTTTTCATAGTATCATTATGAAATATACACACCTCAATAAGCAGCAGAGATTTTTCAATATATAAGTATCCATTTTCTGGGGGGAAGTATTACAAAAAAAAGTAAGGACATTTTGCTACTCTGTGACGACTTGCTGCACAGGTTTAATTTTAGATTAAAAGGTCCAGTATCTGTGCTGACTAGAAAGGATCCTTTTGAGGTTAAAACACAGGGTTACACATCAGAAAAATCTTGGATCTGTTTTCAGCTCTGCCAAAAACATCCACTAAGACCCTGAGCGAGTCCAGTTAAGCCAAATCAGAAAAAAAACCCCACTCTTCCCTAAGAATCTGAGGGTAATTCTGTGGTAAGAGTGAACTGTGCTACTTACACCATGGAAATACATGATAATTACTCCCAAATAATGTATGAAATGGTTAATTCCTAGTCTTCGCCTGCATAGACAACCTGACTTTTCTCAATTTTTAGGCAACACTCCTATTTACATGGGTGAAGCATTTCCATTCTAACACCACCTCATCACTCTTCCATAATTCAGCTTTTTCAGAAAAATATTCTCAGATTTGATGGCTGAAACTTCTGCCTCTGCAGTTGACTTGGATTTTTCTTCCTTTCTGGTTGAAGGAGTGTTCTTAGAGGGGGGAAACCCCCACACCAAATACCTAACAGCCCTGGAGAGCCTGTCAAGCTAACAACCAAAAAAGCATCTACAGCTCAATTTCTGGAGCTGCTCTTGAACTCCTGGAGCCTTTAATCTATTGAACAGCAACAGTAGTACTCTCATATCTCATGAGAAGTACTAAAGATAAATTCAAATTAATTTAGCGATGGTGAAGCCCAACTACCCTAGCTGCAAGGACTACAGAAAAAACAATGGAGCGATTCATAGAATTTCATATTCAGAGCAACAACTCGAGGGTCAGACCACACAACGAATGATGAGGGTTGGAAAAAAACATTGAGCCACTGACCAATTTTGCTCAAGCAAAATCCATCCTTTGCTCCAGGATAAGCGCCCTGATGCAACAAAAACAATATAGAGTTGCGCAACAGTATCTACAGGCACCAAAGCAGTGCCAGAGTGGAGCCAAAAATTCCAGCTTTTCTGCACTGAAAAGGTAGTAACACTATTTAGGCAACAGCTTTTATGTACATTCTTAAATATTTAGACCTCTATGCCAAGAACATAAATTACTCATCTGGGACAGGCTGCAAGTGAATGTTGTTTAACAGATATCACCAGCTTCAATAAATTAGGCTTACACAAAAAATAGTTAATAATGCTCCAGTTGGCTATTAAATACTTCCCACTACTTATGCAGCACATATTAAAGAACCAGCTAGTAGCAACTGAACAAATTCCCATTAAAACACAAATACAAATGCTGTATTTTACAATTATGTGGATACAGTGACGGCTATATTTGCCCAGCTCATGGTTGACTTCACTAAGGGTCTGTTGTGGAACACAGACAGCTCACCCAAAGTGATTTTCATAACAAAAGTCTAAATATTTTAGTATTATTCCCTAAAAATTTCTGGTACTGTTGTAGCTGTGTAAGATCCGTAGTCCAACAAAGTAAAGTGCAGCTAGAACTGAAAAAGAGAGGGTAAAAAAATACTACAGTTGAGAAATAAGGAGGGGGTTTAGCTATCTTTTCTGATTTTTTTTTTTACCATAAAGATACACTAAATCGTTACCCAAATATTTATCTCAACATTTCATGGCTATGAAAACTGCTGATAAACTTTTAGTCTGAAAATCCTTAATCACAAGCATGCCAGCAATAAAGAGGCTACAGTCCATGTAAGTTCTTACGTGACATCTTGTAAGTACGCAACTACTTTCAACGAGGATTATTTGAATTTAAAGGCAGTCGAATAGAGAACTTGAACACAGCTTGGGTGTATCAACCCCACAGGAATCAAGGTAAGCAAAATGCCGACCACATATATTATTAAATATTATGCTTACATGACTAAAAGAAGGGAACTAAATACCACGTTACAAGACATTTCAGAGGTAGGGCAAGAAATGACAAATATACTTGAATCATGGCAGTCCCTCCCTAAGTAGCTTATTTGTTTGTTTAGTTTCAGGCACAATGGGAGCTTGGGCTAATTCAAGTTGCCTGTTACTACCTCATTATAAATACTAATTACTGCTATTACTTACTAAACATTTATTTGGGTGAACCTATAATGCAAGCCAAGATGCCTTTTCAAGTCTATCTCAGAAGCCCAGCGGGAGCAGTTGTGATTCCAAAGCGAGTGCGAAGACAGTATTTTATATAGACTCCCTTCTCCTCTCTTAACAAGCACTAGATTTTTAGGGAAATTGTTATTTGGCACACCAAAAAACCTTCAGAAGGATGCAGTCTTCCTAAGAAGTAATTCATCCCAGTCTTCACCCACAGCAGGATGAGGATAACTCTCGGGAAGCACAGGTAGGACAAAACCTCTTAAGCAGGGGAGAAGGGGGAGCCAAGTTCAGTTCTTCTTCCTTTAAGAAGTGAGGACTTTGGTTTAAATACATTAGTAATGTTTTGCAGTTACGTTCAAAGTGCTCTGCAGTCAGCTAATTAATCCTTGATACAGGGAAGTGACATAGTGGTTAATTTTTGATCAGTAAAATCAAGAAGGACGACAAGCAAATTACTTAAGCCAAAAAAATCAGGTTTCAGGCCATCTCAAACCAATGAAACATAAAACGGTCTTCAGCACACAGCAGCACATCCTCAGTCTAAAAGCAAGCAATCACCAGTTCTTTCAGACCCCTCCATACTGACTTAACAGATAGCGTTTTGATAATTCTTTTACCATTTCACAGCATAAATGGCTGAAATAGGTACTAAAACTGAGGCCCAAGAGCCCTACCCACCAGTGAGCAAAAAAAATAAAACCACCAAAAATCTGACGAAACCCACATAAATTATTCTATAGACGGCAATATCGAGCGATTTCAATCCAACTAGCTTCTGTGTTTCCAGGTTCTGTGCTTCTTTAGCAAATCTGTGCCTGTGCATCAGCCAGCTATGTCTCTGAGTACACGCATACTGATTTTCTCCCACATGAGAACTCTCATAGGTCACTTCAGAGAAAAAAAGATAAGGGCTTTTATTTCTTTTTCTTTTTTGATGAAGATGAGGTTCAAAATGGCCAGGTACAGGTACACAAACCCTGTGATGTGTTCAAAGAGCTTGCTGAAATAAAACTGTTCTTAACATCTTCACGGTCCTTGAACCAACTATGTGGTATCCCTATACAGCAAAGTAGGAGATGAACCTGGAATAAACAAAGCTTGATTTTGATACTCAAGGAAAGGAGAAAAAAAAAAACGGCAACCAAACCCACACATTTCTGGAAACACAATCAACTGCGAAAGAGGAGAAAGACCATCTCCAATTTTGACAATCTGCTGTGAAAAGGGGGATGGAAAGAGCTCAAGGCTCAGACTTGACAACATAAATTTCCAGCCACTGATGCTTGACCTTTCTACACAAGCGATCTAATCCCCTTGCAAAGCATCACACTGTCTTCCCACTGGTGCAATACTGTTTTACTCCATCTCTACCACACATTGCTTTCAAGATCACATTTTAAGAATTTCAAGGACCAGCTGAATGCAGCTGCTGGATTAGGAGAGGAACCTCTGCCACCACCTGAAGCAAAATTCAATTTTTGAGTCAAAATGATCCTATACTTCCGCTCCACCCCACCAGTGAATGACCATCCTGCCATGGGCGGATCTATCTACAAGGACCCTATTAGCATTTTTGCAAAGACCACCTCCTTTTCACTGCTTAACAGAAAATTCTGCTCTCCACCTTCGTACTCTCTACCATGACCCATCCACGCTTGTACTCTTTCATCATCTTCTATTGATGGAGAAACAGAACAGCCTTTTAGAAATTTCCAGCACTTGGAAGACATAACTTCCACTCATCATAACAGAGGACACTTAATCTTACAGCCTGTTCACGTGTTTGAAGTTCCAGATAGCCTTTTTTCACTGCTAGGAACACAAGCACTATCCTCCGTTTGCAGAAACCTTTGTGGTCATTCAGAAATGCCTTATACCTACTTAAGTCATCTTCTGAAGGTGGAAACTACTTGCTGATTAAATCCAGTTTGTGGCATATCAGTTTCCTAAATTATTTTACCAGCAAGGGCTAATGTGAACAATAGCTCTGCACTGAGCCACATGCATCATTCTGTGGGTTAGGACAGAACTCACTTAGTGCTTTAAATCTTACTACAACTTGCTGATCGGGATGTAAAAGATGCACTTATCTCTGAACTGAAGGCTTTTAAACAGCTTGAAACAAACTCAGCTCTTCTGTCTTCAAGTAGCAGTTGTTTCTTATTCCTCGCACTTCAGGAGGCCTATCTGAAGAACTCTCTTAGTAAACAAATAAAAATTATATTGCTATATTGGATTTAGACAATTTAAACCAAAATCTAAACACTGTAGACCAACTGTTCCAAGAGTAAATGCAGATACAAGAGTCAAATACTGGATCTCCAAATTTCCCCACAGCAAGCTGGACAAGCCTGTGCCCATCCATGAAACGGGAATACTTTCCTAGACCCCAGAGATGGTGCTTACACTTATAAAAAGTCCCCAGCAGTCTCTGGACAGTGAGGGGCTTTGTTTCAACAAGCAGGAGCTCTCAAAGGTGCATAAATTTGCAGCGAGACATGACTCCGGGGTAGATGGAGTGGTACAATAGCCCTGACAGCATTACTCTGCCAAACATCCAACTGCAGCAACCTCTGGTAGGTTTAGTATCAAACTTTCCCCCATCAGCAAACTAATGGGCAGCACAGAGGGAGGAAAACATTTCCAGGCTGGTATTCTTTGGGGGTTTTGTTGCTTTTTTTAAATTGTTAATAGCTGTTCTGTGAGTTTTCTCCTTGCACATTAAACCTCTGCAATGAAACCTAAATCTTGTTTAACTAGATTTGTCTAAACTGTTTTTACAAACCCCAAAGAGTTTATTGCCAGCTTGCCAGTTGCACATGAAATGTATGAATTACCAAATGTAGGTATTTTCCAGAATCCAGGAGGAAATCTGAGAGTAAAAGCGTGCTTCTTGTTTTTAAAATACCTCCTTAAAAAGCCTTCAGAAGTTATTTAATACTGTTTTCAAGAAGTCCGCGGTATCTCTGTAATCATACATTCTGTGGCAAGAGCAGGAATTCAGGAATCCAGCTCTCCTTGCACGTAGCACCACGCACGCACACCTATAAGCAAGTCAACAACCACAGTGACAAGCAGGGCTGTTCTAAGTTTGGGAACGAAGGCTACAGTTCTGTCAGAGGCCATCAGCAGCGGCATGCTCCTGCTTTTTTAGTGGTGTACGCACACGCTCAACCTCCCAAACCCAGACTGTCCCTCCCTGCCCTTCTACTGGATGACATTTCTCCCCAGCAGGACTGGGTCACCAACCTTTCTGCACCCTGAAATGAAAACCTTGGTGCTGTCCCCACCCCACCTAAAAAGCACACTGCATTCTCCACAAACCAGGACACAGAAATGATGCTTATTCTCTTCCTACACACCCCAGCCCCGCTGACCTGGCTCGAGCAACCTATGTCACTGCACCACCTCCCTAATGCTGCATGGCAAAACCTTCACCCCCCAGCTTCCGCGCTCACCCTAGCTTCCCAAAGCGGGACTCGCCGCCTGTCCTCATCCACCATCTCCATCCTCGTTTCTCCACAACCTCAATCAGAAGCGCAAGCACACCTGCAAACCCCAATTTTACGGCTCTTTGCAGGTGCTGACAGCTCCCGAGTGCCACCACAGGGACCCACCTACACCAAGGGTCCCACAATAACTTATTCATGTTCAGCACCAGGAGTTTAATTGCCTTCCCATCACAAAATACCTCATTTTGAAGTGGTCTGCATACCACAGGGGGTGTATGCATGCCACAGTTTGGGAACCTCTGCTCTAAGGAACAAAAGCCATCAGATGCCTGTCATCAGAGCTACTTGTCAATGACGCAGAGACTGCTGGAGCCAAGCCTCTTGAGGTTTGCTGGCAAATTCAAGGAAAGTTGCACCCAATTTAATAAATCCACATATACAACCAGAGCAGTCGAGTGCACTAGGTACTTGAGAATAACCTGACAAGTACCTTTTACCTTTCACTAACACCCTGTTACTCGGGCAAATTATCCAATTGCTGTGATTCAGTTTTATTCACCTGAAAAAATGAGCGCAAAAATCGGAATAATATTTCTTTGTCTCGCAGGAGCATTACAAAAAGTAGCCAATACGTGTGCGATGCTCCATTCATATCAAAAACGAATTTCAGAAAGCAGCTTATCATCTAAAAACATTAGAAGAAAATTAGGTTGCAAAAATCAAGCACTAAAAATTATGAGTAACAGATTTATGATCATCTGTGCAACCTTAATCCGTTCCACTTTGTTAGTCCAACCCATACAATGAATAAGTCAGAGAATCTATGGAAAAATATCATCCGGCTACAAAATTATAATTACAGTTGCATCTGTTTTTCCTAACTTTTGAATGTTCAGCTTTACAAATTAAATAGCTTTTAGATTTAATGGAACTTCCCAGGTTTTGGTTCTAATTGGCAATATCAAATTGTACTTTTTTTGATATGCTGTACTGAAATATATTTCATCCACCACAGTATCAGAAAACTATATTAAATGATCACATTATGTCACATGGAAACAGACTTAATTCATAGAATTTAGGTACTTTATTTTTCCATTTTCACTGCACTTGAAAAATAGATTAAGTGTATTTACCAGATAGATATTTTCCATACAGCAAGCTTTGTATATACAATATTGATTCCATTTCCAACAACAAAAGCGTAAAATCAGGCTAAATGCTATTTTCAATGGCATTTTTGAATTCATTAAAGCTTTTTTTTTTTCATTTATTTTGAACCTTCAAAGGGATTATCACTATTGCATCTTCAACAACACAGAACTTCATGCCAACTCTGTCAAGAGTGAGTAAACTGTTTTAAAGGTTAAGGACATAACTATTAATCTAGCTGTCAGAGGTGCTGGGATCCCACAACTTCCACTGTGCCATCAGTGGCTACTCCACACTGAAGACAATCTGATTACACTAAAATATGCATCTGGGAATGCAATTTCAGACATCGAGGGAAAATTCACATCAAAGTTTTTTCACAAAGAGCACTTAAAAACAAACTCTAGAGAAAAATATTTGCTTGGACAATAGGATACAGTTGAAAGAGTACCAAGAAAGCTTGCAAACAGTAGAAATACAACGCATATTCTAAACCACTGGATTTTCATCACCTTAATTTAAAAGAAAGCATAGAGCTACATGCTGCCAAAAGCAGAGCTGATTTCAGTCCTTATTCCTAGCCTGTGAGTCAGAGGCCCGCATAATGTGGTGTTTTACCTGATCCTTCACCAGCAGCTCTCACTTATTCCATAAACCAACATTCTTAAAATGACATTTGGAGACACGAACGGAGGTATTTTACACATCAGTTCCATTCCAAGAAATTCTAACTATTCATACAATAGCAAATTAGGCTTCACACTAATTACATTTCAATACACATAGGGACGTTGTGCTCAACTTTACAGTAAGTTGAGATATAAGCACATTGTAAACACTGAAGTTTCATATCCTTAACGATACTGTGCATGCAATATTTTGTTATTAAATTTGAACTTACAAGTTATATAAGAACACAGCATAATCTGTTGGGTTCTGCTATAAATGTTTCCACTACTAATGTTTCCAGAAGGGCCAGTTACCATTCCTTCAATCCTAACGCAGCATCTCCTATCATTAAAAAATACTCATCAGGAATTCACCTTTCAGCTGAGCACCATTTGCAACTGGAGCATGGAAGAAAGTCTGGTGAACTCATCCTGCCAAGCTTCCCTGCTAAAACTCTGCTTGGAAATCTGTGCTCAGGAAAAAAAAGAAAATGGGTAGCACAAATGCCAGCTGTTTACAGAACTAGCGGGAAGACCCAGAACTCATCTAGTGTAAAACTGTCTACAACAGGTTTAAGTCTAGCTAACTGTTTATTTTTGTGCACAGATTTTCCAGTATGATTTAAAATAACTGGTCACAAGCAAGTACCAAAATCCTTTTCAGGTTAGCCAAACTTCTGTAAAAAACAAACAAACAAAAAGACCCCAAACAAAAACTTCAAAGACAGAGGCTAACTAGCACTTCCACTAAATAGTTCATCTCCCATAAAAAGTTCATCTCCCAACTTACTCCAGATCCCTGAAGTATGTTGGTGAAACTGGGTAGAAAGCCTCAGATAAAGAGCAAAATACAGGCTCTGGGGGAGAGGAGAAGAGAGGGAGGATAGGTAGCAAGCACCCTATTCACAAGACCTAAGAAGAAATAGAAGTTAAGCAGTGTAAGCTGCAAGATTTCTTGTACAATTTACATATGAATATGATTTAATGGTCTGAGAAGTTCAGAGCTTTTCTTTCCTATTTCTTCAATCCGGGAATTATACAACGTTAACAGAAAAGGAAAAATAAAAAAGAAAAAGATTTCGTTTTCATTGTTAAACTCTCAGTGCAGTTTTACTGAATGATTAGAATATCTCCTTTTATTATTATTTTTTTCTTTTAATTATTGAAACAGCAAATACTAATCTGAAACCTTCTGGACAGGGGATCACCATGCCTGTGGTTGGAGTCTCTCTCCCCCCCCGAGGCCATTCTTTCCAAAGACAGTATATGCTGCATACAAGAGAAAACACTAACATTAGGTGTATAACTTTATCAACACCTAACCATTCCGATATGTGTGATATCATTTAACATCATTTGATCCCACAGTAGTGTTATGATCTAAACTTATCCCCCCATTCACAATCAGGATCTGAATTCCACATATGTGGGAAAGCTACTGATTTGTTTGGGTTTTAAACAGTTCCTCATTCATAATTTCAGCATATGAATACAAGAAACAAGCCTACTTCTTGCCTTGCCTGGCATATTGCCTTATTTTTGAAGTCTTCACACTCTGAAAATCCAGAAAAATGAGACCCTTGAGATTTCAGATGTCACGTTAAAAAAAGGGGGGGGAGGGGGGGAAATTAAGCCAAAGAAATACTGTTTTGATCTTGTTTCATAGCATATTCCATGGTAGATAATTAAAAATAAACACAAAATAAACATAAATAGCTAAAAACAGAAATTGTGGGATCACCCTTGGCTGTTTAAAACAGGATCTAATGCTTAAGGATCCTTTCCCTCTGCAGAAAAATGCAAACACATCTAAGAGCTTTAAGAAGCTGACAATTTGTGGATCCTTAGTGCAAAATATGGCTACTGTAGAGTTCCCTAACCAAGGCAAGCCATCAAACTATTGACTTACATATTCACTGTGCTGTTTTCCTTTCCTTGATCACCTTCCTGTAACTCACCAACTTGCATCAACTTCACTAAATCAGGGCAAATCTCTGCACTGACATACACTGGTTTAAACACGACGGCCAGGATAGCTTGCCTCAGCTTACAGAACTTAATAAATCAGTAAGCAGGTTTAAACAGATTTCAGAATATCTATGTGCAGATTTACCTAAGTTGGTTAACAAATCTATGTAGTTTAGGCCACGCAACCCTCTCCCTCGCACCCGAGCACTCGGGTGAGGATTCTCACTGCAAGGTCTGCACACAAAACCCCATCCTCGCTTTTTCCCCACTCACCCAAGGACATCTAAGGGAAACGTCCTGCTGCTCCTCGTGCCAAGATTCGCAGAGTCGCTTCCCAGTCAACTGGGTCAACCACACAAGAACCTACCCATCTTTTCAGGGGAAACAGTAGGAACAGTATTGCAGGATTATCAGCGCAGAAGCTATTTAGCCTGCGTTTTCCCTGCGGAGTGTACTGGCACTAGCCCAAAGCCAAGCGAAGCCTAGTTTCTAACCTACATTGCCAGACAGGTAAATTAGTTCGGGCTTAAAGAACCTCCAAACAAGTTCAGCGGTTTCTTCCTTCCTAAGTGACAGGAGCCCAGGTAAAGAGCATGGTGCCGATACCTCCCTTACACCTAGACCAGACCTCCAAGTGCTTTAAAATCTGTCCCACAGCAAAGCCACAACATTTCAACTGGTCAACTTTACATGGAGATGCTGCCGTAGTGGTAAAAACCTGTTCTGCATTGCCTCGACTCACATGTGCCGGGCTAGGTATGCAAAGTGTTGAAGCTGTTTACAAGCAAGCCATAATTTTCAATATTGCAGCTACAGGCAAACATCCTATTCCAGATCCTGCTGCACCAGGTCAAGAGGGTGAAGCTCCTGGCTGTTCTCAGACCAATCAGCAGTGCTACTCCTGCGAATCCTCCCTCGCCCACCATGGCTCCAATGGGCTGGATCAGCCCTGACAGCAGGGAGGCAGGCGGAGGGCTCAGCCCAGCATCAGCAGCATGACAGCAGGCAGTTACCTCCCAAAAGACTATAAAGCACTGGCTCGCTGTAACGGTATTAAAAACCAACCAACCAAACAAAAAATCTCCATATTTAGGCTGCTAATATGCTGTAACTATCAACTCTCCTGCTGCCCACCACCATCCAGCCGCTACCCCATCACAACTCCGCTTCTCTACCTCTTTAGGTTTATGCTGGAAGTTTTTGGAAGCAGAGTCCACTTTTGCTTCATTTTCGCATCACTCCTACCCCACTGCAAAGCCGGTCTATGCCTGGGGTTCCTGGATGCTGCAATAATACAAATAACATAGAACCGCCAATAAAAAGTGCTTCTTTCTATCTGCCAGCAATTAAAGCTCCTATGTAGGGGCGGTGGCCACATGCTGCAGGGTATTACACACCGTGTTGGCCTTTCAGGAATACCTGGTTAAAATATTTACCTGTTTGACCAAGCCCTTCCTGCTTAAAACTCTGTCTTTAAAGGCAGAATCTAACTTTAAGAACTTTTTTTTTTATTCCTCTTCTTTGATCAGGGAGATAAGAACCACGCTTCAAAGAAACACAGTCAACCAAGCAAAACAAGAATAACTCGTCATATAAATAGTTTCCTTATACAAAATACACTGTTTTTCAACTGGCAAACTATTTATGCAGGAGACGTGATATTTTTAGTAGTAGCACACACACCTTCATTTCTGACAACTCCTGCAAAGTCTCATGCAAATTACCCCCCTCAGATTAGCAGGCAACAAGGTGCTGATCTCCAGCAGCTCTGTTCCTTGAAAATACGCTTATATAATTAAGCCTAATAATCCTGAAGGCTTCAAATATTTGTAACTGCCCCCCCAACAACCATGCCAAGAGACCCAAGTCAACAGAGGGCACATGTTCCCCAACGCAGACTTTTACGTGAGGATGACAGTGATACTGCTCCAATAAACCTACAGTGGAAGTGTATGACTAATTGTATGAATTAGTCATGCAGTTGTGAGCATGTGTCGTAGCATTATCAGAGGGCAAGGCTCCGGGAAAACATGCACGCTAAAAATCAAAGTCAGCCCGCAGTGAATAAGAAGGCAAGGCCTGCCTTCTGAAGAGCCAAACCCCCCGCTCTCCTCTCAGGAAACCTATTTGTTTTGGAAGCAAGGATTTGCGCTGCCATATTGTTTGGCAACATGTTTCAAACAACAGATACCCATCTTGAGCAAATAAGTTGAGATTTAACATTTCATCATGCCCATCTGCTTTGAGCCAGGTGCAGTATTGCCAAAGTTACTACTGTTTATTATCTACCATCAAGAGCTGTTTGTCCCCTTAAGTGGCAACTTGAACTTTAATCATTTTCACAAAACAGCTCTGCAAAGCTGCGGATACTACACCGCTTCCCAAGCCTCTCTGCAAATCTGTGGCTTTGCATCCATCTTCTCCCGGTTTCTCTCCCTGCTGCTCTGCCAGAGGCCTAGGTATACAGCTACAGATGCACACATATCACGTGAATTTCCATGTTTGAGGTGCATTTTTTACTTTCTCTTGTATTAGAAAGCTGATGGACACAGCATAAAGAGTTCAGAACCCACACATCTTTGCTGAAAGATTCTGCAGGCAGAAGATCGCAACCTCTAAACTGCAGCGGGACAGCACATTTCAAGAAAAGTAAACGAAGCATCTTTTTTGTTCATATAGATTTACCATCTCTTGCTACTTGAACTCACCAGGAATATTATTCCTTATATATATATTTTCATATATATATCTATATACACACACATGCAAATTTTATGCACACACACATATATATGTATATCCTGCCAGCCGACATAAACCCGGTCTTTTTCTTTTTTTCCCCTCAGTCTAAACCTGCAACACGAAGACTACAAGCCACGAGACAGGGTGAAGAACACACAAGCACCACCCACACGAGTCCAAATTTCCAGTTTTAATATACTTTGCTGTGTCACTCTTTTTTTTTTTTTTTTTTTTGCTATGCCATACTGGGGTAGTAAAATTGATAGCTACCGTACGCTGATCGAGCTTCCAGTGGAAGCCGGCAGCAGCCCCAGACGGCGCTCCACACCTTTTCACCTTTGCAAACAGAGTCTTTTGGGTGCAAAAAATAATAATAATAATAATCAGGAGATCATCACCCAACGCGCGACCCAGTTCTCAGCCACCGAAAGGTCAAAATGCACCTAGGAAACTGGAGGGCTTGAGCGTGTCTAGCGTCTAGCAACCCACATCGGAAGGAAACAGCCTTTTTGCAAGAGATTTTTCTCCCAGGAAATGTCATGTTCCAGCGGCGGGAGCCCCCCCCCCCCAGCTGCACAAACCAGGGCTACCGCTCGCATCGGCACCAGGTACTCGGGATCACTGGCAGCCTGCTGCTGCTCCATGTCTCCCAGAGAGAAACAAGCAAATTCAGGACAAGCCCGCGGCTAGGAGCGGCCAGCCTGGACACCAGCCCCCCGCAGAGCCCGCACCCCACCCCCAGCCTGAAAGCCCAGGCACCCCCGGGGGGCCCGCTGCCCCCGCAGCCCCCCAGCCCCGGTACCTCACGGCGGCCACCGGCTCCCGCCGTTGCCTCGGCGCTGAACTTCACCGCCTGCGCTGACAGCCGGGACCGCCCCGCCGGCCTTGGGGGGGCTGCTTCGGGGGGCACACCGGCGCCCACGGCGGGGCGGGGGACACACGCACACACAGGCGCGATGCCACCGGCAGACAAAGAGCTGTCACCTAAAACGCCACCGAACGAAGCGTCCTCCCGGCCCGGGGGGTGCGCGGGCCCCCGCAGGCCCGGCCGCGGCGCCGCTGCCTCCCCTCAGCCATCTTCCAGCCGGGAAGGGGCTGGGGCGGGGGGCGAGGAGGGAAACTGCTCTCTCACTTTTTTAATCAACTTTAGGTTAATAAGAAGAAGGGGTGGGGGGTACCGAGGGGGGGCGGGCTGGGATTCAGCCGCCCCGAGGCGGGAGGGGCTCCGCCGCGCAGGGTCTCCCGGGGCGGCCCTCCTCAGCCCCCCGTGAGGGAAGGAGGGCGGGCGAGGGGCGAGGGGGAGGCCGCGGCGCCCCTCCGCGCTCCGCCCGCCGCCATGGCAGCCCGGGGCGGGGGGCCGGCCCGGCCCCCGTCCCCCTCCGCCCCCGCCGTGACAGCTGCGCCTCCCCGCAGGCCGGGGGGCTGCGGCGGGCGGCGGGGGCCGGGGGCGGCGTGCCGGCGCCGCCAGACACACCCCCGCCCTGCGCGGCGGGGAGCGGGGCGCCCCCGGCCGGCCTCCCCCCCGCGCCCGCTCGCCCGCCCGCCCCGCCGCCAGCTGCGGCGCGGCCGGGCGCCACTCACCTGCCGCCGCTGCCTGGGTGACAGCCGCCTCCCCCCGCCGGGGCTGAGGCCGCGCAGCTCAACGGGCAACGCGACAGCGACTCCCCCGGCCAGGCGGCGGGGGCGGCCCCGGGGGGGCTGCCGGCTCGCAGCAGCCCCCGCCGCGATCCTGGTGACCGGAGCGGTGGCGGCGGCGGGCGCTGCTGGGGGCCCCGGTTCCCGCTGCGCGGCTCCCGGGCACCCGGGGCCCCTTGCCTGGGCGGCGCGGCGCGGCTGCGGGGCTCCGGCTCGCTCGCCGCTCTCCCTCCCGGCGGGACGGGGCGGAGCTGGGCACGGAGGACGAGGGGGGCGGTGTCGGAGGAGGCCGCCGCGGCCCGGCCCGGGTCCCTCCTCCTCCCTCAGCCGCCGCCGGCCGCCATCTTCCCTCCCCCACCCCCCCCCCACCGGCGGCCTCTCGCCGCGGCCCGGCCCGAGCGGCGGCAGCGCGGGGCAGAGGCGCAGGGGAGGCCGTGGTCCCTCCGCCGCCGGCCCGCGGGCAGGGGCCGGCGGGCGCCATCTTGGAGGCAGAAGGGGCGGCCGGGGCCTGCCCGCCGCGGCCTGGGGGGCTGGGACAGCGCCGTACCCCGGCGGGGAGCCCCGGGGGGGCCCCGGCGCCATCACCCCGGCCTCACGGCGGCCTCGGGCCTGCCCTCCCCACGCCTCGCACCTCCCCGGGCACCCCGCGGGCCAGGCGAGCCTGTCGGGACAGGCCCCGGCAACCAGTGCCCCGGGGTGAAGAGGCCGCGGCAGGGCTCCCGGAGCCCCCAGGAGCTGCTGCCCTGGGGGGGGGAGGCCGCCTGCGTTCGAGGTACCTGTCAGGTTTTGTTTCCCACTCGCCTTCCCTGGCGAGGCTTTAAAGACGACTTAGAGGCCTTCATCTTGCGGGAGCGTTGTTCTCCGTCTGGGCATCAAAAGGGCAGCCATGTGCTTTGGGAACAGCTGGGAAGACCAAAACGAAGTTCAGTAAGCAGGATGGGGTGAGAGACGATCCCATGCAGATCTCGACCCGCCGTGCGGTCTCCTCGCTGTCATTTTTTGGCTATTTCCACGCAAAGCTGCCGTGCGTGGAACTGTCATAATTGCTCCGTTAACTATTTTATCACATTCAGGTTGTATCTCGTTACAATATTCGTCCTCTCTGTGGAACTGTGAAATCCCCAAACACCTCATGTGTCATGAGGCAAAACAGCTCAATGGGTTGAACAGTTAAAATAAACCAGAGCTTCAGGTGGCTTGTTTTCCTCCACGGGGGCTCTTTATTCCTCAGGGCCTTGAGAATGCCTGTGCTACAACAAAACAAGTTGGCCTTAAAAGGCCCAGTCAAACACACAAAAAATGGCAAAACCATCCAGTGTGGTCACCCATGCTGTCATCCAATCTGGATTTTTGTCCTCCTCGGAAGCCTACACCTTGCTTAGGGGTCCATGGTTACCCTCTGAGGTCCTCTGCTTCCCAGAAAAAGCCTGTGCAAGCTGCATTTCATAACTGCCTCCTTATCTCTGGAGCACCTGTGGAGGGAATGGGTAGGATAAGCCAGAGTTAACCCTTTGGCAGGTAAAGAACCAGGGAATTGCGATTGCAGGCTTATTAGTTGTTTTCTGTCATTTTGGGAATCAGTAATACTCATCCCAACCTGGCTAACTGTAGGTGCGTTTGTATAGAAAATGCTGCATGTCTTGCCTATCTTGAACTAGACAAATAGTTAGTAAACTGTTTTTTAGGAGAATTTCAGGCCTGTGCGTGTGAACAAAAGCATCCAAACAAGCCAGGAAGCGGTGGAGAAACAAGACGGTGGACAGCAGCAACCTGAGATCATGTACCCGCAACAAATCCTCTGCTGCAAAACTCACGCTGTCCACAAGGTAACGAAGGAATGCTTCTGATTCTCCTTTAATTGCATTCTTGGTAGGGTCTGAGGCAACATTAACAGCCACTGCATGCTGCTGCATGACCCTTCGTTGCAACACATCTAGGTGGAAGTGCTAATAGATACCTTCTGGTCCTGTTCCCTTCATGACAGCAGCTAGGGAAGGAAGCTGTGTAAAAGTCCCTGAGTCTTCCTGAGCTGCCAGCTCTCCACTGCCTCTGCAGGCTATGCCCACTTTGCTTTCATTCAGGCAGAAAATGCTCAGCCTTCGCGACTAGTACCGAGCTTGATGTTAGAATATTTCCCCTCTGTGAATTCCTCATGAGAAAGTAATATATGAGCTAATCTCAGGCAGTAGGGACATTGTAAGTTTTCAGTGATATTAGCACTGAGAAGCATAAACCATTTTTATTAGTTTAGTCTGCAAGTTCACGTCTAAATGGAATGCAGAGATAAACAATGCCAGTTTTAAGTACATTACAGAGCTGTCAAGATTTGACAGTTTAAATGAATTAGACTTCAAAACATATTATGAACAAGATTAAATGTCTTATTGAAATACACAGGAAATAAAAAGGAAATCATCAGCAAAATTAAATTATTTCAAAACTTCCCAGAATTAAATCCAAAACAAAGGCCTCTCCCACCAGGTAAGTGATAACATGGTGGGTGAGACTTTATCTGGGGCAGCTCTATTTTCCAACGTACCTCACGGGACAGATAATTCACTGTTGTTAGATCTTTTTAGCCTGAGCACTTTGTAAAACAAGAGGATATGATTATCTTCATTTTATATATACAAAGAAGTGTTTAAAAGGTTTAAGTAGAGGTCAAGCAACAAACGAGCTATGGAATTGCCAACCAAAACAGCACTGAGGTATCATGGTTGTCCTGTTCCCTGCCATAAGCCCTCTGTTTGATGCTGTCACCTGTAGCCTATTTTTCCGTACAACTTACTTGGGCTAAAGGCCATTTTCAGGCTTTATTTCATTTTATGAAGCAGCCTATTTTAAGGGTTTCTTGCAAGCCACAAGTAGCCTCAGTACAGTTGTTAATCTAAGAAGGCAAAATTAACAGTATGGAGTTCTGTAAAGCTTCTTGGCCAAACTCAGTACTGTAAATAAGTAAGAAATAATTTCTTTGATTATAGTATTGCCTCCACTTAGTGTGAATTAAAGCTGAATACAGGCTTGACTGCTTCAGGCTGCGTTCCTCTGTTACTACCAACTTGTTTATCCTCTAAAAAAAGCAAGAGAAGTATTAAGATTGATCTAAATAGGGGATTGAATAGGAATGCCAGGTGTGGGAGCACTGGGAGGAGCAAATGGTAGAAGGGTACAAGAATGGCATTTGATGATGGCATCTGGACTAGCAGGTCGCTAGGATTGTGGCATGTGTCTGCCTGTACGGAGCCAGTCTATCTGTGAGCAGCCAGGGAACTGGAGAAAGAAGGTCCCTCCAGAGAGGGAAACAGCACTATCAGCTGCTACAACAGCTAAAAGCCAGCACCTGAAAGAATCAAGATCTGAGGATGAACATTGCTTGTCCTCCAGCTCATCTTGAGACAGAGCAATGGACACAAGCATTATGTCACCTGAAGGTACTACCTGGACACTATGTGGGGCTTCTGAGCACGAATGAAAATATGACTGAGATCAGCTTTAATTTTCTTCTGCCTCCTCAAGTCTCAGGCATGCTGTGCTGTTGCCAAGTTGTGCCATCGTTTCCTGTGCGACAGACAGTCTTTTTACTAGTGCTCAAGACCACCAGAAGTTTGGGGTTTTATGCAGCAGAGGGTGTATTTCACTATAGAAAAAAAAAAAAAGATTCCAAGCTGAGAGCAGGACGCTTTTAACACGCAGGTTGAACACCTCCTCCGAACCTCTTACATTTACAACTTTGCAAACACGCCTTGACTGAAATTAATGCACAACCCCATTAAGGTTAATGAGTTGTTTCGCATTCAGACACCTACTTAGCCCATACCGGTTTGTGTGAGCACCTTGGCCTCACTGCAGACTGCGGGGCTCGAAAGAGAGCGGCTGCACGCCTGGGAGGAAATGCTTCCCCAGGATGGTTGTTGGAGGCAGCGCCTGCTCCCAGCACCACTCGGGGAAGCCTTAATGAAAAGCAGCTCATCAGCAGTTACGTAACCTAATGATAATCCGGCTCAGGCCGGGCAATACTTAAAGCCACAGCGTCTTTCTAACGTGACCTATTTTATGCTCGATGCAAGGGTAAAAGTATGTGGTTTGTAACTTTGCTGGGTCTTTTACGGCAGAGTTATTGCCTGTCAGTAGAAAAGCCCCCTGCGCACGTTTCTTCTGCTTTCCTGGCTGCAGAGCAAACACTTCGGATTTGTCAGTGGCTTTTTATGGTATCAGCTCCAAGCTCAGGCACAGCAGAGAGCAAATTGTAAACAATTAAAAGGAAAACACTTAATGTCCTGCAGGAAACGCAGCATACTTGAAGTTCAGCTCCAGAAGCTGCAGAGGGTCCGGGGGTATGTTACAAAGCAGTTCTGATGCCATGTTGAACCACACAGAAAGCTTTTGTGTTTTTATTAGACCTCAGAGAACAAAAATGTATGTTTCTACGTTCCAGGGTCATATTTACATTTGACTGAAGAAATTCATTAAGATGGCACTGGTATAAGTCAGACTTGTACAACTGGCCAGCCCCCTGTAATATTTTTTTTCCCCCTTTCAATCTGCAGAAGTATCAACAAGAGATTAAACCCAGAGATGTTGATTCAGACCTCAGCATTTAATCTGACCACAGATGGTGTCAAAAGAGGGACAGCCATACAAAATAGCAACAGATTTTTTTCCTAAACCATCGGGTTTTTTGTTTAATACAGATAGAGGACAAGTGGCCAAATTTAAAATACAGAGGAAATCTCAGTTTCCTACAGTTCCTCTCCTAGAGAGCTTTGAAGCGTTATTAGTGGGCTGATTTCTGTCAATGATTAATAATGTGTTTGTATTTATGTACTTAAGTTATTATTGTTACTGTTATTAATGCCTGTCTTTCCTGGGATAAATGTTTCATTCCTTATAACACTGGACGAGTTAATGACACAGCTGGTTGTAAAAAGGAGGTTGTGGTATTGTGCTAATGGTAAGAAATACTGCCTGTTACACATAGGTATACTCATTTTGGATGACACTTATGTTTACCCAGAACCCCTGTTTTTTTCAAATCGGTGATGCCAAGCTTTATATTTACTGCCACAAGGGATACCAGTTTTTGCAAAATATACTACCATGCATGGTACTTACTGCCGATGGATTCCTAGAGCAGATCATGTGGATCTGCTGATCTCCTATGGGTTGAAAAAGTTGCTTAAGCTAATTCAGAGTGTTTTTTAAAAGCTGATTTTTAATGCCCAACATTACGGCACTTCAGGTGCGAAATTAAATTACTTCTAAAAAGGTTTACAAAACTTCATGTTGGTAGAAATATTTCGTGACATTTAAAGGCAATAACAATAACAACTTTAAAAATTGTGGTGATCATGTTTGTTGGCTGTTGAAATATCTTCCTGTGGAGACTGCAACCAAAACACTGCTGCATTGTCCTAGCATTTAAGAAACAGAAAGTGGAACTGAATGTAGATTATTAAAATAGTGTGGCTGATTATAAACTCTAAAGGGAGATCATGTAACCTCATTTCCTTATCTCATCTGAGCAAAAGGCTAAGAAAAGGGGGGTGGGGAAATACATTTTTTCAGTTTTAGTCATCTAAGCACAGAAGTAAAATATATTTTTAAATGCATTTAAATATGCTTCAGAGCCCCTCAAAGTGGACTTTTTAAATCAGATGCAAAGGAGTTGTTCTAGATGATTAAGGGGTAAGAGATAAGGGTTAAACAGCTCCTTTCAGCCAGTACCAAGCCCTTGCACAGGTCAGCTGTGCCGGGTCAGATCATGTCGGTATCAGTGCCTGTGTTCGCCCCTATCTGCGATTCACCCCTGCTGGTAATGTGCTTGGCTAATGGGATAATACTGAATATAGAAGAAAGGAGTATTTTCTCATTTTTTCCTGACCCTATTTTTTTTGTTGTTGCCTTTTAGGTGGCCTATGTAAAAAAGAATTGATTGTTTCAGTCTGTTGGTAAGTGGAATGGTAACTCCCATCAGAGTTGGTATAACTTGTCCTTTTTTGGCAATCACACCGGAGAGACGAGTGCTGCGTAGGGAATAAAGCAGAGCTATTCTCTAACCCTAGAGAGATGATCCCACTGAGAACCCCCTCTATTTACTCATCTGCACTTAAAGACTGTCAGTTTTATTCAGATATCTAGTCCGTCTGTGAAATACTTTTCCTTAACCTACTTTTAATGCCTTTGAAGTATCATCTGCTTCAATAGTTTGAAGAGCACTAAAGCCCTCATGCAGCCAATAGGCACTTAAGTGCTTACTTTTAAACCCGTGAGTAGTTCTGTGAGGTGCAGAAGACCTGCTGCTGTTAGACAGACCTGTCAGTCCATCTACTTCACTCCGTTGTTTCTGACAGCGCACAACACCAGATTCCTGCTCCTACACCTCATCTCCACCTCCCTTCCCATCAATGCGCTAGGAAGAGGAGAAGGCAGCTGATGCTACCACAACTTCCCCACTAACTGGGGATCTTGGCTTTCCACAGGTACCACCACCGGTGCTGACCCCACCACAGCAATCACCAGGTTTGTGTTGTGTCTGTCCCTGTCAGTAGAGGTTTAACACAAAATCTTTCCCCTTGCCTAACCATTAGGAGCTGCGCTGCAGCTTGAAGCACAAGGTAGAAGAAAAAACATTTTTTCCAAAAAACCTTGTTGGCCTTTGCTACGGGGGTCCTGGGTCTCTTCTTATCCTTAAAAATGCCTCAGCCTACCTGGGGTCTGCAAAGCTCCTGGCCTCTGCGAAATGTAGGTCCTTAGTTGTACCAGAGACCCCTGCAGAGGCAGGTGCGTTAACCTGGATAACAGATGCACCAGAAGTGATTAGAAATGCAAGAATAAAACAGGAGAAGCAGTCAAGGAGAGAAGAAAGAGGTAAAGGTGGTAATGCAGCGGTACAAAATGCAGGATAAACGTGAAGCAGTATTTGTAGTTAGAGGGTGAGTTCTTTATCATTTCAAATCAACAAAGTACAAAGGGAAGATGGGTACCCTTGTCACAACCGGAAATTTATAGATCATGAAAAAAATTGTCTCCATTTTGTCCTCCACAGGTAGCACAGAAGAATGAAAAATCACCAAATATTGAATGTTGGTTTTCTCTGCTTTGGTTACTTTTCTTTCACCATTTGTGTGTGTTCAATAACTTTCCTTGCTGGTCAACAGCTATGGCTGAAGTCAGAAACGAGAAAGGAACTGGAGCAGAGCAAGGGCAGGGAAAAATTTAAAGCAATTCTGGCATCAAACATGAGCAACCCTGTTTCTGTCAGTGCAGGAGGTGCCTCCTCATATCAGTACTTGTAACCCCTTCCACAGCTTTGAAGATGACAGAAAGTTGTTGCAGCAGGTCACCGACATTGTTAACGCTTCAGGATGCAACAGTTTTTGAGTTCACAGAAGGTAAAATGTGGGGGTTAAAAATGGTATTAACCCGACTTGGAGAGGTTATCCTTGTTCCAACTGGTTGAAAATTAGTGTAAACGAATTGTAACGGAGTTTGGACATCTAAGTGACCTGAGACATGTGAATGGAGAATACTGCAGCCTAAGGTTAAACTGAATTTAAAATCCCAGAATGCAATGGTAACTGAAACCGGGAATGAGACATGTTTAGATCACGGCTTTCTCCTTTTGAAATCGGGCGTCCTTCCTGAGAAAAAGAAACCCATAGGTTTAACAATACAAGACTTCCCCTCAATAGCACCAAGGCAGCAGGGTGCCCCACTGTTGCATGGCAAAAAATATTTTGTGGGTTTTTTTCAAAAGCTAAAGTCCATAAAGGAAATACTTACAGCATGTACACGCGAATGGGTTGGGTCTAATGGTATACAACATCGTGGGAGACCTAAGTAGTACTGGTTTATGAGCTGAAAGGTTTTAACTCCTTCGGTACAGAAACTAACGAAGAACTGCCTAAATTTGGAGGTACCATGCATCACGTTCAATGACAGTGAATGTCAAATTTAGAAATCAAATGAAAATTAATGAAGTCATATTGGGATCATAAAACATGGACCAAAAACAACAGAAATGTGTGTGTTTGGGGTTTTTTTTACAAAAAACAGGACTAAAACTAGAGAATATTTTTAGCATTGCTACAGCTTGTTCCCAGATGCAACTGGTTGCTGTTGAGACTACTGAGAGCTTAGTAGGCTCTCTCAGCAACAACCTCTTACCACAAAAATACCCGCTACCATAAACTTACATCATGTAAAATCTGATAACCAATGATATAAGTTCCAATCCTGGGAATGAAACGAGACCACATTATTAAGAGACGTGAGCTAAAGTATTACCCATACAAAAAAAGAACGACTGCCAGAAAAATTATGTCTGGGCAAACTGCGCACACATTTGACATGATTTACCAGTCACTATGGCTAGTCAATATTAAAGCTCAACAGTTTGGTGACAGTGTACTGACAGATTTAGAAATACACTGTGAAAATGGAATTAAATAGGTCTTACTAAATACAGTCTGAAAGATCTTGTGGTCCTGCTGAAGGAATAACTACTTGTGCGTGGCACCAGCTAGTAGTTAATGATTCTTGGACACATGACACAGGAGATGGGAGCTCTGTTTATGTTGTTTCTCTGTGTCCCCTTTGGTAGGGGTCACATCAAAGAGCTGACCCCGCACCCCAGAGTGAAATTTGTGCGTAATGTCTCTAATGTAGATCAAGAGGTAAAACACATGCAGTGTTCACCCTCTGGTACAGTCAAGACCGTCTAGTATGGGATCCCTTGAGTCAACTTACTACCGAGTTGCAACAAATGCAGTGAGGAGCTAAAGCATTAGCAAACTGACAGTCAACAAGAAATCTTTCTGTGAAGTTAGTTTGAGAGTTGGTCCCCCCCAGCCATAGCTGCACTGCAGTTAGCATCCCGCAATTGTCCTATTTGGGCCTAAATGGCAGCTTTCGTTCCCCTTGTCTTGTAACGAAATAGCATCGGTTTGCCCTGACGTATGAGTTAATATTGTTAGGAGGATCATGCTCACTGCCGTGAGCCGCTCTGAATCCTCTCCTGTTCTGCAGTACCCTGTTTGAGCCAGGATTAGAGACAGGCAGCTGTGAATTTCCACAAAGATGCTATATACGATTCCTCTACATAATATCTTTTGTGTAACCAAAGAATTTGCTTGCTTGCTTTCTATCAAATCGCTTACTGAGCAGAGCTCTTCACAGATCTGTCTACAACGATGTGCTTGTCCTTTTCTTGAAAGATCTAGTTGAAGAGTAGTTTTCCTCCCAGTGCATATTCCATTGCAGTTCTCACCGATGTTACCTGCCACCATGTTGCTGCTGATTTGATTTGCATCAATTCCTTCGAAAAACACCTGTGTTTTCTCTAGACATGGCCAAACCAAGCCTCGCCAGCAAATCCTATCATTACTGCACCTCTCCCAATCAGACTTTTAATAAATGCACTAAAAACTAGGCACACTGCAGAATCCTAAGCAGCAGTAACATTAGCCTTGTAGTCAAGGTGAAAACCAGCTATTTATTTTTACTTTTGTTTCTAGTCTCTGAACAGCTTTTTGATGCAGGACACCAGCTCCCTGGCTGTTGCCTCCCTGCTGGCTTTGGGAGAGCCAGTGCTGTGCGGTGATGCAGGCGGGCAGGTGAGAGAAAGGGAAAGACAAGGCAATGTGAACTCAGGAAGAGGAAAGAAGAGACCTCAGTGATGCAGGAAGAAACCACACAATGTCCGTATTGAAGGGGAATGACTACAACAGAGAGGAAGATGGACAAATAAAGTCAGATTGGAAGAACCATGGGAATAAGGAGAAGTAGTAGCACGAGGAGAAATCGGAGATCACGCCTCCATTAAAAAGCAGAAACCCTGTGTGACCTGGGGTCATTGCACATGCGCAGCTCCATCCCACCTCATTCTAGTACTCACTGTGACATCCAGGCTTCCCAAGCGAGTTGCCCCATCCACCTTCAACATCAAGAGCCCCTGGGCAATCTGGGAACTGTCTTGGCTCTTCCCATGGGTTCCCGGGGAACCCTGTGCAGCCAGGTCTTTAATTTCCACCCCACCACCAGGTATCACCAGAGGACATAAATCCCGGCCTCAGTTCCTCGAATTCACACACCTCAGTCTGCAAAATGGTGGCAACAGAATTCCTCATTCATAGGGGTATTGTAAGGATGGATTCGGACGGGATTGGGAGACATTTGGGCACTGTTTTTGTAGAGGCAGGACAGGGGACAGAAGTGAGAGCAGAGAAAAGAAATAGTGAGAACTCAGAAGAACTGAAGGTCAGTCAGAAAAGAGCTGCATCTCATGGAGAGCATTTAAAAGAACCAGAGGGATGAAAACCAGTCTGAAGAAAACACAGTAAATGAGGAAAAAAGTGGAGAATAGGAAGAGAAAAAGATGGAAAGCCCAAAGGAACCATAAAGTGATTCCTTATTTATGTGGAGACTTTCCACTTCTTTATTCAATTTTTTGAATGCAAGTTTTATTAGTGGCTTTGGCTCTGTCCTTGCAAACAAATCAGGCAGTGCTACCAACAGCAGACTGGGAGGAGGTGAGATGCTCTTGGAAGCGGCACATCATCCTCTTTCTCCTTCTGAAAAGCTGGCTGGGTTAACCCCACTGCTGGGAAGATCTGCCAAGGGGCTATGGATGCTGGTATTGTTGATTGGCTTCTTAGAAAGCATAACTTTACTCTGTACAAGCCAGTTTCGCAGGGTTTACCTTGCTGAAAAGACAGAGAAAACACTGTAGGCAAAGACTGATGGCCTTCCACTACTGGTCTTACATTGGCCAAAAAGTAAAAACTAATTACAGTTGGACTTGATAATCTTAAAGGTCTTTTCCAACCTAAATGAGTCTATAAATAGACTATGAAATAACATAAAAGATTTGAAAACCAACACTGTACAGTTGGAGATGTCCATATATTGAATGTTTCTTTGCCTCGAGGCTTTGCGCAACTGCTGAAACCATCTTGATTAACACAGTTTGGGATAATTGGGGAAATTCTGGTTCTACGGAGTTATGCCGGAGGATATCGCCTAAATTAAGATTACAGGGTTTGGGGCTCCAGGACTTTGCCATACCCCTTTACACATGTGCATATGCCGGGAGGGAGGGGGAGAGGTTCTTCGTGATTTGCTCAGCAAAGGAGGCAGAGATTGTCCTGGGAGAGCCTTGTGGTGGTATTTTCTTGCTGTGAAGAGCTGAGGAATCTGCTCATGGAAGCCGGGCAGGTTTTGTGTTGGAAGGACAGAGCTGGGAGCTGGAGATGGGAACTGTGGACACAGCTACATTGTAGACGTGACTTGAAAGAGTGAGAAAGTTGCTGAACTTGCCTGTGTCTATCTCCTCACTGATAGAACTGGGGATAACAATACTTACTGAAGTACCAGATTACAAGGTTTAATTTGTATTTGTATAGTGCTTTAAGATCCTGGCATCAAAATGTGGCTGCTTAGCTCAGGAAAAAAAAACTTTTCTCTGTGTCAGGATTTCTCCCTGGCACATCTCAGGTTCTTTTTTGTTGGTTTCTTGGTTTTTTTAACTCTACCTCCCTGTTCCCTTAGAGGTTTGATTTCTTATCTTTGTACTTGATCTTCTACATCAGAGAACTACTGCTGCTACAGCCATGCAGCTCTCTCTCTGCCCATGCAGATGACAAATTAATCTAACATTTCACGTCGGAGAAATACTTACAATTTCTTCTATCCCTTTTGTTCTCGTAGTCACAGTGCTTCTCGAATTGTGCAGCTGGCCTCCCCGGGGAAGCTCTGCTTTCTTCCCAGAGAGACCACAGCAAGTCCAAGGACAGTGAAAAATGGAATATTATTTTCTTGCTGGCTTAGTGATTTTCATTTAGGATTCAGCAAATGCAGAGCCATCTGCTATGTATGAAATATCCAATAATAGTTCTCCAGTTGCTGAATTCTGAGTGGAAACAAGCCAGCAAGGAAGGCAGAGAGCCTGGCTTGCCTCAAACCTCCTCTGTAAGCATACACAGGCAAACTGCACCAATGTCTTTACCACCTGATTGTAGCGGTATTTCCAAAATACAGGTAACTTGAAGATGGAACTGGAGGTCAGAGGAAGAGGACGTTCAATTTTCCCTTTCTTGGTGATCCTCTGGATTGATTTTCTTTGTTTAGTGGGTGTATGGTGACACAGTGCCTTGCAAAACATAAAACAACAGTGTTTTCTCATGGAAGGTCTGATTCTCTCCCACCAAAGCCTGTAGGACCTTCGTCAAACACAAAATCACTGGGAACTGGTTCAGGAGCTAAAATATTATCCCTAAGATCCAAGTCAATGGATGATAAGTGAAAAGAGAGATAGAAATCTTGACAGCAGGCGGCTTAGTGTATAAAAGCTACTTTCAGCTTTTCATGCCCAAATCCGCTTTGTTTCCCTGCAGACACACGGCACTTCGGGTGCTCCTTCCAACACAGCTCTTCGCTTTCTCTGCTTTCACGGGGCTTTCTTGCTTTTGCTGAAATTCCTTAATCTTCCCTCCTTTCCTGAAGTTAATACTGTGTTACCTGCCAAATTAGCTAATAGTACTGACTTGAGTCCTCGGTTTTAGAGCTGTTGGGCTGCACAATTAAACGGGTATGATTCAAAGTTTTTCCAAAGCCGCTGTTTCAGGCCATCGGCACTGCTGGGCAGATCTCGCCTGGGCTGAAGATTTTAGCATTAGTGCAGCCACGCTGATATAGTTAAATTGCTGCAAACCTCATATTAGTATAGAATTGATGTAAATCGTGACTTGCCAAGAGTACGGTTTGTGACTGCTCAGCTGGAGCTCTGCTAGAGGCTCAATTACAAGAGGCAAGAACTTGGCTTAGACAAATTTGTGCCTAGGAGATCATAGGGCCATAGCACATAGAACAGTCCGGGCTGGAAGGGACCTGGAAAGATCACCTGGTCCAGCGAAAAGGAGCCTAGATGAGATTATCTAGCACCCTGTCCCAATCGCATCTTGAAAACTTCCAGCAATGGGGACCTAGAACTACCCTGGGGAGGTTGTTGCAGTGACTGATTGTGCTCACTGTAAAAAAAAAAGTATTTCTTTCCTACTTATTTTTCTTACTTTTCTTGGTAGCTGTAATGACAAATGCAATTCTTTAGGTGCAAAATGAAGCTCCGGTTTCTGCAGCTCCATGGGGAGAGCTGGACTTTGCAGCAGGCAGTTTGCCCACGCAACCATGAATTTCACTGATTTCTTCAGATGAAAGAGTGGCTGTAATCAATCATAGCTGCAAGCTGAGAAGGAGGAGGACCCCAGCCTCGCACAGAGACAGTGTTGGGTGCAGAGCCACAGGCAGGGCAGGTGCTGGCAGCCCCCAGGGTGCTCCCCAGACTGCACCCCGGGACTGAGGGGGAGCAAGTGACATGCAGGCACCGCCTGGCAAAGGATAACCCTTTATTTCATAGCCAGCCTCATCAGATTTAACATAAGCAGGAGGGGAAAAATGTGACAATTTCCATCCGGTCCTCTCTGCAGGACTGATGTACAGGAGAGGTGACACTCTGCAGGTAACTACAGAGAAGACAAAGCAGGGAAAATCTTCCCGGATTAGCCATAAATATATATATATATACGTTGCTGTAAAAACTGCAGGAAGTTCAGGCATTAGCAAGTGAGCAGACATGCACTTGCACACCCTCTCTGGCACTTGCACACCCTCTCCGGCAGTGGCCACACTGCGAGAGGAGGGGTGCTGAGGAGGGGAGAGGGGATGCAGTGACCCACAGGGGGGTGGAGGAGGAGGAGTCCCCCGAGGAAGCACCCTGCCTGCACCCCATGGTGTGCCAAGTCCCCTGGCAAGGGAAACAGGGGCTTTGTCTTGGTGGAGAAAAAACTGGTGCAAAGCTCAAAAGTAGAGATGCTGAGCTAATTGCATATTGACATGATTTCTGCTGATAATTCAGCCCACATTAGCCAAATCTCCAAGATTTTACTCCAAATCACAAGTCTGTGCTTCACCCTCCCCCAGTCGGACACCTTGATGTCTCACTAAGACCAGCAGCACGGGTACCTCCAAGCCTTTGGGTTTTCCAGCTCTGACAAGGGATTTGCCCTTTGGAGACCTTCAGGGTTCAGGTTGCCTCTGCCAGGGAATGGGCATCACAACCCCAGGAGGGCTTCTCCACTGATACTGGAGGGTGTTGGCTCTTTAGATGGTGTAAAAATAGTCTGGGGAGGTTGGAGGGTGAGAGCCAAGGCAGGACTCCAAGCCTTGTGCCAGCCCTTTTCCCATCATCTAATCACAGAATTGCAGAATCGCAGAATGGTTTGGGTGGGAAGGGACCTTCAAAGGTCATCTAGTCCCACCCCTCGCCGTGGGCAGGGACCCCTCCCCCCAGCCCAGGCTGCCCCCAGCCCCGTCCAGCCTGGCCTTGAGCCCTGCCAGGGATGGGGCACCCACAGCTGCTCTGGGCAGCCTGGGCCAGCGCCTTGCCGCCCTCACAGGGAAGAATTTCTTCCTCATCTCTCATCTCCATCTCCCCTCTTCCAGTTTAAACCCATTCCTCCTTCTGATATCACAATGGCCCATGCTAAAAAGTGTATATCGTGGTTAAAAAATGTATCTCATGGTTAAAATGAGGCCAGCAGGGTCAGCAGAACTCTGTAGGAGCTATCCCCAGCTCTTAAACCACCCCTTGGAGCCCTAAGGAGGAGAAAACAAATGGAGAAATACCCTTATTTATATTAGGATCTAGTCATGGATTAGCAAAATGTAAGATAACGGCACAATCTGCTTGCACCACCCTCCAGTAACCCCACACTGAACGCAGCATCGCCACATTTGCAGATGAATGGGGCCGTTTCATTAATGGCTAATGCTTGGGCCAGAAAACTCATCTATTTAAAATCATTAGTGGAATGGGAAAGGATCATCTTGCAGATTAGAAACAGTCTATACAATTCCTGATTTTAGATTTTCCCTTTTGGATGGAGCAGTTTTACTTTCAGCCTCCTTAGATACCATCGTGCTGGGTATAATGACGAGATAAGCAGACTCAGACACCGTTAAACAACAGATGAAAGATGCAGCCGTCGTCATTGCTGAAGACGTCAGGCGTGTGGCATTCCGAGTTATGTGACCTATGGGAGAATGACAAGAAAATCCTGAAATTTTATTCTAAAAGGGAAATCGGCTTGGCTATGAATGAATCTTTGTGCCGCTAATGAACCCACTTGCCGGAGCCTGGCTGGTGGTTTAGGGGGTGCTCGTACATTCAGGATGACAAAAACTGTGCTCGTTTTTATGTTTATGCAATTAGAAACATAAACATGTGAGGGAAAACACTTTATCCCAAGAAAACTATCACAGAGACTTGCTGGAGCACCTGCTTTACGGGCGGGGCTGGTGAAAAACCAGGCACCAGTGAACTCGGGAAGGCCGATGTAGATGGAACTGTGTCAGAGACGAGTTTTCTCATTTGGGGGGATAATATTGTGGCTTCTGCTGTTAAAATCCCGTTAATCCACTGCTGCCCAGCAAAGGTGGGTTCTGCGGTGCCAGTGTGGGGAGCAGCAGTGGTGGTAGCTCTCCTGGTGCAGCCAGGAGCTTTGGACCATGGGGCCAAACCCCTTCCCCCGTGAGCCAGACCCGAGAAAAGCAAAGCCACGCGGGAGCACAGGGGATTGCTGCTGTGCCCAGGGCACTGCTCAGGAGATCTTGTAGACACTGGGAACTCCTATTTGGGAGTTCCAAAGATATTGGTTTCACACTCCGGTGAGCCTGTACACCGTTTTCCTGACTCCTGCAGAAGCCACCGACCTCCCCTCGATTTGCACCGGGGGCCAGATCACCTCCAGCCCTTTTTGCACCTTGCTGCAATAGGGGAAATCAGATCTCCTGCCTTCCCACAGGTCACATCCATGCAGCAGTTTTTGCTCCTGGCTCCAGCGTTTCCTACTCAGCAGACCCCTCTGAAGGACTGGGACCAGTTCACAGAAGATGCTGGACTGGGCTTCTTGCAAGCATATGACTGGTGTAAGCATGAGACCCCATTTCCCACTGAAATCAATGCGAGTTCAACTCACAGCATGAAGCAGGAGTTCAGATTTCTTTTATTCATCCCCTGGCTTTTTGTCACGCCTGTCACTGAGCCA
The DNA here is from genome assembly GCF_963210335.1 of Falco punctatus. Classification (NCBI taxonomy): domain Eukaryota; kingdom Metazoa; phylum Chordata; class Aves; order Falconiformes; family Falconidae; genus Falco; species Falco punctatus. The sequence continues at coordinate 72,907,974 of NC_137584.1, read as the reverse complement.
TGGGAGCGGTGGCAAAACTTTCCTGGGCAAATTGGCAGATGATGGAAACTGGTGAAATCCCTGAAGATCCCTGATTACCTCAGCCTGCAGATCTGACCGAGGCTTCGCTCTCCCCACCTCGTGTTGAAAGGGGGATCATTTTATTTACCTCTCTCCTAAGGATGTGGCAAGGTCGAGTGGTTTTGAAACTTGCTTTGGAGAGCAAATTAGGAAGTGTAGCTATCAATGACTTCCCCTGAAATACAGCCCCTTTAACAGTAAATTTAAAAGGAGAATTAAATGTGAAAAGGCATCACTCCCACTATTAATTTCTTGACTGTGCTGTTCCCTTTCCTCTTTTATTCTGCCTCATTTTCAGTCCCTTGCCAGCAGATCCTTGGCAGCTCTCATAAAAGCAATTATCATCTTTAGTAAAGTTTTTGCAGGTTTTTTTTTCTTGTTTTTTTTCTTTCTTTTTTTTTTTCTCCATTCTGGAACTGAATATTCCCCGTCATTCTGTCAGTCCCAAACTTCACCGGCTGCATTGTGCCTCCTGCTCCAGCTTTCCTGCCACGTGCCCTCCCTTGGCATTTCTGGGATTGCTCGAGGAGCTTTTCTCTTTTGCTAGAGAACGTGCTTGACCCCACACAGCCCCAAGATGCTTTTGATTGACCAGGACTTGAAAGCAATCCAAGGCATCACTCTGAGTAAAATTAAAAATATGACCTTGTCGACGAGTCTGGAGAAATTCGTGTGCTTGAAGGGCAGGCACTGCACCTCTGGGATGTGCTTTCCATAACCTCTCATTTTATTTTGGTCAAGGTGGTACCTGAGGCAGAGACGGGGAGCCCTGCTCTTTGGAGAAGCCGTCCTGATAAATGGTACAGATCAGAATTGCAGATTTGTATTTCTCCAGTTGGGGAAGTTTGGAATCAGAGCCAAATTGGCAATTTTGATCTAAATCCTCTCTTTTTGCTTTAATTATGTTTCCTGTTGGCTTCTTCTCTCGCTCTAGACAGTGCACAGGGTGACTCTGGGATAAGCAGACTATTACGCAGCTCTGATTTCCTTGGCCTGAAGGATGCTATTTTTCAGCTCATCTCATTTAGCAGCTGCTGTTCAGGGGCTGGGAGAGGCTGAACTTACCCCGCGGTGGGACTACTGCCCTGGAGGTCTCGCCAGCACCCATCAAGAGCACCCACCCCAGTGTTGACACCTGCACTATCTCCTGAGCAGATGGAATCAATGGGGAGGGTGCAACTCCATGGTGTAAACTGAGTGTTTGCACTCAAGCAAGTCAACCTGTGCTTCACCTACCGTCAGCCAAGAGCTGACCAGTGGTGTCTGCCATGTCCCACCCCGCAGTGCTCATCCAGGTGCTGTTTTCTCTGCTGCTCATCTCCCATCCCGCTTGAACACATGCAACCCTACCCTTTAGTGCCTTTGTGCTGTAACGTGGTGTGTTCAAGGGTCCCAACAGGCATGACAGGCCACAAAGATGCTCAGAGGCTGGAGCAGCTCTGCTGTGGGGACAGGCTGGGAGAGCTGGGGTGGCTCAGCCTGGGGAGGAGAAGGCTGCGGGGAGACCTTAGAGCACCTGCCAGTGCCTAAAGGGGCCGGCAAGAAAGCTGGGGAGGGGCTTTGGGCAAGGGCAGGTGGCGATGGGACACGGGGGAATGGCTTTACCTGAGAGAGGGGAGATGGAGATGAGAGATGAGCAAGAAATTCTTCCCTGTGAGGGCGGTGAGGCGCTGGCCCAGGCTGCCCAGAGCAGCTGTGGGTGCCCCATCCCTGGCAGGGCTCAAGGCCAGGCTGGATGGGGCTGGGGGCAGCCTGGGCTGGGGGGAGGGGTCCCTGCCTGTGGCAGGGGGGTGGGACTAGATGGTCTTTAAGGTTCCTTCCCACCCAAACTGTTCTGTGAGTCTATGATTGTAATGCAGTGGATGCTCTCAGAGATGCTGCTTCTCCTCCTGGCCCCTCTGCTCACTCCCCACCGTTTCACCTCCAGAAGCCACTGCACAAGATGAGGAGCTTTCCCCAATGTACACCTTCAGGCAGTCGCGGTTGGTTTGTGTTATCAGTGGGCCACAGGCATCTGCCAGTGTCAGTCCTGCATTTTCGCACTTTGCACCACAAATTCTGCATGAAAGACTGGGGATACAACAGCCTTTTGTGGCCTCTGCTGCCAAGTCAAAAATCTCCTCCCTCTTCCTATTTTTTGGTTGCAAATAGGGATGTGACACTGAAACGGTGAAAATCTTTGGGCTTCCGATGTTCTCCGGGAGGCTTTGGAGATGGGATGGGATCCTGGGTGTCAATGCAGGCAGTGGGGGACAGATGTTCCTAATCGAGCCGTACACACCTCGTCCCTCTCCAAACTCAGCTTGTTGCAGCAGTAGCTCCGTGTCCCTCATTCCCCTCCTGTGAGCAGGGATCAGATCGAGTGGAGTGAAGCTTGCGTGCAATCAGCGGGCGAGTGCAGTCATTGTGACCCGCTGTTACACTCAATTTTCTTTTGTGAGAAAGATTCCCTTCATCCCGCTGGCTGGCCGGTGGCTGGTTATACTATACATCACTGCATATTTTCCACTTGAGATCAATCCCACAGTCCCGATGGCTTTGAAGAGCACTGTCGGCATCCTGCGGCCCCCAGGTGCTTCACCAGGCATCACTCGGGGAATAACATGAAGCGATTTTGCTCCCCCAGCCCCATCGCCGTACCCCCCTCACTGCCATTTCTTCTCCTCCATCCCATCATCTTTGGGCAGAGCTCTGCCAACACTTTATTTTATTATATTCAATCATATGAAAATGCTCTTGGCAAGAAACCCGCCTGCTCTGAACTTATTTGTTGTATTTTTTTTTTCTTTTTGCTTTAACAATTCTGCATTGTTCTGGGCTATTGGTCTCACTAGGAGGCTCGAGTTTCATGCGTTCATTCACTCTTCTCTTGTCAAATCTGCCTTTGGAGCTGTTGTTTGGCTCTCGTACGCACCCTCTTCCATCTCCAACCATTCTTTTTCACTTTAAGTCCTTTTTCTGCCAGCTCCAACTCAGTTTAACCATGCTGCGTATTCAATTTCTGCACTTTGGGATCCAAAAAAAACCCCCAAAAAACCAACAGAGAGAAAAATACCCACATACACCACTTAATGCCACCGTATTAATTTTGTGGTGGGTCCCAAAGAGTAAACTGACCTTGAGGAGATGTGATTGCCGCGGACTTTGCAGGGAAATGGTCAAGGCACCAACCCTGTCAGAGCTCAAGGAGTGTCTGGAGAATGTCATATGGTTTAGTTTTGGGTAGTCCTGTCAGAGCGCGAGGAGTTGGACTTGATGATCCCTATGGGTCCCTTCCAGCCCAAGATATTCTAGGATTCTAGAACTCCATATATTGCTACGAGACCGTTAGTCGTAAACTTAGGCAACTGCTGTGAAAACCAGCTATGGTGGTTGGGCTCAGTGCTGCCCTTGGAGAAGGTCCTCCCAGGTAAGAGGTGATTTATGCCGGTGGAAATGAGAGGAGAGTTGGGATCTTTTGCCCTTTGATGAATTCCACGTGCTGCCCAAAGAAAAACTTCGCATCCTCGTGCCAATAAATGTATTCAAGTTTGCAATGTTTGTATGTTCCTGGCTGAAGGCGAGGGACTAATCACATTTTCTCTAAACCCATCAAAATGACAGATCAGGAGGAGCTGCTTCAAACTGAGCTCAAATCTGGCTTCCCATCATAAACTAAGGCTTTGGTCCGGGGTCCCTGGGACTGGTTGATGACCCTCAAAACCAGAGGACAGTTTCTCTGTAGGTAGGGATATGCCCAGCGGATTTTGTTCTGGTTCCCTACATGGAGCAAGACCAGACACAAAACATGTTGGACATATCTCTGACCTGGTTCAATCCATTCTGCCACCAAGTGATGTGCAATCTTGCTGTCCACTTTTCACCACTAGAGAAGTCCTCATATAAGAACACTGGGCTGTTGTACAGCATTTTTAATACTTGGTCTTTTTCAAAGACTTTTAAAAAATTATTTATGATCTTTTTCAGTAGTCTGTCTTTCCACTTGTGACTAGCATTTGGTCACGTCTTCTCCTGCTGCATAAGGGGCTAAACGGTTCAATGCAACACCTGGGCTTACCTTGGGAACGTGTATCCCTACCCGTTGTGTCTGAAATTTGGGATTGGCGATGTTGATAGGTACTGGATCCCTTCTGCTTAAAGATGTACCAGGGATGGGTGTGGCAGAGGAAAGCAAAATGGGAGGGTCCAGGGCCCACATCTGGAAGGGGGAGATGCAGATGACGTCTCCAGAGGAGAAGCAAGGAGCCCCTGCACACCTGCAGCTGGACCTCCACAGTGCAACCACATCTTCCATGATCCTGGTTTTGAAATGCTTTGGCTCTGCAGCACCCATGTCCATCCGTGCATGCACGCCAAGCACTGCTGATGCCTTCCTGGGGACCCCCAAGTCCCATGGGTGGAAGACAGCGAACCCCCTTCCCGCAAGCCCTTTGCAGTGCCGGGAGCTGCTTAAACGTGTGTGGGAGGTGTGGTGCAACACATGGAGCTCACCAGCATGCTGCGGCTGCATTTGGATCCTGGGGATAATGATTTCCAGCTGGTCTCCCACTCTAGCCTGGATGCTGTTCCTCAGCTTGTCTCGCCTTTGGCTGGCTGCCTCCCTCCCCTTGTCCTCGCTGGAAGAAAGTGAGGTTTCTGCCTTCTCTAGGAAGCTGCAGAATGCTGCAAAACCCCAGGATTTGTGGAAAGGTGCAAAAGTGCAGCCCTCGGCAGGATACCTGGCATCATGGTTGGCACCAGTGCCCTGTCGTGGAGAGGTCCAGGATGGGCCTGCAGGCACAGGGTCTCCTCTGGACAGTGACTATGGTGACTTACCAAAGCCAGAGGAGATGGTTGGGAAGCTGGTGAGATGAATCACTAAAACCACTGACTCTGGCACTGAGCTTCAGCATCTCAGCCGGAGCCTGGTCATCACCTAAATGCCCCCAAAATACACCTAACCATGGTCATAGCTACAGCAGTGAGCTTCAGCGTCCTGCAGAAAGCTGTGGCTTGCTCCCCAAAATAAATGAAGCATCAACCACAGTAGCTTTACGTCAGGCTTTTAAATATCCTGGGCCAAAGCTCAGAAACGTCATGGTGATGTAGCACCTGACCAGGAAGATGGTAGGGGGGAGATGGATGTGCTCCTGGCAGCTGCTGCAGTTGATGGGATGGTGGATACCAGCTGGACGCTGATGTCTTCATGCCCTGCTCCTTTCCCGTGGCCTGATCTTGGTGGAAGTCACTTGGCCATGCACAGGTGGAGATGTGCATCAAGCCCACAGCGCCCTGACGTATCTCCTTGTGGCAATCTTAGATGTTGAGTGGGTCAGGAGCAAACCTTGGGTAAAGCCGGTGGACTTCCCTGGCATCACCGCTTCCCTGCTGCCATCCCTGGTGGCCATTTGGCACCATCCTGCGGAGGCTCCGTGGGCAGAAGGGGTAAAGCAAGTGACAGGGAAGGAGCAGCAGAAACTCGCCGGGGCTGTTCAGGCCCTCGAAGTGCAGTTTAAACAACTTTACATTATTCCGTGATTTAACTCACTGTATCTCAGCGCCCACCTGGGGGGCATCCCGAGGTCAGGAGGGGACGGGCCGTGCTGCGGCGCTTCCCGGCTTCGGCATTCCAGGCGGAGGGACCCAAACCTGCCCGCGCCTCCGAGCCGGAGCGGGGCGGGGCGGCTTGTGGCACCGCAGGGGAAGGAGCCCTGCGCTGGCACCATGATCCATATGTGCCAGCCCGTACATATGTGCACGTCTGTGTAAAGGTAAAGGAAACATGCATATAATAATCAATATGTACCTACATATATATACTGAGCTATGTACTGCACAGCATATAGCGTATCTACCGTGGGTGAATTTATACTATATCTACATGGATAGTAGATATAAATAGTATATAATATAATATATTGTTATATATTATACATATATAATATATTATATTATAATTATATAAATATATACAGTATATATGATATATACCCTGTTTATTATGTACTACATATACTATATATATGCTATACTATATGTGTGTATAGTGTATATAGTGTGTGTATATACACACATAAAGTATACATTATATAAACTACAGTATATACTATGTACTTACATATATAGCATATACACTACATATAGATAGTATACTGTACTATATATAGCACGCCGTATTATGTGCTGTGCAGTATATATAGTATGATATAGTATATACTGTTCTATATATGGTAGAGTATATATAGGTATATATTATTATATATATGTGCATTATATCATTATATACACTATATAATTGTGTGTATTCTATTCTATTCTTATAATTATGGATTGGATTATAGTATAGTGTATTGTATTATATAGTATTATATTGTGTCAGAATGTATTATATTATGTGATATGATGTTATATTACATTATGCTATATTATATTATACTGTATTAATTATATTATACTGTATTAATTATATTATACTGTATTAATTATATTATATTATATTATATTATATTATGTTATATTATGTTATATTATGTTATATTGTATTATATTCATTTATTTTATTTATTATATTATATTTATTATATTTATTATATTATATTATATTATATTAAGCCAGAAATACATCCAGAAATGCCCAAAGAAGAGCTATAACCCCCCAGTCCCCTGGTAACACACAGTGTTTAGTGAAAAGGGACAGCCCGTCTCGGGGGGCGAGGAGGGAGGGGTGGGAGCATGTCACCCCCAGCCCCTCCGTCCTATGCTCGGTGACCGGCGCGGGAGCGCTTCAAGCCGCAGTGTGCCAGGAACATTGGGGTTTCCTCCAGCACATCCCTGTGGGGCTGGTCCTGCACTCCCAGCTCAGCCGAGTGAGCCAGAAAGCTTCTGGAATCCCTTGGAGGTAGGAAATTGTAGCGAAATCCATGGGGAAAGGGTGCTGCCGTGTCACCCTGGCCAAGCCCTGTGGCCACCTGCCTCAAAACCCTCTGGGACAGCTCTGGCTCGCTTGCCAGAAACCCTTCGTCTTCACCAGGCTCCTCTCAGGCAGCATCATGAGGCATAAAAATGATACAAACTCCACTTTGCAGGGGGCAGTGCCACCCCAGGCTGCCAGAACCTCTGCTCCCTGGCTCCTCCAAAAATCCAGTTCCCCAGGGACGGTGTCAGCTGCAGGTGCCCATCACTTGGTCAATACACAAAAGCCTGGAGGTGTCACGAGAAAATGGAAAGGAGGAGATGAAGGCAAGCCACGGAGCTGCATTTCTCAGCCGGCTGGAAAATTTTAAAAGTCATTAAATTTTGAAGGAAGCACGTCAGAATGGCACAGCAGCTCCAGCTGGCTTAAAATAGGGCGACAAATGACTGCTGGAGACAGAGGGTTTAATTACAAGAGGCAACGGGCCAGGACCGTCAAATGTCACCGTTGCTCCCACTTTGGGAAGGCACCAGCTCGGGTCTGGCTCACCCGAACTTTGGCAGCCACTGTTTTGCCCTGGCCCCTGGGTGCTCAGCATCTCGGTGCCCCCGGGATGCGAAGCCAAGGGTGCGACTCCTCTGGCTTCTTTGCCAAACTGGAGATGCTCCTGAGGGGTTATTTGTAGCCCAAGGAAACCTCTTGGCTGGGTGATGGGAATTTTGGAGGATGCTGTAGTACACAGTCAGGCTGCAGGACCCCTGGGAGGTGCACGGTGAATTTTGTATGAGAAAAATGGGAAAATTTGGGCCAACACAGCCTGTCCTGCACCCGACACACTTGCAAAGGGACCACCAGCTTGGAGCTGGTGCCAGCCACTGGGTCACCCCCTCCATCCCATTTTCTATCCAAGCAGAGCCCAGGGCTTACTGGCACGGGGACTCGTCCCCACCGAGGTCCCAAACCTGCTGCTTATCCCATGAGCCACATCCTAACTGACCTCGCAGCATTCCTGGGACCCCATGGGGTGCAAAGTCCCGGGGAAAGGAGCAGGGAGAGCCAGTGCCCCAACTTTCTGCAGCTTGGGTTTCCAAATTTTGGTAAGCATTTTTGTACCCTTGAACTATCTCATGTAATTGCTTTCTTGATCGCTTAAATTAATGTAATAGCACTTGGGCAGGTGGAGGGGGTGGAGAATAAGCTGGGTTGTGCTCATACCCCCAGCAACTGCTCAGCGCACTCCTGGAGGAGTAAAGACCGGCTTTATGTTTAATTCACCGTAAAACCTGGGAACTTCCTGAGATGCCTTACAGGAGCCATCCCAGGAAAGGCCAGCTCCTGCCCAGCTCTCAGCTGCTGCCTGCTGCCCCTATCCTTCTCAGCCACAGCTACATCGCTCAGGTAGGAATTATAATTCAACTTTCAACAGATCTAATCGATAGGCAACACTCCCGCCTTTATTTACCCTCGCATTGGGCTCCACTCGCATGGCTTCAGCTGACGGAGAATCAATTCACGCTGGCAGAGGAGGCGAATCTCCAGCCAGCACCGTGCAAGTCACCTGAAATCCTGCCGATGTTCACGCCCGAGCATCCTCCCCTCATAGGGGCTCATTGCTTTTGTCCTGGTGCAAACGAGCCTTAATTTCCATGGGACCGTTCTTTGGTGATGGTGCAGTCAAACCCCACGGGACCGTCCTTTGGTGACGGTGCAGTTGGACCCCACGGGACCATTCGTTGGTGATGGTGCGGTTGGACCCCATGGGAGCAGAAATGCCTCTTCATGGACGGTGATGTGGGATATATCAATATTTGTACAGAAAAAACCAACTTGTGTTTTTTGGTCTATGGATGCTCCAGAGCATGGATCTGTCTTCCAAAGCAGGAGCTCAGAGGCTGGACAGGGCAAAGCTCTGTGGGATTACAGTTGCTCCCCAAAGCCTGCCAGGTTCCAGCACATTTATAGCATGGAAATAACAAAGGAAAAAAACCTCTGAATTTTTACTGTCAAAAATTTGATCTTCTACCAATCTCCAGGATCTTTCAGCAAGCCCTTGTCCCAAAGCGTTTTGGCGGTGAGGTGAGTTCACCAACAACATCGAGCGTTTCACTGAAAAATACAGATTTGATGGATCTTCACCATCTTTCAGCGGCAACAGGAGGGAAAAACGCATCCAATCTCCTAGGTCGTGCTGCCCTCTGCAGAAAGCCCTGATGGGTGCCACGATGCCTTTCTGGACGAGCGTGGGATAAGCCAAAATATCCCAGCAATGATGAAGTTCTGGTTCGGCCGGCTCAGACCCCCTGGGTGCCATCCCTGCCTCCCGGGACGCACAGTGTGGCTGGGGCACTGCAGTCCCACGTCTCCACAGCTGGAAAGGAAAGGAAAGGAAAGGAAAAAGGTAAAAAGGAAAGCTGGAAAGGCTTTATTTCTCCAAAACGGTGCCTCTCCCTCGGCTGGGCGAGGCAGTGGTCACCCTCCCAATTGCCACTGGCTTTCGGACTGGTCTCCGGGCGCTTGCCCTTTGGGTTGCCAACCCCATCTGGTTTGCGCATATGTCGGCTTGCAAATGTTGGCTGGAAGGGGAGAGTTTCATTATTTGTTTGTTTATTGTTATGTATTGTTGTTTCTTATTTATTTATCATTATTTAATTATTTGGGGGGGGGGTGTCAGCAAAGCACCCATCCACCCACTGGTAGTTGGACCAGATGATTGTTGTAGGTCCCTTCCAACTGAAATATTCTCTTCTCCCTTCCCCCTTCCCCCTTCCTCCTTCCCCCTTCCCTTCCCTTCCCCTTCCCCTTCCCTTTGCCCCAGCCACCCACCCCTGTTTGCTCCTCAGCCTCTTCCCCATAAGCCTGTTCCGTCTGGAGGCATCAGCACGCCCCAACCGCCCCCTCCTCTGGCAGCGCAATTCCAGGGACAGGGAAAAACTCCCGGAGGAGTCCGGCAGAGGGAGGAGAGAGATAAGATTAATCAGGAGAGGGAAGGGAAGGGAAGGGAAGGGAAGGGAAGGGAAGGGAAGGGAAGGGAAGGGAAGGGAAGGGAAGGGAAGGGAAGGGAAGGGAAGGGAAGGGAAGGGAAGGGAAGGGAAGGGAAGGGAAGGGGGAAGGGGGAAGGGGGAAGGGAGGGATGAGGGGAAGGACAAAGGACTTATACTCAAAATTATTGCCCACAATTTCTTTCTTTTCTTAGATTCCCCTAAATTGCTTCTTCCCCCCACCCCACCCTGCCCCACCCCCGCTTCCCTGCACAAACTCCTGCAGCTTCCTGCCTTTCCATGCCAATCCCACCAGACTTTGTGCCCCGCACTCCTCTCCTCCCTGCCAGGATGCTCCGAGCTGTCCCACTGCCCCATCAGCACCAGGACGGCAAATCACCCACTGAAAAATGCTCTTATTGCCCCCCGCTCCCCCCCCTCCTCCAGGATTCTGCCCGTGTGCCCATCACAACCGGAGCAAATGTTTCCCATTTTCCAGAAGCCACCGATGTCCCTTGGCCGGGGGTGCTGAGCCGTGAGGGCAGCAGCCTGGTGGGGAAGTGGGGGGGGACTGTGGGGGGTCTGGGGCTTCTTGGGTGCCCCTGCCCGCACCAGGGGGTGCGGGGGTGGGTGAGGGGGGAGCAACGTGCCCGGTGAGCAACTGCAACGGAGTGTGGCTGCTGCCAAGAGCAGGTGATGGGAAGCCTGCGGGGTCCCATCCTGGCCTGGGCCGTGGGCAGGGATGTGCCAGGCAGTTGCGCACCCCTCCTGGGCTGGGCCCACGGCTGACACAGGGGGAATGAGCAGGTGAGCTCTGGAGTCATGCTGGAGCCCTGGGAAGGGACAGGGACCAGGAATCTGGTCCTCTTCTGGCCTGGTGGAAGGGGAGGTGATCCATGATGGAGAGGGATCCAGGACAGAGAGGGATTCAGGACAGTGGAGGATCCAGGATGGAGAGGGATCCTGGACAGAGGCAGATCCAGAATGCAGAGGGAACCAGGACAGATGGAGATCCTGGAAAGTTGCAAATCCAGGACAGACAGGGACCAAGGATGGATGAGGATCCAGAAAAGATGGAGATCCAGGATAGGCAGGAATCCAGACAGATGGGCATCCAGGTTGGATAGGGGCCCTGAACAGGAGGGGATCCAGGGTGGAGCGGGATTGAGGAGGAAAAGGATCCAGGACAGACAGGGAGCCAGGACAGATGAGGTACAGAAGGCAAGAGGATCCAGGACGGATAAGGATCCTGGACAGGGGGCATCCAGGACAAAGAGGGATCGAGGATGGATGGGGATCCAGGACAGACAGGGATCTAGCACAGCTGGAGATTGAGGATGGATGGCATCCAGGATGGAGGATGACCCAGAGTGGCCAGGATCCAGGGTGGAGGGGGTGGCCGGCGCTGGGGCTGGAGCAGCTGGACAGGAGGCAGGAGCCCGGGACAGCTCGGGGGAGCGGGAGGGGGCTGGTCCTGGGGGGCCCTTCTCTGTGGCAGGACTCTGCTCCCCAGAGGGGTCTCAGGGGGCTGGCTCTGGGGGTGCAGGGCCCTTCATGGGGTGCAGGTCTCTGAGGTGCTGGGTCTGCGGGGGCAGGACCCCTCCTGGAACTGTGGGTTTCAAGGCTGCTGGGTCTGGGGTGTAAGACCCCTCTTGGGAGTGCAGGACCCCTCCAGGGGTTGCAAATCTCAGCTGCTGAGTCTGGGTGGGGTGCAGGAGCCCCAATGGGGGGACCAGGACCCATCCTGGGGGTGCCCATCTCAGGGGTGCTGGGTTTGGGGGTGCAGGACCCCTCCTGGGGGCCCAGAGGCCCTCCAGAGGGTGCAGCTTTCAGGGGTGCTGGGGGTGGGGGACCCCCCCCCGGGTACAGGTTTCCCCTGACATGCCTGTGGAAACATGCTCTGTTGGGTGGTGGGTGTCCCGTGGGAGCAGCAATCCGGGGTGCTGGTGGGTGTCCCGTGGGAGCAGCAATCCGGGGTGCAGCGGGTGCCACCCAGGCACCGCTCCCATCTGAAGCCAAGTGGCCACAGGAGCCAGCGGTGGCCACCCCAGCCCGGCCAGGGGGTCTGGCCCCACCGCGGGGTGAGTGGCTGCCTCAGGGGTGCGATCTGGGGGGTGCTGGGCCATGGGGTGCCCCCTGGCTCTGTCCCCAGCCTGGGCTGGGGTGCTGAGCAAGGCAGGGCGTGGGCAGCATCCCCAGCAGGGTCTGCCCTGGCACATCGCAGGGCGCAGCTGGGGAAACCGAGGCAGAGCTGGGGGGGGAGGGGGGCGGGACACGGACACGGGCCGGGGGGCTCAGCCATGGGGGGTGGCACCGGGGCTGCACACAGCACATGCCCCCAGGCTGGGTCAGCTGGAGGAGGACAGATGGAGCATCCCTGAGGAATAAATCCCACCGTCACCCTTCAGGCCTGGGGGTCCTGGCTGTGCAGCTGCCGCAGGGGTCCCTGTGCCCGGCAGGGTGCTGAGGGCTGGGTGCTGTGCGGGGCGCGCTGTCACAGCCAGCCCAGCCCATGTGGCACTTGGCCTCGCCAGACCCCTGCCCCGGCTCCGTGGCAGCGCAGGAGGAAGCTGGGTGCCTTTGGCGGGGCTGGCAGCGTGTTTTCCCCAGGGGGTGCTCCCCCGTGCTCAGTGCGGGTTTGGGAGCACCCCAGCAGGGGTGCCATGGGGATGCCCCGCACAACAGCATCACCCCCCATACCCTGGTGTCACCCCCCATACCCTGGTGTCACCCTCCCATTTCCCAATGTCACCGCCAATGCCCTGGTGTCACCCCTCCATGCCCCAGCACCACCCCCCGTGCCCCAGTGTCACTCCCCATTCCCCAGCATCAACCTCCCATGCCCCGGTGTCTCCCCTACATGCCCCAACATCACCCCCAATGCCCCAACGTCACCCCCCATGCCCCAGCATCACCCCCTATGCTCCAGTGTCACCCCCCATGCCCCAGTGTCACCCCCCATACCGCAGCATCACACCCCCATGCCCCAACGTCACCCCCGATGCCCCAGCATCACCCCTGATACCCCAGCGTCACCCCCCATGCCATGGTGTCACCCCTCATACCCTGGCATCACCCCCCCCCCCATGTCCCACTGTCACCTCCCCATGTTCTGGTGACACCTCCATGCCCTAACATCACCCCCAATGCCCCGGTGTCACCCCTCATACCCCAGCATCACCCCCTATGCCTCGGTGTCACCCCTCCATGCCCCAGCATCATCCCCCCCCATGCCCCAACGTCACCCCGCCCATGCCCCACTGTCACCCCTCCATGCCCTGGTGACACCTCCATGCCCTGGTGACACCTCCATGCCCCAGCACCACCCCCCATGCCCCGGTGTCACCCCCCATACCTTGGTGTCACCTCCCATGCCCCAAAATCACCCCACACACCCCAGCATCACCCCCCCATGCCTGAGCTGGTGTTGCCACGCGCCCACCACCACAGAGGCTGAGCAGCCTCGGCTGCAGGAGGCCGGGATGGGGGTGGGGTGGGACACAGCCCCCCGCCGGGGTACCCGCGCCATGTGCTTGTTCAGCTCACGGAGCTTTCCCGCACCCACCATTGCCCCAGATGCTCTGCCCCCCGCAGGGAGCGCAGCGGGGTGGTGCTGGGCATCCCATGGGATGGAGCCGTGGGGAGGGATCCCAGGAAAAATCGCTCCCGATAGTGACGGGAGAATGGGAGCCCCTCCAGCCCCCCCGAACGGGCCCTGTGCACCCCGTTATTAACTCAAACCCCCTCCACCGCTCTGCCCTGGGGCTGGTCTCCCCCCCCAGCTCTGTCCCCCTGCGGGGGGTGGCTTTGGTGCTGGCAGAGGGCTCAGTGGCCCCAGCCACCACGGTCAGCTGGGGCTTGGCCACAACCAGCCTCACGCTGCTGCTTCTGCTCCTCTTCTGCTCCTTCTTCCACAGGTACCTTGGCTTTGAGGGGGCAAGAAGGGGGGGTTGCCTTGTTCCCCAGGGTTTGCCAGGGATGTGGTGGGCTCCGGGGGAATGCCACAGAGGGGGAGGGGTGGCACCCATGCCCATGTGGGATGGGGACTGGGGAGCTCTGTGCAGGCGGATGCTCTGGGTGCAGCCAGGCTGTGCAGGGCCAAGCGGAGAGGGGACAAGCACTGGGGACGGGGACAGGGCAAGGAACGAACAGGAAAAAGCAGCGAGAGGAAGGGACGGGCGGGGCCCTTGTCACCCCTGAGCCCACCCTGAGCCCAGCATCCCTGGGGCAGGGCACCTCGCCCTTCTCCGGCAGGGTGACCCCGCGGTTTCCCACCCAGGAAAGCAGAGACGACCCTGGGCGCGTCTGAGGGGTGAGTCCCCCGGGGTTCCCAGTGCGTCCTTGGGTGGCCACTAAGGGCTGCTCACCCCGGCTGAAGGGTGGGGTGCTGGGAAGGGGCCTGAGGGGACCATGGCTTGGCCCCACACATCCCCTGGTCCCATGTGTCCCCTGGCCCCACGCATCCCCTGGTCCCACATCCCCTGTCCCCACACATCCCCTGGTCCAAGGCATCCCCAACATGTCCAGTGTCCCTGGCCCCACGTGTCCCCAGGCCCCATGCATCCTCTGGCCCAATGCATCCCCTGTCCCCACACGTCCCCAGGCCCCATGCATCCCCTGGCCCCACATGTCCCTTGGTCCAAGACATCCCCTGGCCCCACACATCCCCTGGTCCAAGGCATCCCCTGGCCCCACGTGTCCCCTGGCCCCACACATCCCCTGGCCTCATGTGTCTAGTGTCCTCAAGCATCCCCTGGTCCCCACGCATCCCCTGGCCCCACACATTCCCTGGCCTCATGTGTCTAGTGTCCCCACAGATCCCCTGGCCCCAAGCATCCCCTGTCCCCACATGCTGTGGCAGCCCTCCAGCACCAGCACGGGGAACCCCCCTCCCCAAGTTCACCCCAGAGGGCTGACTGGGCCCCAAAAAAGCATCAAGGCCAGGGCCGGGGATGGGGGGGGGGAGGTCGGGATGGGGGGGGGATGGGTACAGGGGTGGCCCTGGCCATGGTGTGACCCCACGGGTGCCCCCTCCCCCCCGTGGTGCCGTGGGGCCACTTGGGGTCAGTCGGGGCTGGTGGGGGCTGGTTGGAACCGGTCAGTGCCGGTCGGTGCCGGCAGAGGGCAGCCGCCCCCCCTCATTTCCACGCTGACTGCCTCCCCCCCCCCCCCAAATCCTGGGTCCCCCTGACCCCCCCGGCTGCCGGCAGAAGGGCTGGGGGTGCATGAGCACCCGGGGGGGCTTGAGTGTTGGGGTGACAATGCACAAGTGCCGGGGGGTGCAGGAGTGCTGGGAGGCAATACAAAAATGCTGCTGGGGGGGGGGGGGGGATGCGTGAGTGCCTAAGGAGGATGCACAAGTGCCAGGGGGGTGCAGGAGTGACCAGGGTGGGTGCACAAGTGCCAGGGGGTGCATGAGGGCCCAGGGGGAATGCACAAGTGCAAGGGGTTTGCACAGGTGTGCAGTGGGGGTTGTATGAGTGCTGGGGGGGGGAAGCACAAGTGCTGGGTTGGGAATTCACAAGTGCTGGGGGAGTGTGCACGAGTGCCAGAGGGTTGCACAACTGCCCAGGGGGGTGCATGAGTGCCCGGGGGGGATGTGTGAATGCTGTGGTGGGGTACACAAGTGCTGAGGGGGACGCCCAAGTGTCCAGGAGGGATGCACGAGTGCTGGGGCATGATGCAAAAATGCAGGGGAAGGGATGCATGAGTGCCTAAGGGGGATGCACAAGTGCCACGGGGGTGCACGAGTGCCCAAGGCAGGTGCACAAGTGCTGGGGAGGATGTAAAACGGCTGGGGGTGGGGGGGCACATGAGGGCTCAGGGTGAATGCACAAGTGGGGGTGGGGGACGCATGAGTGCTGGGGGGTGAGGTGCATGGGTCCCAGGGGGATGCACAAGTGCTGGGGGGCGGGGGGGGATGCACAAGTGCCAGGGGGTTGCAAAAGTGCCCAAGGGGGATGCATGTGCCAGGGGTGAGGTGGGTGGTGGTGCATGAGTGCTTGGGGAATATACAAGTGCCAGGAGAGGATGCAAAATTTGGGGGAGGGGGAGGATGCACAAGTCCCAGGAGGCACATACAAGTGTCAGGCAGAATGCACAAGTAGGGGGAGGGGGGATGCAGAAGTACTGGGGGGGTACACGAGTGCCCAGGAGGGATGCACAAGTGCCTGAGGGAGAATGCATGAGTGCTGGGGGGGATGCACAAGTGCTGGGGCATGTGTGTGTGCACATAAGTGCAGGGAGGGCTGCATGACTGCCCAGGGGGTGGGTGGGGGTGGTGCACAAGTGCCAGGGGGATGCACGAGTGCCCTGGGGGTGGGGGGTGGGGTGCATGAGTGCTGGGGGGAGATGCAGAAGTGGTAGGGGAATGAATGTGTGAATGCTGGGGTACACAGGTGCAGGGGGCGGGGATTCACAAGAGCCAAGAAGGGATGCACAAGTGCAGGGGTAGGGGGATGCATGAGTGCTGGGGGAAGGGGCAATGCATGAGTCCCAGGAGGCATGCACAAATGCCAGGAGGGTGCCAGGAGGGGATGGATGCACAAGCACGGGGGGGGGGGGGTGTACACAAGTGCCAGGGGGGTGCACGAGTGCCCTGGAGGGGTGCACAAGTGCTGGGTGAGTGCACAGGTGCCAGGAGAGGAGGCACAAGTGCTGGAGGGAGATGCATGAGGGCCCAGGGGGATGCACAAGTGGGGGTGGGGGACGCATGAGTGCCGGGGGGTGAGGTGCAGGGTCCCAGGGGGATGCACAAGTGGGGGTGGGGGATGCATGAATGCTGTGGGGTGAGGTGCAGGGTCCCAGGGGGCGTGCACAAGTCTGGTGGGGTGCACAAGTGCCACAGGAATGCACATGAGCTGGGTGAACGCACGAGTGCCAGATGGGGATGCACAAGTGTCAGGGGTGTGGCATGACTGGTGGTGGGGATGCACAAGTGCCCAGGGGGGCTGCACGATTGCTGGGGAGGGTACAGGGGTGTCAAGGCGACGGGGACACCCGTGTACCCAGGGAGGATGTGTCAGGGCCAGGGGGCTAACACTTGTTCCTTGTGGCAGGTGAAGCTGGCGAGGCTGGGCTGCAGTGGCCGGGGAGCGGCACTGGTCACGGCACAGGGACGGTGGCCCTGCCCCTCTGCCACCCCTGGCCCTGCCGCTGCGGGTGCTCCCTGCACCCCTGGCCCTGCCTGGCTGCCGCTGCAGGCACAGAGCGCAGCGGGATGGGGAGACCCCGAGCGGGGTGCTGGCCGTGCCCCCGGGAAGGGCCACCCTGGTGTCACCCAGCCAGGTGCCGCAGGCCGAAGGTCCCCGGGGCTCAGCCTCGCTCCGCCACCCCCGTTAATCATTTGCCCGGCTGATGAACTTGGGGGAGCTCAGGGGCTCGGCGGGACTTTGAGCCGGCCCTCGGCCAGACGTGGGGGGCTGCACCCCTGAGCCCCCTGGCCACCATCCTGGTGGCCAAAGTGGGGGAAATTAATGAAGCTCGTTAGCAGCCAGCAGCTACTGTCAGTTCCTGGCACGGAGAAGGCGGGGATGTCCCATGGCCATGGCAAAGGGGCTTGCAGGACGCTGCATGGGCTGGCTGCTGCCTCCAAAGGCAGCTCCTAAAATTCCCAGTTACAGCAGAATATCCCAGTAAAACTGGCCACAAGTCCCAGTTTCCCCAGTGGGACCTTGTCAGCTGTTTTAAAATATGGGCCGGCAGAAAGGGAATTGCGTGGGGAAAGCTTAAAAAAAGGTGCTGTGATGCTCCAAATGATGCTGTGATGATCCCTGTCGGATCAAGCCTGCACCCGTTCCCTTTTCCACATGGCCGGGAAGAAGTGTCTCTTCCCATTGACGCTGGGAGGACTTAATTTAGCACCGCTGGGTAATGAGGGTGATTAAACCCCACGTGCTAATTTCCCCTTGTGCTAATTTCCCCTTTTCGCCATGCCACTGTGGCTGAGCTTCAATACGCTCAAGCGGAACTCCCGCTCCTCCTCGCACTGCAATGGGGAGCTCCTGAGTATTTTATGGGGTGGCCCCACCAGCCTGTGCCCACCCATACCCCATTTTGGGGGCTCCCCTGGCTGTGTGTCCCCCCCCTCGGTGAGGAACCCCTCGCCCTTTCCTGCTTTTCTGCAGCGGGACAGGGAAGGGACGCGTCAAATGCGAAGCCTTGGCCCCTTGGGGTGCGCAGGCAGGGTGCTGGGGTGCACCACGGTGCTCTTGCTGATGGGGGGCTCACCCTGGGTGCTCATGTTGGGGTGCCCATGCTGGGGTGCGCTTGCATTGGGGGGCCTACGTTGGGGTGCTCAGGCTTTGGGATGCTCATGCTGGGGTGCTCATGTTGGGATGCTAACAGAAGGCTCATGTTGGGGTGCTCAGGTTGTGGTCCTCATGCTGGGGTGCTCACATTGGGGTGCTAACAGAGTTCTCATGTTGGGGTGCTCATGCTGGGGTGCTCATGTTGTGGTCCTCATATTGGGGTCCTCATATTGGGGTGCTAAGAGTGCTCATGTTGGGGTGCTCACATTGGGGTGCTCATGTTGTGGTCCTACACTGAGCTGTTCATGCTGGGGTGACCACATTGGGGTGCTAACAGAGTTCTCATGTTGGGGTGCTCACACTGGAGTACTAACAGAGTGCTCATGTTGGGGTGCTCACATTGGGGTGCTAACAGAGTGCTTATGCTGGGGTGTTCATGTTGGGGTGCTCATGTTGGGGTTCCCATGTTGGGATGCTAACAGAAGGCTCATGTTGGGGTGCTCAGGTTGTGGTCCTCATGCTGGGGTGCTAACAGAGTTCTCATGCTGGGGTGCTCATGTTGGGATGCTCACACTGGGGTGCTAACAGAGTGCTCATGTTGGGATGCTCATGCTGGGGTGCTCATGTTGGGGTGCTCACACTGGGGTGCTAACAGAGTGCTCATGTTGGGGTGCTCATGCTGGGGTGCTCATGTTGGGATGCTCACACTGGGGTGCTAACAGAGTGCTCATGTTGGGGTGCTCATGTTGGGGTGCTCACACTGGGGTGCTAACAGAGTGCTCATGTTGGGATGCTCATGCTGGGGTGACCACATTTTTTGGAGCTCACACTGGGGTGCTCACTTTGGGGGTGCTCACAGTGGGATGGTCACGCTGGGGTCCTCACATTGGGGTGCCAACACTGGGGTGCTCATGAGGTGGGGGCTACTTTCTGCCAGGATGGAGTGGGAGGATGGTGAGGGGGCTGTGCTGGCCCAACACTGCAGCCACCCCCTGCACGCACCCACCTCGCACCACAGCTTGCAGGGAGCACCCAGGGTCCTGTGCCCCAAATCCCATGGGACCACCGTATCCCTGCATATTTAAAGCAGGAGGAGAAACACCCAGTTACGCGGCTTTTCCAGAATCTCCGTCGCCTTTGGAGCAAACAAGCCGGCTGGGCGCCCTGCTCTGCCAGCTCCCCGTGTTGACAGATCCTGCACACGGAGCAGAGCCTCCTTCTTAAATAAATATTTGACCGAAGGCATGAGCCGCCGCTCGCTCGGGAGGGCGGGTGGCAGGTCCTGACGCTGCACTGGCCCCACAGGGGGGGAGCACAGCCCCCCACCAGCAACCCGGGGATGCTCGCCCCGCTTCTGCTTTGCTTTTTAGTATCTTTCTTGTTAAAAGTGGGAAGAGGGGACAGAAGTGGGAGTGGGACCCATTTAATCCCATTTACTGAGTGCTACTCTACCCTTGTGTTAGCCGGGGATACCCCCCAGAATGGTGGTGCTGGGGGTACCCTCCCCGGCTCAGCATCCCCTCTTCTTCCTCCCTGCAGGGACCCCCTCTCCTGGTGAACCTGGCAGCAGGTGGATTGTCCTCTAGTGCCAGGGAACCCCACTGCGGGGGGCC
Organism: Falco punctatus; assembly: GCF_963210335.1. NCBI lineage: Eukaryota > Metazoa > Chordata > Aves > Falconiformes > Falconidae > Falco > Falco punctatus. The sequence continues at coordinate 72,888,182 of NC_137584.1, read as the reverse complement.
ACGGGCTGCATGTGCCACTCTGGACCCCCCATTCCCACATGCTCTCCGAACCAGCTCTGAGGACCCCTGAATTTCTGTGGCACTGGCAACTGCCAGCTGTGCCCAGGGGTGTCACCACACCCACCGTGGACCCTGTGCCAGACCCTATGCTGGATGCCGAGGGACCCATCTACGAAAGCATCCGTTACAAACCCGGGGTGCTGAAAAAGCATTGGGATGCCGGCAGTGCCCTGGCGGACTCCCCACCCCTGCCTGCTGGGGACAAGCCGAGCATCCCCACGCAGGAGGTCATCGCCCAGGAGGAGCCAGGTGGCGAGGGACGCCCCAGCCCTGTGTACGCCCAGGTGTGCAAGCTGCCCTGGCTGCCGCAGCTCCAGCAGCCTGCTGGCCACCCCAACCCCCAAAAAGAAGTACCACCATCACTGCCAGAAAAGCACTTCAGTGTGACATAAGATGCCCTGGAGACGCCTTAAAGCTGCCACAAGCCCAGCCAGTCTGTGTGAGCTTGTTGGAGGGTGCTCCCAGCGTACACAGGAGTGCAGGCAGGCACGGGCCCGGCCATGGAGAGCTGCCCACTCCCTTCCCAATTCTAAAATTAAATGTAGGTGGCCCAGGTTATCCCCTGGCATCCAGCATGGAGGTCCCTGGGATATCCCCGGGATGTCCCCATTGCTGAAGGGCCCATGGGGAGCAGGCAGTGGGGTGACCACCATGTGGGGTTGGCCAAATTAAAAACACAGAAATAAAATGAGTTATTCGTTTTTGAAGAAGCTCTAAAAAAATATCCAAAACCTATTTCCGTGTTTGGGGCTGTTGGTAAACAGCCAGCTGAATGAGCCAGCAGTGTGCCCATGGTGGCCAAGAAGGCCAGCGGCACCCTGGCTGGTGTCAGCGATGGCCTGGCCAGCAGGGCCGGGGCAGGGACCGTCCCCCTGCGCTGGGCACCGGTGCGGCCGCCCCTCGAGCCCTGGGGTCCGTTCTGGCCCCTCACCCCCAGACAGAGCTTGGAGGGCCGGAGCGTGTCCAGAGCCGGGCAGGGGGCTGGGGCAGGGGCTGGGGCACCAGTCTGATGGGGGGGCTGGGGGGTCAGCCTGGAGAGGAGGGGGCTCAGGGGGGACCCGATCGCTCCCTACAGCTGCCTGGGAGGGGGCTGCAGCCAGGGGGGTCGGTCTCTGCTCCCAGGTCACAAGCGACAAGACAAGGGGGAACGGCCTCAGGCTGCACCAGGGCAGGTTTAGGTTGGAGACTGGGAAACATTTCTTCACCGAAAGGGTGTCCAGCACTGGGACAGGCTGCCCAGGGAGGAGGGGAGGCACTGTCCCTGGAGGGATTTAGAAGACGTGTAGATGTGGCACTTAGGGACACAATTTAGTAGTGGATGTGGTGGTTAATAGTTGAACTTGATGATCTTAAAAGCCTTTCCCAACTTAGTTGATTCTATGACTCTATGATTCTGTGATTCTATCCAGCTCAGATCCCCCAGGAAAAATCACCTGTAGCAGATCTTCCTTCCCCCGAGCAAAAGCTTATGGCTGGCGAGCTGTGTAAATACTCCTGAATTGCTATTTTAATAATTTTTAATGGGCCTGCTTCACCCCTGGGCCAGTTTGGATGGTTTCTGCTGCAGGGATGAGCATCCTACGGCCAGGGCTTGGGCAGGAGTGGGGACAGTGGCCCCATTTTGCTGGATCCTAGGTATGGGCTGGCCTGATAGAACGGTGGGACTTGGCTTATCTCCCCCACAAAAGGCTGGCAGGGCCCCAGGGAGGCCTGGAGGCCAGCATATAATGGGAGCAGTGGTTATGTGGGGTGACTGAGATGATACTGTTGTGGCTGCTCCTGGGATGCTCCTGTACCTCTGCTACAACTGCAACTACCCACCAGCCCAGGCAGCTCCATGGGGACTAGCACGGCCAATCTCCCCCTCTTCCCTGCTTTCCGTCACCTCTCCTTTGCCATTTGATGGCAGCCACCAGCAGACGCTCATCTCAAAGCGGGCAGAGCCAAGGAGACCCATCATCCCTGTCCTACCACCAAGGCAGGAGGGTCTGACTGCTACCACCTCCCAGCTCTCCATCCCAGCAATCATCCATCCTCTCCTCCCTCCTTCTCTCATTATATAAACCCTTTTTGCTTTTTCCCTTTTTGCTTCTGAGCTCTGCATCCCAGCAAAACACCAAGTTACATCACACCAGGATGTGGCATTGTGCCCCCATACCTGCCTAGCCATGCTTTACTTCTCCCCTCCTGCATCTGCCTCCACCAGCACCGATCTTGGTGGCCGACGTGCCACGGGCCACAGCGGAGATGCCAGGGAGGGGACTTTGCTGCTATGTGGTGGCTTTATTGGGGCTGAGTCAGAGATGGTAAAAAAAGAGGGGATTTCACTTTAAAGGGAAAAAAAACCACCCAAAAAAAAAAAAATTAGCCTGCAACGTTATTCCTGGCTCGGGAGCTGGGGACATTTCTATTTTCACTTGTTGCTAGTTGGAAGTGTGCTGCTGCAAGCGGCAGGGTGAGTCATCTTTGCACAGCCCCGGCACGGCTGTGCCGGCACCACCACGTTGGGTGAGGCAAGGCTGGGGCTCGGTGAGGCTGGGGCTCGGTGAGGCAAGGCTGGGGTAGTTTGGAGCCATGGACAGTTACAGGCTCCTCCTCACCGGGGCCTCAGCCCTGCCGCACAGACCCAGCACCCCTTGTAAGGACCGGCTGTTACCGACGCAAGGAGGTGCTGCCACTCGTGGGCTACAGACAACTGACCCCAGGGTGGGCAGGCTGGTGGCACCTATATGCTGACCTGCCTTCCTGTACACCCACCTGCCTCACTGTAGACTCATCCACCTTCCTACACGCTCACCTGTCTTCCCATATGCTCAGCTGCTTTTCTATATGCTCATTTGCCTTCCTATACATTCACCTGCCCTCTTCCACACTCATCTGCCTTCCTATACACTCATATGCTCAACTGCCTTTCTATATGCTCATCTGCTTTCCTAGATGTTCACCTGACCTATACAACTCACCTGCCTTCCTGTATACTCTTCCACCTTTCTATATGCTCATCTACCTTCCTATATGCTCATCTGCCTTCCTATACACTCACCTGCCTCACTATACACTTACCCACCTTCCTACACACCTACCTGCCTTCCGATATGCTCAACTGCCTTTCTATATGCTCACCTGCCTCCCCACACACTCACCTGCCTCCCCACACACTCACCTGCCTTCCTATACAGTCCTCTGCCTTCCTATCCATAGGTGCTGTTGGTAGCATCCCACCCGAGCTGCAGCAGCATCTCTGTGGGCAGGCAGCAGGGCAGGTGTCTGGCCACGTACCACTCCACACCCTCCACAACCCTATATAGAAACATTAAAAATTGAGATTAAAGGAAAAAATAGTGCCTTCCCCAGCAGGTTTCCCTTCTTACAGCTTTGCTGTCACCTGCAGCACCCACCCTGCTCCTCTGCTGTGAGGATGAAGGTCCCCAGCTGTGTGCCAGCGATGCCAGGAAGGAGAGAGGTGACAGTTCGCTGTCCCACAAGGAATGTGTAGGGGCTGGAATTGCTTGAAATGCCCCTAAAGGAGAGGAGGTCTGATGGAAAACACCATTTGAATAAGCTGCAATAAAAAAACGGGGGGCCAAAGAGATGCTGCCCCAGCCTTGGGTCTGGTCTGACTCCAAACCCCTTGCACCTGCGCTGCTGCAAGTAATTTTAGCGGCATAAAGGAAAACGCTAAATTTTTGGGAGGGTGATGCATGAAGATTTGAAAAGACCGAAGATTTTCTTGGTTTGAGCGTGGGTTGCCCTGACTATCTCAGGAGGTGTGTGTTGGCGCGTTCCCTGTCCTTTAATAAATATTAACCCATCAGTTGATTTGCACTGGGATGGAGATTTAACACTAATGACATCTTGATGGATGTCGTAAGAATAAGGGAGTGGGGTTAGAGCATTTGCAAGTTTGCCTGTCAGTTGGAAGGATCAATCTTTATGAAAGACGATTCCTTTCATCCAGTTCTGCCAGAAGAAGGGTTAGATTTGATATATCTAAAAGAAGCGTCTTTGCTTCTCTGGACACTGTTGGAGTTGTCCTTGTAGCCCCAGAGAAGGGGGCGGTGATGTTCCAGGGCGGTGATGTTCCTGGTCTGTAGTTGAACGGGGCTGAGAAGTAATACAGAACTTTCCCTCTCTACTGGAAAAGAAGTCCAACCTTTTCCCTCCATCTTTCATTAAAAAAGGGTAATACAAAATTAAGTGAAAAACAAGCAGAAAGAACTCAAACCAATCAACTCCTACCCCCCTTTCTATCATCTTTCTGTATCCCCAAATCCCCAGACTAGGTTGAAGTTGCCTCCCATTCCACCTTCAGCAGCTGGAGTTTTTTGACGTGTGCTGCAAGATGGGAACAAGAGGATGGAGGTCAGAGAAGGTGGTGAGATGCTGCAGGGGGTTGTTGACCCCCTGGCACACCTGGGCTCGGAGGGAAGACCCTGCAGATGCAAAATTGGCAGGCAGATTCCGAAATATCCACAATATTTCACAAATGCTGTGGCCAAGAGATGCATTGCTGTAGGACAGGCTGGTTGCAAAGAGAGGTGGCTCTGGCTGGTGGAGGAAAGGCCTGGGGCGGTCAGGAGGCCACCCTGAAACACCAGCATCCTGCTGAGGGAGAGCAGCTCACTGGAAAAACAAATAGACGCCAGGGTGACAGACAACCCATAAAGCAGGTGTTAGGGATTTTCTCTACGTGCCACTCAAAGGATAGGCCAGTTAATTATTTTCTATTTTAAATGAAGCAGAGTGAAAGAAGGAGGGTTGGCTGGGTGAGAAGCTTGGGACTGTGGGGAAGGGCAGGTTGAGATTGACACAGGCAGGCCCAACAAGAAATGTCTGTGATCCTAAAAACCTGCTCGGGGTATAGCACCGAGATCTCATGTGCTGTCTGCAAACCCCAGGAGAGGATGAATCTTGCCCATGCTGTCTGCGTCCAGGCAGAGGCCTCCAACCCCTCTTCCCTAGCTCAGATGGAAGATTGCTGGGCACTCCCAGCCCTGGGACCTTGTGGAAAGAGGAGATCCAGGACAGGACAAGCCTTTGCTGACATCCCCCATGGAGGGTCTTGAAGCCTTCAGCAGCTGCAAGCTGGTAACTTTGTGAGCCAGAAGCGATGTGTCTTTGTATTTAAGAGCCCCTGGTGGACTTCTGTCTCTCTGTCCCATGAGTTTCTGGAGCCATGCATACCCTTAGCAGCTGGAGCATCCTATGGTAACGAGCCTCACAGTGCTGCAGGGGACTGAGATGAAAAGCTCTGCATGGGTTTGGACTTGTTGCAAACTGGTTTCACTCATTATCTCATCTAATAAAGGAAAATTCACTGACTCTGAGCCACTTGCCATCTTCAAGACCTCTGTCACACCCCTCCTTGGTCTCCTTCCTCACCAGTGACACAGTCTGTGTGGATCACTGTTTCCCCCTTTAGAGCAGAGCTGAAACAGCTTTTTCTTGTAGAGAAGCTCCTCCACACCTCTCATCATCTTCATCGCCTTCTCCAAACATGACAATTTTCCCCCAGACTGCTGTGCTGCACTGCCCGCTGAGAAGCTCCAGCTTGCGCCCAGTGGTCTGACCCATGGTGAAGAGTCAGGCTCCTTAGTGTGAGTGCCTTGCCTTTTGTCCTAGGAGCTCCATGTCTCACTGGCTTGGATCCACTCAGCCTCCAAAATCAACCAAGCTCAGATGCAAAACAGAGCCCATGTGCCCGGTGCACTTGACTGCGTACTTTGTACAGACCTGGAGATTGCTGAAACCATGTGGACTGCAAGGCAAGAGCTGTGCTGGGAGTGAAAGCAAAGAGTTAAAAAACAAGCAAGCCAAAGGCAAGGGGAGGGTGGGGGGAAAGCAAACAGGCCAGAGTTTTTTTTTTTTTTAAAAAAAAGCAGAAGGCAGCAAGCCTCTCTTCCCTTCCAGGCTTCAGGAGGAGGGGAGGCTGGAGCCCTTGGGTCCTGGAGAAGTCCCTGCAACTCCAGCACTGAGCAAACCTCTTCCCTGGCAAGAGCAGGAGAGGGGCTGTGAGCTGTTTAATGCATCTGTGTGTTTTCTGAATACTCTTAAGAGCTGTAAGCACTGCAAAAAAGCTGGCGATCGCTGAGTTTCAACACTTCCACCAAAGCCAGGAGCTGCAGTGAGCAGCTAGAAGCACAGCTTCCTCCAGTGGAACACTGCTGGGGCGCTTAGCATTGCCCGGCAGCCCATGATTTGGAAAATTTGGAAATGCAGGGTTGGGGATTTGGAAAATTTGGAAATGCAGGATTGGGAATGAGCTCTTTGATGCACGAGTGGGCTCTACTTCCCCATGGGCATCCCAGCAGCCGCTGGAGCAGGAGCTGGGAGCTGGGAGCTGGGAGCCAAGCCACTTTGGTCCCTTTCCCCTTCCCAGCTCCATCAGCAGCTTGTTGAGACGAGCCAGCACTGGCTGCTACACGCTTGGCCATGAGGGAGCAAGGAGCCTTGCCCAGGTTTGCCTGGGAGAGTTCCCCAGGTCAAACACGGTGGATTTGGAATAAAATATGCTAAATATGTTGTCTGGTTGTAATCTGGAGAACAAGGAAGTGCTGCAGTGGCACAGGTACACCGACACAGGGTGTGGGCACAGCCAATTCGCAGCACCTTGGGGGATGAAGGATAACGAGGCATGATCCCATTGTCACAGAATCATAAAATCACAGAATGGTTTGGGTGGAAAGGGACCTTCAAAGGTCATCTATTCCCACCCCCTGCCACAGGCAGGGACCCCTGCCCCCAGCCCAGGCTGCCCCCAGCCCCATCCAGCCTGGCCTTGAGCACTGCCAGGGATGGCGCACCCACAGCTGCTCTGGGCAGCCTGGGCCAGCGCCTCGCCGCCCTCACAGGGAAGAATTTCTTCCTCATCTCTCATCTCCATCTCCCCTCTCTCAGGTAAAGCCATTCCCCCGTGTGCCATCGCCACCTGCCCTTGCCCAAAGCCCCTCCCCAGCTTTCTTGCCGGCCCCTTTAGGCACTGGCAGTGCTCTAAGGTCTCCCTGCAGCCTTCTCCTCCCCAGGCTGAGCCACCCCAGCTCTCCCAGCCTGTCCCCACAGCAGAGCTGCTCCAGCCTCTGAGCATCTCCCTGGCCTACTCTAGCCCCGCTCCAGCAGCTCCGTGTCTCTCCTGTGCTGCGGACCCCAGAGCCAGACGCAGTGCTGCAGGGGGGTCTCACCAGAGTGGAGCAGAGGGGCAGAGCCCCCTCCCCTGACCTGCTGGCCACGCTGCTCTGGCTGCAGCCCAGGGTACAGCTGGCTGTCTGGGCTGTGAGCACACATTGCTGGGCCATGTTGAGCTTCTCATCAACCAACATTCCCACGATATCATATCAGAAAATAATTATATGGTTACCGAAAACTGGAAGGAAAGAGAAGGGGGAGCCCAGAGGTCCCTGGATGACTTTAAGGTAATTGCTCCCCAAATGAGCATTTGCCAGTTGGGCTTTGTTGGTGACCTGCAAGAAAAGAGCCCCCTTGCCAGAGCAGGTGGTGGCTTTGGGTGTTTTGCCTTTATGTGACCCATCTGGTGCCTGTCAAACACTGTTTTTTCAGACTATCAGAGAGCACTCACATCACATTTCCAAATGCCTTCCTACTTATGTTAGAAAAAGCAAATTTTTAATGTGTGAGTGGGGTGTTTCCATGGGCCTTAGTCACACAGTACCTGAAAAAAAGCACCCTGACAGTGATTTTTCAGCTAACGGTGATGCATGATGCAAAAGAAGATAATTTCCCCCCCTTTTTTCCCCCTGTAAAAGCCTGTTGCATCAAGTAGGGGCTGAGGGCCAACAGCTGGAGGCAAGAAAGAGGCAGTGGAGGCAATTGCGAGATTTGCAACCCGGCCAAGGGCTCTGCAAACCTCTGCCAGTGCCTGCCTCTCCTCCTTCCACGGCCCCCTCCAAAAAGCAGGGCGGGAGGAGGAGCAGGCCTGGGGCGCCAGCAGCACTGTTTGGAGTCCACCACAAGCATGGGCTTTGTTACCGGTGTTTACATCGTTCTTTCCTGTTTCCTTTTTTGTATTACAATTGGAAATCCCAAGCGCGGCCAGGCTGCCATTGAACACTCCTCACAGCCGTGCCACGAAGCATAAACAGCCCAGGAGCCCTTTACTGCACTAAATATGGACAAGGAGCCAGACTCTCTTTTTAATTTTGAAAGGAAACCCAAAGAAAAAGCACACGCTTTCTTTTCCAAATGTGCTTACTGCTTGCATTTTTTTTCATCTGAGATAGCTCCGCTGAAAAGCATTCCCTACAAACAAAAAAGCAGAAGTGCAGCACAGAACGAGTGTCCAGGGCACTGGTTTCTGCTTTCTGCATGAAATATTGCAGGCTGTTTTGTTTATAATGTGGAAGAGAGCCCAGAGGGCATCTGGATGGAAGCAAAATTGCAAATGACTGAATTGCATAACCAGGAGTCACAGCTGCTGTCTTCCTTGCAACTTAGAAACGACGCAGCAGCAGCCGAAAGCTGCAGGATGTGCGTAGGTCAGAGCTTCCTCCATGGATGCTGACGTGACGAACATCACTGCCTCCACAGAGCTTTCCTGGGTCCCCCTGCTCGTGCATGATGCTGTGAGTAACTGTGTTGCAGAAAGCTTTCCTGACGTCACGTTTCACTTCACTGTACGCGGCTTTGTGGATAATCTTTTCAAGCACCTCCCAATGTCCTGCTCAGCATCCAGTACGCTTCCGCATGGGAGAACCGGCAAAATTGCATGAAAAGGCCATTAGGATCAGACCACCAGCTTTCATGTCAGTGGCTGGAACAAGCACATTGCAATAACTGGCTCAGTGAAAAAAAAATATAAATAAAATAAACAAAGCTGGGGTTATGTTGCTTAAAAACAATAACCACATAAATTATTCTTCACGGATACCTACTTCCTTTCTCCCCAAACCAGCCCCTGACCACACGTTTACCATGGCAGCTCTGGATCAGATGAGGGTTTGTAGCTGCTTGTAACTCCAGGAGGCTTTTCCCCCTCCAGCTTGTTGAGAGCATCAGCCTGGAAAGGTCACGTAATCTGCTCCCAACCAGAGGCTGCGCAGAGGCACACCCTCCAGCCCACTGACCTGCTGCTCACCACCGCATGCACGAATTTCATCACCTCCCGACAGCCCAGTTCAAGCTTTTCCTGCATGTTGGAAGAAATTACATTCTGCAAAACAAAGAGGAGTGAGGCAGGTGCCCTGAGTCCCAGCAGTCGGCTGCTTGCATGAGATGATGCTCGGCCACGGCTTCCTCTCACAGTTCCCGCCTTCTCAGAAACTGCCGGGGAGGAGATGAACAGTTTTATGCAGTTGCCACAAAAGCCCTCCTGCCCCGCGAGAAGTAGTTTTGCAAGCCTTGCTTCAAGAAGGTAATCAATTGCTTGCAGTGTGTGAAGTAAGCAAAGAGTCCCGTTGAGACGTGATTAACTTCAAATCGATGGAATCCCTCACGCTGTTAGCATGGTCCTTGGCATAATTTTGCTGTATGTCAACTTGCACGCCTCCAGGTGACTCCCAGGTATGGGTAAGGGTTAGCATGGGCTGTGGGTGATCTCCAGGAGGCGGGTGGGATAAAGCAACTCCTCTCCTGGGGCTAAGAGAGTTCAGTAGCAGGGATGTGGCCAGACTTTGTCAGTGGTCCTCAGGGCCTTAACATTGGTGAATTCACCAGTGCCATTTCTGCCATTGAGGTCAAAATTGGGAAGAATAAGGGAAACTCCCCCAAATCCAGCTGGCTTTTGTTAAGTCCAGGATTTTAGGGAAATATTCTCCACAGGTGCACCAATACAGCAGGTGTTCAGGCATGGCACAAGAACGAGGGGTTGAAGGAAATCATCTTAGATGATGTAGCCTCTATATTAGATGGACACTATGTCCCACAGAAGAGGGGCCTCTCTTCCAATGACCAACCTAACCGTGCTGACAAGCTCTGAGGTCCTACAGGATGAAACAGCCTCCAGACAGGGGCAGAAGTCTGATTTCCCAACTAGATGGCCCTGACAAGATGCAACTTCAATGACTGCCCGTGCCTTGAGTCTGGAAGAGCTTGTAACTCTTCTGCTGGTCTTGGCTGTCAATCCTCAATTTGGGAAGGAGGGTGATGAGCAAAGGCAGGTCGGTTGACTTGCACATGTCAGAACAATTGCAGCTGTGTAGAAGATGAGCTTCTGTGTCTCAGGAAACCTGAAGGGCAGTTCAAACTCACAGAGGATGCTTTTTAGGAAATTTTCATACTTTTCTTCAACTACATGGTTGATAAATATTTACTTAATTTTCTCCTCCCCACATTTCTTCCTCAAGTGTCTTGATCCCACGAGCTGACAATTTTAACAGCATCACGTTCCAAAGACTGCGAGAATTAGCAACTTTAAGATCGAGACTGCATTTTCCCAGTCTGGAGTTGGTTAGGTCACAGTACGTGTCAGTCCTTTGTAACAGCAATGACATGCAGGAAAATCTAGTGAAAAAACTCCAGTTTATTTGGTTAATTTGGTATCAGTGGCTTGGCTCTGATTCATCTCCTATCAAAACAAAATGAATGGTATTAATAGATTCAAAATGTCAGTTAAGCAGTTTATCCTGAGCTTGTGTATACAGAAATGAATAATCTCTTGAGGACGAGGGACAGAGGCCAAAGCTAAATGCCATGCAGAGCAGTGGGTGGGTAAAACTAAGCCAAACTTACTCAACTGCTCAGTGTTGTTGAACTCAAACTAACGTTTAGTATTAATTTAAATTAAATCTGTGAGTAATGATCATCCTGTGGACATGGGGGGTTTATGTATGGCATTTTTTTTTCCATTGTGTTTTTTTTCCCCCATTTTAAAATGGTGCACAATTAATTAAAAAATCAGGTGTGTTGCAGACATGGCATACATAGCAATATTGGGAACACTACAAAGAGAAAGAGTAAAAAACCCCAAACCTTAGAACCAAGCATATCTTAGTTCTACTTACGTAAAACAGGCTAAACCATTGCTAAATATTTTTAATTGGGATTTTTCACTTGGGAGTTCGTGGAGATTCACCAAGATTCCCTGTCAAATTCTGAGAGACGGAGGCTTCAGGGGACAGGAAAGGAAACTTCTGTTATAGATAACTGGTTTAAAAAATTAAAGAAACCAATGGTATGAGGAAAAAACAGTTTCATGTCCATTCCCCAAGGCAAGAGGATAAAAGATGGAATCCCTCACAGATCTGGACCGGGCGATCTGTTGTTCAACACATCATTATAAAACCTAACCAGGGAGTGAGTAGTGAGGTGACAACGTTTACAGGCAAGATTATCCCAAACAGACGTGCCTGAAACCAGGGAAAGATCTCACAGCACGATGCGATGAGGAGATACAACGGCAGATGTGATTTAATGTCAGTAAGAAACACATCTTGGAAAAATTATGCTAACCATACGTATAGAGTCACAGGCTCTAAATCAGCTATTACCTGTCAGGAATAAAGAAATTTAGGAGTGATTGTTGATAGTTGTCTGAGAAGATCAGCTTAACGCTCAGCAGTAGTCAAAGCAACTGTTGGCAGCTGTTAGAAAAGAAATAGAGACCAAAATAGTAAACATCATTAAGCTGGTGTATAAAATACCACACTTTGATGACTGATGCCGGTCCAGCCACACCATTTCCAAAAGCATATGTAAAACTACTGAAGTTACAGAGAACATGGTTAATCAGAGAGAGAAGTCAGCTTCTGCATAAGGGAAGACCAAAAGTCTGCGAAGGACATGACTGGTGAGGCAGGGAGAGAGAACATGATAGAGCTCCTGAGTCACAAATGCTGCAGGGACAATGAAGGAATAATTAGGCAGTAAACACCCATGACAAAAGCAGGAGACACGAAAGAAATTCCGAGGCAAAAAAAAGCAAGGAAGTTTTTCATGTAACACATTGGCCCCTGATGAAGCTGCAGGGGCAGGATGTTGCAGAGAACAAGAGAATTAAAAGGGTTCAAAAAGGGACTAAAGAAATTAATGGATTAGAGGGTCATTAGTGCTATTAAACATGATAGGTGGATGCTTTTCAGATTAAAAATGGACTATTAACCACAGAAAAGCTTTCTAGCCTACATGAAATGATCTCATTGCAAGATTTCAAAGGCCACAACACATGTCATCATCATCGGTGCCACCACACTGGCTCACAACCTCAGCAGAAATGCCACAGGGTGTCAACTCCAAATCCAGCCACGGACCTTCTCGTTTTGGGGTCAGGTACACCAACGCATTGACATACCTTACACACCAGTATTGATCATGTTACATTTTAGTGGTATGTAAAGGAATTAGCTGCTCAGGACTGGGTATCTGCAATATTAAAGCAGGGGATCGTGCATGCATCCTGCTTTCAGTGTATTATTAAAACACTCTATGTATACTACACCTATACCAAGTCTCTAAATCTGGACTATATACAGGCACTATTAGTACTTATTCTTCTCAGATTTAGTCTTTTTAGCTTACACCAACTCCAAACTCTGACAACAAATGTAGAGCTAGTGCAACAACAATCAGTAAAGCTGGGAAGAAGTCAAATAACGTCCTAATGTGAGAGTTTTCCATGGGCTTGGAGGAATTTTGAAGAAAAGCTTGGAAGAAAGCCACAAGGAACTTTTTAAAGGGCAGTGTGCTGATGCAACAAGGGGGAATGATGTTAAACTGAAAGAGGGCAGATTTAGATTAGATATTAGGAAGACATTCTTTACTGTGAGAGTGGTGGGGCACAAGCACAGGCTGCCCAGAGCAGCTGTGGGTGCCCCATCCCTGGCAGGGTTCAAGGCCAGGCTGGACAGGGCTGGGGGCAGCCTGGGCAGGGGGGGAGGGGTCCCTGCCTGTGGCAGGCTGGTGGGAACTGGAAGGTCTTGGGTCCCTTCCAGCCCAAACCAGTCTGATACTATGAACTTTGCAAGATTTAGGAAAGACAGTTGGCCGATGCAATTATTCACTCATATGCATTTATGGCATCTTTTTTAATGGGCTCGAAACAACTTCTAAAAACATGGGGGAGAAGAAATGTCTTGGGAAGCATCTGTGCACTACACTGTGGCTGTACTGTGTGCCTGGCCTGGGTATCCAGCCTAGATATGCCAGGGCTAACATCCAACGCAGACAAGTACCGGCTGCTCTTCGCTTCTTGCACTGAAACCAACGAAATGAAAACACAGTATCATCTTCCCTAAACTTTAACCGAACTTTTCCCTCTTTCAATAAAATACTGCTACCCGCGGGCCCCGCAGGCCAATGCGGCTGAGCCGCCGCCTGCATCGCTCCGCTTGCCGGGCCGTCCGGCTCCGAGGGACGCGCCCGCGCTGCGGCCAGCCCGGGGGCCGAAGCAGAGCCCCCCGCTCCCGCAGCGAGCGCTCACGCCGCCCCGCCGGGGCAGGGAAGGCGGTAGAGGGAGCAGGGCCGAGACGCCCCCCGGCCCGGAGGCTGGGCTGGGCCCTCCGCCACGACTCACGGCCCCGGCCCGGGCCCGGCCCACAGCTGACGCGCGGACCTGGCTGACCGGCGGAGGGAGGGTTCGCCGGCGCCCGGCCACAACCCCCCCGCCAGCCGGGAAAGGGGCCAGCTCCTGGCACACCCCGCGGGGCCGCGGCCGGGGCCCCAGGGCCGGGGGAAGGCGGGAAGCGGTGCCCGCCCGCCGTGGCCGCTCCAAGCTGGCGCCTCAGCTCGGCCACAGCGCCGCTAGGGGAGCCGGGCGGGGGCGGGGGGGCGGGACCTCCCTCGCGACCCGTCGCTATTGGCCGCCGCAAGGCGCCGCCTCGCGTCATTGGACCCTTCCGGCTCGCCTGCCGTCCGCCGATTGGCGGCGCGCCCCCGGCTGGCGGACGGGGGCGCGAACGTGCCGGGCGGGCTGTTCCCTGGCCGGGGGGCGCGCGCGGCCGCCTCGTGGGGAACTGCACGTAGTCAGGGCGGGCGGGGGTGCGGGGAGGGCACGCGCCGTTCCCGCCAGCGCCAGGGCGGGGGACGCGGCAGGGACGTCAGGCGGGGGGGGGGGGGGGGGAGGGGCGGCCGTAAGGGTGAGGGGCCGGCCCGTGAGGAGTGGTCATGGGGGAGATGAGAGGTGGCCAGGTGGCCGTGGGGTGTGGGGCAACTGTAAGGGGATATGAGGGGTGGCCACAGGGGGAGACAAGGGGTTGTCATGAGATGTGGGGGTCAACCATGAGGGAAGATCGTAAGGAGAGATGAGAGGTGGCCATGAGGGGAGATCATGGGGGGAGGTGGGGGGTGGCCATGGAGTGTGAGTGGCAGCCATGAGAGGAGATCGTGAGAGTAGATGAGGGGTGGCCATGCGGTGTGAGGAGCAGCCATGAGGGGAGACCATGAGGGGAGGTAAGGGGTGGCCATGAGGGGAGATTGGGGATGGCCATGGGGTGTGAGGGGCAGCCACGAGGGGAGGTTATGAGGGGAAATGACAGGTGGCCATGGGATGTGAGGGGTGGCCATGACGGGAGATCATGAGGGGTGGCCATATGGAGAGATGAAGGGCAGCCATGAGGTTTGAGGCATGACTGCCATGCAGTATAAGGAGCCACTATGTGGGGAGATTATGAGGGGAGGTGAGGGGTGGCAAAGAGGGTTGAGGGGCAGTGGCTATGAGCCGTGGCTATGGGGACATGAGGGGCAGATGTGTGGAGAGATGAAAGGTGACTGTGACGGGTGAGGCGTGATGGCCGTGGGGTGCAAGGGGCTGCTATGGGGGAAGATGGAGATAAGGGGTGGCCGTGAGGGGTAGCAGCCGTGAGGAGAAATGAAGGGTGGCCCTGGGGAGGTGAGGGGCAGCAGCCATGCAGTGTGAGGGGCCAGCCTGTGGGGAGATGAGGAGTGGCCATGAGGGGTGGTTGTGGGGTGTGAGAGACAGCCATGGCTGCTAATAAGGCCAGGGGAAGGTGACTGACATTGCCTCCCTCTCAGGAACAGGGCTGAGGTGCCCCAGACATGACCCACTGACTCCCCCCAGAGCAGCTGGCCGTGGGGGTCCTGCTCATCACCAGCGCCAGTCTTCTCCCCTGGCTGCCACCCAGGCCTGGAGGGGTGGCAGGCCTCACATGGGGCTCTGCATCACTAGGCTGCCCAGCTGCCCAGGGAGGCCTCTGCCAGTGCTGGTGAGGTGCCCTCCCGGAGATGAGAGGTGCCCTCCCGGACCCCACTCCCGGCTGCTTTGAAAGGCCTCTGCTCATGTGTTGCAGCAGCATGTCTCTGCAGAGCAAGCTACCTCCTAACGTGCGTGAGATCGCCTGGTGAGGGATTTTGTAGGCACCTGCCCTGATCTGCATGTGTAATAACGCCCTTTTCATTTTAACAGGTATTGAGGTGACTTAGAAATCCAAATCTGAGGGGCCTGGGAGGAAATTTAGGAGTGTTGCTGGAAGTAGATGTTGGCTCCTGTTTGGGTACTTTGGTGCTTTGGAGAAGATACCTTATTTTTACTGGACAAAATACATAGATACGTGTTGTTGAGCAATACTAGAGTCTTCATACAGACGAGGCAGGTTTCATTTTTATATGAGTGGATGATAACCCTTTCCTGTTCCAACAATTTACCTTGGACAACCGTAGTAAAATCCTGGCTGTATCATATGTATTAGGTGGTAAAAATAAACATTTTTTTAAGCTGGCTATAGGTTCAGTGTTTGTCTACACTGGCTGACGCACATTAAAACAAATCGCCTTGCCTCTTGGAAAGGGGATTGCCCAAGAAGGCTGGTAGTGAGTGACCCTTCTGACAGAGGGAAAGGGTATCGTGTTTTTTATCCTGAGGGGCATGAATTGGTGTTTGGTATTTGGGGGGGTCCCAATTAAAGCCCAGGTTGGCCGCAGCATTTGTACGTCAGCTTTGCCATAACGTGCTGTAAAGGGACAAGCAGCAAGAGTGGGAATTTTTGTCACAGGGAGACCAGAAGCCACGGCTTTGATGGGGGGAATAGAGTGCCTGAAAACAGAAATAAACCATGAAAGGAGCATCACTGGTGTTGATTTAATTATTCCTTATTGCTAAACAGACTCAGTCAGACTGGTGAAGCTGCTCCAGAAGAAAAACCTCCGAAGTTTGCCAGCAAGCTGCAGCGGTGACTCGAGTTGGAGATCATGGTTACGTCTCCTCGAAATTAAGAGAAATTAGCTGTAGGGCCCGTTAAATGCAAACTGAGAGGCTCTAGCCATGGAGCTGGGACCCTGCCGGGTGTCTGTGCGTCAGCGGGGGGGTGAGGACAGTGGAGTGATGGGGAGCCCCATCCCTGGGGCAGGACGGTGCCAGGCGAAAAGCCCCAACGGCCAAAACTTAAAATAAAAATAAATAAATAAATAAAAAGGTGCCTTTCAGGTCAATACAGCTTACTAAGCAACAAGAAATCGCATGAGCGCTGCCAGCCAGCGCGCCGGGCGTCTCCCCCGGCTCCGGCGCTTGGGTAAACAGCGGAGCCTCGGGGGCTGCGGGGAGTGGGGCCCTCCCCGCCCCGGCCCGCCGGGAGCCGGCCCGCATGGGGAGCGAGCCGGGAGGGAGCTGGAGGGATGCGCCCACCCTCCTAGTGCCTTCCCCCGCAGTGGGCAGGCATCGCCGGCATCCCCCTGGCCGCGGCGGCGCGGAGCAGCCCGCCGGGGCTGGGGCCGGGCGGCGGGGGCGTGCATTTAAAGGGAGCTGCGGAGCCAATGAGCAGGAAGGGGCTGAGCATGTGGGGAGGTTGTTTACACCAGCCCGGCCCCGGGAGCTTTAACCCGGCCGGCGGCGAGGCGCGGAGCGGGGCTCCCCAGACGCTGTGAGTAGCGGGGCGGCGGTGCCGGGCATCCCCCAGGCGGTCCCCCTCCCTTCTCCTCTCTTCCCCGCCCGGCATCGCCGGGAAAAACGGGGAAAAAAGCCAACAGATAATAATGAAAAAAAAAACCCGCGCGCGGGAGCGGTGATTCCCGCCCGGCCGGGCCGCACCTCCCCCGGCTCGGGCTCCTCCCCGCCCCGCCCGGCGGGGCTCCAGCCCGGGGCCGCCGCGTACGTGAGCCGGCCGCGGCGGGGACGGGGATTTCAAAACAAGCTGCGGCGGGGGAGGCGGGCGGGAGCCGCGCCGGAGGTAAGCGTTGAGCCGCGCCGGGCCCGCTCCCCCGCCGTGCGACCCTCCCCTTCCTCCGGGGGGGCAGCTGGCTCTGCCCTTCCCCTCCGGGGTCTACGTCGTCTCTCGGTGCGCGCACCCCCTCCTTCAAGCTCTGCTTGCTACACGCTCCCCTCGGTGCATGCCCTCCCGGGGCCTGCCTGGTACCTGCGCTCACTCCCGCTCTCCCCCCCTCCCCCGCCCGGTGCCTGCACACCCCTGTCCGGTGCCTGTGCTCCCCCCTCCCCCGCCCGGTGCCTGCACACCCCCGCCCGGTGCCTGTGCTCCCCCCTCCCCCGCCCGGTGCCTGCACACCCCTGTCCGGTGCCTGTGCTCCCCCCTCCCTCGCCCGGTGTATGCCCCGCCCCCCGGCTTGCCCGGTGCACACGTGCCCTGCCCGGTGCCGCCCTCCGCGGCAGGCCCGGGCACACGCCGCCTCCTCCTCCCCTGCCTCCGGCCCTGCCATCTTCCCCATGTGCCTGCACGGCCTCGGGCTCTGCACATGCATGCGCGCACACACATGCACACGCACACATGTATGCTATATGCATGCTCTGTCTCCTGCTGCATCCTAGTCCCAGTGCTCGCACAGCGGCTTGAAGTCACACTTCACCAGCACCGCTCCCAGAAAGCGGCGAACTCCCGCCCTTTCCTTCCTGGCTACCCTCACCGCCAAGGGCTGCCGGCACGCACCGGCGGGCTGATGCTTGGGGAAGTCGCTTTGCCTACGTCGGCATTCCTGCCTGCATCAGAAGATACATTTTTAGCCAGGCGGGTGTCCTCTGAAAGCTTTTTCCTCCGGAATCGCCCGAAGGTGGAACGCTGGCATGGATGAGGGTCGGGGAGCCCTTCCCGGCGCTGCCAGCGGGGATACGGGGCAGCCCTGTGGTGACAGGTCTGCGGGCATAACTCGAGCACAGAGCACTGAGGCGGGATTAGAAGGAAACTATTCGGGAAAGCGCCTGTTCTGTATTACTGTCTGTGAGGGTTAGGTCACGGGTGGGTTGGCTCCATCTTGGGGTCAATAGAGCCTTGTCGTGTGCTTTTTTTTTTTTTTAATAAAGGCCCAACTTTGCAAACTGCTCCATGCAGATTATCTTGTTTCCCAGTCATGATGGGTGTGGGCCCGAAGTGCAGTTTGTAAAGAGTTTTGGGATGAGAAGGGGCTTTTTGGAAACTGCGGGGTTTATTATCAGTTGTGGCAGCGTTTGGGGTCTCTTACAGGGCGGACTTTGCAGTCTAGGATGTTGATCCATGGCATGGAGGTGTGTGGCAGGAGTTTGGCCTGGTTTGAGGGAACGTACTAGCGTTTAATCCTAAAAAAAAAAAAAAGGTGTGGTGTGTTATTGCACATTTTCTGGGGAGGCGATTTGTGCCAGTGGTCCTGATACATGCAGGAGCTGCCTTTCTGCTGGCAAACCCTGGACAAACAGCAGCTGTGGTGGGCGCTGGGGCACCCTCTCCACTTTGCCACGGCCCCGCGACCTTCCCCTCTTGCTAAACGAACCGTTCCTCATTTGCCAAATGAGGCGCCTGCATTCCCAAAACCTCCACCCAGGCTTTGCTCTGCTGGGGGTGGCAACGCCGGTAGGCACAAGGGCTGACGTTTTTCCCCGGCGAGAGCTGGAAGGACGCCGTCCAAAATACACGCCCGGCATTGAAGCAAGAAATAATTTGGGATCTGTGCTGGCTCTGACCCCTGCGGCGCGTGATCGCTAACAGCTGGGAGGGCTCCGGCAGCAGCGTGGCCTCTGGCTCCGCCTGCACTCCCAGCTCTTGCTCCTCTTCTTGCTTTGTGTTTTGGGGCATGGGGGGAAGGATTTTTCAGGATTGGTGTGTCACCCTTGGCTGTAGGCTGAGTGCTGGAATGGGATCCAGCATTCAAAGGTCTGCTGGAAGCAGATGTGGCTCCTAAAACTGACTTTGGGGAGGGTTTTTCTTCCCCCTAGTTGCGGGAGTGCTGCTCTCATTCCCACTTCCCCCCTGGACCTGAGGGGGAAAGAAAGGGAAAGTGAAATAAAACCCCAGAGGAAATGAAAAGCAGCCTCCCACCCTTGGCACTGCCCTCCCGGCCCTCCCCGTGCCTGGCTGCTGGCCAAGCACTGCCTTGAAACCCTCGTGCACCAACTGCTGGGGAGTCGGCAGAGATCGGTGCCGTTTTCTATGCGGTGGTAGCACCGACATCGCTGCATTGACTCCCTGAGCCCTCGGAGAGGCAGTTCCCAAATCCCAGTGCCTGGGATAACCAAAAGCATGGTTTTAAGGTGAAGCGGGAGGAAGTGTGGTCTGGTGGTTAATACCTGCAGCGGGGCAGATGAGCTTTGCTGCAGCTTTGCTCTGAGATTTGAGGTGAACTGCCGTGTCCCTCCCACCAGCCCTTTTGGTCTCTTTTTGTATGAGTACTGTACCGGTATACAGGAGGTGTGGGAGCAGAGCTGCTTGGGCAGGCCACTTGTGTATGTCAGAAAACATGTTGCACTGTGGAAAAAAGGCCTTATCAGAG
This sequence comes from Falco punctatus, assembly GCF_963210335.1. Taxonomy (NCBI): domain Eukaryota; kingdom Metazoa; phylum Chordata; class Aves; order Falconiformes; family Falconidae; genus Falco; species Falco punctatus. Next base: position 72,868,538 of record NC_137584.1, on the reverse strand, counting down.
AGGGCTCAGGAGCATCCCCTGGTGATGCCCGTACGCTGCAAAATTCCAGCGTGTTCCTTGGGCAGGGCATGATTAGAGAGAAGCCGGGGAAGTGACTGTTCAGCCAGCTGCCACGGCCTCTTTGATCCTGCTCTGGAGGGAAGGCAGCGACAGTGGCAAAGTCCCCATGCACTGCAAAATGGGCAGCCCTGGCAGGAGGTGCTCTCCTTGGCACACCTCTATCCCTTTTGCATGCTGTCCCTCTCTTCCTGCTCGATTCTTTATGGCTTCTAAATAGCTGTTAATTTTCTACGTGGGGAGGGCAAAGTGAGCAGTGTGTAGAGTTATTCATAAAAGCACTTGTAAATCCTGAGTGTCCTTTGAAGCAGGACGTGGTTTGCAGTAACCCTTCCTGGGACAGCTGGAGGTTGAGAGGAGCAGTGAGCTTCTCTTCCTCAGGAAACTCTTCTCATCTGAGATAGTGTGTAAAACAGCTGTGTAAACCAAAGGTAAAAAAAAAACCAAACAACAAAATGTCACATCTGCAATTTAAACTCTGCTTTGTGACAGCTACCCTGTGCGAGGAGAGGAGGGTCTGGGTGTGAGCACTCAGTGGCTCGGAGTTAGTCCTCCCTGTTGCACAAGCGGTAACTTCTTGGAATCGGACTCTGTGGCCCAAGTTAATGCTCTGACAAACACCCGCGGCCCCCAGCTGGCCAGGTGATGGTTGCTGAGAAGCCCAGGCAGGGTGATGGAGGTGGTGGGTTTGTTATGGTACAAAAGCACTTTGCTTTTTATGGCGCACCCCAAGATGCAGGGCCACACCAAGCATCTTGGGTCCTCTACCTCCTCCCAAACCCCAGGCACCATCACCCTGTGGCCTCACTGCAGTGTGCGTCCTTGCTTCCCATGCTCCTTGGAGAGGGTGTTGTAGCAGAGGAGACATTGAGAGGAGGATGAGACAGAGGAGGACAGCACATGCTGCTGGAGCTGTTGGATTTATCAGGGCTGGATGCATCAGCTGTCCCCGTACCTCGGTGTCCCTTGCTTTTAAGGAAGCCTGTAAACACTTGTTTCTTTTAAAACAGCAGTAAAGTCTACAAACCCAGAGGAATGAGCCAGGCAAGCTGCTCTCTGGAGAGGCTTGTTAGCAGAGCTACACTAACACCAGGAAAACCTGTGTCGGATTTGGGGGGCAAAAATTAGTTGAAGATGGTTAGAACATTTTTATCTAAAACTGTTTCTCTAAATTCTTTTCTAACCAAGCAGGGCAGGAGGGTGCTCCTGTTTTGTTGCCAGACTGACCTGGGAGGGCTGGATGTGAGCTGCAAGCTTAGGGAAATGTCTCCCAAAAGCATGAGAGCTCCTGAAGAGGGGAGCATTGGCGTGCTGGCTGAGAAGGGGAGCTGGCTGTCACTGCCAGACAGCTTTCTTTCCCTGCCAGGGCAGGGGAGTTGCAGGACGGCGCTGGGCATGGGCCCAAGTCTAGAGGTCAGGGTTGAAAGGCACCGATGGCAGGTTTCAGCATGACGGGAGGGAATAGCAGCAGTGGCCTCAGGAGCATGTGGCAGCTCAAGAGGGGAGCGTGGGCTCCAAGGGCTGTCCTGACTCTGTCTACGTTTCCTTTGGGCTGGCTCGTCCCTGTTTTTTTCCAGAGGGGTTTAGAAATGACAGTGAAGACAAGAACTGCAGGGTCAGGGGAGCTCAGGCACACTGCTGTCCCCACATCCCCAGGGCGTCTTGTCACCTGGGGATGCTGGAGCAGCGGAGAGCAGCTTTCGCAGCTCCTGGGGTGGTGATGGGGGGAAGGCGCTGGTTGTACGTCATAGTCCTGCACCAGAGGTAACATCCCCGTGTCTTTCTTCCACAGCGTGTCCAAGATGGCGAGCGTGCTGTCCAGGCGTCTGGGGAAGCGCTCCCTGCTAGGCACCCGTGTTTCTGCCCCCAGTGCCTTGGCTGATGGCGTGCTGGTGGCCACCCAGATTCCCAGCTTGCAGACTGACCTTGGCCGGGCACCTGCCCACACGGCGCCACGAGAGGACGGATCTTGTGTGCTGTCAGCAGAGGAAAGCAGCCAGGTGCCCAGGTTCCCCAGCCCCAGCCGCTGGCAGCTCCGAGCCGGGCAGCAAGTGCGTAAGGAGGCTTTCTTGTGTCCTTGGCTGGTGGGATGTGCACTGGTTGGGGAGAAAACTCCTGGGGCTCTCCCAGTGTAAGGTGCAGTTGGGATTGGTAATTACAGAGTCATTAACGGGTGTTGGCATTGGTGCACTTGGCCCTGGCTGTGCCTGATGGGTTTGGACCATAGCAGCTCAAGCAGAGATCCACCTCCTCTGGGAGATGTCTCCAATCCCAGCCAAAAGTGGGTCTCCAGAGAAGAGGGTAAGATAACCTGACAGTTCCCTCTAGTGTTCTCCAACTGTCTGAGGCTAAGGGAGATGGTTTCTAGTATACTTAGTGACTCTCAGTGGACTTCTCTTCCATGAGCTTCTCCTGTCTCCCCGTAACCCATGTTTACATCTTCAGGGAGGTGGCAAGGACCCCCCACAGCTTAGCCACGATGGCGGTCAGCCTTGTGGCTCAGGCCTTGGTGCTCAACCTGCAGCAGCTTTTTGCTGCAGGTTTAAGGGTTGATGGTGTGGGTGTATGTGGTGAAGAAGCTCTTAGGGAAAAGTAAGGTGTGATGGGTTGCCCAGAAAGGACATGTAGTCCTGCTGGACCCCACTGTTTTTTGTGCTCTGGGCTCCTGATTCTTAGGAGAGCCATGCCTTGGCCAGGATGCTGCCTGGAAAAGGAACAGCACTCGTTCCCGATCCCACCAGTATGGTTCCTGTTAATGCCTGGCCAAGCAGCACTGTCTGAGGAGAGCTGTGAGCTGCTGACGTAGAGCCCATTTCTTGGCTGCTACCTGCAGAAGTGGGAAGTATTTTCTGGACAGAGGTTGTGAAATGAAGTGTAAATAAGGCCTCTGTTCAGTTTTCTGGCTCCTCCTGCCCCATGTTTATTAACTGCAGGATGGTGAGAGTTGTTTTCTCCTACGTGCTCCACTGTGGAGGATTTTGCTTGCTTGCTTTGCTGCTGGGAATGGCATAAAAATAGTGATGGGTGCCTTCACCTCCCAGCAACAGCCAGGACCTGTGCCGGTGGCTGTGCAAGGCAGAAGGAGATGTTGGCTCCTCATGCTGTGTGGTTTGGAGGACAGCTGGTGTGGTTCACAGGGAAGCCTTGCTTCTCGTTTTCAGAAAACAGGGTCAGGGTCTTCTGTGTCTTGATCCTTGCACTGATCCCCTTAACTCTGGTCGTGCTGTAGGTGGCTTTTTCCACCCTGTTTTTCTCCCAGACACCCCACCTGAGATGGTCTTGCAGGCTTCTCCTCAGTCAGGGTATGGGTGCACGTGTCTGTCCTGTATTGGCTTCTTGGTATGGCACCTGTGGCACTTCCATGAAGAGATGTTCCTGTTCCTATAAATAGTCGGAGACATATGTAGCGTCTTTTGACACAGATACATTTCCATTAACAGAAATAGGTTCATGGGTGATAGTGGTACAACACTGCCCATCAGGAGGAGCGTGAGACTCTGTGAAGGAGAAGGTGAGGTTTGCACATCTCCTTCCCCTGCCCGAAGGAGCTGGGATTGGAGGAGCCAAGGTGTGAATTCAGGATCCCTTCACCTAGGAAACTGCCATTCCCCCGTCCCCCTCTAGCTTTTAATTCTTTTATCTACACACTCTGCCAGGGTGTGCCATAAGTGTGGGAGTCCTTGCAACAGGATAGTGTGAGAACAAAACCAAATCAGACAAAATTCATTTGAGGAAAGTCCACCCAAATTACAACACTCAGAGAGGGGGCTGATACTGGCTCAGGAAATTTCTCAGCTTGGGGTTGCTGGAGTTGGGGAGCTTGTGCCTGGGAAGAGCAGCTTCTGTGGTGGTGGGGTTGGGATGAACCCTGGCCACCCCTTTGGTTTGCTGACAGCAGTCTGAAGTCCAGGCCCTTCAGGACAGGCTCTGCCTTTGTCCTAAAGCCCTCTGTGGCCCCCTCTGCTGCGGGAGGAGGGAGGATCCTTTGGTGGGCAAAGGCTTATGCTGCAGCAGAACATCCCCCAGGAGCAGCGGGGCAGTGAATGGCAACAGCAAACCACCCCTTGTGCTGTTTTCAGGTCCTTATCACTTACAACGGGCAGGAGTGCACGGGCCTGGTGGAGCAGCACAATCCGCTGAGTGACAAGGTGAAGGTGCTGCTGCCAGAGCAGGGCTTGCAGGCGTGCTGGAGGGTGCAGGATGTGCGGCCGGCCATACTCCAGCCCCCTGCCCTGCCCACAGCCAGTGGTCCTGGCCCTGCTGAGGCGCTGCAGAGATCTGTATCCAGCAGTATTGATGTACCAAAGAGGTTCGTGCCTTTGGCTGGGGGTATCTCACTTGGGTGGGAGAAGGGCTCTTGGCATCTCTGGCGGCGCTTCCACTTGGTTTTACACCAGTGAAGAGGGCGGTGATGCTGGGGATATATCCGCTTTTCCAGCGTGGGATTATCCAGTGGGTGGTTAAATTTAGGATTAAGGGGATTTTTAATTTTTTTTCCCTCCAAATGAAGAGAAAACATCTTTCCCTGTGACTTAAAAATGACTCAGTCTACAGAGGGAGGCCATGAGGGTGAACCTGTGCTGCTGCTGCAGGTTGTGCCGCCCTTTGGGTGCCTGGTGGCTCCTCAGGTCATACCTGGGCTGCTTCTCCGCTTTTTCCTCCATGCGTTTCACATCTCTCCCCTCATGGTGCAGGAAAGCCGATGCCGCTGTGGAGATGGACGAGATGGTGGCAGCCATGGTGCTGACGAGCCTCTCCTGCAGCCCTGTGGTGCAGAGCCCTCCTGCCAGCGAGAGTGGCATTCCCTGTGAGTGTGCATTTAAAAATACACACACACACACACACATATATATATATATATAAAAGAAAAAACATCTGAAACAAAAGATGTGGAGAAATGTGCTGTGCCCTTTGGATCCCAGTACTGGGGCTCTTGCCAGCTGCATTCATTCTTTATGCCTGGTGCTGAATTGCTGCCAGCACAGGGACTGTGCTGGGTTGGAGGTGGGCGGGGAGTGGCACGAGGGTCGCAGCAGAGCCCATGGGTGCTGGCACCGGTTGGGGCTGAGCAGGCTGGGACGCCCCTAACAGTGTGGTGGGGGTAGCCCTGCTCTCCACAACTGTCCCAGGGGCCTGGGAGCCCCGCGAAGGAGTCCCGGGCAAGGGAGCACCGCCCGGTCACTCCTTTTTTTAGAGGCAGTTTCATTCCTGAGGAGTCAAATGCAGCCGGAGGGATAAAAATAACCACCCGGAGCCGTGGGAAATGTGCGTGCCCCAGTGCTGGCTGCTCACCGTGTGCCGGCTGCGCCGGCGGGATTGCACTGAGGCCAAGGAGGATGGGGAGGGGAAGAAAGGGATAAACGACCAATAATAGGGAGCTGGCGCTGAGCAAAGGTACAAAGGCTTCACCATGCCAAGTTTTTTAAAAAAATAAATAGGCAAACTGTTGTCACGGGTTATTCAGCCTCAGGGCTGCCCTGGCGGGGTTTGGTTGGCCCTGAACTGATCATGGCAGCATGCGTGCCCTTCCCACAGCCTCACGGGCAGCGTGTGATCCCTGGAAAGAGAGTGGCGATGTCTCAGACAGCGGCAGCAGCACCACCAGCGGGCACTGGAGTGGGGGCAGCGACATCTCCACCCCTTCACCCCCCCACCCCGCTGGCAGCCCCAAGTACTCCAGCGAGGCCCTGAGCTCCCCCCAGGCAGACGATGGCTTTGAGACTGACTCTGACCCATTTCTCCTTGACGAACCTGCTCCGCGCAAGAGAAAGGTACTGTTGCTGTGGAGAGGGGGTCCCAGCACCAGTGGGGTGGCTTGAGCTGAGCTGCCATTCTGTGGAGGGGCTGCTGCCGCCAGGCAGGGAGTTGACGGGCTGTCTCTCTGACAGAACTCTGTGAAGGTGATGTACAAGTGCCTGTGGCCAAGCTGCGGCAAGGTCCTGCGCTCCATTGTTGGTATCAAACGGCACGTCAAGACCCAGCACCTCGGGTAAGATGAAGATTTCACCTCCTCAATCCCTGCCCGACGACTGAAGCAGGGTGCGCCCTGCCACTGCATAATTCATAACTCCTGCAGTGAATCCCCAGTTTCAGAAAGACTGGCCTCTGTGCACTGAGCCTGGCAGTTCTCAGCCAAGCAGTCTGTGTCACTGAAGCCACTAAGATTTCCCCACCTTCAGGGAGCCCAGGGCACTCTGGGAGGCATGGGGGCCCAGTTTGGGCCTTGGGACTGCCCAGTTTGGGCCTTGGGACTGCCCAGCTCGGGTGTGCATTTTGCACCAGGGGAGTTCAGGTTACACACAAGCCCTGGGCTCCTGGGCAGATGCAGAAAAGCACCAGCCCAGCGGGGTTTCGCAAGGGCTGGCAGCGTGAAAGCCGTGCCTGTGGCAGCACCTGGCTCTGGCTCAGCCGTCAAGTGCCAGCCCAGTGGCAGCTGCCCCTTTGGCAGTTTGCTTTGTCCTGCTCTCCTGTGAATTCCTCCCAAAATACAAAGTGGTGAGGGTGTGGGGATCAGCTTTGCTGTGCTCTCCTCCTGTGGCTCCATTGCACTCCTCCCCCCAAACTCGTGTTTTCTCGTGCTTTTGCCTGTGTTTTCCAGTATCTGTTTTTCTCCTTCTGCCTTGCAAACGTGAACGCTCTGGGAAAGGTGAGGACGGAAGGGTTGTGATGCAGTGGGCAGTGCTGGACTGCCATCCAGTGCCGGATAAACGCACTGGGAAAACAGCAAAGCTTTGAGGGGCTGTTTCCTGCTGGGTGAACCGCAGGGCTTCGTCTTCAGCTTTGCTAAATGAACTCAATTAGAGATGAACAGGGGATTTTCAGTGGCACCCAGTCAATGTGCCAGCGTTTTTTAAAGGCCCTGGAAGAGGTTTTGATCTTCCTTGGAAGTGCAAAGTGCTGCTGCAGAGGCAGTGGCCGTTGCTGATTGCAGCTGATGTGATGCTTTGGAGCCTGGGTGTGGAGCTGTTCTGCCCAGGAGGGCAAGATCACTCTCCCCCAGGGCAGTCGGGGACTGCTCACTGACGGAAATGGGGTCGCCTTTTCACCGCTGTCCCCTTTTCCTCCTTCGTAGGGATGGTGCAGACTCCGACCAGCGGAAGCGGGAGGAGGATTTCTACTACACTGAAGTGCAGGTGAAGGAAGAGCCAGTGCCGGAGGCGGCCACAGCCACCAGCCCCACATCTGTGTCCGCTCCCATCATCATCCAGCAAGCCCTGGGGAAGCCAGAGGCACTACTGGTGGAGCAGCCAGCACTGGAGCCTGCCCTGGCCAGCAGTACCCTGAGCCAGTCTGCCCCCAGCTCCTTCTGGCACATCCAGGCTGATCACGCCTACCAGGTGAGCTGGTGGCATCTCCCGGGGACAAGTCGCCTCCCGAAATCTTGCTGAAGGGCAGGTTGTGATCCGGTTTGCTCAGCAAGTCCCCACTGTGGCAGGGATGTTTCATTGCCACCCCTGCAGCGTGGAGAGGCTTTGGTGCCGGTGTAGAACTATCCCCTGCCTGGCTGCCCTTCAGCCCTCAAGCAACCAGTTCATTAATGCCGGGTTAAGGGGCTTGTGTGCTTCTGCTGCAGCCGTTCCCTGGCTGGGATGGAGCTGCTGGCCTCTGCTCCCCTGCAATTACCCTATGCTGGTATGCAACACACCCTTTTGCCCGAAGATAACACTGGGCTGGAATGCAGCCGCGCCAGATCCTGCACGTCTCTGCTGCACGCTCACCCTCACCGGGGGCATGAGCTTTTGAGGCACAGGAAGCCTGGGGACCTAGAGCGGTGGCCCCATGGACAGCCTGGGCCAGTGGCCCTTGTCCCAGGGGCTGCTTGAGAGCAGAGCACTGTTCTGGAGCTGCAAGCTAGTGCAGGGACAAGGTGTACAGATCCATAAGCTGCATGTGTATCCATTCCCATCCCAGGGAACGGATGTGACATCATCTAAAAGCAGAAGTCCTGCGTAAGGCGCAGAAGTATATGCGTATAGACCAGGTCGGTGCATGTGGTTTGGTATTGCAACTGAAAGCAGCTGCAGGAGTGAAGAAGCTGCTGTGCCCTGGCAAAGGGTGACAGCTCATGTGCTGTGCCCCGTGTTAGCGGGATCTGGTGCTGGAGGAGGGGTTGCATGGGGATTTCCATCCCACCCCTGGCGCTTGCAGTTTGCAGGTACTCCAGGCTGGTCTGCTGGGGAGGTGAATGCCTGGGGGGGGGCACATGTGGGAATGGGGGCCGCATGGGACTCATGCTGGCCCCTTTTTTTTTTCCCCCCCCACAGGCGTTGCCCTCGATCCAAATTCCAGTGTCCCCTCACATCTTCACCAGCATCAGCTGGGCCACTGCCACCTCAACCCTCCCGTCCCTGTCACCGGTGAGTTCTGGGTGTTTCCCCTTCATCTTTTGGGGTGTAGGGTTGGGCTGGGAGCTAAGGGGACCTTGCTTCCACTTTCTCACTCTTCACTTTAAATGTTGGGATCTGTGGGCTGAGGGCACCCATGTCTCCTCCCACTGCCCCACTGCAGCACCTGAAGGCCATGCAGGAGGAGGACTGCATCCTCCCGCGTGCCCTTTGACACCCGATTTCCTGCAGGTGCGGAGCCGGTCGCTCAGCTTCAGCGAACCCCAGCCACCGACGCCAATGCTCAAGTCCCACCTGATCGTCGCCTCGCCGCCCAGGGTGTCCATCGGCACCAGGTGAGGGTCCTGCTGGCTGGAGGGGAGCAGAGGTGCATTCCGTTGGCAAAAGGGGTGCCCTCCTGCATCTCCACTGAGATGCAGCAGGATGATGTTTGGCCATGGTTACAGGGCCTTACCCTTAGATACGTGCCTGAAGCTCTGCAACAAGTGGGTAAATGTTACTTCTTGTTTTCTCCCTTTTTGCAGGAAAGTCCGTGGTGAAGCCAAAAAGTGCCGTAAGGTTTATGGCATTGAGCACCGGGACCAGTGGTGCACAGCCTGTCGGTGGAAAAAGGCTTGCCAGCGCTTCCTGGACTGAGTGCAGCACCACGGTGCCGCGTCCCTCCCCTGCTCCTGCCCGGGGAGCACTGGAGTCCCTCACTGCTGCAACCAGGGACCTTGGAGGTACCTCCTGTGACCCCAGAAGACACCTCCAGAGCTGCGTGTAAATTCTTCCTCCTGTATATTGTACATCTGCTGGGTTTGGTCTTTTTTTTAAAAAAAAAACAACCCTTTTCCATTTTTAGTTTTTTTTAAACCTGAAGAATATCTCCCTTTGTATGGTAAAAGCTGGGGCTGGGAGGAAAGAAAGCTGGTTCCTCAGGGTTCAGGGGAGATAGCAGGCGATCTGAGGACCAAAGAGCTTCCTGCATTTCCCAGATCGGCCCTAAAATCTCCCAGACTGTCCTAGTGTGGCTGGGGTGAGGCGCTGAGGCAGCTTCCCATGTCCGTTGACTACCTAGAAAATGCAAATCCCTTGTATCCCTTAAGGGAGGGGGTCAGTACCAGTTAGAGCTTTAAAAAAGAAAATGCTGTTGGGTTGCTGCAAGCGCAGGAGCGGTTCTTGGGGCAGGAGTTGGAGGTTTTTCTCCCTGCGTGGACGTGGTCTTCGCTCATGTCACATCTCACTGGTCGCTTGAGCCTGCATGTATCTCCAGTTGGTTCCAGCATGTTGTTTTTGGAGGCATTTAGGGGAGAAAAGCATCCCAAACATTTTAATCAGAAAACCTGAGAATTTCTAAGGCAAAACCTGGTGTTCTTTCTCATTGTAGGCTTTGTAAGTCTGCTTAGCTCCGTGAAAGGTGTATGTTGTGGCCCTCACCACATCTTTCAAAACTAGGCTGAGCAATTTTGGTTTTTGTTTTTAATTAATGATTCCACCAGTAAAGGCAGCTGGGAGGACCAGTAAGAGCTTCCCTTAGCATCACTGTATCACCTCAGTTCAGCAAAACACTTCAATATTTGCTTTTTAATCCCATCGAGTCGGGGCAGGAGTCGATTTTTCCTGACTTTCATCCTTTAAAACATCGATCTACTCAATTGCTGCAGGTTTCCTGTCACTGTGGCGGCTTTCCCACCTACACCAGCATCGCTGGTGGCGCGTTGCACTTGCTGTCGGGCCGGGATGTGTGTGGCCAGGGAGCTGGATTGTCCTGTCAGTTTTCTGCCTTCGTGGAGGCAGGCAGACGTTTGGACTTGGTTTTTCTTTTTTTTTTTCTTTTTTTTTTTTCTGCGTTTTTGATAATCGTAACCTGTAACCTGCAGCCATTGAGCCGAGAGCAATTCCTGCATGTGACTTGCGCCCAGGGTGTTCTTAAGGACCCTGTGCCGAGACTCGGCTTTCCTTATAAAAGCAAATGGAGTGGTTGGGAGAGTCTGATACTGCTCCTGGCTTGCTGCAAGCCCTGTTGTTGGAGGGATTGGGTGAGCAGGTAAAGCGGGCTGAGACACATATATATGTATTACTGGTGTTTGTCGACATGTTTTGGGGGTTTTGTTGTTTGCAATTTTGTACAAGTAAACCATAAATCATCCCACAACCTGATCTGTCCAGCATCCAACTGGCAGATGCAAAATTTGGCCACTTGGAAAGCAGGAGCCAAACTCTTTGGGCAGGGTGTGACATGGTGGGGTCACATCCCCTGTGGGTCTGGCTCAAATCCCAGGGAAGAAAAGAGGTTTTGGTCCTTGAGAGCTACTCGCTCTGGCTCCCATCCCTGCTGGAGCGTGGTATTGAAAGTGAAATGCTGGGAAAAGCCTTTTCCTCTCCCACTGGCATTGGAGACTCTTTGCAGGTTCCTGTGTTGAGCATTTTATTGCAAAACCAACTTATTTTAATTAAAAAAAAAAAAAAAAAAACCAAAACCAAACACCATGCCTTTGCCGCTGTTTGACCTCCAGCAGTTGAATGGCTGAGCCAAGATTACAGTCCTGCTCGGCCTCGTGGGACTTGGCATGTTTATCCTGTCAGGGAAGGGCCCCACGATGCTGGGGTGCAGGCAGGTTCTTGGTGGTGCCGGAGATGCTGGTGGCTCTCCAAAAATGAGCTGGCACTTTGGGAAGTCTTACACAGCGCTTTGCTGTATTTTACGTTTTTCAAATACTTGTTAAAAACAGGGCTTGAAGCAGTGCTCAGAGCACAGAAGGAAAAAAAAAAAGGTTGAATTTTTGCTTTCCTCAGACCTTGTGCCTTTGCCTCCGTGACTCAAAGACACCCAGGCAAGACCAGTGATTTTATTTCTTGCTTCTTACGCCCTTTGTGCCCCAAACGGCATCAGGCAGAGCCGGATCTGTGCTGGCACTGGCTGGACATGGCTCTGCTCCCAGCCCAATCATTCGGAAAACTTCAGACCACTGGGTTCATGCCCCCAAACGTGCTGTGTAGCATTGGACGCCCCAGCCCTTCCCAGCACAGATCTGCATCAGAGATCAGGATTTTCCCTGGTGGGAGCTCTTTATTCAAGAAATAAAGCGAAAACAACTTTTTGCTTTTCTGTTAAAGATGCTTTTTTTTTTTAAAAAAAAAAAAAATATATATATAGGAAGAAAAAGGTGTCAGTGGCTTTGGAACAGGCAGGCATGTGCGGTGTGTGTCCTGGGAGAGCGGGGCTGGTGGGACCCCTGGCAGCAGATACAGGGGACACAGCCCCTTGGCCTCAGCCCTTGCAGTGCCACCACCTCCCGCAGCGTATAGCACTTACTGCCCAGCACGGTTGCCTCGTGTTATATCGGTGGTGTTTTATCCAAGGGGTGGGAGGCGCCTACAGCCTCTTTTCCAAGGGCTTTTTGTGGTACGGACTTCATTGGACAAAATTGTCCTTATGCTTGTGGCTCTTTGTTGTTTTTTTAATTATTATTTTTAATGGAGAAACCAGTGCAGGGTGGGTTGGGTTTTGTGTTTTGTTTTGTTTTTCCTTCTGGTTTGGGAGTATTTTGGAATTTTTACACTTTAAACCAGAAAAACCTTCTCATGTTTTTGCAGAAATGACAGCAGGCTTCCACCATGTCTATCGGGTTCGTTGACATTGAAGATGTATTTTTTTATTTTTACTTTTTCCTTTCCCTATTATTTTTTAACTCGCTTCCAGCCACCTCCTGACCGTTGGACTTTACCTCCTGACATTTGAGTCTTGCTGGTCTCAAGAAATCTCCTCTTTTTGCCCCAACCACGGGTAATCCTGACCTGTAAATCCAGCTTGGAGAGTTTTCCCTCATCCATCTGGCTGTCTCCCGGAGCATGTATATGTATGTATATAGGAACCTCTTAATTGGGCACTAATTAATTGGAGGCTACTCCCCCATCTCCAGCCAGGACACTGCCCACACCACTGCCGGTGGGGGTAGTTGCACCCCAAAAGCTGGGTGACCCCACGTCGTCAGTCTCAGCACTGTCAGTGGGGGACTTTGTGGCGGTGTCACGGGGTGTGGGGGAACAAGGAAAGGGGTTGGGGACACTTGGCACCGTGGCCGTGCCCCCGTGGGGCCACTGGCTGAGCAGGGATGATGCTGTTATCAAGTGAATTTTTCTGTCTTGTTGGAGCTTTTTCTCAGCTGTCTTCCAAGTATTATTTTTATTGTTAAAAAAAAAAAGAGGGGAAAAAAGTTAAAAAATAAAAATGTGAAATGTAATTTTTACAGCAGCAATATGAAATATATTTTATAAGAAATAAAAAGAAAAGTTGCCTCATAACTTGCTGGCTCTGCCATGTCCTTATAGCCTAGCCCTGGGGGGCACCCATGACCCCCAGGGACCCCATGGCCGCAGGGAGCCCTGTGCACAGCCCTTTCTGGCACCACTAGATAGCAGTGTCTGCCCGGCGCTGGGAGCCGCGCTGGCAGCGCCGCTCCCCCCCGCGGCCCCAGGCTCTGCGCATCCTCTGCTGGTTTTCCCCCCAAATCCCGAAATACCTCAGGCTTGAAACCTGGGCGCTGCAGGACGGGATTTGCATGTGCTAAACCCGGCTGGTTTGTAATCGGTGGCCCAGACTCCTGTGGCCGGGAGCCCTTCCCTTGCGGCCAGTTAAGCGCTGAGCTGAGAAGTCGCTTTTTGATGGCAAAAAAAAAAAGGATAATTTTTTTTTTTGAACGTGTGTTGAGGTGCCAGCTGGCCGTGCGCGAAGCAATCCCCCAACCATCCAAAGTCTTCCCCAAATCATTTTTAATTTCCAGCTGCTGGTCAAAACAGCAGCAGAAGTCGTGCCTCTGCCCGGAGCTGCAAAGTGGGGACACAGCAGCCCTGCCACCGGCCGGTCCCAGTGTGTCCCTACCCCTCTGCCGCAAGGTGCTTGGGTGGTGATGCCCCCCCTCCCCAAATGTGGGTGGCTCCTGAGCTGAACCCCTGGACTTCCAGCTGGGCTGGGGCCTCGCTGGGGGTGCCTTCCTTATCCCTATGGAAAAGGATTCTGGGTGTGCAGAAATTCCCCTTTTCTCTTAAACCCTAAAATCCCTTTTTTTTTAACCCTAAATTCCCCCTCCCCACCCCATCCCATCCCATTTTTGGCTGAGGGACACATGTGCGATGGGACAGACCCTGCCGGTAGCTCTGCAGCAGCCTTGCGTGAGGGAGATTTCTGCCATCCTGGAAATAACACAAATGTACAAAAATCTCCTTTTTTTTCCCTTAAAACCAAACTCTTCCCCAGCTGAGCAGGGCCATTCAGTCGTGTGTGTCCCCCCCCCCTTGTGGCAGGGGGGCAGCAGGGACCTGCATTGACCCAAGTGATGGTTGCCAGTCGCAATGATATCGTAGAAACAGTAAACTAATTTATTAATCCTTTTGCTATGTACAAGTTTAATGGAGAAATCTTTGTATGAAACAATTAAAAAGAACAAGATCTGGGATTTTTTTTTTCATCGGGGTTATTATATTATTTATTTTATTATTCTTTTTTTTTTTTTTTTTTACAAAGAGTGAAGGGCAGCACTGCGGGTAAGACCCGGGCGAAGTCGCTCCAGGTTTATGCTTTTTGGGTAGCAAATTAGGCAGGAGAGTCAACCGGCTCTGATTATCCTGGGAGCGACACGGCGGTGGGGGGGAACCCGCGTCCCAGCGTGGGGGCTGGGACACGATGCATGCCGGGGGGGCGGGGGGCCGCAACAAAAACATGCGCGTGGTTTGTATTGCTGAGCAAAGAAGTCAACCCCAGAGGCTTTACAAAACTTGAGGGAAAACACTGAAAAAAAGGGAAAAATACATTTTAGAAAAGGGAAAAAGAATGTAAAAAAAGAACTAATGTTTCCCAGGTGCGTTTTGGGCACTGGGGCAGGAGCCGGTCCCCGCTGTGGCGGCTGGGAGCGGAGCCACAGTGGGACGCGACCCCTTGGCATCCCCCATCCAAAAAGTTGGAAATAAATCCCGTGGGAAGGTGTAAGCCCTGGCTGGGGGATGCTGAGCGCTGCCAGGGAAGGCACTGGGAATGTGGGGTGGGGGCTTATTTTCCGCTGGATCCAAGGTGGCTTTTTCACAGTGGCCAACCCAAAAAAAGATAAAACAAAAAAAGCCCCAAATCCAATTTTTTTGGAAAGAATCCCTTTTTTTCCTTATTTTGTTTAAATTTCTGCCCGCTCCCCCGCGGTCCCCTCCCCGCCCTCCCCATGGCATCTCGCTCCCGTCGCAGGCGGAGGCCGAAATTCGTCGGGTCCTGGTTTAAATCTGGCTTTAGTGAGTGAAGAGCAAAGTGATTTCTGAACGCGTGCGAGTCTGAAGCGCTTTGGGGTCCGTCAGAGAGAGGATGGAGGCTGCTGGGGTGGACAGGAGCAGGGTTAATTTTGCCTGTGCCTGGCAGAAGGTGCTGGGATGCGGTGCCGGAACGCTATAAAAAAAATAAAAATAAAAAAATAGAGAAAAGAAAGAAAGAAAGAAAAAAAAAGAAAATAGAGAGGGGGAAAAAAAAAAGGGAAAAAAAAAAGGGAAAAAAGTAGCAGCTGAGCGGAGAGTGGAGGGAGCGGGGGGCTCCCTCCCAGGGAATGCAGGGCTGGGGGTGCACCCCCTAATTTAGGGAGATGCCACCCGGGGGGGGGGGGAATGGGGCAGAAAAAGGAAAAAGAAACAAAAAAAAGGGGAAAAAAATTTTAAATTCTCCCAAATTGTAAATTTGGGGAGGGGATGGGGATGGGTGGTCTCGGCAGTTGCAGGGTAGAAAGGCTGGGGGCTCTGAGCATCCCGGTGGAGCCGGTGGAGGCACAGGACACTGGTCCCCGGGGAGCGGCAGCAGGAGGTTACCCTGCCGCTCGCCTGGCAATGTGAAGCTGACGTGTTTGGGGAGGAATTATTTAATTTCTAAAAGGAAAAGGTTCTGTTTGATTTTCATTTATTTTCATTTATTTAGAATTATTTATATATTTTTAAAATTTTAAATAATTTATCTCTTTTTTTTTTTTTTTTTTTAGTTTTTTCTTCTTCTGATTTTTTTTTTTTCTTTTGGGGCAAACCACCCTTCAGACCTCTTGGGCGCTGAGGGTAAAACCCTGTTGCCCACCATCGCTGGGGGGGGGCTGTCAGCAAAGGGCCTTTCCCCAGGCATCCACCGGACACCGAGACACTGACAGCCACCCTCAGGATCCCTCCCCAGTCTCCAATTCAGCATTTGTAAGTTAAGATATTTCCAATTTTATTTTTTTTTTTTTTTGCCCCCTTTTTAATTTGCACCCATGGACATGTGGTGTAGAGGGGTAGAGGGTTGACTTTTTTGGCCATGGCGGACCTAGCCGGGCGGCGTGGGTCTCCGTTAGATCTCGTTGTGCTCGCTGATGCCGCCAGCGATGTCGTACTCACTGGAGCGGGGCGACATGCCCAGGTACTGCTTCAGGAACTCGCTAAACCTCTTCTGGTTGTTCCACTTCCTCGCCGACTTGCGGACCCCGATGAAGCCCCCGTACCGCTTCTGCACCCCCTTGGCTGTCGGTGCCGGCCGCGAGCTGCGCATCCCCCGCGGGAAACCGCCGAGCCGTCGGGAAATGTCCTCAGGTGGCTGCGGGAAGGCGCCTGGTGCCGGTTCGACGCCTTCATCTTCGGCTTCCCGTCGCCGCAGCAGCTCGCTTACCTGCAGCGGGCTCACCGGCACTGCCGGCACCGCGCCATGCCAGGGATCGCCAGCGTCCTGCAGGTCGTGGGGCCATGGGGCGGCTCGGCTGGCGGCAGCGCACAGCTCCCAGGTGGCCCGAGGCACGGCTTCGCCTTCGCACTCCAGGATGCAGACCTGTGCGGGAAACACGGGGATGGGAGTCAGATGGGGTTTGGTCCCCCCAGGGCTGTGGGACACCAGGCAGCCCCAGCTGGTGTACCCCAAATGGCACGTGCTCGAGCATCCCCCCACTTCCAGCCTGTCCAGTGATGCGACGTGTTGGAAGACACCCATGGAAAGGTGCTGGCAGCTCATCAGCCCTTGCCTGGCCTCATTTGGGGAGGTGTCCCCTCCCAAAACCCGTTCCTGGGCTCCCAGAGATGGTGGTGGAGATGCTGCTCAGCTTCCCTCTCTGGCCCTTCCTGCTCCTCACTGGACATACTCCACACTTCCCCATTGATGTCCATGCTTCCATCCCACCACCCTGTGCTCAGCACTGCAGGGTCCTTCAGCCGGGCACGAGCCCCAAAAACCCCCCAAAATCACTGAGTCATGGGAGGGTGGAGGTGGTGCCTGTGGCATATGCCCATGGCATGTGCTGGTGCCTGGGCTTGTTCCTCCCTAGGGGCAAGACTTTGCTTTTCTCCTTGTTGAACTTGATGAGGTTCCCACTAGCCCATTTCTCCAGGCTGGCAAGGTTACTCCAGGTGGCAGTATGACCCTGTGGTCTACCATCCACACCTGCCAACTCTGCATCATCCGTTCATTGCTGAGGGTGCGTCTCTCACATCATCCCGGCCATTCATGAAGACATCAAGGTCCTCCAGGTTTCAGTCCACCTCACTGCCCATTTATCTATCCCGTGCTTCAGCAGATTGTCCACAAGGGTGTCATGGGAGACAATGTCAAAGCCTGATGAAAGTCAAGACAAGCTGCTTGTCTCACTGCAGAAAGCTGTCAGGTTGGTCAAGCACGATTTCCCCTTCATAAATCCATGCTGGCTGCTCCCAGTGAACTCCTTGCCCTTCATATGTTTGGAAACGCTTTGCAAGATGATGTGCTCCACCACATCCCCAAGGACTGAGGTGACGCTGACCAGCCTATAGCTTCCCAGATCCTCCTTCATGCCTTCCTCAAAGAGAGGTGTGACATCTGCCCCCTCCCAGCCCCCAGGAACCCGCCCTGGTCACCACGTCCCTTCAAAGGCCACCAAGAGCTGCCTCATCAAGAGATGCCATCAAGCTTCCTCAGCACCCATGAGTGCATCCCTCTATGTTTGTGTCTCATCGCTTTCCAAGAGGCCTCGTCCACTAAGGCAGGACACGGACCCAGCATTGCTGTGGGGTGATAGCCCCAAGTGGCCCACTACCACCAAAACCAGCACCCAGGGGAAACCATCCAGGAGAAAACCCTAGAAGAACGAAACTAAATAAATACCCAAAGAAACCAGGGCTGGAGGGCCCAGATGGGGAGGGTTGTCTTCCTTCGCGTTGAAGCGTCTCCATCCCAGCATCACCTTCATGGCGGGCTCTTTCAAATGCCTAACACCAGCTGGGGACCCCCGTGCTGAAGTGCGTTGGCGTGTCTCATCGCTACAGGCCATCTGCAAGACTAAAACCTTTGCAAAGACGCACGTCACCATGGGTTCATTGACTTTGCCAGGTGGGAAGTGCTACAGGTCCCAATGTGGTGTCTCAGGGCTGAAGCTCGAGCACATGGCTCCACAGCAGTCAGCTATTTCCATCCCCAAGGGCGGCCAGGCTCTTCAGACAAAAAGACAAAAGAAAAATAGTTGTCCCAAAGTGAGGTGGTGACGAGGGTCTTGTAGGCTCAGACACCTAAGAGGGTCCTTGTGGAGATGCTGAGGGCATCCTGCACGGAGCCGAGATCCTGTCCTGGGGTCTCCAAGGCTTTGGCAGGATCTATGGCTGATGGGCCACTGCAGTGGCCTGTGTAGGAGATGAAAGGTGATGGATCACATGGAGGTACCAGCTGTGATGAGCACCAGCTGGTAGGCTTCAAGAGGAATCACCCTGGACATCAGGCTGAAGACAACCAGCAGTCCTACCACCCATCCGCAGAGCAGCACCAGGAACATCTCAGCCGTCCTCAGCCACCCTGCTGTGTTCTCAATTCACATGGAAATGGCGTCTGCCACCGGGCCAGCTCATGGTCTTTTGGGAGCCCTCAGCAAACACCAGCCAATGCTCCACCATGTCTAGTGCTGAAACTACCCGGGGCCGCTCCTTCTGACCTTCAGTTGGCATTAACGGTGTCACTGTGGATTTGCACCATCCCTAGAGGACTCTGGGGACCAGGATGTAGGTGATTCATCCACAACTTGAAGACCAGCTCCATCAGCCAGTCCCTGCCCTGCTCTGGCAGCTGCGATGCTGGTGCAGGCATGCCTCTAACTTCAGGGGCATCTTCTATTTCTACCTCAGGAGGGCGGATGCTTTGGCCACCAAAATGGTGGGGGGTTGTATCCAATCCCACCACGATGGTTCTGCCAGCTGAAACTGAGCCTTGAAAGTCCTCTGCTCCTGGTTCAAACCACTCTTGCTTTGAGATACAACCTTGCACGGGACCCATGAGCCACCAACCATCCATCCCATCTCCTCTCCACCTTGCTGGCCGGGGAAGACAGAGCAAAATGCAGCTCCAGAGGCAGGACCAGGTAGGAAGGGGGGGCCCTGCAGAAGTGCTGGTGCCTTCAGACTGCAAAACAATATTTTGGGGCAAAACCAGGGCAGTTGTGCCCCAAAACTTGGGGGCAGCGACGTGCCATTGCAGAAGGCTTTGCCAGCAAGAGGGTGGCACTGGGGTGCTCCAGCATCTCCACAGATCCCTGGAAGTTTCTGGTCTCCCCTGGTTTTGTGGAAACATTTCCCAGTTCTGGGGGCTTCCTGAGCTGCTGGCTCCTTTTGGGTGGATGTCTTAACCCGCCGTGATTTATCGTCGCTAATAAATAGGCAAGAGGGCAGGGGGGAGGCGATAGATAAACCCCCAGATGCAGGGTGGGAATGAGGGGGAAAGAAATGCTGCTGGCCAGGGCACGGCCGTGGCTCAGAGGAGCAGGAAAAAAAGGGTTAGGGGCTGGAAAAAACCCAACCCCCCTATTCAGTAGCTCTTTCCACCCAGCGTTGGAGGCAAGTCAAGGGAGCGAGAGAGGCTGCGGGGGGCCCGGTCACACAGAGCGCTGTGGCTTGCCAGCCACCTGCAGAGCTGGTCCCATCCTGCTGGGGCTCAGTGTAGGATTTTGGTGGCTCCTTGGAGGATGGAGTCCCCTGGGGGGGTCCAGGGTCCGCATACGTAGGGGCAGCGAAGCTGCAAGCCGTGGGGCAGGAAAGCTGAGGTTGCTTGGGGTCTTGGGACCCTCCTTGGGCTGTCGCAGCCTTGTCCCCATCTCTCCCAGCAGCTGGTTTGGGGTCTGAATCCTCCCTCGGGACCATCTTGTCCAATGGTGTCCCTGGGGGGTGCCCAAGGAGGAGAAACAGTGACAGCAGGTGGCACCTTCCCCTCGAGGTTTGGCATGGACCGGCCACCAAAGCCCCCCGCCAAGCCCCCAAACCCTACCCTGGCACAGGGAGGAGGGTGCCTACCCAGTGTGACGGGATGCAGCTGGCACAGCACCCATGGATGCTACCCCCATGGGTGCTGCCTGTGGCAGGGGACAAGCCAGCAGGCAGAGGGACTTACAAGGACGTCAAAGCTGTCCCGGTAGAGGTGGCGGTCGCAGCGCAGGCAGTCCCCCCGGCAGTCCCCCCGCACCCGGGCAAAGAGGCAGAGCAGCAGCAGGTCCCAAAGCACAGCCCTCATGGCGGCACCGGCAGCAGCTGCAGCCAGGAGAGAGAAGAGCTGTCAGGATGGGACCCGCACCACCGAGCCCTGCACGTGCACCGAAATGTGCCCGTTCTCAGCCTGTCTTCCCTCACCCCCCCCCAGACACGCATGTTCCCAGTCCCCCTGACAAAATTATCCTTTCAGGAAAGGAGCCTGGCTGCCTCCTCATCCCCAAAACAGATCCGGTGTGTCCCAGCTTGATTTTTTCCAGGCTATCTCATGGCACAAGTCCCAGCTAGGGCTTATTTTAGCAGGTGGACGTGGTGGGGCAGCACGTCCCCAGCTGTCCCCTGAGCAGAACACTCCTTACCCAAGCATGGCTGGAGCGGGGTGAGGATGTCCTGCTCTGGTATCCCCTCCTGGCTGTTTTTAGGGTGCTGCCACCCCTGTCCCTATCTCAGCAGAAATTGCTGGGATCTGAGCCCACCTGGTGTGCAGCAGCAAAGCCAATTCCCAAAGACCTCCCTGAGTCCTGTCCAGCTTTGCTGACATCGGTGTCAGGCGGCGATTAAGTGACATGACCAAGGCCACGTGGTTCCCTCCCAATTCCTGGAGATTTCGCTTGATGCATCCCCATGGCCATCTGCAAACAGGAGGGCTGGTCCTCCTGACCCACCCCTCACGCTCATCCTGCCGAGAAAAGGGATCTGACATCCCCGTGGTCCTTGGGAGCAGGTCCCAGTGCTGCATGGCACCAGGTTTATAAGCCAGCGAGGAGACGAGATGGAGGCGGTGGAGAGGAGCAGGATGAGGATGTGAAGGTTGGTGCTATCCTTGGTGGCACCAAGGTCCCTCCATGCCAGAGCAGCACCCAGAAAACCCTGTACCGGGATGCTCAGAGGGGAGGAAGACCTCGGTGATGGTGACTTTGCAGCCCGTGTGTTGCTCCAACAGCATTTCAAGCTGCTTTTGGTGTGGGGTTGAGCACCTGGCCAGGGGGTCCCACCCCACCAAGGCAGGGGCTACCACTGCTCTTTGCAACGCGGGCAGAGCATCCACCCGGGTCCCCGACAGGCACCATGGTCACCTTTCATCCCTGCCAGCCAGGCAGTGACACAGAGCCTGACGGCTCCCAGTTGTCATTTGCTGGAGGGTACAGGGGGAAGCTGATAAGAGCTGGAATTAAGGCTTAATCTTCATCGAGTCTCATTAAAACTGGCTGGCAGTGTGAGTCAGAGGCTTGGCAGAAAGCTCCTGGGAGAGGGCAACACCCAACAACCCCCCCCCCCCCCCCCCGAAAAATCACTCAGCCCCAAAATGGGGTTCGGTGGAGGCAGGAAGGGGGCTGCAACCCACCCCATAGCCCTGTTCCCATGTCCCCAAGAGACATCAAGTCCAGTGTCCTGGGAAAAGCAGGTCACATCTGGCTGCAGAGGAGGCTCCGAGATTACGGCTCGGCTTTTCTTCCTGGTTAATTAAAAGATGCTATCGGGCAGGCGGGATGCGGTACCCTGCCAGCATCACTGGCAGGGGCAGGGGTGGGAAAGAAGGAAACAACCCCCGCTTTGCGCATCAGTGCCCCCCCCCCCCAAATTAAATCAGCCCTTTTAAAGGGCAGGACCGTGTGCGGTGGATTTTTCTCTTGTTTCTGCACTGGGGTGCCGGGGGGGTGGGGTGGCAGGGATGTGGGGGTGTGACAGCATGAAGCCCCCTTCTGAGTTTCACAGCCACAGCCACACAAGAAAAAAGAGGGATGCCTTTTTTCCCATTTTTCCCATTTTTCCCCTTCCCCCCCCTTCCCCATTTTTCCCCATTCTTTCCTTTTTAAAAAAAAATTCCCCATTTTTTCCTCTGTGAAAACTGAACCTGGACTCTTTTTCCCAAGGGGTGCACTGGCCAGTCCCACTGCCCCCACATCTGGGGCTGCCATTGACCCTGGCCAAGGATACGACAGCCCCAGTGCCATCCCATAGCCACCCCGTTGCTCCCCAGACACTGGGGCTGCTCCTGGGCGTGAACCTTCCTCTTCCTCCCTGAAAACTAAACCTCTCCCTCCCAGGGGTGGGCTGTCAGGGTACGGCCGCTCCATCCCACAAACCAGCTCTAGGACCCCCTGCTGCTATGGGCTGCCCCACAGGTGCATCCTCAGTTTTCAATCCAGTTGAATCACCCTCCTTATATATTTGGGGGAAAAAAAAAAATCCAGCCTGGGGTTCAGATCGCGGTGAGGTCTGGTTATCCATCAGGACAAGTGGCTTTTATTAATTGCTCCAGGTGGGATGATGTGGGGGACGCAGCCATATAAAAGGGCTGATTCGGTGGGCAGCAGGAAGGACGTGTGACACGAATAACCCGAGGAGAAGAGGTGGAAGGGGAAGCAGGTGCTTGCTGAGATGGGTTTTGTTCGCTTGATTTGATGCGATTTGGGTTGGGAGCTCACCAGCAGTGCCAGGGAGATGCTCCCTGCCTCTCCCCAGGGATACTCCATTCCCTTTTCCCACGGGAGATGTGAACAGCAAGGATTATCGCAGCAGTGGGATCACCGTCCTTCCCCCAACACCTTTGCAAGGGTTTAAACGCAGTGATGCTCTCACTTTCCTGGGTCAGGATCAGTCCCACCTCGTGAGGAGCACACTGAGGAGCTCCTGGCTTCCCATGCCCGCAGCAAAACCTGCCCAAATTAATTTTTTCCCTGCAAATTCCCACACTGCCCAAAGCCAAGGCCTGATCCAGAGGGCAAGAGCCATGCGGCCGGGCAGGATCCGGCCCTGCCAGGAGCCAGCATTGAAGGAGTCAAAGCTTTTTCCAGTCGAAAAAGCGCAATATTGCCCAACAGTGTCCCCCACTGGCACCGGCTGCGCTTCCCCGGCTCCCCCAAACCCTGGCTTGTGCCGGCAGCGTTTGGGGGGATTTTAGGGAGAACTGGAGGGATCTGGGGGGAGGGGGGGGGCGGGGAGAGGAGAGGGGGGTGGTTTGGCTGCAGATGCCCAGTGCTCGCCAGAAAAATAAGCATTTCTTTTTGTCGATCCCCCCTCAATCAGGTAATTGGCCATAATTGGCCAAAATTAGGCGCCGCGGCGTGACTATAAACACAGATGTGGGCTGGAGAGGCTGAGAAAGGCTGTTTAGAGGTAAAAAAGCTCGGGAAGAACATTTCTCCCCACATCCCCATGTCTCAGCCATTCATTCCTGCTTTTCAAGGGGGACTCAAATTATCAAAGCAACACCCACCCCCTCCCAATTTTCCTCCTTTTTGTGCCTTTTGGGAGGGAAAACGGGATTTCTCGCAAGCCAGGCATCTCCTGGAGCATCCCACAGTGGCCCTGGAGAAGACCTGGCTAAAGGAAAAAGGGGGAGAAATACTGAATGGGGAAAGCCGTTGTCCGGTGACTCCCAAAAAATTCCACTAAAAAATTCTACCCATGCCGGAGGATCCCGCCGTCGCCCCGTGGGCTCCCCCCGGGCTTTGGGCAGGCCGCCTGCACCGACTCTTGTTGTGTCCCTCCGGCTCCACTCCGGTTGAATTTGGGGCTGGATGGTGAAGCTGAAACTTTTCCTCTCTTGGGACAGAGGGGATGGATTTCTCCCTCCGGGAAGATATTTTATTTAACCCTTAGCAGGGAGGGGAATATCTATCTGTGAATCGAAGTGGGGTGGACCATCCTCAGACTGAATAAAACCAGCCAAGCCCCCCCAGGATGGGAAAATTAAAGCAGATTTCCTACCTGCGGGTGTGCTGTCGGCTGCCGGCTCCTCTGATCTGTGACTTCTCCAGTGCCTGTGCCACGGTGGTATATATAGACGGTGTATACACGCATCCCCACACCTCCCTCCCCGAACACGTGCGTCGCTGAGCCCACCCCCGGGGGCTGCCGGTGGAGGGATGCGCCAGCCGGCAGCTGGGGACCGGGGATGTGCATCCTTCCCCCCCCTCCTGCATCCCTCAGCCCTTTTTCCTCCTCCCTAAATCTGGGGGGGCAGCCCTGAAAGAGACGAAGGATGCTGGCCTCGTGGTTATCCAAACGGGCGGTGTCTCCAAGCATCCCGGGGGTGGTGGGGCTGGGATGGAGGCTGGGGGGGGTCCTAGTGTGCCCTGGTCCAGACCTCCGGGGGTTACAAGGACCCGAAGGCACCCACAGCCAGGTGAGCCCCAAAATCACCCCCCACACCCCCCGGACAGCCCCCAGCCATTCCCAGGGGGGTCTTTCCCCTGCCTTAGACCCTGAGAAGAGGCAAAGGGGGGGGTCCCCAACCCCATTACCAACCCGCTCCAGCACGGCTGCAGCAACACCGCATGTGCGGCTACCAAGCATGTCACGCATCGATGGCAAGCGCGCGGGTGGGAATAATTGATTCCGGGCTCCGCAGATGATGCCGGGGGTGGGGGGGGGAGAGCAGAAAATTCCAACTTTACATTTCACGGATGATGGAAACACCCGGTGAGCCAGATGCAGCCGCGTGCCAGCACCTTGCGAGGCAGAGAGACGGATTTGGCCGCTTGGCATCGGGGATAAGTGCTGCCTTTGGTTTGGAAAGGCCAAATCGGTCCCGACCTTCAATGGTTTCTTCTGCAAACCAGCATCACCCCGTTTTTCCCCCCATTCCAGTGACCTGCAGTGATAACGCTCATCCCTGCCAGCGCCGATGCGGAGCCAGGACCCCCCAGCATCTCTCCCTGCCCCACCTTGGCAATTAAATAATAAAATCTGCCGTGGCGCTGCGATCCTATCTTGGTAATTTCTTGTAACGACTCCCTAGGAAGGGCTGGAGATGGGAGCGAAACGCCTTTCAGTTCAGCTACGGCTATTAAATAGTTGCATTAATGCCCCCGGGTGAGACCTCAGATGCGTCGGTGCTTGGGCAAGCATAAAAGAAATGGAGAAATTGATGAAAATGCCAAAAAGTGGTGAAAGGGCATCGCAGGAGTGGTGGGAGGGGACCTGCCCTGTTCTGGGGGCAAGGTGCAAGCCTGGATTTTGGGTTTTTTAGGGGAACATAGGGCTGGTGAGCAATGCCGTGCTGGCCCCACGGGCAGCCTGGGGCAAAGCCACTCCCCATCACGCTCCCAGGCGAGTGCTGGAGATAGGGGATGCTGATTTTTGTGTTTTATATATATATATATATATATATATAAAATATTTATTTTTTATATTTTAAAATATATTATATACATATTTTATATATCTTGCTTCAGTCTTTCCTTAACCACTTTGTTTTTCATTAAGGACGTATTCCCTGGCTCTTGCGCAGAACGGAGCAGCAGCCGAGCTGGGGTGAGAAGGCTTCATGCTTCTTTTGTCCTCTCCCGGGGTAATTTGACAAGCTCTCGGGGCTGCCATTCACTCTGCAGCCCCTCAAAATGCTCCTTTCTTGGCATTTATTGAAGCGCCATAGCCTTTTCTCCCTTAAACTGATGGAAGGGATTTGCCTCCCAGGCCGGTAATGCTGCTGCTGTTGAGCTGCCAAGAGCAGGAGGCAGCAAATGACATCGGGGTGACTTCGTTTACTGTCTAGCTAATTAACAGAGGTGTGTGTGTGGGTGATTGACAGCCAACACGCCCAAACCCAGCATGCTAAGGGGGAGAAATACCCATTTTTGTGGTGTTTCCAGGTTTTTCTGGGTCCATGTGGGTACCAGCAGCCAAATTTCCCCAGCAGAAATGGAGAGGGAATGTGTTTGGGAACTGGGGATGATTCATTCATAAAATTAGGATAGAAAATGCAGATATATATCTTTTTTTTAAGGTTTTGGGGCATTTATGTTTCAAAGTTGGGTCCAACCGAGCTTGCTCCTCTGCAGTTCGGGGCGAGCAGGAGGGTGGGGGAGAGCATCCCGGGTGAGGGTGAGCAGGAGGATTCAAAGTGACAGGCAATTAACAGCGAAAAACGACAATCCTTTTCAGAAAGAAGGCATAAAGCAGATGGGATCTGGCGCAAGGAGAACATGGAGAGGACTCCAAAGCTGCCTGGAGGACAGAGGAGTGGGAAAACTCAGCAGCTGGGAAGTTGTGTTGTTCCCCTGGTCCCATGGATCCTTTCACTGTCATGGCTGGAGGGGCTGAGGACATACCCAAGCCTGAGTGATGCCTCCCATGTTCACTTTTGGATGCTGCCTGATTATTTTCCTGATCAACTGCGGGTGTTTATAGGGCAGCCATCCCCTCCATCAAGAAAAACACACCCCAAGCATCACCTCCTCTTCCAGCCCCTGCTTGGGTACCACCTCCCAGGAACAACCCCCTTGAGCATCACCTCCTCTCCTGGCCCCTGCTTGGGTACCACCACCCGGGAACAACCTCCCCTGAGCATCACCTCCTCTCCTGGCCCCTGCTTGGGTACCACCACCCAGGAACAACCTCCTTGAGCATCACTTCCTCTCCTGGCCCCTGCTTGGGTACCACCACCTGGGAACAACCACCTCTGAGCATCACCTCCTCTCCCAGCCCCTGCTTGGGTACCACCACCTGGGAACAACCGCCCCTGAGCATAACCTCCTCTCCCAGCCCCTGCTTGGGTACCACCGTCCAGGAACAACCCCCCCTGAGCATCACCTCCTCTCCTGGCCCGTGCTCAGGTATCATCTCCCAGGAGATGATTTTCCCGGAGCTTTTCAAGAATCAGGTGCTTGGTGCCAGGGTCACATCCTGCTCACGGGCAGCCTCAGGGATATGCTTTAACAAGATGAAGCAGCAGTGTAAAGGGCTTCATTGCCCCCGAATTGGGGTTGATAAACACTGACAGCGAGGTTCAGACCAGTGCTGCTGTTTTACTCCCGTTGGTAATGATGGAGGACTTTGAGCTGTGCCCCAGCAGGGTGAGGATGAGTGTGATGAAGGCTCAAGCCATTTCTGTGCCCCTGCAAGAAGCTTGGGGCTGGGCAGGGGAGCAGGGCCAGCACACCACCTCTCCTTGCCGAGCTGGGGTATGCCCGAGCACCAAGAACTGCAGCCAGATGGGTCCTGCTGGGTGGCAAGCGAGGGGCTCGCCAGGCATGACAGGAGCCCGTCTACAATCTTCACTGCCAATAAACCTTAACCCAGGTGCTGAGCTCCAGGCCACGCGTGGGGACCGCTGGCAGCAATGCTGAGGATGCCGAGGGTTGCCTGGAGACCTGCCTGCACTCAGTGGGAGGAGGATGCTCTGAGCAGGGGTGTGGGCAGGCAGTGAACCCCAATTTGAAATGCGAGGTGGGGAAAGCAGCTCTTCCAGAAGCCGTGGGGATGCGGAGGGGCGGGGGGGGGGGGGGTACCCTCTGGCTCCATCTCTGTTGCGGTGATGGGTGCCGTGGGTAATATTGCAGCTGGGCTGGAGCCGATTCGATGCACTGGGTGGGAAAATAAACAACTTGTCACTCCGGTTAGTTTTCCATTACTTTAGTCCATTGGATGAGCTCAGGAAAGGAGCATCAGGAGGACGTGATGGGACAGAAACCATCCTCCGCTAGGATGCAGCTCTTCACAGGCAAAGCAGCACGTAACCCACTGCCTGATCTCCACGTAACGTGAGTGACTGTGGCTTCACTGCTGGGTCTACCAGCAGGTCCTGGCTGGAAGGAGACAGAAGTCAAAAATGAAAGATTTGAGAGATTGGGAGAAATGTTAAGAAAAAACATGACAGGGAGGGGAGAGCAATCCCTTCCTGCACTTTGCATCGAGCAGGAAAGCAGGTTTTATATTCTTCCAAGGGAAGAGGGACTAGAGCCATTCAGCTTGAGGCAACATCTGAGAAGACCATAACTTCTGCGTGGTGCCCTACATCCCTGCTGCTGGGAAGGGCCAGTTTGGACACAGGAGCTCCATTTTGTGTTGGGAAAGGGAGATTTTACCACCAAGGCACAAGGGATGAGGCTGCTCCTCTCTGCACAGCCTCGGGGTTTCATCCTTGGAGATGCTGAAACTATGTCTGGATGGGTGCTGAGCAGCATGACCTGCTTTGAGGTTGGCCCTGCTTTGAGTAGGGTTGGGACCAAAGCCCTCAAGAGGTCCATCCCACCTTCCTGGGACTTTCTGACCCAAAGGGAATGAAAGGTAGCAGAGACCCAAAATGGGCCAGAAGGACCTTTATTAAAAATAATAAAGGGGTGGGTATTTCACCCCCCTGCCTGGAGTCACAGAATGTGGCCATCTCTACCCATCTCCACCATCTACACCTTCATCTCCATCCTT
This sequence comes from Falco punctatus, assembly GCF_963210335.1. Classification (NCBI taxonomy): domain Eukaryota; kingdom Metazoa; phylum Chordata; class Aves; order Falconiformes; family Falconidae; genus Falco; species Falco punctatus. The sequence goes on along the minus strand of NC_137584.1, from coordinate 72,840,528 downwards.
TTCCATCTCCATCTCCACCCATCTCCACCTCTGAACCAGTCCTGGTGGGAATGGGACAGCTCTCGGGGAGAAGCAGTAGTTGAGGCGCATCTCTGGCCCACAGCAAGATGATGGAGGGCATCTGTCCTGGTGTTTTTTGAATTAATTTGTGGGACCAAACTGCCCTGACCAGATCAGAAAGCTTCCACTGGCACCCGCTTTGCTTGTAAGTGGACCTGGACCCCCCACCCTTCCTCCAGTGTTGGTTTTGGGGGTCCTGTCACATCAACTCTATCCAAAGAGCAAAGATGGGTGATGTCTTTTCTTCAAACATCTCCAAATTCGCCATTCAAGGTGATTTTTACCCCAAAAGCTCTTTGTGCCAGCATGTTGGACCATCCTCCTAGTTACGCCAGGCTGGGGCACACCATCCACAAACGTCCCCATGGCTCTGCCCTCCTCAGCTCTGTTCTGCCATGGATCACACCATGGGTTAGCTGCCACCACCATCACCACGTACCCACCTCGGTGGGCACCCACAAAAAAGAACCCGGCCGGACAACAGCCTGCAGCCTTCTCCAAGCAGAACCATGAACATATTCCCTCAAGAAATAAAACCAAGAGGAGATATCACCACCAATGCCAGACCTCTGCCACTTGATGCTCAGCTGCTGTGAGCGGTGGGGGCTCGGCGAGGCCCCACCAAGTGTTTGTGTCATCTCATTGGAAATTGCAGCTTTATTGAGAGCCCGATCGTGCCCATTTCGCTGCCGCTCAAACCCTTCCGCAGCCACTCATCAGCACGAGAGCGGGGAGCGACAAGGCTTTGCTGAAGATAGCCTGTCCTTTCACAACTTGCCTCTCACTGATGAATTAAGGCCATCGAGGTGATGGTGCTGCCTGAGGGCCAGGAGAATATCTGAATTTCAGAAGTGCCTGAAAGCCTTTACCCCTCTCCGCTCATCACCCACGGAGCCACAGCTGGAGCATCCCATGGGATGCTGGGATCCAAGCAGCAGCGCAGGGACCAGGACCCCCCATGGATAGTTGGAGGTTGGAGGATGGGACATTGAAGGAGCTGTTAAAAAGGGCTGTGGAGCAGGTTTTTGTTCAAATGGAGGGGGAAGATGGTAGATTTGACCACAAATATGCTCCAACATATGGTGTATCATCCCCTCTAGGTCCCCTCTGCACTGTGAGGGGGTGGTCTCATTGGAGGTGGGCTTGATCCCGGTGTGGAAACATCACCTTATTAGCACCAAGGCTGATTTTTTTGAGGTAAAGCTCTTGACTTCAGGCCAATCCCAAAAATAATTTCAGGGCAGAGAAAGAGCTTTGTAGGGGAAAGATTTTAACCCATGACATGGGAGGCTTGGGCAGGTCCATATACAGGTACATGGGTTCAGGGGTCCAAACAGTGTCTTGGGACCAGCTGAAAAATTGCTGGCTGAGGCTCCCTGCCCCCCAAAGCATCTGGGAATGATGCTGCCGTTACTCCCCAGTTGTTATATTTATGTTCAACCCCTGGGGCCAGCACTTGAAAGATGGGAAGGATGATTTTTAAACCATCTACTCACTTCTTGCTTTGGGGCCACGGCACCCCCACGTCTCCTTCTTCCCACCAAAAAAAAAATGTTCCCTGGGGAAAAAAATCTGCTCAGCTCAGCCCCGTCTGATGGATGGTGGCAGGGACGGGCTGGCGAGAAACCAGATTGAAACCGGTGACTCATTTCTCACTGGCGGCTATTTCGGGGGGGGAAGAGCAGCCCCCACTCCCCCCCCCCCAACTCCAACATCCATCAGGTGGTCGGAAAGTCCCCGCAGCCACCTCTGATGCCCACTGTGCTACCGCGGGGCAAACAAATGAGTTTTCACCCTAATTGGATCTTTTCCTCTCTCTTTTCTTGCATCCCCACCCCTTGCCATCCTCTGTCGGATGCAAGGTGAGGATGCAGCTTCGTCCCTGCCAGTACCCGGACCCCCTGTTCCCCCACCCCCAGCTGTTGATGGGTGACATTTGGCTGCAAGGGAGCAGCTTCACCCTGGGAGGGGAGATAATTAGTAATTAGCATCCCTAGGAGGTTGCCATCGCTTATAGATACTGCCGTGTCTATAGGTGTGGAGACGGAGCCAATACCAACCCAAAAATACCAGCCAGCGCAGATGCCCTGGGAGGGGGGAGGTGTCTGTGAGGTGTATTGGGGCAGGATTTGGGTTCCGAGGGGCCAATGATCCCATCTGGGAGCAGAGGATGGCTCTGAGCCCAAAGCACTGGCACACATCCATCCCTGTGCAGCCCCGAATGCTTGCGGTGCCTCTGGGCTCGTGGTGGGGAAAAAGAGCTTGAAGTTTAATAAAATAGCTTCAGTGATCAATTAAAAAAGAAAAACAACACCCAAAAAAACCTATAAGGGATTTCTTTGCTCAGTAGCAACTAAATTTCCTCCTGCCCATCAGCCCCGCCTAGCCCTGCACCCTCCACTCGCCCCGTTGCTCCCAGTGCGGGTCCCAGCACCCTCCCAGCAAGGAGCCTGGGCTGGTACCTGTTGAACCACGATGCACCAAAAAATAACCCCCAAACCCCAGCATTTAGTGCCTTGCGGAAAAAAACCCTGCTACATCACCGTCGTCTTTAGCACATAAAACCTCTGAGTCACCAGAGGAATGTGCAGCGCTTTTTAATAGAGTCCAAACTGTCCCAGCAGGCCTGATGTTTAATATTACGGGCTGTGATTTATTTTATCTTTATTTATTTAGATTGCTCCATTGAAATATTCCTACTGAACACCCACAACAGGTGGGATGATGCTTTTGTAGGAGTGAAGGGGAGCTGGTTCTGGACGCAGCACGGGCGAGGAAGGACAGCCCAACTGCACCACTGGTCCTTTTGATGCTCAATTATGTTTTTTAACCCAAATGTAAAAATAATGATTTTTCCTGAGAGCAGGAGTGGGTTTATGGGTGATGCTGGGCGAGGGGTGGGAAGGATGGGCTGGTCCCTGCAGGAGGGATGGGGAAAGAGGCAGCTGGGTGCGGACATGCTAGAGGTCTAGGAAAGTTTGCCCAGGCAGAAAAGTTGCAAAGAAAATGACTCTTTTCCAGGATAAAATACGGAAACGCAGTGAGCAGATGGGTGGCTGGAAGGGGAGAGGCAGAGGAATGAGCCGCCAGCTCCTTGCTGCGGGACATGGCGGAAGCTGAAGGATGCTGCCGTGATAATAAGGGAATAAAAGTCCAGCAGAAGCAATTAAAGCCCTCCATGCCGGCTGGCCATGGCCATGGCCACGTGGGCTGGGGAGGCAGCAGCGTGGTACCCCACATCCCGCTGGGCGCATCCTCCCTGGCACCTCCACCTGGAGCCAGGATTGGGGACTGAAGTGCTCCGGGAAGGGGTGGTACGGCATCCCGGGCTCCGGCTCCTTGTTTTTAGGATGGAGGGAAATATTTTGGACGGATGCTGTGGGTTTAGCTTTATATGGGGGGTGGGGGCAGCCGTTATTAGAAGTGATGCTGAAGGCGTGCGGTGGCCGGCCAGAGGCTGACGTAGGGGGGCCTCCGGGCTGGGAGTCACTAGGGGACCGGGGTCCCCACCGTGTCCCCGGGGTGGTGAGTGGGACCACCGTGGATTTTGTCCGGCTGCAGTTTCTAGGGCAGGTGCATCCGGAGGGGATGCTCCCGGTGTTCTCCTGCCGGAGGACCACAGCCGCCCCGGTGGTTGGGATGGAGGCGGCTCCCGCTCCTCTTGCTGCTCCTTCTTCTCAGCCCCAGCAAGCGCCATGGCCTGGGGGAATTTCTGCAGGGGTGGCGGGGGCCGGGGCGGGGGGGGTGGGGTGTGCCGGCCCGTGTCGTGTGCCCCCGGCTGGGGGCAGCGCCACGGGGGTGACCCACAGCGCGGGGGACTCCCCGCTGGGACCCCCCCCGGGATGCTCCGCGCTGGAGCCCCCCCCTCCCCCCCCCAGGCTTGCCGGGGGGGCTACACGAGGAGCCTGATTCGGGGCGAGGGGCGCAGCAGGACCTGGGTGGGCTGGGTACCCTCTGCTAGAAGTTTCCAAAACACTGCAGTTTTTATTTTATTATTATTATTATTGATATTATTATTCAATCGGGGCTAACACAGGGGCGGGAGGCGGCTGCAGGGCGCTACGCTGCCCCGGCCCCCACGCCGGGACGGGGGCGGGGGGCGGCCAGGGCGCGCCCGCAACTGCCGCCTGCGTGGAGGTTTGTCCTTAGCAGGCACCTGTCGTACGCCGCAGGGGCTGCTGGGAATTGTAGTCCTCCGCCCCACGCTGCCACCAGTACGCACGCGCAGGAGTTCCCCGCCCGGGCCGGTTGAGGCGGGGAAGGAGAAGCGTTCACTGATTGGTCCGGCGGCGGCTTTTATCGCTCCCCCTTTTCGCTGGCTTGCGATTGGTTCGGGCGAACTTCCTTCCTTCTGGTTGGCCGGCTGTGGGAAGTGGGCGGGGCCGCGCGGCGGCGGCGGGAATTGCGGTGGTGGGCCCGCGCGCGAGCGGGAGGCGGGGGGTGGGGCCGGGCTGAGGCGAGTGGGCGCGGGAGCGAGGGGCTGGCGGGGGAGCCGGCAGGGCTCTGCGGTGCGGCAGGGGGTCGTAGGCCAGGTGCCGAGAAGGGCTGGGCTTGACGGGGCAGGGAAGGGGGCAGAGGTGGGCGAGGGGCCTGGGCGGAGAAAGGCTCTGAGGTGGGGGCAGGAAAGGACTCTTAGGCAAGAAGCGGGGAAGAGCTGGGTCTGAGGGGTAAGGGAAGGGGGCTGAAGTGGCAAAGGGGTCTTACCTGAGGTGCTGGGAAGAGCTGGGCCTGAGGCAGTGGTGGAGACGGGGAGGGGGCCAGGGGCTGGGGAGCTGGGCTAGGGCCCTGAGGTGGGGAAGGAGTCTTGGGTGAGAAGCAGGGAAGAGCTGAGCCTGAGGGGATGGTGCAGGGGGGCAGGGAGTGGGGAAGGGGGCTGAGGTGGGGCAGGGACGTGAGGTGGCCAAGGGGTCTTGCTTGAGGTGCTGGGAAGAGCTAGGCCTGAGGCAATGGTGGAGGTGGGAAGGGGGGCTGAGGTGGGGCTGGGATGAGTGGAGATGGGGAAGGGAAGGGCCCGGGCTGGGCCTGGGGCAGGGTGTGGTTATGCCGGGGGTGGGGGGCTGGCCTATAGTGGGAGTGGGTTTGGGGGCAGGTTGGGCTTTGGACTTTGGGGGCTGCTTTGGAGAGGAGTGGGGGATTGAGGGCTGGAGGGTGAGGAATAGGGTGGGAGAGGCTTGGGAAGGCTGGGTGAAAAGGCCACAGAATCACAGAATCGTTTAGGTTGGAAAAGACCTGTAAGATCATCAAGTCCTTTAACCCAGCACTGCCAAGCCCACCACTAACCCATGTCCCTAAGCACCGCATCTGTGTTTTTGGGAAGGGAGCTCAGCTGGCAGATGAAGCTGGAGGGAGGAGAGGGATTTAGAAGGAAGGTGGGGTGGGCTGGGAAGTGGGGCATTAGGTTGGGGAACCTGGACTGAGGGTTTAGGAAGGGAGAGGGAAGTGGAGCAGAAGCAGCAGGTGGAGTAGGGAGTAAGGGGGAGGTTTAACAGGAGAAGCATTAAGGGGATTGGGAAAGGAACATGTGGCACATGAACACAGGGAATGATTAATGTGTTATTAGGGAGAAAAACTTGGGATGGTGTTGAAAAGCACCGGCAAAGGAAGAAGTGATATGGGAGGCTCAAAAGCGAGCAGGGTTATTGGGGGATAGGGCTGGGGGAGTGGGGAATTGAATGAGGGACCATGAGAATCACAGCGGGAACCTGTACTGGGCAATAAAGTGAAGGATGTGGTGGGCTGGGGGGTAGTGGAGTGGGACAGGGAGCTTGAGGTGGAGGGGAAGCGCAGTGTAAGGCTTGTGAAGCAGTAGGAAGAAGGTGAGCTGGAGAAAGGGAGTGAGTCTCGGGGTGTGAAGTGGTAGAAAATTGGTAGCGGAAGTGCCAGGGACATGATGTAGTTACTGAAGAATTGGTATATTTATGCGGGGGGAGAGCAGGGGTGAAAGATTTTAGTGCCAAACAGGCACTTCTGGCTAGCTTTATTTCTTTAGAAGTCAATTCTGGTAAAAGTAAGTTCAGCTGTTACCCAGGAGGTCTCATCCTCCCTTTTCTGCGCTGCTTACAGAACGTGTCTACATAGTTCTTTTTCTTTCTCACTAAACTTCATCTGTTGTTGACAAATCAATGTTACTTCCTGGGTGGTTGTATCCTACTGTGCAGTCAGGATTGTACTTGATAATGTCTGAAAGTTACCATGGATATAGGCTTTCTCTTAAAACCCCGTTTTACCTGTCAGTCCTCGTGCAGCTGCACCGTACACCAATGCACGTACAGCTGAAATTGATACCGGTTGGAAGTATTTGCAGTTGATCATTGGTAAGCTGCTTCGTTTGGGAGAGTTAAGCTTTTTATCTCCTTCTCTTCCAGGGTTTTACTGCAAGTGACAACTGCTTGCCATAAGTTCAAGTATTTTCCTCTGCTTTGCACCTTGCTAGGCCGAAGTGAGGGATGGCTGCGGAATCCAAGTACAACATTGTTCGAGAAGTGGGACGAGGGACCTATGGTGTGGTTTATGAGGCCATTGTTAATCAAACTAGAAACAAAGTAGCTGTAAAAAGAATGCGTTGTAGTGTGCCTGAAAATGTAGAACTGGCTCTCCAAGAGTTCTGGGCCCTGCAGAGCATCCAGAGGAAACATGAAAATGTGATCCAGTTGGAGGAGTGTATCCTGCAGAGCGGCCAGATCTTTCAGCCAGTTAGTCACTGTTCCAAGAAATCAGACAGCCATTTGCTGCTAATTGAGACCTGCTTGAAAGGGCGGAGGTGCGTGGATCCCAGATTGCCCTGCTTTCTGTGGTTTGTGATGGAGTTATGTGACGGTGGCAACATGAACGAATACCTGCTGTCTCGCAGCCCAGATGCTCAGCTAAACAACAGCTTCATGCGGCAGCTCAGCAGTGCCATAGCTTTCCTGCACAGAAACCAGATAGTGCATAGAGACCTGAAATCTGACAATATTTTGATTTCTCATAGACATGGAAGTCCTATGGTAAAGGTAAGGAAATGAAACTTTGCTGTAATAAGTATGTGATCTAAATGCTTATGCGTCATGTGCTTTGGAATGGGCTTTTGGTAAGTCTTGTGATACTTGCAGTAAGTGTACTCAGAACATCTGATATCAGTTGTGGGCATATTTTTATTTTATTTTTTTTAGGACTCTTGGAAGGAAGTAGAGGTCACAGTGGTGTGTTTCTCTAACATCCTTCATCCACTGCTTATCCTTGAGAGGAGCAGTTCAGGGCTGTCTAACTTCTGCATGCTAGATAATCAGAGAGATCACGATCAGTCAAAAATGGAGCAATATTTTCTGCGCCCTTAAACTTTAAGAACATACTGCCCTGGTACAACAGCTAGTGCTTCCAATATTGCTGCCTCAAGCACATATTGATGTTCGGGAGATGTGGGGAATGTCTTCGTGCTTCATGTTGGTGCCCTGATTGAGGTGAAGACCAGCTGGCTTTGCTTCTTGTAGCACCAGATGGAAAGTCTGTTACAGTGCTCCAAAAAGCTGGGAGCCAGCTTGCTCCTGAACTTTCAGTCCCAAAAGATCGACTAGTTGGGATATAAAATAATAGGTCGGTGCATTCAGATAATTCGTGTCTTGCCCATTCAGATCAATAATGGTATTTGTAATTTGACCTGTGAAGCCATCAAGGGACAATTAAATCATTGACATATTAATCACTATGGACAATAATGGTAATGCAAGAGATTCCCTGTGGTCACCATGGAACAGTAAGAGCCACTTCTACCATAGATGTTGTTCAAGGTATGTTTAATCCTGATTAGGTGTAATCAGAGTGAACTTCACAGAAAGATAACAGTCAGATACCTGTTCTGCCCATCTTCGAAAGGGGATCAAACAACAGGAAAGGAGTGGGGGAACGGACAGCTGGCAGGAAATAACCAGCTTTTCATCTCACCAGGGTTGCTGCCCGACTAGTGTGAGTGCTGTGCTGTGATGGATTTCTGAGGGGAATTCACCGAGCCGCTGTTTTTAAAAACGCTTGTAAAGCCAGTGTTTGTGAATAACTGATTTGATTTTTCTGTTTATGCATTGCAGGTAGCAGATTTTGGCCTCAGCAAGGTGTGTCAGGGGAAAGGGAATGTGAACCAGCATTGCTTCTCCTCTGCGTGTGGGTCAAACTTCTACATGGCGCCAGAAGTATGGGAAGGTCACTACACTGCAAAGGCTGACATATTTGCCCTTGGGATCATTTTCTGGGCTATGGTTGAAAGGATCACCTTCCGAGATGTGGATACTGAGAAGGAATTGCTTGGTGAGGATCAGATTGGTGCCTTGTTGCCAGTGGATGTGCTGGATCTGTAGGGACCCTCTGGGAGGTGTCCTTACAGCACAGTTACAAATGCTGTGGCATATATATACTTCAGATGTGACTTTTTTCCAGGAATTTGCAAGGACCTTGCAACCCAAAGGAACCAAAGTCAGGGTTTTTTTGGGGTTTGGGTCTTTGTTTTTAAGAGAACTGTGAAGAAATCTTTTTCTTCAGTATGCATTGCTTCTGATTTGATAGCTTCTCCTGTGGGGTTTCCAGGTCTTGAGGACATATCACTAAGGTAGAGGGAATGCTTTTTATATTTGCAAATCATTATATTGTTTGGAAGATTGTTCCTTCTGCCAAATTTTTCATAAATACTCTGGAGGATTTAAAGGTTGAGGGAAAGATCACTTCTGGCTTCTATGCTGTCAGGCGTTCCTTACTCTAAGGAATGCTCTCCAGAAATGGATTTGGCCCTTACTGTCACTAAAGAATTGGAAGAGAAAAAACCCTCATAGCTGTTGGTGAGGCATCTGTCTTACAGCTATCCTCTTGATACAGGATTTAGTATCTGTGTACTTCCATTTGCTCAGGAGTGCTTTTAATGCTCTTAAAACCAAAACCTTTCTGGAACTGGGCTTATAGGTTTGCTTGTGTCCTTAACTTGGCATAACCAAAGGATGGGATCACTTGGAGCGCTGAAAGATGTTCCAAAGAGCCAAACAATAAACTGGGAAAGGATGTTTAGATAAGGTTCACTGCCATCTGGCTGAGTTTCCTCACAGTTTAGAGATGCAAGATCTTGCAGGGATGACTCGTCTGATGGCCTGCTCTTCCCACCCCCTGCCGCCTCCTTCCTCCAAATCCCCCACATATTCGCACGCTTGAAATACTTTGTACTAAATGATTTCAGAAAAGTATATTGCAGTGGAAAATCCATCTCGAGGGGAGAGAATGCCAGTCATGCACATTAGCATAATAATTGAAGACATCTACCCAGGCTCTGAGATCATAGTATACCTGTCTGCCTGTCTTTTAAATGTTTAAATTCTTAAAAGGCATGTCTACGGAGGAACTTTGAGATGCTATTGCACTACCCCTTTAATTTTTTTTTCATCTTCCCAAATAGACTCAATTCTGTTATTTATTTCTTTTTAAAATGCCAAACATTGATAAATGTTTTAGTTCCTGCCTACAGAAACAAGCAAATGGTTGCAGCTGAGACCAAAGCATGAATAGATTTCATTAGAATAGCCACCCGCCAACTTGAGATAAGGAGTTTGCAAGGCCAACCTTTTTCTATACACAGACAGGTCACTGCCTTTGAAACATTTATTCTTTGCTTGATGCAGGGGCAGAACAGCCTGAGTGAGCAAAGCTGTTTTTACTGTCTGTTTTGGAAGCTGGTTAATCATTTTCAACAACCAGTGAAATTATTTAGATTACCAGGAGCAAATTTACATTTCCCTTCCTTAATCTTGCTGAGGAGAAGTTGGCTAACGGTAAATGGCATATGCTGTCATTTTAATTGAAAATTGTTTGACTAACTGAGCAAATAACTTTTGTGTTTAACTCTTTCAAGTCACTGCAGCCAAGCAGTCTCCCTCCCTCCCTCCCTCTTCCAGAGCTTCTGAGTCTGCCAGTAGGGTGAAATGGAGGAAGCTTATTTCAGCAGCCCGTTTTCCCTGCAGACGTAGAGGTCTGTGTAACTGCTTGACGAGCATGCCGTGCTTCAGCTTGCTCCTTCTGTTCCACACATGGTTATGAACGAACGCAGCCTTGTGCAGCATCTTGATTACCATGTGAAAGTAAAAGCCTTTTCTGATAACAGCCTCTCCCAATATTTCACTTGGTGGTTGCCTCTTAAGTAAGTGATGTCTCCAGGAATCTTTCAGATGTTTTGTTTTCCAGATTGTCTGTCCGTACCGCACGTGTCAGCGTTTTGTGTAGAACTTCCTCTGCCTGTATAACCTGACTCCCCCTTATCTGTGTTCAGGAACTTATATCTGCCAAGGCAAGAAGCTTATTCCCCTTGGAGAAGCATTGCTGGAGAATCCCAACATGAAATTACGAATTCCCCTGAAGAACAACAAGTCCATGCCAGATGATCTCTGCGAGCTCCTGCATGATATGCTGGCTTTTAACCCGAAGAAAAGATTGGATGCCTTCCAACTAGAAGTCCGAATCGGGCAAATCTCCTATGGCAAAAAGCGTCAACGCTCTGCCTCGTAGGGATGAAGGACGTTCAGGTTAGTGTCTCTGTCAGGCTATTTAGTCTGACCTTACAGGGGATTTTCTGTTATTGACCTCCAGGCCAAGGTCCTCTAAACTGTATGTGCGACCTGTAGAAGTTCTGAAAATTCAGCAATAGAAAGATGCAGTCAAACTAGGAGAAGAAAAGGCTTCGATAAACATTTTGGGAAAAGGAATTTGGCTGAAGTATGTCTAACAAAGAAACTTGTGGCTCCTTAATGTGGTTTGTTCAGGGAACTGGCTGTGCTGCCTGTATTTGGGCCAGCCTGTCCTTTACCCTGTACCTCATCTATTTCCACAGATGAGGGCAGGTTTCTGCCAGCACTCCACCGTTTACCTGTGCTTGTTTGTTGCTTTTACAATGTATTTGCTAACTAAACAAAAGCTGAAGCAGGCAAAGTTACTGTATATTTGTGGGTGTGCATCTTACATAGGGTATTCAGCCACGATAGTCGCTGTCAGACCCAAGACAGGCTTTTATTTTTTATTTTTTTTTAACTAAAGCGCTGTTAATGCTCAGAGTGTACCAGAGCCGGGTGCACCAGCTAACAGAGGAGCTTCATATCCTGAACTGTTTAACATGTAAAGGCCTTGAAAAATGTCTTGGAAAAAGCTGGACTGGAAGTCTGGTGGTCTTGCTGAGTCCTGCAGCGAGACTGTTGTTTCTTATGTGTGCACTTCGGAACAAAAAATTTGATCCTAATCCTTGTGATTTCTTGATGGCCTCTTTAGTATCTGCCTTGATGGAGGTTTGAATGTCCAACATAAAATTCAGGATGGTCTGTCAGATTCAGTGTCTTTCAGCAGAGCGATGAAAATACAGAAGGGAGTTTACAGGATTTTCAAGTCCTGTCTTCTGCTATCATGGACTTCATATCCTAGGATTTCTTTGGTAGATGTATCATAAAGTTTTTTCTGTCTGATGCTGTCACTAAGACTGAGCATCTGGCTGTCCTTACAGGTAAAGGACAGTGTCCTTTGCAACACAGATGCATTTCTGATCACTTTAATACTCACTCAATCTTGTGACAGACTTGTCCTTTAGCTTAAAGTGTTCTCCTTCCCAGGTGTTTGCCCATTCTGAACTATTTTATAGAGAACAATTGTAACGTTAGCAGCATTTCTTCCTGTCCAAGGCTGGTTGGCTGGCTCCTATATGTCCTCCATATCAAAATAACTTCTGCGCTTTCTCTAGGCGAGTTTCTTCAGGTCCTTGTAAAGCACTAACATTTACTATCTAGTCTGGAAATACTCCTCCTGATGTGTTCCAGGATCACATCTCTCATATCTATATCACTTAATCCTCTCATAATTACTTTGTTTCCTAAAGCCCCTTTTGACTTCAGAGAATCACAGAACGGTTTGGGTGGGAAGAGACCTTAAAGACCACCTGGTTCCAAGCCCCCTGCCACGAGCAGGGACCCCTTCCACCAGCCCAGGCTGCTCCCAGCCCCGTCCAGCCTGGCCTTGAGTTGCTTCAAATCAGTAACATTCTGGGTTACTTTTGCTCACAGATGCATGACCTTAATGTTTTCTATTACTGGGTTTTATCTCCTGTCAGTTAGAAGAAACTGTTAATGAATATTTCCTCATCATATTTTTTTATAACTGTAATACCTCCAGCTTTGTGTCATCAGCACACTTAAAATTGTGCCAAGGCTGTTAGTGAAAACGTTAATTAAAGAAGTCCGTTGCCAGTGCCAATCTTGATAAAATTCTAGCCTTTTTATTTCCAAATTATCCATTGCAGTTTTCCCTTGGGACAGGTTAACTGCCTTACATCTTCCTTTTTACTAATCACAGTCTTCTCCTGTGTTTCTCATACTTTCTTATGTGGCACTACATCAAACGTGTTATTGAAATTTCAGGGGAAAAGATAAACACTGTTTTTTATTTAGAAAAATCAGTTTCATCGCTAAAAAATACTCGATTAGTCTGGTAGGATCTGCTGTTCTGGGGACTCCCATGTGAAACAGCAGGCCTGGCATATTGTAACAGCAACAGTGCCACTAGTTGGCAGGCCAGCCCTGAAGTGGTTAGCCTGCTATAGAGGAATTTGCAAGGATAAAGAGGGGAGGAAAGAAAAAAAGCCTCTAGCAGCCCGGTGTGAGGCTTACTACTGTTGACTTTCCTTTTTCATTACAAAACCATAAAGGTAAATAGGTTTGCAGACCAGGTGCAGAACAAAAATGCCAGCAGAGCCAGGACATATCCCTGAAAACCCTGTTGGTCTCAATCCTCTTAATTTATTTTATTTTCCTGTTCGGTAGGAAGCTAGCTGAATACTTACTGTACTTGCTTTTGGCATGTAATCCGAGTTGATGCAGCAATGACTTGTGGCACAGCAGTCTGCACCGCGAGCTGCTACTCTCATGTGCTGAAAACGCTGTCAGCTGCTGTGTTAGTGTGGACTGAAACAAAACCCAGTTCTGTTTTCTGAAATGGGGGTTGTCTTAAACACCGATTCATGGTTGCTTCAGCCCAGAGAGCTGGCTGATTTCATATCCCGCCTTCCTAATCGAAAATCGGGAGTAGTACAGAAGCTGAAAAGGGTTTCTCACAGTGCTAAATCTAGGTGCCGCAGAAGAACTTCTCCCATAGCAAGTTCAAATGAAACAGGAGATAGTTTGTTGTTTTGTTGTTCTGTTTGTTTTTTTTTTAAATCCTGTAATGATAACACAGGGGCAATGAACTCTACAGTGTAGGACAGCCAAACACTAAATCTCCTCAGAACAGTGTGAAAAACATCTAAGTGAGTTTTCTTTCGTTAATTTAAAGATGGATATATAACCTGTGATTCAGGAAGTTCTGATGTTAAACATTGCTCGGAACTGGGATTTTTACTGAGGACAGCCTGTTTGCGTACCTACCCTGTGCTTTTCCCTAAGCATACTTATGCTAATTGATGTCCCTGACCAAGGCAGAACAGTGGGACCTTTGGTATGGGCTGGTGCTTTCACCAAGAAGTATTTTATTTTGCAACTTTGGCATGTTTCCTTTGCAGGTATCGTGTCCCACTGGAGGCCTCTGAGATGGCAAGCAACTCTGCCTTCCTTTGGAATGAGAGGGTTGATCAGAAGACCAATGCTGCCTTCCAGTTTTCCCCGAACAGTTATATTTAAATGGACTATAACTTTATTTATTTGTACAGTAATTTTAAGAGGAGAACTACCAAAAAGTCTATTTTTATGCAAGCCTTCGGTGGTTTTATATTTATGTTCTTTTATGCAGCGAGTAGTGTAGGTGAACACTTGCTTGAGGTGACCTTGACTACCTGGCCATACTCTGCACAGTTGTAGTTGTTTCTGAACTTGCTCTCTTTAAAGCAACCCTTGTGCATCCTTTTGTTGCCGTCCTGTGACTGCCCTTTTGAAGGACAGCAAAGAACCATGAAGGAACACTCTGGAAGACAGGCTTTTCTGCCCCATTGCATGTTGACTCCCTTTCCAGCCCTGGCTTCTCAGCTTTTCACTGATAATGACATGTCCCATGTTCTTGGTTCAGAAGTTGTCTTTAGAAAGTTTAATTGGTGCTTTTTTAAAAGTAATTCCTCACTCTGTTCTGCTTGGCCACGTAACTGAGTGATGTCTGCTGAATGAGCTGGCAAAGTGTTCAGTGTCTATTCTGAAAAGTTTGAGCAGAAACAAAAATGTATTTTCTTCACAGTAGCTTTTGAATATTCTTGCTTAGATTAACTAAAACGCTTTCTTAAAATAAATACAAAGAATGTTAAAGATGCCAACTCTTGATTAGAATGTATGCGTCACTAACACTTAAAGTAGTTTAAGGAATCATGCTTCCTGCTGTGTTAGCGGCTTGTGCCAGCTGTTCTTACAAGGGGAATGAAAAGGACTGCACTGGAATCTTGGCAGGTAAATGGAGAGTCTAATTTGCACCCCATTTGAAAAAATATTTTAATTTATCTGTAAAGTCTTGCTGATCTTTGCTTTTCTTGAGCTGGGAGCTCCTAGAAAAGGTTTCTCCTGTGCTCTTCTGTTGTGCAGAGGTGAAGCAGTGTCCTTCAGGGACAGCTTCTTTTCGTAGGAAAAGAATAAACTGCCAAAAGAAAGCTATAACACAGCGAGCCCCTCTGCACCACCTGTGCTGCACAGAGGACAAATACATATGTTCCTGTTGGAAATAGTAGAGTAGGACAGGGGAAAGAAATATATAAACTAAGACTGTGACTGCACTAGAGAAGACTGTATTATAAGCCGTGTGTCATGAGCTAAATTCATGGCGGGAATCTTTCTTCCTGCCATGACTTTATCCAGAGGCTCCGCTGGCCTTCCATGGGGAAGCGTAACATTTTCTCACCTGCTCCTCCAGGCTGTAAAATATGTTTGTCCTGCACAAACAAGCATTAATTGGCCTCTGTCCCTGTAACGGATAACAAATGGACTACCTGATAGGGGTGGCCGCTGAAAAGAGCTGTTGTGGGAACAGCTTTTTCAAAATAAGTTAATTCAAATGGTTAAATTAAACCTGACTTTTGAATTTGGAGAATCCCTAGCTCGACAACGCTCCCACATCGGAAGCATGCGTAGCAATGATAGACACAATTGCTTTGAAGCTCATTTAGCTCTTGACACCTGTGCACAGACAGCCCATGTGGTGAGTGGAAAGACGCTGAAAATGGAGGTCTGGACCTTCTGTTATGAAGAGCCACGGTTGCCCTGTTCTGAAGAGCGTTTCTGGCTCCTGGTAGGAGACAGGTCTGGCTTCGACTGCAGCTCTACACCTGCAGTACAGCCCTGTCTTACCGAATCCTAGTTGTTGCCTTGGTTTCTAACTCATCTTGGAGTTCTGGGGAATTAGAACTTAGGACCGTGTGCTGGGTTTGCCTTTCTGAAGCTTTCGGTTATCAATACGCTCCTGCTTTGCAGAGCTGCCTTTCTGAAGTAAGGTTTCTTCACCCTTCTCCTCCTAATCCTGTAGCCACTGCTACTCTGTTGCCTGCTTTCTGTCATCTCTCCTCAGGGCATGCTGCTGCTCTTTTAGGTGTGGGCAGGTCCATTTTTCTGGAATGCAGATATGTTGCAAGGGTGTGCAAACCTGTGAGAAAACTGCAGGGTCCGAGGATGGCTGTTTACTCGTTTTCTTCCTTGTTTTGCCATGCTAGGCAAGTATCCTCACAGCTGCTAGATATTTTTAGCTAGTCTGCTTCAATTGCTTGAAACTATAAGTTAATAAAAAATGCCGTGGTTTTTTACTAATTCATTAAAAAGTGTGATAATACTGAGCATCTTTTCAGAATCACATGCGATGCTTCTTTTTTTGTCGTTTTGTCGTTGGTTTTGTTTTTATGAAGGTACCACAAGTTAGTCTTACTCGAATACCTAGTGAATTGGTAAATGAATGTATGCAATGACAGCCTCTAATTTAAGTGATGACTACTTAGTGAAAGGGGCGGTGGGGGAGAATCCTGGAGCTGCTGTGGGTAGCTCTCTGAAAACAAGCTTGCTATTACAGGGTAAATGTAAAGTCTGTAGCTGGGAAAGGAACAGAATAAATGAACAGAATAAATAAAAGGAAGCGTGCATGAATACCATGGTATTCTGTTTCAAAAGCTGTATGCAGCTCATTAATAATAATATAGCTGAGGAAAAAAACCACCCCAAAAAAAGAAAAATAGATGTTTGTCAAAGACCTGAAATTTGGGAATGGGGAGATGGGAAGTGTGTTAAATTACGTATGTTATGGAGAAAACAAACTCTTTATTGAATGGACACTCCCACCTTGTGCTCCGAGAACTAAGGGCATGCCTGGGGGATGCACAGGTTTCACCTGCCTGAATTGTTGAACTCCCTGGTGAGGGTGAAGTGTCAGAGGGTTCAGATCATACCTACTTGTGGAAGGTAAATCTATGAGCAGTTACTGAACAGTGGTTTAGAGCAACCTTGTGGTTCAGGAAGTTCCTAAACTGTTGGTTAGCTGCTGACGGAGCTGCTCTCTCTGTGGTGCCCTGTTTGTAGACCACTTGTCTTCCAGCTCCTGGGGGAGATGGCGATGCTGCCGTCCTCCGTCCTCACCCTAAATATTGCTGGCCATCGCTCCCCTCATGGTAAAATGCTGGGTCTTGGTGAAAGCGACTGCTTTGGTGACTGGAGGCAAACGTTTGGCAGTGGTGGCTGCTTACTGGACATCACATTGCAGGAAGAGAACGGCACTGTCAAGCACGTCACAGGGTGACAGTGGGTGCCTCTGCTCAGCGCCTGGCTCGGGGGGCTTTGACACTTGATTTTTGCCTAGGTCAGAGCACTGGCAGCAATGACTAAGGATGTACCACTTTGATTATTTTTTTTACCTACAGTCATAATCTCTCTTGAAAAGAGTTAAAAAAAATGGAGAGGAATGTGGATCTGTGATTCAGCTTTGTCTTTCGAGCGAACAGGTAGTGAAGGTGAAGCTTTGTTCTGATTTGGTGGGGGGGGGCGGAGGGGAAAGTGTGAGTTCTCCGGTTTTTATTCACTACCCTGCAATGAGCCTCATGCACATCAGAGCGGTGTGTTAGAAAAGCCTCTCTAAATGCTGGAGTTGTCCGTTGAGGCAGGCGGTTAAATTGATTGCTTTGGATTAAGGGCGCTTCAGACTAGTTAAATTTTTTCAATGGGACAAATAACATCACTCACAGAGATGCAAGATAGCTAGGGGCTGAATTTATCTGGGAAAGAATTAAATACTTGCTTCTGTCCCCGGGCAGGATTGAGTCAGTCAATACCATTCTATTTTTCTCTAAAATTAAGCATTGTCTCCAAATCATTCATTAGCAGAATCCTCCATTAATCATACATCCCAGCACATCTCACCAGACAGCAGAAGGTCTTTTTTCCTATGTCTGTTAAATACATCATTGTAGCTGGTAGTCTTACAGCTGCTGGGAAGCATTTTTTGGAACTAAATACATTCACAGGTCTGTTAATCACAGAGACTAATGAAGGCGCGCCGGGCGCCTGTCGCTGCACGGTTATCTGCAGGCAACCAACATGCAGATGGGGTGGCTGGAGGTACCGATCGTTCCACGGGGGGACACGGGAGCTGGTTGGATTAAGTGTCTCGTCTCAGCAGAGGCTCAGGAGGAGATAAAGCAGATTTGCCGGCCTGTCCGGGGGGCTTGGGAAGGCGGAGGGACGGGAGCTGCGATGGCTGGTGTTGGTGAGAGCTGCAGGCAGCGGCATCGGTGCTGCTGTGAGCCAGATTCCTCAGGTAGACACCTTGCCTTTGCGAAGAGTTCAAAGAACGTAATTGCTTTGCAGCTGGAGAGGCAGGAGTGAGGTTATTGGCTTGTGTGGGTGCAGAAGTGAGCTAGCATCGCTCGTGAACTGGCTGGATCTAGGGAAATACTTTTGCAGAATAAGGAAAACGGGGAAACCTGCAGCTCAATCCATCGGCGATGGATACAGACCAGTTCCTAATTAAAACCTTTAGCACCGGGGCACTCGGTTCACATTCATTGTTCCTTTGTTCCCTTCCACGGCGGCTGCCTTCCCCCATCAGAGGAGGCCGTTTCCGCAGTACGTAAAACACTGACACTGATTTTACGTTCTGTTTGCAAAGCATGATCCAGGTCCTCAGGTGGGTGAAATGTAAAGACACCTACACACCACGGCTGGTGTTGCGCAGGGACGTTGCAGAGAGGGAGGATTTGGAAAGGTAACGAGCTCGTGTGGTTTGGTCAGTCCCTGCTGTTCTTTCAAGAACCTTCGTACGGTCCTAATTGATTTTGCTGAGGCTTTTTGGAGTTGGAAGCAGTGGATTTCTCCCTTTTTAGGCTCACTTAGCTTTCCTTCATTCTCAAAGAGTTGCAGGATCAGAGAATTAAATTAAATTGTTTTTAAATGGAAACCATGTCTAGTCTACTGGCATTATTCACACCTCCTCGCAGCGCTCCTGCTCGGCACGGCCTTGTGCTTGTTCCCGATCCAAAGGGCTGTTTGCGGAATAGCCTGGAGTGCAAAGTGGCCGCGTTTCCCAGGAAGGCAGGCAAGAGGGAAGTTGGGAGCCACCGTCCTGCCACGTACTGATGTACACAGAGGGCTGTAAAACCCCAAAGCTGCCAACGCTTGCCCTCTTGTAGCTTCCCCAGAAAGTTTGGGGTTTAGGTTTTTGAGAAAGTGGCTTTTGAAGTGGCTTCGCAGGTGTCTTGCAAGCTGTGCCGAGCCATCATGTGGGTCTTGGCCCCACAGTGAGCAACATGGACACCCACGCACCCTGTGCTGGGATCAAGACCCTGGTTTCATCACCCTGCTCTGGTTCCTCTCATCCCAGCAAATCTGGGAGAGGTGGGTCCCAAGCCAAACAGAAGCATCAAGGTTTACTTAAAGGAACTCTTCTAACGGAAATAAATATCTAGAGCCACTCTGCTACATGCAGTGATGCAGGAGTTTGAAATCCCGGTGGGAGAGGAGGGGGAAGCATCTCCTAAGGGTGCTCCCACGTGAGGATGCGTGTCCTGGGAGCCGCGTACTGAGCTTGTGTATCACCGCTGCCTTCCCGGGAAGTGAGCTGGAGGCTGTGGGATGCATCAAGTCCCTCCAGGGATGAAAACACAAATAAGGCTTGTCTGGGGTGTGTAAGGCCTGGACCTACATCTAGTGCCCGATACCCACCAGTGGGCACTTAGGACAGCTGCCAGTAAGCTTATATTTAATTTTCATCATGGTATCGGCTGGATTTGGACAAAACTTGGATCCACACAAATTCTGGGAGGAAGCATCGATGAAAACGGGCATCTGCCGAGGAATTTGTACACGTTGACTTAAGAGTTTTATTTGTTTTAACCTTTTTCCTTGAACCAGCACCAACTTCTGCCGATGGCGTGTGCTGAATGAATTTAGCTGTCAGTTCGTGACTGAGCAGTCTCAGCCTTTTGCTTACACGAAAGACTGAGGCGAAACCCACCATGTTTGGCTTTTTCCCACCGTTATAAACAAACTGAAAGAGGGAGGACAAAAATATAAAGCCAGGTGTGCTGCTGCAAGACTTTAAAACTACCAAAGTGGGTCTGTGATTCAGGGCAGAGGCTGGCAGCCTTTGGAAAGGGGGCTTTGGGCATGAAATCCTGCAGAGCCATCCGTGCCCCTGTGGAGAAGGGACAAAAGGGGAAGCAGGCAGCGGCGTGGATAAATCGATGCCAAACCGCTTCTTTGCCATGTGAAAAGAACTCGCGATGAGCCCCAAGCTTTCATGCTGCTGTTAACCCGAGGTCTGAGCGGTGCCATTTTACCCCGACTTTGTTTTTCCGAACCACCAACTTCTTATTAAACAAAGCTGATGAGCACAGCCGGATCGTGACTGCTGTATTTTTTTTAAAATCCGTCTCCTCTCTGGCTCCTGCTTCTCTTGATTTAATTTTCTCCTTTTCTTACAGATTCGCCACAGATTTCCTGAGCCCCTGGCGTGACTGCTTATTGCACTGAAGGCAGGAGGCAGCCCCTGCTGCTGCTGCACGAAGGATGTGAGCAAAGAAGAAAAACAAAATCCAAGCTGGCAGAAGGGGATCGATCCTCGAGAGCAAGTTAGATCCCCTCCACCCTGTGCCACTGGTAATACCTGGCCTCACCAGAGAGGCTGCCAGTATTGCTAGGTATTTCTGGGTTACTTGCCTTTTTTTTATTTTATACTCTATTTCTCCTTAGGCTTTTTTTCCAAGTTGACTTTTTTTATCATGAACAGAGCTGCTGGGGTCTTGGGAAGCAATGGAGCTATGTGTGGCTTAGAGTTTACAGCTGGATGCAGGATGTGCCGAACTAGGATCTGTAAAATGGATATTCTTTTATTTTATACCAAACTAAGCAGCACCTATCTTGCTAAATTCATCCCTTTCAAACATAAAAGGTCTATTGGATGTAAAAATTGCCCTTAACGTTAATGCCAGCAGAGCAGCTGAGCTACAAATACCCGACTTTACCATGTTTATCTCAGTGTTGGTGTCCTCTCATTTTGTGGCTCAGTTCCTGTAATGATGCCGCTTCACCTTGGCTATCTTAGGCTTGAATACCTCAAGTTTTTGCTGTTTCTCCCAGCTGCTTTTAAATTTTCAGCTTCCCGCAGCTGTTAGGCTGCGGCCTAACATCTTTCTCTTGGAGCCAGCTCTTTGGACAGTAACCCCTACCAGGCAGGAGTCATTCGGCACCATGCTCTGCCAAAAGCCATCGGCACATCAGATCCTGTGGCTCCCAGCATCAGCTTTTTTGGTTTTGGTTTTGGTTTGGGTTTGTTTTTATTTTGCCTGAAGAGGCTGTTGAATCACTGTGTTCCAGTTCATCTTGCCCGATCTGGGCTCTGTGTGCACTCACATAGCTTCAAGGGACAGGAACCACTTCTGCCTGTGGTTCCTTCTGCAAGCAGCAAGGGCAGGTATTGCACCAGGATGACCAACAGGCAGCTGTGGTTGGCAAGGCAACCAGCTGGAAGTATCTACAGGAGCATTTTTGTTGGGGATACTATGGGACAGGGGGTCGTGAAGGTGCTGTGGCACGTCTGGTGTTTTTTTTCTTCTTCTTTTTTCTTCTTCTCTTTTTTTTAAACATAGCTATACAAGTAGGGTAATGGCCATCAGGTCCTCCAGATTCAGGCTGAGCACTAAAGCAGGGAGGACAGAGGGGCCCAGATGTGCCTGAAAAAATAGAGACTTATTTAGGTTGGAAAAGAGCTTTAAGATCAAGTCCAACCATTAACCCAGCACTGCCAAGCCCACCACTAACCCATGTCCCCGAGCACCACATCTACATGTCTTTTAAATCCCTCCAGGGACGGTGCCTCCCCCCTCCCTGGGCAGCCTGTCCCAGTGCTGGACACCCTTTCGGTGAAGAAATGTTTCCCAGTCTCCAACCTAAACCTGCCCTGGTGCAGCCTGAGGCCGTTTCATGTCCCTGGCACTCTCTGTGCTGCTAACGTAGCTATCATTTGCAGCCAAGGCAAAAGCTGGGGGCAACAGTGTGTCTCAGCAACAGGGTCGGGGTGCTCTTTCCCTGGGCTTTGTTT
Organism: Falco punctatus; assembly: GCF_963210335.1. Taxonomy (NCBI): domain Eukaryota; kingdom Metazoa; phylum Chordata; class Aves; order Falconiformes; family Falconidae; genus Falco; species Falco punctatus. Next base: position 72,818,952 of record NC_137584.1, on the reverse strand, counting down.
TCTTCACAGGTGGAACCTGTCCTGGGTGGACCCACCAGGTGGCCTGTGTGACCCAGGGCAGCAGCTTTGATCCCTCCTGCAGCTGTTAACCACCCTCTGATGCTGCACTCCACTGGAAAGCAGGAGGGAACAGCTCCCCAGGGACCAAAAAGTAAGATTGAGGTAGTCCCCACACGCTCAGCAGGGTTCTAGTGCCAGTGGGTCTCCTGGGCAAAGACGGGCTTCTTCCCATGGCTGTGGGGAAGCGAAAAGTGGCTCTGCAGCCCTGCCGCTCCTGCATGGATCAGGTTGTTACTGCTCGAGCTGCACCTGAGCTCCCCACCACCTGGCACCCTGCGCTGGGTGTGCGTGGCCAGGTTTTGGCAGCGGGGGGTACAGGGGTGGCTTCCGTGAGAAGCTGCTGGAAGCTTCCCCCGTGTCCGATGGAGCCGATGCCGGCCGGCTCCAAGATGGAGCCAAGGGCTGACCCACCAGCGATGGTGGGAGCGCCCCTGGGGTAAGGGGAAAAACCCCCTTTGCAGGTGGGACCGGAGAGAGGAGCGAGCACAGGTGGGAGCCGCGGCCCTGCAGCCCCCCAGGCTGGGGCAGGGGGAGGCCGGGGGGCTCCAGGCGCCGCAGCAGAGGCTCCCCCAGCCTGTGGGGAGCCCCCGGCCGGGCAGGCTGTGCCCCCAGCCCGTGGAGCCCCCGGGGGCAGCTCCCCCCCCGCAGCCCGGGCAGGACCCCCGGGGCAGGGGGTGCCCGCAGGGGGCTGTGACCCGCGGGGGGACCCCCCTGGGGCCGGGCAGGGGGTGAGGACCCTCCCCACGGGGGGCAGGAGCCGCAGGGACAGCGGGTGGGGGACCGACCCCAGCCCCTGTTCCTGGTCCCCTGTGCTGCTCGGGGGAAGGAGACAGAGCTGGGAGTGAAGTTAAGCCCGGGAGGGAGGGAGGGGTGGGGGGGGGCGTCTTCACGTTTGGGTTTGTTTCTCATTATCCCACTCTGATTTAAGTGGTAATAAATGAAACTGATTTCCCTCAGCAGAGCCTGCTTTGCCCGTGCCGGTACCCGCTGAGGGATCGTGTCCTGACCTTACCCCGACCCACCAGCCTCTGGTTGTATTTTCTCCCCCCAGCCCAGCTCAGGGGCAGGGACAGCACGGCTGTGGTGGGCACCTGGCATCCCACCAGGGTCAGCCCACCCAGCACCCATGTGCCACATCTTGGCTGTGTCTGGCTGCCGGCAGGCAGAACACATCAGCGTCCCAAAAAGTCAGAGCAGGAAAAACGCAACAGGCTAAAATTAACGTGCAGTGAATGTGACTCACCTTTGGCGTGCTCTTCAAAGTAGTTTCAGCTGGTCACCGCTGACTGTCCCTGAAAGGGGGGAGCAGCTTCCACTGGTATCTCGCTGCCTCTGTGCCCGCTGGCTGATTTTTCTCATGGGTCGCAAAGGAGCTGGGCTCAGGCAGGGGACAGAGCCCTCCCGGGTGCTCTCTTGCTTGAAAGCATCGGCCCCAACCCCCTGTGCCTGGCCCAGGCGGCGGTGGGTTACTGGGGCTGCAGCGTGAGCCCTCCCTGGGCCCCGTTTCAGCATGGGAACCTGGGCCCTTCCCAGCCCCAGCTGTGGCTCCCACATGTGTGGGACTGGCCACAGCCCTTTGTCTGTGGATTTTAAGGGCAAATTGAGGTGTTTTTTGACTTTGTTCATCTTCTGAACAGTTGTCTAAGTCCTTGTTTGCTTAATCAACCACGTTTCCACCATGAAATATATCAGCGATGGCGTGGCCAGCAGGGCTGGGGCAGGGACCGTCCCCCTGCGCTGGGCACCGGTGCGGCCGCCCCTCAAGCCCTGGGGTCCGTTCTGGCCCCTCACCCCCAGACAGAGCTTGGGGGGCCGGAGCGTGTCCAGAGCCGGGCAGGGGGCTGGGGCAGGGGCTGGGGCACCAGTCTGATGGGGGGGCTGGGGGGTCAGCCTGGAGAGGAGGGGGCTCAGGGGGGACCCGATCGCTCCCTACAGCTGCCTGGGAGGGGGCTGCAGCCAGGGGGGTCGGTCTCTGCTCCCAGGTCACAAGCAACAGGACAAGGGGGAACGGCCTCAGGTTGCACCAGGGCAGGTTTAGGTTGGAGACTGGGAAACATTTCTTCACCGAAAGGGTGTCCAGCACTGGGACAGGCTGCCCGGGGAGGGGGGGAGGCACCGTCCCTGGAGGGATTTAAAAATTGTGTAGATGTGGCACTCAGGGCCATGGGTTAGTGGTGGGCTTGGGCAGTGCTGGGTTAACGGTTGGACTCGATGATCTTACAAGGTCCTTTCCAACCTAAGGAAGTCCATGATTCTACGAAGGGCTAAGAAGGAGGAGCTGTAGCTTGTCTGTAGCTTGTCAACACAAATCACCTTCGCGTGTGGGTTTTTTTTGGTGGGGGTGTTTTTTGGTGTGGGTTTTTTTTTTGTTGTTTTGTTGTAGGGTGGGTAGTTACTGGGGGGTTTTTTTTGGTTGTTTTTTGTTTTTCATCCAGGAGGCTTCAATACACTTTTCCACTGTTCCCATGTGAAAGATGCCCAGTGTGGCCACTGAAGGCAACACCGTCTGCATTTACTGGACCTCAAACTGCAGGGCAATTCGCAGCTGCCAAGACAGACAATTTCATGGGCTGCAGTGACGTGCAACTGCTCCCGGATTTCAAAGCTGCTCTCCCTTTCACAATTAATTACAGGATGCTATTAGCTGATTTCATATGCAACAGCTCTGTAAGAATGATGTACCTGTACTGAAATGGATGCTGTTCTCATGGAGAGAAAAAAACCCACACCACCCACCAACCCAAACCCTACCGTAACCCACACTTGCAGAGTACTGCAAAAAATAGGTCACAGCCAACTGGAAAGTTCCTCGGTGCAGCTCCGTGCCTGCCAGGATCCTGCCAACAAGCACCTTGGCCAGGAAGAAGCCAACATGGGTCAGCCAAACCCAACCACAGCTGTCAGTTTCCTCTTATAATACAGTTTTTGGTGCTTGGCAATGCTTCCTCCTCCCTGCACGCCCAGGGCAAGGCCCTCTGTCTTCTTCAGCCCGCGACGTGAACTTTTAAGTGGGGGAACACAAAAACCCACAAAAAAACCCCAAGACCAAAGATGTGTTTGATTTATTTCCTGGCAGGGACTGCAGAAGGGGTTAGCCATGAAGCCTGCTGGCACCAGGACTGCACTTCACCTAAATGCGAGACAGTCACTGCAAGCCAGCACTGACGACACGGGGCGCGGGCACCAGCCTGGCAAAGAACAGGACCCTGTCCATCGTGTACAGCCCTCTTCGGTACAGCTGCCGTCTGTACCTCCACGCTGCTGTGTCTCTCCAGCTGCATCAGGATCACTCTGGGCTCCTGACTTTATTTGGGTACCTGGTCCCACGCTGTCACCCCCTATTAATGAAGCTCAAGAAGTGGCCACAAAGCTTTAAGCATCACTACGGGAAGGATCTGCACGGCCCCGTTTCTCCCAGTAGGGTCTCATGTTTCCTTTGTGCCTCCCACTTTTTTGTAACTAAAGATGTCTGAAGTCTTACCAGACTTTGTCGCTTTGTACTGTTCGTGCCCAGTGTACTTCAAACACAACAAAGCCTGGAACCCTTAGAACAGTTTTAGAGGGAAGCGTGGTTATTGCTTTCCCCTCCTGGCAGCCATGCCACAGGCAGCAGAGAGCACCGTGGGCCAGGATCATGCCCAAAGTGATGTCCGGGCAACCACAGACCCCAAAAGCCACACTAAAACCCGTGGAAAAGCCACACACATCTGCTAATGCATCCCGTTCCCCAGCTCCCCGTAGGCGACTGACACATACCACTGTATTTTTAAACTCTGGCAGACACACACAGGGTAAGAAGCCACAGCTCAGGCTGCCACCCCCGGACCTTTCCTCAAACCATTGCACCTCCTGGGCCACCCTGGGCTGCCCCAGCGAGGTTTGTGGGTGCCCTGGCAGGGACCTGGCTGCAGAGCTGCCGCCTGAGACCCGAACCCCATCCCAAACCCCAGCAGTGTGCAGAACAGCAGCAGCAGACAGGACACATGCCAGGAACATGCGTTGGAGGAACTCCCTGTCCCCAGCGGAAGCAATGGCTTGGAGAGAAGTACAAACCAGCTATTCATTTGGCTGAATTTATATCAAACAGACAAATCAATACATCACAATTAAAACAAACCTGTGCCTGGGCAGACAAGCCCAAAGAGTTTCACAGAAGCTCAGTAAGTGCAGCATGAAATCGCCCCAGACAGAACACACAAATGGGAAGCTAAAAATAAGACCCTCTCCCCAAATTGCTTTATTTCTGATAAAGCTGCTAGTAAACTGAAACCACATTGGCCTTAAAAAAAATAATAAAGGTATCCAGTATTTCCTTGATTTGCCGGAGGGCCACGCTTTCAGACACACAGAAGCGGTGTTTTTCCGGCTAGTACCTGGAACAAGCTGGGCTGTCTGACGCTTTCAGCTCTGAGTGATTCGTAATTATGTCAGTGGTACCAGAACAACAAATTTTGCAGAAAATCTCAGGGATTCTACACAGAAATTGCATCCTTTCTCAACATATCTCCTTCCATCTCCTCTGCTTTTACAGTGTCAGAAGCTTAACATGCCCCACATTTACCAGTGTCATAAAGGATGGAAAAAACCCAGTTTAACAAATCAAGAAGCAGCAGCCTCCACCTCCCTTCTTTAAATCAAGCCCTCTGTACAGGGAAGGAAGCTCAAACACACTCAAGGGTTTAGGTACCAACAAGCTGGTTTTTGGTGTTCACTCCCCAGCTCTTTAAAACACAGGACACCAGCATTTACCTTCAATAACAAGAAATTTATTGCCAGGTATTTCACTTGTTTCCAGCAAGGACACGCTTTTTCCGCGCTGCCCGGGCAGCTGCTGCCGCTTGCGCGTCAGCAGACGTCAGCGTGGTTCTGGCCGCTGACCCCGCGAGTCACTGTTGGGGAGCAGCAATAGATCACGGTGGCAGAACCGCATTTACTGTGTGGCACGGCACGGCTGCCGCGAGAGCTTCCCCACCCCGAGCTGCTCCTCCTCCAGGTTAATCACGTGTATCCAAATGTTCGTTATCGGTGAAGTTTCCAGAAGGCTCCTGACGGAGTTGTTTATTAGAGTAACACCTGAAACGTCAACTTCTCTACAAGCCGTGACTCCAGATTTCAACCCTATTTTTGATTGAAATACTATAAAAAAAGAAGTGGAGGAGGTCAGAGCTCCGGCTGCTCCCTTCTGGTTTTGTTAGGTCAAGCGGGCAGCGCCAGGCACGCTGCCTTTGAAAACCCTGAATCACTAATGTCAAAGGACACCCCCCTGCCCTGTGTGTCTTGGGTCATCCCCACCCCACCGAAGGGCTGGGGGGGGAGCTGAGGAAGGTGCTGAGCTCTTCACCCAGGGTCACAGCTTGCTCTCACGTCCCACCTCGCTCTGCAAAAAGCAGCTTTAATGGTATCATTCCTCACAGCATTCACAATGCCTGGAAAAGGCAACCATCACACCCATCTCCAAGGAGGACCAGGAGAAGGACCTGAGGAGCTACAGGGCAGTCACCCAACCTCCATGCTGGGAGAGATAAGGACCAAACCCTCCCCGAAACCCCTTCCTGCTGTGGAAGGGAGAGGGGAAAAGAGTTACGAAGAACCAGGAGGGATCCTCCGTAGGCAGATGGTGCCCGAGCAGCCCAGCTGCCTGCTGCGATGAGATGAGGGCAGTGCGGATAAGGGAGGGACGCAGAGGTTGTATACCGTGACCTTGCCGAGGCCCCTGACACTGCTGCTGCACGGCATCCCCATGCCCAAATCAACAGGTTACGGGCTGGAGAAGCAGCAGATCTGGTGCTGGAAATGCGGCTGAGCAAACTGAAGCGGGGGCCGTCAGGCTGGTTATGGTGTTGGGAGTATGCGATGTGCAAGGAGAAGCTTGGAGGACAGACTTTTCCCAGAGCAGCACTTCAACAGGCCAAGTGGCACAAGCTGAAATGCTGTAAACTCCCATCAGATACTAGGAAAAGCTTGTCCAACATATGGGTGTCATATTGAACAGAGACCTAGATGCTGTGGATTCTTCATCCACACCCACGGAGTATCTCCAGCCTTGGAGGCATGCAGGCACCACCACCCTGATCTAACTGGAATCTGCTCTGAGTGGGGTTGGACGAGAGCTCTCAGAGTCTCTTCTACCCTGAGTTACTCCATGTTTGTGCATCATCGTAGAGAGTAAAGTTTAAATTTTTAGCTCAGTTCCTACCGCCACCAAAGTAAAGGCTTCCAGCCCTCATGGTCTCCTACTTCTGCATGGTAAAAGGATCAAACGGCATCACTTGGGATGGACAGAAAGCAGCCAAGCCCAGCATAAATAAATGTGCACAGAGAAATAATTAATTCATGTTGTAGAATAACCCACCCAATTTCAGCGCTGAACCATTAAAAGCTCGCTGACAGCATTACAGAAACAACAGTTATTTTTCCCAGGCTGCTCAATAGGGTCCCCGGCTCACCTGCGCTTGGGCCCTCTGTTGCAACGCACCAGCGCCCGTCCCGCAGATACGGCAGGGTTACGCTGGTACCGAGACGTGAAACATCCCCAACCCCAAGCTCTCCTGGGGCAACGGGCAGATCTCCGAGCTGCTCTCCCCGGCGGAGATGCCCTATTTGCTGCCGTGGGCTCTGGCATATGCAAGTCCTTTGCAGCTGGCAGGCTTTGGGTTTTAGCTTACGTCTGTCACCATGAGCTTTCTTTCCAGGATGAGTCTCACCTCCTCTCCTGCCAGCAGCTGGTTGGGGTGGGGACCTCCTGGGGCATCAGTCCAGCCTTTTCACCATGTAAGGCCCTTCGAGCTCGTAGCCGATTTTCCTGTAGTAGTTCCTTGTGCCAACACCTGTGAGAAGAACAACAAAAACGTTTAAATTCAGTGTCAATGACAAACGAGCTGGAGAAGCCAGGGCCAGGCAGAAAAGTCACTTCCATGGAGAGATGGTCCTGAAAGGAGGTTGGCCTCTCCAAACAGCGGGCGCTGGGCTCCCCAGCTGCTGTGCTGGAGCGGGGGTGTTTATTCCTTAGCATCTGGACCAATTACGGTGTTTTTAAGGGGGAAATGCAGGAACATAGCTGTTCTATCTACCCTGAATCATGCACCCCATCCTTTGTCTTGAGAAAGGCTGTGAGGGCCAGAGGAATCGACACAGCAACAATGGTGAGATGTGAGTCAAGAGTTCAGAGCAGCCCAGGTATAACAAAACTCAAGACAGGCTCTTGAGAGGAGGCGGCCCAGCTGCAGGCATCATTACCAGGAACTGAAGGGCTCTAAAACCCAACAAAACTGTCCAATGTCTCCTAGAAATGAACTTGGCTCCACTTCAGATAGACAAGTGGTCTCCGCGGCCGCAATCCAATTTCCTCATTGAAAAGGACGGCTCCGAATGGCTCAGTTCCCAAACAGCCTCTTCCCTCTCCTTCCTCGCTTAATGAGGCCCCGGGTGAGCCCAACCCCACCGAGCTTTTCACACAGCATCCTGCTCCTGCGGCAGGACAGGTCCAGCACAGCAGCCTTCCCCCTCACCTTATCTAATTACTCACAGATGCAGACATTAGTCATCAGGGGAGGGAGGAGGAATTCAGCATCATGGCATCATTGTCAGCGCAGCTGGTGGGTAGGGACAGAAGGACGGATAGGACACGGCTCTCCATCAAGGAAAGCAGCCCCTCTTTCCTCTAATCTCATCATTCCAGCCAGTTCCTGGAAACTTGTGGTAGCAAATGGCTCTCCAGGAATGTCTGCATCTGCTATGCAGGGAGTGACCTGCTGTGGCTGGTAACCCCTTCCTGCCCACACATCGCTGCAGCAATTTTACCCATTGCTGGATTTGTTTAAAATAGTGGTAAAGTTATTTCCTGAACGCACGTTACAGTAGTTACCGAATGGCTTAAGCACCACAGCTCCAGACAAACCCGCAGCCAACATCCTAGAGAAGCATATTAATTTAAGGTATGGAAAAGACACGTGAAACCCAGACCTGAGATGTCTTCGTGCCCCTCATTCCAGCTGAAGCTGGAGAAGAGGTTGAAAAACCCCAAACTGGGGAACACCTGAGCAAATCTACTTCTAAGCAGTGGCAAAGCCCCTGTGAGATTGCAGCAGGGAACCATCCTCAACCACAAACGTCCTGAAGGGACCCAAATTCACTCAGCTTCAGTGTGAACCTGAAGCTAAGGAAAAATCTAAGTCTACTGCACTCGTGCCCACTCCCTTCTTCCTGATCTCTGCCCAGAGGAGGGCTGGGATCTCTGACCTGGAGTAAATTATCGCCTTTATCAACATCTTGCCTAAAAAACATCCTCTTGAGTTCATCAGCAGAGATGCTGGGGTACGATATACAGATTTTGGCAGTGAAAGAGCAGAGCCATCCCACCTGTGGCCCAGAACAACTCAGTTAAAAGGATTAGCAAAATTGAAAGCTGAAGAACAGCCCTCCTGAAGCGAAAGGACAACTGAGTAATTCAGCTGATGTTTTTAAAAAACACCTTGATCAGAGTTACTTAACACTTCCCCTTTTTTATTTCCTAAAGCCCTTGGGAAATGTGTGGATTTTAAAGAAGGCAGTTTAGGTTGCATCAGAGCATCGTGTGCTGCCTCCATTAATCTCAGAGCTATTAAGTGGCACTAGTTAAGCACCAGCTCTTCCCCATTTGAGGGCAGGGGGTTCAAGCCATTAACAAGAATGATGATGCGGTTGGCCAGCCCTGTGCCCCTGGGGTCCCACGCTGCGCCACTTCGCCAAGCATCTCAGTTATCATCTCAGCCCTGCTCGGAGCGGTAACTTTTTGCACAAAATCACTGTCCTTCAACAGGAAAGGGTCCTGCGAAGAGGAGGCAGGAGATGCTTCAGGCCGTGGGCTGCAGGTGGACAGGGTGTGGAATCCTGGCTGCCCAGCTCTAGCTGGGGATAGCTCACCAGCTCCAGCCCTGCAGGGGAGTTTTCATGGCAAGAGGCTTCTGAGGGGAAAAACTCTCACCAAGACACCTGCGCTGGGTGTGCATGGCCAGGTTTTGGCAGCGGGGGGTACAGGGGTGGCTTCTGTGAGAAGCTGCTGGAAGCTTCCCCCGTGTCCGATGGAGCCGATGCCGGCCGGCTCCAAGATGGAGCCAAGGGCTGACCCAGCAGCGATGGTGGGAGCGCCCCTGGGGTAAGGGGAAAAACCCCCTTTGCAGGTGGGACCGGAGAGAGGAGCGAGCACAGGTGGGAGCCGCGGCCCTGCAGCCCCCCAGGCCGGGGCAGGGGGAGGCCGGGGGGCTCCAGGCGCCGCAGCAGAGGCTCCCCCAGCCTGTGGGGAGCCCCCGGCCGGGCAGGCCGTGCCCCCAGCCCGTGGAGCCCCCGGGGGCAGCTCCCCCCCGCAGCCCGGGCAGGACCCCCGGGGCAGGGGGTGCCCGCAGGGGGCTGTGACCCGCGGGCAGCGGCGCTGGGCCAGCTCCTGGCAGGGCCCGTGGCCCCGTGGGGAGAGGAGCCCAGGCGGGGGCAGGGCTGGGGACCCCGCGGGGACCCCCCTGGGGCCGGGCCGGGGGTGAGGACCCTCCCCACGGGGGTCAGGAGCTGCAGGGACAGCGGGTGGGGGACCGACCCCAGCCCCTATTCCTGGTCCCCTGTGCTGCTCGGGGGAAGGAGACAGAGCTGGGAGTGAAGTTAAGCCCGGGAAGGGGGGGGGGGGGGGGGGGGGGCGTCTTCAGGTTTGGGTTTGTTTCTCATTATCCCACTCTGAGCTGACCGGTGACACGTCCAGTCAATTCCCCCAGCGGAGCCCGCGCTGCCCGTGCCGGTACCCGCTGAGGGATCGCTCCCTGCCCTGATCCCGACCCACCAGCCTGCCCTTACACTGCCCCGGCCCAGCTCAGGGGCAGGGACAGCGCGGCCGTGGTGGGCACCTGGTGTCCCACCAGGGTCAGCCCACCCAGCACCTCAAAAACCAGCCACTGGGTTTGTGTCCAGACGCGTGGAAGCCAAGTGTCACGGGTTACATCCCCTGGACCATCAGCCTGGACCACCGCGCTGCAGCACAGCATGACAGGCTGCTTTGGCACAGGGGCAACATCTACCTCTGGAAGCAGGGAAAGGCAGGCAGGTGTGGAGGTACAAGCCAAAGGAACAAGGAATTCTTACAGTCTCATCTGGCCTCACAGGAGTGGATCAGCAGATGGAAGCACCCGATGCTCAAGCCCACACCTCTACACTGTAGTGAGTGGATGAGGTGACTTCAGATGGCATTTCTGGTATCCCGGACTGCATGTCCCCACCACAATCTCAGTCTGAAGTTGGACAAAAAGCCATTTGTTTGGATGCCTCTGCCTCCTTCAGAGGGTAAACTGCACCTGAACCGCACCTGGAGCAAAGCTTGTGGTTAGATTCCTCCAAAATGAAATGCATGAAGATCTCCCAATGAGCCAAACCGATGCACAGCAAGTGAGGATGAGGATGGGGTTCACTTCAGCTGCTCTGAACCCCAAGGCTAACAAACCCAGCCTACACTACTCACTAGGATGCTGTTAATACAAAGGTATCTGCTTGTAGTCAAAGTATATCAGAGAAATCAGCACGGAGGACGGGTGTTTTGAGATCATCATGGCACAACTGGAAGAGAAATGGGGTGTTGAAGTGTGGAATTAAAAGCAGACTGACAGCCAGAAACCATCCACAGCCTTCCTCACCTGCGAGAGCACTGCAAAAGGGAGTAAAAGATCTCTGGGACACTAAGCCTGTAAGTTACACAGAAAAAATCCATCTTCACAGACCTCTCCATTGTGAAATCATCCTGACTTCGTATGAATGCAAAGTCCAAAAATCCCAAGTTGCAGGATTCTGCTGCTGGCTTCTGATGACAGGGAGAGCATCAATATGCAGTCCTAAGAAAATCAGAGCTACAGCTATGAAAACGTGCCCTTTCATCTGCTCACAAGTCATCCTAGGGGTAAGCACTGCAGAAGCAACTCATAATGCCCAGCATGCACTCAACAGTTGTTCATCAAGCACACCTGAAAGGAACGTCTCAACGGCACAAGTTCTCTTCCCAAATTTCTGCTGCTCTAATGGACAGCCAGCATACCACAGAGCTGGCGGGACCTGTTCAGGCAGCACTCTTCCCACTGCTCCAAGTCGCACCCATGCTTTCCAGTGAAACAAAACATCACCCAAGAAATATCACAAAAGAAATATCATGCAGGAGTGGGAGAGTAAGGCCAAAGCTGGCCCAAGAAGCTTTTTGACTTGCCAAGCCAGAATTGGCTGCATTTCTCATTCTGGGTCTTCAAAACAGGGTTTTAAATTTTAAACATTCTGGATCAAACTGTGCAGGAGAGCTTAGTTTGAACTTAGCAGAGCAGATTCCAACCAACCACTTCCAGATTCAGTGATTTGGTTGACGGGCAGGTGCTGCGCTCACGTCTGCCTGGATGGAAACCCGTGGCCAGCTGAGGCTTTTCAGAAGTGTCGCTCACCACAATCTTCAAATGACAAGGGCTGCTGGTTAATTGAATTTGTTCTCTTCATTTGGAAGCATCTGAATAATGGTGAAGCCTACTGATAAAACCCCAGATCTGGCTTTTCACCGTGACATTTAAACCTCAGCATTAACTAACTAAATAAAAGGAGCCTGCCTGTAGCAGGACGCAGAGAAGAGTGACCACAGTGTCAGGGTTAAGCACTCCTCTGGCCCAGAAGGATGAGCAGTCGGCATGGGAGTGCTACCCAGAGGATGGCAGAAACCTGATTTCATTGCCCATGTGCAGCAGTCCCTGCCCACGACCTTTTCTGTGCACAGCCCATAAATACCCCTTCTGACTCAGCCCTGCCACACAGAAATATTGCGATGCAGCAGCTGAGGCCGAGTATCCTCAAAGATTTCCTCACCACGGCTCACTAGTCACAGAACTAAGTGAAGATGAGATTGTTTTCAGGATCATTAAAGAGCTACTAATAGTTTATAAAATTTCCATAGCAGAGACTTACTGAGGCACACAAGAGACTTATCTCTACACAGGCCTCCCCGTTTTTTGGCAACGACTAAAATCTTTTCTGAAGATGCGCAGTCAACGCGTATCGTGTCTCACAGCTTCCTTCCCCCTCAACATGTTTCTCAGAAGCAGTGAGCAGGGCCCTGTGTGCAAGGCAGCGAACCTGAGCCAGCTGAACTTCCCCAACCGCCTTAATCCATTCATGAGCCAGCTGCAATTCCGGTGGTCGCAAAAGCCTCTTCCATGTTTTGTTGGGAGTTAACTACTTGGCTGGGTGCTTCGCCTGAGGAAGGGAGAGCTCACTGTGGACACCCAGCTCATCTGCAGGATCTCTGGCAAGTAGGACCGTCCTTCAAGGGTGCTGAGGAAAGGACCCGTGCAGGCAACAGGACAGGAAAGGGTGATGTTCTGTTTACCAAAGCGCTGTGGAATTCACCCAGAACGGGCGGTGAGTCTCAAGTCAGCCGCCGGGATCTGGGATGGCCACGGCTGCTTCTCTTGGTATCAGAAAGGCCATTCCCGCTGTGACTGCCGGCGATGCTCTGTGAGGGGCAGGCTCTGCCACAGCTGGAATATCATTTTTGTGGTCTGAAAAGGCACAGAGAAGGAAGCAACAAATGCTTCTGCTGTCACTTAGAGTACCTCCACAGACAGCGGTAAAACACAGTGATGGCCCAGAGCCGGGCAGGAGCCCTGGAAGCCACTGCTGCCAAGGGATGGGCTACCAACATCTGCTTTTTCAAGGGAGTTAGAAAAGTGAAGGCAGAAAACAGGAGCTCCGAGAGAATCCCCTTGGCTTCCGAGTGCCTCTCCAGTGATCGGACTGAGGCTGCCAAAGCATTAGGAGGACTCCGAGACCGTTCAGAGATCACAAAGCTCCCATTTTAGTCTCTCACGACTTGGGGTCAGCTGACTTGGAGCCTGACGGCGGCGGCAAGCGAGCAAACCACCCTCTTTTCACTATGGGTCTTGGTGGAGACTCAGGCTACTAAAAGAGAAGTTTCTGGTTTTTCCTTCTACTCCTTGCTTTGATCTCCACCAAGTCCAAGAAGGCACTTTGCTAGCTGTCAAACAAACGTGTTGCTTGTGAAACCCACTGCTACCCAAAGCCTTGACTCCACGCGGGACTTCAAAGCAAAGCTGGCACCTATGGGCACTTGGCAGCCACTCAGGCGAGTGTCCAGGGCGTGCTTCGGAGCCAGCCCCTGCTCTTCACCTCAGTACAACACGTTTATATGAGGAAGGGTCAAAACTAGGGTTTCAAATCCATATGAGCCATAGGAAAATAAGACAAAAGAACAGTTTGCTCGCCTATTGTGTACTAGGCGCTGGCTGAAAAACCACACACCACATTTCCAAACTGATGCATGAGTTAAGAATGCACAGCAGATCCATCCGTGACCTCCAACGAGTTTGCTTTGGCATTTACACTTTTCACAATGCTGGATTTTATCTTCAGGGAAAACACAAGGCTGTTTCATGTGAATCACTACCAACCAACCGCAGAGAATGGTAACAATGGGGGAAAGGCAAAGGAACTGAGATAACCAAAACACCTTATCAGCACCGAGGAAACAGAAAAGCCAACATTCTTAACGCCGCTGAGAAACCCTGAGCACGTAGGAGCAATCAGAAAAAAGTTATTAATTTAAGAAACCAAAGGAACAATCCCTACATCTATCCCTGCAGCAAAGTTTTATTTTTTTTTTTTAAAAGGTTAGATAACTGGAAACTCATTTCCTGAAAGTTTCTAAAGATACTGGGAGATAAAAAGCCTCTGAAAATTAGAAGCAGGGAATTTTGGAAATGTTACAGTATCTTACGAATACGATGCTCTCAATTTTCAAATTTACATAGAGAGAAAACACAGACTTGTTCACTTTTCTTTTAAAACAACAGATTCTGTTGAGAATTACTGAGAACTACTGGAAGTCTGGCAGTCATCAGAAAACATAATCCAGGCAATGTGAACGGAAAATAGGAGTAAGATATTTTTAAATATTTTTTTTTTTAAGATGACTGATGGAGCACTGGAAACGCTTTCTGTTTTTTTTTTTTTTTTTTCACCCGCAAGCACATTGCAGCACTGGGGTCTGAAGCATTCTCCCCATGTGTTTCAACAGTCTCTGGAGGGACTAAATTCAGGGATGGGAGAGTTCAGTATTTCATGACCTGCTCCTGCTGCAGCAACCACAAAGAGCTAATTAGCATCACAGCTAGAGTTCTGATTTAGACGCATCTTTATGTACTTACATGATTGTTAATATCGCTGCGTGTGAAGTGTTTCATAATCCTTTCTGTTGAGTAAGGGCTCAATGATTAGCAGAATCAAACCCACCAACAGCAACGGTGCCTAACCTGTGTTTAGTCCAGGCGTTGCTGTGTGTTGGACCTAGAAGAGAAATCTACACCTGAAAGTCTCTAATTTTTTCTGTCAAATGCAAGTTGTGCTTTCTTCCTGCCCCGATTGCTTCCCAGAGATTTTAAATCACTATTTTCACACCACCCCTGTCTAGCAGGGAGGTACTGTCATCACCACATCCTAGAAGAAGAGCCAAGATCCCAGGCAGCTGGGTAATTTGTCTGAAATCACAAAGTCAGTCTGTGATAAAAAAGAGTTTTGAAGCCTGGGTCTCCCTTCATCAGCTCAACAACTCATTTCACTGCTGCAAAACAGATGGCCTTTCAGATTCGAGACTGGGTTATTTTTGAAGCTGTGACCCAAAGCAGAAAGCCCTGAATATCCCTAGCATCTCCCCCCAGCCTCCCACGCAAATCCAATAACCTGCTCCATTTAAATCCACTCCGGATTTGATGCAAACGCAAGGAGATGCAGTCCCTTTCTGATCGAGCTGATACTTCCTCCACCTCATGGTCAGCACTTGGGCTTGAAAAATAAAAATGAAGGAAGAAACCACACTACAAAAACCAGCACAGGAGACCTTTACAACTTATTCTCTGTTCACTACAGATTTAACTCAATTTAAATCTAGAATGGCTTGGTACGGTCGAGCACCTGGCCAATTTGAAAAACTTTCTTCATCTTTTGCATCTCTCACATGAAAGGCAGCATGCCCTCCCTTACCTTCAGTCCTTTCCAACAGAGATCTCCAACCCAGCAAACGGGGTCCCTATGCACATGCCCGGTTCAGCCTCACCTCCTCCTGCCCCGGCTGCAGAGGCAGTCCCAGCAATTCCTGCAGAGGAACCACCTCAGCTGTAAAGGTTAACGTGAGCTGTGACAAATCCTTCCGTAACAGAGCAGCGACACCGGCTCGCTGACAATCCCAAGGGATGGGGGGGGACACCAGCGCTGCAGGCCAGTTCACCCATTGTGCCGGGGTAGGTTTGCCAAACCCGAAAAGCACCAAATGCAATTTAACGAGGCACATTCCTGGAATGACATCGCAGGTTGGCAGCCTGGTATGCCCGAGCGCTTTGTGGGGTACGGATGCACCAGCCCTGCCCTGGAAAGGTATTTTGGTTGTAAGGATTATAGTACCTCGATAGCATAATTTAGTGAACTGCTTACAAAGTTCTGTTGAAACAGCAGAGATACCACATCTCCTCCTATCCCGTCACGCTGCAGAATTTGTGTGTTCATGAAGGTGCCAAGCTACAAGGCAAACCAGAGCAAAAGCTTTATCATATTAACAAATGGGTTGCTCAGGGGTTTTCTGAATCATTCTTAAGGCCAAATCTCAAACCCAAGACTGTCACCAGTAACTGGTTTTTTTTGTTTGTTTGTTGTTTTTTGTTTTGAAATAAAAACAATGAAACGAGAGGTAGCATTCAAGAAGTGATTCATTCAACTTTTGGGGTGCCTCCTAGCATGCAGGAGATGCCCTGACTAGAAGCAATTTTTAAATGGCAAGTCTGCAGGTACGACCCATCCCAGAGCTTCCAGATGGTGAGATTACATCTCATTGATCTCTTTATTACAGAAGCAATATTTCATTAATGACTACACAGGCCTGCCCAAACCCAGCTGCACTGAGAGCATCCACTGTCAGGAGAGAGAAAGCCACCACACCATCACCTCCTTTAACTGTGACAGATGAAGCCACAGCTGATAGGTCTTCCGAATCCAAACTAAGCAGAATTAAATATTTAAGAGCTAATACCATACCTTCTCTTACACTTCAACAAAGTGCTGCCGTTGGTATGGCCACCGGGCATTTAGAGAGACAGGGAGAGTGAGATGTGTGTGCTGCTCTGCTCCAGATATGTCAAGTTGAGTGTTTGTGAGATTTTTAGATCTACAGGCGACGTAATGTCTTGAGGCTTCTTCCAGAGCTGGTTGCTGAAATACCCAACCCAGCTGGTAAGGTGTTACCGAGAGACCAGGGATTTAGGATGACTCACCAAGCATGTGAGCGTTCACAATCGATTTTCTTTCCTATGGGCCATGAGATTTTAAATGCCAATGAAGAAACACTCAGCAATCTCGAGAGCGAGCCTACTAGTCATTAAATCAGCAGCATCCCCATGCATCAGCTCCATCACTGAACGATTTGGGTGGGAAGGGACCTTCAAAGGTCATCTAGTCCCACCCCCCCCCCCACAGGCAGGGACCCCTCCCCCCAGCCCAGGCTGCCCCCAGCCCCGTCCAGCCTGGCCTTGAGCCCTGCCAGGGATGGGGCACCCACAGCTGCTCTGGGCAGCCTGGGCCAGTGTTTCACTTTACCCTCATGGTAAAAACTCAGCGCACAGCTTCAGGAGTTTGCTTCAGTCCCTATCCAGGGTAGGAAGGCAGGGGTCAGAAGCCCGCCTTTTCTTCTGAACTTCCCTTCCTACTCATCAGAACAAGAAAGAGATCTCCATACTGAAGAACAAATGGAAAGGTTCCTGGAGATCTGCAGTTTCATAGTGCAGATTGCTCCATCAGATGTTAACGACTTCTGGTGAGTAAAAGCCGTGTGAGAAATGAGCAGGAAGACCCCAAACGCCTGGCAGGAATCCCTGCGGCATGCTCCTGTAAGCAACAGGCACACTCAGCAGTTTAGGCCACTCCACCTGAAGGTTATATACCGCACATATTTTAAATAAAAAGCATCAAAACACTAAATAAAATAATGGTACTGATTTGAAAGAAGTGAGAATGACCAGGCAGGAAAAAATCCTTTATGATCTCTTCTGGTTTTTGCATGTGCTTGCTTTATTGTCCCATTTGCAAGTTGCTGACCGAGCTCCTACAAGTTGGTGTGTTCCTCCGGACCCAGGAGCAATGCAAGCAGAGAGGGTCACTCGAACATCAATTCACGTGCATCTCTGCAGTGCAAGGAGGCCCTGAAAAGGCTCCAATGTGGCAAGCAATGAATTAATACAGTGAATACAGGTTAATACTAGCTAGCCTCTCACTTCCAAATTTTGCAGACAACACCCCTTATCTGCTCTACAGAAATAGTGTTCAGCTGAGTTCCGAACAAAGCGCACCGAGACGGGCGGTTAATGAGGACCGTGCATGCTATGGGCAATTTTTCTCCCCCAGCTACTCAACTTCGCTGATGATCCAGCTAATGAAGCGGGCCGGCGCCGCTTGACATCACCTGATCCTCCACGCCTACCATTCAGAAATCCATCCTGCCTTCCCATCCCCACCTCCAGCCTCCGCGCACTCAGGCGTGAAACATCCCTGGCCTGTGTCCATGTTAATTTTCTACTTGACAGAACACAAATAGAAGCCTGGTCTGGGGAAAAACTGATCATCTTGCCGCATAGTAATTAGCTTATAGCAGGGAACGGCAGCAGTGCCAGACCTCCACACCGCCGTGATAAGGCTGCTACGTCACCGGGATGGAGCGGGGCTACAGCGAAATCGCTGCAGGGAGACATTAAACTGCCGCTTCAGAAGACGGGGCGTGCTGGTGCGGGTTTGGCTGTGGTTCCAGACACTTCTCCAGTCTCGGGAGTAAATCACCTATGAGGCTCATTTAGAGGCTACTGGAGCTGGCGTAGGCACTGGTGACACAATACCTGCACTTTAAAGGGGAAAGGAAAGGGTGCTTGTTAATGGACCTCGGTGCATTCAGTCTGAGCAGGGCAAGCACCTTCGACAGGGGAATTCAATCTCATCCCCCACCTCCCTGAACAGGCGTCTTCTGTACAGAGATAAGGAGACAATCCTGTTGGTACAAGCCAAGCTAGTCTGCTTTTCTGGTGCCAGCATAAACAGATAACGCTGACAGACGTCACAGCAGATACTGCAGCCGAAAAAGCTCTTCCGTGCAAGAGCACTGTATTTATAGAGCTAGCTTTTCGTGTTTTAAAAGTAATTTGCAGTCTTACAGCGCATAAATGGTCTGTGCATTCCTGATCCTTGCCCTTGGAGTAGCCAGCAGCCTCACCCCAAGCATCTCAGCTTTCAGATTCAGTAAACCAAGGAGGCAGCTCACTTGCTACAACCATCGCGCTCGTCAAGGACAATCGGTAAGATGCCAACCCTTTATGGATAACACAGCAGTATAACGGTTGTCCCTCTCCTTTTGGTAGCTGATTTAGGCTCGGTAGACAGTGAAAGACACAGCTACTCAATAGCTGGACACCTTCAATTCCTCTGCTAGGAATAAAGGGAATACTCAGCAGTAGCTCCATCTTAACTTCAGGCAAGAAACTCAGGTTACAAATGTAAAATAAAGAAGCCATGTACTGTCACTGTTAAATGCCGCTGGTACTGACACCACCAGCCTCTGCTGTGCCTGTAGAAAGTGAAGCTGAAGGCATCTACCTGTGCTCTGCACGTGCCAGCAGTGTCAAGTTTAGAGGCAACTGGCTTTCACACACTGAAGACATGTGAAGGGCACACAGAGGCAGTGGTGGACAGCACAACGAGGGTTCAGAGACGGTCCTATTGAAAATCCATGTGTAAAGCCAGCAGCTATCCCTGAGACAGGAGGAGATGTACCCTTCCAACAACAACAAAAAAACCCTCAACAAGAATAACAGCGTTACACACAGAGGCAAAGCAAGATATTTTAGTCTAGGCCAGGATGTCAGTTTGGCCCAGTCCCAACACTTCTCACAAAGAGGAGCAGGAGATGAAGGACTTGGCAAGGAGCTAGCAAAGCGTAACAGCCCGGGCCGTACTCAGAGCCAGGAGTGCAGCGTAAAGCCAGGCTGCCCGGGCACAGGCCAGCTCTGACGCACGGATGTCTCACACTCGGTTATTGCTAAGCTGCGTGTCGGCATGGGCTGGTCAGAGCTGTTCAGGTACCAGCCAGTTGTGCTCCAAGCCTTCAAGGTAGGGGGGCATGAAGGCCAAGAAGCCCAGCCAGGAATGACAGCAGCAGCAGAGTCGATCCCTTTGTGGGCTCAGCTCTGGGCTGTGATGCTTTCTCCCTCCCTGGATGAGCACCTGGGCTTTGGCCAGTGGTGCTGGGCACTTCAGGGACACTAAGTCCTCATGAGTGACCTTGAACAGGTGCCTGCTGCTGTCACTCTGTGCCGCTATCTTCACTTGTACCCTTCCGTCTCTGTAGACCTGCTGATTACAGCTTCTCCCCAGACTTCCCAAATCGCTGTAATAATAGCTATCATAGATGATGCACACGTTAAAAGACTAGAAATACTCAGGATGGGAACTTTCCCCAAGCTGGACCTGCATAAACATCACAAAAGCTCAAAAAGATTATTTTAAAAGGAGGTAGGGAAGCATTTCCGCCACGTGCTTTGTCAGAATCACGTGGAACTACTGTACTTTCAAAGAGAAAGGTATCAGTCTTGTAATTTTATTGCTCAGATGCTTCAAGTAATTGTAAAGCACTGACTCGAATCCCTCCAATCATTGTTACTGCCAAAGGTAACCACCAAAATCAGCGGCTGACATAAGAACAATTAAGTCGCTGCTTAGAGGAAAGACAGAGGACCCACACGGTATGCATTTGTTTAAGCGCATCCCGTCAGGAGCTTTATGCTTCTGTCACTGAGGAGGGGGAGGACTCAGGACGTCTAATACTTGAGAATTTGGTTTATGTTACATTTCACATACTCGTCACTGGTGCTGTTTTAAAGGAAGTGTGAAGTACATGCTATGGGATTAGGGTCAGAAGGGGCTAATTATGGGATGTCAAGCAGCGAAGTCAAAACAAGGGCAATAGGAACCCTCAAGGAGACAACAGGAAAGGTTTTAACAGAGGACTGTCCTTTATTCACCTTCATCTAGACCAGGCAATTACTGCTCCCAGGCTCAAGGTACAACGGCGAGGCAGTGCAACCAACCCTAAAAAGCTCATGGAAGGGGATGGAGAGCTCATTTTATCAGCTGTTGCAGGCAGGAGGACTGGCAAGGCAGCAAAATCTGTTGTGAGCTATCCGATACAAAGGTACCCTCTCAGACTAGAAGTCCTTGGGCAACAAACGGCTGGAAGCTGTGATGTTTGCATGCTTACTTGGTATTTACTTCTTTCCCCAGCCACCCAGCATCGGCCCCATCAGAAAAGACATCTTGATCTGACCTGCTGCTGCCTACTCATGTTCTTTGGGTAGAGGCAGCCTGAAGCAAATACGCTGCAAGTTGGACTAAGAGACAACAGGCACAAGGGCTGTGTTGTACTTATGCTGCAGGAGAGGAAAGCAGGGAATGAGCTCATGTGTTTCTCCTAAATGATTCCCTGGATGCTGTGCAGGTTCTGTCAAAAAAATCTGTAGTGCCTGAGTCACTGCGTGCTCCCAAAGGGGACCCTGGAAGTGCCAACACCTACGGACCAACACAAAGCGGGAGGTGCTGCCTCAAAATAGAGCTAAGAAAAATCCCATCCCGCAGAAAAAAAAGATACAGCTTGATAGACTGAATGGGAAAAGAGGAGTGGAAGGGAAAGCTTCGTTAGGGACTGGAGTAGCATCATCCTCCCAAAAGGAGAGAAACCCCTGAACACAAAATTCAAGCATCAGCTATTGCCAGAAAGGAAGAAGCTATTATAAATTCAGTAAGTTTACGAGCCCATCCACTAGTCTCAGACACCAAGGTTCCTTACACTTTCTGTGCCACAGCACTTGTGGACATCACAGGAGTGACATGTTTACAATTGTTTTAGAGCAATTTGGGGGGGGCAGGGGCGGGGCTTGTTTTAAAGGGGGAAAAAAAAAAGATGCAAATCCAAAGCAGGTACAACTAAAAGCAAAAAAATAATGAACCAAAAAAACAAAATACCAAAACCCACACCACAAAACCAACAAAAGGCAAAGAAAACACACATGCAATTACAAATGCTGGAAAATGGAAAAACAGACATTTCAGATCAGACCTCCCCAGAGCTCTGAATAATGGAGTGATGCCTCCAGGGTCTACCATTCAGCTACCCAAGCCTGCATACTAATATACTACTCACATCAGAAGAGTAGAAAGGCACCACTCATGCAGAAAATTACCTTAAATGAGCAATGACTTCATGATAAACAAGCCACTCGCTTTTTTACTTTGCTCTTTGATTTAGGTGGTGGGGGGCACCTCCTTCCTCCTGCTAAGAGGCAGGCAGCACACTTCTGGCTCTGCACAGAAATCCTGCAAGCAGGCCACAAAACCACCTTGTTATTGCGAATAATTAACTCTGGTTGGTTTAGTCAAATGTCCAGATCTAAGACTGCATCTCTGGGGGGAAGGAGGTACCTTGCAATCTTAGCATCCAGCATCCAAAGCACCCAGGACCACTAGCATCCAAGCTTTAAATAGAGCAGCGAATCT
This sequence comes from Falco punctatus, assembly GCF_963210335.1. Lineage (NCBI taxonomy): Eukaryota > Metazoa > Chordata > Aves > Falconiformes > Falconidae > Falco > Falco punctatus. The sequence continues at coordinate 72,797,265 of NC_137584.1, read as the reverse complement.
GCACAGTGGCAACACTGGAGGCAGAACCACAGCGTCACGCACTACATGCAAGCAGAGTACCTATGGCTGACATAGTTTCCCATCCCACCGGTACCCTACTATCCCCACGCACCGCCACAATCCAAAATGCCCTTCCTAACCTGGCTTGCAAATGCTCATCTTCCCTTACGAACGCACTCCTGTGCGCTTGTCATTGACTCCATAGTCGATTAAATGCAGTTCTCCCACTGGTCCTCTTCAAATGAAGTGATATTTAACTAGACACACCATGAGGCAGCTGCTGTACAGCCTAGCTTGCTTTGTGCATCATTCCCTGGTTCATTGCCTGCGATGACTCCTGGGTGCCTGAAGCAGGGGACCTCAGATTTTCCTTTGTTTGAAAGTAACCTTCCATGGCTTTAGGTACTGTCCTTATAAGTAACGGCAATCCTGTTAAATCCTGCCGCATCTTGTTCCTTTTCTGTCCAGAAATTAAACAACCCTAAGAGCAAAGAGACTTGGGATGAGAAGCCAGGTTCCACTGAACCTGTTTACTCCAAGAACAGCAGGCAGAACAAAATGCTTTGGAAAGAATCTGCTGGGAAACTCTGAATTTATTTATTTTTTTTCCCTAGGGGTGCTAACTGATGTGCTCTGAAGAAGCACAGGAACTGATGGCATTCATTTGTGCAGTCCTGGTTTGGATGTGCTTTTAAAGGAAAATCTGCTCGCTGCCTCATGAATACCTCCGCTTGTGACGCAGGGAGAGGTCCTCACCCCGCTCTGGGCAGAGCAATCGCAGCTGATGAGGTGCAGAATGTTACCCAGATTGCAGGGTGACACCGGTAAAGCAGGCAGGAGCGTCGGTTCTTCTGTAGCAGCCTTCAGAGACACAACAAAGCACACCAGAAGCCTGCCTTAAGCCAGAGTAATTCTCGGCTAAAGCAGCACTCAATAAGCTGGACTGCACGCGTGCATCACATGTGGGTTATAACCACAACAAAGGTGTCACCCACAACTCAACCAACTCCACACTCCACGTCTTGACTAAGAACAACCTTTACGCCCTTAACCCCTGGCGCAGCCTTGAAAAGGAGGATTACCGCTTGTGGGCAGTGCGAAAACAGTGCCAGTCAGGGGGGAAGACTCCAAGGAAAGAAAGCATGATTTATTTTTAAATCCCTGAAAACTGCTGTTGCTGACAGTTCTGATTCAACGCTATTTATACCGCTGTGTATTACAAGCCACTTGGATGGAAATCACCTTCATTTCATCATTAATCTGATTTCAGAACTTGTGGGTTTTTTTAGCTCTTTGGGTTTTATAAACTTGGGGCTAATGTGAGCTGAGGGGGGGGAAAGGGCTGCTGAGGAAGGAAGAAGCACAAGGGAGGTCTCCCCATACATTCAGCTCCTGCTCCCTGGATTTTGCGTAGGGTTTGTCTTACCGGTTCTTCCTCTGCCCACTCTACGGAAAACTCCTGCAGGTGGAGACCACACAAAAGCCTGAACAAATCAAGGCAGGTCCCCACTCTCCAAAACAGGCTCAGCTGGCACAGATGCAAGATCAGTGGTAGTCTCTGGTCTGTACTATGCAGAAGTTAGGCCACATTATAAATCTTTGTTTGTAAGAGATCTTATGGTATATATAGAAAAAAGCTTCCTACCAGAACTGTTGCAGAATGCTGGCTTTTGCAAAAGTGTCTTTGCTTAAGAACAGCGATATTCCTGTTCATGCTTGCACAGAAATCCCAGTTAATACAGTTTTCAAAGCTGTTACGTTATTAAACCTTCACATCTGACGTTCATTAAGAACCAGAGAAGGTTGCACACAGTAGCTATTCCACAGCACCAGTCTGGTAGCATGAGTTTATCCTTGACTTCTTCCAAATCCCCCTAATTGAATTTTTTTTTCCAAAGGCCATCAATCTAAAGCAAGCATCAAAGAGTCATTTCATTAACATTAACATTCCCGTATTTCCACTTATCTCGGGCCACTTCTTCTCTTATTAATAGCTAGTAAGATCAGCATTTCTAAAAATAACCAACCAGCAGTGGAAGCAAAACTCCGGGGAGTGCTCCCAAACCCCATCAATCCTCCCCGCAACACGTGGGAGTCTCGTCCTACGGTCTCCCGCGTGCAGCCTGGCAGTTGGCAACCTCTGAGGCAGCCCATGAATCAACATCCAATATGAACTACGAGACGCTGATTATTCAAGTAATTTATTGCTTCTAGGGTGACCAAAAGGCTGTTTACACGAGGAAATGAGGATACTTTAGAGTACTGCCAAACGTGCCCCGAGACTTTACCTCCACTTTGTATGCCAGCTCAGTTTCTCTCCCCTCAGTGCTCTTGGCCGCAGGTGGGTTTAACACTGGGTTGATGCATCAGAGTTTGGAGAGTTCTGACCCTCCGTTTTCTCCCTAACTGCAAAAGGCGAAGGCTTTTTTAGCATCCAGCATCCTAAGCAAGAGTAGCACGGTTTCCTTAAACACATGAGACAGCGTGCTCGAGCAGCACCAACAGACTGGGAGATGAGTCACCGCCTATCATGAACGATTTTCTCCCTCACAGAGACTACAGAAAACAGGTGGTATTAGTTTAATTTCTATTCACAGCCTTGTGATTGTGGATTCCTGGCTGCTGCAGCACAGTTAGGAGAAAGATGTCAGGATCAGTCACCCCAATCTGATTATTATAGTCGTACTGATCTTAATCAGGAGGCAATCATGAATTACTCACTTGTTTCCCATTTACATGTTTCTATCAAGTGATTTTACAGTACTGCCTGACAGAGAATATAAAAATGCGAACATTTCCCACTGAAATATGCCACTGACTCACTGCTGAGGGGGAAGGAGGTTTAGCCCTCCTTGAAGCATGAAACAGACAAGCACAAGACATGACACCCGACCTAACAAAGCGGACATCTGCATTTGCAGGCAAGTGAAATGATGTTTATTTAAGAGTATTGACTAGATTTTACATGGGAAGGGAGCAAGCAGAGGCAGAGGAGAAAAGATTATGCCTGAAGTCCTCCAGGGGAGTCTGGACAAAAGGAAAATTGGCTCTGGCAGTGAACATGCTCTGCCACAGAGGAAAGAGGTTTCTAATGATAAGGCTCTAATGGACACAGGCTGAGATGTCAGGAAATGTTGAATACTACCTTGATAAGGACAGGCAGTAAATCAGCTGGACAGGAGAGAGGTGCTTCTAATGTAACTCCCCTAAAAGCAGATTAGTCATATGGTGGGTTTTTTTTCTTTTTTTTCTGTTTTTCATAACCACTTGTAACAGTATTGCCTGTTTTGGATGTCGTCCTTTCATCTGAATCTACCTTAATCTGGCTTGAGTTAAATGCATTTCCAAACCAGCTTCAAGCCACGCTTCGGTCCAAGGCTGTGGCAGATAATCAGCCAGAGACTCCTGGACCCCTTCAGACTTACCTTGCTCCCCATATTCATTCTCTAAGGGTGAGCGGGGCCCCCCACCAGCTGCATGAGCCAGAGACGGGTGTCTGGCCTCACACGTCTGGAGAGACAGGAACATCTTCACTGACCAACAGGGCAAAGCAAGGCTCTGCCATGCGGCAGGATACCGGGGGACACCCAGCTGTTTGGGGTCCCTACGAAATGGGCTGTCCTAAAACCATCAGTATGAGACGCCCCTGTTCAAAACCAAGGTAGGAACACTCGCAGATGATCACAGAATCACCGAATGGTTTGGGTTGGAAGAGATCTTCAAAGACCATCTAGCCCAACTCCCCTGCCATGATGACTGCTGGTAATTTCTAAGCAGAGCTGCTACCTTCTAACCAGAGCTGAACTTGAAAAGATCTTAGAGATAAGCCCTAACCTTTAGCCAATAATGAAAACTCTTCATGCTGTCCTACCTTAAAAATACCTTCAAAATTTCCTTTCGAAGAAATCAAAGAGAGACTTTGTTACTTAGACCTAACTTTCCTAAAACTTATCAAGAGCACAGAAACTGAACCATCCACTCTGTTCCCTCACTAGCAGGAGCCCTGAAAAGGCTTCAGCCTGACAGACTAGCATTGCTCCACGCAGTTCTCTGGCAGAGGGCATGCACCAGCGTGGGCCAGGGACCATCTCCTGAAGGTGCAGTTTGCATGTTCTAGCACTATTTAGTTGACTCGTACTGATGTAGCCATTAAGTGCAAGACTGGAAAATACTGTTGAAGAAAGGCCACTGTTAACCAAAACACTGCAACACAGCCTTCATCAAAACATGCAGTGCTAATGAGTAAGAGTCCCGTGAGAGACATCTTCAAAGCAGATCTCCCTTATATTCTTCCCTCTAGAAAGCACTCAAAATTTTGCAGTCTGTTGTGGGGATGTAACCTTGCAGTGGGTTCCCAGATTAAAAATCTATTTTGAAACCAAAATCGGCAAAACCAAGTTCATCCTCCAAGGGGAGAAAGAACTTCTGGCTGCATTTTTTATTTCAGATAAAACCTACAGGAGAACTGAAATTCAAGTGGTCAAATCTCCAAGGAAACAGCTGGAAAACCTGTGGTCTTTGCAGATGCTACAGCATTCCGTATTCCAAGACAAACTGTCATATACTGCACTTTGCACTTCAGGGAAAGAAAAATAAAAAGCACAGACGAGGTCTTAGTAGGATGCCACAAACTATGCATGTAGCAAAACAAGACTTCTTTCCCTGGATCTTGATGCAAAGAATATATTCTTCACATCAGTTTGCTAAAATACAGCTAAAATTCTCTCTCTGCACAACCCAAGCCCAGATGCTACTAGCAAAACTGAAAGAAACCGGTTTAACTTTTGCCTCTCTTCTTTACCGAGGAAGGATGCAGTATGGACATTTCTTAACCGCAGGAAACTCCCAGTTCCAAGTGACACCCATGCAGCAGCAATGGGGAAACAGGACCGGAGTATGTCTTAAGCCAACAAGAAATAGGGAATTCAGAGAATAAAGAATTATCTTTAAGCGCCTGGCTACTGCCTGCATGGTGTCCTCATTCATGCGCCAGCCCTTGTCACAAGTACTTGTCGAGACAGCCTGCTGTGGCTTTTCAACATCCAGTGACATTACACAGCTGGAAACACACAGAGAAGCTCTTCACTTCAGCACTTGGCAGCCTGGATCAAAGTAGTGATTTCTGCTTTTCGGGGCTTTTCGGTGGGGCAGCAGCAGATGATTATTTTTTCGAAAAGGTCTCTATTACATCCATTCTGTGTAAGTCCCCCAGCATACATTAGTCTTATGCCAACAACGGTTTCTCCCGTGCATTTAGCCAGTTTCCCCAGTTATAGAACCTACATGCCTGTAAAAGCCTCCTGGAGCTTCTGTAACTGCTAATATAAGATAAATTAAAACACAAAGGTAGTCCCGACCTTGACTTCACACGCACGTGATGAACTGATGCCACTCTTCTTGGTCACAACGCCTTGAAAATGAAAGAGGAAAAAGGGCTGCAGCTCTTTCTTACATAGCTCCCTTCTTCATGATAAATGCTTAATGTAGCCTAAAAGCACATCCGTCCACCCTAATGACGGTACTTGCAGAAAGACTCTAAAATGGAAGCCGGCAATTTTCTATCCTCAAAAGCCCTGGAGAGCAGCCCTCGACAATAACAACCTGCGACAGGGCCGAATCAGCCAGGTCGGAAATCGCAGTGTTAACCCACGGCCACGCCGTCTGTCTTCTTCAGCACTAAGGGCAGGTGGGCTCCCTGCAGCGTGTCCTCGGGTAGGCAAGGACAGTATTGTCCGGACAAAGCTACCACGGAATTTGACTCTGCTGCAAAGAAGCATCTGCTGATACTCATTTCCTACCTAATACGATGAATGCTCCCAGCAGTGGTGTTGGGTTTATTTTCAGATTAAGAGAGATATATATATATAAAAATATATATATAAAGGATAAAGCAAAGGTACCTGAAATTACAGCGATTTTCCATGACCCGTGCTCCTCCTTGGCTATTCTTTCTGCCTCCTCCATTAGTAACATACCAAATCCCTATAATGGGAGAAAGAAGAAGAAAAGGTAAGTTTAGAAATAGAAAGCATAGGCAAGGTCAGAATGTAAGCATTAGTACAGTTCCGAAAGAGCCGTATTTTTGGCACAGGAGTGATTCTGTGATCAGGAATATTGCTGAATATTGCAGGAGAAGGCTTCAGAAGAGGCGCATCAACGCTAAGCTTTACAATGGAGCTTTCTAGGGGTTTTACTTCTGATCGTGAAATTCTTCAGAGGCAGTTCTACTGTCTGACTGCTCCTCAATGGCAGGAACAGAACGACGCTGAATCCATTGATGGTGAGTCAACTTGGTAGGCGCCCCCTGATTCCTGGCACTGAGTGGGTCTAACCTGCCAAGATAACCGATCCCAACCAACAACCGCCCACCTTAACGGCGACCTCCCTAGACCGGGTTTGCGTTAGGGAATTAAACGGAGCCATGGTACAAATGCCAGATGCAATTGCCCAGGCTGTCGAGTCGCACAAGGATCCCAGTGCCATTCCGGCAGGGGACACCAGCTGAAACAGATGTGGCCAGACAGCACAGACCCAGAGACGGGCCCTGCTGCCATTTACTCTTCTGTTCTACATCTTGCCTTAGCGCCCTGGAATCTTTATCACCGCAAACCCTCCAGGAGACAGGTGCTGTGGCTGTGCTCGTTTCAGGATGAAGAATTCAGGCAGGCAGCACCCACGAGGCTCGTCGGGGCTCCCCACAACGGCTGCGTCGAGCTGCTGCGTGACCCGCACAGACCCAGGCTAGGCTCTCGCCCTGCACCGCTCGCCAGGCATGAGGTGCCAAATCCAAAAGAACTGCAGAATAACATGTAAATATGCTGGACTGGATCCACGTCTCTATTTACATTTGGAAACCCTGCCCAGCAGGATTGCTATTGGAATCACAATAATTCTTCAAAATAAGGGAATAGCCTTTCCACTCTATTTAACAACTTCTTTGTCCTATATATGTGGGAATAATTGATTGGATTAATTCACTCCCAGCATTAGGATGCAGGAATTATACTCAGCTCTTTGTTCATCTGTTTTCCCGACAAGATGTACAGAATGGGGCTGTGGCGACACTGAAGCAGATGTGATTTAATTCTAAGAAACATTTAACACTTACAGGCATTTTTAAATAACACACAGAAATCTCCATTCTAAAATGTCCTTCTAATCAGAAATTGCCCCCGCCACTGTGGAGAACACTTTCTGATTAACCTCTTGAACACTGTTCGGAATGAACATGAGCGCATCATATGCCATGAAATTTCAATTTGCAGCCTATTTGAATGTTTGTAGTTGGCTACTTGCAATTGATTTTCTCTCTTTTTTGTTGTTGTTTGGTTTTGGTTTCGGGTGGTTTGGTGTTTTTTTTTAATTTGTTTTCAAATACTTCAGATGACCACTTTTTTTTTCTTCCTAAACTTTTAAGTGTTAACTATTTTATAATGGGAATATCCACTCCTCTCCCCGCCACACCACCCCCCACCACCCGCCAGCCACTGCCTTATGGTCACACATCATCATCATCTCCTCGTGAAACTGCATCTTAATGCAAATACTCAGGGAAAGATTAATAAATACAAGGAATTTAATTTAAAACATCAGCCCTGAGCACTTCTGGCAAAGAGGACAAACCAATTGCTTTTTAAAAACTCGGTCTAAAGGTTCAAAACCTACCAGGGCAAAATTTAATTCACATTTTTGCTCACCACAAGCCACAGCATGTTACATGCAGCAGAAAGAAAATGTGTGATTTTCACATGAGTCGCTGCAGGGAATTAGAAACACAGCCTTCCACTCCACAATTCACATGTTTTAAGATATATACGAAATGGTCTCACAGGTGTGCCTGAAGCAAAAAAAGTCTGACCCAACTAAGAGACTTTACTCAGGAGTCTCACCAAATCACTTAAACCAATAAACATCTCAGAACCAAAGCTGGATTTAGAACCACAGCTGGATTTAGAACCACAGAATGGTTTGGGGTGGGAAGGGACCTTAAAGACCATCCAGTTCCCACCCCCCTGCCACGGGCAGGGACCCCTCCCCCCAGCCCAGGCTGCCCCCAGCCCCGTCCAGCCTGGCCTTGAGCCCTGCCAGGGATGGGGCACCCACAGCTGCTCTGGGCAGCCTGGGCCAGCGCCTCGCCGCCCTCACAGGGAAGAATTTCTTCCTCATCTCTCATCTCCGTCTCCCCTCTTTCAGGTAAAGCCATTCCCCCGTGTGCCATCACTACATGCCTTTGTAACGTTTTCTTCTGTTTTGGCAGGAAGAATGTACTCAATAAATGTGCCTTTGAAAGAAAATTGGGTAACACCAAATAAAAATCTCTCATTCCCATATGTAATTATTTCCGAACTGAAATTCAGCTATCAAACAAGATCAATTTTAGAAGGAAATAAAAAGACATGATGGATGTATCCCCTTTGTTTTATTTTCACTCAGTTTGCAGTCACGTGTGATGTACCACACAGGCTATCAAAGGGAAGATACCTCAGTACCGAAGATGCTTAGTACTTGCAAGTCAAATTAGCAGCAGCACACACAAGCTGGTACTGTACAGGCATGGAGCAACACTGATAGCATTCAGCCATACTTTTTTTTTTTTTTTTTTTAATCTCAGAGCAGTTGCAATTGCCTAAACATGATCACGCTAGCAAGAACTAGAAGCAGCATGACTTCAGCTGGGCAAATGCAAGAAGAGGCTCAAATTTACCTGTTTCTATTGCAGTGGACTATAATTCGAGTCAACTGAATGAATCTCTGATATTAAAAATAAAATTCTTCCCCAATTATATTGAGGAGAGTGCAAGAAAGACAGAGATGAGAAACAAAAGGTGGCTTAGAGTACCTGGTGCTGAAATTTTGAAGGATCCCGACTGCTCACAGGGACCACGCTCCCATACACGTGCAATTCCCGGACGATGGAAACGCCTCCCTTCAGCTCAGGTCTGAACGACTCCTCTGAACACTTCCGCAGTCGTAGAAGGCCAACGAGAATATCCTGGTCTGGATCTTCATAGGACAGGAAGGTCTCCCAGCCACCATTAGCCACATAATCTCTTCTAACTAATTCAATCTGGTCAAAGAGAAGCGATGACAAAACAATGAGGGAAAGAGAAAAGGAGTATTTCTTTAAAAACGTTTAAGCAACATGTTGAACAGACCAGAACCAATTTCATGGATCCATAAACTATTATGATTCAGAGAAAACACGAAGTGCTTTCTTAAAGGCCAATTTAATTCTAGATGGATTTTAGCAGCACTGGATAAGAACTGCTGCTACTGCAGTCACATTAAAGATAAAACATGTGACTACTTTAAAGAAATCTATTTGCCAATGGGACAGAACTAGTTTTCTATCCCTATGTGCAAGCTTTCAAGAAGGGCTGGTAATCCACATGTTACCTCTTTGTAAGCCAGAAACCTAAAACCTAAGTTTCTTGAGTTACTCGAGCTCCGTAATCACTGCAAAATCCATGGGGGCAGCAACTCTTGCCTCTAACGAAGGGACCTGCTCTAATTGCAATTCAGCTCCAGTTACAAACTTGCTAATGCAGGATGAGTAGCTTTGCATCTGCCTTCGCTAAACCTGCATTTAGGTCCAGGTCTCTACTGCTTTGAGGTGTCTACAGAACATGGTTCTTCTAAGCAGCAGTCAACTTCTTTACTAATTACCAATTAGTTCTTTCCAGCACTGCACAGGATCTGCCTACACGAGCAAACTGTGTGGAGGAACAACAGGGCACCTGCAAGAGCTGGGGCTGAGTGAGCCCTGCATTACGTGCGCTTTGCAGAATCTGCAGGAAGTGTTCTCTTACTTATTCAGATAGTAGTGAGGACACCGAAACCTTCCAGACAAGGACCCTGAGAACTGACCAATGCCAAGGTATTACTTGTCTATTTTTTTGTCCAATTTTTGGTAACAGTCTAGACAAAGGCAGCTCTGAGGGTCACAACAAGTAGAAGCGAAAGGTGAAGCGAGAGTTGACTGACTGTGAAAAATGCAATAAAAGACCATGCCTGGGTAGAAGAAATTACTTCTGCAGATGACCTAGAAGTTATGAAGAGTAACTGGTGGATACGAGAGCAGAAAGAAGGAAAAAAACCCCTTCTTTTTCAGGCAGCTCCAACCTACCACCATCAAGGAGCAGCCCCAGCACCCAAGATCAGACACCTTTATGGCAATGTGAGGCCTGATCAACTCTCACATACCGGTAGCTGTGTTTGTATATGTATGTATATATACAGCTGCGTACGTAGCAGAGTTAGCACTGAGCTGATCTGATGTAACCTGTAGCTAATGATGATAATGCCACATCTTTGGTGACATAGTGAGTCACTATTTGCACTTTGAACTGGTAAGATACAGCTGAAATAGCTGCCCATCTTTGCCATCGGGATTCCCTTACCCACCTGTAACAACCAGCTGCTAAACAGACCAAAATTATTTCCCAAATCACGCGGCAGCAACAGTTTGCAATGCCGAGAGCCTGATGACAACACAGTATGTGTTGGGGGGTGTGTCGGGTGTGTGTTTCAGTACAGACTGGGTACCCCACCGGCTAGGAACCCATTACAGCCTGCATGCATTAGGTGCGCTCCTGGAAGGTGCTTTCTGAATTAATCTGAACAGAATCGGGTTTCTGCGTTTCCTGATGCTTTCAAAGTGGGGAACAATCAGAGGATTTGTTTCAAAAGCACACCCCTGATCTGAACTAGCACCACCACGCAGGTACACCTGCCATCGTTTTGACAGACTTTAGGAACTCAAATGTGACTGGCAAGTGTCAGTGGGTGCCCTGGGCACCAGCACTGCACCAGTGTTTCTAACATTTACATCCTGACAGTACAGTAGATTGAACCCTATACATAGGGATGCCCAGGTGGCCAAGGAGGCCAGCGGCACCCTGGCTGGTGTCAGCGATGGCGTGGCCAGCAGCGCCGGGGCAGGGACCGTCCCCCTGCGCTGGGCACCGGTGCGGCCGCCCCTCGAGCCCTGGGGTCCGTTCTGGCCCCTCACCCCCAGACAGAGCTTGGGGGGCCGGAGCGTGTCCAGAGCCGGGCAGGGGGCTGGGGCAGGGGCTGGGGCACCAGTCTGATGGGGGGGCTGGGGGGTCAGCCTGGAGAGGAGGGGGCTCGGGGGGGACCCGATCGCTCCCTACAGCTGCCTGGGAGGGGGCTGCAGCCAGGGGGGTCGGTCTCTGCTCCCAGGTCACAAGCGACAGGACAAGGGGGAACGGCCTCAGGCTGCACCAGGGCAGGTTTAGGTTGGAGACTGGGAAACATTTCTTCACCGAAAGGGTGTCCAGCACTGGGACAGGCTGCCCAGGGAGGGGGGGAGGCACCGTCCCTGGAGGGATTTAAAAGACATGTACACTTGGCACTATACTACTATAAAGTAGCACTACTATAAAGAGTACTATAAAGCATGCCAGTACCACGATAAAGACTAAAGCAAAGGACCTCAGTATTTTTTCTGCAAATCCTCTAATACCCAGAAATCTATGAATTAAAGATTTGTTTACAGCAAAGCCGTAAGGGTTTCTGTCGCCTGCCTGCTCTACTCCATGACAAAGCCTGGGTGAACACAGCTCACAATTAAATCCCTTAGTGACTACAGAAGCAAGGCTCATTGCAACACTGATGTACAGCTCATGGGGTAAGCGCCCAAGCAGATGTCTGCTGATGTGCCAAGTTCTCCAAGAGCACAAACTCCACTCCAGCTCGTGCGTCAGGATGGCTGACACTGATCCAGATAGACTGTTAGGTACGTAACGCTACTAGTAAAATGGAAATGGACAGGAAAATAAAAGAGCATGGTATTTTTAAAATATCCAGATTCTGCAGTTAGTTTTGTATGTGGAAAAGCAGTTAGGTTAAAGCTTACTGCTAATATATAAAAAAAAAAAGCAGAAAATATTATTAAATGCCGTTGTACTAAGAGTTTGAAATGGCAAGATTGGAGAACTCCTGGTTTCTCCCAAGGATAAAACAAAACAAGTAGGAAACATGTTTCAGTGCTTGTCCTCCAGCAGGGACTAGATGCCATGTTATGCCCACATCCAGTCCAAAAGCCACTTGTAGACAGAGATGAAGCAAGAACCTTCACCAGGAGGCTTTATATTGTGTGCGTTTTTATAACATCATAAGCACATACCAGATAAGATGATCTGCTGAGAAAAGCCCCTCCCTACTGGATTGGGATTTTTTTGTTCTCAGCACAGAGGGTCCTAGGATACATAAATCCTCTCAAAGGCTTTTCAGGGACTTGTGAGACATACAAAGCCTTTTCCTTCTGGGATACTGCTATAAATGTGGTAAAAGCCATCCTGAATGACCTCCTGGTTGGTTGGTGCACAGCCATGTGCAGCAGCATGCTGCAGTCCTCAGTGTCAGTCCCTGGTCCATAGACCATCCTGCATGCTGGGTAAGAGTAACCCTCACCAGGGTGGATCACCATTTCCGTATGCAATCCTATTAAATGTCTGGCACAGTCTGTTTTAAACTTACTTTGACAAACAAAGAGAAAACTCAGTTGCAGATTACACTCTTAACTGAAAACAGTTACTCCCAGCTTAAAAATCTGCTCCATTCCTGCTAAGGCTCTACATTGAGATCATTATCTTGACACCAAACCCCCCACTTCGCAGGAACAGCAGCTTCTATGTCTTAAGACTTTCTGTTTTTACACTAATGTAGGTTCATATCCTTAACAGAGCTGTCATTGCTCCTCGCCTTTCAAAAACTGTCAATCCAGCGTCTCTTTACAGCAACAATTCACTGGAGCATTTTTGAGGCTATTACGTAGCACTATGCAGCCTTAACCATCCTGATAGCATGCAAATACCTTCCGCTGCTGTGGAGAAATGCCACTAATTGAAAAGGCAGCTTAGAGACAGCTCTGTAAATAACCAGCTATGGGCAGGTAATCTACTTCAAATTGATATTTTTTTAAAAAAAACGAAACCAAAAAACTTAAAAGCAGACATGCCATCGCCATTATAAAAATACATACAGCCTACTGATCTGTTAACAGAAAGAAGTCGCATGCAGTATGACTAATTACAGCAAGTGATTAATTCATTTTAGATCTGACATGATAGCCTCTCTTATCAAGGGGATGCATTGTTTACTGATGAAGCCAAGAAAAACATCATACCTTGTCATTAGTCTAAAGCGCAAGAAAAATCATACAATCTTCAGAATATTTCTCTTGCTTGCTGTCATGATAAATTTTGCTAACACTACATAATGACATCCTCCTGCCACTCAGACAGATGAGTTCAACAAAGGGAATTTTCAATACAACGTTGCTTTGAAAACCCTGTGATAAGCTATTTGCTAACTACTCCAGAAATTTACAATTTAAATTAGATTAGCACTGCTGACAACAGACATACTCGGAAGATATTTCGTGAGACGTCCAAAGATTATAGACTATGGGAGCAGAGCACAAAGGCCTACGTACGAACAAGTCCGTACAGACTCAGTTCTTGCAGAAATCTGGTACGAATAAGGTAATTTATTTGGGATCGTTACACATTTATAGATGTTATATCTACTGGATTTCTGTTATGCACGATGGGAAGTATTGCCCTCCATCTGAAATCACATAATGGCAGGAGAAAAACAGAATATGGCTCCTGGTAATCTCTCAGTTGCAAAGTGAGAACATCTTTCAGATGCTAAACTACGAGAATACTCGTTTTACTTAACTTCCAGCACCAAACTCGGAGCTTCTTTGAAGTGGAGTTTCCAAAGCACAAGTGAGAGGAGCTCTGTCAGGAATCCTTCCCCGTGCTGACACACGGAAAGCTGAACCCCAGTGTAGCAGCTCACATTTAGAAAGTTGGAGTGTGCCCATTGCATGGAAGAGGAAAGAGGTATGAAGCATCATTTTGATTCAGCTTTTACCTGGGGGTGGCAGTTATCTTCTGTCTGGCACAAATAACTCTTGTTTGAAAGCAAATGCAATAAATGACAGACAAACTCCAGAACCATGTCAGTCCCTCCTTAATGTCACCAAAGGGACAGGAGGGGAACACTTCCAGGGTATGATTTATTAGCCACAGCATACACGTAGAGTAAGATGGATAAGACCCTGCGTGAGCTTAGAAAGCTCATCTCCTTGGGTGACATCAACGTCCTGACCACCTTCTGGAAGGATTGATCCCTCCTTGTGACTACAGTGAGCTGGAGGATTAGTTTCCTAAATGGGATGCTTGAAGTCCAGCAGTGAACATTCTCCTTTCTATAAAATAAGCATAGCAATCTTTTTGTGGACTATTTTAGTATTTTTAAGAAGGAAAAATACAACATATGTGTCATATGCTAAATGGATCTATTCACATATAAATATATGCATACATGTGCAGAAGTGTATTTATACATGTACTGTTTGCCTACATAAACATGCACAGTCACAAAAAAAAAAGCTGTAAACTCATCTTGCTAAACATGCATTCCTGTTCAGCATGCACAGACGGTGTTCTGGGTATTTTCTAAATCCAAATTTTTAATGAGGAGGGGGAAAAGGGAAGGTAGTTATTTTGTTATAGCAGTGCAAATACCAAGTAACTGCTGGCTGTAGTGAGTTTATTAAACATGGTGGTCATAAATTTCAACATGTGACTGTGCTAAAACAAAAGACATCAAAAGCTGCTGCAAAAATAAATGGAAAATTGTATCCAGCTACAAAGGCAGACCGTAGGATTGGACGTGCTACAAATGGGTCCTAACGCCTCCACACCAAACACATAGAACAAATTGTGTCTGAAACAAGCTCCTAGAAAAAAATAGACAAATCTTACCTGATATGGTCTCACTTTATGGTGAATTTCTTGAATTCCAACCTCTCTTGTCCTTACATCACGACACTAGGAAAAGAAAGGGAGGAAAAAACAAGAATTACATAGGAGAAAAACATTAAGCTCTGAAACACACAGACTTCCAGCCACCTATTGGGTTCAAAACCAAACTGAAATAGCATGAAGTTGCACGGATGCATTTCAAATGGATAGACTTCAAAATAAAAATGCTCACTGATCCATCCCTAATATACCTCAGAAAGAGGTCTTAGTGCTAAATGGAAAGACATGCTGGCAAAAATCAATTCACCAAGCAACCATTATGGCTCATGAGGAAACGTACCCTTTGATTCACAAACAGCAGGGTCCGGAGGTGAAGTCAACACACATGAAAAAATAACAGAGAAAAAAAACCCAGCCCTGGCATAATCCATTTTTACTCTACATTGGGAAGGTCTAACGCTGGCAAAATCCAAGGCATCAGAGAGTCCCTAAACAGCCAGTTTTTTAATCTGAGCAACCCTTTTCTTGCTTTTAAATGCGAACCGTTGCAGAACTCCTACTCACGTATGAGAAAGTAAAGCTAATGCTGACCTGGCATCCACAGGGCATCCCTGAGGCTGGGGACCAAGGCTGGAGAAAGCAGTGACAGCCAGAAGAAGTCTTCCCTCCCTCAGAAGCCAGACAGAGGAGGAGGTGAGGCTCCAAGCTCAGTGCTTGAGTGGTGGGTTATAGCTTGCATAAACCTGTGCTTCTCAGCAAAGGCAGTGGAGTTGAGTAGTTTGGCACCATTCACCCAAGCAAACAGCGGTGATTAGCATAAGCACTCCTGCTGCGGGAGACGGCTGCATTTACTTCTTAGGGGTTTCTTAGGAATGTCCAATACTAAGCTTAACCCAACTTTTGTCAGTGAGGCGCAGTCCCAATAATTTTACCCCAAAGAGATGAGTTGCAACGGCTCGTTTCATTCCACTAGCACTGCTATACTTGGAGGGAAGGAAGAGCACCTCCACCGATGGGCTAAAATCGCTCTAAACCAGCAACCCCACCTACCTGCCCATCGCCTTCCCAAAGCCAGCCTTTTAGGGGAAGAACTGTGAAAATTCGGTTCACACAGCAACTCAGAGCGCGCAGAACACGCACATCTCACGCCCTGTCCTCCTCTGAATGCTTTTAAATTCCATTATCAATATAGAAGTAAAGTGGCGGTTTGTGTTTGGTTTTTAAAGCGGGCTACAGCAAAACAGTGATTCACTGTCATAGCAGGATTCTAGAGCAGACGAACTCTTCTCTCCTTTACAAGTTCCCAGCCACACAAACAGCATAGTAAAAGGCAGAGAAATTTCATTAAGAACCCCAGAACCGGGGAAGGACAACGTATCCTGGGATGATGCTTTGACATTCTGTGTCCCAGGAGCCTATCTCCAGTTGCACTCAGTGGCTGGAAATCACAAAGGCCATCACCTGGTCCCTCCAACAAGGCTCCTCCAGAATAATTTCTTTCCAACCACCACAGGCACAAGTTGCAGTGCTGGCATGACCGATCCCTACGCCTCAAACGCACTCCTTGCCAAGCCATTCCCTACAGATGGATGCCAGAATGGCCAGAGCTGGTGAGCTGGCTGATCTTTACTTATTGAGCCTGCAAATATACAAGATTCCTACGAGTCCCTTCCTTGCCTCGGCCTTTTCCTCTCCTTTTCCAAGCTAACAGACAAGAGGACAAAGTGTATTTATAATTTTGTCCTATGACCCAAGAAAAACGTAACACTACCTTACCTTACAAGCTGTATTGCAGCACACTGTTTGGTTCCTCATTCCACCAGCTGCAGTGTTTCTGCCTCACTAAATTAAAATCTATAATCATCTGCTCAGCAAAGATACTTGCAGATTTGGTTCTTCTCAAAGCGATGACTGCCAGCCTTACCAGCTTTTTAATGGTTCAGCTCAGCCCTGACTGCCATGGGTCAGCTATCCCTGCTTCTCCAGCTGGTCTTGATCAGGTTCAGATCAAATGATGCAGGTTTAATACCAAACCCAGGGAAGACTTTACAGGTAGCCCTAAAGAGCTCGGTTGAAAAGCTTAGCTGCACCATGGAGGCTGTCTCCCCTGCATGTTTTTGAGGTGAAAAGTCAGTGGGAGGGGATGGAAACTTCTATGGCTGGCAAAACTGTCTGCCCAATTCTGACTTGCTACTGGAGGGAGACTGGGAGGAACGACTGGAGGAGAAAGTCCTGGGCATCACCTTAGAAGACATTAAGTGATACGGAAAGCCCAACTGCAAGGACTGTTTGGAGTTTCTTTTCTGATCTTTTGCACTGCAACTGCAAGGTCCAAGTGAGATGGCAAAGGCAGTAAGGAGCTAGAGATAGCCTAGAGAACTACCCACGTTAAATACCAAAAATATAGGTCAACAGCACAAATTGATGTGGGATCACAGGCACACAGCAGTAGCTGGAGACTCTACTATTGTAGTAATGCCTTAAAACTTCTTTCAGAAAAGGTGAACTAGGAAGAGGGAGGGCTAACTCACAATACAGACAGGCGGAACAGTTGTGGCAAGGATCTGCCCCTGCCTCGACACCAGGACACCAAAGCAATTAAAGCCCTTTAGAACAGTGTCAAGGAGTATGGCCTTTGTGTGATGTTTTGCTAGGAAGTCAGATATCCCAAGAAAGGCAGAACCTGGGCATAAATTCATTGGAGGATCTGCAAACCGTGGCCGATAACCAGGTTTCGCAGGGAGGTTCAGAGGCTCAGGCTGTGAGCAGGGTCACAGCAGACCACAAGGACTGTGAACGCCAAGTGCTGCAGAGACCTTCCGAGAAAAGTCAAGACTGGGTATCCGTACCTCCTCCTGACTTCACATACAAACTCAGTTCCTCCCTCCCCCTCCTTGCCTCCACCCCTGCTCATATTTTTATTTGACCTTAGTAATATCAAGAATATCAAGTCTCATTTGTTTGTGCTGAAATCTCTCTTGTGAGATTTCTCTGGCCTCAGACTAAGAGCCTTTCTTCCAATTGTTCAGTCAAGTAAGTGCCTGTCTGGGAAAGAGAAAGGAAGTAGAATTTCTAACAGCATAAATTAAAAAGAAACCTTCCTGCCTTCTCTGATTTAAGAGTTTCATTCTGCTAAAAAATGGAATATCACCAACTAGTTACCAGGTACCTTCAGGAACACAATGAAAGTGCTGAACTAAAAATCAACCAAACAAAGCCAGCTTTGCAGAAATATCATGAAGGTGCTTTTTAGTCATTAACATTTTTTTGAAAGACCTTTGCAGATCCTTTTAGTTCAGCAGTAAACCTGGCTCCTATTGTGCCTTCTAGTCATTACTTTTCTCTCTGCTGGTTTGTGTCAAGTCATCAAGCAGCTCTCCCTCCATACCAATTGACAAGTATTTTACCTGCGTCCCAAGATCTTTCATCCTGGCCAAAGCAAGCTCTCTCAGGTTCCCGTGCTCCACTCCAGAGCTGACTAGTGGCATTGGGATATCTCTGCATGGAAAAGGAAAAACCAAAAACCTCAAAGAGCTGCATTAGCAGACAGTACACCATAAAGCGCCATTACGGTCACCTAAGCCAAGATCCCAAATAGCAGACCACAGAACTTACCTGAATTATCTTTGTTTCAAGTCTTTGGTTGAACAAGAAGTAACAGGCAAAACACAATGAAAAGCAGGAGCAAAATAAAGGGAAAAAGCTACAGATTTTATTTTAGTAAAAAGGCTGAAGGCAGAAGTAGACTTTTACAATCCTAAGAAATAGGTTATAATTTGGCTCTCACTTCTTCACTTGGAAGGCTGGGACAAAAAAAAGGATCACCCAGCCGAGCCTGTGCCTTGCCTAGGACTCCAGGTCAGGTGTTCTTCATGGCATCTCTTGCTGGAGACCAGCAATTGGGAACCAGACCGCATCTTTCTGCAGTCTTCAAGTTGAATGCCCACAGGGAAAATTCATCAGAATTACAACATTTTTATATTGGGACGCTAGCTGCTTAAAAGGGAAAAAGTTCTCGTTTAGGAAATGATTTGCAGCAAAGCCCAGCCAGGAAGTCCAGAGCCTTCCTATGGGAATGTAAATCATGAGTCTGCAAATGGCAGAGCTCCTTCCTTCAGTTCTCCACGGAAGGCAGTTAAATGAAATTTGAAAGCAAGACCATGTTTGGTCTCTCAGCTGCCTGCCAGGGCAGTTTGTCCCACTAGAGATTACAAAAGCAGGATACCAGCCCTTAGGGAAAGGATTTATGCATCCAGATCCAGCTGAGAAAGGAACATGCAGACTACTGGCACATCCCATTCCTTGGTGAGTATTCCTCCTTTTCCTTTAGCTATGCAAGCATTCAACAGAGTAAAGAACAGAGTATCACAAAAAACCAAACCCATACAGAGAAAGCGATGGTTCAGGGAATTGGTAATGTAATTAGCTTAATCCATGCTGGTTCAGTAGTGATTGAAAGTCATCACCATCTAGCAGCTGTCTGATGACCTCTGTAAAATGTAGTAATTGATCGATTCAGTTCCTTGAGGACTGGCATTCACACCACGGTCCCCACTAAGAATTACTGGTTTTGGCAGTAGCTATATAAAAGATAAAGGTCTTCAAGGGTCCTAAAGACCTGATCCTTGTGCTGCTTCAGCCTTGCCGAATTGTAAGCCACTGGCAAGGGGGGCAAGAAAAGGAGTTTTCCTTTACTGTTAAGGATGAAAACAAGGGCTTCAAGGCTCCAGGATTCTCCTCCTTTTTCAGCATTACACTCGAATTTGGCTACAACTTTCTCTGGCGTAATGGAGAAACAAAAATGTGTCTTATTTTCCTCCCTCGTTTTCCCTGCTCTTTTTTGCTATGAAGCCAAAGGGTCTACAAAAAATTCCTCGCCTCTTCCACTCACGTGCCAAAAAGTTGAGGCAAAATACAATTAGCTAGCCAGTTCATTTATTCAGTGGATTTCTTTGAGTAAATAAGACACTGCAGAGCCAACACAACATACTTCAAAGAGCTTCAATTAGAGGAAATGAGCACTTCACATTGTGACTAAAGGACACACTAGAGGAGAACGGCATTTTCATCAGGGTATGTCAGATCTACAGTAATAATCGAACCATACGCCTTTCTTCTAATTATGGAACAACTCCAAAAAGTCAGGCTGTATGTATTTTCCTTACAGGGACAATGATAAAACATCCTGACATGTTCCGGTACCAGGTCTTTAGCTAAATCCAGTCAGCTATGCAACAGCAAATTAAGTACTGCAAATAAAAGATAGATTACAACATCCAGTAACGCGAGCCTCTCTTATCTGCCTACCAGGGAGCAAACTAAATTAAAATATGAATGTGAAAAATAAGCTTTTTAAGACAGAGAAAGCAAGAAATAGGTTTTCCATCCCCACTCCAGATTAGGGCAGAGTGTTTAAATAAGTACCTTGTGTGTATCACGAGTGTACAAACTAACTGCCCGTTTTGAATAGCCACAAGACAGCACAGTACCAGTGATTGTAGGACTTGTTAAAATGCTAAACAAATTCAGGGATACAGGGGATTAAATTCTGACCTTATTAAAGTTAATGTGCAATTTGCCTGAAGCTTCAACACGGCCTATTTAATCTTCCATTTTTCAAACATTTTGCATTGCTTAGGATACGTGAAGCAGTTGATTGAAGCACACAGCGAAAGCCTCAAGACCTTGAGCTTGCCCTCAGCTCCAACTTACCACACGATCTCCTTGGTTAAGTACAGTGTTTTATTTCTTCATAGCTACATCTCCCCATCAGTGCAGTGAAAATAACATGCATACAAAACATGGAGATCCGTGAAAGAAAAGGTCTCGAGGTGTGGCACTACTGCTGTCATTTCACTCCTCCTCACACACCAAAGTACTTCAGCGATAACGAGGTTCACAAACATTCAGGATAAATACAACATTAAGCAACTCTGAGAGTGACAAAACACCCTGTAAAGATATATTCTCTAACCAGCCATTAGCAACAGCATCTATTTTTTTTTTTTTTTAAAAAACATATTCAACCCAGTTTCCTGAAGCAGAAAGACTTCTAGGGTGGTTTGTCAGTGACGCCTCTCCCCTGCTCACCCAACTCGTTAAACTGATTATTTTGAGCATGTGACGGACTACAAAACCATTGAGTCCCTTCTGTTTCCTCCAAACCTGGTACTAGGGAACAGAGATCCCAAATACTGGTCTTAATAAATAAGGGGATAGGGGAACTCAAGACTTTTCCTGGTGGCATTTGCTAGAAAACCTAAATGCATGTACCCAATGGCCAGTCAGGATGCAAAGAACTCGGGATAACGTGCTGTCTGGGGCAGAAGCTGAATCTGAAAGGATTGTGGAAATAGAGCCTGAAAAGTAAGATGTGAAGGATGGAGGACTTGTGGCAGCAGGCTGGAGGGAAACAGGGCCTGGGGAAGCAATGGGGAGCGGGGGAGAACTTGCTGCCCTCAGCGTTGGGAACAGTCCACAAATGTTTTTAGAACTGTGGCTTTGTTCGTGATTCCATTACAGAGTCACACAATGGCCACGAAAACAATTTAGAGCAAAGTAATAGCTTTTGGACTTTGCGCCAGAGCTGTAAAAATCTGTAATCACCGTGAACAAGTTGCGGGTGCCGTGAGCCAGTCCGTAAGGTAACAGCTATTCCACAGGAACATGCCGGATGGAAGCTGCCGCTGGTGACAGAAGAAATCAGCCAAGCTCAGGGAAATCCAAGCCAAGACTTTTCCAGGCCAGTGTTCCTTAGGAGACCTGCTAGGCTGTGAATTCATGCCGCCTTTTAAGGACAGACCTGTTCATATTAGATACAATGCTACATGATAGCGCCATGAACAAACAGGCTGTTGTGTCTACAGTCAAATCAATGAAGATGATGCAGGGAGAAAAGCGAGGTGTTTTGCCTTTAATAATGCTCCTACAAGTGATGTGAAAAACCTGGGGGAATATCAAGTGGATATTTCCTGCAAGCCCCGTTTTCCCTTCTCCATCAGTATCACATCCTTCTTCCTGGAGTTCAGCTACAGCCACCAGTTTGTCACAGTAACAAAGACCTGAAGGAAGGATCTCCTGGTCGCTGAAAGTGTGTCTCAGTCACTACAGACTGCTGTATCCCAATCACATTCATAAGCCTCATTAAGCTTCATCATATTATATTTAGCTTTTCTTCCTCTGGTAACAGAAAGCTGCTCCAGAATCTCAATCCTGAGCAAGAATTCCCACCTTCCTGCCTTGTTTTATGCAAGGCTACTTGTTATTTTCTTGTTCTCTGCCCAAATCAATGTTCTTCTTTCTTAAAAGGTTATTTTTCTTCTCTCACAGATTTACAGAGGTCATTTATGTCCACATCTATCCTTCAAACAAAAGACTAATCCTCCTCAGCACATGTTTCCACAGTTCATTTTCTTGAAGACGGGGATTATTCCAGACAAGGTCTTACCAACGCCTTGCCTGGCTGCTGCGTTATTACCTTCATCTCTAAAAAGAGTTACCCTGAAAAAACTGCTTCTCACAGCTGCATTCACCAGTGGCTTATTTACATTACAGACCAAGACGCGAACAACTTTTCCTCCTCTGCTGTTTTCACACTGTGACCTCATGCCTTGTCACAAAGCCCCCTCGGAGTTTGACCTCAGACTTCCCCGAACTGCATCTCATCGCACCTCTCACTCCAGCTTCACCGGTACCAGACCCTGCTTGTGTGTAGCCTTCCAGCAGTGAGTCCCAGCCCTGCAAGGGTTCCTCAATACCCTATTTCTTTGTGTACCGTTGCAAATAAACACAATTCAGAGCAAGATTAGTTTTTTAATGGATACTTGAGAAACTCCACTAATATATATACACACAAAAAATATATAATAACCTTGAGTCCATACTTACTTTGTCAAAGCTACCCAGCGTTTCTTGCCTTCGGCCACTTTCTTCTCTACCATACTTATCCCCACTCTTGCCACATTTGTGATAAGGCACAAAACCAAATGCCTTAGAGAAGCCCAGGCAGGTGAAGTTTAATGCACAAGGCTTTCTCATTCTGCATGCTCCTGGCGAGCTAGGGATGGGCACTGCTTCCAGCTCACGTAGCTGGAAGCCAACTGAGTATTGTCTGCACATGCAAAAACAGACAAGTATTCCATAGCCTCCTTTCCTATTATCAAACAGATTTAGGAGATAACAGAAGAATAATACTCCAAGGAAGATCCCATACTGAAAATACAGCGTTAAACGGAAGGATTATCTATCGTCCTGGGAGGTGAGCGCCGGAAAGAATGGCATTACCATAATGCATTTATGGAAACCCTGCAGTACCCGTGGGGAAAGGACGGACATCTCTATAGACAAAAAAAAGATGACACACCTCGCAGCTCCTGCAATGAATATAGGAAACTTCACCCACAGCCAAGGCAATTATCCATCGATATCATTAAAGTACTGTGTGCGCCACGTCCTGTGCTCCTATCTGACTGGCAGCAAAAGCAGAGCCTCCAGAAGTCTTCAAGTTTCTGGGTGCATTAGAGAGGCACCTTTTTAATAGCTTATTTTTTTTAAATAGCTGCTCATTCAGCCTGGCCTTTCCTATTCTGAACAGCTAGGAAGCGGTTTTAAAAATCTTTAGTGCATTAATGATTAAGGCTGAGGAACAATAAAAGACTGAGTGAGATCTTGCTGTAATGAAATTAAGAGTCTCTCCAAGTGCAATAAATCAATATACCAGGGCGACCACAGAAAGTTACCTCTGAACACGGTACACACGCGTCCATGGTGGGACAAGGGCCAGGATTCTGGCCACCAGATCCACAAGGGTGCTGGGAGGGTAGCTCCTGTATCTTCCAGTCTTCCAGAGCTCGTACAGACCAGTGCCACGGATTACTAGTGTCGGATAGAGCTTCATGCCATCTGGGCGAAAAGCAGGATTCTCAAAAAACTCCTGCAAAAGCAGAACACAAGTCAGGGCAAAACAAACCACATTTCCTGGGGCTTCAGCGCCCCCACAAAACTAATATCAAAATTGTAAAAAAACATTTTAAGTACATTTTAAGAATTACTGGCTTACATAGAGCTGTCACTGTTTATACTTGTTGTGATGTCAGTTTTAAAACATTTTTTGAAATAAGAGTATGTTCTAGATTTAAAAAGAAGGCTGCTAAAGAAAAAAAAATCCACATGACAATGCTACGGGTCAGATCTGTACATTACTTCCCCCTTTCAGCACAAATTCAATAGATATTGCACCATTTATTGTAATAGACTCTGCCCAGAATCAGGACAATAGAAATGAGTGTACTTATCTTCAATCTCAGCAGACCGCATTCAGAGATTAATCAATGTGTCTGGGACACATCATTTGAATAGCAATGAAGAAAAACAGATTTATTCTACAATGATGTTCTGAACGATCCTGGAGAACGGGAGGACAAACCGTATCTCCTGCTAACTTCTATAACTAAATCCCAGCACAGAACTGCAAACCCAACAGCTCTAGTTTGCAGTACACAATCATCATGGGTTTTTTTGCAGATTAAATTTCAGTAATGACAATTAAAATAAAATCACTTAAAAAAAAAAATCAAAACCCAGGCAAGGCACCCTGAACCAAGCAACCATTGAATTGACTGAAGTGATGACATGTTCCTCATTATAACAGCACCCGGGCCAGATCTAATATGGAATTAGACCGTTGCACACTTGAAATCCACCGCTTGATCCCTCTCCAGCGTGGCAGTCTGACAGTAATAAAACAAATACCAGTTTGTTAAGCCGAGTCAATGGCAGGCTATTGTGGTCCCGCTGGTTGCTGCGCTACCTTTGGTACTCACCAGCACTTCGCTGAAGTGCTTCAACTCATTCACGTGGCCCAGATCCACGCAGACGTTTTGCTGCCTTTCCTACTGCTGCTGAGTGTTAAACCAGCTCCCGGAGTGCTCCAGCAAGTGCTGATGTCGGAATAAAGTGCCATTAGCAACCTGCTGGGCGCAGGACCTCCCACCTGAGCAGCTCTAAGTGGCTCTGTTGGCTCACTGTGCTTCACCAACCCATACTTCAACATGATAAAAAGCAGCAAATAGTTTACCGCTAGCTTAAGCACACCAAAACGGATCTGCACGGAGTGGAATGCAAAGCAGATCCCGCACAAGGACGGGAAGAGGCGAGCAAGGGCAGGGAAGTGGCAGGACCACGTCAGCCCGGGGCTGTTTCTGGCAGCCCCCCTGCCTCATCCCTGCACCCCCGTGCCACCCTACCTGCTGTGCAGCTACAGGGGAAAAACAGACCAGAGAGCTAATCCAGCAGAAAAAAGAAGGCAGTTAAAAAAAAAAATAATAAAATCTTCTCCAGGCAGACCAGCCTACCAAGCCATTTATATGCATCCTCACAAGCAGAAAGATAGGGACAACTGAGTCAGTTTAAGAGGCATATTTGTCTCTGGATCTGGACCATGAATAAAGTCACAGAATCACAGAATAGTCTGAGTTGGAAGGGACCTTTAAAGGCCATCTCTCCTGCCCTGAGCAGGACCATCTTCAACTGGATCAGGTTGCTCCAAGCCCTGCCCGACCTGGCCTTGAATGATTCCAGGGATGGGGCATCTCCCACCTCTCTGGGCAGCCTGTGCCAGCGCCTCGCCACCTTCAGCACAGTTTCTTCCTTAAATCCAGTCTGTATCTCCCCTCTTTTAAAACCATTCCCCCTTGTCCTCCTGCTATGGGCCCTACCAAAAAGTTTGTCCCCATCTTTCTCCTAAGACCTCTTTAAGCACAAAGGGCTGCAATAAGGACTCCCCGTATCCTTCTCTTCTCCAGGCTGAACAACCCCAAATCCACCCCGCTGCTTCAAAATTAACCATCAAATCTTGCATTCCTGGCCTGACAAAGCTTCAGCCATCACCATCCCTGCAGCACTGCTGGCTCAAAGAGCAGTAAGTCCCACATGGCCCCGTAAAGAAAAAAACAGCACAAGGGAGAGGCACTGCTTTTACATTTTCCAGAGTTGTTTTAACTCTGAGCAACTCCCTGACTTGAGTTACCTGCAGCTTTGCAAAACGGTTGTGCCAAAAGCTGCTGCTGCTGAGAGAATCCCGTCCAGGCACAGCCTGGTCGCACTCGCCTCCTCGCAGAACTGCTGAACAACTTGGTTCTCCACCCTCAGGCTCCAGCAGGGATAACTTCCTTGGCTCTCCAAGAGTCTCCAAGACACAAGACCAACAATCCCAGACAGGTAACATGCCTTGTATCCCATTAAGCTTTGCTAACTGTGAAGTAAATCGTTTACAAGGACATTGGCCAAAGGCAGAGACAGACAGATGACGCTGAACCCCAGTGTTAAGGTGCTCGCTCTGGAGCGTGTGTAGACATGAAGCTGGTCTCCTCCTTTCCTCAGGACTGTTTACACACTCCAGGAACACTCCTGTTTGTCACAAGTCTCACATGGCCGCCATGCCATGAAAAAAATTACTTATCTTGCCAGCTCCGTGAAATAAAATCATCGTCACCACCTCTGAGGACAGGACATAAATGAGTTATTCAGAGGCACTTGAGGTTGGTTTGGGCTGCAGCTCCACAGACAGCAGGTGTGATGGCTCCCTGCCCTACTTCCAGCCACACTGTCCGGCTCCCGACCTCATGCCAACTCCAATTCCTGATGGATCCTCGACCAGGATGACTCACCTCACTAACGTGAAAGAACTCAACAGGTGTTTTGGGGAGGGTGCTTTTCTTTTGTTTCAGTGTTGGGCTGGGTTATGAAACGGTCTGTGAGACTCATGGAACGGTTTGGGTTGTGTGGGACCTTAAAGACCACCCTGTCCCACCCCCCCCTGCCCCCAGCCCAGGCTGCCCCCAGCCCCATCCAGCCTGGCCTTGAGCCCTGCCAGGGATGGGGCACCCACAGCTGCTCTGGGCAGCCTGTGCTTGTGCCCCACCACTCTCACAGTGAAGAATTTCTTCCTCGTATCTAATCGACATCTCCCCTCTAAGTTTATTGAGCACCACTGATGAATCAGAGAAGATGTCAAGTTGGAAGGCGCCCACAAAAATCATCAAATCCAACTCTCAGTAAGCAAGTAAGGTCAGGAAGAGTATCTGCCCCCATGTGACAGCAGGGAACCTTTATGTCTGCTTAATGCATCTTCTGGAAGCGTGTGTGCTCCCCTCTGCTCCAAGGGTTCAGTTTGACTTTAGAGGTCAATACTGTTGCTGTTGGCTGACAGTGAAGGCAGATGTGCTCTGCCCTTGGCTGATTACTCTTATCACTTCTAATGATGCTTCAGATGTAAGAAGGTGTGTGTGTGGGGAAATTAAAAAAAAAAAAAATACACTAGTTTTCAAACCAGCCAGCTCAAGCAGGTGTGTAATCCAAAATCACACAGTATATGAGGTAGCATAGGGTCAGAAAAATAATCCAGAACCCTGTTGTCCTGGAACAACCCGCAAAGACAGACTTCCATCTTCTGTGGGTGGTTAGGAGTGCTCTAATGTAAAACAAAGCAACTGTGAAAGGAGGAATAAGAAAATTGTGTACGAGGCAATTATTCTGGCGAGAGGAACTCTATGGCCAAGTGGCAGTGAAGAAGAGAAAGATGTTAAGGTAAGGAAGCAATGATGCTTCCCCAATGAGCTACAGGAAGGTAAATAAATCACTCCAGCAAGAAAAAAAGGCTTCCAGTAAGGTTTTGTATTAATATTTGCAACAATACTGAACTGAATGCAAAAGCATGTATGATTCACCAGTCAGAATTATTTAAACATTCACTGATTTACATTGCAGATTAAAGGCAAAGGCATCAACACAGCACTAAGGTTAAAAACATCCAGCAGTCAAAAGCAAGGTCAAAAGTTAAGGTTCTAATCATACTGTGAATTTTACCACTTCATACACACTGCACAATTTACGTTACTATATTAAGGTAGCTGATAAGGCTACTTCATATTTCAGTGACACTGGCATTTAAAAAAATAAACGTATTTTCCTATTTACTACTTAAACTATTTCTCCAAATATTACTCAAGTTTAGTTATTTCGAACAATATAACAAAGCAGTGTCTCCGTTTCTTTCAAACCCCTTTTTTCTAGCAGTAAACTTTAAATAGTTTCTGTAAATCCCAATATTTAAAGGCTTAACCTTTTCCATTTACGAACAGTTCTGATTAAGTCTCTCATGGAACAAAGGAAGTATAAAATGCTAACACATGCCAAGCTTTAGTAGGAGTTGTAGCCTTTTCTCGTTTTAATTAGACACCTTAAAAAGGTGTCTACGACTGATAAAAACGTACAGAGCAGTTTACTGCCAAAACAAATTCAATCCCTAAACCAACATTTGTTCCGGAGACCACCATCCATAGCACCACTGGAGTCAACAGGAGGCTCTCCATCAGCTCTAGCAAGCACTCAATCAGGGCTTAAACGCAAGTCTGCTTATGCACGGTGAAGTTAGAGGTTAAAGATGACCTACAGAGGCAGGATCCTTACGCATTTCCAGTCTTTTTGAATCATTTGAGGATGCAGCACAGTGCTCTTGTGTGCATGAATATTCCAAATAGAAGCACATACAACTTCAAAGCTACTACACCGGTTTTCTTTGAACCTGAGGTTTTCTCCCTTCTAGGTGACAATTGTGAGCCAGCTAGCATTCAACATGTCTCATATAATGAAGATGGATGCTAGAGTAAAACTTTAAATTTGTGCATAGAGAATGGCCAGGATGTGAAAGATCATTGTAATAGTTTAATTGTACTAATAAAAGAAGTCAATTCAGATGTGAATTCAGCTGAAACTTAAATGATGTGGAGATTCATAAACATGGACCTTTTCATACCCTAAACCAACCGCTCTCACAACCTTGCCCAATTTATGTAGTATTAGTGAAAAGTTGAGTATTTTCTCCACAGTAAATAATATGATGAGTAACCAAAGAATCCTGGAATTGACACTTTTTTTTTTTGCTTCACCTGAGCTCCATTAAACATACTTTACTTGTAGGAACAGCTGCTCTGTGAATTACCAACGATGAATCTTAATAAGAAGATCTCATCAACACACATTCAGTCTACAAGGTTATACAAGTTAGCCACTAACGTGTTTTATGAGAACAGTAATTGATTTTAGTAGCATATGCCTTTGTTGTAGAAGTTCCCTGTTATTAAAGCTAATGGTATCTATAGGATCCATTCTTCCACCGCCTCATATACTCACTGCCACTATGAATAATCAGGGTCCAATGCATGAGAAATT
This sequence comes from Falco punctatus, assembly GCF_963210335.1. Lineage (NCBI taxonomy): Eukaryota > Metazoa > Chordata > Aves > Falconiformes > Falconidae > Falco > Falco punctatus. The sequence goes on along the minus strand of NC_137584.1, from coordinate 72,768,235 downwards.
AGTCATTTAGATGCCAAGAAGCCACTGATTTTTCCATCAAGGCAGACGTCTCAAAGTGCACGATGGAATCTTTATGTCCAGCTCCCATTTTTGAGTCTTAACAATTGCATGACATGGTAATTGCTCTCCAAGAAAATGGACATGAGTTGAAACCCAAAATGTAACACTATGTGAACTGGAAAAAAATAAATTACTTCAGAATTATAAGAGGAGATTGAATCAGGAGACAAAGTCCTGAACTCAAATATTTCACTTTCATGTGTGTTTGCAATAACCTTTTTAAATAGAAAACCCGTTAGTCACCCATGTATCTGTTCCGAGTTGCAACAGAAAGGTCAAATGATTTGGGATTATAACGAGACCATACGGCAGTTCAGTCCCATTTTCAAGTTTGGTAAAGCACCACTCAGTCAATATTAAAAGATTATACCTTGCAGTTTTAATCTGATTCTACTGACCACTTTAAGTACAGAACAAATGAGAAACATGTTTTGAAGACACCCAAAAGCTGCAGTTCTCCAAAAAGAGAAAAATAATATTTTGTGGGGTTCCACTTCAACGTTTTACAGACCAAAGATACAGTTGCCATCTTTAATCTTCTTGCCCTCAAGATGTTCAACTGTTTGGGGAGATTATCAGTTATAGGACAAGCACAGCAATTTTTTTAAGCAATTTATAAATGTCAGGATTTGTTAAAAATAAAGGTCACCAAAACCTATTTTTTAATGACCATCCACTAGAAATCAGGTGCCACACAACCTGATTCTTGAAACGGTTCCTTTACCATAGCCCCTGTATTAAACAGATGATTAAATTCACGTCTGACTACATTAAGATGAGCGTTATCTTAACTCTCCATATTACAGCATTCCTTATCTCCATCAGCTGTATTATTTAGAACTGAATACTGGTAGCACTTGAAAGCTACTGCATTGAATGACACTTCCAACTCTACAGGGAACGAACAATCACTTAGTAGTTTAATTATATGCATTAACAGAAGCTTGTGGCTTAAAAACGTGGCTCCTTTTAACTCTAAATTTGCATTTTCCCCCTCTTTCTTGTAAATGCTAGTCTAATTAAAATGTAATGATAGGATCTGCATTCACCGATGCTGACAATGGCCTACTGACCGAGAAGTACAGCTGAATTGTGCTTTTTTAACTGCCTTTGGAGCAGCCAGGGAACACACACGTCGTCACGCTGCAGTTGTCACCTGGGAAGCAGGGAAATGCAGTGCCAACAGCAAGCTGAGAAGTGGTCATTTTAAAGTCACTTAACATCCATATCTTTCAATTACACGACCTTACACTTCCTATTAAGTTACCAAGACATAGGAAGATCCCACTTGTTAACTGCTCTGAATACCATCTGGCTGCAAACTCTGACTCACGATAAATGAGATGGTTTTAGATCGGGTTTAGCACTCAGTGAGAACGGTGGAAGATAATATTTCCTGGGATGCACGTTAATGAGTGCATATATGTTACATACTGTGATCATATATACACACCGCGTGCAAAATCAGCAGAGCACACATGAACACGAATGCAGTGCAGACCATTCAGCGCTGGTAAGGGAGATCAGCCCGCTCACCAAAGGGAAGCAAACCTGCTAGCATTTCACCTGCTGCAAGCTCCTTGTTCTCCTGACTGCATGCACACCTGCTTTCCAAGACACCTTCACCTGGCACTTATTTAAAAAACACAGAATTAAAATACAATTGAGGCATTTGTCTAATATAACCTGGGGAATTCCCAAAGCTGCCTTGGTTTTACGTAAAGATGTATGCTGATGTTACTTGTGCCAAATATACCACTGCTGCTGAGATCCATCAGGTGTTACCTACCCTCAAAGAGCAACATTTTCTGTCCATTCAAGTATTCTTTGGAGGAGTGACTTGACAATGCAATTAGTAAATCCTGTTGCTATATCAGTGATGTTTGATGCAAACCCCATAGAATATGGCAACATTTTTAATTAGGCTCTTCTGAAATGGATGTTACTTTGTATATGGTGTCATGAATCTCTGTAGAATTGATTCAAAGGTGACTGTAAAGCAGAGATACATCAAGTCACTTCTGCTTAGTGTCTGCACTCATGACAAAATCTCCTACAGATGTGAGCACGGGGCAAAAAGTTGCTAAAACAGATGATCCAAACTTCCATCTCTCCTGAAAGCACCTTTAAAGCATTCCACAATCAAGGGAGGAAAGACCATTTTCCAGTTAATTGTTCTAACTTTCCTGAAAAATGGTAGGTGAAACAGAAAAAAATGTTTCATATTAAATTTCACATACTAATTTTGCTAGTCTTTAAATTCCTTAAGGACGATGCTCAAAATACTAGAGAATTTTATCAGCAGCACATCACTGCAGACCCTGATAGGTCTTACTGAACTATTACAATGGTGCAAATTAACAACAAAGTGTTTTTGGTTGCTACTTACAGACTGATCTATATGCTTACTTTAGGATATTCTATAATGACTCGTATGTAGACTTTGAATGCCCAAAGTGGATTTGCCTGCTAATATCCAGTGTGAAGAGCAGAAAGGACCTTGTAACTCACTCCTCAAGATGCAGGAAGCTATTAAAGCCTCCTCCCGGGATTCCTCAACAGCCTCAAAACCCCCAAATCCACTAGCCAAAGGGAACTTTTCCAGAAGTGCCTTAACACAAGTGAATCCTCACAATCTTCAGCTTCAGTAAGAACACATTATCCCATTAAACCCAGGAACAACCCACTCTTGGCGTACAAAGCAACCATTACAGTAGAGACAAAGTAACTGACAGGAGCATTTAGTTCACAGATGTGAAATGTCTTCAGCGAGTTATTTACCAAGACTAAGCACCTCAGCATCATAAATACCCTAATTCTCTACACAGTATAGGGAACTGCTGCTGCCAGACAAGGAGGGAACATGCCTGTCTCTCATCCCATCCCATCGTCTTTTTACCTCTGGACTCTCGGTATCTCCAGGTTGCCTCCTGTCTAACACTCTGTCCGATAGCTGTTCTCTCCAAGTTTGCACAGAACGTACCGCAACAAGATCCCAGTCTGCAACCGTCCCTGACACTGCTATAATACAACTCAATAATGACACATTCAACATTTGGAAGAGGCCTTGGGCATCAGCAGCATGACCTTGGGAGCGTGGTTTTGACTCCTGAACAGAGTATCTATCCGAACGCCAAGACAAATCTCTCCAGATTGTGCTCACTGCACCGAGCAGTCCCATCTGCTTAGTCTTGCAGGTGCTCCAAGTGAGTCTCCATTTATTACGCAGTTTTGGAGAAACCCATGAGAATACCTCAATTAATTTGCTGTGAAGTTTCACCTTCACTTTCACCAAGCACAGAACTCTGGTCTTAATGTTTCTGGAAGGGTCAGCTTTCCCCTAGGGCCAAGTACAGGAAATATAGCATTTTTCATTGTCTTAAGTACACAATTTTTGCACCACAAATCCGTGTAAAGCATATGTTCTACCCTAAAAGACATTGAGACCAGCAACTCTATAATGTTTTTGATAATCTAATCCTCCTTCATCAGACCTCTCCTTTCCATAAGGAGCATTAATACAACCATGTGCTCTCTCCCATCCCACTCAGCCCTGCAAAACCTTCTCTCATTTATTATCACAGCAAACCCATTATGCTTTTCCAGTATGCTTTTTTTTTAAAAAAAAGCGCAAAACCCCTACCCACACAAAACAAACAACTATGTCCTCAAGAATGTAATTTGGACATCATAGTTTATCCACTCTGACGACAAGCATTCAGCTGCTGCTTTGTGCTAAAATACATATTTTACCGAATGATGCTCTCTCTGCCTAAATGCTTGGCAAATTTGCACTCTCAATCCAAGACACATCCCTTTATTCCTGTGCTCCTTTCCATTTGGCTGTATGTTCCCAGCCATATGCTCATTATTGACTTCAGCAGCAAGGGGCCTCAGTGAAAGAGCCCCAGCAAACAACTTCTGAATGCTGGCGTGAAAAACCACCGCTTGAAGAGCCAGAGCGACTGTATGAGCCTATGCAGCCCACAGCGGTCTGGGGACTATTAAGTGCAGAAACAATCTTTTACTTCAGGTAGAAAAAGGGTCTTAACTGTACCTTTACATTCAGCAGAAGCTTTTTCTGAATGGGAGGCTATTTGCCAGGTAGTCATTGTTATTGTCATAACTTTTACAGCTGGCATGCTGCAGGAGAACGTGCGTGTGGACAAAATACTAATTCAGAAAGACAAAGGAAGCAATGCATGACCTGTAATAAATGCATTTTTCCACACAGCCTTGCAGTTTATCACGTTACTACTAATGGTACAGCAGCATGTACAGTTTCTACACAGTACAATGCAACGTTGCAGAGACCACGTCGCTACCAAAACCCTCGTCCTTTGAATTTTCTGGTTTAAATTGTGACACCCTATCCACACCGTGCGTGGATCCCCAAATGACGCAGGAGACAAGGCACCAGGTTTACCTGTGCTACTCAACTGATTCAGCTATTCTGCTCCTGCACATTGTTACACAGAGGGCTGCAGCTTTACCTTCTATTTCTTTCCTATGTCACACATATCCTGCAAGAAGTCTCACCCTCTTTACAGGAAACGTACCCAGAGCTGCAGCGAACAGAGTGAGCAAATAAAAGTTACTTCCACACAGACACTGGAGAGGGAGAGAAGCTTTGTGCACACAATCCAACCATCTGCAGAAGTGGGCAAACACTGAGGCTTTATCTAGATATTTTAACCACAGAAATACGAGCGCAATTATCTGCTAAAATAGTTTCTAAAAATAGCCTGTTCCTTACTACCACGATTCTCATTAACATAAAAACTACCATGGCGGTGGTCATAGTTCATGAAACTATAATTGTTTCCAAAATGAAGAGCTTTTTAGCGCTAACATTTACTAAGACTCCAAGAAAAGCTCTGGTAACTGAAGGACAGATCATTAAATACCGTCTAATCGGTTTCTGTAAATGTGCCCGTGAAAAAAACAAGACAAATTTTCAGAGGTAATGCTGGCTACCTGCAAATAATAGTGTTTCAATGAGATGTTCAGTAGGAGTTGAAAGGAAAATTGTTTACCCCAGTAAACACTTCTGAGCTATATTTAAAAACACAGATAACTGTCTTCCCAAGGGAGTGAAAAATCAATGTAGATCAGCAGTTTAACTGTCTTTTATTACAGTTATTAAAAGCTCCTGATAGAGGTGCAATATATTAGTTTCATTATGAATTTCATCTCCTTGATAAAAATGAGAGCCCTCAGGAAAACTATCTCCTTACTTACAGCTAACAATGATACAACAGTAGTTGGAAGTTTTACAACATCAAATAACACTGCAAAAGGAAAGGACACTCACATTATCCCCTGCATTACTTGACCATTATTTTCCTCTCTCGTGTTCAACACACCCAAGAGGGCTGTAGCCCTCCACATAACTTACACTTGGATCATAGATGCATCAGGGATTTGATTAAAATTAGCCTATTTCTGGGAAATGCTTGTTTTGCAATTCCTTCAGAAAAAAACCCAAAAACCACAACAACAACCAAAACAGCTTGACACATGACTACAAGAAAAGGAATTTTCACCAGACCAAGACCATTCAATGATTGCATTTTATTTAAAGAACACAAGAATGACTCTGCTGAATTGAACAGGAAAATCTCCTCAGTCTGATACTTGCCTCCAGTATTGGCCGTTAAATGGTCCTGCCTATGCTTCCACCCCCATCATTTTATTTATACGAGAGTTTAGATGGACAGAGGGAAACCACAGGACCTCACAGGTCTCCTCAGGAAAAGGAGTTTCTCAGCACCTGAAGGCCTATCTGGTGTTCTGGGCAGCATCCACCAGCTCCCACATGCCCCCAGAGCTGGAGGGTTCTGCCAGCCACTTGCTATGACACTTCCCCTGACACTTCCCACACTTGACATTTCTCATCTTCTGGCTCTCCTCCCCGTTTCCTTTCCTTTTTTTTCTGCTCTCCAGATTAATTTATCTGTCTTTCAAGTTGCTTGAGATGGGCTTACAGCCATCCCCTCCTGGAGGGCCAAGAGGAACAGCAACAGTAAAATCATATTTAGGCAAAGACCACAAAAATAAAAGGCAGGCAAACACATCATCTTCACCGTTCATAAACATGTTACTAGCTTAGTGATCTTTATTCTAGAGCAGATGAAGTTTGTTGATTATACTGTTGCCACTCAGTGCTCTGCAGAAACTGAGGAATTAGTAACAGCATCCTGGGAATCCTTTAGCCTCCTAAAGTTTTTGCTTAAATCCTAAGTTCTGCTTGGTAGCCCTGTTAGCAAATGTGATTCATGAATCCTCCCAACCATTTACCCCTAGAGTCACCTCATCTCTCTCGTGCTACAACAGCAAAGCTGAGTGTTTATCGCATTCCACAGAATGAGGTGTCTGCTCTGGTAACAATTCCATTATTCCCGCTGAGTCCTTGATTTATTCTAGCTATTATTCTAATTATTTTCTCCGACCACCTGCTACGTGAGGCACTGTGAATCGGTCTTATCTGTGATGCTTGCATTTGCCAACAGTAAGTAGCAGAGTATGTGTGTGTATGTAGATGTATACTACCTGACACTCCTGGCACAACCACATGGGTGGTGGGAGGAAGCAGAGCATACTCCCTCCCTGCAGTGTTTTCCCATATGTGGAACAGGGCTGAAAGACCTGAAGTAGAAAGGAAATCCTCTGAGGCTATAAAAAGAAGCAATAATAAGGGAAGAAAAGAGGCGTGATGGGGGAAGGAGTGGAGAAGCACAACATAACTGGGACACAGGACTAGTATAACTCTTAAAAAAAATAATTGTAATAATCTTCACGAAGGCGGCAGGCAAAAAGCCAAAGAATATATACATATAATGCAAGACACATCTAATATACTCACTCCTATCAATAAATAATGTTTTGAATAATTACTAATAAACTCTCCAGGAAAACAATTGCTATACACACACACACGACTTTGGAAACCTAGATATGCTTGCAAAAGAGTAAGTGATGGGCATCCTAGCTGCTGGACAGAGGGAGCAGGAAACACTTTGAAATCAATAGGTCATAAGGGACAGAAGCAATGTTACTCCTGAAACCATAATTACCTGTTCAATTTGAAGAAGCACCCAGTATTTTTAGTACGCAGTCAGCACAATCAGCAAGTTATTATCTTCCCAGGAGAAGCCCCTGTATTTAATATATCAGCTGGTAATGAAGGCAAGGTGCTTAGACCTCCTTCTGAAGTCAACTTGGTTTGTTTTTGTCCTACCTTTCCCTTGTCCGAAAAGCGCGTGGCTAGGAAGGAGGTTAGTATTGCAACAAATAGTTGTTTTTGCCAAACTTAATTAGAACTACTGCAAAGAAAAAAAAATCTATAAGGATCCTTGATAAGCCGCAGGTGGTTTTGTCCCAAAAAGTCAAAGTTATCCTCCAAGATGATTACACTTGTTAAGAAAATACTGCATAAAAGAGCACTACTGCTGCTCACAAACAGCTTGCAAGAACACAACAGATGCTCTCCACTTGGTTCCTTTCCTCACTCTCACATTATTTTTATGTAGTAGAAGTGTCTAAATATTTACCAGCATGGACTAACATTTATACAGTGCAACATATAAATAAGTTGCTTTAATAACTCAAAACCATGATATAAAATATTAACCCAAAACCATGACATAACATTTTAAGGTAGGAAATAGAGAAGGTACTCTCTAGCTGAATGCCTGGGAAAGAAGGAATTACTGTCTGCTGAACACTTCCACAATGTTCACCAGTGCAGGGCTCTGGGGAAGGGAAAACCAAAACAAAAGAAAAGGAGGGTTGTCTTAACATCCTTTTCTCTATTTTTAAAAGATCCTTTGTCTTAAATAGCAAATTATAAAGCATTTCAGATAAGATGAGAAAGGCAGAGAAGGTAAGAAGAAGAGGATAGCAGTCTCTTGTTTACCACTCCATCCTGAAACATGTCACAGTGATCCACAACCTCTCCACTCACTCCCTGCAGCTCCACTTTCTCAGACACACAGTGATCACTTTGCTGGGCATCAGCGCTGCAGCTGCCTCTTTCACGTGTCTTTGTGTGTGTGCTGTCTGGTCTCAGATCACAGCGGGGACCCCACGCACCTCTCTAACACAGGCATTTTTGATTCCTTCTTCAATCCTTTCCCATACTTTCTTCTCTCTAAAACAACATAGGTTTAATTCTTCTCCACATCGATGTGATCCTACCACCTCTTCCCCACCAGTCCGCCTCCCCCCAGCTCCCATTTTTCTTCCTCAGTCCGCAGCATTCACATTACTTCTTGAGGGCTTCATCCTCCACACTGATTACTCATCCTCCAACTCCTCATTTGTATGTTCCCTGGCATCAAATCTTAATTTGATCTGCGAGTCCTGCTTCAAATTTCTGAACTCATTAACAGGGCTGCCACTTGAGTTGGTCTTCACCCCATCACCCTCTCTCTGTATTCTTGAATTCCCATACTTAAACTATCACCTGGTTTTCTTATGCCCCTGCTTAGCATTTCTCTTTTCTGGTCCTCCAACCAGCCTTCCTGCCAATTCCAGCCCTTCAGCAAAAAAATTCTGATTTTTTCTAAACTGAAAAATTTCTAAATTCTCTTTGGGCCTTATTCTCATCTACTCGCACTTTTCCCACCCTTCCACAGCACAAATTCCCTCCTGCCATGCCCCAGAGCTGGCCCACCATTGACACCAGTTTTCCCAGCTGCTAAAGCCAAAAGACTTCTCTGGCAGAAACAATCTAAACCAGTTGACCTTCTCTGCTCTGTTGTCTCCTCTTGCTTTTCTACACCCAACTATTTTCCCAGCTATCTTTTAATCCCCCTCCTTCTCCAGATCCCAGCCTTTTCACCACATTCTTGTCCCCTTTTTCTGAAAATTGCCTTCTGCCTCTTCTACTTCTGCGAAAATTGTCATTAGTAAGTGGAAAAAACACAGCAGGGCATGACCCTTCCCCTAACAACCAGGGCAGCCTGCTGGCTTGTGGGAACTGGAGGCAGTTCAGCATCACTTGAAACTATACTTTTTAAACAGACTCCCCAAATCTCCTGCAATGAAAGAGGAGCAACTCCAGGTCTGACAGTGGAAAAACTTTACCATCTATTATGAATAAGCAGCACAAAATGTAACTCACAAAATACTATAGAAGCTTGTAATTCTGCCTTAAAGAATTCCTCTCTCCTCAGTTTTACATCTTGCAAATACCTGAGAGTCTCCTCTTTGCCAGGTCTCACCCAAGCTTAGCTCTTTAAATCTGTTTGTCAGTATTGTTCCTCTACCACAGATTCTTTCCAGCCTAACACTATTTCATTAATCACAGAGTGGTTTGGGTGGGAAGGGACCTTAAGTACCATCCAGTTCCCACCCCCCTGCCACGGGCAGGGACCCCTCCCCCCAGCCCAGGCTGCCCCCAGCCCCGTCCAGCCTGGCCTTGAGCCCTGCCAGGGATGGGGCACCCACAGCTGCTCTGGGCAGCCTGGGCCAGCGCCTCGCCGCCCTCACAGGGAAGAATTTCTTCCTCATCTCTCATCTCCATCTCCCCTCTCTCATGTAAAGCCATTCCCCCGTGTCCCATCGCCACCTGCCCTTGCCCAAAGCCCCTCCCCAGCTTTCTTGCCGGCCCCTTTAGGCACTGGCAGGTGCTCTAAGGTCTCCCCGCAGCCTTCTCCTCCCCAGGCTGAGCCACCCCAGCTCTCCCAGCCTGTCCCCACAGCAGAGCTGCTCCAGCCCCTGAGCATCTCCCTGGCCTCCTCTGGCCCCGCTCCAGCAGCTCCGTGTCTCTCCTGTGCTGGGGACCCCAGAGCCGGACGCAGCGCTGCAGGGGGGTCTCACCAGAGCGGAGCAGAGGGGCAGAGCCCCCTCACTGACCTGCTGGCCACGCTGCTCTGGCTGCAGCCCAAGGAACAGCTGGCTGGCTGGGCTGAGCACACATTGCTGGGTCATGTTGAGCTTCTTGTCCACCAGCACACCCAAGACCTTCTCCTCAGGGCTGCTCTCTGCCCATTCTCTGCCCAGCCTGTATGCATACTTGGGATTGCTTATGGCAAGCCCGTAAAGAATGCAGAACTACAGCTGCAACTTCATGAGATACTGAGTAAGGGACTCAGGTTTTGCTGTACCCTGTATTACAAGTAGTTCTATGAAAACACAGGCAATATGACATCCAACCTCTACCTCCTTCAGCATTGTATGAAAATGATCCAGGAGCAACAGAGTCTGGGGCAGGAATTTTGAGTTAACTTTCAGCTCTCTCACTGTCTTTACCTCTGGTTTTGTGCACATCACTTTCCCCAGCCTCTTACTCTGCCACATGAACATAACATTTGCTAAGTCCTATGGAGTTATGTTCATGAAAAGCTCAAGGAATTCTGCACAAAACCCCTTAGAAAAAGTATGCATGGCAGCTTTCAGAATTTCTTTCTGTACTGTACAGCTGCATTTTCGATTGGTTCCTTCTAGATGTGCCTGTTTGCAGCACACCACAATAAACCATTGCTTTCTGCCCATACTTCTAATCAATATATTCCACGGCACTGATAGCTTTTTAGTGCTGGAAAGCACCTAGTCTGACCTCGCACAGAAACATACCTGGGATTCCTGTGTCATGACTGCAATTTCTGCACCATTTTAAACGGATGCCTAATTTTTGCTAGAAAAAAAAATAATCTACCATGCTACCAGATGAAGCGGTTAATTCCCTACACTGTTTACCATTTGCTCTTTATTCCTCATTTCATTTTCTCTAGAAATAATTTTATATTTTCTTCTACATTATCAATAAAGATACTGAATAGCACTAAGCCAAGAACAGAGATGCTATATAATACACCTAGACACTCTACTTTGCAATTAACTACCTTCGAGATGGTACGCTTTTAACTTTGAATCATGTACGAGTCTAAATCCAAGGAAAGAAATCCACCTTGGAGAAAAGTAAGAGTCCTAGTTAATATCAGAAGAGCTATATTCCACAGAGACTCGAGTGACTCAGTCTTTCATGAGGCAAGGATATAATTTTCTGGATGAAGTAGTTCAACAAATCTTTCTCGCCCTCCACCTTCAAAAAAGAATTTTAGATTATTTGTCCTTAAGAAACAGTTCTGGCCTGGATTGTAACTAATAGCTGAGCTAAGAAAGAGAAGCCGCATTAGACGAAAAAGCTGGAACACACTAGAAACTCCTGGTTATTTTAAGCCATACTCACAATAAACTGGTCCATGTCCCTTTCCAGCCCCATGTTCGGTAGATCAGGCATCATGTGCGCCACCACTTTAAACCCAGCATCCTTGGCTAAATGAAAAGACTCACACACAGCCTTCACAGTGTGACCTCTGGGAAGAGAGAAAAGAGATTGAGGATCACACAGGTGAAGATCTATTTTGATGCTTAATTGAGATTATTCTCTAGGAAGTGCGAAGCGTTGAGTTTGGAACACGGTTGCCAAGACAGCAAACTACGCTAGGGGCTGAAAGTAGTCCAGTTTGCTACTTCTACAGCAAGTGAACCACACCAAGGCTACTGCTACACAAATCACAGTCAAAAAACTTTAGAAAGCTGATGATATTCAATTTTTAAAGCAATGATACTAGTTGATACGCAGCACAAGCTAGGGCACACTGCACTGAAGACCCTATAATCAAAATGAAGCATAACCAGAAACAAAAGCAACAGAAGAGGAAAAGGAGAAGGATGGGGGCCAAGTAAAACCAGCTAGCTAAAAAATCTTCCTGCAACATACTTGTCAAACTCTCAAGTGCTCTTTTTAGAGAAACACAAACTCTTCTCAACTTCTGAGAGGTGCTAAACCTCTGAAATATAGGCTGGATTAGGACTCTTGCAGGATTTCATGTTATTCTCCACCGACATCAAACCAAACTAAACTTGTGGTTGCTCTGCAGGACCTCGGAAAGACTGGGAGCCTAAACGACGGCAGAACCAAAGGTTGAATCTCACGTAAATAAAACACCTCAAAGAAATTCCTCTCCCCTTCCACCTCCATGGCTCAGGAGCCACCTTCTGCCTCCACAACAGCAACCACTCTCGCTACAAACAGCTACTAGGAGGTCCTCATCACACATGACCAATCTTCCCACAAAGTCCTTGCTTTCGCTCTTCCCCAGCTGGGAGAGCTCTTCTTCTACTGGCCAACATTTCTGGACATTTCTATCCCCTCAGCATCTTCTACCTTCCCTCTCCAATCCCCATTTTCTTCCCATTGCACTTTCACACCAGTTCACCCTATCTTTTGGAATTCCTTGCCAATGGATTAGCTCAGCAGATTACTTTTATCCTCCAGAGTCCTTTGGATACAAAATTAACACCATCTGGGCACCTTTACAAATGCACACCTTCTGCCGAAACCTAATGTTAACCAAACCGAACAGCTACTTCCCTTGTTTTAAGGACCTCTTTCCTCTCTGCTGGAATATTTTGCCTCCATTAAATCCCTACATGTACTTTTATGACTATAATTTTTTTTTTCCCCCCAGAAGTATTACGGTGTTTTTCTGAGACTGTTCAAGGACAGTATTACTCAAGACCTTGAATAGCCTGAGGGGAGTAAGTGGAGACTTGCTTCATAAATAAAAATTATTTTCTTATTAGAAGTGGAATTTGAGCTGCATCAATAACTTGATTATTTGATGCCTAGATCTGTTCTTGAATATTTTTCTGCCTCACAGCCACCAAAAGCACTCAAAAACCTCACTAATGACTTATGGAACATAATAGAAAGTAATTTCCAAACAGTTAGCCTAATTGGTTGTAATCTGACATTTTGCTATAAGCAAAATATTAAAAGTTTAACGCCAAAACACATCCCCCACAAAGTAGAAGAACAGAAGCAAAATGAGGTCATTTGAAAAGGAAGAGAAACTTGAATCACCCTTCTCTAAAAGTATATTCTAGTTCATTGTTCTAAGAAGTTGGAGGGAGGCATTTGAGCGAACAGCCTGCACCCTCCCTGCTCTGAGACAGCTTGCAGCAAAGCCTTTTAGGAATTCTGCAAGCAGCTTTGAAAAGCGCCTTTAAAAATATAAATCCATACAGGATTACTTCTGACCGAAATCAAGTCAGTAATACACTACTTCCTTCTTCTTCCGATTCACCAGCAGGAAAGCAAGGGTTCATTAGCAAATGTACAAGCCAAAAGTGACATACAGCTTTGAATGATTTATGGTACCAGCTCCGATGTGACAGACAAAACTGGAGGAAAACTGAAGACGACTGAACCGATAGCTAAGTGAGGGTTTAAAGTCCCACCTCAGGATAGGACACCTTTAAAAGATTTGAGGTGAAAAAAAGATTTTGAAAGGTAAAGAGAAATTTGTTAATGTTAAATTTACCATTTGTCACAATTAACTGTAAATGAATACATCTAGCCTAAGAGTGAGATCCAGCTACATTCCTTTGTATGGATCTTTTCCTTTGGAAAGCTCTGACATCTAGAGGAGGAACATACCACCTATAAATATTAGCTCTTAACTCTTGGACTACTCAATAAATGGCTCCTCCTGTCTACTGAGATGTGGAACCTGACCGTTTCACAGCAGTGACATCCTGTGCTTCCATGCACCAGCAATACTACAGCTAAACCCATAGAAGGAAACTAATTTTGGGTTCTTTAAGTCTCTTAAAAGAAAATGTCCAACATTTTCAGTTTTGGATTACTGCCTTTAAGGTAGGTGTTAACAAAAAAGTGCTTTGCCTATTGAACCATAATCTCTCTGTCATTATGTACAATTATGGTTACTAAGCATCTTTGGTAGGTGACTGGAATATGCAATAAGAACAAAGGCAAGTTGAATGAGTGTCGGAAGTGGAAAAAACAGGAGAAAAATCACTTTCAAAATCTCCACAGAATTATCAGACTTGAAATAAAAAAAAAAAAAACAACCTAAAGAGATTGGCTTGCTTGTGATGAGGTGAGATAAACAACACATTGTGCACTCTCCTATGTAGGACAACTGTTCTTTTGGCCACAGGTCCAAGATTACAAGGAATAAACCACAGGTCTCTTGCAAATATATTTTGCAATCCCTAGAAATCCTGTATGCCTAGAATGACTGCGGTTACTCTGTCACCAGGCATTGTTTCTGGCTGTGTCATCCCCTCTGTACCTGCCAGTGCCATCCTTCCTCTCTAATACCCAACAGAAAAAGAGAACATGCTGTTTGCTGGGTAAGTACCTCCAATAGATCTGCATCGTATCTACTCAAGCCTATAGATTATGAATTACATAGGGCAAGAACTATGAGCTCTCTCTGGGCACATGTTCTATTTCACAAAACTGCATTTATTTATGAAGTAATGAAAAAAAAAAGTACAATACAGGAAAAGAATATAAGTTTAAAATAAAACAACCCAAACAACTCCACTTTCTCAAGCCATTATCTACACAGTAGCACAAAGAAATCCATAAAGCCACTGCAGCTCATTAATTTTTCTTATTGTGTAGCTATGGCCACACAAGCAAGGGAAAGAGCTAAACATTTCAACATTCAATGTTAAATGGGTGTTCAAGCCAACAGGTCAGGACAGGCTACTCGAGAGTATTCCAGAAAGCATACAATGAGCAGCCACGCTCAGTTTCGCGCTGAAGCTTTCTTCTCACCTGTTGGTGTCCCTGGCCACATCCTCGTACACACTCTGCACTCCGATCTCCAGCCTTGTACAGCCGTAGGATAACATGTCACTTAAATGACGCTTCAGGCAGTAATCTGGTCTGGTCTCTATGGTTATCCCAACGCATTTTGTCAGGCTTCGTTCTGAATACCTGCAAAAAAACCCATCCTCTATTAAAATTGTGGAGGTGGCACTGGAAACTTGGGAATAGTTTCCAATCATCTTCCAGGTGAGAGTTTCTATGTCACTACCAGAATTAAAATCCATGTTAAAACCCTCAAATACGTCAGTAGCCAGGGTGCCCTCAACCTTCTGGCAATGCATGGATGAAATAATATAGAAATCTGCACACTAATAAAAGTCTGGGGTTTGTTTTGTATGAAAAACAACTGGACTGTGTCAACCCCTCAGGACTTTTTTAAAAAAACTTGTTAGGAAGACACCCCCAGACCAGACTGAGCCTTCAGTATTCATTTGCCTGGAAACAAAACCTGGACAGAAAGGAAAGTCAGAGTAGGCAATGAGAGCTGTGTGTGCTTTTAGGGACAAACCAAAGGCGATCTGAGCACTTGCTCCCATTCAGACACTGATGATAATACAAGACCTCACGTTGGGGAAAGCTGGTAGTCAGTACGTTTTCATTTCATTACATTCCAACAGTGTACAGATAAATTACAGGGATGGGACAAGGCACAAGATCCAGCAGTTTTCTCACAAGAAAACGTACAAGACTGTCCATAAAAAATTCTACAAATCACTTCCCCTCGTGAACTAGCAGCATGCTCACGACCTCACTGAACAGACGCTGAGGTCTAATGCTGAAACAAAATTAATTGTTACCCTTTTCCCCCCCTCCTTTCCCATTTATCACTGGATGTCTAGCAAAGACTAATTATTCCAGCTAGTAGAAATGGTAAGTTAGTGACCTATGAGAGTAAAACAACAGAAAAAAGGAATCCAAAGCAGCCTTGAACTGAAGTTCACAAAAGGAAACCATCAACCAACATAACCTCCAGCACCACCAGCAAGGATAATATTCCTTTCCATACAGCAATTAATTCACTTGACTGTCTTTCCCGCAGAGTATGGCGGTTGTGTAACAGGACTGCAGCACAGGACAAAGGATTTACAGCAGGAAGAAAGAAACTTCTTGTGAAACCACTTGAAACTGCAGAGATAATCTGGATAATTCCCAAACTGGGATGTAGGCAGGATTAACAGCCACTGTTTGGGAGTTGTATCGGTCTCTTTAATGGTCCCAAATGATGAAGATCTCAGTATTAATACTAAATGTTGCTGAAAAGAGGACACCTTGAGTAAGAGAAGTGTTATGCTGATACCTGAAAGAATATTGCACACTGAAATCACAAGGATGACTAACTTCAGCTCTTTATTAGGTGTTCTATAAAGATTCATCATCCAATTTCCAGCCCCGGATAGCTGGAAACTTCTGAATCAAAATAAAGCTCTAGAGCCTACCTTAGAGCATGATGAAGGTCTGATTTGACAAAAAAAGCCCAAACACCCCACCCCGCTCAAACCTCCCCCACACAACCCCTCCCCTCAAACGTCCCACACCCCACAACAGCAAAAAAAACCCCAAGTGGGCTCAGACTCACTAGCAAAACTATCAACTCCCTTCAAACTAATAAAGTCTAAGATACGTAAAGACCAAGATATTTGGGGGATACACTGTAATAGCTGTCAAAATAAGCATCTTAAAAAAAACAAACAACAAAAAAATACGTAAAAGATTTCAGAGTTTGTGGCTCACTAATCTGACACTAACAGAACGATTGTTTATCACGTCAGGGAAAACATTGCCAATGTGTGATTCATTAACATCAGACTGAAAAACGCCCACTTTTAAAGACGTGATTTGCAAGGATGAAAGCAAGAAATTTTAGCTAAGGGGCAGGGGGGTGGACGACGACATGGAAAGTCACCAGATAACTCACCCATCATACCAGAGGGTACATACTCATATTAAGCACCTACAATCAGGCTAGAAATACTGAAGGGAGACAAAAATCATTACATCCCTGTCTCTCAGCAAATTTATGGCCAAGATATAAAATGCTGAATATAACTAACACCAACAGACCCTAAACTATAACATCTAAGGGCACCAACAGAATTTCAGTACCGTGTAATGGTTGGTAAAGTTGTCTTGCCAACTCTATGCCGTGAAGAGAAGCGTGTCTTACCAATAACCAGAAAAGCAAAACAAAGATAAACCCAAAACAGATAAAGTAACAAAGATGGCATTTCCAAGGGAAGTCATGAGCCTTTTCAGATCACCATCCTCTGTAGAATAAACATTTTCAAGCCAAGCCACAAGTCCTCTAGCTCTCCACAGCTCTCCTGAAGACTTGTGGTGAGCAAACAGAGCACAGCCTCATACTGTTTTATCTAACTAAAATAAAAGCTTGAATCGCATGGTCCATGTTTAATAAAGACTACAGATTCCTTTCAACTAATTGGAAAAAAGAAGTGTGTGACAGCCAGCCTTCCACTGAAGGGGATTCTGGCAACACATCTCCATCATTTCCTGAAAAAAAAAAAAAAAAAAAAAGAAAAAGAAAATTGACTTTTCTTCTGCCTTTTGTCAACTTTTGAACTTTAAACACTCATTTAGATATTCATCATTTTTCCTATTTGCAAAATGAACATGTCTATTTCACTTGAAACCTAATATGAAAAGGACAGGCACAAATTGCAAGATTATAAGTTAAGAAGCCAAACACTGGAGTATCAGAAGCAGCCATGGATCAAAAGCTGTACTAAATCTACATAACCTGTCACTTCATGGAAGGAGTTATCAAAGGTACCCATAAAAGCTGCACCAATTATTATTATGCAGCACAAAGCTGCATTATACAACTAAATATACAACTAATACTTTTTTTTTTTTAAATAAATCTGTGTTTAACATTTAGTTTCAATATTTTCCTACACATGGCCAGCACCACCTTTTCTGGCCGAGACAAGAGTAAGCTATTAAGAGAGAGATTGGAGACCTGAAAGGGGCAGGAAACACCATATAAAAGATTATCTCCTAAATACTGGATTTACATCAAGGCAGTCAGTGATTTTTATTTTTTTAAAAATCAAACTGGCAACACCTTTTATTTTAAAGCAGAGTCAGGATCTGAGCGATATTTACAGCCAGCACAGAAAAAGGAAAGACAAACTGATGTACGCTTAAGAATAACACCTTTTTAGTGGAAAAAGCTTTTTAGATTTTTTTTCCTTAATTTTTAAAGGAATTTATCTTTGAAATCTGGTCCTGATTTGCAGATCAAGTCATAGTTTTGGGTTGGGTTTTTTTTAGTTATTATTAATCAGTGATTGATATTATAGTAGATTGGGTATTTCAAGACTGACTTTGCTTCTGCCTCTCCTACTTTCAGTACCCAGATTTCATTGTGACTGCCCAAAGGAAACACGGTGGCCTCCCACATTTCTAGGAGGTTGGATAGGCACATTTTTCACATTTTTGCCCTGGCAACCTTCCTGACCACGGAAGCAGCTTCCACAAAGACATGCTCCATAATGTTCCCAGGGACCCAGGCAAGGCTTACCTGCCTGTAGTTCTCCTTCCCACCCTCTTGAAGACAGACCCATTTTCAGTCACTAGGGACCCTCTTTTTTTTTTGCCTCTTTTTTGCCTCCAAGGTGAGGTTCAGCTGCCTCACCCATGCCTTCCACAAATCTGCATGTGTCCAGTTTGCCAGCGGTGTCCAATGCAATCCTCTGCCATGGGCACCACCTCTCACCCCAAATCACCACCTGGCAAAAGCAGATCTTGCAAATTAAGACAGAGGCAAAGAAACACCGTGTACCTCAGCCATTCCGTGTGTCCTTCATTACTGAATGGCCTGCTGCACCCAGCAGCAGATCCACATTTTCTTTTGTCTTCATTTGCTAACAACGTACCTATGCAAGTCCTTCTTTTTGCCCTATAATCCCTTGGAGTTTCAACTGCAGCTAAACTTCCCTAATGTGCCCTCTGCCTGCCTGTATCCCTCCTGGGTATCCCATACCTCCTTTCACCTTCTGTAGCCAGTCCTTTTTTCATGTTTGAGCTCCATCAGGTCTTCCACATCAAGCAGTTAAGCCAAGGTGGTGGTCTGTCATGCCTGCTTGGTGTCCTGCACATCAGGATGCATCACGTTAGTAATCCGAGGAAGCTGTCCTGGAAGATCTGCTAAACTCACCTGGGCTTATTCACCTTTCAGAGCATCCTCCCATGGGACCCTGTCTTTTGGTTCCCTGGGAAGATTTAAGTCTGTTATCCTGAATTGACATCTTTATTCTGCTACTCACAACCCTTGGGATCTTAAGCGGTAACATCTCAGGGTCATTGCAGCCAAGACCACATCTCTTCCTCAGCCAGCAATTTGCACCTCTCTGAGGCACTGGATGAGCCAACTATTTCAAAACAACACCATTATACACTCCAGAAATCTCCTAAAGTAGTTGTGTTTCACCATCTTGCCATTCTAGCAGGTATCAGGGTGTCAGACTAATTTTAAGAAGTGTTGTATATTGTTCATTAAGTGCATATATTCTAATGCTTACATCATTTTCATATCCTTTTTTAGCAGTATTCCCACTTTTTAAGCATTCTTCTTGTTGTCTTTGATACCAAAAACAGCCACAGAACTTTGCAGACACACCAGTACTATATCCAGATGGAATATGATTTGCCTATTCCTATCCAATTTTCCACTATTTATACAGTCAAGGGTAATTTGGCTGCTGAATCACACAGAAAGCTCATGATAATGCAACTTAACTCCTAAATATTTTCTAGATATTTCGCTGCTGCTTAGAATAGAATCCTGCACCATTCCTAGAAAAGCAGCTTTACATTTTCCCATAATAAAGTACACAGCTTACTTGCATACAATTTAATATGGAATACAAATGTATCCCTTATTTGTCCATCTCCAGTATTGATCGCTCCTGCCAACTCTTAGAAATTACTGTTTTAACACAAGTATTAAACAGAAGGCCCAGAGGCAAAACCAACAGAAACCTATTAGAAACCATTCGGGTCAACGACAATAATTTTCTGCCATGCCCGTTTTGAAAACCAATGTAATGGGTGACACGTTGCTCTAGTCTTTTTTTTTTTTTTAATGTCAAAATACCTCACTGTATTAAGTCAATTCTCTTGCAAAGGTTTATGCATATTACACTTCATTTCTCAAAAAAACCCTGTAAGCCCACTAACAGGATACAGTGACTTATCACGATAATGGACATGATGGATTTGCCTTCACTTGATCTTTAAAAACAACAGACACCCAGCCACATATCCTGCAGGAATGGCATGCTAGTGAGGCAGATACGAAGAGGGAACAGTCTCTACCCAGCTAGGCAGACAGCCTGAAAAGCAGGTACCTAGAGCTCTGAAGAGTGACTTCAGGATACCTCAGACACAAAAGGTTAAGACAACCTTGATGGTGACCAAGACAAGCAAAACTGTTACTAACTGAAGATGAAGAGAAGCAAAATAAGAGAAAGCCCTGAGAAATTAGATGAACTCAGGCTGGAAACCCCACCCATGATGGTCTCGTTCACTTGATTTCCAGGTTCAATCTGGCATTAATATTTATTATGTGCACTTCTTCTGGAACATGAGAATGGAGATGGATTTTATCTTCTCAAGCAACTACAAACATCTTACAGTATTTCTCATCCTGCCCTGGAACAGTCTTATTTATTATTTGTAATACAGCAGTGCTGAGGAATCCCACATAATCAAAAGAATAATCAGAAATCAAGACAAGTGTATAGCACAAGATGACAGTGGGGTAATTTTAATAACAGACTGACCACAGAAGTGAATTATGCAAATAAAACAGATGCTAAGGCATACAGATAAAGGAAATGAGATACAGAGAAACCTTAAGATTTATATAGACATAGCTATTGTAAAGTCAGTTATTTTCAGCATGGTTACAGAACTGTCTGAAATAGGAAGTAAAAAAAGAGATATTATTAATTTTAATCATCGGGGAACATTTGACTAAATTTTCAGAGAAAGCTTGTACATTAAGCAGACCCTGAAACCAGAATGTATCTCAAACAAGCTCCAGTTTTTCAGATCAAAAAGGCAGCTACCTCTCCACCAGACACAGCAGTTTGACATAGGGTCTCAAATACTTCCTCACTTCAAGAAAAAACAGCACAGTTCTGGCATAAAACAACTCGTTCAACAAATTCTTTACTCGCTCTTGATTAAAATTTGGTCTATAGACAAAAGTCTTGTCAATGAAGAGACCTGAACATCAAAAGACTCAATTATATATAAACTACTACAGCAGCTTCCAAACTCCCTGGTTGGGATCAGAGTGGCAGGATGCCAGGCGACACAAAACGACTTACCTCATCCCAGTAAGCTCAGAAAAAATAAACTGTAAGAATAAAGCAGGTGGGTTAACACTGTGCATATACAGCATATTAATCACGTGCCTTTAAACCACTTACCTGTTTTACACATTTCAGAATGGGAAAGTATATAATGAGGAGGTAAACAGAGACAAAGAGGCCAAAAAATGCACAAGCAGCAGCAGAAGCTCAAGAAGGTCAAAGGCAGCATCAAAGCGAAACACTCACCGAGAGCAAGAAGCGCTCAGGTGTACCTGTCCATAGGGAAAGAAAGGAAGGATGAAAATACAGTGACAAACAAAACTCTGCTGCAGGCAGGAGCTGCACAGATAACGGGAACCATCCACACGGAAGCAGGAGCCTCACTGTCTGCGGGAGAAGGTCTGGGGCTCGGCCCCCTCGGCACCTCAGGAAGGGACAGCCAGCACAGACGTAGGTGAGCCCAACAAGAACATAAATAAGGAGCCTTCTGGCAAGGACCTGCTAACTGCTAAAAGAAAAACTGCTGAAGCGATACGACTCAAGGATACCAGGGTAAAATAATCATGGTAGTGGGAGATCCCAACCTCCTACTCATGGTGGATCCCCCACGTTCGGGGAGCATGCGTAGTGAATTTAAAATGAACCGTACCTTTAAAGTGAAGCAAGAAAGCAACTAACAAATAACTAGTTAGCAGGTGTAGACTTCGGGTGGAACTAACCAACTTCACTGTAAAAATATGTGTTGTGAGTAAAATTAGGTGTGCAAGTTAGGAGGAGCGACCCCCCTCGCACCCAGCGCCACAACCAACAAACCTGCCTTGTAACTCCCCTCTAGTTGCAAAGTTCGGTTCCGCACATCACTTCCAAAGCCAAAGAAAACCTCCTTAAAGGTGAAGATGGAATAAATCATGAAGATGCTCATATTACTTAATCATGATCGCTGCTAGTGGATTGCCGGACAACAGCAATTTCCACCAAGCATGGTGCTCTATACGCACACACCCGGGCTGAGCAGTCACAGCTTGGCTGGGAAGGCACTGCTGCTCCTCTACACTTCAGTCTATGTGCAGGGTGGGGGAGGGGGAAGGCAGTTGCAAACTTGCCTTACAAAAAGTGCTTAATGTCTTGTGGAAAGAAAGGAGTGTTGGAGGGCTGAGTGGGGGGAAAAAAAAAATATCAAGAATTTTAATTGGCAACCTAAGGAGGCCTTGGCAGAAGGTTCCTGGTCTTAATTTTGCGAACTAAAAGATTGTGAACATCCAGCATCTCAAACAAGTCTAACATCTGGAAAAAATCCCCTTCTTGTGCCCTTGACTACATGGAGCACGGTCCTCAGTGTAACACAATTACAGGTGTTCAAGACAGTGATGCCTACACACGCAGAATGAAGACAAAGAGTGACATCAGTGGTTTCTGGAGAGGAAGCTGCCGATATAATACACAAGTATCTTATGTACCACATCCTCACCTATTACTTAAATGACCTCCTTTTTCTTGATCTCTAATAGCTTGGCTTTACCACAATGTCAATCTCTGAAACACAGCTAGCAATAATTAATTCACTATCTACAATTTCCCGCTAGTAAACAAAACCAGGTGGCATCTCATGCATCTAACATGTTTCAAAAGTTTCATGTTTGATGATTGCCCAGAGCAGATATTTGTGAAAACTCAAATGCCAGTTCCTTGGCTTTATACTGCTCCCTTTTTATTACAATTCAGTGTTTTCTTTATCACCACTACCAGGAGTACGACACACTGCTTTGGTTTCTTAGAAGCATCAGTTTCTCAAGGTTCAGTTTTCAAACACTGAACAACTTACAGTCACTTAAAATACAGTCATTTATTGATTAAAATATAATCTTCTGATTCTGATAAAGTAACAGTATTTATACCTGCTAAAAAAATTAGGAAGAACAATATTCGCCCCCCCAAATGCCACTAACACATAGGTTACATGTAACTATGCTCCCTCCTGCTGTGTCACTTGGTGTTTGAAATCCAGGATAGGATCAGTGTTCAAAACAGTATCCATTCTGAAGCAAAAAACCCCTAGAACTTACCAGTTTTCTCTCTTTCTTAATTTGTTTACTAAGTTGTAACGACAACGAATGGATCTGACATCTGAGAATCCTCCAAAGAAAAAGCACAGCACGAGCAGAAGTGGCACAGTTATGTTAACACACTGCGGGTCTAATCAAAGTAGGGCTATTTGCGTGGACTAATTAAACGCCTGGCTGTAACAACAAGGAGGTAATGATGTTGGCTGCAGAGGGAAGGGGGTAGGAGGCTGGTTTGGTTTATTTTTATATCAGTCACAGCTTTCATAGAGCAACATCACGTAGAGGACCTCTGGGCAAGGAGGCTGTAGCTTTGCTGGAGGGACCCTGCCGCCCGTGACAGCCAGTACAGAGCCGTGCACGAGAGATGCTCTGCTCTTACCATGCTGGGCTAATAAACGCACAATTATTTCGAAAGCCATAATCACTGCCTATTCTTGGAGGACATCTGAGCAGGCCCCGAGATGTTTGTCTTAGCTCAGGAGGCAAAAAAAAGGACACTGAACAGAAAACCCTGACGGGACCTTCTAACATTGCATGCTTATTTTCTGAGCTCCCATCCATTAAGTTCAAGGCAACGGCAACACAGATAATGCTCTTTCAGCAACAAATTATTAGCAAGCTATAACTGAAAACACCAGGGTGAATAAGCATATGCTAGAGCGAAATATTTCAAACAAGAAAAATCACATGTGTGGCTCTAACAGGAGCCAAGTTGCGGCCTCTTTTTTACCCATCTGTGTCAAAACTAAAGGTTGGGGGGGGACAGGAGCTAAACCAAGGCTAACATGGACAAGAGAGTGCTCACCTCCTCCTCCCTTAGGTCAGCTCTCTGCCTTTCTCAAACCCGTCCCAGTGAGCAGAGCCATATTAGTCTTGGAAACCCAAGTCTTCACGTTTACCCCTGAACAGAAGCAATACCACAAGCTTCCAGCTTCCTTGCACAGAGGCTTAAGGAGACCCAAGTCTTTGAACTACTTTCAGATGGCAACTGGAGTGCCACCAACAAATTGACCTCGTCTGCAGGTGGAACCAGGGACCTGCAAGGTCCAGGAACACAGAAACATTGTCTTGGGCAAGTCCAAAGGCCTGTTGAGCCTGGTCTCCCACCCATCTACAGCTGTTGCAGATGATTAGACTAGACCAGTAGGACCAGGGCAAGCTGCAGTGGTATTTTCCTCTAATACTCTTAGAGTTGCCAATTATTTGTTCTTCAGGGACTCCCTGAGCCAGAGGCAATATCTTTAGTAGTAGTAGCTGTCTTCAAGACTTACCAGCTCTCACTGGACGTTTTTTCCTATGAATGGGTTTGGTCACACCTCAGCTTAACTATGCACGACATGAAGGAGAGCCTTCTTTTTATTTAATTCCCATCTCACCCGATAGCCCTCGTGGCATATAAGATAATTGGTGTTTATCCTTTCTCTGTTGTCTCCATGCCGCTCAGGATTTCATCGATCTCTACTCTATCGCTCTTAAATACTTCCCCTCCCCACCCCCACCCCACCCCAAGTTCCACAGTATCATTTCCCTTCTCCCCTCCCTTATTTTTAAGAAGAAGTCGTCAACGTAGGTTCAAGCTGTGAAGGCACTGCTGAATTATGCAGCAGCGTAACAGTCCCATTTTGCTCTCTATTCCCTTCATTATAATTCCTCACACTGACTTGGTCTTTTAACCAAGCATCATGCCTGTGTTTCTCTCAGTTGTCTACTACAACTTCAAAATCTTGTTCCTGAGTAGCATTAGCCAACTTGGAGATCATTGTTTTGTAGTAAAATAAGGGAACATATCACTCTAATTGACATTAATCATCTCACCCAGCATGGTCAAGACCACCTATTCCAGCACAGAATCCTATGGGACACCACTAATGACTTTCCTCTGTTGTGTAAATTATTTATTCTGTCTCCTAATACCTTTCAATTACTTATGCATGCAAAGGCTTCACTCTTATTCCCACAGTCTTTAAAGAGGCTTTGGTGAAGGACCTAATTTTTGGAAATCCAGGTACACTTACACATTTGTCAAATGCTTCAAAGAAAACTACAACCTAGATGTTTTGTTGAAACATTAACCCTTTTCAAGTAGCCAGAGGAAAGGAGTTCATCTGCCATAAGATGAAAATATGTACTATGGAAACAAGAACCTCTGAATCCTTGTTCTACATAAAAAGGAAGGTGGTTTGTTTTTTTAGCAGCCAAAGAAAACAAAACCTGTTATCCCAATAAAGACAACTGTGGTCCAACACATCAGCAAAACATTTCTTCCAAGAAGGCTGAAAGAAGAGAACATATTAAGTGTTTGTAAAATGTCCACTTCCTAAGCCCATACTCAATTTTTTCAAACGAGGAGCGTACACACTTTCCTTCACCACGAGACTAACATATGAATGCCAGTAAAAAAAAACCACCCAACCCTCCACCTTATACGTGGAAGATTCAGCTAGTGCAGCACACTGTGCTGATCATTCCAGCTTGGATCTTCAGCAGCCAAGACCAGCAGATCAACAAGTCACACACGGATGAAACAACTGCTTGGTTGCCTACGCGCTCAACCAGCCATTCTTAAACTCCTGTCCTTGTTCGCAGGACACATGTACAGACTTTTAAACTCCTTTAATTACCACTAATAGCACTTGAAAATTACAACCAAAGAAAGGAATCCATGAACGTCATCCTGAAAGACCTGATAAAACTGCAAGGAGGAAGAAGTGGTTCAAATGACCAGAAGCTTGAAGGTGACCAGAAGCTCTGGGCTTGCTATGAAGATTTCCTGTGCCAAACAGCAGCTCCTCTCCTATTTAGGATCACAGAATTACAGAATCATTTAGGTTGGAAAAAAAATCTTTAAGATCGTCAAGTCCAACCATTAACCCAGCACTGACAAGTCCACCACTGAACCATGTCCCATGCAAATTACATGCCCTCCCAGGCCACCAAAAACCACACAGGTCACTTCTGCAGTGGGAAACAAACCCATGCAGGAGGGTTACCGACCCCGAACAGTATTATTTTCAAAACCATTTGGCAGTTTAAGGTGCAGAAGAAGAGCTTGGAAAAAAAAAAATACACTCAGCACAATGACAGAAAATTAGAGACACTTTAAGCTATGAAGTTTTAGAAAGAATCAAATGCATTTCTCAGTAACAGTTTGGGAATTTCTGCCAGTAATCCAGGATAAACACTAAAGACAGAGTCCCACTCTTTTGCCTTAAGCACCAGTCCTAGAAGTGCAGCATGGTGGCCTTAACCCACACAGTATTTCAAGGAAAGAGAAGCAGAAGGCTGTAGGCTGCATTTGGTTAATATTTAGTTTTGGTCAATTTTGCTGTTCCAGTACCTTTTCAGCAAGCAATATAAGATCTAAAAAGAAGTAGCTTAGTCCCATTTCAGCTGTCTCTTATGTGGATTCCAGCACAATTTCATTTGACCTTTAGTTAAATTCCACCTCCACCAGGCAATCAATATCAGCTATTCCCACAGGACAGGTTTTACTCTACGTCCCTTTCTCTTTTTATCCGAGTGCACAGAAGCAGATAACACATCCTATGAACAACAAACCATGTCACCACAGTGACACTGAAGTGCAAGCAGCTCATCAGCTTGCTACGTACAGTGAAACAAAGACTGTTATAAAACTTCCATGAGGAGATGCCCAAGACTTGCCCTTGATTTCTCACATCTTCACTGTTCGATTTGGTTCAAGGAAACCTGAAAGAACAACAATTTAAATGCCTGTTGCCAAATCAATACAACCAACAATAAGGTCATAATCATAGAGACAGTTTAGCACAGAATAGTCAATATGTAGTTACAGACGCAGGCTAAAAAGGGAATCAGGAGAAAAAAAATCCTTATATCTAAAATTATGAAAGAAGTGACATGACAGCCTCTTTTATTAAATCCAAACTGTAGTTCAAATTTTTCTTGCTACAGTTAATGAGAGAGAACGAACTAGGTGAGACTTAGATGTATTTTTTTTAAAAAAATGCTCTAGTTCCAATTTCAGTTCCGATATTGACTCACTGTGGCCTAGGGAAAGTTGCATATTCTTAGTTAGAACCACTTCCAAACTGTTATTGAAGTAAAAAACCACTTCTGCCACAGCAGTGCTGCATATGGTCCTCAATGCCCTAAAAGCTATTGTTGCATAAAGACAGCGTCCAGTAAAAACCTTGCTTTGTAGTTTCTGCATCTACCTATTAAACAGAATTCATCTCGCCCCCATCTAACACTCCAATATAAACATTTAGCTTCAGGAAGAAAAAACAGCTTGACTGCTGCTTTGAGGATACAAAGAAATTGTATCACTAAAATTATAAACAGAGCTAATAAAAAGCAGTCATCAGCCACAACTGCCAGTGAAAAGCTATGGTTTTAGCGGTTTTAGCTAAACTTGCTCTCATGCCAAAGCTACTCCCTCACCTATAAAGCTGCAATACTATCTCTCCCAAAAAAAGCACTACAAGAACATCCAGGCGTCTGTTTCCTCTGTGCTTGTAAAACCCCGTGTTCAGGAGGAGGCTCGCTGCAGCAGGCTACAAGCACTGAAGGCGCCATTCCCCTGGCTCCATTGCCATCCATCGTAGCTCCAGCTACAGTGCCAACAGCTGCGCAACTTTTAACAGTCATTGAGCTCATTGCTTTGGAAAAGTGTTTCAGCTTTTAGCTGCTACAGTAGCTTCAAACCGCATCGCCCTGCCTCAGGCACAGACATCCCTCACAACTCCAGGGAAGATGCGCTGGTCCCAAGGAGCATGTTCCTGCTAAGGAGTGAAGCCCAATGTTTCCTGTCACGGCTATACCCCCTGCGAATGGCACAACCTGCCTTACAGCAAGATGAATACACCAGAGAGGAGACAGGAGAAAAAAAAAGAAAAAGAAAAAAAAAAGAAGAAGAGTACAACAAAAGGTGAGTGACCACTTGTGTCTTCCCAGAGGTAGGGAAAAGCAAAGACCTGACCTGGAAAGGGGAATGGGAGCAAGAACCAACACTGGAAGAAACAGGAGTGTCTTGCAAAAAACCTACACCACGTCAAAACCAGTCACGAGCTCAAGGAGTCAGAAGTCAGAGCGAAAGAAAGAAACACCTCCCGCCCAGGTCTGCAATGGAGCCAAGGCTCAGTGCGGGATCCAGCTCACGGATGCAAACACCCACATGGAGCTGGGGCTCTCATCTCCCATGGCAGTCAGTGTGCCCAGTCAACAGAGCCCAGAGGGAGACACTGACCCAGCAGGGGTGCCCACTTCAGCAGGAGCTGTATCCTTCTCTAGGCTCTGCTGACTACATCTCCGCTTGGCTGGAAGGGGAGATCAGGCACCCAGTTCACACGGAACCATCTGAATTGAGCTGTCTCAACCCAGAAGCTGAACCCACATCTCACCTCAGAGCTGCTAGAGAAAAGGTGAATCTTATTTATAAAAAAGGAACAAAGGCCCTTCCCACTGATTTTAGAATTTTTAGAGCAGCACACAATCGATCTCTGGAGGTGAATCAGGCAAAGATTGTGGAGAAAAAGGAAGAATTAGGTAAATGTATAATCCAAGGCCCAGACAGAGGGGGACCAAATTAAGGCTGCATAAACACCCCCAGCTCTGCCAGTTCCCAGCTTTTGAGTACTTGACTTCACAAACTGATGGGTCACAAGGAGGCACCGAGTCCCAGAGCACATTAGCTGCAACACATTGCAGAAAGGCACATTTCAAAAGCAAACAGCCTCGGCTCTGCCTAGCACAGCGTTCACAAGGAACAACAGTCACAAGGAACCCAGTACTTGCCATCCTGCCATAAAAGTATGAAAATTAAACCTGCCTTTTTTTTTTTGCATCCCTACTACACCCACCATGTTACTAGAAAATGACTTTTCTTTCAGATTAATTTAGCACTGTTGAAAGGCAGTGGATCTCCATTTACAATATCAATGAGGCAAGCACAGCACAGCTGAGGGAACTATAAACTGCATCTCACTATTTTACCAGCCCATTTTAATTCGGGCTGGAAAGCAATCTCTGCTGAAAGAAGGAAAACATGTAGCGCAGGCACTGAATTAGCTCTCCAGGGCACGGCAGTATCAGCCTAGGATCACCTGCATCCTTATGGAGCTCATAGCAATCACTAATGTTTGATCTTCTGCCCACTGCCACAGGAAAATCACAATACAACAGCAACTAAAGGCAGTGCTTCTGTAATACACAGGATGGTGTAATAACTTGTGTCAGGGAGGAAATTAATCCAGAGAGCTTATTTAGTACAGGCCACACTGTCTCTTCGTGACATTACCTTTGGATCACCAGCACAGTTTGAACTAGAACCGTGTAATCATCAGGCCAGGTTCATATTCATACAGGTGACCAAGCCATGAATCAAACTCCACCTCCAGTCACCAGTCCCAGCTGACCACTCAGACCCCATCCTAGCATTAACATTTTAGTGCAGGTCACCGGAGAACTTGTTATGCTTGCCAAATTACACATGCACAGCAGTGAAGCAGCAAAAATGAGAAAAGTATTCCCTTTGGCAGGTGTTCAGCAGTAATTTGCTGAAAATGTACAAAAAAGGCACTGAAATTCATTATTTAGCTTTGACAATGTCATGACCGCTAGGGCCATCATCCTTTCCACCAGTGTAGGATAAAATACAGATCAATAGCATTTACAAATATTGCTAAATTTGGTGTAGCTCATATTTCTGTTGCGAATAAACACAAAGGTTGAAAGGTTCCACCCTTAAACCTTTGACAAAGATATATTTGGTTCCAGCAACCACCTTAGAAAACCTAAAGTCAGGTACTACCAGATGTGCTGTTGCGCATGCAGAGAAGTATGTGGTGGCTGTGGCTTCCTCATTGCTACTTTCCTTTCCCTAGTCTACATTCAGTCACAAACCTGAGTAATTTACATGCAGGAGAAAGTGCCGTGGAAATACTGAACAGGGCAGATAGCTGGATAGGCAATCACTTTCCATAGCTGCAGGATGAAAAAGGATGAACAGCTACCCATAACAAGATTTGGATCTGATGAAATGACTTGCACTTACATATCTCCTGAACAACACACATTTCAGCAGCTAGAAGTTGGGTCTTGGCAGTAGAAAATAAGCAATGCAAAACCAACAGCATGCCAGAAAAGGCCAGCCAGCTTTGGGGTAAATCTCCTCAAATTCTGCATGCTGGAAAGACATTATCCATACCAAAAGCATTTAGGGGTATAAACCCTGCACCAAACAGTTTTCAATGACAAACATGGCTCCTGCGCCATGGAAGAATCATAGAATCATCATCACATCCAAAGGTGGAAACAAAGAAAACCTGCCTGCTTCTCCAGAACATTACGAACTAGTCTACAAATCTCCGGGAACAAAAGGAAATTTACAACAGAGGTTCAGCCTACATTATCTGGCACTAAAACAATAGCCAGTTATCTCCTGCCTGGCACAGAAAAATCACTGCCCAGTCAGATGTCCCGAGGGATTTGACAGACAAGCTCTGATGGATACAGCCACAGCAATTTGTAATGTTGCTGCCTCCTGCTATTCACTTCCTTCCCTGCCAGAAGCTGCTGCCTGCACAGGAGGGGATGCAGAACCAGTAAGTACCTCCACACCTCGGTTGCCCAAATTACTCCTAGAATAGGAGTTTCAGCCAGCAATTACTGCGGTTTGTGCTGGAGCTGCTAGAGCTGCAAGAGCCTACCTGTCACAGTACCTACTCATTATGGCAAGTCAAGAGGTGAGATCTGACTATCAAATTCTGGAGATTTGTAGCGGGGCAATTTAACACGCTGGGCTCCCTGCAGCCAAAGTAGTAGCATATCTTCTTAAATCGCTATCCGTTCCAGATTACATTAATTTGTCAGAGGGTGAGCTCTGGCAGCTGAAGGGTGGACAACTATGTTTAGCTGCCTGTTTTGGAAGTGGTAACCTCAAGCAGAGGGTCAAGGTAGATAAAGGGAGAACAGTAACCTCTTAAATCGCCCTGGCATGAATCACTGGAGCCAGTGAGTCAAAGCGCTCTGTTATTTTTGCTAGAGTCACAATTAGTACTCAGAAAGCACAATTAAGATATATTAGTGTAACAAGCAACCATATGTCAATTGAGCCATCTGAATTGTAGGAGAACATCTTTTTTGCCTATACTAACCACATGGTAAAGCATGTGTGCTTAAACCTCTTTCCTTGAGAGTCAGCGTACACTAGAATTTCTCACAAGCCGGGCCAGCAAAACACAGATCCAAAGCCAGCTGCATCAGCACAGGCACAACATGCTCCCTTGTTACCCCACATCATTTCATTGCAGGTCCGTGCCCTGAAAGTCAAGCAGCCAGGCTAAATCCTGGTAAAATCACAGCCCTGGCAGCAGCAAGACTAGACCTACCTGCAGAAACCCACATCATCTAACAAAACTCCCAAAGCCTTGTTTGGGACATTTAAAACAGACTTCAATTTTGACAACGGAGTGCAATGCTCTGAAAGCAGGTTTATCCCCCACTACTGAAAAGGAAAATTACGAGTTGCTTAGTCGTCCGCCTTCATGATCACTCAATTTCTTGTGGAGAAATTGCAGCTTCTATTAGAAGAATTACTAATAGATGAGACCTAATGTTGGTATTTGAGAAAAGAATGTAACAATCTTTCCAATAAACCCACTCTCTGGTAACCACACAGAAATATCTTGGATGGGTTGCTCTGATCCAGTGTGCTCAAGAAGAGTGATTTCCAGCTGGGTTTCAAAAGGCATCAGGAGCTTCACTTACCAAATCAACTGCTGCTGAAACTGTCAGTGCTCAGGGTTTTTCTCCCTTCCTCAGATGAGCTAAAAGGTCTTAAGCTGGAAACACAACAATCCAGCCCTAAGCAGCGGTTACTTAAAACCCACATTTTCTCTTTCAGCAAAGGCTCTAAAGTAGCTGCTCACTGCTTACCAAAAGATCAATACGGCTTTTGGGATACCTAAAGGAAATTTCCTCGCACATAATGAAGATGTTGGTAGCAGCGGGAAGCATTGCTGCCTGCTCACCAGCTCAGCAGAAACAGCTAATGGTGGAAACACAAAAGGACACTTGGCAAAAGCAATCAATGACAAGCCTAAGAAAAAGGCAGTCTCACAGTGTTGTCTGGTGTTGGGAACTGAAATTTCTCCACAAGGAATCAAACGCAACTGACAGCACTCACTTCTGCAAGTTCTGGGCTTCGACGAATGATGGAAGTGGAAAATGAGCCTTTTAAGAGACTACTTACTGAAGAGTGGATGTAAAGCCGAAACAGCCTTGGATTACAGACCTATTATGGAAATAGTTATTATGTCTGCTGTGTACCTGAATATTGTCACATAAATATCAGGTACACAAGACACTTGAGTTGCAGAACATGAGGTTCCAGCAATTTTATCCCCTTCTTGCTTTGCCATTAACAACGTGATTTACAACCAGATTGAACATCAGGCAAAGTACGATACCGTTAAAATTATTTTTAAAAAATAATTTCTGTGCATTTTTAAATACATGAAGAGAAGCCTTGATATAGGCTTGATGTTGCAGTCCAAGGAGCTGCAGGGGTGCACAGCCCAGGGGGACCTTTCTGACATCCACCTTTCTCAAGACAGGCGAGTTCTCCTTTGTCCTTATTCACTGATTAGAAGTCAGATCCTGTCTCAGAGAGAGGTACTCAGCCCTTGGAGTTAAGTGGTGAGTCATGGTGGCAGTTAAATATGCTCAGCACCTCTAATGACTCATGGGTCAGGTGAGAGGAGCAAACTGATGGGGAGCAGCAATTCTCATTTGCATGTGTATTCTACACCTTCTTGGTTCATTGTCCTCAGGGAAGAGCAAAGGTAGCCGCAATCAAGTCAACACTTTGGCTTGATGGGAACAACTCCCAGAGAAAAATGTATTTCTCTAGTGTACAAAACCAAAAATCTGTCTTACAGTGATTCTTTAACAGTAATTACAAAACTCCTCCTGAAAAAGGGGCGCTTATCACCAAGTCCACAGTCTTGCTCGACAGGCAATCAGAAGCGTGCTGAAATCTCCTAAGTGGCATTCTCAGTAGATAAAAATTAAAACTTCTCAGTCTTGTTGCACAAACTCTACAAAACAAAGATGCCCCCTGGCTCTGCAATTCTTTACTCATTCCTTGGCCAGCTTATTTCTCAAGCATAGCAAAGCACCTCAAGCAAAAACTTCTGTCTGAATAGGCTAAAAAGTGTTTATTACCTCAATAGGGAGGTGCTACAGAAGTATTAAACACCAGCAACACTTTCTCAGGGAAGGTATTTCCTTCCTCCACTCGCAACAGAGTCACCATGAAACCCTAGCAGTTTCTCTGTTTATCTTTTGGGAAAAAAAAAAAATAATAATCACACTCTTGGTTGGTGAGTTGACACAGGTAAACACATTCACTTCCATAAGCACGTCCCATTCAGGCATTTTGTAAAAACCAAAATCTTAACTTGCTTCAGGTCAACTCATGCAAAAAGAACGTCTGCTCTATAAACTGAGTTCTTCAAATCCCCCAAGTTGGCTGTCCTGTTTATCCAGAAAAAGTTTAAAGCAGCAGTCTAGCTTAGATGCTCTGAGCCATCCCATGAAGATCCTACTCCTTCCACTGACTATAAAGCCAGTTTCAGATCGATTTATTTGAAGTGGCTGGCTAGAGCAGTGCCCCACTTCTGCAAGACAGATCACTCCCAGTCCCGCATCATTGCCCTCTTAGAGGCACTGCTGGGTTTGCAACTTCGTGATTTACCACGAGGCTGGATTTACCATAAAACTTTATCTCCCAGAAAGCCAGAAGCTAACTCAGAATATCAGATGGAGTCCATGGGCCAGCACAGTTTGAGGACTTACTCCTTTGGTCAGCCTTGCAGTGCCGGTTGCTGGTGAGGAACAGTAGAGATCTCCACGGCAGGCTCCGGTTGTACCATACTGGTTGAAACAGCTCACTCACTTCCTTTTTATCAGGTTAAATAGGACCAGCAGTTGCAGCACGCTGATCAAGACAAAGTCTTATATGAAGGAAATTCAAAATTACATCAAGAGGAGGATGTCAGACTGATGACGCTGCAGTGTTGCACATTTCAGACCATATAGGTCAGCGCGTCGCTATCACTGGGAAGGCAGCATTGGCCATAGAAGCCGAGCTCAAGTTTAGGATGAAGTAAAGAAATGACTGGACAAAGGGGGAAAAAAAATTGTGTTCGTAGTTAGGTGGACTGTAGCCTCTACAGATAGATGCTCCACTGGCTTAAACAAAGGTCATGCTCAGAAGGCCTTTTAAAAAAGCATGCTGGCTGAAGGTCTTTTTCCCTGTTAGGGAATTCACTGTACAAAATCCAAAGTCAAGTAATGATTTGCACAAAAAAGAAAAATTTCAGTGCTACCATAATACCATTCAAAGTAAGGGTGAGAGAGACCAAATGCCAGGTTACTGCTGCATGCTGTGTCCACAATATAAAACAAGTAAAATACAGTTAGTATTCCCCATGTAGCATGGCCTCTTGTTGATGGAAGTAGTGAGGGAGAAGGGCTGAATTCTCATGTACAAAGATATATAAATTTAACCTTGAATGTTGATTTCAAGTGTCATTGCCCATCTCAAAACAGTACTGCAGTGACACAGTACAACAGCTAAACGCAAGACACAAAAAAAGTAAAAGGTCTGATTCATCTTGAACTAAATTTTCTCACCTCTAGAATATTTAGGAAGTGCAACTTAAGTAACTCCCACATAACTCCATTTACTAAGCATTTAACATGAAATTTATGTTAAAAATATAAACCTTTATTTATCTGCTGGGAAAAAAACCCACCACACGCTGTTAGCGCAGGTTTTCTCACATTGCTTGATCTGCGTGCTTGCAAGGCAGTACACTGACTTCAGAGTCACTTTGGTTTTGCATGCACTTCAAATTACTTGGTCACACAGCCTGTGTCATAAATAGTTTCCTCATCTGCAGAGCAAAGGACAGGCTACTCAAAAAACAATTTTAGGTCCAATAAAATTAGCTAGACACTGCAGCAGAAAAAAAATAAGGAAAAACCACATCCCGAACCACCTGATGTATGTTATAAGCACAGCACTAATTTGAATAGATAGCCTGCAAACCTTTCTTCCATAACGAGCTGTGTCCTTCAGTGCTCACAATCAGGGCACTAGAGCAAAAGAAAAGCAATTCTTTTCTCAGCTTCTTCATTATTTTATCCTGATAAAATCCACTTAAGAAGAGCAGCATAGCACTTTTTGTGTGGCTTTCAACGACAAGAAAAAAAAATTAAAAACCCAAAGAAAACCAGCAGAAGTGTTTGCTGCCCTCCAGAGGAAACCTAAATGAAACGACAGCTTTAAAATACGAAGGTAGACATGAAGCTAGGCAAGGATTAGTCCTAATCAGTTTTAAAACCACTCTTTAGTAGATGATAATGGCATCAAGGAAAATCCACCGCACTCAATGATGACAAGGCAGCAAACTACAACTGTCAGTACAGATGCTCACCTAGTTTTAACAGCCCCAAAACATCAAATCTCTCATTTTTCTTCTTAGTTTTATACCACAGAATGCACGGAAAAGTTACATTTTAATGACCCGAAGCAGACATAAATAAATAAACCACAGATTTTCAGTTCATCAATTGTAAAAGGAGAAGAACATCTCCCTGTCACACTGAAATACTGCAAGGGTAACTGCATTTGAGACGGCAAGGGGCTTGGAGCTCCAGAGCACTGACGCTCTTGGGGGTGAGTCATCCCTTATGGGAGCTGACGTCTGGCCTCCCTTGAAGGCAGGATCAGTTCCCCTTCCCAGCTGAAGGAAATAAATCCCATGGCAATGCAATTTGTCACAACTCCAAATCAAGGTGATGAGGCATGAAAGGTAGAAGTCCAGATGGAATGCCAAGAAATTAGAAGAAGCTTAGCATTTCCTACATGAGAAAAATAGATAAACCACGGCCTGATCTGCTGGTGCTACGCAGTACACAGAGCAATGCTGCAAGCAGAGCTATAAATATTCCATGCCTAAATAAATATTGGGATAAACAGTGCCTTTCAAAAAGAAAAAGGTTTTGTCTTCAGTATTTTCTGTTGTTAGGCCAGTTAAAGAACACTTTTAAACAATTACATCAAGGAAAACCAAGATGCTTACCTGACAGCCTCTGCTACATTATTGGAAGTGTGACCTGATAAAGCATCGTGAAGGTTTCTGATGAAGTAATCTCTGTAGTCTTCGGGCAGGGCCATGAACGTTCCGCCCATCACAATAAATTCTACTTTATCCACGCTGTGGCCTAGCTGTTTCAGCTGTAAAATTAAAAGTACCAGGAAAAAATTACCAGACAGGGACTTACTTAAAAGACTTCTCTGAAAACCCTGATTCTTATACTGCATTTCCTTCTGTAGTTGTTATATCTTAATTAATGTCAAATCATTAATACTTTTGTACAGATT
Organism: Falco punctatus; assembly: GCF_963210335.1. Taxonomy (NCBI): domain Eukaryota; kingdom Metazoa; phylum Chordata; class Aves; order Falconiformes; family Falconidae; genus Falco; species Falco punctatus. The sequence goes on along the minus strand of NC_137584.1, from coordinate 72,731,677 downwards.
TCTTATAACCTCACCTCCAAAAACCCTCAAAAGTTATTTTTCTACTGCAAGAATACAGGACTGATATTGAGTCCAATGTAACAGGTTTTCTTGACAAAACAAAATTATTTAGCCTAGCATTGTCCTGATGGGGTTGCACTGGTTCCAGTTTGAAGCTAGCTTAGGCTTAGATGCGGCCAGTAGGAAAAGTCCTCACATCCACTTCAATCCATGTGAAACTAATTTTCCTTACAAATCTGCAGAGAAAAGCGCTACACTGAATCCATGCAGCATTTTCCAATGGATTTGGAGATAAAGAGGAAACCAGTTGAAGGAGAACACGACTGAGAAACCCTCCAGCTCTTCTAACTCTCCAAAGACCCCCAAAAAATCATTTTGGTAGGAAAGCCACTATTAGAGTACTACATCCTCCATGAAAGTAATTATCAAGAACTAGCAACTGCCACAGAAGTTCACTAAAATTTTGTTGTAATAGGATCTCCTATTAGTAATCAGGTATTCTTCAGAACAGATAAGAGGTTCAAAACTCATCATTTACCAAATAGAAATGGCAGACGATTAAAAGAGTCTAAAAATATTATTTTTCTACGGGAATCAAGTCAGTTTAATGTAGAATTATAGAATCACAAAAAAGCTGAAGTTGGAAGGGACCTCTGGAGATCACCTAATCTGATCTCTCTTCTCAACACAGCATCAGCTACAGCAGCTTGGTCAGTGCTGTGTCTGAACAGGCTTTGAGTGTCTCAAAAGATGGAGACTGCACAACCTGTCCGGGCAGTCTGGTCTAGTGCTTGGTCACCCTCGCAGTTAAAAACTTATTTCCTGATGTTCAGATGGAATTTCTCCTGTTCCAATTTGTGCACATTGCATCATGCCCTGTCCAGTCACTGGGCACCACTCAGAAGGTTGTCTCCACCTTCTTTACCAACGTGTACGAACACCTGGTGGTAGGCTGCAACACTCCGCCGAGCCTTCTCATCCCCAGCCTTGACAGCCTCACCTCTCTCAGCACCTCTTCAGACACTCTAGTCCCTTCATCATCTTAGTGGCCTTTTACTAGACTTGCTCCAGTATGCACATGTCTGTCTGTCTTCTGTGGAGCCCAGAACTTGACACAGCTCCCCAGGTGGAGTCCCAGCAGTGCTGAGGCCAGAGGAAGAATCGCATACCTTGATGTGTTGGCAACACTCCTAATGCAGCACAGGAGGCTGCTGGTCTTTGTCTCAAGGGCACAATGCTGCTCAGAGTCAGCCTGGGGTCCACCAGTACCCCCAGGTCCTTTTCTGTCAAGCTGCTTTCCAGCTGGTTGGCCCCCAGCACGTACTGGTGCCTGGGGTTATTCCCCCCCAGAGGCAGGACTTGGCATTTCCCTTTGTTCAACTTCCAAGACGTTCCTGCCAGCTCATTTCTCCAGCCTGTCCAGGTGTCTCTGAATGGCAGCAGCATCCTCTGGTCTATCATCCACTCCTCCCAATTCTGTCTCATCTACAAACTTGCTGACGGTGTGCTCTGTCCCAACGTTCAGGTCATTAACACAGAGGTTAAACACTATTGGCCCCAATATTGACACTGGGTACTAGAGACTGGCCTCCAGCTGGACTTAGTGCTGCTGACCACAACCCTTTCAGCCCACCAGTTCAGGCAACCAAGAGGCAATTCTAGCATCACAGAATAGTTAGGGTTGGAAGGGACCCCTGGAGCCCACCCTGCTCAAGCAGGCTCTCCTACAGCAGCTGCACAGGATCGTGTCCAGGCGGGCTCTGGACGTCCCCAGAGAAGGAGACTGCACAGCCTCTCTGGGCAGCCTGTCCCCGTGCTCCGGCACCCTCAAGGGAAAGAAGTTTTTCCTGCTCTCCCCACGGAGCTCCCTGTGCTGCAGTTTGTGCCCGTTGCCCCTTGTCCTGTCGCTGGGCACCGCTGACAAGAGCCCGGCCCCGGCCCCCTGACACTGGCCCTTAAGGTACCTGTGTGCATCGCTCAGGTCCCCTCTCAGCCTTCTCCTGCCCAGGCTGAACAGCCCCAGCTCCCACAGCCTTTCCTCACCAGGGAGATGCTCCAGCCCCTCATCAGCTTGGTCACCTCTGCTGGCCCCTCCCCAGCAGCTCCCAGTCTCTCTGGAACTGGGGAGCCCAGCACTGGACACAGCACTGCAGATGCGGCCCCACCAGGGCAGAGCAGAGGGGGAGGACATCCTCCCTCGACCTGCTGGCCACGCTCCTCCTCATGCACCCCAGGATCCCACCGGCCCCTTGGCCACGAGGGCACACGCTGCCGGCACACGGGCAACCTGCTGCCCCCCAGCACTGCCAGGCCCTTCCCCGCAGAGCTGCCCTCCAGCAGCTCAGCCCCAGCCTGTGCTGGTGCGGGGGCTGTTCCTCCCTTGGTGCAGGACCCTGCACTTGCCTTGGCTGGACTGCGTTAGGTTCCTCAGCCCAGCTCCCGACCCTGCCCAGGTCTCGCTGCACGGCAGCACAGCCTTCTGGGGTACCAGCCACTCCCCCTAGCTTTGTATCATCATCATCATCTCATTATTTTCATCACAATCACAATGCATTCCCCTTTTACTGTAAAAATTTACCTGTTCCACTCTGTGTCTTGTCTGGAGATAGGGGTCATATCTAGCCCGAATAGCCCTCATGGATGTTGGCTAAAAAGCACAAAGAGATTAATTTTGTAAACTCTTTTTAAAAAGCACAGTGAAAAAGAACAGAAGACAACTTTTAGCACTGAAACATGTTCTGAAGTCTTCAAATCCTAAGTGACCCTAAAGTCTTCAAACTCACAAGCAAAAAGTCCATCCATCTGTAAATATGAATTTGGCTCCTTACATTTTTAAAAATTATAACAAAACCCCATTTTTGCCAGAGATGGTAACATGACATAAAAAGAATGACAATTTTCCCAATTTTCAGTGCAATGCAAAATGATAGATAAAGAATCTTTATAGCGAGTCACAAAAAATATTGCAAAAATCACAATGTTTTTCAAAATACTTTTTCTGTCCCATACGTTTTAGTTTCTCTTCACTGTTATCCAACCAGCGTACTCTAGAGCTCAGTCTAAACTTCAATGATTCTTTAAGCTAAACATATTCTGTCAATTGAAATCCCTAACAAGTTTTTATGTTACCAGCTTATGTAAGCCTATTAATAACACTCTACAATGAGGTTTTCAAGTATTTTGTGTATCCTGGATTCGTTTGGTATTTCATATCTATTATATTAAAAGCTCTAAAGGATGAGGACTCTTAATCATGCAGAACTCCCACATGCTGTTAGTACTACACAAATGAATCCATCCTATCCAAACCAACATGAATTACAAAGCAGTTACATATACACAGGATTTTCCTACTTTGCACTAACAGGATAAGCTCCAAGTCATTGAGAAGTAGGTAACAACAGACAAAATCCATTGTAAAAGGATGCTGCATCACTGGTTAGCAACTTACTCCAGTTTGTATTTTACCTCATTTTGTGACTTTATATGGGTACTACAGCTACGAGTTGTTTTCTTAAAGCCAGTCACAATAATTTAGTCACATGCTGTTAAGCTTTCTCCAGACAATAGGAGAGCACTATTTTGGAAATAGATACATTCAGTGAGGTATCACTGCAGACAGAGACATAAAAAGGCATGAAGATAATTTCAGAGCCACTAACAGCTAAATAATGGGCTTTCTTCCAGAGCCTGACCTGTGTTAATCCGCAGGGTCCTGTAGGTTGGAGAGGACAAAGCAGGTCCAGTTAGGACAGGATGCTTAGGGCTGTGTCCAGTCAGTGTTTGACTATCATTAGAGATCTGAAAACCTCTCTAGATACCTACTGAAGTGCTTGACAACTTTCATGCTCAAACGTTCTTTTCCTTTTATTACAACACAGTTTTCCACATTCTAACTCATGTTTGTTGCCTTTCATCTTTTCACTGGGAAGTTCTGAGAAGGAGCGAGGCTCTGCCTTCTCTGTACCTTTCCCTTAAACCCATGTTGAGCCACCAGTAAAACTATGCTTCTGCTGGACTCTTTAGTTAGGGAAATTTTGACACAGATCGGTAACTCCTGTAGGAATCACAGCTAGCATTCATTTCAAGAAACTGCAGGCAGCAGCGTCCCATGGGAGACAGCAGTATCACCTTCAACTGCTCTTACTCCCTCACTGGTTTCCACAGCTGGACATTCAGATTAACAGCTGCTCCCACACCAGCAGGTCATGGGGTACTGCCACGACGCTGCACTTGCCCTGCTCAGCATCACAGGCTGCTCACTCCTGCTCTACAGTGTATCACATGCGTAACAGTATCAACAGCAGCAAGGTGAAGAGAAAGAAACTGCTGTGACAACTGAGAAGAATTTCCAGTCATATAATCAAGCTGCTTTAGATCTCGAAGTTTATGAAGTCTGCTTTTGCTCTTTATTCTCGCAATGTGAGTGAATTTGTAGAAATAAAGAGCAGCCTAACCCAAGTTTATAGAGAACGTAAGCAATGCATTATGGCAGACCAAAGTAATACCTCATATCCAGTGTAAGACTGTGTTGAATATTCAAAATCAGAATCAGGTCCACCTGGGCAGTATCTGCAAATATAAAAAGACAGAAGACAGCAAACTCATACAATTGCAACAGCTTAATTTGCCTGAGGCACGAGTACACAGGAGGGTGCAGGCTGAGCAGACACTACTCTAACTACCCCACTACTCATCAGAAACACAGGGGAATAAAAATCCATGACAGTCTGACCGCAGCAACGTGCCAGCTGCTCTCCTGGCATTTGTGAGTTCTCATACAGGTAAAACCAAATCCACCCGAGGAAGGCCTCATTAGCTCAAGCGCTACGGTACCTTAATGCTGCAATACAGCCTCTAGAGTAAAGCTAGCTCACTACTCAGGACAGAGCACGGGATGGATGGATGGATTCCTGTGTTTCTGCATCACCCGATGTAAATATAGGTACAGCCCCAAACACACAGGCTGGAGAGAGTGACACTGTGATAGGCAGTAACATTGACAGGTACTTAGCCTATGCACGGTTACAAATGCTAAATATACAGTGCAAAACAGTCGTTTCATTTAATTTTAATGAGACTGAGATGTCAAAAACCCAGTTCAGACCTGCCAAATGACTACATCCACATGAAACAACCTGGTAAGGCCTCCTAGTTGTAAAACGTACTGTGAACGTATTTCTGGAATGCGCCATTATTTCAGGGAGCTGCCATACAGTTCTGGAGTAATAGTTACCCACAGATTATTAGGTTTTAAAAAGTAATTTTACAGTCATAAACAACTCAAATATTTTCCACTATTCTATCAAGAACATAGTCTCATTTAATGTAAAACATGATTTTGTTTGGCATGGAAAGACATAAAATAGAAATATCCTCCGGTTACACAGTCTACATTTCTTTCCCAGAAATTTAAAGAATTTAAATATCTTGATGGTGAGAAAGCTCATTTACATTTGTTTTCTGAACTTAGAAACGCTATTTAATGAACACAGCATTCTAAGACTACTTCAAAAGAATACAGCCCGTCTACCCTTGATACCTGTACAGCAGTTTGGTGTTAAACTACAGTTTCTACACCTAGAGGCTTGTTTGAAACTCTTATTCTTTGATGCAGCAAGACAGACTTGTGGCTACCACAGCATGACTGCGAGCCAAGAGAGGAACGATACATGGCAGACAGTAATTAAAAGGTATATAAATGTATTTTTTTAAGGGTCCTTAGCTTTCTTTTGAGGGCTGTAGGATTAACAACCATTCTACATCCATTCTGTGCTCAAAGATGACCTGAGAAAGGCGGGTTGACAACCCCTTCTAGTTTAGCTGCAGGCACTGAGCACCTCCAACGGAAAAGGTAATAGAGCAGTCAGCACATTTTACTTATGGTGCAGACCTCAAACGCACAGGCACCAAGATACTGCCATCTCTATCAAACCAGACACATGCGGTTCACAGTATAATTGATTGGTTTCCTCATTGCCCGCCCTGCAAACTCAACCCAAGTCATCTGTCACGATTATAAAATTAATTACCAAATTACCATGGCCAAATTAATTTGCTAGCAAAAGTTGTGCAATCCAATTGAAGACGATTCATATATGTAATTACCTGGAACATCTCAAACAGAATAGCTGCTCATGCAAAAACAAGAACGGAGCCAGCTCACTCTGTGTTAGGCAGCTGGTAGTGAAAAACACTTATGTTTTGGGAGTGAAAAAGCGGGAAAGAAGAACATTGAAATAGATGAACAGATACGGTTAGGAAAAAACCCAAACAGATGAGATTTCAGGTGCACACACTCCTAAGTCAAACAGAGGTAACATGTACCTCAAGGTAAACCCAGCTTGGGTATCTCAATTCAAATAAAACTCAGAAACTATTCCCTTATCACCACAAGCTCTTGGCAGCTGGAGGCCTTTCCTTCCATCTGGCTCTCATTTCATTCCAGAGTCAAACTGTCACACCAAGCAAGTTTTGGCAGACAACACCTGCATCTCCTCAGGTAGGTCTCAGTTCAGCAGTTTGCAAACTTTTCAGACCAAGTGAGCCTTGTTTCTTCACTGTAACAGTTGTCTCCAATCTGCTCATGTACCCAGCCTTGCACATGACACACCTAGGCACCCAACACAGTAATGCACCTTACATTTGATCATGAATATAGTCTCCCAGTTACTATATTCACAAAACTATCTACTCAGGTAAGCAGGGTTTGGCCCATGAAAGAAAAAGGTTCCCTCCTTGAAGAAAAACTGAAAACAAACAGATTTTTTACTGTAACGTGCAGGTATCAGCAATCTGTGACTTTGCGCTTGTGTGGAAAGGAAGCCTGTCCCCAATACAATACTACTGCAATACTAGATTTATACAGAAATACAGGAAAACAGTTCTCTTAGGTCAGCTAAGCTGTCATACTTACACACATATGTTGCCTGTAAAGTTAATGTGTGGGCACCTGTGTGGTTTGCACATCACAGCCACAACAGCGATCTGCAAGAAGTAAAGTTACAGAAGAGAGAAGTTATTGAAATTGCTTCTGAAGTTACTAAAACAAAGTGCATCCTGAAAGGCTATATACACATACATGTGAGATTCTATTTAAAGATGTTTTCTGCTCAGTCTTTCACCTAGAATATCTGTGCATTAGCTCTTGAAGAAGATAAATATATCAAGAAATAGGAATCCCATTATTTAATATTTTCACAATTCAGAATAAACTGGCAGTCTGTTACAAAGAACTGGAAGATGAAACAGGGGAGAGATGAAGAGAAGCAAAGAGATATAAACCAAAGATAATAAAAATAGCTTCCTCCCTCCACCTAAGCCAAGTGTTTTTTACTCAGCTGACCTCACAACTGCTTCCCATACACTTAATGCAAGTGTAACACAAGATGCCCTCCTCCTTTGTGGAAGGGCCCAGTGGGAAGAAGAGACAGACACATTAAGATTTTCTAGTGTCCACTAAAAGTTGGACTTTACAATCTCGGAGGTCTTTTCCAACCTAAATGATTCTATAATTCTAATTTGGGGCACCCAACTCAGAACACCTAATTTCCAGTTTTCAGTAATCCTGGTTGGAGTAAGAGTTTAATGAACTATTCTATAGCCAGAACGAAGAAATTAAAGAAATTAAGCTGCTTTTTTTTTTTTTTTTGGTGGTGTGGGTGGATGTTTGTGCTTTTGTTTGGGGGGGGGGGGGGTTGCCACAGGTTTTGGGTGTTTTGTTTCATTTTTTAAGTTATAAGAATAACTTCCTGGATTTTTGTTTCTGGTTTTTTTTTGTTCATTTGTTTTTCGGTGTTTTTGTTAACCTGGCTTTAGGCATGCTATACATAGAGTAGGGAAGCTTAAAACCACACAACTGAATGTCAGCTGTACCTCTATTACCCCTTTCAGTCTGAACTACCTTTCAAAGAAACAGGTTAAATACTAACATTTTACCTTTGTTCACTAAGAGGACCTGCAGATTAAGCTGTACTGTTTCTACAGCAACTAAAAAGCAAGACATGCTGCTCACAAACAAAATCTCCACACCTCCTCTTTCTCTTCTCCCACGTTTTGAAAGCAATAGCCCTGTGGGCACATCACCACGGAAAAGACAACCTGGAAGCTGGCAATGCAACCAGGGCACCTATATTAAACCTCTGGACATTCAATATCCTGCTCTTTGAAAACTATTAAATACAACTTATTGATGAGAGCAGAAGAGAATGGTGACGGATGCACGTGCTTACCCCGCTAGCAGTCCTTATAGGCTTGGCCTTCAGCTTTGGTACCAGCACCCTGCGGTACTGCGGTGGAACAGCAGCGATGATGTCAACCAAACGTGGCTGCGCCGAAAGTCCGTACTTCGCCGACGTCTTGGTTTTCAGCCTGAAAGCAGAAATACCTCAAATTAACAACTCCATTCTGACCTGCATACCCATAACCCACAGCAGTCCTACTGTACTGCTGTTCAGTTACAGGGACATCTAGGTAGGTTCTCCCAATCTGCCTTTCCAGGCAACTTATTTAAAAAGCATACAGTAATTCCTTGCAACACCTGCATTAAGATACCAAAAAATAAATTCCAAATAAAGTTGATAGGCAACAACTGCCAATGTTTTTAGTTTCTGTATATTTTACTCCTAAACATGATTTTATCAAAACATTGTCAAAGCTACCAATAGACTCTGGCTTACCCATTTTCAGTGATTTAATTCTTTTCATGTCTTCCATGTGATCAGCCCCTACACACGTAGCCTCTGAGTTCATTTCTAAGACATTCATGTCAGTTATTTCCAGCATCAGCCAAAAGTTTGCAATTGCATCGTGTAAATGCAATGGAAACAGTGGGACAAATTCAGGTTTTATTATTCTGCATATGTAAGGAAGAACTTTCTGTAAACAACTTCATTTATAACGCATTGCTAAGAAAATCAGATTTAAACTTTAACCCTATGTTCATCTCTCCTTCCCCTGATGGAACAGAGTACTGAAGGATGAACACAGGTGGAAACATAAAAGGGCAGCGACAAATTTCTTAAGAGTTTTTCCCCAGTACAACCCTTTTGTACTCCGAGCATTGCCTATGAAGTAGCAAATCACCACAGAATTTACAGATCTTGGTGTCTTTATTATCAGGTAACGGTAAAAGAGAAATGACAGTACCCTGTGAAAATAAAACACGTTAAAATAAAGCCTGAATGTAACAGACTGTACAGGACGCGTTCATTACTGATGAACCAGCTCTTCAGTGTCACCCCAGAGTGACTTACTTGTTCAAGTTCACATCTTTTCCCTGCTCGTGAGCCTCAATTAACTGCTTTATGATGTCAGCTATCGTCATCATCATCAGCTCAGCATGGCTGAGGTCTCCTGAAACAGGAACAAAACAACAAACCATGTGTATAGCCAGTGCTTTCTAACTGCTTGTAACCAGAGGCATACCTGCTCTGCAATTCTTTTTTAATATTTCCCACAATTGTTGCCTAGAGGGAATTTTGCCCCTGCATATCACTCTTGACTTGCAGCACTCCCCGAACAAATAACAGTCAGCACCTTTTATCACTGACTTTCTTTTACTTCTAGGACAAACTCCACCTTCTCTCATCGGAGCAACCTGCACAACAGCTAAAAATAAAAAGCCATTGGAAGTTAAAGATGGTTAGTATAATAGTCTGATGCTACCAGTACAGGCAGCAAAGAACAGAAAACGTTCTGGGAAGGATAGTACGGCAAACCAAATGAAGATGCCAGCTCTGTGAGCTCCCCACCACCACAGAGAAGGTATGGTGTATCAGGCGGTGCAACCAGTGCCTTAAAGCTTCCTCACTGCACCTCACAGACCCACTCCCTGCTGCAGCAAGGGTTTGCACTGTATAGACTGCATACATTGCTTGTGTTTCTTCATTACCAGCTTCAGGAGAAGAAGGGCATTGCTATTAAGAGATCCATCCACACTTCCTGCCAACGCCATACATTTATTTCACCTCATGCAGCTCTGTCTACACCAGGAAATGTTGGAAAAGTAAAACATGCATATCAAACTTGTGAGAAAAGCCACGAGCAGGGACATAGCTGGGTGCAAAACCACTCCGACAAGGTTTTGTTCATGCCAGCTGTGCTGAAATCCGGCAGCGTTTACACCCACCCGGAAGAAGCACGACAGTCCCATCTGGTCCCTACTGGGAACTGCGTGACAGACCAGGCTGCTGCTAGCCCTGTGCTGCCCTGCATCACCTTTGCTGCCCCATATTCGCCCCCCAGCTTTCCCCCCCGCTCCGCCACGAGGGAAAAGCCGAGCAATACCCGGACTGCCCCGGCCCCATTCTGCACCCGGCAGCCAGGGCACCGGTCTGGAGCAAACAACCCTCCGAGCGCCCACAGGGGTGCAACGGGCTCCGCCTCGCAGCGCCAGCAACCGCTTCAGCAGCGGGGAAACAGAACGGGTAGCTCACGGAAGGGGTGCCCAGTCCCTCCAGCCCTCAGGCAAGGCCGGGGCTGGCCCTTCACCCGCCTCCGACAGTACACGGAGGCGGCAAAGCCTCGCCTCGCCTGCCCCCTCCCCGCACAGGCCCAGCGCTGGGAGGGGCGGCACAGCCCTGCCGCCTCCCAGCTCCCACCCGCGGGCCAGGGGAAAGTGTGAGAAGGCCTGTCCCACGGGCCCGCCGCCGCGCCCAAACCACGGTAAAGGGCTCGGCCTCTGCCCCCCCTCACACACACCGGGGGCAAAGCCCTGCCTCGCAGCGCCTCCCCCTCACTCCCGGGGCCGAGGGAGGCAGCAAACCCCTGCCCCGCCGCCCTCAGCTCCGGGAGAGAGGCAGAGGCCAGCCTGCCGCCAGCCGCTGGGCACCGCGACCCCCTCAGGCTCCACTACCTTTCCTCTTCTGCTTCATGCTGGCGGCACGGCTCCGCCGCTCCCCTCACGGGCCACACCAGAGACTCCTGCCGCGAAACGCTACCACCCCGCACCGTCGTAAAAAGTCGCACCTCCAGCCGCGCTGCCGGAAAGCGATGGGGGGGGGGGGGTAGAGGCGCGGCGGCGCACCGCTCATGCTCACACGGCGGCCGAGGCGGGGCAGTGGCGCCGCCCGGGGAGCGCCATTGTGCCCCGCGCCCCTCCAGCGCTGGGTGGCAGCAGAGCACCGCCGGCGGGGGCCGGGCCGCGCTGCCCTGCCGGGGGGCGCGGGGCGCTGCCGGGGGGCGCAGGGCGGGGGCTGCCACGGGTTCAGCGAGGGTCACCCCGGGCGGTGCCGGCCCCGCGCTGGGGTCACACCAGCCCCAGGCAGCTGCGGGCCGGGGCCGGGGGCTGGGAACTGCCCGGCGGGAAAGGGCCGGGGGGGCTGGGCGGCAGCGGCTGGGCATGAGCCGGCAGCGAGCCCAGGTGGCCGAGGCCAGCGGCACCCTGGCTGGTGTCAGCCATGGCGTGGCCAGCAGGGCCGGGGCAGGGACCGTCCCCCTGCGCTGGGCACCGGTGCGGCCGCCCCTCGAGCCCTGGGGTCCGTTCTGGCCCCTCACTCCCAGACAGAGCTTGGGGGGCCGGAGCGTGTCCAGAGCCGGGCAGGGGGCTGGGGCAGGGGCTGGGGCACCAGTCTGATGGGGGGGCTGGGGGGTCAGCCTCGAGAGGAGGGGGCTTGGGTATTTTTTAAGATTTGGTTTTATTTCTCATTATCCCGCTCTGATTTGATGGTAATACATGAAGTTCATTTCCCCCAGTGGAGTCTGTGTTGGCAGTGTCCAGGCGGTCTCTCCCGGCCCTGATCCCGACCCACCAGCTTGTAATTCTGTTCTCTCTCCCCGAGCAGCTGGGTGGGCACCTGGGGTCCCACCAACCTGCCACCGAGCAGAGGGGAGAGGCCGCCTGGCTGCAGAGGCAGAGAGAATGGGCAGCAAGGAAAAACGGGCCACCAAAAAGAAAAAAAATATGACGGAAAAAAATGAGGAGAGACGTCAGCAATCGTCAGGCATCCCGCTCTTGTGATTTGTGGGCTGGTAAAAACCTTTCCTTGAAAACAAGCTGCTCTGGGGGCTGACCAGGCTTTGGGCATCACACTCCCAACTGATGCGCGCTTGGGGACCGAAGGGTCAGCAGGGTTTGCAGGGAGGGGAGGGGGCACCCGGAGGTTGCTGCAGGAGGTTTGTAAACCCGGAGGTTTGTAAAGCCCCTGGAGCCTGCTATGGTGCCTGAGGTCAGTCCCCACAGCCTGGCAGGCAGCTTGTCCGAGGGTCTGTCCGTGTGCATGTGTGGTGAGACCATCCCACCCTCCCCACCTTGTTGATGGGTTTGGCAGCATCCCGCCTATGCAAAGCAAGATCCCAGGATGGTGCAGATTGAAAATACAGTTTATACCATCTGCTCCCATTGCTGCCGCTCTCCTGCCTTCCAGGCTTTTTGGACAGCTGACTGGTTTCCTTCCTACAGGACGCACTGGGAGTGCACTGCAATGTCTGGACCTGTCTCTACCTGTGATTTTACCTCCGCAGGGGTCTTCCAAGCATCCTGTGCCAACCAACAATTTATCCATGGTGCCGAGAGTAGCTGGACAAAGTGTCTATCCAGACATGCCTCTTCCGCCATCACCTTTCTCAAACCTATTGCAGCAGCGGCTGTGCAGCAAGGGACACATCAGATGTGGCCACACAGTCAGGGCTTGACTGCGCGTCCTGCTTTGGGCTGGTTGAGGCATGAAAGCGATTCCTTCCCCTGAATTATCTGGTGCTACACGTACTACACAGCATCCGTGTGGAGGATGTCTTCATATGTTGTTGGGGATGTCTCAGAGCACAGGACAGGGAGGATGCCTGTGCTGCACGCACGATAAGGTGATCAAAGAGCATGCCAGCAAGGACAAGGCAATTGATTCCAAACTGATTCCCATACCCTCCTCCCTCTGCTTAATCCACAACCCTACACTGCCTCCTCATCTCCTCAGCCCTTCGTTCCGTGAGCTGAGCTCTGCTCTCCATTCATTATCAGCTTCATCCACCTATTACAGCAACTTTTTATCTTGCATTTAGCTACTATCATTAGCTGCTTTCCCTTTGCCGCAAGGTCTCCATGCTCTTCCATAACCATCCTTTAACCTATTATAACCCCAGTGCTGCTGCAGAGACATCGCTCTCTGAAAGCTCTTACTTCCCCGGCAACTGCTCACATTCACTCATCTTCCATCTTGCCACACAAGTTGGATGTTTCCAAAAATCCTATTTTAATCCAACTGTGCTCCCATCTGCAACTCCCATCAGCTTCAGTTGCACATGTATCTTTCCCCAAGTTTCTGTTTCTTTAGCTCAGAAAAGCAATAATGAGGAAAACTTATTTTTGGCTACAAAGCAGAACTACAGTACCAAACTGTGCTGTTGCTCCCGGCAAGGAACACCAGGTAAATGCAGGTGGAGTTTTGGGCAGAAACTGATAGTAAAGCTTGGGTAAGAGGGCGGCTGGCATGTTTGGGTTTGTTCCCCACATCTGAGCAGGGCTGTAGCCTGGGGCTCACATTCTGATCTTGCTTGTACTAGTGGAATTCAGATGCAGCAATGCTGATTCATTTGCCTCTGGGGTTTAAAAGGTACTTTCAGTTCTTTAATCAAAGGCTGTGGCTAAGGAAAGTTGTGCAGGATCTGGAAATGCCAAGCAGTGCAGGGAAATGCACATCTGCAAGGAAGGGTGCAGGCATTAACAACCTTCTTCAGTACTTGTTTAGCAATTTCTTATCAGCGTATCTGGAAGCACACTATAAAGGCAGATAAATAAACATCTGCCTCTGCAGATCAGCAGCCCAGGGCAGAGGCGGCAATGGAGACCATCTCTCTGTACCTTTTGTCTCGCTTTCAGATTTTGACCCATTTCGTGACATCAGGAATGATTGTAAACTGTGTTTTAAGCCCATACATTTTTATTCTAACATAATGGGTAGGAGTTACATCAAGGCATTATGTAGGTCTGCTGTTATTTCAAGGATAGACTACTTGGCTTGGTACATTCCTGGACATTACTGTTAGTTATTTTACAGCATCATAAATACAAAAACTTTATAAATCAGAGAAGGCCTAAGCCTGAAAGAGTATAGTGAACACTTAAGATACGTGAACTGCTGCAGTGAAGGTGCAGTGCCTGCAGTAATGCCCGAGCACTCAGCTCCAAGACCAGCCAGATGCTGGGATCTTTACATTTTCAGTAAGTATGCTCGTTGATGAGAGGTTTGCATCATTTCCTTGCGTAGCCATTTGCTGTAACACGGACCTAGCACTGAACTGCTGCCACAAGCCTAACAGAGACCAAAAAAAAGCTGGAGCAACAGTTTGGGCATAAGAAAGCCAGGGAAACACCCATGAAGCAATCAGTTTAACTTGGCTTCCTGGAGGAAAAAGCTTGTGAGAAGAGAATTGCAATACCAGGGAATGATCCCGATGTATGTTTTCAATGGGATTTACCCCACCTCACTTCAAATGCTCAAAAATTAGCTTTCTTAATCAAAATTAGTCAGTCTGGTCTCTTGCATAATCAACAGATTGTAAGATATATGAGATAATTGCCATCTGCAAGTTCCTATTTCAGCTGATCACTTGAGAGGTGACCAGCTTAGACTTCACTAGCTCCTTAGGCCATCGTTTTAGCTGAGATGAACTCCCTCTTCCAAGCATCCAGGGCAACTAGAAAAAGAAAAGAACAAAGTCTGGGAGAGGGAGATGCACTGAGTCACCTCATCATTGATTTGGAGCTGGAATTCACATGGCACTCAACCAAGTACCCCAATGGGCAGAGTCTCCTGCTAGAAGCTCTCTCTTCAGATAAGACCCATGGTGCATCATGCCTAGTGCCTGGTCTTGACAATGGTCAATGTTCCTCACGCCAAAAGACTTGAAACCCTCAGGTGACCCAGTTCAGAATAATCTGCTCACAGAGCAGAAGTCTCCTCCTAATCTTTGTTGATCAGGAGTTGGCATTTTCTCTGAAACATGATTTCTAGTCTATCAATGTTGAGAATCCAGGGCTGTACTTTGACTCTTCCTAACACATGGAAAGGTTCTGTTTTACCCTACCTTTCTCACTCCTGGATATGATAAGGCAACGAGTTACAGTTGCTGTGCATTCAGTCCCCTTATCCTTAAAAACTGCTATTTGTTACATTTACTGGATGTTGCCTTAATTGCAGAAAAGACAAATAAGAGCACGTGATTTACATTCTCTTAAGCAATTAGACTAGCACCAGCTCCCCACACAGAGCCATATGCAATGTTGTAATCCAGAGTGTGGGGTTTGATTTCCTTCTCGCTAACATGATTGAAAAGATTGAGTTGCCTTGTTTAACAAGAAATTCAGTCTCCAATAAAGCTCTAACTAGGTTTTTCTTGAAGTGTTTTCACTGAGCCTCCTTTCTCCTGCATATTAAAGGCTTTTCGCTGGAGTGCTGTGATGCTTTCTTCACAGTCCAGCTGATTTGGCATCAGGCTGTAGGTTACAGTTGAGGGATCATGTTAACATTGGTGGTAAACCACTCACTTTGTAGGGAGGGTACAGTTTCCATCACTCAG
This sequence comes from Falco punctatus, assembly GCF_963210335.1. Taxonomy (NCBI): domain Eukaryota; kingdom Metazoa; phylum Chordata; class Aves; order Falconiformes; family Falconidae; genus Falco; species Falco punctatus. The sequence continues at coordinate 72,716,164 of NC_137584.1, read as the reverse complement.
GTAGCTGCTAGTCCTCCCTTGTCTTACACAATCCCCTCAGTGCTCACAGAGACAGACAACTTGGGTAATTCACTGGCAAAGCATCACAGAGCAGCTCAGGCTGTAGGATACAGCCCAAAATGTCTAAGTGACACAGAAGCAACCTCAGATAAGACCCAGCAGCTCTAGCAAGGATCTACGCAAGTGTCTCCATGGTCAAAAGCTTAGGTGAACTCTGCAGAGTCAACATATGCAGAAAAGAATAAGAATATAGCACTGGCTTGAGAGCAGGAGCGCCAGGAATCCAGGCTGAGAAGCACAACAGGAAAACAAGACTTAGACTGTACTCCAGTACTACTTGGAAATGGGAGATCCCACCTGGAGATCCCAAAAGCCGGCAGGAATCATTGCACCAAGTAAGTACGGTACTTCCAAAACAAAGTATAAAGCCATTGCTCCAGCACCTTTCTATCTAAACCGGCTGCAAGGCAATGAAGATTTCTTTTGGACAGCCTAGGAGAGAACAGACACAGTACCTCCATGCCCATTTCTTTGCATTGCGTGGGACGGTCAATGAAGAAAGTCTTTTCTAGCAACAGTCAAAAAAAAAATGAAGCTGGGTCCTTATGGAGGACTCAAAAGCAGCTGTTCTTCACTGAACACAGCCTGTGAATCCGGTGATGTTACTGTTGTTTCCCCAGTGCCAGGCAGATAAGTTTCTGTTCTGCTGGGAGGAAAGATGGTCTGTATCCTTCTTTACTCTGTGTCAGATCCTTGGTTAGATGGAGGAATGTGCCAGGGCTGAGCCTCAAACAGTGGAGATGCTAGATGAAAGAGAAATAATGTAAGAATCAGGCAGATTAATTTAGTCAGAGAATTCAGATCCTAAACATATTTAGGTACTCAGTCAATTCTTGGGATTTTGGTGGCATTTAATACCTTAAATACGTTTAAAAATCTGGATTGAATGGAAAGAGTTTCCATTCATCGATTCATTATAGAGAAAATAATAATCGATCAAAATATTTTTACTTTTCCTGCCCACCTTTCTGACAGTCTGCAAACATGCCGTGGTAAAGCCCAGCCGGAGCACTATCTGAAGTTGGTAACTTTACCTTGGGAAAAGCCTGGCAGAGATCACAAAGCTCCAGGAGAGGTCACTGAAGGAATTAAGATAGGATTTGTCTCTGATACAAAAAAACACCAACCCCGTAATAGTTTTGCCTTGCAAATTGCCCCTAATCCAAATGCAATCCCTCAGGGATAATTTACCTTGGTAGTTTTTATACCACAGCAACGGTGTTTGTAGGTAGCTTGCTTCCCCACGAACCCCAACCCTTTCCTCATGCACAGTTTTAAAATTTCTTATCATGCAGAAGACAGGACACTGCATGTCCCTATGCCATGACCCTCCACCTGTACAGCACTGTTGATAATCAATAATAAATAAGGTGGCCAGTTCCCTGCAGGAGCTCCCCGACTCCATCCCCCTCTTTGCCAGCACTAAACTGCACCTCAACAGCCGTTGCAGAGATTAAGAGACCTAACCCCCTTCTTCCCATTCCCCGGGTGGCAGCGGTGGGAGCTGAGCACGGCATTCCTGGGAGGCCAGGACACTGTTGCCAGACCAGCAGAATTCCCTCGATTCCAATCCTATGGATTGACTGGAACACCCAAAACACAGCCAAGGCGCAGAGCCTACGCTTAACTCTTCATGGCTTGGCCCAGTCCAGCGTACAACCTTCCCAAGGCTCTGTCCAGGAAATGTGACTTCAGGATCAGGATAGAAACCTTGTATTGCTCTAAAAATACGAGGGACTGTAACCCTCTCGCCTGACCGTGATGCTTTCCTTTCCTGGCTTTTATGGCCAGGATGCATTTACATACTGCTTCCTACATGCAGAAGTCTTCATGTGTTTTCCTTGGGCCTCATCTTACCCATTCCAGTGCTTTCCCCTACGTATCATCCTTCACCTGGTTTTAGATCCTTTCTTTCACCTCCCACAAAAGGATTTGTGATCATATGTGCACTGTGGGTCCTCATGGGGGTTAGCCTAGGGACCTGCTACAAACGCCAGATGCTAGGGAGATCCAAACGGATGCTGGAGGTCTCTACGTGCTCCATTATGTCCCTTCTAGATGGGGTCACCAATGATTACTGGATAGTCACTGCCCTGTAGGAGCTCCCCTCACTCTACCCCTGTGATCTCTTTGAAAATCCTAACAGTATCACATCAGAAGCCTTTTTCTCCTTTGATCGCTCCATGTTCTTTAGCCATTACCCTTCTTGCACTATAAAAAATCATCAGGGGTCACAGATTGCAACAACCCACTTGTGAACTAATAGGACTTTTACCAAAACCTGCACAAATGTTGTGTGCTTCTGAAAGATACCTTCCCAGCAGGCTGCAGACACTGAGGACCTTCAGGAGGTACTGGGCGTATCAAGAGATGAGGTCATCATGATTAGCTGCCCAAGCCAAAGCTGGACTGAAATGGCATGAAATTGGTTTTGACGGTGTCAGTCTGCCTCCTTATTTTTGGAAGACATTCACAGATCAGCTGTTTTCTCAGCTGTTGTCTCCCTGGAGTTGATTGCTTTGCCCTGTAAATTGCTGAATGCTCTGATTCCAACCCAACTGTACCAGCTCCTCCTGGTATCTATCCAGGACTTGGCAAGTCTGTGGACCTCGGGCTGAGCCCGCTGTCACTTCTGATCTAAGATGTCATGCTCTGCTGTTGAGTATTAGTGAGTTAAACCCACGTGAAGCCCGTGCCAGCGTTCAATAGCAAGATGACAGTCATGACAGACAGGTGGATCTAGCAAGTGCTAGATGTGACGTCTTTGGCCATATGTTCTTTTTTGATGCAGCAAATCACTGTCATCTGGATTCCCACCATCCAGAAGCCTCCTCTGCTTACAGAAATATACTGCCAGCACCGTCCCCTTCCCTCTGTGCACTTAATTTAGATATTGGCAATCTCTACAATAGCCTCCGCAGGGGACAGGGAAGCATACTAACATGGAGACCTGGTGTTCGTCCCTGGGAAGTCTTTCTTTCCTCTTTCATGAGGCTTTGGCACTGGAGCTCGGACAGGTGCGGGTCGTATCCCAGCATTCCACTGGGAGCTCTGGGCCAGCATCTTTGCTGCTGCGTTGGAGGGCAGGTTCCCGGTTGACTGGTGAGTGGCCCAGCTGGGACGAACTGGTGGTTTTGGAAGAGACTCAAGATCTGCAGAAAGTGATAGCTAGGAAGAGAAGGCAGTAAGTGTCATCCCAACAGCTTCAGAGGAACTGAAAATGCTGGAGTCCATCGAGAACTTCTATAAATTCGATGCATTCTATATATATTGTACAAATTATATTCCTAAATTATGTTCCTGAATGATACAAGCATATCAGCATTATTTGCAGTGACCCGTGCTCTGGGGTAAGTTTACCTTAAGGACAAAAGGACACGGTTAGAAACTGATGCTAGTAAAGCCAAACCCACATTAATTGATTCTCCACATGAATTCATATGTTAATGCACAAATTCTCCGCCATGCATATGGCTGTGACTGATCCCAGTCTTGCTTGCTGTTTGAAGTCACATAGTGTAAAGCATGAAGTTTATTTTAAATTACTGTTCAATGAACATTTTACTAAATAGTATAAAATTAAGGGGAAAAAAATAAACTTAGCAACACAGTGATTGTTTACTCCTTGAGAAAGGTCCCAAATATTTAAAAAGTGCAGGTTCTGCAGACAAAAGCCTTGGCTTTTTTTTGACTGATACAAATTATTTGTAGAATAGTGAAGAAACATTTACAAACCCAAACATTTACATAGCAACTCATTAAAAAGCAATGTGGGCTGATAGTCTTACGTGAAACTAGTATCCATAGTAAAATGGTTGTGCAGAAAAGCCAATGCTGTTCTGTAATTCCTGCCTGCCTGTTTCCCCTTTCCATTATTTGATTGGGCAGCAGTGGCAGATAGATGGTGCTTTGTGCCTAATTGTCTAGTGACGAATAAGCTATCCAGCAACTGCTGAGTATCAACCTAAAGAACGTCCAGTGATTACACAACTGCCCAAAGTGGTCCGGGTTCTTAGCAGTACTTGACCTGTGGCAGAGATGGTGTGATAAAAGCAGCTGCAGGTTTTTTTGTCCTAGCAAGAAAAGCACTTACCACAGAAGTGGCAGTAGATGCAGCACCAGATCTGACTAGTCCTTGCTTTTCAGCTCTTGCATTGTCAGTGGTTTGGTTTTAGAGCTCACAGGGACAGATAGGCTTAGACTATTAAAGCTAGGCTACACTTTTAAAATTAGGTGACATATGTCAACTGAGTTTGAATATGGAAACACTATACTGAGTTATTTTCACTCTTAGGAATAGTCCCATGAAGTTCAGCAGGGTTTCTTGTGTGGATAAATAAAATTCAAAGTAAGGTGGGCAGAATATAAATATACACCGGACAGGTCAGGACCACGTCTCAGATCTTCACGTTTACTACACTGACGCAGTGCATAAATGTGATTCATACTCAAAACATCAATTCCTTGTCAATATGTCATAGGAAAACTTATTCCTGACTTCAAATGCTGCCATCTTATTACCTTAGGATATAGGCAGTGAGGCAAGAATGACTGATCCTGTCAAAAAGATGTTATTTAGTAAGTACTAAAAATAAGTCAGTAATTCAGGAACAGCTGTGAGGGTGGAGCAGTCTCTCGAATAGAAACAAGCAGACAGCCTGAAAGGCAAAACCATCCCCTAATTGCTGACATTGCAGTCATTTGCAAAGCTGTCAAAAACATCCATCAAATGTTACCTTCCTAATAAAGTATCTGGGAATTTTGACATTTGGCCATGAAGCTGCTGCCTATTTTGCTGAGAAGCTGCAGAAGACTCCTCAGTGGAAGTCCTCAAGGGCCTGTGTAAAGGACACTGATGTGGCAGCAGTGACGCCTGCGAAGGGACCTCTAGGGCCAGAGCACAAAAATTACAGCAGGGCAACACAGTTCCACGTCAGAGCCAAGAGGAGGCCCAGCACACATCTGGTTTCCATGTCCAGCCCAGTAAAAGTTCTGAGAAGTCACCAAACCCATTGCATTCTTCACTTTTCTTTATATAATACTGGGATAGTAGGCTGTTGAAGGCAATGTGAGCAACAAGGTGGTATAGACAAGCCGTAAAGCCTTGATCCAGCAAAGTGCTTAAAGAGATGGTTAACACTGAAACTATATGTATCCTTAGAGTATGGTGTTTCCCTGGCTAAAGACAGAGCAGGTATTCCCTCCCCACTGTAGAGACATGGGGGTTATATGTGTGTTCATAAGAAAGAACATGGCCCTTCATCCAGAGACCTAATTAACTTAATTTATTGTAATTTACTATTTATTGTAATTTAGCTAGTTTACTTTCATTTATTCTAAATTAAGTGTGAGCCTGGTCACATTTTATGCTACTGTTTCCATGATTACTAATAAACTCCAAAACCTCACAAGTTTACTAGGAGGAGAACTGATTCACCGCATGCAAACGTGGAGCCAGTGGATGTAATTCCAGGGCTCAGGTCATCACCCTAATTATGTGTTTATTGCATTTTGGTGTGCTGTTGTTCAGCCTCTTGAGCTTGGAGCTCCACATAATAGCCCTTTTCACATCTTCATCATTGGCTGTAATATACTTTATTCGCACCTACTTTCTGCACCAGGATTATTGATATATTTAAGAGCTTCATTTTAATTTGACTTGATGTTTGCTTGCTTGGGGCACTTATTCTTTCATCATAGTCTGCTCTTCTTCTAAGGATTTACTAAAAGATTTGAGCATTAAGCCTCTTTATTTGGACTTTATTAAGTAAGAGTCTTTACACAGGTCTTCATTTCAACAGGGTTTCCCAATGCTACCTTAATAATAAATGGCAATTAATTTTGGATTATTCCTAGTGAGTTATATATATTCTTTTTCCATCCAACAGCCTACTGCAACCTAACCTTTATTGTCATGTAGTGTTGCAGTCATTAATGGCCAGTGTAACAGCAGGCTTATACATCAGAAAATAAGAAATACAGCTCTTCTACTGAAATTTGGACAACTTTAAACTCAAGAGAAATACAAGCCTATTTTCAGCGTAAAGGCTAGGAAAGAGTGACACAGCAACACAGGCTACCCCTGATTTTTAACACAAATAGAAGCCCGTGCTACCAGCATTGCATAGCACAAAGGCATGGAGCTCTGTTCTGGGCTGATGTCACCAAGGTGCCAACCCATGAGTTTCAGAACACCCTGGGTTAGGCTGTCCTAACTGCCTAGGAGGGACCGAGGGAGGACAGTGAACCTGTCAGGCCTTGGCAGCAGGCAGTGGCTTTAAGAGTCTCCCCAGGGCTTTTTGTGGGGTGAGGGTTCAGTACCCACTAACTCTGCGTGCTTCTCCAGACACCCGTCTGCGAGCATTTTGTGTCAGCTGAATGCTTTCTGGTGACTATCTGCTGCAGGGATGATAATGTTCCTTTTAAACCATGAGCAACCAACAGAAGGTGGCACACACATATGCACTGTCCAACCCTGTACTGCTGCAATTTGTAGCAAAAACTCACACTGATGGTGTGCAGAAGGGTTTGGGCTTCATGGTGGGAGTCAGACCAGGTGCTTGTGCCTTCCTGACTGGGGGTTCCAGTTAAGTAACTCTGAAGAACACATAACTTTCCTAAAATCTGGGGAAAGAAAATCAAATTCATGACTTTTTACCCTGAAATAAGATTCTTTCACTTCTGGACTGACAACAAAAGAATAAATTTGAAACGGGAAGCTGTGGTGGAAAGAAAGGGCACTCTGATCTAAGGGTGACAGAGGAAGCCATTGGAGAATGGAAATTGTAAGACACAGGCTGAATTATTTTTTTAATTGTATTTTCCGTTCTTTAACACTGAATCTGTTTCCTTGCTCATACAGACAGGCTGTATTTGGGTCAGGAGCATGCCTCCCAATCTCAGGAGACAATGCCTCTCTTTTATGTAAACCTTCCTTAGCTCAACTCACATGCGTTCCTTGGCTTTCGTCACTTAGGAAGCATGCTTCCAGGTCTGCAACCCAACCCCTTCCCCGCCCTCCTCCCCCACCCCAATACACTTGTGAGCATGTCCTCCTGGCAGTTATTTGTGGCTGTATCTACAAAAGCCTAGACCCATGATGCTTTCTGGAAGCCTGACTTCCCTAGACTCCTTTCATGTGAAGATGCCCTATTTTACCAGCAACGAGCACAATGAATCCTCAGTATTAAGACCTTGGGGCTGCTTGCTCAGGCTCAGCGCAATGAACAGAGAATAAACTAACATCAAACTGCAATGATCAAAAGTTGCGAAAGCAGAAGAGAAGCTTTGGGAAGAGATGCAAGTGTCGTAAGAGAATTGATCCGGCACTTTGTAAAGCATGGAAACAGACTGTCGGGATGCCATGCAGGAAGCAAAGTGAGGGAGGAGCAGATAACAAGGTCACCGTCTACACACAGACAGCTTCTGTCCTGTTCCCACAGAAGGCAGAGGGACTGTATCTAGCCTGCAATGAGAGATTGCCCCGGGGCAGCCAGACATGGGGTGCTTTGTGCCCTCCTTCTGCCCAGGTATCTCCCTCAGGGACAAGCAGATGTGCCTGGCAGCCTACCTACAGCAGGAGCAAAGCCTCACAGGTACCTCAGCTAAGTAACAGCTCTCAGCTAAAATGTTCTTGGGTAGACCTGACACTGCGCCCTGGCTGACGTAATGACAAGCCGGTGATACTTGCCAGTGATTTTGCCTTCTGGAGCTTATTAGATCCACGACCCACTCTCTTTTTTTTCTCAGCTGCCTGCCGGCTAAGGTCTGGGGTCTCCCCTCCTCCTTTCTTTCTCCTGCAGAGTAGAACAGAATAGTATTAAAAAGTGCTATGGAGTTGCTTCCCAGGGGCTGAGAAAAAGAAAATCCCTTACGGTATTACCACCCAAAAATACATGGTTTAAGGTAACACATTTTATCTTGCACCTGAGTCAGACCAAGAGTGCACAGATACCACGGCTCAGAGGTGGGTGATAACTTGCTATTTTTAAAGTTATGGTAACTTTATAGCACTCAAATACATGCCTTTAGCTTGAGACTTACTGATTTAAGCTAAATCCACTAACATGTTACATCAGCTTAGGGGAATTCACAGAAAGGCAACTTTAGCTACATCAGTTTGAGAGTTTTCAGTGATGCCTGTAACATACATAAGGCTAAAGGACTGTCCCTCCAACAAGTTATTTATTGACTGTTTTTATAGCCAGATACTTCTTGTATATGTATATGTATAAATTCATAAATTTATATGTGGCTTTTCTTAAAGTCAATACAATAACTGGCAGAACAGGAATATTCCAGAGCGTGAAAATTAAGTGAAGTACACTGGAATGTGTCCAGTTGCCACATTTTTCCAATATCAGGAGTAAAAGCCATACTATGAGGAAGGTTTTTTAAGAACTCAGGTAGATTCATAAACACACATGCTCTGAAGGCATTCATTCCCCATCCACGTTCAAACTCTTCAATACAGAATTAATTAATTTAAAGCAGCAACTCTGTGTGCTCTCTGAGTGCATCTCCCAGCTCCATCACCAGCATCTCTGGATTCCTGGAAGGCACGCTAAAAAGCACAGTATGAATACAAAATCATGAATAAAAAGGGTGGAAACAGACTCTAAAAAGCAACTTTTATCCTATAAAGAAACAGAGCCACACCACATAACACACACATCCTCCAAAGCAACACCAGCACAGATCTGGTATTTACTCATCCCAGAGCAGCTGCAGCTCAAAAACCATAAAGACAAATCAGACATTATTTCAAATAGCAGATTGAGGAAATCTGCAATGTGTTTATAAACACTTATAAAAAACTTCACTAACCATCAAGAGAGAAAATTCAATCAAAAATATTATTATGGGGAATGAACTGGTCATCTTGGTGGACTTGACAGTGTCAAGTTTATGGTTGGACTCCATGATTTTAAAGGTCTTCTCCAGCCTAAATGATGCTACGATTCTATGATCTTCAGACAGAATGCAGACCTGGCCTTGTGGTTGTAAATTAAGGTATTAACCTCTACTGCTGTGTGCTAGTGTCCATGCTCCTGGTGTCAGAGCACCGCCCTGCAGCGGGTCACCACCATGATCTCACTTCAAGGTTAGGAAAACATAAGCAGTGAGGATGAGTTTCTCAAGGCTGCAAAGGAAAAGGGCATCAGAGCTGGGAGGAGGACAGCAGGTCTCTCACCCCCGGTGCTGAACTCGGTGTTTCTCACCCTGCTTTCCTCCCTTAAGGAACATTTTTAATTCCCACAAACCTAACAGGCAGACAATACTGGGCTGACTATTCAGAAACATGAAAAACAAGAGACAAGCGTTAGGATTTGGAAGGACAGCAGAACTCTGTGCCCTTCTCACGCAAGCGAGCCCTTTTTGTCAGAAACTGGGCCCAGGCTGCTGACAGAACAATTACTGAAAGTAATTATTTTCTCGTTGGGTAAACACTCCAGCACAATATGCAACTGTTTTTAGAGCCAGCCTATGTCCATAAATTATCTAACTGAATTAGCGCTGGCTTCCAGAAGCTCAAACTGGTTGCAGGGGGGAAGGAGCTTGCCTTTTGGCTGAGCTGTTGTGATGAGAAGTAGCAAGGCTCCTTCTTGAGGCACAAGGACACAGTTTTGGCAGGGGTCCAGCGCTAGGCTAGAATTGGAATTCATTATTCATGATAAAGTGGGAGGCAAATCTTTTGATTTATTGGCAACAAGCAGCGCAAACACCAGATGCCTTCCAGCAGAACCGCACATGTATGGACCGAAAGAGCGAGCCCTCCTGGTTCTTTTAGGCAGACTCTGGTCCCAGAGAAAATTTGCTAACTTGGTTCCACGCTTTAGATAACAATCTTCCACTTCACCTCTGCAATATTGCTTTGTGCCCAGAGACAAATCCATCCTTGCTTGTCTCTGTTTGTATGTCAACAAAAAGGTACCTGGACAATTCAGGCAGAAAATAAACCAGACCTACCAGAAATCATCCTGATGATAAATTGCACATATACATGCAGCAACAGCAAAAGTCACAGCTATAATTCTGCTGAGGGATTTTGATAACCCCTTCCAGGCAATTTGTAATTCAACCCCTGTCTGTATCTCATCTCTATTGTCTCACCACTCCCTTGACTATGCATCTGATCATTGCTCTTCTTAATTTCACTGCTCAGTGACTGTGAAGCTTTTCCCACACTATCCCATCTAAGCCAAATAACCTCTCAGTGAACACATTCAGGGATCTCTGTCCCATCTCCTTCATGCTGCAGTGATGTTTGTCACTGAGGCTCCTGGGTGCCATTCAGGTTTTATAGTACAAGCTCATGCCTTTCTGAGCAAGCAGCAAAAAAAATCCATCAGGAAAAAAACCCAAACAAACAAAAAAAAAGCAGCCAAACCTCCATTATCATCCAGATTGCAAATTAACACCGGTCTGCCATTTTTGGGGGACTACCAGCTGTGGCACAGTGTTATGATTCTTCTCCCCAGTGATGTGAAGCACCAGCACTGTCCAGGCCAAACCCTGGTCCATTTGCTCTATATAAATCTATTAGTTTTTCAAAGGTAAATACCCAATTATAGTCTTATAGCCTGAAGTATATGTTTTGTCCCTTTTTAGGACTCCCTTTGTCTCCGCCTCCCTGCACAAATGAGAATTGACTACAGCTTGTTACACTTCCCATGTTTCATTTTTTTTAGCTAAGCAAGGGTAAGTTCTCTGTCATGAATTCACAGTGGTGTAGTTTTGATACTGCTGTGGAACGGAGCATGTAGCTAATGACTTTTCTCAAAAAGCCAACAAAGAAAGAGATGAGAACTCTGCCATTTAAATGACAACATTTCAGCTGCAGTGTGGACACCCTGTTATGATGAACAGGAGAGTTCTCATCTCTTTTTGGACCAGAAAGCAAGTGTAGAGTGAGGGCCAGCTCAGAGATGTTAACCCAGTCCAGAGCTAGGAAAAACTTTATTTTTCAGCACCTCATAAATTTTGCAAAATTTAACCTGACATTAGGCAGGTTAACTTTGATTCAAAGAAGGAGCCAGTGACTAGTCTCACACATTGCTTTGATGATGGCGTCAGGTATTCCTTTGATGTAATCTTGTTTATTCACAAAACATTTTCTACAAGTCCAGTTTTCCTCAGCACAGCAGAACTCAAATGGAAAGAATGGTTTGTTGGCTCACCACTTTCTGGTCAACCTGCTGGTCTACAAGTGCTCTCTCCAGTCCTTCTCTCTCAGCCATCCCTTCGGCTTTCTGCTGCTTCTCTGCAAGTTTGCTGCATCTTTTCACGCATGCTTATGACCTCAAGAAAATACTTGTTCCTCTCTATATGCATTCAGACTGCAGCAAAACCAATGTCCTCTTCCAGACTACCTTTGCAAAACCCTGTGTTTTGGGAAATCACTCTTATTGTTTTAGGAATCTCATTTTACATAGATTTCATTGCTTCAACATTAATTTTTCATGAAGAGCGGTTGTTATGCCCTTGAGCTCCAAGAATTCATCTAATCTGAAGAATAACTATACCTAACACAGCCTGGGGGCTCAGAGATTTTTATCTTGGTTCTCTGTTCTACTTTACAACCCTGTGCACTGGTCAGGCAGGGTCTGCCTGAGCCTGTAGGCTGCAGTGAGGTAGATCATCTTGCACAGCATTCACAGGACACTCCTAACAACCTACTAGAGACTCACAGTTGGCAGAGCATGACCATCAGCCACCCAAAACAATGCTTGGCATCACAGAGGGGCACTCTGACAACTTTACCATTGCACTACCATTGACAGGCAACCTACAGCCGCCCAAGCCACCCATTAGCGGCCGCTGCCACCTCCAACAACAGTCTGCGCTTAGGCTGGGAGAGCTGGGGTGGCTCAGCCTGGGGAAGAGAAGGCTCCGGGGAGACTTTAGAGCACCTGCCAGTGACAGACCAACCTGATCTCCCTTCACAACAAGGTGACCCTCAGTGGATGAGGGAAGGCTGTGGATGTCCGCCTGGACCTTAGTGAAGCCTTTTTACACTGTCTCCCGCAGCATCTCCTGGAGAAACTGGCCGCTCATGGCTGGGACGGGGGTGCTCTACACCGGGTTAAAACCTGGCTGGGCAGCCGAGCCCAACGAGTGGTGGGGAATGGAGTCACCTCCCGCTGGTGGCCGGTCACCCGGGGTGCTCCCCAGGGATCCGTGCTGGGGCCGGTGCTCTTTAACATCAGTGATCTGGACAAGGGGATCGAGCGCAGCCTGTGGGTGATGCCGGGCTGGGGGGAGCGTCGCTCTGCTGGAGGGTCAGCGGGGGGGTCTGGGCAGGCTGGATCGATGAGCCGAGGCCAATTGCGTGAGGGTCACCCCGGGCGGTGCCGGCCCCGCGCTGGGGTCACACCAGCCCCAGGCAGCTGCGGGCCGGGGCCGGGGGCTGGGAACTGCCCGGCGGGAAAGGGCCGGGGGGGGCTGGGCGGCAGCGGCTGGGCATGAGCCGGCAGCGAGCCCAGGTGGCCGAGGCCAGCGGCACCCTGGCTGGTGTCAGGGTGTCAGCAGGGCCGGGGCAGGGACCGTCGAGCCCTGGGGTCCGTTCTGGCCCCTCACTCCCAGACAGAGCTTGGGGGGCCGGAGCGTGTCCAGAGCCGGGCAGGGGGCTGGGGCAGGGGCTGGGGCACCAGTCTGATGGGGGGGCTGGGGGGTCAGCCTCGAGAGGAGGTGGGTCAGAAGAGATCTCACTCTTTACAGCTACCTGGAAGGAGGCTGCAGTGTGGTGGCATTTGGTCTCTTTTCCCAGATGACAACCAACAGGACAAGAGGAAACAATCTCAGGTTGCACCAGGGCAGGTTTAGGCTGGACATCAAGAAAAATCTCTTCACCGAAAGGGTGTCCAGCACTGGCACAGGCTGCCCAGGAAGGTGTTTGTCACCATCCCTGGAAGTGTTTGAAAAACACTTAATGTTTTAAAAAACATTTTAAACATTAAAAAACATTTAGAAAATGCATAGATGTGTTGCTTAGGGACATGGATTAGTGGTAGATTTGGCAACGGTTGAAGGTGATGATCTTAAAAGGTCCTTTCCAACCAAAATGATTCTATGATTCTATGATCCTATGATAGGACATGGGGGAATGGCTTCAAATGAAAGAAGTTAGATTTAGATTAGATGCTAGAAATAAATTCTTCCCTGTGAGGGCAGCGAGGTGCTGGCCCAGGCTGCCCAGAGCAGCTGTGGGTGCCCCATCCCTGGCAGGGCTCAAGGCCAGGCTGGACGGGGCTGGGGGGAGGGGTCCCTGCCTGTGGCAGGGGGGTGGGAACTGGATGGTCTTTAAGGTCCCTTCCAATGTAAACCGTCCTATGATATGATTCTATGAACAGTCCAGCATGAAAGCTGGTGTCTGACTGCTCCTGCTGCAGATAGGGAGCCAGGTGAAGTGCTGAAGACCCGATCCTTGGGCAGCTGCCTAGAGGCAAAGGATGGAGGACACAATACAGAGCCTTAGCAGGACGACTTCTGGGATGTGGCTGCAGAGGTGATTCTGTCAGCAATGAATCCACAGAAAAGAAGCACCAGAACATCATTATGTGAGTGGGAAGCTGGGTCAGCACCTGAAACGGCGCACCTGTGTTGCTAAATAATCATTATAGATGAGACTACACACTAGCAATTACTTTCAGCTTAAGTGATATTAAAGGGAGATCCTTGATAAACAAGCAAATCTCACTGAATTAATTTCTCTTGCAGTAATCCTCTATAATTACGGATAAATGCCAGATTTGCTAGAACACTCAGCATTAAAATATTCTCCATTGCACAAATGGAGAGAGGCTCAAATCTCACTTTGGAGAAGAAAACAGTCAGTGTGCTTACTGTATTAGTGTGCATTTGTTTCTGGTTGTCAGCTGCATCTACAGCTCAGTGCTGGAACAAGCAACTTTTAAACTTTTCTAGCAAGGCTTGTTCCACTTTTGACACTGAGTCACGAACAGCACAAGGGAACTATAAACCTCACAGCAACATTTGGAAGCGGCTATATAGAAACATTTAGCACAATTGAAAAATAGCATCTGGACATCCATTTGCAACAAGAGGCATTTTGTCAAAATACTTCATTAAAAGCCTCAAAGAACTCTACCCAAAATGGTGCTAGGGTTTGGAAACATACCAAAGAAAGAGGGTGAGGTGGAAACTGGAAAGCTCTTTGAAGTAGTGCGGTATCCTAGGACTAGGGGACGCGGATTAAAAAATGATTCATAAAAGGCTTTTGCTCAGACACTGGGAACTTTGTGGAACACCCCAGAGGAGTGGTGGGTCCTGCAAAGTTAATCACATTGAGAAAGAGTCTACGTGAGTGCACGACTGCTTAGCCAAATAATCACTCTGCTGGGGTAATTCATGGGTTGATTGTTCCTGTGCACAGGGCTAATCTCAGCTCTATCAGTTATTTACTTAAAGTACAGTCTGGATCCTTTCATTGTGGCTCAATTGGTTCCCAAGGTTTTTGTTGGCACAGTGCAGAGGAATCTCCTCCTCTCTGCACGTTCGGTTGGGTGAGAGTCTGTGCTGTCTTTTTCACTGGGACTCATACAGGAACCAGGCAACGGTCAAGCTAATCCATTTACCTGTTCACCAGCCGCAAATTAATGACAGTACTGCCAGTTGCACAAGTTACTGCACATCAGCTGAACTGAGGAAACTGCTGTGAGCCCCTGAAGGACAAGAGGTGGTATTAACAGAGACTCAAACAAGAAATGAGCCAAACACTGCACGCAGGTGACTACCGCAGCCTCCTTGCAATTGTTCCTACTGGTGCTTGTTAATGCACAAAAATTTGACCACAGATCTAAGATTCTGAAAATATCTTATGCCAGATGTGTCAAAGGAAAACAAGAGACAGGCCCAACACATGTCTATGTGCAAAACTATGCTTCGGGGTGGAAATGTCTTTCTCTTGCCAGCCGCTGACCGCACAATCCTGGGGGCCCAAGAACTGATGGATCTAGGCAGATACAAATACTATTCACTGCTTAAATGTTCCATAGTACATACATACTCTTACACCTGCACACCCATTCAATCACCTAAATCTCTTTTGAATCAGATCCTTGAAGTGATAGAATTATATTTCATCACAATTAATTCATTCTTCCTCTTCTGCACAAAATATACAATGCCTCTCAACCTTGCAGCTTCATTTAAAAACTCTTGAACAAACTCTTGTCCTGATTCCTCCCATTACAGCTGTGTAACGTCCCCAGGAGTTACAGCCTATTTTATAGGCAGCCACTAACAAGCTGTGCCCATGCTCTGTGCTGAAAGGACACAAAGTAGTGCAGCTGCAACTACAACAGGACCAAGATCAAGCCAAAAAAAGCCAAAAGAGCAGCAACGTGGGTTTGCAACCAGCTTGCTGAACTATAAGGCTTCCAGGAAGCCTGGAGCACAGGCAGAGTGAGCTTGTAAAGGTCACAGATGCCCTATGTTGCAGAAAAAGCAAAAGGGAAGAGAGATCAAGCTCTTACGCCTGCCTAGCCTGCTCGATGGGATGGTAGTTGTCGAGGTAGTTGAATCGGATGGTGTCCGTAGGATGCTTGTCTGAAGAACGCCACGGTGGGAGCTCTTTTTTCTCCTTGTTTATCTTCCTTCCTGGCACAGAAAGTTTTGCCTCTGGGATGTTGCTTCTTACCGGTTGCACATCAATAACTACAAACTCATCCTTTGAAGGAGTCTAGTAAAAGACATTAGAAGAAGAAAATAAGGTTTAGCCTATAATGAAAAGGAGATCTATTTTGCCTAACTTTAGACTTCTAAGAATTGGGTATTAATTCAAAAGTAGTCTCTCCAGGTTCTGTTATGGTCAGTGGACAGAAATAGGTACCCTGACAGTGCATACCATCACCCATGTCCCATAATCTGTGTTGAGATGAACTGAGCTGCTTTTGACGTGAATTGGCTTCTCTCTATTGACTACAGACAATCTACAGGGGAGTTTGGTTAAAATTAAGAGACCCGAGTTTTGAATTCAGGGCAGAAGAATCCCACCCTCGCAGCCCTGCAAACCAGGCGTGACATCAATGAATGCCAGGAGAAAGCAGTGGCTACTGAGTAATGCTCCACCGCCCCAAAATGGCCCTGCCACCTTTGAAGAAGAAAGAAAGAGACAACACTAAGGACTGTAGCAGGCATAATGGGTATTTTTTTCCTTTCCACTAGGTAAATTCCAACTCTGAAATGTCAGCAGGGGTGATGCTGGGTACCCCACCTCTGCTTATCAGACTAAGGCAAGCTGTCATATGCTCTATAACCTGGGGAAGAGAGAGGAACAGCCTTGAGTTCTGGAGAGGGAACTCTAAAGGTCTGCTTCAGAACACCCGGAAAGGATAGCAGTGTGAGACCTTGGGGACTGCTTCTCCTAACCAATGAGATTTTCACTTCTCCCCTACCAGGGATGGATGATGGGAAAGTAAAACACATGGTAACACATGAGTTTAGATTCTACTTTAAAATAATGTGTTGTCCATTTTACTAGTGGGAGATTACAGAAAGATAAGGAGCCAAAGGGGTTAGGAACCCAACCAGCCCAGTTTTCCCAGCGGACCCAGACATCTCTAGAGGTGGTAGGTATGTACCTTTGGTCTCGTGACATGCAGCTCTTTTACCATCTCAATGTAATGTTTCTTCCAGATTCCTTGCTCAAAGGGGGTTGGAGAGAAGTTGATGTACCAGCCGAAACGCAGGCATTTCAGCATCCAGAGCTGATCCAGTTCAGACAGGTACTTCCAGTACCAGCTCACCTGTGAATGCTCAGTAAGGTGAAAACTTTGGGATCTGAAGCATCCAAGATTGCAGCCAGAGCCTTCTGTGCTGTGGATGCAATTTCCTTATGTCCTTAAAGTAGTATAATTCTTTAGCACTGTTTATGCTCCATTTAAACCTTTAATTAAACCATTTAAACCCTTCAAGGTCTTCATGACATGCTCAGTGCTGAAGTGTTAGCTGATCTCCACCCCAGCACAGGGTGAAACAGTCCAAAAATCATGGGCCAAGAGGAAAGGTTTCAGCTTGTTTGGGGCAACTTCCTGCACTTTTAGTCAATACACAAACAGTAGTTGGAATAAAGCCTGTTTCCACCGAGAAAACAGCATCAATAAACTCAAGTCTGACAAACCCATTCTGAATGTTTTCTCCCTGTTCATGCTCTGCTGTTACACTCCATCACACAGTCACCTTGTGTACAATGTTTGTTCCAGCTTAAGGACAAAGATCATCTATTGGCACTGCCATACTTACAATAGCAGCTGTCCAACGACATGACACAAGTAGCACTGTAAAGACCTTTCTTTCTGAGGAAGTAATTTCCTAACCTGTCTTCTCCCTGCCTGTGAATGAATAGTGTGAGTTGCATCCACATAAAAAATGAAATGTTGGAGAAAGATACTAAAGCAAGCTTTAAACAAGCTTAGGTTTTGATATATTTGTAGTATTATATGTTAGTACTATGTTAGGGCAGTAATAATGTCAACAGTATCTGAACTTATTCATTCAGAACCACTTTGGGCATCACCTCACAGCACTTTATCTCATGCAAACATATTTCTGGAGTCTTAGCAACTGTGCTCAAAAGCACATCTGTAATTTCTCTGCTTTTCCACATCCAACACTTTACCCTCAAGCATTTTAAAGGATCTGTTTTTCTTAAAGCATTGCGTGCAGTTCTTTGCAACTAGCACAAGTCAATACCTTTCAAAGCAATTAATGATTCTGCACGCAGTGTAGGGCACTTCAAAAGAATGTGATTTTCAGAAAGTTCCAGACTTCTTTCCTGGGAAGAACTGGTCTTGTAAAGTGCCCAATTTTAAATGCCTTAGAGCTGAGCATCTAAAATTACTCTCCACTTTTGCAATTCTTGGCCAATCTGGCTTTATTTAGGATTTGTGGAAGTGTTGCATTCAGTTTCATACAAGCGCCACTAAGCATTTGGCACCAGGCTGCCAAGTCAGAAGACATCCTTGCATTATGAAGAGCAGCACTGGTTATGTCTTTGCTGAAAACCAGTGCTGATTTGTTTTTTGTTTGTTTCTTTGTTTGTTTTAACTAGCTTGACCTGGCTTTCTGAACATTAGGTACGTGTTGGCTTTTTTACCTGTGCACATCGACAGAGGCTCCGTGGGTCCAGGAAAGAAAAGATGTACAAAGACAGGACTCTAGGCAGCCTTGTGGTAAAATCTAGAGCCTCGGTGGGGACTCGATCCTGTAGCTGCTGGGAACAGAATTTCTGCTGTGACAGGGAGCAGCGTTCCAACAGGTCCACCAGGATCCTCCGCCTCTGACCATCTGTCCACTTGTCAAACTGAAAAAAGGAGTTTCAGGTTCTGAGAAACCAGAGAATCCGCTTCTTAAAATAAAGCACATATTTAAGGCAAGGGAAAGTGCATAAGCAGCAGCTTCTGCTGACTCATTTAAGAGCAAAGCACGTAGGAACTGGGAACAAATGGAGAGGTTACATTAAAAGAAACTCTGAAGCCATGTAACATATGATTTATAATCCTCAAAGGATCCAGGACAGCCGAGTCCAGGACACACTCATGCTCACAAGACTCTTTGCTCCTGGGACGAGCTCTGAGACTTGGATTCACTCATGGAAAGGAGGAGACTCAAATGTGTGTTTGCAGGATCAGGTCGCAAATTACCATGAGTGCACTGGTGATATTGGAGTGCCTCACCATTTGTAAAGTGTTTATTCTCACAATCCCACTGCATGGGAGAGAAATCCCCACTACTGAGAAGTGGGGCAAAGAGAAACTAAATCAGCTGCCCATGTCTCACAAGGAAAATCTGCAGCACAGGTCCGGCAGCACAGTAACTAAGATTTTTCACAGCATTTCTGTGCTTATGACACATATCTAAAGAGGAAGATTAAAACGTTGTGGGAAGAAATGAGCACTTAGGTAACCACACAAGCATGTATCGCTTTGCTCTGATGGCAACAATGCTGGATTGAGCGGAGTGGGGCAGAGCTGTGTAAACAGGGTGGGAGCAACTGTGGCGGTAGCTGGTGTTTAACTGGTGTTGATACCAGAGGATGGAAAGGGCCCTGTCAGCAGGAACCTCCAGGGAGGAGACTGACCTCATCACCACAATCTGTGCAATCTGCCTCAAAACCTGTAAGAGCAGTCCTGGCTTGGAGGGCAGCGCGGAGTGCCAGAAGGGAGGCAATGTCAAAGGACCACGGCACTGCAGACAGGATCAGCCGGAATCCCCGCTGGGAACTGCAGGCTGCAGAGTGTCAGGGTTAAAGATGGCTTTCTGGAGGTGAAACAGGGATTTCGGAGAAGTCCCACTTTATCCTCCCTCCTAGCACAGCAAGAGCAGCCTCGACCCAAACTCACCTTCCTTTCAAAGGGGAAACAACTGTTTGGGGAATCCCCCTGTTTGGGGAATGCTGCTTTTCCCCATTTGTTTCTTTCTCATGTCTTGGCCATCCCCAAAACACACACCCTGCTTTCACCCCAAAACACACACCCTGCTTTCACAGGACTGTTTCCTGAAGCCAGCTTTCCACAGCTGACAACTTTCTCTCGATAGGTCAAATCACAGCGCATTAATTTATGCATTTAAACTCAGGGGCACGTAAAGTCCTTAGTTAAATTTACCTCCAAAAAATTAACAGTAATAAAAAAACCCACGCAGTTCTTCCAAGATTTTTTTTTTTAATATTGTGGGTAAATGGTTTAATGTCCAGTGTCCCTTCCTTTCCCTTTCAGAATAAAACAGACTAGAAATTCAGGTTGTTTTTTTTTTCCTCTGCTGCCAACCCCCAAAATCTGCAGACAAATGGATGACTGGCGGAATAACAGTTTAAAATGTGCTGTGCAGATGAAAGGTAATTGAGAAGTAATTTCTTTCCAGATCATTCTAAAGAACCCTTTGTTTCTTTCTTATTTTTACTTGGATGTATTTAATTCTAGTACTGAAGAATAAACTCTATGGAGTAAATAGCTCTTCTCCTTCTTGCAAACACCTCTGCAAGACCTTCAAGAAGGTCAGCAGGAAGAAAGGGTTGAATTAGCATTCCTGAAATCCCTGAGAGATGAAAAGCTGAATAGAAAAAAGCTCCCAAATGTCCACGCTTTTTCAGATACAGACAGTGAATTAAGGAATACACCCTTTTCCTCCCGTCCCTGTTTTGCATATAACTTTCACCTCTAATGATGTTTAGCAGAGTACTAAGGAAAAACTGAAGCAAGACCTTTGGATTTGGGGCTTAGGAACATGTTCCCCAACGATAAAATCAAACCAGAGGGGGAACAGAGGAGGTCCTGCCTGTCCCCTTCTCACCCTCACCTGTCACACGGTGAAGGGGGAAACTGCTGCTGCACGCACAGCTTCTTCCCCATTGCATTCAGCAGCAGCCAAGTAGTTAAGCAGGCATAATTTGTCACTTTTCCAGTATTAACAAGCATGTCCCCATCCTACATTTGGCTGCCTTTCTCCACAGTTCCTCCCCTTGCATGTGATTACAGCAACCCAACCAGTTGGACCGGATTCCCCTTTTCCAAGGGCTGCACCTTCTCCATCCCCAGCCAGGCACACTTTTTCCCCTTGCCGTGCCTTTCCCCCAGCCCTGCCGAACAATGTCTCCCCAGGGACTGAATGACATAAGGCTACGCTGTCAATGCAGAGAGCTCAGCCCCCGCTTCTGCGATCAGTTTACAATTAATCCATGAGTGCACACACACAAATAATGCAGCCTGACACTAAGGGGAGAGCCCAGGACCTCAGCACTGAAGCACAGAGGCTCTGCCGCTTAACCTAAAGAGGCCCCTCTCTGCTGTGGGAGGCAGGTTGCTTTACTGACTTGAATTATCCACTGAAATGGGACATAAGCCTCATCTCCAACGCAGCATATCGACATGAGATCATGGGGTTACAATCACATGCACGCATCCCTGTGCTCTGCAAATGTAGGAACGAATTCACTAGTCAGTGAGGCTCTTCTGCAGAATGGCTTGCAAGTAGATGGAGATGATTTACCTAGGGAGAAGCAATTTTCCCCTCCCTCCTCAGCCATCTTCCCCTGATGCTAATGAAGGGATTTGTTGGAGACCTGGGATCTGGGTGAGAAAAGAAGAGATGAAGCAGACAGGCACCTCGTATCCATAAGATACACTAATCCACCCAAGCAAATCCTGAACATCTCTACTGCCAAGCAGCTCCGCATCAGCCATCAGCAACTAGCCCCTAGGATCTGTTCAGTTTTGCTTTCACCACTGCAGTTAAACAACTAAACCTGAAATTTTGCAAGAGGAGACTCCTGGGAAGGCTGCTGAGAAAGGCAAGTCGGCAGCCTAGTGACAAGAAGCACCCCTGAGCAGGAGTTGTTGCTCCTGCACCTTGGCACCTAGCAGGGGGGCAACTCTTGTGTAAAGAGGTGTCTATAGGTGGGGTCTGCGGTGACTAAGGATGGGGTTCAGCTGCCCAAACACCAGTGCCCTGTGTTGTGGGGTACCCTGCAAAGCCTAGAGCTGCCACTCCAAGGGTGACATTTGTCTGCAAGTCCTGCATGGTATTTGCCATGACATGAGAGGTAGATAACGTGACCAAGAGGTAGACAATGTTTATGTCCTCTCTATCATCCCCTTACACTTCAAAACAAGGTGGCTAGATCCAGACTGTGTACTTGGCATGGTTCCTGGCCCAGGGTAATGTCCAAACTGTGTCTGAACAATGTCTGGAAGAGTGCTACTGGCCCAGGTCAAAACCACGCCAGAGAGCATGCTAGCAGTTTTGTAGTGTGGATGAGCAAGTTCTAGCACCTGGGAATATTCAGATGTGCTGTATAAATTACTAGCAGAAGATGTAGCCCACAGGGTGAGCTGAATCACTGTCTGAGCTCCCCTGACTTGTCTACATCTTATTTGGCTGTAACGGAAGCTGAGACACTCAGATCACCTGGAGACATTGAAACTTAGGTGTCTTCATCTACAAGTTCAACCACAGCTTCACTGTCAACTTATTAACCTGAGTGTCAGCATGACAGTACTGAGCATTAAGGTAGGGCAAAACGTTTTTACGTTTTTTAAATCAGCTGGAGCAATTTCTGGCTTGCAGAGCACAGCAGAACAGGAGGCTGAGAGGCAGCACGTCAAGGCAGCTGCCCTGGGTGCAATACAGAGTAAAGGCAACTAGAATAAACCAGAAAAATTAACAAAGAGATGCTAACCTTTTCACAGTTTAACTATCAAAAGGGTTTCAACAGAAAGACAACAGCACAATTTCTCTTACATGTATCTGGATAGTATTTGGGTAAAGGAGTTGGTGTGAAGGGAATTAATCATAAATGCCTCCAGCAGGACTAAAGCCTGCAAATACTCATGCACGGGAACAGTCATGACAGGGAACAAGAAGACAGGCAGTCTGCTGCCACTAGACACCACCACTGCTTTCACTCTCTGCAGCAATAATATTTTGCGAAGCTGAGCGTGACCTGAAAGAGCCAAAAAAACTGTAGAGGGTCCCACTGTGCATCTTGGATACTGCAGGTGACAGCATAGCCAGTCCCATGCCCTTTGGGTCTGTCCAGCAGCACAGAAACAGAGACATGAAATCCCTTCAAATCAGCTAGTTCATTGATTCTCAACCTGTGTTTCATGGACCACAAACAGCCTGGGAGACATCAAAGATGTTCTGTGGCACAACTGGAAAAAAAAATAAATTAAAATGCATATACATAGTCCCTGAATGCATGCAAACAAAGTCAGGAAGAATAAAATAAACAGTGAGCATCCAAATTTTAATCTAATCCTTATTTGGCTGTAAAGGAAAACCACCATGGCAAGGCCACACAAGGCAACCTCTTCTGACTTCCCAGAAGGCTGGATGGTCCTTCAGTGTAAAAAGGTTGAGAAACACTGAGCTAGCTCATCACCTGCTGCAAGGCACGATGCGCTCTACACAAACTGTTCCTGAAATGTGTTTGACTAACCTGTTCTCAAAAGACTCCAGGGATGGAGATTCCACCCCTAACCCCTAGGCAAGCTATTCTGGCACTGAACTGTCTGTAGCATTGGCTTTTCCTTGTGCCTAAATTATGTCTCCATCATTGCAACTCAAGCCCATAATTTCTTGCCCTATTCAACGTGAACACAGATATCAGATAATTACCTTCCTCTTTTTGGACATCTTTTGTGTGTCATTGGAAGCTGTTATTACATCTTTACTCCATCTTCCCTACAGTAAAGGGATTGTTTTTGTATTTTCTGGACCTACGACTGTTCTCACATATGACTCGTTCTCAGAAGTATCTCCAGTTGGTCCTCAGCTTTCTCATAATGCAGGGACCAGAACTGGGGATGGCTCTGCCTTTCAGACAGCTCCTTGGGATATTTCCCTTTATTACAATTATAAGATACTGTCAGTTTATATTCCGTTTGTGATCCACCATAATTCCCAGCAATTTTTTATGCAGAACTGCTGCACACTTGGGTTTTCTCAGATCTGCAGTTTTTATAAATGCCATTCTTACATGCAGCACTTTTCACTTGCCCTTATCAAACAGCCGATTATTTCATTCTGATTTCTAATCTTCAAAGTTAATGAAATCCCCCTGAGCCTGGCATCATCTGCAGATGAGTAGGTACTTTCCATTCCATCATCCAGATGCTACAGAAAACGCTTAACAGTTTTGGACTTCCGACAGACTTCAGCGTTCCAGTTTCACAATAAAGCATTTACAGCTACACTGAATATGTGAACCAATGTAAAACCTCCTGCCCAGAGCACTGTGATTTCTTGACACAGTCTCTCTCAAACTCAGAGTGCTCTAGGCTTTGCATACCAGATGTTACAATGTCAGAGGCTTTGAAGGGAGTTAAAAGCAGCTTTTGTGCTTTCTGCACCCTTTTCATTGGCATGATGGATGACAGAAGCACAAGGAGAATTAGGTCTGAAGGAGCACGATGAGAGCTACTGATCTAATGTCATATGAGGGATCAAAAATTTAACCTTTCAGAAGATGATTCAGCACTCTTTTGTGTGTTTGGAGGAAGGCTCTTTCCAGATCTTGGCTCTTTCAGTGGGGGTTCTAAAGAAAACATTTTTGCCCTTTTGCCAGTATACGCTCTGGCATTTTGAAACATCCAATCATTTTCAAGAGACAGCTCTGTCAGTTACTAACTATCATGCTAGAAGGTGTTTTTTGAACAATAATCGCTCAATTACTTTGTTTTCTTGGTGTCCATGAAATTCCTAATTATCAAAACGCACGCATGTCATCAAGTTATGGAAAGCTTATTTCCTATAAAGATAAATTAACTTTATGAGCTTAAAATCAAAATACTTATCTGTAAATACCAGTTCATATACAAAATAATTCCATGAGTGACCTATCAGGCATAAAGAATAAGCATCACAGTTCAAATAAAATTACTGTGCAAATACTCTTTACCAAAGAGTGCTGGTAAGGAGCATCATTCCTATATTTCTGTTCCACTTGTGTATCATATGTGACCATGTAACTGGTTCTTTGGTTCCATTTATAAAGGTGTGCACAGGGCTCAGCCATACAGTTACTACACATTAATACATTCAACTGAATTCATTTGTTTATTGCAATGAAGTCCCTGAGTCTGTATTCCTGTTTGCACAGGACACTGAGAAATCACAGCTGCTTTCCCATAATGGCCTGTAAATGGATTTTGCCTTGTAAAAGAGAAAGTACAAGGCGATATTGAAGGGGTGAGCTTAGGACTAGGGCAAATTTTGTGCGTGCTCTGCCATCAGCTTCCTGAGTAGGTCAGTTAGAGTTGTATTCCTTTCAAGCAGCCAGCTGTGAGTCCTTTCATAGGCTATGGAAAGACAGGCATCTCCAGAGGGCTGATCTTTCATCCTACTTTAAGTGAGATTAATTACCCTCTGGAAGTACCACTTTCTCTCTGTTGACTCTTCAAGGAGCCTGTGATGACCAGACTAGCCAGGCTTAAATATTATGTTTCAGACATACACACCCAGCCAGAGAAACCCCATCCTGAATGCCTAATGTGAAGTCATTTGTGGTTGGGGCAGACAAACCCTATCTCATGTCTTTCTGTGCCTCATTTTTCCATCTGCAAAACAGTGTGACAGTACTTCCCTGTCTGATGTGGGAGCTGTGAAGATAACAACAGTAAGAAATTGTGAGGTGCTTAGTGATTACTGTATTAGGAACCATATGGGTGCACTCAGTAGATAACATGTCATTTATTACAGGTTTCAAAGACCTGCTAGCAGGCAGTGGCAATACTTAAATGTCAGTATCTTCTTTGAAGACTTCACAGACTTTTCCCAGGGTTTCTTATCCCATTTCAGGTCATTCTGATGATGGAATATGAATTCCCAAGTTCAGAGCTTACAGAATGTGGGCACTGAGGGAATTTCACCTCTGCTTTCCTCACAAGTAGAGCATTGCAGCTCACTTTCACATCAGGAAAATTAGCTGCATCTTCAAAACAGGATAGGTTTTACATTCCCATCATAGTAATGTCTTGATCAGTTCAGAAATCTAGTTGTATTTAAATATATATTTTAAAAGTTTACCCATTTTCCAAGCAGGGCTCTTCTTTCTTCAAATACCTATAAAACATACACACACAAATAAAATTTAGTATGTAAAGAGGATCCAATATGTCCTAAGAAAAATACAGCCTGAAAAACAATCTACGAAATATAAACAGAATCACCAAATGGAAGAGTTTGGGAGAAACCTATGGAGATCCTTTAGCCCAAACTCCCTGCTAGGGTCAACTAAAGCAAGTTGCTCAGGGCCACATCTAGATGGATTTTGAATTTCTTCTTGGATGGAGACTCCACAACCTCTGTGGAAACTTGTTACAGTGTGTGATCACCCTCACAGTAAGAACATTTTTTCTGATGTTTAAATGGATTTTCTTGTATTTCAGTTTGTGGCTGTTGCCTCTTGTCTTTTCACTGGATGCCACCAAGAACAGTCTGGCTCTGTCTTCTTTACCCCCTCACATCAGATATCTATACACATTGATAAGGTCCTCCATGAGTCTCTCTTCTCTAGGCTGAACAACCTCAGATCTCTCAACCCTTCCCTATACATCAGGTTCTCCAATTTCTTAAATCATTTTTTTCAGCCCTGCACTGGCTTTGTTCCATTAAGTTCATGTCTTTCTTGTACTGAGGAGCCCATGAATGGACACAGCCTTCCAGATCTGTCCTCAGCAGTGCTGAGTAGAGGAGAAGGATCATCTTCCTTGACCTGCCACCTACACTCTTCCTATTGTAGCCCAGGATTATGCTGGCTTTCTTTGCTGGCTCATGGGTAACTTGGTATTCACCAGGAACTCCAGGTCATTCTGTCCCAAGCTGCTTTCCAGATAGTCAGTCCATTTCTCCAGCCTGTCAGGGTCTCTCTTAATGACTAGAACAACCTACTCAGGGATGTAGTAGAGTCCCCATTGCTGGAAGTTTTCAAGACACAATTGGACAGGAGGCTAGATAATCTCATCTAGGCTCCCTTTCCCATGAAAGGTTGATGATCAGATGATCTTTTCAGGTTCTTTCCCATCTGGGCTGTTCTGTCTTTCTATGATTTATGAGAGCACAAATATCTGGTCTATCAACTCCCCCCCCCAGTTCTGTATTGTCTACAAACTTGCTGAGGGTGCCCCATCATCCAAGTTGTTAATACAGATTTTAAATGATCCTGTCCCCAGTGTCAGTCCCTGGCATACTCTACTAATGACCAGCCTCCCGCTGGAATCTATGCAGCTGACCACAATCCTTTGAAGCCAGTAAGTCAGTTTTCAACCCACCTCACTCACTATTCGTACTTCATCAGCTTGCCTATGAGGATGTTATGGTAGACAGTATTGAAAGCCTTACTAAAGTCTGAAAATCAATCAGTTTTCCTGCACCTCTCTTCTCTCCAGGACCACATCCCACGTGATTCTTCCACACAGATCCCTGAAGAGGTCAAAGTCCGCTCTCCTGAAGGCCAGGGTTGTGATTCTTCATATCCCCAACCATTTCTTCCTTCTTTGTAAATATGAGGTCCAGCAGAGCATCTTCCCTTGTTGGTTCCTTGATGACCTGTGTCAGGAACTTATCATCAATGCACTCCTGAAACTTCCTGAATCGCATGTGCTCTGCTGTGTTCCCCTTTCAGCAGATATTGGGGTGGTTAAAGTTCCCCATGAGGACCAAGGCCCGTGTCCAGTTGTCTGAGGAGGACCTCATCTACTCCTTCCTCATCTTCTTCAGCTCTACAGGCTGGCTCCTGTGGAAGGTTCCTTTCACTGAAGAAGACTCCCTGAAGTTCAGGGGCTATGTGTGCATGACTGAAGGATAGCTCTGCAGACCGACTGCACTGTGCTACCTCTCATCTCCAGCTCCCTTCTTTGCAGCTGCTGCACACATGATGTGCCAACACAGTGCTCTATTCTCTTGGCTATACAGTGATGTGTGGTGTCTCACATGCTTTGTGAGACCAGAAGCTGAGCTTCCCACCTCTTTATTTTAGAAATCTCAGTTCTCCTGAGTTGGAGACATTGGGCACCTGAAGTCTCCTAGAACGGATACAGCATGGGTAGCTATCACACAGCTGTAGTGATGGCTTCAATCTTAATGCAGCAAGATTGTTATGAGTAAGATAGTAAGACCAGTCTTCGTTCCCTGGCCACTTTACAGTGACAACTAACAAGAAGGATGATCAGTATCAAAATACAGCAGAGGATTTATGATGTTGACCTTTATCCATAGGGAGCTAGACCTGAAAGCACTAACACGCAGCTTCCCACTACCACAAAACTGCCTTCTATACTCAGGATTGTGACCTGGGAAGTGAGGAAATGCTGTAAATTATTTTCCCAGAAGACAGATCAAAGAGGAAAAAGCTCAGCTTATAACTGCACATGAAAACAGCTATTAACCACAACTAGGAAACATGCTTGATCATTGTAAACTCCAAACATGTTATTGCTATGACAGCCTGCAAAGAAGGTTCCTGCAGAGAAAGACATTATCAGTGCTGATGTCTGGTGCAGCAGTTGACAGTGTTAGCTCTGTCTCTCTCAGCAGGAGTGTCACTTGCGAGGGGTGGGAAATGACATTTCTTTTATTTGTATGTTGACAGTTATTATTTGCTTTATTTGCATGTGGGACACTTGGCAAAGTAAAAAAAAACCCACAACCTTACAAGCTGAACCTGGAAAAGGATTTGCCACAAGCAAGTGATGAATAGTTGAAGATCTAAGTTTTGTGTTGGATAATTCAAGGGAAGCAGGGAACTATTTATATAACTGAAAGCAATGTTAATGGTCTTTGATCAAAGAAAGACACATAGTTGCTTTCAGCATTCTTGGAGATACATCTGAGCCAGCTCTGTCAGAAAGTTCTGCCTACTCCAGGCACTTGGAAGCATTAATTAGCAACAGAATGGCCCAAAATTGGTATAATCATCCACTGCCTTAATCAAGCCCATGTTTACTGTCCTCTCTTCCAAGGCCTTGGAACTGTACCTATAGCGTGCCTAAGCTGGCTGGCCTTTGATGCAGCCTGAGGCCTAGGTTGCTCCTGAGATCTGCTATCTCACATCCATGTCTTTTAAATCTTTTTTTAAAAGATTTTTTTTAAAATCTACTTTTAAAGGTAGTTTTAAATAAGCTCAAGTTCAAGGCTGTCTGGCAAATCCCTCCACAGTCCACCCTTTGCTGCAAATGCCATTGGGGGCTCTTCTACCTCATGCCCAGCAGAAGGCAAATCATCTCCCAGCTTCCAGTCCTTCCCTAAAGACAGCACAGCCCTGTGCTCAACAGGACTGGTGCTGAAGCCTGTCCAGTTTTGCTGCAGGCGAGCAGGCTGCCCTGTCTCCTACCTTTACTTCATCCTTAAGTTTAGCACAACCTTGGCAAATCTAAGGCTCCACCTCTGGTTTTCTGCCCATGAATGATGCATAATTTGAGGTTTCCTAATTCTGGCTTCTTGACTTTGGCCTGTCCCTGATGGTGATCCTGGCTTTAAAACAATCATGACTGCCCATGTCTCGGTTGTAACACCCCGGAAAGTCTTTTCTGTTCTAACCGCTGCTGTAAGGGCAGAAAACCACAGATAGGGGCAGCAGGACTTGGGATGTACAATACCCAGGAGAGAGCTGGGTCCTACCAACAATGCAGACAAATGTACTCTTGAGCATGTTTGAGAATCCAGGGAAACCTACAGGAACTACTGGTGGAGTACCCCCAGAATTACCCAAAATTAGACAGGTAGCAGGTTTTCGATACTAACGATTCTTGGCTCTGCTCCTAACAATAGTTTAGATAGAGATTAAATGCTTCTGCCTTGGATCAGCTCTGAATTCCCACCACTCCTGCCCCTCACTGCCTGATCTACTAACAAGTACATTTCTTACACACCTCTCCTCTCTACGTTTTCATCTTCTCCCTGTTTTTCACACGCCTTCTATCTATAAATTCTTTTCTCTCTTCATTCTTTCTCTTAGCTCAAGAGTGAAAAAATGAACAAAGATATGATTGTATGAAAAAGGTGCCTTCTCGCTCCCTATATATGTCAATTAGATTATCTCCTGATTTCAGCTGTCAGCAATATTTTTGTTGACACTATTTTTTTTTCCTGCTAACACTGCAGAGGAGTGTAGTGATATACAAAAAGGAGTTTCAGGCAGGTCAGTGCTTTAAAACCTGGATCACAAATAAGCAAACACTTTTAATCATGAATTTCATCACTGAGCACAGGGCTTGGAGCTTATGGTATGTTCTTTCCTACTTGGAACATCATGAAGCATTGGAGTATACAACAATCCAATATGAGCTCCTAAAAGTTTTGCTGCAGCCTAATGCAACATCAGACTGCCTAAGGAGCAGAGCAGTAAGAAGGTAGGAAAGGGTGGTTTTACCCACATACTTATTTCTAGTTAGATCATACTTTATTGCATGGTGTTGTGCATCCGTGAAAATACGTTTTAAAGGGTGTAGGAAACAGACATTAAAATGATTCAAAGGCTGGAGAATATGCCAGATTGAAAGGACTTCAAAGAGCTCAATCTGTTTAGTTTATCAAAAAAAGTTCAAGTGTTGGCTTGAAGCAGGGTAAAAGTCCTTCCACAAAGCAAAAATACTGGTTACAGAATAGTTTAATAAGCTGGCAGAGGATGATTTAAATGATGGAAGCTAATGCTAGAGGTATTCAGACAGGAGACAAGGTTTCATCTTTTCATGGTATAGGGGATTAATCATGAGAATATTATCAGGGAAGTGATGAAATTTTCATTTCATAAGGAATGAAGATTCTTAGCCCCCAAGGAAGTCTGGATACCTTTGTGGAAGATACCTTTTAGCCAAATTCTAGTAACTGAGCTGAATACTGGGAGAACTGCGCAAAACAAGAGGGCCCAAGAAATCCAGGAAGCCAGACTACATGATGTAATGGCCCTCTCTGGGTTAAATTCTATGAATCATCAAGAGAAATTTAAACTGAATTCTGAGGGAGGTATATGCTCCTGGTGATACATGAGCCAAAACCCCCACAGTTACATTAGCAGATCCCAGATATAGTATACAGAGTGGGAGGTTAGGAAATGCATCTCATTATTTATAAATTGAGTGCATCAATTCAGTTTCCAAAATACCAAGCTAGCCTCGTCAGTGCAAGGCTAAGCAGAGAACCCAGGGCATGCGTACAAAGGTCTCTCCTACAAGTTGAGATGGAGCACTCTGGCCACTCAGAAACTTACACTGACACTCAGTTTGCTCTGGGGTTAATCTGAAGTCTTCTGGTGCAGAAAAAGAATCATTTGGTAAATTTCACCAAGACATGGATACACATTTATTGTTTAAAAACAACTGATTTGGCAAAATAACAATACTTGAACTAAATTCTTGTGTGCTTTAAACAATGTACATTAGAACTTTCCATTTTTACATAACATTAGTTTTTATATATATGTATACATAATAAAAGACTGTATGTGTGTTTGATATATACATACCTCTAATCTTTAAGTTCTTGTTAGATTACTTATGACCTACACAGGCAAAAACATAGTAAATTTTTTCTAGGACATGAGAATCTGTGAAGTGAACCTGAGAATTTGTCTTGGGATTTAAGAATATGCGAAACTGACTGGACAAGATCCTGAGCAAGTGCTCTAACTGACTTTGCCTTGAGGGCTGGACTAGATCTCCAGAAGTCCCTTTGACCCTCAACAATTCTGTGATTCTATGAAATTCAGCCATTTGCACAGAACTTGCCTTGTCATTCATGAGCTGGTGGTTCAGCGGAGTCCACATGCTCATCTTGGTCTGTAGCTTGGGGCCATCCACGTTTCTAGGAGGTGCAAATGCCATAGATTTAGGAGATCGTGGATCCTCTGGTGTCTTGTCAGCGCCAATGGCTACGAAAATTGAACAGAACAAAGACCAACATTACCTCTGTGCTACTCCATTACATGTATGTAAGTGAAAAGCAAACAATTGTAAGAAGGAATCCAATGATTTCATAGCACAGCAATGATACAAGTAAGATGTATTTGGAAGTCAGTTAGGGTAAGGCCTTTCATTTTCTCTACCCACAGTAACTGTGACAGTAAAGGCCAGATTTCCTAATGGAATCTCTGTGCGCTAATTTCATATAAATAATTAATAATTAAGCGGGTCTTCCCCATCACAAATGTTACTGAATATGCCTTTGATTTTTACTGGATGAATGATCACAACAGGGTATTTGCAGTGAGCTAGAAAGTACACAAAAATTCTCTTTCCAGTTGTTGGCACTGAGAACTGGAGATAACTTATGCATCTACTTAAGTAACACTAGCTTGGTTTTTACTGATTCTGATGGGCATATAATGCCAAGTCTCAAAGGGCCAATTTGCTTCTCTGACACTTAACTGAAAGAATAAAACCCAGAGTGGTCTAGAATTGGCTGCAATCTCTCAGGGTCCTGTGTTCAGGCAGATTGGTTTAATGGTTTGGACTGACTGTGCTGCTCTTTTAAACAAAAAATTCAATGTGAAGTAAATTGGGCATTTAACAAAATTTTCCCTTCCCTTTTGTGCCACAAAGTAACTGGACTTCGTTCAAAGTCATTTGTTCATAAATTCTTGCCCAAACATAGGAAAAGCTTTTTTTCCTTCATCTTCTATCCTGCAGCTGGATTCCGCAGGATAATGTCATTGCTCACCTCAGGCATCCAATTTCCAGGCTGGAGGCTTAAGCTGCAGGAGCCTGAAAACCAAGTCATTTCTTTACCACATTAAAAAATATCTCAGTTCCCTGCATATAGCTATTAGGCAATTTTTCTGTAAACACTTCAGATCGCTTTAAAGCTTCGCGGTGGCAAGGTGATTAATAGGACTTTTGGAACAAAAGAAAAGGCAAATCTACTAAATAACTCCAATATTGTGTTGCCAGTCTACCCTGAACTCAAGCAGCTCAAAACCCACCCAGCGAAAGGATCTTTCTAGCTAATACAGCTCTGAGGTTCACAAGACATATCTTTGTGAAAGCCCAGTTCCCCAGACAGAATTCGGGTCTAGATCAATGGAAGATTGATCTTCAAAACCCACTGCAGGATCTGTCCGGGCACATGACCTTTTTGATTATTTTTTCCTCCCTTTCTTTCCTAAGTTATTATGGAATCAAACAAATACAAAGAAAAAAGAAAAAAGAAAAATCTGTCACATCTTTCTGTATCTGGTGATGTAATATGGTTCGTGGTTAGAAAATAAGTTCATTACAAGACTCTGAGTTCTTTCTGTTTCTTTGTTTTTGGTTTTTTTTTCTGGAGATCCTTAACTATCTTATTGTCTGCACACTGCAATTTTAACTTCCCAGAGAAGCCACTGAAAGCTAAAAGACTTAGTAAGGTTTCAAAGCTGCACATTCGGTAGTTGGCCAATGTTAGAGGTTCCTTGTGTAACTGAGTAGGTGTATTTGGGATACACATTTGCTGGGATCACTTACTGGGTTGTTTTTTTTGTTTTGGTTTGGTTTGGTTTTCTGCAAGGCCCCTGCCCTTTTCAATGCACAGAAATGCAACATTACAAGCTACAGAAACAGCTCCACTGCCAAAAAAACAGGTTCAGGCAACCGTGTCCTGTTTTTCAGGGACAACCTTCTACATTAGTCACAAAAACATCAGTTGTCACTGCAGCACACTCCCAACCCTGGATTCATGTTCCAGTTTCCCTACGCAGACATGCTTGCTTGGTGCTGGAGCAGCTGCGTTCACAAAGCACCTCTGTGAACTGGTGTGTTAGCAGCTCGTAGTCCAAAGAGACAGTCGTGCCTCTGGACCCTGCTGAGAGCCTTCCGTGCCAAAAATGTGGCTCAGAACCTGGCAGAAGTCATATTCCCAGCTGCACATGCTGTAAAACTGCCTGAATCGCATTTGATGTTCGAGCATGATGTGTAAACAGGGCTGCAAAGGCAGGTACTATCAGGCAAAAAGGTGAGCGTAGCCAAACGTTTTAACTTTGTACCCGATGTGCCAGCCTGCCAGCCCTCCCTCATTAGCCCTTGGCTAGCACAGTCACACAACCACCATCCACTCTGCTCCTCACCTCCTCAGCTACACAAAGTCGTGACAAGGGGAGGGAGGCAATTCCACGTCCAGCCTCAGCAGCTTGTGTTTACAGGATGAATTCTTCGGTGAAGTCAGAACTGTGCAGTGTCACTTTAGCACATGTGTTTTACTGGGGTTCCTCAAAGGCACGCTGTACATGCTGGGACTCCGTGCCCTTACTTAGTAGGTGACCTTGAACTTCATGGGATGCATCAGAGGAGCCAGCAGCATTAGAAAATCTAGAAGCACCTTACCTGTAACATGCAGCTAGCCTAAAAACTGGACTGCAAGTTTTTTATAGGCATTCTAAGAAGAGACTTGGTTTACCAAAGTTTAGCTACCTGTTCCCTAAAGGAAAACCTGCGCTTGTCTTCACCCTGAATGCCCTATCCCTGGCAGGATTGACAGCTAATTTGGTTTCCTCAAGAGCCTAGAGTAACTCTGATCAGAGTTAATCCGTGACACCAGTGCTAGCTTAACAGTTGGATCTGATGATCTTTGGATGGATCTTTGGACTCGAAGATCTTTTCCAACCTGAACAATTCTATGATTCCATGATTTTGTGACACTGAGGTTGCAGCAGCAGCTTGCTCAGTGCACATTAAAAAGCAGCTGGTGCACTGTGCAGACCAGTGATTGTCAAGCTGTTAGCCAGGGCCCCACTTTTCTTCTGCAATGGTTGTTATCTTTGGACTGGCTGCCCAAAATAACATTCCAGAGATTGCTCCAGCTTGTTCTTCATGTATCCTGGGATGAAGTTGATCAAGCTCAGCTGATCTGAAAACATTCAGCCAGCAAGAGACATGAGATGAGGTTAACAAGAAATCAAGCTCTAAGGGAAATGTTGGTTGACCCAGAGAGGAAAAGCTATTGACACATGGTGCTAAAGAAATTATCTACTGTTATTCTTCTAGGAAAAATAAAAAGGCAATGTAGGAGCAGGTGGCAGGCATAGTAAATACCAGTGCAAAAGAGTTTTGTGGGAAAGACTGGGGAAAGACCAATTTTTGTGAGTACATAGAGTTTTCAAGCTGGTTGTTTGATTAACCTCACACTAAGTTGGTCAGAGATCTCCAGAACACAAATGTTAAAGAGCAAAACTACCCAGGTTGCTACAGCCAGAGAGTACTTAGGAATGGTTCACAGTTCGAATGAAAGGATATACTGAGTGGGGATCCAAGAGATTTGTGCTTTTTGAGATGTATGGAGAAAACACACGTAATTTCACAGGGCAGGAAACAAGAATGGCATGGTCTAACAGCAAGACAATTTCAAGATCGAAATTCTGCTGAAGCCAATGGAATACTTTCACTGATTTCAGTACAAGTTGACTCAAGCCCTTGGTTTAAAAAATGTAATTGCATTTAAGAAAGATTAACAATACATAATGATCATATCACATTAACCAAGGGCATTGGAATAATTTCCTTTAGCTAGGTTAATCTCTGCTTAACCCTCTGGCATTCCAGAGGTTTGTGCAAACCATACTCAAAACAAGTCCTTCAGAAGCAGACCTGCTTTATTAGTGTTTTTGACCACATCCTATAGCAGTCAGCCTTTGCAGTTCAACAGAGCCTGGTGCACTCAGGTTTAAGGATGCATTTTGCAGAGAAAGAGCCTAATCACATTGATCCATGTGACGACAATAGCACAGTCGAGGAGTTCAGTTGCGAATAAATGGAATTCAACTGAATCACTCTTAAGCTCAGACAGGAAAGTATTTTTTATTGTAAATTATTATATTGACAATAAACAGTGTGATGATTGATGCAATGGCAGAAACGCTTTAAAGAGCAGTAACAGGAAAACAATCTAGAATGTATGCCAAACTACAGGGCATTCAAAATAGAAAAATTCCAAGAGGATAGCTCTGGGTGGAACAGATAATGTGAAACAGATCCTCAAATGTAAGGGAACACTTAGAAAGATGGCAAGAGGAGAAGGGCAGGAGGCTAAGTGCACATTTACAATGATTTACAACAAGGAGGCCAATACTGCACTCCTTTCCCTCTAGCTAGCCCTTAACCCACAAGCTGCAAAGCACTGCTATCATCCAGCCTTCCACATTCGGCACCTGCACTTTGCACAGTGATGCCCTGTCCTCAGTTAATATGGCCACTCTGGCTGCATGATATTGCTAGTGTTCCCCACTGCTGCATCAGCCTTGTCACGGTTGTTCCCAGTGCTGTGGAAGGCTCTGTGATCCTGACACAGAGGTTTGCCCAGCTGGCTTTGAGGATCTCTGTGGTACCAATGCTACAGCATCAATAAACCCCAGAGCACAGCATTGCCACAGCACTGATAAACCCAAACACCTGCAGCACCTTGTGCTACTGGTATTTTTGACTTCCCCAGCACCACCACCTCTGTTGTACCCTGCACCACCTGAGACCAACACCTCTACCCCTGCCAGGGTGTGCTAGAAATGTCCCTGTGCACAAGAACGCAAGGCTTGTGTACCCCTACGATCCCCCTTACCCCAGGCGGTGAATAACTAACTGCATTCCTCACTGCTCCATGATGCCCACCAAAGCATCGATACCTCTATATACCATTGCAGAGGTGATACTCTCCAATAACCAACAGACCCAACCCCCCTTGTGCTCCTCCATGCCCCCTACCCATGCCCTTGCTATGCTGCTTTAACTTCCATACCGATTCTCTTCATAACCATGGCTCAAAGGTGTGTCAGAGGAAATTCAGATATTAGATATTAGGAAACATTTCTTTACCAAGAGGGTGGGAAAACATGGAAACAGGCTTCCTAGAGAGGTGGGAAATAGCTCAAGCCTGTGAGTGTTTAAAAGGCATTTTGAAGATTCCCTTAATAATATGCTTTGACTTTTGGTCAGCCCAGACGCAGTCTGGCAGTTGCCCTAGGTGATCATTGTAGGTCCCTTCCTACTGCAACTATTCTATCCTATCCTACCCCCTTTACCCCACAGCATCACTCAGCTTCAAAAGACCCTCTTTGGTCTCCAATAAACCCAGCAATTTCCCTTCCCTGGTTGTGATAATCCTTGACTGCTCTTCTCTGTGCCCTTGTTACAAATGTTCTCCAGGATCTGCTCCAAGCCCAGAAGCACCAACTCCCACTCCTGCTCCACATCAGTCTCCTTGTGTCCTACAGGGCCAGTGTCCTCCCAGGAGCTGTCACAGCACTGCATAGTCCCAATGACATTACACCCAGGGGAATTAATCAGTATTGATCCCTAACACCTTTTATCCCCCAAATAAGACAACAGAAAGGTCCCTTTTATCCCTAGAGAATAAAGCATTTCCCTTTCTACTCCAACCTCACTGAATTTATATTCTGCTCTGCAGTTGGATGATCTATGATGTTTTTATCTCAAAGTCCACCAGAACTTCCCTAGTCCTGCAACACATGCAGTTACACCGCCCAGTGTCCCCGCAACCTGCGATGTCCCGATAGCTTTCTCCACCCCACTTTAAAAGGCAGTAGCAAACCTCAGCCGCTCACAAGTATGTCTCTAGGTACCAATGCTTTTCCACACATTTACTGAGTTTCTACTCTTTGCATGACAACTTTATGCACTGTCCTTTTGAGCATTAATATTTCTAAGTACTCCTTCCATCCACAGACTGAAATCTCTCCCAGCACCCAAAAGCAACAACAACCCCCTTGGGCCCCAGGCCTGACAGCACTGCAGAGGGGCTGCCCCCAGGCCTGACAGTGCTGCAGAGGGGCAGACCCCAGGCCCTTTGTGCCTCAGTGTCCCCCACCGTAGCGTTTATACCACAGGGTGCCTTGGAGACCCCCTTGCTAACAGCACCGGCCGTGCTTGGTGCACACAGGGGTCTTCCATCTCCCCGCCAGACTCCCTCTCTGCACCCTACTGTATCTGTTATCCGCTCCACACCCCCCACGGAGTTTGTGCTCCCCTCTCTTTCCACTGTCCCTCTGTGCCCCGATGCATTTGTACCCCCTTCCCCATGCCACACCGCGTTTGTTCCCCCAGTGCCCCACAGCACTCGTCCCTTCGCGCCCCACTGCGGCCGTACCTCCTCACCACGCACCCCCCTGTACCCCACTCTCTCCCAGGGGATGCGGCCACTCCCGTGTCCTGAGGTCTGAGGAGACCTGGGTGACCCCCGAGCTCGGGGCCGGGCCGCCCGTCACCTGCCTCCTCCCCGCCCGCGGGCGTGCGGCCTGCTCCTCCCGCAAGGCCGCTTCCCGTCGCTATGGCAACCGCTCCCCGCGGGCACCCCGCCCCCGGCAAGTGCGCCAGCCAATCAGATCCTACCAGCGGGGGGCGGGAAGGCAGAGCGGCCGGAGGTTCCGATCGACCTAGCAACCTGCTCGGCTCTTTCTGATTGGCTGGTTCGCTTCGGCAGGGAGAGGGGCGGGGCGCGGCAGGGCGTGACGGCGCGGGGGGGCGGGGCGGAGGCGCGGGGCGGGGCGGGCGCTGCGGCGGGGTCGGGCGCGAGGAGGCGCGGCCGCTGCCTCCGCCGCCACCTGAGGGAAGGAGCGGGGCCGCGGCGGCGGGACTTCGCGCTGAGGTAACGGCGGGGACCTGGGCCGCGCGGAGAGGGGGCGGGATGTAGAGATGGGCAGCGGGTTTCCCTCAGTGATGTTGTTCTTTCATCCCCACAGCGTCCGTCTCGCTCGCTAAGGGGTAGAGACACCCGCTCCCGGAGACGGCGCTGTGGGGGGCGGCCATCAAGCGTCTTCTGGGCGGGGGAGTGTGCGGAGCGGAGGGTTAAGTCCCCCACTCTGATGTGGCGGGCGGCCGAAGGACGGGGGATGCTAGTCCTCTCCTCCGCGGAACGCCATGGAGGTGCGGGATCCACCCCCAGTCCCTCTGCAGCGCCTGGGAGCCGGGAGATGCTGGTCCCGTGCGTTCCCGCTCCCCCTGCCCCCGCCAGTGCGCAGGGGACCCAGCAGAAAGGGATGCTCGTCCCATGCATTTCCCCTCCCTTTCCATTAGCCACCCAAGGGGAGGGGATGCGAATCCCAGGTACTCCGCTTCCTTCTCCTCACAGTGCACTGGGGACGCGGGGGAGAGGGATTTTAGTCCGTGTGCGCTCTCTCCCCTTTTCTCCTTGCTGTGTGTGCATCCAAAAGGAAAGGGCACCCGCTGTCCCTCTCTCCCAGCAGTGTGGTGGGGACCGAGGGGGAGGGGGTGCCGGTCCCCCTCCACACACGTGCATCTTTTCTTCTGCAGTGCATTGAGGACCCAAGAGGTTGCTAGTCCCACGCTTCCCTCCTTTCATGTTGCAGTGTGGTAGCAGCGACCTGGGAGGAAAGGGATGCTAGTCCCATGTGCATCTCCCTCCCCCCTTTCCCTTTGCAGTGCAGGAGGGACCCAAGGGGATGTTGGCTCGATCCATGTACTTTTCCTTTTGCAATGCAGCAGTGGGGACCCGGGGGAAGGGATGTTAGTCTTACCGTACATATATATTATTCCTTTTCCTTTGCAATGCAGCAGGAATCTGAGGGGATGCTAGTCCCGTGTGTGCACTTGTTCCTTTTGGCTTTAAAACATAGGGGGAAAGGGGATGCTAGTTTAGTCTGCACCCTACCTCCTCTTCCAGTCTAAGGGATGACAGCTAGCTTCCTCTCCATTTCCCATGCAATATGAACTCATGCAGAGAGATGCTAGACCTGTCCCTCCATATGCATGGAGAATCGTGCCTCTTGCCGGAAAGAGTTTCTGCCTTTCTGTTCTCCCTGCGGGGAGCAGGGACTGTTGTGGTGTCACTGTGAGGAGGAAGAGGAGATACTGTGCATCTCTTCATTCTGCCCTGTAGTACAGTGAGGAGGAGCATGAAAGAATGGGTGAGTGTAGCACGTGCCCTCTGTCCTCCATGGCCTTCTATTTGAAATAGGGGATGTGGGGAATTATAATGTGGTTCTCCCTTAGTACGTAACAGAAGTGGAACAGGGGAGTACAGCACTGGGGTTTCTTTCCCACTGGCTAATTAAAATGGAGTTGGGAGAATAATGTGCCTTCATGTGGGTGGGAATGGATTGGGGAAAAGCTACCAGTGCTGGTATGCAATGAATGAGTTCCTTTCTCCATGATCAGAACTGAGTGGGGAATGACTAAGGTGACATTCTCCTCTTCTCACTTGTACAGGAGTCGTCTAGTTTGTTGTTTTATCACCCTGTTTCTCTGAGACAGATTAACTGTGAATTGATCCACCTACATACTTCTAAAGTCTGATGACTTTTTTTTCCTCATTGCCCCCCTCCGATTTGCTCCCTTTGTAACTCTGAAATTTATTTGAAAAAAAAGAATAATTTCACTTGTGTGAGTCAACACTTTGATTTCATGATTTTCACTCTTTATAATAGTCATCTATGCATGGCCTAGTTTATTCTTTACAGCAGGAATTGGATGAGCTTCTTATGATTATAAATAATGTATAAATCCATAACCACACTA
Source organism: Falco punctatus (assembly GCF_963210335.1). NCBI lineage: Eukaryota > Metazoa > Chordata > Aves > Falconiformes > Falconidae > Falco > Falco punctatus. Next base: position 72,676,136 of record NC_137584.1, on the reverse strand, counting down.
ACAAACTAGCTGTTTCCTACCCCTTTTGCCTGCAGGTTTTTTCTGCAGTGCCTTGGGGTAGGTAGGTAGGTATCCCCTCCTCCTCTTTTATCCCCAGTGTCATCGAAAGCGTTTCTTTTTGTTTTTATGTACATATAAAAATAACCACAAAATTTCATATGTAGAGGCTTAACAAAGAGTATACTGAACTGGATCTGTGGTAAGAAACTGTCTTGACACTAAGGATTGCTTATTACAGCATTCATCTGTCTACACCAATTAATAGGTCATCTATATACTTGTTTGCAAAACTTTTGTCTCCTTTTGCAATGATATGGTTGTCTTTTTTTCTTCATTTCACCTTGATTTTTTTTTTCCATGAAAGAGCACTGGGTAACTAGGCTATATAATTTGATGTTCTTTTTTATCTCTAGTAAATATATGCTTTATGTCCTTTATGATGCTACATAATAATAAGATCTTGAGCATAAAATGGAAAAGTCCTGAAAGAACACAATGACAATTTTTCTGCTTTTTGCACAGTTAAAACTTTTCGTGGCTTGTTGAATCTACGTTTTTGTATGGTTTTTTTCCAGTTTGAGGTTGTGGGGAATTCAGAGGATGGGTGGATTTGTTTGGGGTCTCTACTTTGAATGTCATTAATATGATGATTTGTGTGAAGTGTTCTTGGAGTTTTTCCCAAGACTTTAGATCCTGACCTGGATTTGCCCAATGTTCTTGGTTCAAACTAACAGAATAACTGGTGCAAGTACGGTGAACCTCTTTTATGAAGCATTATCTACTGATTGCTGCTGGAATGGCACCTGAATTACAGGGTGCATGCTAAAGAGTCAGTTGCTAATCCATACTGCAGATTGACTTTACTGAAGTTGTTGAATAAAGTCTTTTGGAGTTGGTGACCAAAGTGTTTGGGAAAAAGGAAAAAGGTACTTGAAGCCAGTGTTGTGGAGGTGACAGCGAACTGAAAAAGCTTGTTTTCCTTATTTTGGTGAACTATTATTAAAATGTTAAAGTCAAAGGACTAGATTCAAAGAGGATTAGGCACCTTGTATAAAACTAAGTAGGAATTGGTTTTGTCTGTCTGTAACTTGTGATCCTTCTGGTCAGCATGTGAGAATATGCAGAAGTCTTCAGGTTTAAGTAATGCTGCCTGAATACGGGATAGTTCAGGTCTTTGGTTTTTTTGAGAGGTGCCAATGCTGCCTGGAATATGGGATAGTTCAGGTCTTTGGTTTTTTTGAGAGGTGCCAAATTCTTAAAAAGTAACTCTTGAGATGTGCCTGCCTTAGATCAGAAAGACATAGCTTTTCAAAGCCACATGAACTTGAAATTGGACTACAGTCAGGTGTGGTTAGATGTAGCATGTCTTAAATATTGTGCCTAATTCTGATCTTTTACGTTCAGTGTGTTGACTGCTCTTCAGACAACGCTTGGCTCATAACATAAGAAAGGCACTGTGATTTGAGCTGTGTTGCTTGGTTCTGCCACCTAAATTAAGGTGCAGATAGTTCTCTCTGCTTTTTTTTTTTTTTTTTTTTTTTTCGGGGGGGGGACATGGTTTAGAACAGTTTCCTTATTTGTATTCTTCATGTACTTCAGTGCTGCCTCAAACACGGGTTCCCTGTCAATAGCTGTGAGAGAGTAAGCAGCCTGTGAAAGCAAGTTGTCAATGAACTTAATGTGGTTATGTTTAGCATCTTGGTCTTTTTCCTATTTACATGTTTGTTTTTACCAGCCTGTCTTGAGCAGCTACAGCCAAAAACATTGCCTCACATGATCTGAAAGAGCAACACAGAATTGTTTAGGTTGGAAGGAACCTCTCAAGATTATCTAGTCCAACCCACAAAGTGTATGAGGGTTTAAAGAGGTATATACTATTAAATTTTTCTGACCATAACATAGGCCTATGTAAACAAAAGTGTGCATACATAACTTTTTTGACCAACTGATACCAGTAGAAGTCTGGTAATTAACTCTTGTACCTCTCACTAAGTTTGCTTTATGGAGAAAGGAAAAATTTTTCCTCTCTGATGTGTGGAATTTATTTCCCTTCCTGAATATCGAAGGAAAAAACATTACTCTCTCAAGACTGGAAGTCTGTTCAAATTTGTGGTTGTCTATTCTTGGGAATATTGATGAAGTACTTAGGGTTTTCTGGTTCAAACAGAATTTTAAATTTCTGTTACCTTTTTTAATGATTTTTTTTTTAAAGCAGTTGGTTAGAGACTGAATTTTGCGATTTTTGTTGCTTTAAGACAAAATTGTTATAAGAACAGGGCCTCTCTGTACTCTGACAACCCTATCAACTTTTTCCATGCCTTAGCCTCCAATTCCACAGTTTGTTTCTCTAGTTGATGAGCACAATATGCTGAGTCCCCATTCTGCTTGTTCCACTCCAGCCCCTTAGTGCTGAGAAAATGCAGCTTCAGCCCCGGGCAATGATTGCTGTTTAAATTGGCTCTATAGGTAGAGTGGAACTGGCAGAGCTACCTTTGCAATTTTCACCTTTGAGAGTGTGTGGAGAAAGGGGTGGTCAAAGAATGCTGTTTCTGGCTTATCCTTAGCTGTGATGGTGGTTTCTGGAGAGAAAGATACGAGATACGTGTGCAAGTAAAATGGATTAGAGACAACAAAAAAGCTTTTTACAACGAGACTAAAATTACATATTTGAACACAGGTAGCCAAACCATGACTGTAGCTTGTTGGGCAGAACAGTAGTCTTCACTCCTGCAAGTTGGGACTTGTGTATTGGTGGTGGTGACTGTTTTGTTTTTGTTTTATAATTATTCAGCAGAAGTTACGAGGCCATGCAACTAAAGAGATGCTATCGATGTGAATGTACCAGTGGAGATGCTGAATCATAAATAACTTGGTTTCAATGTGGTCAACAATTGTAATGTTCACATAGTTACATTTAAAGTGTGAGGTTTTCTAAAAATGTTTTCTTCGTAGTAAATACGTTCCATACTTTCACCATCACTTCCGGGTAGAGTTTTGTAGCATATCAGTTTTTTTCCATCAGAAGTAATCCAAAACTGGGATTAAAATTTGTCAAGGTACCCTCTAGTTGTGCTCATGAGAATTTGAGGCAATTTGTCTGCCAGGCTATTTAGAGCTAAAATATTTTTATCAATTACAAGGCTTTTTACTCTGTTCTGTTTGTTGTGTTTTTTATTCTAGGTTACCTAACAAAAGAAGAAAGTAACTCGACTGCTGTTCTGTCACAATGGGGTCAGTTGTGTGGGAATGTGGTTAAACATTTTAATACCTTAACCTAATACATACTACATAATCCTGAGAAAAGAAAGGGCAAGATTTCTCACACGCCTGTCTCAAATACATCATCTTCTGGACTGAGCTAAGAATGTTGTATACAAAGAGTATTCCAGTTTTGAAGAACCTTAAACAAGGACTGAAAATATTGCTGTTGAAGTGAAATCTGAGGGTACATGAGGAGTTGAAAGAGCTTTCTGACTGGGCTCAATAACTGGCCCCATTCCCAGTGTGGAAGGATGGCTGTTAGCTGGATGTTCTGTTACCTTTGGCTTTTGGATGTTTTGGTGAGGCACACAAGAGGGCACAGTTTATTTTCTTGTGAGCCCATCATCCTGCGGATGTGCCAGGATCTGCCTTACAATACCACCTTTATGCCTAATCTTCTGAATCATTATGACCAGCAAACAGCAGCATTAGCGATGGAGGTAAGGCTATTTTTTTCAGCAGTATATATGCTTTTGGCCTTGAGTTGACAAAAAATTGGTAAGAGAATCCAGGAAGATATTTATATTAGAAATCAAAATGAAGAAATTAAGATAGTAATTTAAATATAAACCAAATACCACTTGCATAACATGTATTGTACTGTATACTAAAATACTCTATGACTACAGGATTTGCCTAATTTAGTATAACTTAGTTTGAAATACTCTCGATGTGTTTGTATGCTAGTCTGTTCCTTTAAATATTTAGACAGATAAAGAATGCATATTTTTAATGGTCTGTAGGTTAACTAAATACCAGAAAAACAGCATACTGAACAATTAATAGAAGATTTTTAGTTCTGAAGACTTTGTTCTTTGGTGGCTTTGCAATATTTGGCCTTTCCTTAGTCACCTAAAATTTGATGTGAAGAAAATGAGAATAAGAAGACATATTATGAAAATAATGGAAATTGCTTATTTATTAGTACTGCTTTTCTCAGCTGCAAGAAAGTCTGTGGTCTTGCAGACAACCTTTATTTAGTTAACCTGTTAACAATCTAATTTAATTAACCTGTTTCTGTTCAATATCCAGGCAGAGAAGCTTTTAGACTTGCACTTTCTTGGTTATAATGGTACCTTATTACTCTTGCTGTTATCTCCCAAAACCCTCTTTGGACTTGTACAGGATCATTTTCTCATTAAAAAAAACAAAACTAACATATCTCCGCTGATATTTGTCTAACCTTTCTTTGGAGAACTTTCATGATGGGGCTTCAACCACACACTTAGTCTCTTTATAGTCTAGTATGTAAAAGACTTTTAAGTTCACATCACTCTATTCTTTATCCTGCCACCCTATCTGAGGAGTGTCCTTACTTCATATTCTGTGATATGACTAAAACTGATGGAAATTCAAATATTAGGGAAATCTCACTGTCAGCCTATTCAAATTTTTATGAGGCATTTGTGCAGATTAGGTTTATTTTTATTTTGAAGTGCTTGGAAATGGGTAGGTATGCTGTGCTCTGCACTAAGAACAGAAAGAATAATCATATGTTTTCATCTTTCAATGCTCTTCCTGTCAATATAGAAACTTAATTTAATTGTCCTTAAATAATATAAAGCCAAGGCTTTATATAGTCTTCCTATGGAAGAGTTGTGAACCAGACTTGACAGGCTTTTTCCTGTAAGGATAAAATAGAGATTCTTACCCTTAAATCTGCTTTGTTTGAAAGAACCATGGACTTGCATTTCAGCAGCTCATTTGGATGTGGCTAGGGATTCCAATTACACTAAATACATAGCAACAGGAATGAATTTAATTTTAGTATTGGTTCTGTTAAGGGCCTTTGAAGATCTAACTGTAAGGAGGAAAAACAAAGCCAAAGCAATAAGCAAGTTTAGTAGGATAACAGTGTGAACAACTAGGTGTGTGCAAACTGTTTATTTCCCTTTGAAAGGTGGAACTTAGGATCTTAAAGGAAAGTATGGATTGAAGACTTCTGGGGCTTGGCTTGCAGAGGTGTGGAGGTAGTGGGTTTTGGTTTTGTTGGGTAGTGGGAGAAGCAGGTGGTCACCTGGGACTGGAAGTAGTTTATCAGTGGAAGGCTTTCAGGATCTGTGCAGCTCAATATTTTCTTAAAGGATCTAGAAGGGAAGGTTAGCAGGAAGATGAGAAAGCCTATTGATACTTGTTGTGAGTAACCTAAAGCTAAGGTCAAACCAGAATTAAGAACTGGGAAGACCTTGAGGTTACATTTGAGATACATTGAGCTGTGAAATTGTTGAGGAAACTCAGTGATAAATATGTATGTGTTGGGGGAAGTAATATTCTTCACATCAGTGGTGGTGGTCAGCTTATTTCATTTGACTTAATGGTGGTTTGTTGTGTTGGAATGTCAGCTGAAAGCTTGACAAGGCAGTAAGAAAGCCAAAAGGAAAATGAAACATGGGGCAATTAGGAAAGAAATAAGACCAGACATTACAGTGGTGTTGTATAATCCTGTGGCTCACAAATAGCTGGAGTGTTGTGTGAGGTTCTGAGCTATCGCAAAAAATGTGTTTGAACTGAAATAGGTCCAGAGAAGAACAGGAAGAATGACCATAGGCTTATGGAACATATCCCATGTGAGGAGTGCTAGACTGACGGCAAGGTGCTTTAGCCTACTTCTCAAATACAAAACAAAACAAAAACCCAACAACAACAACAGCCATCATAAGTGGCATGCAAAGCTTTAGAAGTATTGACTGTACGCTGTTTCTTCCAGCGTAGGAAGTAGGCTCCATCAAATGAAGTTGCTAGAAGCCAGGTTAGAACAAAGAGGAGGAGGTGATTCAGATAGCTGGTAATAGAGCTGTGAAACTTAGACAATGCTGTGGATGCAAAAAGTTTGAGGAGACTGGACCAGAACTTGACAGTAGTGCTGATGAAGGTGACTAGGTAGAAAAAAAACAACTTCAGGCTTTTCCCCTCAGCAGAAAATTGTCACAGTCTGAGAGAGCATTTAGGGGATGTAAGAAATGTCCTGCTAACGGTTCATTTTGCCAAGCATTCTGTATCTGCTAATAGCAAGTGGAGCTGCTGTTTGGGAAGGGATGCAAGCCTCCCGTCTGTGGGCTCAAGAGCTGCTGTTTAGCTGCTGTTTAGCTGCTGTCTGTGGGCTCTTTCTCTGGTGCTTTCCCAGTATCCACTGTACCTGAATTACGGATGTGAGAGGGTACCTCCCTGCCTGTTCCCTTTAGTATCATTTAATGGATCTATTATCAATTAATTTCTTTGAATTATCTTATGAATACAATACTGTCAACCAGTTCATTAGCCACCATGTGAAGAAGTACTTGGTCTCTAACCTGTTTTAAACCATACTCCTGCTAGTGTCGTTTAATACCCTTTTGTTCCAGTATTGTGCTGCAGTTAAATCCTCTGTTACACTTGTGATTTTGGAAACCTTGGTTTTATCCACCAGGCTTTTCTTCTCCAAATTTAAGTGTTTCAGCTCTTTGTGCTTTCTTTTGCAGTTCAGCTACTTTGTTCCTGTATTGATTTTTGTTACCTTTCTCCATCCCTTTTTTCTAGCTTTGTCCTTGCTGAGGTGCAGAGATGAAGGGCACACCACTCCAGATGTAGGCATGCGAGGGCTTTATTTATAAATAAAATCATGCTTTTTGCCGCTAATAGCTTCCTGGTAATGGCCCACATAATGTTCATTTTTCTGGCTTTTGTCGCATGTTAAACCAATGATTTCAGAGAACTGCCAAAAATTATCACTAACAGCCTCTTCATGGCCGCTGTTGGAAGTAGAGCAGTAATTATATGGACCCTCAGTCTGAGCCAGAATAACTGGTGTAATTGTTCTTTATAAGAATTGTTTTCTGCTACAGAGAAGCAGTTCAGAAATAAATGTTGCTTCTTTGAGCTTTGAGATACTTTGTGGTATCTGAGGCTCAACTTAATAGCATAAATTAGTTTGCATGAAACACTGTGTTGCTGCATTTGGTATACTAGCCTGAGGCCAAAGTGGTTCTTAGACTTAGCATGGCTGCATTGGTGTCATGGGTGGATATAGTACTCCCTTCTGCCAATATAGTTGGCATATAGGCCAGTGGTTTCAGTCTGGGGATGGACTAGGAAGCTGCTTCTCAATACTTCATGAAAAATGGTGAAGGCTGTGCAAGCAAACAAGGCTATTATCAAGCTTAAATTTACTATGAAGGGGACTGCAGAGATTTTTACGTGTTTGAACAAGAAAGAACTAAAACCTACAGGTTTTCATAGGTATATTTCTACTGCCTTTATTAGCCTAGACTGCCTCTTAAATCTGTTTTTATTATTTGGCTCTTTAGACATTTAACGTTGCAGTCAAATGGATGGAACACTCTAATTTTGAACTGAATGAAGTCTATTCAAACTTGCATTGTGACATTTTCTGGTAAAATGTTTCACCTCTCATATCCAAGCCCCCCGTAACTGCTGTGAGCATAAAAAAAAAATATAGCAGTAGAATCAGTATGATTCATCTTGTTTATTGGGGGGTGTGTGGCAAGGCCTTGTAATTCTCAGTTTTTCAGTACCACTTTTTCACAACAGTTCCTAATAAAGCCCATATGAAAAATTCACCTTGCTTGCGCTGAAAGAGTACAGTGCGAGAAAGAGCGAATGTGAAGCAAAAAAGAGAATGACTACAGTTATTGTCTGATCATCAATAAACTCAGGGCGTTTCTCCTCCCGTACCATTGATTGCTTTATTGAAGTAACTGTTTAGAAACTTATTTACTGTTATTTCTTGAAAACTCAAAGAAAATCAGTAGGTTGCTTTTTTGAGACTTTATGCTAATGTGATTCCTTCATAACTATAAAAAAGGCTAATAAGTCACATCATCAGTTTTGGCTTGTTATATTGCAGCAGTATTGGTATTAACCATCTCGATTAAACAAAGGAAAATGGAGTGTTACATCAGGAGTCCCTCTTACTGTATGTAATCAGTTCCTATGCCTGCCTTTACTCCTAGGAAAGATATTGCCTTAAGCTTTCTGCTGTGCTACATTAGCAAGGCCTGCTTTCATCTGGGAAGACTGAATAGAGAGCTTTCGCATTCAAGGGCCTGGAGCATTATTTTATCCCCAAGTTATCACCAAAGGGTCTTACTCCTTTTGATAGAGGACAAACACCAGTTGCACTAGGTCAACCTCTGTTAACATCTGCTTGGCTATAGCAGGGACTAAAATGAGAGTTATTTTACATCTGCTGGTTTCTAAAAGGAGTAATGCCAGTTAATACTGACTGCCGCACTAGCCACGATGGTGTAACGGAGGCGTGAGGTGGTGGGTGTCAAGGGCAGGTGTTTTTGGAAGCCCCCTCCCCAGCCCCTGCGGCCGGGCTGCGCTGTGCAGGAGGCGTGGAGCCGGGAGCTGTCCTGCCCTGCAGTACTGCACCGCAGCGGCCGCTGCCCACAGCACCAGCCTCGCTTCCTGACTCGGTGGGGGCATTCCTTTGATCTGCTTTGTGCTGTCATGTAAAACATAACGTAAGGTATTTTAAAATTTTTCTATAGTCTGCTCGCCGGTTGTTCTAGTACAGTAACCACCTAGCATAGTCTGTCTCAACAATGCTGTTAAAACTTCCCTCTAAATGCATTCATGATGATAGTGTGACATTTCATGATGATAGTGTGACATTGAGATGATGTTGCACTGCACTGCTGCCACAATTCTGCTGTGTTACATAGATCGTGTGCTGAACGAGGCAGTGACAATGGAGGAGTTAAATTACCCCTAACCCCCTGAGGGATCTGACCTTCTTTACCCGTCTCTTGGATTATTATTGCTACAAAGAATTATCTTCTGTCCCTTGTTCACTTAATATTGCTTTGGCCTTGAAGGATTTGCTTATGTGAAAGACTAGCAAGCAGTGTTTTCTATCTGCCTTAATGCATTTTTTGTAGACAAATATTTTTATCAGAGAACATGTAACTCTGGAGCCTGGGAGCATGCTGTTAAAGCTTTTGTCACTGATGAAGTGAAGTCATTTGATATAATGATCATCAGCCTTTTTTGCAGTTAAATATACTGCCAGCACTTTCTTCTTACCCAGATTTTTGTGGGACCTCACAAATGATGCTAGGGATCAAAGAGGCTTTAAAGGACAGAAACCAGACATAGTTGAGAGCTAAATGGGCCTCTCAGGGTGAATGCAGAAGTGTTGTCCTTTGGGATTATACTGGAGGTCAAACGCTCCAGAAATGAGATGATACAGTCACCATATGGGCAGAGGAGATAAAATGCTATGCTTTGCACTCTCTCACAACTTCCATTCCCATTTTGCATATCAAAAAAGAGCAGCAGTATGGACTTACAGACGCACCGTAGCTAGTGTGTAGGTGGGAGATGCAAAGGGGGAAATAGGGAAATAATGTTATCCTGGAATTGATTTGTTTTTTGCAGTGTGAGGGAGGTAGCTGGAAGGGGAGAGGAGTAATGTTAGTAATGTTGAGTCATATGCTCCTACTCCATCAGTGTGGCAGGGCTCACCAGCTGGGAATCATTGGATTAATCTGAATAAACTATCTAGTCATGGAGTTTTGAATATTTAGAAGCAGGGCTAGTGAATTGTTAATGGACTTTGTCACAGAATATGTAACTACAGATGTGTAGGCACCTGATTTTTTACACCCTATTTCAAATGTAACGTTTTCTTACTCATACTGGTTCCTGCAGAGGATAATGCCATTGACCTGCTGCAGAGCAGCATGCCATAAGATTTTCATTTGCATACCTTTGTTAAGTATATTTCTGTGTGTATAGCACAGTTTCTTTTTTGTGGCAATATAATTTTTTTCTCTTCCCAGCAGTGATCTTTGGAGTCTTAGTTCATTTTTTGGATCTTTTTTAAGCAGAAAAGAACTGGAGTATGCTTTAAAATGGCATCAACAGAAGATGTAGCTGTATTTATTCCCAGCTTGGTCTTGGCATCTGTGGTAAGTCAGGCATTTTTCCAGTATAGGTAGGTCAAGTTTTAAGTGGCTTATTTTATTGGTGTTTCTCAAACAGCTTTTCTATCAGGTGTGTATTACTACAGGTTTCAGGTAATCAGGGTGTGGACTCAACATGGAATAGTGTCTCTCAATTCTTGACTTGCATAAGGGCCAGGACAAAGTGTGCAAAATTCAGCGATCTTGGTTTGTATGATTGTGATTCCTACCTTCCCTGGAGCTGGGAGGTAGTACTGCCCCATTCCTCTTCCTGTTTCTGAGTGAGTTTTTTTGGATACAAATGGGAAGCACCTTTCTTTCTTTCTTTGCTGCTGAGCAGCAAGGATGAGGAGAATGTAGGGTGGAAAATCCTTAATTTCTTCCCCCTTTCATTCCATCTTTACTCCTTTCTGCCCCCCATCTTCTTTTGCCTTGCCCATGCACTATACCTCCTAAATCCCAGCACTTTTCCTTGGCTTGCCATATTCTTCAGTTCTGCATCATAGAATTATAAGAATATAAAGCCAATGGAAAAGTAGGTTTTAATCAGCTGGTGTTTTGTAAGCACCCTAATCTTAGACACTAATTTGCATTAAGGATTAATTTTCTCTTTAGTGTGTAAGATTGATGCCTGCAGAACAATGGAACTGTACATGATCATAACGCAAGCAGTGCACCAGCTGATTAAAGCCTACTCTTTCATTAACTTTATATTCTCTTATTCCCATTCTGAATTTTTACCTTGGAAATAGCCACGTAAAGATTTTAGATTGTTTTATTGTTACACCAGAATGTCTCAAAGCTAGAATTACAAAGATGGTTTAGCAGAGTACAGGCAGAGCAAAGGAGCACCTAATAATGTAGTGCTGAGAAATCCTTGCTTTGGGAATATCTGAGGCTTGTCTGTATGAAATATATCAGCTTGTGGTTTCAATCTTGATCTGTGCAGGGCATGAGTGTTGTGCAAAGGTGAAATCCTGAGTGGGTAAGAACAATTTGGAAAGAACTACAGCTGTTACATGCCCAAGTAGATCCATACAAAAATTAGTGTGATCTGACCATTTTGCAAAATGAGGCTTCTGAGGAAGCTGTTTCTTGAACATGAAGAGAAGTAGGGTTTGGGTGTGGGTTTTTTTGTTAAATTGATAAGCTACTGCTTGCACATTGAAGATGAACTCTGTCACCATGTTTGCGTTTTCTTGAATGAAAGATTAATTCTGAATGATGATTCAACTGGAAATATGGAAATGAAGTTTAGCCTGAATAGTTTGCTGCAAGCATATGAAAAAAACATTAGTTTTAAGTAATGATTCAGTTTAAAGTAAATGATCTACATCTTAATCAACATGTATTCACAGTGGGCTTGTTTTCAGGGTCATGAAGGCAGATGGCTCTGCATTGTGGCTAATTCTGTAGCATCTGGTGGAGGCTTAAAGAGGAATTATTAGGGAAGGTGGAACACACATGAATTTATTTTGAACCATTAAATGACAATGTACTGTATGTTCAGTTGTAGTTTTATATCTGCAAATGTAAACTCAGAAGCAAAAGAATGTTGTGCCGGAGCATTAAGGGAATGTTGGTCTTACCATTTACCATTCTTCTTACTTACCATAAGCATACAGGCATTTGTTCCTATGTTTGTTTGTTTTTTCTCTACCAACGTCAAAATCAGCTAGTTGATTCTCTTAGACACAGCTGCTGTGGGACAAAAAACATGTTCATGTTGTATATCGTATGCTGTAGTAGTACAGGTTAGTATTTGTTACAGTGACTAGGCTTAGCCTTATATCTAGTAGTGTGTGTAACTTGGAGGATATAGTTCTGCTATATTAGTGCTGAAATAGCTACCTTGTATTCTGCACCTACCCACATTCCATTCTGTCTCTTCTAAGGCAGAGATCTTGCATGTCCGCTATAGAATTGAGTCAATGCTTCTGTTCAGTCCAAGTTTCTAGCAAGACCTCTTTCTCTTCCTCCTTTACAGTCTTCTGATACAAAGATTATTTAGAGATCTCAGTTATAACTTGTGAGCTGACATAATAGATTGGAAGCTTTTTAGTTTTCTGTTCTTTCATCTTGTCATTCTTTCACAACATGTTTTTCATGTAAAAAGTTGGCAGTGATTTAAATAATGGTGGACTACTTCAAAGCTGTGTGGCTTGGGTAGGATGTACTTTTTATTTTGCTGGTCACTTGGAAGCGGTGGGTTTTGCCTTGCTTTCTCCAGTGTGTGAAGATAGTTCCAACTATAGGATAGTCAGAGTCAAAAAGAAAGCCACAATAGACTGACAAGACAACAGAATAGGTAATGAAGCAACAACTTCAGCACTAAAGAGCAGTTGTCATAAATTTTACCATTTGTCTTGCTGGTATGGCTGCTTTTTTTTTTCTTGTTTTGGGAGACATTTGTGGTGATTTTAGGGAAAGTTAGGATGGCTTTTGTGGATTTGAATCGTTTTTATATCAATGGGCTCTTCCTGCGTGGCTCCAATGCAATTGAGTTCTGTGGTATGAGAAGAAGAAGAATTCACCAAAACATATCTTTAACATTCAAAGGACAAATCTTAAATTCACATGTGCTTCATTTGTGCGCTACCGCTTTACTCCCTATTTTGTGTCCTGGTCATTAAGAGATGCACGTGCATGAGGGTTTTGCACCTTTCTGAAGCAAACTGAGTCAGTGTTTGTGCTCCATCTAGCTCCAAAATGGTACTGAAGATAAGCAGCCTGTGGGCTGCAAAATATCCCTAATGGTTGAGGAAAGCAGTGCTCTTGAACAGAGTGCATTATTCAATCTTGCAACACTTTGGACCTGCAAAACAGTAATGTTTTAATAAAATACACTTTTAAAGAAAATACTTGGTGTGGGAGCTAGGCTAGTAGAAATGAAACTGGGGAGGAGGTGGATAAATGTAAGAACCTGAGAACAGTGGTATGAAGTCAGCCCAGAGATTTGTTTAGCTGGGTACTCGCTCACCTGATGGTGGCCCACAGTGGGTGCTGTGCGAGTCAGGTCAGGTACGTAACATATGTTACTCAGGCTGTTCTTCCTTGTGCAGCATTTTGTGGCTTCGAAATGATGTCTTCCATTAGTAACCTTTGGTGTATTCTTCCACAAATTTATCCGTTTTCTTCCTGAACTCATACAGTCTTTTAGCATCCACACAAATCAGTGGCAAATAGTTACATAAATTAAAAACATTGTATGAAGAATTTGCTGCTGTTCTTGTTTTCTCCTCTTCAAACAAACCGCCTGCTGTTTTTATGTTCTCTAGTTTTTGTGCTGAAGCTACAGTGAATGATTGGACCATATTTTTCCTTTATGTATCATTTGTGATTTTATAGAGCTGTTTCATTCCTCATCCACCTGCTGTCTCTTTTACAAGGTACAAGAATAAAAGTATACCATATTTATATTTTTATGTAGCATCTGAATACGATACCATGTTAATATACTGTATGTAAATCTGGTCTGTCAGATTGCTCCTGCAGCAGCAGCTAGACCATCTTCCACAGTCTGCAGAACTGTTAGTGCAATGGCTGCGGACGTTTGACGCTATAGCTCCGTAGCAATCGTTCAGATACTGTGTTGTTTCAAAAACATTGTCAGAGCCCACCAAAGTCAGGGGGAGTATCCAGCAATTTTTCAGAACATTAAATACTCATGTCAAATTTGAGAATCGGATCTGCCCTGTTTTCTCTGTGGTCTCATATGAATTAATTTGATGCAATTATGTGGACTTACTGGCATGAAGTTGGATACTCGGTCCTTAAAGTTTTTTGGTTGGGTTTGTTTTTTTTTTTTTTATTTTGTAAGATATTTTTTTTTTAACTGTTGTTTCTAGCATTGCGTTTTTAACGATGCCTTTCCCGTTTCGTTTCCCATCTTGTGAATTTGACCATGATACTCCCTCCTCCTCCCTGCCCTTGTCCCGCAGAGTTAGTTCCTATGGTTACCCCCTCTTTGTGGGGTGACAAAGGTTGGCATCTTGATTCTCCGGAGCCAAATTCTGCCCTTTGACTCTCTCCCCTTTTCACACCCCTTGCTAAGCTTGGCCTCCTGCTCTGCTCGGAGGCTTGTCAGCGAGGGGGTTCCCATGGAAACGAGGAAGGAAATTTGAAAAGAGAAAAGGAGAGAACAGAAGCACAAAGGGGTCGTTAATTTGAATTTGAACAAGGAAGGAAGGCTCCTTGTAGTTCATTTTTGTGTGTTGTAGAAACCTGAAATTTATCTTTTAAAAGTTGCTTTCAATTTGTAAACTTGTTTATGTTCCCTGTTTCTTGATTTGTAGAACAAAAGTTGTCATGTTTGTGGCACTGAGCAAGGAGAAACATCTTTCTTTTTAAATTCATTGAGAGAATTCTGTTCAGCCATTCATTTAGGGTTTTTTTCCTGACAGAACCAAAAGCATCATTCATGTTTTTCATATTTTTTTCTGAAAACCTACACGTATTACATTTTCTCCCTTCATAATGACTCAATCATACTGTCAATTACCTAACATCTGTGCATCTGTTTTCTGTGGAGGAGTGGATGAATATATGCTGTTCAGAATCAGCAGATCCATTAGCTGAATCCCTGCTCATGAGTATTCCTTCTGGTTTCTTATCGTACGTTTTTAATATTGTGGTCTGATCTGGGTAGGGACAATATGGAAATGTAACTGCAGAGAAGAATACAGTAACAAAGTTTGACCTTGGATTTCAGTTTTGATGCTTACTGTCAATAGTAAAGAAAAAAAGTCAAGAAAACAAACGTGTGTCACATGATAGTAAGTGCCTTTTGGGACATTTTATCTGTATATTTTACAAATGTGTTAAATAAAGTTCTATAGAAATTTGTTAAAGAAGTTAAAGTGAAGTTACTTTGTCTTCAGATTTTCCTCTGTAGCTTTTTGAATGACAACTAAGCTGTCTAGTTCTTACAGAAAAATAGTCTTTACTTCATGTAGAAGAAATACCGTTTCAGTGGTCTGATTTGAAAATTTGTTCTCCAGCTGCAGTTTTACAGAGTCTCGTGACTAAAATACTGAAAAATCTCAGACCCTGAATTATATGCATTTTCCTTAGTCCTACTTTGCAGCTACAGGCAAATTATTCCTGTTACTCAGAATAAGCTTAATTAAGTGGTATCACAAAAAGGCAACATAATTCTTCAGATCCATCAGTTACTTTTTTCTGACACAATGGGAGGCAGTTGCTTTTGTCTGGAAATACTAAGCCTCCAGGCTTTTAAAATTTAGGCTTTGGTTCCCCTCCCACTTTGTACTAGTTGCTATTAGTAGCCAGGGTCACAGAGGGGACGCAAGAAAGGGGCGTTGAATTGAAGCCAGGACTGTCAAAGATCTGTGGCTTGCACTTCTCCTACAGTGGCAGCCGATTCCTCTGACATAACCTGTTATACCCATCAGAGAGGAGCCAGTGTGATGGATTAAAGGACATGTTTTTGATCTCTGAGTGTTAGTCCTCATCTGTGAGGTGGGAGCCAAGTATGAGTGAAATCAGCAAAGAGCTATTGAGCAGAACTCTTCGTGAAACATTGACAAATGCACGTACATACACTCCTATCCACTATCCCGTCCCCATCCTGCTGCTTTTAAGGTTTAAGAGACAAAAGGAGCGGACAGCCAGCTTTGCTGTAAGAACTTCCTATGGTTCTTCAGAACAGAAATGCCCTCTGACTGGTCTTCTGTGGTCTGCCCGATGAGCCCTGCTGCGGCTAACCAAACGGGGCTTATCGCAGCAGGCTTCCAGCTCTTTGCGCCTTCCCTACCTTATAGCCCCACACCTGTTCTTTGCTCAATGGCATTTTCTGTCCTTTTAGACACACAGAGATATATATATAAAGGGATTTTGCGGTGTTGGACAATTGTTCAAAGGGGCAATCAATGGGAAAACACACTTACCCCCTCCTGTCTCTTGCAGCACCCTCAAATGCTTACATCTCCAAGCAATTTAATGCAGTCTTTTTTATCAGCCCTGCTCTTTTATAGTTTGATCCCACCAATTCCATTCTGTGTCAATTCCTGCATTGCAAACACCCCTGCAGTGTATTCCATACAGAACCTGACACATGGAGTAAGTTTACAATGCTTGTGAATGTCACTTACTCTTTGAGACATGTTTTGAAGAGGTACTTCTCCCACAGCACCCATAGATGTTTGCTTCTCTTTATTCTGTTTAACTGGAAAAGAATTTGGGTCTATCATCCATCCTTCCTAGGGGCCTCGCAGAGTAGTTGCTTAATCTTTTGTCTTCCCTTGTTTCCTTCCATCTGTGTCCCCTCTCTCCTGTCACTGTCTTGCTAATCCTGTTGTTGTGTTAGGTCTTGTCCTACTTGTCTAGCGTGTTACAAAGACATGCAAGATACACTGTGGGAGCAATTTTCCCCAAAACTGTTAGTGATACAGAAAAGAGCTAGGCACAGACTCCTCTCCTCAACAGGGAGAAACTGCTGGACTTCCGAGGGCAAAATGTTATTTTATCTATTTTGAGAGAAGCAAGCGTGCTTTTAGGGTGCTGCAGAAACAGATAAGTCAAGGCACTGTGGGAATTCCTGTCAAATATTTATCTGGTAAATTATTAACTATAGGGAAGAAAAATCAGCTTTGGGAGCTTTATTTTTATTCTTGATTTGATAGTTTGGTAAGGCTTTCAGTGCTGGTCATTCAGACACCTGTGAGGCAAGCAGCAGCTTTCTGTCCAGTGGAAAAGTGTTGCACAATTGCAATTAATTTTAATTCTTTTTCCCTATCCTCCCCTGTAGCGTTCATCTGTGACCCCATTAACTTGGCACTGAATGGGAGGGATGGTATCCGCTGGTGAATCTTAAATTTTAATTTACAGCTGCTATGTTCAGACATGCTTTTTAAAAATGGTTCGTGGTTTAAAAATGGTTAAAAATTGAAGTCACCAACTAAATATCTTAAAGCTTCTTTTTTGAGCAGAAACAAATTTTCATTTAGTATGTTGGAATAAGTTGTGATTTTCTCAGTCTTAACTTATATCTGTATTGCTGCCTGAGAGTAACTCTAAAATGAAGTGGAAGGTGCTGATGAACTGAGATTTAGAGACAGTGCAGCTTGATTTGGATTGGATCCTACTCTAGTAAATGCATATAGGGGACAGCAGCACTGCAGAGTTTGTAGAGTACAGACCATACATCCAGGAACCCATCCCGCGTTATTTATGCATCTAAAACAGCCTACTAATTTTTAGAATTAACTATACCAAAAGACGGCTTAGTATACTAGACTGATAGTGTAGCCTTCCTGGAAATTAAGCATGAGGGAAAGAAAATAAATAGTTGTCAAGCCAGTAGACAATATTTTTTTAAATATTTTCCTGTGAAATATCCTTGATTTTGAGGCCTGAAGATGCAAATCTCTCATATCCAACTGTTGACATGTGTGTGTGTATGTCTCTGTGTGTGTGTGTATGTGTTTTTGCTGGTATGTAGATATAACAGATGGTTTGTAACGTTAGATTAAGACACAGCTGTTAAAACACTAGCATTCGTTTTATAGCTATGTTTTGTTTGCCATACAGAATATTTTTTATAGCATTAATCCAACAGATCATGTTCTTACTTCAGTTTGCATCATATTCTTTATGTGCATAGTCGTATTGGATCAGTGTCATGTTCTGTTCTTTCCAAGCCATATATACCAAAACCCCTGACTTTTTCATTGTTAGAGCATTGTTGTATTACCTATTTCTTTTGATTTTCAATTTGGGCTGTGAATACTGGACAGAGTCAAGAAAAGTTTCAATATGTAACTAAACACATCTGTAAAATCATTTGGCACAACTGTTTTTGGGTTTTTAATATGATAATACATTATAAAGCAACAGTCTTAGCGGATATTGCAAGATCGTTCCCTGAAGTACTTAGTTTAGATTCATTATGGGTTTTCACAGGAGCAAAATTAAGTCATTTAACCTATGCCCAAGGAGATGTTGATCCCAATGTAGCCCAGGTAAGACATGAGAGTTTTGAATGGTAATTCATTCTTTTGAGATCACTGTCTCAAAGTAAGTTTATTGCAATAACTGAATTGGCCATTGTATTCCCATATATGAAACCAAGTATTTTGGCTAGTGAGAGAATTTTTACAGCAGAATGACTGCCAAGGTAGTAGCAAATAGAGCTTTCTAAATTTATTTACTGTGTTTTTTCTCTTGCAGACTTCTGTCTGCAAAAGGTTATGTTCCTGGGTTTTAACAACATCATCGCCTGTTCTCTGCCATAGCAAGAAGTCTATGTCTTCTGTGTTGCAGAGCTAATGCTATAAAACTCAAGGGTTGACCTTAAACATATTCTTGTAATGTTTTCTGGGTCTGGCTTGGTCCAGGACAGTTGAACTCTATTTTCAATGGTTATGAACACACCAGATGTCCTGAGCCGCATGGCTTAAGGTTCATATTAACTAGCTGTAAGGTCAGCTTAAGCTATGCCCAGTTCTTCATCCTCCCGTAACATGTCTCTTTTGCACCTCTTGCGTTGGCACCAGAGTTTGCCCAAACCTATTGTCTTGAAGGAGCTAAACCAGTGAAAAAACTAAGCCTAGGAAAAAAGTGAATTGATCAGCTTAGGTGTATTATATGGGAACAATATTTAGAAACTAACACTTAAAGGTCTCAGCATTTGGGATGTTATCCTGACTTTTTTAGACTACTGATGGTCCAAATACAGCATGTCTGGCTTCGCAGTTAGTGTTATGGACAGTTTAAATCAATCTTAAACCCAAGTATGTGCAATGGAGGTTGGTGGCAGGGGACAGGGCATGGGTCAATAAACTTACAGCCGTTGTGAAACTACACCCTGAAGTGTGTTAGATGACAACTGTAGTTTGTCCTGAATTCGCAGCCATATAGGAGGATGATGATGACAACTGTACAGTTCACATTTACTTTTAAGCAAGTCAGCATACTGTAGATTCCCATGGGTACTATGTCAAGAAGCACTTTGGCTTGAATGTCGGAATTCAGAAAACAGAAGCCACCTTGCATCCTCATCCCAGTGGAAAACATAGAGATTCATGTAGTCTGCATTGGCTTGTAATATTAATCTCTCTTGGATATTCTGATATGTCATCTGTGTAAAAAAAACCAACCCACAGTTAATGAAGTCACACATGAAACAGTAGAAGTCATCAAGCCTTTGAGAAATAAAATAATCTTCAATAGTGTCCTGGTTTCAGCTGGGATAGAGTTAATTTTCATCTTAGTAGCTGGTGCAGTGATGTGTTCTGGATTTGGTGTGAGAAAAGTGTTGATAGGACACTGATTTTTGTAGTTGTTGCTGGGTGATGTTTATACTAAGTCAAGGACTTTTCAGCTTCTTGGGCCCTGCCAGCCAGAGTTAAACCAGGACAAATAGGCGTATTCAGTGTTGCTTTCATTGTATTTCAGAAATCCAACTTGCCTAATTTTATTCTGCAGGGTATTAATGTTGTTTATTATGTGGCAGACACTGTTATTCTGTACATTGATGGCAGTAAAAATGAAAACATGAAGCAGATCTGGTGATTTTTGAATCTCTGCTATTCAGTTGTATATTCAGCTGTGTATTCAGCTATAAAGTTATCTGTATTTTCCCTCACGTTTCTGATTTTTAGAAATTCCCTTTTTTGTGAGTGCTGAAGAACTTGATCTGGCTATTGACTCCGTTGTGTGCTCTCAAGTTAGTGTCAGGTCTTCTAACAAATTTTCCTAGCAAATGCTTTTCCTTCTTCACTCAGCAAGATAAAGTTTTGAGCACCATGCCAACAGTGAATCGTTTATACTCTTGACTCCTGTTATCCTTCAAGGCGACAGACCTCCCTTGAGTTGGCAGAAATAGTCCATGAGTCCCTGACATGCAGATCAGTCTGCAGTGGCAGAGTTGAGGGAAAGAAAAGGTTGTTATCACTAATGTTCCACTTCTTGTAAGGGTTATCTTTCTCCTTCCTACAGTGACAGTGGCACTGGAGCATTTTTGTGGCATCAAAGCAGGGATTACACTCAGTATATACTTGGAAGGTTGTCTTTGCAACCACAGGAGATGGAAAGGTGTCATTTAAATGAAAAATACTAGTTTGTCAAGACTTACAGCTCCTGCCCAATAGTCTCTTGTCCAGGCAAGTGTGCTTTTTAGTGTCTTAACTTAATAGTATCTAAAATATAGTCCAGAGGACTATATATTTATTTCTCTGTAATACTTTGGAATCCTCCCAAGCCCATCACAGCAGGCATATGGAGAGGAAGGAGGAAGTCCAAGCAGTCTCAGCTGTCTTATAAAAACTAACACTTCTTGCAAATGGAAATTGTTACCAGGACCACCCATCTGCATTCATCGGTTCCTAAACATGAAGATCACATTTAGGAAAAGTGCAAATTGACAGATGGATGCCATCTTTTCAATGTCTTCCAAAGGAACTTCAGAATTTAAAATCAAGCAGTAGACTTTTTTAAAGAACAAGAGCAGATGGCTGTTTTTTAGTCATATAGACAGAGATTAACGTCATTTGCTGTCTTTTGACTACTTTCATCTTGATTTTACCTGGTTTTTTTCTGCAGTTGAGAAATTAACCTCGGCTGTCTCTTTACAGACTGGAAAGCTTAGGATGGTTTGCATGATTGCTACCCTTTCACAAGTAAGGCAAGTAAAATAACTGGTCTTAGGTTTTAAAGTGAGTAACAGGGTGATTGTCTGGTTCAACCTATAGCATGAGAAAAAATAATTTTAAACCATACTAATTACTTGACATTTTTTTGGTTGGAGTGACTTAATAGCTATTGAAATGTGGACATATATTTTTAGTACTAAGGTAAAACAATCCTAATTTTTTTACTTCCCAGTCCCTAAAGTAGTGCAGTGTCAATCTAATCCTCATTGCAACCATAATTTTTCCAGCTAACATCAAATTATGAGACACAGGATATTGGAAGGCACTGGGTTATGTGATTCATAAGAGTTCATATAGATAATATGAGAAGAGCTTTTTCCATGCTGAAGAGGAAAGCTTAACAGACAGCTACAATTATGACCCCATTTGGCTTTTTCATACATGTATCACTGTGCAAAGCTAGGAATAATTACCAAAAAAAAGTATACCTAAGTTTCTCTAGACAAGAAGTTAATGGTGAGGCAAGCTTTGAATGTACATTATGCTAACTATTCTACACTAAATTTGTCTTAGAACTGTGCATTAAAAGCAGGCTTGGGCAAATTAGCCTGTTGGCTTTTGAAAATGGGATGAAGTGTCTGTGCAATAAAGCTGCATTTCTATTGATTCCAAAAGAAATAGACTTTTACACACCTGACCGCATGTTTCTGGCTACGTGGCGCTATGTAGCTCAAGGCTAAACTGAGTGGAAAGGAAGTAGCTTTCTGTTAGATCTGGCTATGGTTTTTTGAACAAGTTAGTGCCCCAGATCACTCGCTGATTTTTGCAAATCGCCAGCTCTGCTGTGCGTCTATGAGCACTCCTTAATCTTTAGGAAACACCAGTTAGGTGAAGGCAGGGCTCTTAAGTACAGCCTCATTTGAAGTTAGCATCAACAGCTGAAGTGCTACAGGAGTTGTTCAGTGCAGGATATTATCTTACAAGAAATATTTGCAGGTTAAGTGTGTGTACCAGCATGACTGTGGGCTATAGGCTTCAGCAAGCCTAGCAAGCTTCAGAGGAGTGTGCAGGTCAGAGCCATTGGAGAACAGATTTCTACTGTCTCAAGAAAATGAATACTGCTTGTAACAATCTCCAGAGAGAGCATTCACATGAAGTGTCAGAGCTGTGAGAGCCTTTCAACTGGAGAAGACGTGTAGTTATTAAAAGCAGGAGGCGGTAACATGTTCAGTCTAACTAGCAGTTGTCTGAATGAGTTAAATCTAACTGTAGCTTCTGTGATTCTTCTCGGGAGGTAGCCTGGAAAGCATTATTGCCCATGCACTTTGAGATACCATTCACGATTTTTTCCTAATGAATAGCAAGCTAAATTCAAACATAGGGCAACACAGGACAGAAAGAGCACGTCATATGACAGGCCTGAGACAGGATGTGCCCTGAGGCAATTGCTTCTACCAGAGAGTTGCAACAGTAATTGATAGTCACAGCATCACTCTTTTCCCATGAGCCTGAGGGAACAAAACTTCCCTCCTTCTGTCTGTGAGTTTATGGGAATGCTTCCTGTTTAGTTTGCTGTTAAAAGAAAGGAATATATGAACAAACAGAATAGTGAGAGATCACCAAAGTAGTTTCATTTCATCTTGCAATAATGTCACTTCCCAAGTAACAGCCAGCTAAATAACTACCGATGTGTAAAATAAAAGGTAGAATTTGGTTTATTATTTCTCAGTAATATGAGAAGTCTGAAACTGTAACACAGTTCCATGGTGTATTTATAGTTAGTTACTGCTCTTGCTTTGTAACCAAAAGCAAGAATTTGTTTAAAAAAATTTGGGGGGGAAAATATCTCCACATATTATTTTGGCTGTCCTTTGTCTTTCATCCCCTCCTGAAGGAAAAAAAAAAACAAACCAAAACAACAACAACAACAAAAAACCAACACAAAACCTGAAATAAAACAAAGGCAAACAGGAAATTTCTACTCTCTGTTAGGGTATGGCCATTAAAACATTTTCAGCCGATCAGAATTGTAGGGAGGGAAGGAGTTGGGGCCACACTGCTGGGAATTGGGAAATTTCTTAAAGCAATTTTGCTACCAGCAAAGTAAGCTCTGGGGAAGAGGGAAAGAGAGATGAGCAAGGTTGTACTGTAAGTTGGACTGCTCTGAGGAAAGCGGTGATACCTGATGGTGGCATGTTATTTGATACACATCGCCTGCATGGCAAAGCAAAGGAGGGATGAGGGTGCTCTGACTCAGCCTGAAAAAAAGCCGAGTTCATAATACTGCTGCTGTCACTGGGTTTGAAAGAATTTACATGGTTGTAACGATTGTTCTCAGAGGTGGAAGGACCAGTGGGTGTACAGCTGTAGATATGTTACACAGTTATGTGATCTGGCATTTTTTAAATACTTAAGTACCTTCAGGAGTGAAGAAGTGTTTATCTCTTCTTAAACACTTATCTCTTCCCTTTCTTGGATTTCCCAGGACATGGCCTGAATTATTGAAATCAGTTTGGCTATCACATCTTCTCTTGTCCTTGTCCTCTTCCTTTTTCCTCTGTATGTCAAGTTGTTCAACAGGCATTCTTCAACAGCACGTCCCACTGAAACAGAGAGCCTTTTGTTCGGCACCAGTGGAGTAGGACTAAATGTCATAACTTGCACAGTGTCCTTGGGCAAGAGCATAAAAAAAAGTCTTTTAATCTCTCTGGCTTTATTTTTAATAGTGAACAACATAATCAGTAGGTGGAAGTGACTTTTCATCTGAGGAGCTGGAACGGGGTGAGATAATTTTAGAGATAGGGTGGTTACAGACTGAGCTGCTTACAGGCACAAATGCTGCTGTTACTGGTTAAAAGCAAGTAAGTCTCTTTTTCTGCATTGCCAGGAGTGGTTGTAGGGTGTTTGCTTCTGTTAAGCTTAGCCTCTTCATGATTTTAAAATAAACTGATTTGATATAATTCATAAGAGAGTTTTTGTCTGCCTGCAGTTGCTATTTTGAGACAGAATGATGTGAGAGAGGCCTGGAGTTGCTGAGAAACAGAACAGCCAGCACTAGGGCAACAGTCCTATTAAATTACCCCTGCTTAAGTGTATTTCTTCGGTGTTGTTGTGGTTGAGTATATCTGTACTGTGTCCTCAGGAGTATGCTGAGGCCATGCTGAAAATCAGACTAGTTTTCTGCAGCTCTAAAGAACGAACCGTAAGTCCAGCTAATGTCTGCTCCAGGGGACTTTGTCAGGGAAGATTCAGTTACACTAGTGTTGCATCAAATGTTTCAGCATCTTCCCTCCAGCTGCCATGCCAAAAGGGTCTCTCCGTAGACCCTGCATCATATCTGTCAGGCCCCCGAGAGGACAGATCTTGTCCCTGATTGTCCAGGCCCATGTGGATGTCTTAGAAAATAAATGGTATCTTAGACAGAAGGAGAAGCTGGTGTTTAGGCAGCTGTCTCCCTGCCTGTTTGAGCACCCTGTAACTTAGCCCTCAAGCTGCTGAAGGGGAGGGCCAGGGAATGCACTGCACTTACTGAGAGTGCTCTTTCAGACCCTGGAGCCATTGCCAAAGAGTGCCATCTGCATCCCCATTTTTGGAGGTTTCCTGTCTTGGTTCCAATATCCCCTTGGACACCATTGGCGGTTTCCTTTGGAGTTGGCTGAAAGCCATTACAACAGCCACCTGCCCATAGCAGGATCAACAGGATACAAGGAAGTACTGGTACCTTTCTGTTCCCTTCAACTTGCTTTACTACATTTCCTTTGCTTTGCAGTAGCTATGATCTGGAGCTCCATTTGCAGTTTTCTTAGGTGCGCACCTTGAGATAGTCTGGGATCTTCCTAAATGGTACAGCTTTCTGCAAATCAACAAAACCCAAACAAATCGTTGCCTTACCTTCATTAAAAGAGACATTTCTGAAGTATTTTTTTTAATGGAAGGTGTATCAAAGGAGCATAATAGAGCATTTGTCAGGAGAACTTGTAATTTAGGTATGGGCACATGCAAAACTGCAGTGGCAGGAGGGAAGACTTTGGGGGGGCAGGTGTTAAGTCAGTAGCTCTTTTTCATAAAGATGTAACTTGATTTTCTTATTTTCAAGGTTCTTTGAAAAGAAGGGAAGTTAAAAACTTCCCAAAGTAAAAATGGAGTTTTCCTTTTGTTTTCTCTTTCCATCAAATAAAGGCAGACTATTATCTTAAGCTTTTCTGGTTCATGTCAGGCATCATAACTACCTGGAATCCATTTCTTGGATCCTTGTTGTCAAACAATAGCTTTAACTGTGTTATAGGCAATAACTATTTAAAAATAAAAACATATATGCGTCTGAAGTAAATACCCAGCCAAATAGCAAGTGTTTCTTGAATAACAATGAGCTTGTAAATGTAAATATTTTCTGACTATTGCTGTCTTTTTCCTTGTTAATAGTTCTGAAGGCTTATATTGCGCTTCATACAAGGTGTTGCCAAATTGCATGGCTCTGTTGTCAAGTGACAACATTTTCAAAAATGCATAACACTGAAGAGAATTTAATCAGCATGATAAATACTGATGATGTTTTTTTAAAAAAATGAGTAAAATCACAGCATGGTTGTGTTTTGTAGTCGAAAAATTAACCTTTTACAGCAAAGGAGGCATATAGGAATATTAGGAGGAGTAAGGAGGCGATAAGGAAGAACTGAAATGTGAAACTTTTCCTCCTCGTTTCTAGCAATTGTCTTTTATATTGCCACAGAAGATGACCTATTTTTTGTTGTTGGGTCTGTTCTGTTCTATAGTTTGGAATAAAAAAATATTGAATCAGTTTAAAATACTTCTCAGGAAATTGCTGTTTGAATAATATACTCTTTCTACAGCCTAGTCTTCAGCTTCAGTTATAATAAGATTCAGGGTTTATATATACATATATATATATATATACACACACACATACATGTGCATCTAGCAGATTCGTTTGTGCTTCTGCTATTGTACCACAAATTCTGAACACTAGACTTCTTGCTTTATAATCCTGCTAGGCTGTGGAGAAGAGGACACTTTGGTATCAAGAAAATGGACTTTTTATACAAAATTATATGGAACAGAGCTTGTGTTAGCGTTGCTGTTGATCAAGCAGCTGTCACCTTTTCCCTTCAAGCTATGATTTGAAATACAATCAAGGAGAAGTGGCATACTAAAATGTCACTGCTCTTTCTCTGGTCTGGAGGTAGCAGGGTAATTCAGCATTTGTATTTGTGATACATTTTCTTTCAGTGCTTCCAGGAGGAGTGTTCCTATCACTGTTAGGTAAACCTGTGATAAAGCAACACAGTAGCACAAGACAACAGTTATTTTTTCTGACTAATTTTTTTCAGGCTGCGATTTCACAGTGCTTTCTGATGGCTAGTCAAGAAATTTTATTTCACTGTGATTATAGCCCTATTCTGAAAGCTAGAAAGTTCTATGTTTGCATGAGATTTTATATAACCAGGATAGCATGCATGTTGGGACTCTTTTCCTTCTATCATCAGAGAATATCTGTAGAACTGAGATTTTAACAGATAGGTTCTCTTTGGTTGGACAAGATGCTGTGGGAAGACTGCAATGGAAAATGTCCTGTGTTTACATTTTATAGGGGGCTATGAAGAACACTGCCCTGCAGAAGAAATGCAAGAAATAGATTATTTACAATTATTATGTCATGATCCAAAAACAATATTTGAAAGATCACAGTATGCTATATTTCTATGCTGTCAAGGAATCTTGCATTATCTAACGTTCCTCAGACTGTAATCTCATCAACTGAATGCAAGCTTTTCTTACTATCCTACTAAATAAGCAGCTAGCAGTTCATGGTGTGGCTGTCAGTTACACAAGCACTAAAAGGAATCAAGTTTGTGTGATTTATGGGAGAGAGTCGAGCTAAGCCTGAATCTTCAGAGGTTTTTAGCTGTCTAATTCCCGTTGATTTTCATGCAAATTGAGTACATAAATGTCCCTGTGAATCTTTGTCATTGTCCCCAGGCTTCTTGATTGCCTGTCTTCCTAAAATACCTGAGTGCTGTGTTATGATGATTACTTCTTCCAGCAGACAAAGTTCAGAAAAAGAAGCTTGCGGTTATGGTCGTGAAAGCCCTAACACATCATGAGACAAATTGTAGCTTCCGTGCTGAAGTGTTCTGCAAATGTGCTGTTTGTAGCTATTGAATTCTTCTTTTTCTTTTCTAGCCATTTCATCCAATGGTGAATTTGGAATGCTCGAGAGATTTTCGACCATTTCTGTGTGCCCTCTATGCTCCTGTGTGCATGGAGTACGGCCGTGTCACTCTCCCCTGTCGCAGACTCTGTCAAAGAGCATACAGCGAGTGTTCCAAACTCATGGAGATGTTTGGGGTCTCTTGGCCTGAGGATATGGAGTGCACCAGGTGAGCAAATCTGGTTGGGGTTTTTTGGTTTGTTTTGGGTTTGGTTTTTTATTTTTTCTTAAATCCCAGGATAAAATTTTAGTATGATCTAGGATGTCTTATGATCTGAAACAGATGTTTTAAATGTATTCCATTACAAGTGCCCTTATTTTCCCTTGCATTTGTGTAACAGCTTGTTTCCTGGGGTGGAAACTGAGTTCAGATTTCTATCACCTGCCCAAAGGACAAGTTGAAAATTTCTGTGGGCAGTTACTATAAACAGCATGTGCATATTCTTAAATGAATAAATATACCCACCTGTTTTTCTTCTTCCTTGTCATTTATGCTGACCTGGTTTTGTCTGCTATACCAAAGTTGAATAGGTGATACTGCTATAAATTTCTCTGAGAGTCGGGCAAAATTGCATACGCTAGATATTAATGGCCCTTTTCTGAAGGGGGAGCTGGCTGGTCTTGATGAGTGTATAAAATCTCAAACCTCTGTTTTCAGAGCATCTAATGCTTGTTGAGCTTGTGTGTAAACAGATGTTTTCAGCTTTACATTACACAAGTAACTTTATATAAGGTATTTGATGATGCTCCAATCTATATGAAACAGAATATCCATGAAATTGAAAACAGTATCTTTATGCTTTGGTGTTTTGGTTTTTTAAAGTGATTTCACAGCTAAAAAAATACAGGAAAAGAAACAGGAAGAAATAGTCTGTGTTACAGTTGGATTAGCGAGAATGAAAACCAAAACTTTTAGCAAAAGAATAAGTCAGAGGATGCTTTTAGGTCCAGATAATCTGCATCGAAGATGGCTATAACTCCATGCACCAAACAGATGCCTGGGCCCTTTAGGTCCTCCCATCTCGTCAGTAAGGCTCAGGTAGTAAAATTTCAAAGCCAGAGCTAAAACTACTGAAACTTTTGCTGGTGCTGTGTTAATGCCATTGTGCCAGAACATGAACTGTGGCAGAGGAACAGCCATACTTAGCTTATGCTGCGCTTGCTGAGGTGATAACATCTAGCAAAACAAGGAACTGGATAGCTAGGCGTGGAATCCCTCCAGTCTCTCCTTCAAAACTGTACTCCAGCAGTCCTTAGCCTCCAGTCAGAGTTTTATTTAATTACAGAAATATCTTCATCATAATTTCAATTTATTGAAGCTAGTAGCAGTGGTAGGTTGGATTTTTGTCTAACCAGTGCACCGTCCTGTCTGATAGCAGCTAGTACAGTTGCTTAGGGAAAAGTTTTAAAATACTGTATAAAATCATGCTTCCCTGGGCACATAGTCTCCATTTACAGTAAGCCTAAGTTTATAGACTTCCTGAGATGGATTTTGTGTCCTAACCTTTATGCTTAAAGCCGCAATGGGGCCCTTGTCCGTCTATTTCTCTGGTTTATTTTTAAACCTACTTTATAGTTTCAACATCCACTGCATTCTGGGACAATGAATTCTAGCGTTTGTTTATACATAGCGCAGTATTTCATGAATTACCTGTTGTTTGGATCGTTCTTTAGTTTTGCTCCAGTTAGTGTGTCTAAAGTCAGACATATAAATAAGGTTACTAGTCTTTGCAAAGTCTCTGTATATTTCTTGTAAATAATTATTTTCTTACTTTTTAGATTCCCAGATTGTGATGAGCCATATCCTCGTCTTGTTGACCTCAATTTAGCTGGGGAGCCCACAGAAGAGGCTCCAATGGCAGTACAGAGGGATTATGGCTTTTGGTGTCCTCGGGAGTTGAAAATAGACCCTGATCTGGGTTACTCTTTCCTGAGGGTACGGGACTGTTCCCCTCCTTGCCCCAATATGTACTTTCGGCGTGAAGAGCTCTCCTTTGCTCGCTACTTCATCGGAGTGATCTCCATCGTCTGCCTTTCTGCTACCTTGTTTACTTTTTTAACTTTTCTGATCGATGTCACAAGATTTCGCTATCCAGAAAGACCGATAATATTTTATGCTGTCTGTTACATGATGGTGTCATTAATTTTCTTCATTGGCTTTCTGCTTGAAGACCGAGTAGCGTGTAACGCATCTAGCCCTGCCCAGTACAAGGCTTCCACAGTGACACAGGGCTCTCACAACAAAGCTTGCACCATGCTATTCATGGTGCTCTATTTCTTTACCATGGCTGGCAGTGTTTGGTGGGTCATTCTGACCATCACATGGTTCTTGGCAGCTGTGCCAAAATGGGGCAGTGAAGCAATCGAGAAGAAAGCGTTGCTCTTCCATGCCAGTGCCTGGGGCATTCCAGGAACTCTAACCATCATCCTCTTAGCAATGAATAAAATTGAAGGTGACAATATTAGCGGCGTATGTTTTGTTGGCCTCTATGATGTGGATGCATTAAGATACTTTGTACTTGCACCTCTCTGCCTGTATGTTGTTGTTGGAGTTTCCCTTCTGCTAGCTGGCATTATCTCCCTCAATCGGGTTCGCATTGAAATCCCATTAGAAAAAGAGAACCAGGACAAACTAGTGAAGTTCATGATCCGGATTGGCGTGTTCAGTGTTTTGTACCTCGTGCCGCTGTTGGTTGTAATTGGCTGCTATTTCTATGAGCAGGCTTATCGAGGTGTGTGGGAGACGACATGGATTCAAGAACGCTGCAGAGAATATCACATCCCGTGTCCCTATCAGGTGAGGAAAACAATATGACATATTCAGGAGTGCAGAAAATGGATAATGGGGGGATGAGTTAAGACTTACTTGTCATCCCTAACTGAAAGAGCTGCTATTTGGACATGGGAAGGTTCTTGCCATACTCTAATTATCTGGATAATGCATTAGGCCTTCTGGAAGACTAGGTATTATCTGGAAATCGGAGGCTTGCATCAGCTGCTTGGTGGCTTTTTATGCAGTTTCTGGGCTGTATGGGACCTATACAGGATATAAAGATGCTATTTTAAACCAGTTTCAGGAACAGGATTTAATGAGTTTATTTTTGGTCATTAGAGATGTGTTACAAGTTTTGCTCTGAAGAAATTTTGGCACTTAAGCTGCATTGTCGTCAGCCTGATTACTGCTTTTTCTAGTTTTTGTTGCTCATCTGTAACAGTTTAGTTGCTTTGATTAGCCTAGAGGTTTTGTGCTTATTTTAGAGCAGCCTATGCATGTGTCAGAAATGTCTGTATAAAATCTTACTTGAAGTGTCTTCTGAAGGAAACCAGAGCTTTACCGCTCATCGGTTTTGTTTTTTTCAAGAAAATTACACTTACCTGCTCAATTTGTTCAATTGAGTTATCACAGGAACAGAAGCCTCTAAGAGGACTAGATTTCAAACTGTCCACTGTTTACTTCAGTGTTACACTGGTGCAAAGGAAGCGTTGTAAGTATTAATTACTTGAAGCCTACTTTCCTTTTTGAACCAAAGTGGCAGATTGGTTTTGGAATGATATTGCTTAGATATTTTCTGCAACTTATTTGGAAGATCTTTATTTCAAGAAGATTGTACAATAAGCATCTATTATATAGCTGCACATGCAGGGGTATAAAAAAGAGTTATTTTGGCTCTAAAGCAGTTAAAACACCAGCTGGATCATCAAAGCTCACATTTTAATGCCATAAAATATCGCTTAAAGGTTTGGCTTAGTCTATATAGCTTGATAATAATCTTTTTATTACCTTTTAACCCTTTTATTGTTTTCTCTGTTAGATTTTATTAGGGTGTGACTCTTCCCTCCCATCCAATGTGTGAGCATTTTTATGGCAGGAAATATCTGTCAGTGGGTGTGTTCAGTTTATTTGCCTGATTGAGTCTTCATTGCTGCAGGTTTTAATATGTTAAATGGACTGGTGCTTAAAAAGAGAGAAAAAGAGGGACACGTGGTTTTCTCTGTTAATTTCAAATACCCATCATATGCCAATCTAAAACTTGTGTAAGAGTCTATAAAATCAAAAGGATCCTGCTTTCTCATAAGTTAAACAAAAAACTTTTAAACCTTGAAACTTCTGTCTGAGGGCTAAAATCCTGGCTAGTGGAGTAATGAAAGCATGTAGTAAAATGCTACTCAAATCTCTAGAAAACCGTTAACATAATGGCTCAGCGGGAGTCAAAAGAACAATAATGGTTTCATTCACATCAAATTGGGTTGAAGGACCCGGAGACCCTGGGGAGTATTAGAAGGGTTTTTCTTCTAGCCCATCCAATTTTTTTCTTAAACTAAACATGCTTCCCTAATTAAACTATCCAGACTTACAATTGAAACAGTCTTCCAAAGCTGTGGGGAAAAATAATTTTATCCTTAGGTTGTACTAAAATATAGTATCAAATCAGGGGAAAATTTAAGGCTTTGTGGAGAGTATTGCTCACTTGCAAAATACGACCATATTATTTTCTGAGCCTTGATTTTACTTAACTTAGAGTATTTGAATATCAGTTTCTGAGATGAGACTATCCTAAATTGAGAGTTGTAGTTGATTACACAGTGGTTTATGTGCAAAACATACGCAGGATTGTGGTAGTTGGGATTTGATACTTGCACAGGCACACTTTTTTCAACACCAGCAAATCTGAGGTTAAAAATTCATTAGTCCATTCAACCGTTACATCATCTTTGCCATCAGAGGATGATGGCACAGTAACTCATTCTGGAAAACTGCTAATGGGGGAGTTCAACTATGCAGCTGCTACAGGCATGCCTCCCTCCTGTGTGACTGCTTCATGCAGGAGATACTGCAGGGTTAATAATTTACTGCAGATTGCCCTGGCTGCTGCTAAACCAAAGAGGGCCTTGGCAGCTGGTGTTCAAATGAAAAATAGACATCATGTTGCATTGACTACCTAAAGGGCTAAATACTCCCAAAATGGAGGAGGCAACAAAATACCTTTATGCTTCAATCTTGATTTCTGGCTACCTGCGTGTTTCCTGGGTTAACCTGGCAACATATTAGTATGGAGGGAGGCATCTGTTGCTTTCCTTGTGAAATAAAAACTTTTTTTTTTTTTCCCCATAAAGACAGGAAATCAATATCCTAGTATTTCCTCTCTTTGAGGAATAAGCACAGGGCAAAAAAGACCTCATTTTACCTTGCCTTCAGCATCCTCGGCACTCCACGTTACTGGGAGAGGCTGGGAAAGAGGGGAAGCGTTTGTACAAACTGGCAGCAGCTCTCTCCCCACGAGCCCATCCTGGACCTCAGTTTTCTGTAGCATCAGGGGCTGCTGCAGGTCAGGCAGTAGCTTTAGTATGTTGCCTGGGCAGCAACGGCAGGTAAAATGCTAGGCAGCAGTCGTCCCTCTCATACCATGACTGTAAGGGCTCAGATGAGTTCCAAGATGAGCCCTCAAAAGTTGAGTGGAGTGAATAGTGTCTCCTTGAGTCTTCCTTTAGTAAGGAAGAAGCTACTATGTTGAGAGATGGGCTTTATTTACAGTATATACAATATATCTAACGTGATTCAGAAATGTAGTTGCACTTTCCCCACTATAAGGGAAATGCATTGTTTTCATGGATGTCAACTTAAACAGGCAACTTGGGGAGTTGCATTTTGTATCAACTTGGACAAATATCTTAATTCAGTTAAAAATATCAAGGTTGCTATATTACAGCACCCTTCTTTCAATATGAATAATGGCAAGATGACTAAGGTGTTAACCACAAGTAATTATTTTTATTGTTTCTGATGCTAGAGCTATTTGCAGTGACTGCAATGATGTAATCTTTCCAGTCAGTATTACGTCCCTGTGAAATACCTGCTCACAGTGGCCTAAAAATGTCGTAACCCACCCCCTCCATTTTCACTGAGGTCAGAATATTTTTCTTTTCCTGGAGGGGGGAGTACTGCCTTTGTAATCTACTTTCAGCACAGCAATATTCAAGTGGGGAGCTGAATTTTATGTTGGTATTCCACTTCTCGCTCATTGCCTTAAAAAATTAATTCATGCTTGATCTTAAAAAATGGATTAATGTTTTTGGTCAAGAGGAGTTCATGCAGTAGGAAGTGAAATTTAATTTTCACTGGCTGTAGAACCTGGTACTCCCATCATAAACATAGCATTTTAACTGGGCTGTGTGCATTACATGTTCTTCAGGTCAGAC
Organism: Falco punctatus; assembly: GCF_963210335.1. NCBI lineage: Eukaryota > Metazoa > Chordata > Aves > Falconiformes > Falconidae > Falco > Falco punctatus. Next base: position 72,642,927 of record NC_137584.1, on the reverse strand, counting down.
TTTTATCTCATATATAGTCCTTTTTATGAGAGTATAGCACAATTTTATGTGAAGGTAAAATAGAGAAATGAAGGGAAAGAAGCAGGGAAGTATGATACAATCCAGTCATAAATTTGTCACATCTAGTCATCTCTTTTGCTACAGTTGAAAATACATGTTTTGCTGCTCCTTCTTCTGCTTCTGTTTGTAACAGTGGTGTTTCTACCAATATCATGTGATTGTTCAGAAGGAAGAGCCTTGCAACAGAGTTGGATTTTTGTAAAGTTGGGCTCAGGGAGGGACATTTGGGAAAATAAATTTCTGCATGTTCCTATTGCTTTTCAGCATGGCTATCATCTCCATCATCTGTCTAATAATTTTACTGCTCATAACAAGTTCTTGATATGGGCTTGGCTCTTTAGTCTGCAGTCCTGACCCAATGGTGAGCTTTCAAAGCTTGTCTCTTTCCTCTCTTGCTTTGCAATTTCTACCTTGTATGTTGATGGAGCATGTCATGCTATAGGAACTAATTCAGATAAGTGGTGGACTGGGATAGAATTTTGGCTGGTCACTTTACAGAAGCACAGAATCGCTCAGGTTGAAGGGACCTCTGGAAATCATCTTGCTCAACCCCACTGCTCAAGCCGGGTCAGCCCAGGACTGGATCCAGTCAGGTTTTGAATTCCTGTTGCCTTAAAAGCTGTGAGTTTCTTTCTATCAGGTGCCTAAGCTCAGATACATCTGATGTTGGGTAAAAAGTGGGGGAAAGGGGAAGAAACCCCCATTTGTAGTGCACTTAGCTGCTGTTACATATTCTTCTCCTCCAGGCACCACAGTGTTTTTGTTCTTTACAAGGAGAGCATCAGAGTTTTGTTCTTGGAAATTGCAAAGACAGACAAATTGGGACACAGTTACCTGCCCCAGTCTGTGAAAGTATCTCTCAAAACTGGGATGAATTTGGCTGCAAAGTGAAATAGTTACTCAGCAAAGTCAGTCTCCAAAGGTGGTTGTAATGTATGTTTTTCTTATGAAAAGTAGGAGTTCAAAACAGTGAATACAGTTTTTCTAGCCCAGAGAAAAGGGAAGGGCTGCATCAAACCAGAAACATTCCAAGTTGGAAGAAAGTGGTAATTGTCATCTTCCCAAGGTAAGGAAATGTGTCTGCTTTCTTGAGATGGCAGAGTATGATGTCAAAAGCTTTTACCTCTTTTTTTTTTTTTTTTTAAGTCCCATAATGGCAGATTTCCTGCAAAGTAAAGAAGGTCCTGAGTTAAGATTCATTTCTTTTAAATCCAAATGTAAATAGAGTCTCCATAGTTCTCACCAGTGCTTCAGGGCTAGGCTAGGCACTGTGCTGATGGGAGAGACATCTAATTTAGATGTTAAGGAGGAAAGAAAAGAAAAATAAACTATTTCAAAGACATTTGCTACCCTAGTGGGAGTCCTTGAGAGATGAAACTAAGCAGTATGAATTATCTTTGCTTGTGATCTGATATTCATAATTGCTTCACTGGATTAAAAGACCATAGTGCTATCTTGCTAAGAGTGAAGGTGGTGCTCCCTGCTTTTCTTTTCGATATTATTCAGAGGAATGGAAGCAGATGTGGATAGCACAATTGATCTACTGTTGATGGGGAAAACCTGGATAGCAGGGTGAGTTTAGAACAAATTGTAGACTCTAATTTTGTATTGGAAACTCTCTTTTATTTTTCATTAGGAACTCAGTTTTGTGCTGTATGCTGAATATCCGTCCAGTCTTGTTCAGTCATTATTGTCATGTACTCCAGGTAGATCCCTAAGCCCAGAACCAGGAGTAAAAATAGTGATGAATACGTTTAAACATGGAAGGCTTTAAAATGTGTAGATCCAGTTATGGAGTCTGTTTACAACCTACTTACCCAACGTATGGCACTGTGCCTGTGCAGTGTCGTCTTCACTATATCGTCTGTTTTTCAGCTTTGGGCTTGGCCTCGTATAAACCAGTAGAATTTGAGAGATAAAATAACAAACATCTATCAGAGCGAAAACAATGTGAAAATGAAGAACAGCTACTGAGAGCAGCTTTCCTTTATTTAATTTCAGATGTCTTTACCTAAGCCAGGTGTCCTTGCCTCCTTTTATAGCTGAAGCTGAGAAAAGAGCATTTTTATAGTGATTAATTGGACAGTCAAATGAATTGTATCCTGACTTTATTGTCGGTTTGAAGAGGTAACACCTGCTGTCATTGGATGATTCTATGTTAGTGGTTTTGCTACAAAATTATGGGGATATTTTTGGGGGGAAGGGGTAAGAGAGGTTGGAGGATTTTTGCAATCTGTCCCCTTCAAAAATCAGAATATGCCTCAACACCTTTTAAACACACTTTCTAGATCCTGACCAGTCTTGGCTTGAATAGCAGCCATTCCAGAAAGAAAACTGGATAGCATGGGTTTTGCTCATTTTTGAAGAAAGGACATAAGTAAGCACCTAAGGCCACAGTACTTGGAAGGACAGAGGCTTGCATTTGGGAATCCCATGGACGGATAATTTTTGTTTTGCTAGGCATCATATAAACATGCTTCAATGACTGACAGAGAAGACTACTTTTGCAAGAACAGTGAACACAACACAACTATTTTTGCAAATGTAATTTTAACCAATTGAGTTCTTGAAGCAGTTACTACACTTATGTCTTTAAATCTTTTCTATTTTCCTTCTGATCTTTCCTTTAAAAAAAATCAAAACTGCCTTGGCATTTTTAAGGACTTTAATAATTAAGGTCGATGCTGTAAGTTGGTGTAATACTGAATATCATTTCTATCAACATAGAAAATAGGAAGTCAGTTGAGCCAATTTTTTTTCCTCTTCACTCTACCTATTTCGCTCCAAGATGAGGCCCCGGTCTTGCTGTGTAATAATGTCAAATGGGTTTTTACTGAAGATGAGAGTTCTCACCCACTCACTTCTGTTCATTGCTGGTGTCGGATAAAGAAGAGAGGATTAATTGTGGTTGCCTAAGATACCAAAAGCATAAATGGAAAGAATGTTTTGTTACGGTACCTCTTGTCTGTCAATGGCAGTTATATGTATCTAGTACAGGCACAAAGGAAAACAAAGTACAAGCTTGCTAATATATTTCTGTTAATATAGAAATTATACCACATTACAGATTATTTTAACGCATTATTTAACAGCTCAGATTGGAGAAATGGATTTTAATATTAGGATTAATCTCTGTCACCTGCTGATAATTTTGGCTCAAGAATTTGTCAGTTTTCATGTTTCTCATTTTCACAAAGGTACTTTTTGATCCTATCACAGTTAATTTTGTACTGGAACTTTTCAACATAATTTTAGATGTCTCAAAATTAACACTGTTGTGATAAAAATCTCTTCATTTCAAACTGATTTGGATCACTAACAACTATAAACTGCTTTGTTTGTTTTGCATCCTTTTTAGAGGTTGCCCACGTATTGGGTGGGGGTAACATTGTTGAGTGTGTTTCATTCCCACTTGGCACAGCTTTGTCCTTCATTTATTTTATGCCTGGTGCACTGAACAAACACGGCAGGAACGTTGCTGAAAGCAGAAACTACGCGTAGCCTTCTTGCAGAACCGTTTCAGCACAGAACAGGTGCCAACTGAAAAGCAACTATGGTGATACAGTCACGGTAGGCTGAGAGCCAAGAGTATGAGAGTGTCTAGTCATCTGCTCTGCTCTTCACTCTGCTGAGTATTATATCTCCTAGCGCCTACTTTTAACTGAAATCGGGCAGAAGCAAAAAAGACACTGAGACAAACTGCTGTAAGTTCCGGCTTAGGTTTTGCAGCTCTGTCTCTTCATTTCTCCCCCACCCACTCCCCACAAAAGAGAAGAAAAACAAAGGAAAAAGCCTTACTTCATAAACTGTATTTGTGTTCAGGTTTTATAGTGCTTCCCCCCACCCCCCAGATTCTTAATAGACATTTGAATTTACTGTAGAGATTTTTAAATTAGGTGATGGCAAAGTTGATTCACACGCACTTAAGAAATGCTCTTGTAGCAGACAGTCTTTTCCCATGGCTGCATTATGGGTGAAGTGTAGCCCCTGTTGACACAGGCTTTATTTTCATGCACAAATGCTTTAGAACAATTGCACATGCGGCCCAAAGAGAAGAAAAGACGGGGCTTGCAAACATCTTGCCAAAAACAGTGGCAAGAAGTAATTGTTGAGATACAGAGTCTCTGTTTGTGGGGTGCTGATCAAGTCAGGATGGAGTCTTCCCGCTTTTATTGGCTGCAATATATGGCATTTTCCAGTTTTTGCCATTTTCTCCACTAATCAGGGGGGTGCCACTGTCCTTTTAAATATAAAATAACTCAGCTGGTTTACCATCTGTGTTACAGTGGGTCTTCAGAAACACGCGGGGGAGTGCACTAAGCTGGATACAGAAAAGAGGCTTTGTTAAGAAATGTCTTAGCGCCCTTTTTGTGTGGCACAGGCATAAAGAGAATATATTTAGAGATGTCTATAAATCTAGATTTCTCCTCCCACCTCTTTTTCATTAGTTATTGTTTAGAATTCCTCTCAGAAGAGGTAATAGATTTGCTTAAATCTGCCCTAACGAATTACTTCTTTTTGAATTTAATTATTCTGTCAAAAAAAAAAAAAAAAAAAAAAGTGGTTGAGATAAAACCATATTTTCCGTGTTGTTGTTTACTCGGAAGAAACTGAGCAAATCTGAATTATGAGTTAGGCTTCTTTCAGAAATAAAAATAACATCAGCTCAGAACAACAACATTAATCACAGTATTACACTGCTTCCTAACAGTGATTCCATTAATTTTGCTTGGTTTAGATGTTTAGGAAAAAGAATATATTAATGGGAAATTTCTCAGAATTCTTTGTTTCATCATTAGTAATATCAGTCCTGTCTCCTCCTTGCACATCCAGGACTTTGATAAATCCAACACAGGATGCAACATACTCTCTTATCTCACATTGGCATGTATGCAATTTCCAGTCAATTAACATATTGAGTGAAAGCAATCATTTCATTCACATGACTCATTTCTGGCTGGGTGTTTTTTTATTGGATTGACTGAGCTAGAGCCAGAGGGAAATGGTGATTTCTCAACCTTTATCTTCAGACAGGCTGATTTGTACTTGTATCCAAATATGACTCCTCAAGGTCATCTTTTTCTTTTTTTCCTTTCTTTTTATCCAGTATTTTGCTGAGGGTAACTTGCAGAGGAGGTCAGATCCTGCTATTTTTGAGTTCTCAGTTTCATTCCATTCTCTTTTTAATAAGCATACCTTATATGTGGAACAGCCTTTAATTCCGATTATTAAGGAAGCTCGCTTTTCCCACTGACTCTTTTAATTGCTATTAAAATGGCAATAAAAAAACTCAGGAGGTTTGATTTCTCTGGTTTTGAAGCATCAGTCACTTTTAACTGTCAGAATTGAATGTTAGCAAATCAGTCACCTAAAAAAAGGTTTATCTTTTCATTTTAATACATTAAAGGAAATTGCCTATAATCTGCATTTGAAAATTCTGAATAGCAGTGCATTCATTAATGATTATGACTTTTTCACTGGGTTTCAGGGTTGCTTTGAGATGTTGAGTAGTCATGTCAAAATAGCTGTAGACCAAATTGCAAAAAGAAAATCTTTAATGGGGTGTTAGCTGTAGATCTCTGCCAAATTCTTAGCAAATGCTGAACCTCGATGTTTGTAAGCCTGGATATTCTGCATCTGAGTGAATTTCAGTGAGATGGCTTTTGTTGTGCTGTGTAGCATTCCTTGACTATTGAGTGACTTGTCCTGTCAGCATGGAAACACAAGGTACAATAAATTTCAGAGATACTGCACTTCTGTGCGTTTATTCCTAGTGATTTCAGAGGATCGTTACTATTTTCAACAAAATTTTAAAACTTGAGTCCTAGAAGGGTACTTTGGTCTCAGACTAAGCAGCTCTGACAGTTAAACTGCTGACAATAGCTTTGTTTCTGAAAGCTTCAGCTTTTCAGGGAATTGTGATTGCAGTCATCATATCTATAATGCCCCTGGGCATAACATGAGCAACCAGCTCCCACTGTGAGTGTTCCAAGAGGTTTGCTTGGTGGTGTAACATAAAGCAGTTCAGCATACTGCCTGTAAATACACACATAGAGAAAGATGTTTACTCTCTCCATTAAAACAATTTGTTTCTAAACCTGAAATCACTACTACTAAGTAAAGACTATACTTAAAATAATAGACCTACTCTAATGATGGAATATGTGATATATGAACTAAGTTCACCTGTAAGACTGGTCCAGATCTCTCAGACATGTTCTGCGTATGCCTTGATCTTGGTAAACATCTGCTTAGCTTAGACATGGCTGGGCTATATAGCATGAAAGTGTACAAATATTTGCACGTTTCAAGTTTGATTTTTCTTTTACATTATTTGTATGAACAAACAATTCTCCCCAGCAGAATCCTGCTGTTAGTTCTTTTTTCTTAACAGAAGATTATTTTATTTCCTAGAAAAGTAAATGCAGACAAAGAACGCAGTATCTCTTCCCAACATGTGTGAAGGTTTGCTTTCCACATGAGCTGAGCCCACTCAAGAATCAGGTGCAGCTTCAAAATTGAACTGCAGAACATAAATATACTTGTTGATATATATAAATAAGAATCTTTTTATACACAAAAGGCTGTATTTGAGTCATATAAAGAGCTGGGTTATTCACTTGTTTTCCATTAACAGTTTATATTCCTAGTAATACAGATGTATTTTTACATGTGTTTTGTTTATGTGTTTGTTCTTTTTAATGGAGTTTCTGAAGTCATTATATATAATTTTAATGCTGAATTATGTTAAAATATCAGTTACACTCAAAAAACCCAAGATCACTGCCTTCTCATTTTTATCATGAAAGAGTGAAAGCATGAACACTTATAAGCATATCATATACTGATAAATATCAAAACTGATGAGCTGCATCATCTTCCAGGGTGTAGAACACTCACAGATCAGAGTTAAGCTTAGACCAGACTATGTTACTCCTCGTGTTTGAAGTTTGGGACTTGTCTTTCTAGAAATGTATTATTGTGTGGGTTTAACAGCTCGACTTCAATATATGAAAATACTTTCCTCTCTAGTCCTGAAGCAGTTCTTTCAGCAAGAACTAGGATGAGTTTTAAGTAGAAATGGGGCATTAATAATTCTTGTTATTATGTTTGAGTGTATTATACTCTTGTATTTACTTGAGAACAGCTGAGGGTGGAAGGGGCCTATGGAGACTGTCTAGTCAAGCCCCTGCTCAAAGCAGGGTCACCTAAAGCAAATGGCTTATAGCTGTGTCCAGCTGAATTTTTAGTATCTCCATGGGCAGAGACTCCACAACCTCTCTTGGCAACCTGTTCCAATCTGATTGAACACCTTTCAATCACCTTTATACTATTACAGTATTCAGTGTTACATTGAAAAATTTTCCCAGTTGATGTAATACCCCCAACGCCAAATTATTTTTCAAAGATTCAGTTGAACTGAAGTTTTTTAAAATCAGATGATGTAAATGATCATTAATATTCCATTCACACTATAACTTGAAAAAGAAAGCCTTTAGACTAATGAACATGGTGTTTCTGTCTGTGGTGAATAAAAAGTGTTTTATAAATACTATGTTTGCTAAAATAGCTATTTGTTTCTTTTCCCTGGAGTTCTGTACTTATGCCTTAAGCTATGGTTTGGCTGCTATTTGCATCTTTACAAAATTACACTGATCTATTTCTTTTGACTTCATCTCCAGCAATTTCACAGCGTGGTAATTACTCATTCTGAACCATTTTTGGAACAAATACAAACTGATGTGCAACTAGGTTTTGCTGGATGGCAGTATTTCTTCACCAAAAGGGTGTCCAGCACTGGCACAGGCTGCCCAGGGAGGTGGGGGAGTCACCATCCCAGGAGGGATTTAAAAGACGTGTAGATGCGGTGCTTAGGCCATGGTTAGTGGTGGGCTTGGCAGTGCTGGGTTAACTGACGATCTTAAAGGTCTTTTCCAACCTAAATGAATCTGTGATTCTGTGTGATTGACTGCATTGTGTTGGATCAAAAAACACTGTAAGAAAAAACAAAAAGTAATGAAAGGTGCCAGGAACACGGTTCTGTTAGAGCTTGTCTTTGGAGGAGGAGGAGGGTATAAGAGCGTGCATAGCCTTGCAAAAGGAGAAAAAGAAGGGATGCAGTTGCAGTTTTAGGAATCCATAAAGGACTTTTAAGAACACATTAAAGTCAAGTGGCAGTGCTGGCAGAATGATAACATTGTCATGAATAAACTTCAGTTGAAAATTAGAGTATTATATGGTGAATTGAGTGGGGTGGCTCATGATTTCAGGATAAAGCTGGATAACTGAATGGGTTTGTGTGCCATTGTTGGCTGCAGCAGTGGCAGACTTGACTTGACCAAGGATGCTTCTTGTGTTCTTAATGCCAAGTGTCTTCATTCAAGTAGTGAAAGTTTATGAATGGGGATATATTCCAAGCCTGGGCTGTAGTAAGCTTGCTAAATTTTGTGTTGTAAGAATTGAATAAATTCAAGAAAGAACATTTACTGCCAAAATAGATGTCAAAGCTGCAAAGGTTTTAGTCCAAGTACATTTTTAGCAGTGGGGTTGACAGAAATCAGATTTTTCTGATATATTAGGGCGGGTTTGTTTTCCTGACTTATTGATTCCCAAGGAAGTGCTTATATCTGAAGAAAAAAAATGGCAACAGGGAGCTTCCAACATCTCTGGCCATGGGACAAATCTGCCAAATGCAACCTACTGCAGTGAACCCTCAGTATCCCTAATTTGACAGATTTGCCAGTAATTCAGGTAGACATCTCTAATCTTGTCTTAATCTCTGTGAAAGTTAGGTATATCAAGCAGCGTGTTGCAGGTTGCAGTAAAGAAGCATTTGCTGATACAACTTAGTTTCAGCTGTAAGTTTATTGACTCATGTTAGCCCATGCCAACTGCACTCCCTGTTTGCACAGAGAATACTGCAGGAATGCCATCTGGTTCCTCAATGGGGGTAAGAACAACTGCATGACATATTATTTTGGTGAGCAGTGGGATTTAAGTAAGAGAAATCATAGCCGGTCAGGTTTGTTTCATCATTTGTGTAAGACACCTTTGGGTGAGTCATGCCTTGACTTGAGGTGATACTTTGTCATTTTAATTCCTGCATTAGTAACAGGTCTGTAAAAGGAAAAAAGAGTATATGGGTCCTTGGACCTGTTACATCAAATAGCTACAGCTCACCCAAAAGGGGCTATTTAGGAGAGGGGCTGAAATGGTCCAAAGTGAGGAATATGTTCAAGAATTGTTATATGATTCTTTTATTCCAGCGACAAGAGGAAAGATAAGCTGTGCTGGGCAAAACAACTGTGTGGCAGGTGGAAACTGGTTTGGGTTTTTTCTCTCTGCAGAGGAAACAACACTTCAGCTTGTTACATGTCCACAGGGAAAGGAAAGAGCCTCTCATGGGTGGTACACTCAAGTAGACTTGCTTTTCCCATGCTTAATGCCCGGCATTAGTGCTGGGAGACTTGTTGACACCAGTTCCTCATACTGATAAATCAGAAGGCAGGTGTTTGGGCAATCTCTCTAATTACAAACCATGGCCAGCACTTAAAAAATTAGTTGCTGTGATTGAATGCTGTCTTCCGCTTCAAGATAAAGCCACAAACCACCCAACATCCTGATAGCTTCATTGAGGTTCAGCTTTCCCTTGATAAACAGGGTGTTCCCCCAGAAGTAGTCTCCTGAAGCTGCAGAATAACCTGGCCAGAGATTGTTGTGAGATACCTGTAAGATGATGACTGAAGCTGTGTAGTTTTCTGCGTTCCCATCCCATGAACAGTTAGCATCAGAGTTTTGGATGATTGCTGGTTACTGACACTGTGACTAACTGCAGGGCCTGAAGGGCAAAAGCATTGGAGGTGAGTTATTAGACTCTAGTCATGAGTCAGGACCTTTTTAGTTGTCCTCTGGGATCCCTTTTCAAGAAGAAGATAGATGAGGAAACCCCTGCAGCGTTACCTTGTGAGAGGCCACTCTCTGCTGCGTTGTTCTTTATTCAAGCTATTTTTCCAGCAGATGATTACACTCCAGTGTGTTCCCCAGGCACAACGCGGGCAAGGGATGACTTCCGGTGAAAACCAGTGCCGTTCTTCTATGAACGGAATGATTTCTTTCCCATATATTGCTTTCCCATAACATGCCAGAGAAAGTAAAGAGAAATTCTTCCAAAATATATTTCATTGCATTTTAAACGTTCTACAGAGGCAGGTTATGTAATGTATTTTTTAGGTACTTACATGAACTAAATTCTTGGGGGGGAAAAAGCGTGTGGCAGATCATTTGGCATGGTGAGATATATCTGCCGTGCCTGAACTAACACTTAACTCTGTAGTGAGTAAATTTCCTCCAGAATAGCCTCTATCCCATTAAGGTGGTAATTTTATAAGCTTTTATTACAATGTCTTATTTATTTATTTTTAGCTTGGGTTAGGTTTCAAAGCTATCCGTTACTGGCCCAAGTCTTGCATAGGCTGATCACTTTGCTTTAATTTCCACTCAGGGTATATAGCTACTCGGTAGTTCAGTAAGTCTGGAGAATGGTTAGTAATGCTTTTTCGTAATTGTTCTGACTATTTAGTTGTTTTAATGTGAGCCAATGGGCAAAGTTAATGCATGGTGCTTTCATGTTCCTGTGGCTGAGGAGAGTGTGACTGAAAGCATGAAACAAAGAGCATCCATGTTCCTGGGTGAGAAAATCCGGGGGTCTGAACAGCCATATTTACTCTGCTCGTAACAGTCTGGGTATCTCCTGAGCCACGTGGCTTTTGGTGTTTAGAGCCAGAAAAGTTTCCTTTTGTTTCTTTGGGATGCAGAGAAGTCTCCTGATCCTGTTGAGACTGTTTCACACAGACTTGAGCTATTCTGAAGCTCCTGCAGCATGTGTTGGCTTTGTCATTAGGTGTGAAGTGCAGGCTAAATCAGGCTAGCCATTACCTTTTTTCCAGGTGCTTGTAGTTTCTCAATTCTTCAGTTTGTGCAGCCTGGTAGCTAGAATGGTTGCATGGATTTGCTTGTTGGATAAGAGTAAAACAAGCAAGTTGCAGGATTTTAATAACCTGGAAAAATAATTTTATTTTACAATGCTACATTTTACTGGGAAATGAGCAGTATGAGTATAATATTCTAAGTCTCAAAGCAATGACAGTGATGGAAATAGTTATGAAACTGAGACTGTTGGATCAGATTCCCTCTGGTCTTTTCCCCACTTCTCCCATTTTCAACAAAAGGATGGGTTAATTTGAATTTCATTGCTTTTTATCCTTAGGGAAATATCAAATGACCAGCATTATTGTGGAACCGTGCCCCAAAGGAGGGGGACAGGTGTTGTGTTTGTGCTTTCACTTCACATTCGCAGCAAGCTCATTAATTTGCCATTTCATATGTTTTAGTGGGAAGAGGCCACTGTCTGTGTCACTGAAAAGCAACTGTGATTGATCGTTCAGGGGCAGAAGGGGAAAATATTCAGAAATTAGTTATATAAGCATCTTAAATTAACAGTGTGCCTGCAAAGAAGCATTGTTTTTCCCTGGAGGAATGCTGAAATTGATGTTTTTAACCTCCTTTCTGAACACCTGCCACTGTGTGTTTCAGTAAGGAAACAATACATTCAAACTAAAGTCTTTGTATTCACTAAGGAAAGTACATTTCTGTTTGATCTGTACCAACCCAGCTGCTACGCCACCCCAGCAGATGGGAGGAAAAAATGGGTTAGAGAAATCTCGCTATCACATATGCAATCTTTGTATCTGACAGAACTTGTTTGTTGGTCTTCACTACGTGAAACATTGGTGCCTGTGCAGCTCGCGAGACGTGTCTGAACAGAGTAGAGTGGAGTGTAGAGCACACAACCCAAGCTCCTGCATCTACATCTCGCTGCCTACTTTTTCTTGTTAGCTGAACACCTCTGAAGGCCTAGAACTGCATGGCGAGACAGCTTCAGTTCAGGGACTTAGATCTGTGCAGTCTGGTGTTTGCCCAGGTGTCTGCATGAAGCCTGTCAAGGCTTTCCAATCATGTCTTCATAGGGGGCTGCTTTTGCGGCAGGTCCAACACGATGCACAATGAACATCATGTTCAATAGCTGTCGCTCAAGAAGGATGCTAACTGATTCGTGCCAGCTTTGCTAAATTGCCAAGTTCTCATGTTGCTAGAGTGCACGAGCCCCTCTTGCATCTCGAGGAAAGCAATCTGGTATGAAGGAAAATGGAGAATCACCACCAGTATTGTCTTTCCTCTAGGAGAGGTTCTCATCTTGAAGGACATCACCACTGGCTGCCTTCTGGTCTCTGCTTCCCTGACACTGTCTGCCCTTACAGAAAGTCAGTTCCTGACGTTCAGAGCAGACCAGCATGCTTGTAAGACAGGCTTTTATCTAAAAAAAAAGGTATTATCATAGTTTTTAAGGCCCAGAGGAGATCTGTCGTGTCTCTAGATTTGAGTCAGTGGCTTGCCAATATATCAGAGATTTTTTGAAAGCCTTTGATACATGATAATGGAGGGGAGCTCTGAGGTTAGCAGACGTAAAGAAGGGTCTGGCAATGATGCCAAGTGGGAGACAGAAGAAATTACTAAATTAAATAACTTAGATGTTCACAGTTATTGTTTCAGCTGATAACGTGAGTGTAGCAGGCCTAAATTGTGTTCATTTTAAGAGAGTTTTTCCTCACTGGCTGCATCTGCAGTGGAACTCAAGCTCTAATATTAAAGGGAACGCTTTTCTAATGGGATTTGTGCTTCTCCATCTGTGCCAAGAAAGTAATAGCATTTGAGAGCTGTTATTTTATAGCTGAAACAGTGTTCGCCCTCTATTTTTAGATGCACGTTGGGACTTTTTATTAGTGTTTCACAAGTTGGATTACTTGCAGAACAGCACTGAAAGTTGAAGTTAGTGCTCATGCAGAACTGATTTCAAGGGAAATTACTGTAACGTGTAATCTGCAGTTAACATTGAGATCCTAAAATAGACAGCTAAGGTGAACTTGATGGTGCTGCAGTGGCAGAGGGTATTTTGTGATCAGCTACCCCTTTAGATCCCTACTTTGCAAGCTGAATATCTAAAACCTCTTCAGTGCTTAAACCATTGGGGTGAGGGCATGAGGATGTCCAACATCTCTGCTGGAAGGGTAGAGGGGTGTAGTGTGTTACTATTTGAAAATTATTGCAGTATATCAATAATGTATTGTAACCCAAAAATGTAACAAAGAACATCTTTAATATACCTTGCTAAAATAGTCTTAAATCTTTAATTGTAGCTTCAGAAGCTACATACCAAGCACTTATCAAAGCACAACAATAAGGGACTGTATTTCTTAGGTTCATTTTTTTCTTATGCCACCAAGAGTGTGCTATTTATGATATTGAACAGCCTATCTCCTGGGTAAATCACAACATAATAGCTATTAGCAGTGCTTTGCTTGCATTGTAATTCTATAAAAGAAGAGGAAATTCTGCATAGAGAGTTTACATTAGTGATTTTTACTCCTTGTTATTACAGTATTCATTATGAGTAGTTATATGGAGCTCAGCTTAAGTCAGCAGCTGTGAAGGGTTTTGTAGAAAAATAACGAGATGAAAATATATTTAAAATTCTTAGTAACTGCATTTCAGTTTCTTCTCCTCCTTTCAGTTACGTCAGTACAGCTTTCAGGGATATTTCTTTGTTCTGGTTTCGGATAGAGTTAGTTTTCTTCTTAGTTGTGGACTGGGGTTAAACCACAACAGTCCTTAAATAAACTTTGATATGTGTGGCAAACAGCATCAATGGTGTAAGTTTACACATTTTGTTGTTGTTGTTATAAAAGAACTGCCACATTTTCATTGGAAACTTCTTACTGGAGAGACATTTTCTCTGATAATACAATTTTAAAAGAGAAACTTATCTTTGTTTTCTTGCCATCTACCAATTTCCACTGTATATTCCACCACACTTCAGTTTTAAAATTGCAGCTGTTTTTCACTCAGAGTTGAAATAATCTGTTAGAAAGAACAATAAATACATAGTTTCTTTAGATGTTTCCCAGTATCCTCATTTGAAGGAGTGAGGGCCCAAATACAGCTTAAAGAAGTTTACATTTGTTTAAGTTCGAACATACTTGCTTATATTCTGAATTTTTGAAAACAGAGGTGGAAAGTGCATCAAGTGACCTTATTACATAAGCATGGATGGCATCAGAGACCCGAGTGTCTCATTTGTCAATTAATCAGTCTGCCCATTTTAATTCATTTTTGTTATACCCAGAATTTGGATGGCTTCTCTCTTACCTTAAGTTTGCAAAAGGCTTTCTGCAAAGAATCAAAGAAAGCTCATCTAACAGGCTGGAGAAGAGGAGAAAAATTTAATCTCTGCAGTCATGGGAGGGTGGTCTTCTAGCAGCACCTAGGACCGCATTACATATTCCCTGCATCGTCGTCTCTGTCCAAGAAAACTGGGCATCTTGGGCAGTTTTCACTTTGTCTTCAAAAGTGGTTACACATGTAGTTGTCATGTGGTTTTAAAGATGTCTTGTATTTAGCGAAGCGTTTTGTCTCCTCTTCTAGTCGTTCAACTGAGACAAGTTGTAAAAATTAAGATGCTGATTATTTTAGAAGTGTGGACAATATTACAGCAGCAGCTTTTTTTCTAAGTACTTCCCCAGAAAGTTACTGAGGTTTTATTTGTTGAAGTTGGATACTTCTGGAAGAGTTTGGGTCCTACACAATGAATTCATCGAGAAAAGGAAGAGCAAGTGATTCTGTAGTGCTGGAATTGCTGCCATTGTTGCTTCAGCTGACCCATACTTGCCTCAGTAGTCCTAATTACCTGCATTTTCTCAGCAGGAGGCATAAATGGTAACAGGCAAGCTGGGTTTTAGAAGCTGAGAGTATATAAAAAATGGTTTTAAAATAGCAGAAGTGCTACTCAAACAGTTTCAATATTAAACACACTGCTGGCAATTTACTATAAATAAGGACCCTTATTTCTAGAACTATCAATGCTGTGGTTGTGTAGCAAAGCAGATAACATTAACAGATGCTTTTGAAAAATATTTTGCATTTGACTAAAGTGGTGTGTGAAGTTCGGGTATTCCAGGTCAAATTATAATTTAATATACTGTGAATATAATCTAACCATGTTCAAGTCTGCAATACTTGGCTGGTGTGTTTTTCACCCCTCCTAAATAGCCAGGTGGTATAGGAGAAGTGAACATCTGGATGTAAGTTTTGAGGGTGAACACAAGTAAGCTTTTGCATAGTTTTACTGTTTTTAAAAACTGTGCTGCCTCTTCTCTGTCGTAATGAAAGAAAATGGCAGTGTTTTGGGCTTGGAGCTGCATGACTGCCATGCTTCTGGGAAAGGGGCTTGGAGGCTTTGGGTTTAAACAGCTGGTATTTTCAGTTTTATAAGCCTGGAATAGTAATTTCAAGCGTTATTTTCCCTGTATTAATTATTACGAATGTCTCATAATCCACAGGTATATGCTGTTTAAAACAGGTGCAGTCACTTTAGTATGAATGATCAGTAAGTCTAGTATGTGTTACTACTTGAATTGCTTGCTTTGTGCACAGAGGCTTCTTTTCAAGAAATGTATGTAATGATGTTTAATAACTTGCTTTGCCAAAGAGTGTCATGTTCTTCCTTTCACCTGAAAGTATTTGTTGTATATATTTATTTTTATTTTTGCTTGGAGTTATTTATAGGACCCAGCATGAATATGTTGAGCCAGAATTTTTGATACCAAGTGATTTACTGTAATATCTTCATGGAAGCAATATAATTTACTTAGTGCAATAGGGATTTGTAATATATTCAGTAACAGCAGTAGTACACATCACAGCACCTGATTTCTGTTGGCTTTAGCATAAAGCAGTATGACTCGGTCAATAAAATAAAGGTGTCCTGCAGTACAGTGAGCAACTGAAGGCTTTAGCACTAGAACTGTTGTTTTATTCTTAATGCAAGAATCAAATTTAAATTCCCTTCAGGCTGGTAGTTACGCCAGGGGAGACTTGGCCCAGTGGACAAGCACTGTATGCAAATATAAAAATTTACCTGAATATTACCTTCATTAAGAAGTGATGAATTTCACCATTATTCCACTTCATGCCACATTTGCACTTTATGAAATGAGATAATAAGGTTAATTTTTGAGAGCTTAATTTTGCGGGATATTTTTTTATTGGGTAATTGTTAATTATTTTTTTTCTTGAGTGGAATCTCACAGGTTGACTACAAAAGCACCTAGAAAGCCTTCAGACTTGTTTTGCATGGTTAAATGGTTGCAAGCCTAGGATGGTCCGTTGTGTTGTCAAAGACCCTTCAACATTATTTCTCCCTGGGGCAGAGATGGGTGGAAAGCACACTAAGCAGTGCTAAGGAAAGAACGGACATGGGGAGAGCCTTGATTCCACTTTGTATGAAGATGAAACATCTCAGAATAATGCTCATTATGTTTCTATATTTATTTGAAATGGGCACGTAGTTACTGAAGACCAATATCAATAGTCCTGAATTCTTGTCATGTTCTAGCCTGCCACAGTTGCACTGTGTGATTTTGGGCAAGATACTTAAATTCTTATTTTCCATCTACAAAGGTGATAGGATTTTTTAAAAGTGTAATAATACAAACTACTAAAATAGTGGTTGCTATATTTTCACTGGTCCATATAGAAGCTGTGCTTCCCCTCAGCATTATATGGTTGGAAAATCATGGGACATGAAAATCATCTTGACACAGTGACTACAGTGAATTCAGATTTTCAATTTGGGAAGGCGGGGGGAATGGTTCTTGATGTTGTTTTAGGGGATTGTATACGTGTTTCTATGTTAATACAGGCTTGTAGGATCAGAGTGAAGCTCTGACTGACACTGTCAACATCTTTCATAAACTGGTAACGCTCAACCTTAAGAGGTGCCCGTCCTCACAATTCTTGTTTAAAAGCTATTCCAAAATCATGCTGCTGTAAGGATGGCATTTCTTCATGGCCGATGCCATCATATTTCTTTCGTATTGCTTAGCTTAAATACTCCTAAGTGCATTTTTCCAACATTTCAGTGTTTAGATAATTTGTGTTATATAGCAATATTATTTTTTTTTCCACACCTTGGAGTGTTTCTAGGCCAGACAAGCTTCTTGCAAGATAGGCTGTCTGTTTCCTGACATCCTGCTAGCCCCTCCCTATACACCTCTGCTTGCCAGGAAGATGAATTCAAACTGAATTCCTGGAACTATACTAAGTATTTTGGTCTCACTGTTACCTTACGGAACAGTGTTCCCCTGGCTTGAAACTCAGCCTTGTTGTGATCAGTTTTATTGTCTTCCCTGGCTACTGACTGTGATGAGCCTTTTGACTGATCCCTCATTTAGGTTTTCCGACCAGCTGTCCCTCAGCTGGGATGAAAAGCAGGGAACCTCTTCCTACACCCCAAGTCATTTAATGGCCAGTGGATGTTTGAGATCTGGAGTACCTTCCGTGGTCACAGTGTGAGTGAGAGTCACGCAAATGCTTACAGACTACTTAAATTACACCAGAACAAGTTAATTCCTTTCCTCTACAGCCTTCTTGTAAGAAGATGGTAGTATCTTTCAGGTTTGCACTTGAAGTTCTCTGTCCTTGATGGTTCAGGTTTTGAGCTGGGTCACTGATTCAAGAGAGTGCCTGGATGCCTATCTGTTTTAAAACGACCTTACAGACTTTCCTGGAAATACTGTCTTTGTATCTTCTCTGCATCTTTTCCAAACAAACCCTTTGTATATCAAAATCTTGGCAAAAAGAGGCCTCATGAGCTTTTTCAGATTCAGTTGATCTCCCTGAAGAAATGGGGAGAGGTAAAGGTTTCGCTGGGTCAGCAAGAATCAGGCAGCTGCACCTTGCCGATACCTCAAATTCCTAAGGGAGGGAAGCTATGGGTATAACCCTCCACCAAAGGCTAAGGGAATAAAGGATCAGCATTGACCATCCCGTGAAGCATTTCACTGGGATTTTTCCCAACAGCGAATGTAGCCCCTGGTTTTATACAGGTTAATTCCATCAAAGTAACATGTCTTCACAATTTATAGATGAGAAAATATTTCACAATTATTCAGGGCACAGACAAAAGACCAGAAATACAAATCAAGGCCAAGACCTCACAGCAGTTGAATCTTTTGTTTTACTCGACAGTGGCCTACACAACACACTCAGTCATGTTCCCTGGAGCCGTGAAACAAAGGAGCCCTGTTGATGTTTACTTTGGCTCAAGGCAGAGACAGTTGTTTTAAATGAGTTAATAAATGGAGTAGTGAACTATGATGGGCTGCATAATCTTCTTTTTTCTTTTTTTTTCTCTCTAGGTCACTCAGATGAGTCGTCCAGATTTGATTCTCTTTCTTATGAAGTATCTCATGGCTTTGGTTGTTGGGATACCCTCTGTCTTCTGGGTTGGAAGCAAAAAGACCTGTTTTGAGTGGGCTAGCTTTTTCCATGGACGCAGGAAAAAAGAGTGCGTATTGATACTGAATAGGTGAACTGGTTGAATAGTGGCAAATAATCTCCTCTCCCCTTGTAGTCCTGTAAGAGTATTTTGGTTGGTTTTTCATGGAGGCAAAGATAGGAACAGCTAGGGGCAGTTTTCTTAGAGATCTCTCACTATCCAAAATAGCAAGGAAGGACAAGGCAAGCAAGAGTTCGAAAAACCCTTGAAGAATTGTCGCTTATTTTTCCGTAATTACTCTTTGGTCCCAGAATCAAATTGAAATTGCCCCATCTGTTTCCTCTAAAATTTTTTTTTCAGTAAAAATTAGTTTTCAGTTGAATGCTACAACTTCTCTGCCACTTACTGAGAGGTAGAATGGAAAGGGGTTTTTTAATAAACATGCTTAGCTAGTCAATTGAATCAGACCTTTAAACTGAAATTAAACGTAAGTTCTTTTCACTGTGATTGTGGTTAACAGTAATTGTCTCTGCTTTTAATCTTCCTTTATGTATTAGTGCCATATTACAATTTGATAAAATGACAACATCTTATAGCTTCTGTAGGGTTGAAATCAATTTAGACTAAGAGACAATCTATATGACTTTGTAATAGCTATGAATAGCTGCTTTCATAATCATAAATATTGTCTTTTAAGTAGATGGTTCAAAATAGATCCACAAATACAGCAAGCCTTTAAGTGATTACTCCATGACTTTGACTTGTCCATCCTTAGCAGAACTGGCCTTCTGCTGAGGCTACGGTAAAATTACCTTCTGTAAAGTTGCAGCATATTTTTCTTTATTCAAAAGATAACCTACTAAGATATGCGTGGGGTTAATAACAACTTAATATGATTTTAATACATGTACATACTTACATAGATATGACGTACTAGTTTGGTGGGTAGAGGACAGGAAGAGTTCATGAAGGCAGAGGAAGTTATTTTACAGGACTGGTGATCTCCAGGAGAGCTGGATGGCTCCTGAAAGTGCCATCCTCTCTCCTGGTGCAGCCAGGCAGCAGAGGAGCCCCCGCGCACAACACATCTGCCTGGAGCCAAATTCCTTTTTGTTTTTTCACTGAGCAGTAAGAGGCAGAGGCAATACAAACCTCCTTCCTCAGGTAGCCTGTTGATCCTCTGTGACCAAGAAAATCAAGAGAAGCTAGCCAGGCACAGGAAACAGAACGTGAAAGAATATATTAATATAGGGAAGGGAAGGGAGGAGAAGACCTCCCCACAAAGAAGAGATTTAAACAAAAAAAAAACAAAAAAAAAAAAAAAAAGGAATGTAGAGGATGTGATAGCACCTCCTTTCATCATGCTATGCTAGAGCGGCCAAGTGTGTGCCCCCTTCCCAGCAAGGGATTTCAGCAAACAGGAGCTGTGAGACTGCTGTAACTAGTGATCTAAGGGCTACAGGCCAGTTGCTTAGGCATTATCGTATGTGTTGTATTTCATCTGGTATTCTCCTGCTGCCAGTTTTAATCCAGATGTTAAATGCTCTTGTGAGTGAGGAAACAGCTTCCCGTGTTCCCCAAGAGGCAGTTTCCCAGGTAATCTGAGCTTGCCAAGTCACAGTGCTGTCCCAAGGACTTTGCTTGTAACAATATTCACAAACTAAGGCCATAAGCAAACACACTGCAATTATTCCACATGTCTAGGCTAGAGGATCAGATACAGGGGCTATTAGGAAGAAATTCTTCCCTGTGAGGGCGGCGAGGCGCTGGCCCAGGCTGCCCAGAGCAGCTGTGGGTGCCCCATCCCTGGCAGGGCTCAAGGCCAGGCTGGACGGGGCTGGGGGCAGCCTGGGCTGGGGGGAGGGGGCCCTGCCCGTGGCAGGGCGGGGGTGGGAACTGGATGGTCTTTAAGGTCCCTTCCCACCCAACCCACTCTGTGAGTCTGTGAGAGGGAAGGATTCAAGAATGTGCACTTTGCTAAAATATCCAAATGTAGAGGTGCTTCAGAATTAAGCAAATAGAGACATTATAGTGTAAATAGATGGTCTTATTTGCCAAGCTGTAATATTTGTCTGTTCTGTTTGTAAAATAGTTAGTGCTATTACTGCAATTGCTTTTATACTGCAGTCATTAATGTTAACTATTCAAATTGCATGTCTTGTTCAGAGTTGTAAATGAAAGTCGTCAAGTGCTGCAAGAGCCAGACTTTGCTCAGTCTCTTCTGAGAGACCCCAACACCCCCATCATCCGAAAGTCAAGAGGCACTTCTACCCAGGGCACCTCGACTCACGCCTCCTCTACCCAGCTGGCGATGATGGACGACCAAAGGAGCAAGGCAGGCAGTGTCCACAGCAAAGTGAGCAGCTACCACGGCAGCCTGCACCGATCACGTGATGGCCGGTACATTTCTGCTTTTTAAAATCTTGTAGAAAATGGGACAAGCCTCTGCCAGCCATGTATTTGGCCATCATGTTGCTAAAACTGGAAGCTGGGCTGATATTTAGTTTCTCTGATTGCAGCTCCTTTCCCTGTTATGTCTGGATTGAAAAGAAAAAAAATTATCCTGATGTTTTCAGAGTCCACACTAGTCTTCATGAATTACAGGGCGTGCATGTGTTCAGTGCCGGTTTTCCTACAAAGGCAGTGATCTGCGTTACGTCATCGCAGTGCACGGGAAAACAGATCTGTCCTAAAGTCAGCTTTGTGTCTTTGTGCCTGCTTTTGTCTGTGTGTAAATTGATTTTGCTTCTCTAAATAGTCCTAGCCCTGCTGAAGTATACAATAATAAAAGTTACCCGCTCTCACTTGAGGTGCAGTTAAGGTTTATAACATAATTTATCATTGAGTATTTTACTCACCTAATTATCAATACTATACATAGCGCTGTAGTAAGAATTGAGCTGCATAAGGAGTTGAAACAATTTGCCTGGGGCTGTATAAGCTAAATGACTGGGCTAAACAGAGAAGGATTTTTTTCACAAAAGTAGAGGGTTTGTGCATGCGGACACACATGCACCAAGATTTATTTACATTCTTTCATGACTGTGGCAGTAACGATTGTAATAATTGTCCTGTATTTTTATAAATTAGGTACACTCCCTGCAGCTACAGAGGCGTAGAAGAAAGACTACCTCATGGCAGCATGTCACGACTGACTGATCATTCCAGGCATAGCAGTTCTCATCGGCTTAATGAACAGTCACGTCACAGCAGCATCAGGGATCTCAGCAGCAACCCAATGACACACATCACGCATGGGACCAGCATGAACCGTGTTATTGAAGAGGATGGCACCAGCGCATGAGCTGCTTTTGTTGGAAAGGAGGAGCTGAAGTGGTTGCACGTCTCGCTGTCCCTTCCTCAGTGATGTGATAATGCTCAGTATTATCATGCCTCTCATCAGGTGCTGATTTTGTGCATTGGGAAGCCAAAACGGGCTTCTTCGTGTTGAAGCCACTGCTCTTGTCCTTGCATCAGAGCTAGAGTGTTCAGCAATCATGAATTATTGAGTAAAAAGCTGGTTGCCTCATTTGAACCTATCTGTAGGTAATTATTTATTCGATAACTGTTACTCATCAGACACCATTGCTGAATTTCTTATTATTTGTTGAACAAAAAATCTCCCCTTCCCTCTGATGGCTCTGCATGCCGGTAGGTGTTACCCTCGAGAACTCACTGGCAGGGTCACGCTGAGATTTTTTTCTTTTCAGGCATGAGGGAACTCTTGAATATTGAAGGAATTCCTCCGCGCACCTCTCTGATTAGATAACAAACTGATACTTGTTCTCATCGAGCACAGGGGGAGGGGACGCATGCTAAATGCTGTACAAAGGACAGCTGTGTGGACCGGCAGGCATTTTTTAATGAATACACTGGAAATGCAACACAGGAATGAGCGTTTTGGAGAAGGAAAAGAAAGGAAACTCCACTGAGGATCACCAGCTCTTACCAGAGCTGTTCAGGCTCAGTTGGTGGGATGGGGAGGGAGGGTGGGGGAAGAGAGGCAGGGAAGAGTGATTTTTTTATAACATGTATTGTCCTTGCTTTTTTACAAAAGACTATTTAAATTTTCTACTTGTTTACAATTTATGTAGGAAGAGATCAATTTTAAAACCAGTTACCTAGATAATATTCAGCCACTTATTTTTTAGATTAATGTACAAAAGCTGAGATCGCTTGTTCCTGATCTATTTAAAAAAAAAAAAAAAAATAGAAAAGCTGAATTTGTTGCCCAGACCGGACTGTACAGCCTTTTCCTTACAGACAGAACAAAGCCTGTTTACAAAGCCCTTAACCTGGGCGAGGAGGGCTGAGGCCAAAGCGGACAGGAGGAGTTCAATCAGGGATGGCCTGCCTTCCTCATGGTGATTTTGGGGGGAGGATTCTCTTTGTGCTGAGCAAGCGGGGAGCAAGAATTGAGAAACGAGTGGGAGAAACGGAAGCAGGAGGTGCCCGCAAGTGGGGAAGGAGCAGGGTGCAGCAGCCAGAAACCCACCATTGCTGTCCTGAGGGGAGGAGACAGGTGTCCACTGTAAACGGTCAGCTCCTTCCCGGCCAAGGAGCTTGCATTACTGATCGACCTCTTTTGTAGGTTCTTTTTATTCCCTACTACAGATTCACAGTAGAGAGTTCTCAGTTTGGGCTTTTTTTGTGTGTAAATCATCTGTTGGGGTTTGTTGACACTGCAGGCAAAAAGTCAAGGCATGTCTCAGGCGGTGCAGTAGATCTTCCAAAGCATCTGCTGTAAGATTCATTCAGCATGAGGAAACACTGATTGCATTTAAACCTACCTCAGTAATTACTAGAGATCATTGCTGGGAAATTAATACTTTTTTTTTCATTGTCCTTACATAATTCCCTTTTTGACCTGTTGGAGGCATGTTGAAAAGCCTTCGTACACGCGTAGATGGCACAACCTCAAGGGCAGGAATAGGGCAACAACCCGCGGTGCAAACAGCAGAAATGGAGCTGCACTACAATTACTCATTTTAATTGTAGCTGATGACACAACAGCAAAAACCGTGTGCTCTCCGAAATCAAAGGCTGCCCTGCGAGTCACCGTGTCTTAGAAATATGTTTACCATAAATTGTCTTTCTTGCTTCCACCAGACTTTTGCTCCAAAGGAGAAGCACAAACCAAACCCAACGTGGAATAACAAAGCGTAGCAACAACTCCACACCTCTCTTTATTGTAAATCCAGGGAGGGAGGTTGCTGCACCAACCGCCCTGGGGCAGAGCACGCTCTGCTTTGCCCTTTGCTCAGCAAACAGCCCCGGGAGCTGTTTCACCTAGATCACCTAGATCTAGCTGTTTCATGCTAGATCACCTCTTTCAAAGCAGATGGGTATGAAAAGTCTTTGAGTGACTTAAACTGGAGGAACCACGGTTCCCTGTAAGCCACAAAGGTGGATCCCTGTTTTAGTTTCAAATTCATCTTCTAAATAACTTGCTGCTTCAAAGGGTTGGTAGTTTTGGGAATCTGAATCTGCAAAGGGAGCCGGACAGCTGAGTTTTCCTAAATGCTATAACTGAACTAAATAATCTCAAATGTTTGTGTTGAACTTCTCAGCTCCATTTCCAGTACCTTTTTTTTTTTTTTTTTTTTTTGAAGTTGTAGTGATGCATTGAATTGTGTAGAGTCAGGGAGGGGAATGATGGTGGAAGTTTGAAATATATCCTGCTTGAAATTTTGTTAATTGGTGAGATTTAGTCTCCATGTTGTTTCCACATGAGAATACCTGAGCTGTTCCTTGCTCATGTATACTGCATGTGAGAGACAAACTCCAGTCACCCCAGACATGATTAAAATGTAATTCTCAAATTCTGGCTGGGATTTTTGCCCTCCCTACCCCTGTAATCCCACACCCTTTTATCTTCAACACCTGAATTAGCATGCTGCTCTCTATTTCTGCAAAGCATTCCTTCCCAGGATTTCAGAGCCGTTTGCCAATGATCCTTTCAGGTTTCATGTTTAAGATTGCTGCGGCCCTGATGCAGTTCCCCAGCTGGGGCACTCGCGGGGGTTCAGCTCCCAGATCATCAAACCTTGAGGGCTCTGAAGTGTGTCTGAGTTTGGATGCAGCTCAGCTGCCGTTTCTAGCGAGGGTACCTAGGCATGTTTTTGGGGTGCTTTCCTATCTGGCACCCCCAGCTAACTGCTGAGAGCTTGGGTTTCTGGGACTGGTGCCAATCTTTAAATTCCCCCGGAGCTGAATCCCCTGCCCAGGATGGCAGTTCTGCAGTTACTGAAACACTCTGGTTGCTTTGGGCTTCAGCTGACCTCACGTACCTGTAGCTGAACACGCGTTCCTCGTGATTTAACAGCAGCGCTTTGTCCCTCCCCAGCAGCCACGCGCTGCTGCCAGCCTGGCCCTCTCTTTGGAGCAGGCGGAGAAGTTGTACATAGCCCGTTTTCTCCAGCTTGTCCCCGGGGCAGGTTAATGTATCTCCACCCTACACATATTGTGACTGAAGCCCCAAAATATTGCTTTGTAAGATGGCAATATCAAAGCTTGCCGTAAAATCCATGGCTTCTTATTCCCAGGATTCCCAGGGAACTGAATCTCCTGCTTTATCCCATTGCCAACGCATTGGTCCCTTGGCAGGGAGCAACGTGGCACAGTGTGCTTTGCTCCAACGCCTTTCTGTCCTGCCCGGGCGAAGCAGGAGGTGGCTGGGGGCATCTGGGCAATACAGACATTGGCCCGATTGCCGCTGGCAACAGATGCCCCCGAGTTTGTGCCGTTCCTTCTTCATCCCTTCGTAGCCGTCATCGTTCAGTGAAACACCGCATGTCAGCGATGCGGCCGTGTTGCATGGAAAAGGCTGGCTCGGGACCACGTGCAGCCGCTCTCCCATTGGATTGGTAGTGCTCGTCTTTTTAAAGCTTAAAACAATCCAACAGCAGCAAAAAGCCTCTTTTAGTTGTAAATTTCTTTGCCTGCTCTAAAGTGCTCGCCCTTTCCGTAGTGCTTAGACCTCAGTTTTGCTGCGGAAGCTGTAGATAGGAGCGTACCCGGGGCTGGGGGTAAGCGCAGGGCTGAAATCCAGCCACAGCCAAATTGAACGTGGCGGCCGAGTCATTCCAGCAAGGAGGGGAGAGAAGACCCCTCGGAAGGGGCACAGGGAGACCACAGGAGCCAGATGAGCTGGGACCAGCCCTTAGAGCAGTTCCCACCTTTCCAGGGGAGCCATCCCCAGCTCCAGGGGCTGAGGACCCCTAAAAACTGACGGCAGTGGGGAGCGGGCAGCCCCAGCTCTAGGGTGAAACCAGGGAGCAGAGCGGAGCGGCCCCCCGGGAGACATCCCAAGGTTCACCTTGAACAGCAGAACGTTGCCTTGAATGTGAAATCCCACTCCTGTCCCAACGTGCTTCTTTTCTAATGGGATCGGGATTTATTTTCACCTGAGGCAGGATGTTGTACGCGGTTCTTGCCTGTCACGAACGGCTGTCGGGTGCACGTGCTGGGGAACTCGGGGCATGTAACGGCATTGCCGCCTCTTACAGTGCTTCCCCTTGACACGCTGGCGTTCCTGTTGTGGTTTCCTCCGTTCCTGACCAGGAGAGGAAGAAGCTTTCGTGTTCGTGAGACCTGTACACAGAGGGTGCACGTGGCCGTTAGCATGGGGTAGTGCCCGACCGTAGCTGACTTGACTTGCACTCGGCTCTTGGTAGACTTGTTTACAGTAGTCCAGTGTTGGTTTTGTAACATTTAATTTTTAGCACTTTAACTGTGAGTTGTACAAACATTATATTGTAGTAGGTGTACATTTTCATTTTAGACCTTTAAAAGTTTTTAATAAAATGATGGAAAAATTCCTAGTCTCTTCGTCAACAGGCTTGCAACCCCTCCTACACCCCACCCTACCCCCCCTTAAAAACCTAGTTCAGAGGCAGCTAAGAGTAAAATATTAAATTTTACTCTGGGTAGTGTCTCTCTGAATTTGAAGAAATATTTCCTAGGCTTGATCTTTCCCCAGCATCTGTACTCGTGGCCGCCGGGCACCCTTCCAGCAAACACAAAGCTCTCCGCTGACCTGGGGCTCCGGTTTGTTCCACCCTTTTACGAGCAGCAGACCCCTCCAGCCATCGGCACTTCGCGAGCAAAGAGGCGAGCGCGCTAACGAGGGGTGGCCGGGTTGGGGAGCGGCAGCACGGGGGTGGTTGGGGTTTTGTGCTGGGTTTTTTATTGCCGAACCAAACCAGAGAACGGGATGACTTATTTTATTTTAAGTAGCTGTCTGGCATTTGAGCGGATACGTGGTTATTTCGGTTTGGGAAGCCGTATGCTGCGAGTCTCGCATGACTGGTGATAAAACAACTAGTTTTAATAATCACAGATGGTGCTGTTTTAGCAGGCGGTGCTGTTTGGGGTCTCATTAAGATAAATAACTGGGTTTGGAGATGAAACTTGAGGAGCTGCTGGTGACGATGCAGGCCCTGCAAGGCCACATGGAGATGTGCAGTCAGCCTGTGCGCACACGCATCCTGCACAGCCTCCTCAGCAGAGCGGCTCCCTCTGGAAACATCGGCCTCCCTGAGGATGCTGCAACCGCAGCACCCGCAGAGCCCTCGCAGCGGTGCCAGCCAGCTGCGGAAAACTTGTAGGGAAAAGCCGAGGTAGGGCTGTGGCTACCATGCGCTGGGGACTCACAGAGCTGGTCGGGACAAGTAGAGGGCAGCTGCCCACCCTGCCGTAAGGACCTGCACCACGGCGGGGGTCACAGAAGGGGCAATATCACTTCTCCTCCAGCCTTCCAGAATTCAAACTCTTTCAAGATAGTTTTAACGACCTGCGGGCAATGAAGACAGTAGGAGCGTGAAGTAAGAGCAGCTGGGAGAGGAGATGCGGTTGGAGCTGGAGGCAGGGGCAGCCCAGACCCCTGCTCCTCCCCGGGCAGCCGAGTTCAGTCACTGTCGCATTCCTGATGCGCCTTAACACCCTGTTTGCTGTTTCAGGTCCAGCTTTGTCTCCCTGCCCGGCCAACTCGTGCCCTCATTGCGATTTCTTCACCAGTTTGAAGGGAGAAGAGTATCTGGCTATGCACAAATCTTCAAGGAATTAAAATCTCCGAGAAATCCTTGTTAACAAAAGACTGAAACAAAATAGGTGGGAAAAGAAGGTTCTTTTTAAAAAAAGTCATTTTCTCTGGGCACTGTCGCTAGCTTAATGCTGCTCCCATGCAGCAGGACGAGGCCACCGACCCTTTGGCGTGACTGTGTGCTGGGATCCACGTTTCAAACATGCTTCACTACCGGTCCGACTGGTTTTGGTGATAATACTCCAAGCACGTTTGATTGATATTCAGTCTCCAGTTTCGGTGCCTGCGCGTGTTCAACCGCCTGTTCCCAACCCCCACGTCCCGCTCCCGGCGTCCCGCTGGCATCTCCTGCTCCCCCTCTACCCCATGGGGACATCTCCAAGGGCTTCAGCTTGGCACAGGGGAAGCCGCTTTCTCCTCGCCCATCTCTTTGCGGTGACGTTTCATGAAATCCCACCTTCCACCGAGACCCTTTGCCTCACGCCCCCATTTATCACATCGCCTCCGCAACATCCCCTGCGGCGCTTCGAGGCATTTCGAGGCGACTGGCCCTGCATCGCGGCTGCCTCGGGGAAGTTTCCTGGGCGGCCAGAGCGGCTCCCAGGTGAGGGTGGCGTGGATGCTCGGTGAGCTGGCGGTATCGTGATACCTGAAATGGTGGGAAAGCTGAAGAAGGAAGGCTCGGCAGTGCCAAATGGTTGCCAGCCTCTTCCCAAGCTGCTGTAATAGAATATTTTTATAATTTTAGATCTTTCTATTTCTAATATTTTAAGATGTTAAATATTTGTAATATTTTTGATATTTTAATATTATTACTATAATCTAAAATAATAGGTAAGAATATGAAAAATACAAAAATATTTAAAAGGTGAGAGGACCAGCTGATGCATTGTTTTATTTCACATCAATCTGCACAAGCAGCATGAGGATGCGGGTCCTGGCCAGTGTTCATCAGTCTGCTCGCGGCTTTGCAGCCCTGCTGAAAACAAGGGCGTTTGGATCCAATTTTGGTTCTCAGAGGTTCAGATATTGACTTTATTTCTCACTGTCTTGTCTTAGGATCTGCAAAACATCCTTTGTTTTCTTTCTTTTAAATCCATCTTGTTTTGCATAGACATATCCTCTACTGCTGCTCGTGTTTGTTGGCCCGGCACCAGTGCGGAGGGTTCCTACCTTTGGGAGAATGTGCTGAAAAAATCCCTTAAGGCCCTGAATTGTGATGTAATCCAGCTACAAATCCCACCTGGAATCTGTCAGAAGCGACGAGCCCCAACATACCTCTGCCGAGCTCCCGCCGTGCCTTCAAAGCCCTCTGATCCTCTTCCGTGGAAACACGGCCATCAGATAAGGCTCAGCCCCTGCCAAAAAGCACGAAACATCTGCTTGGCTGCAGAGAGTGGGATTAGATGGAGGTAACCTTGCTCCTCACTTTTTTTTTGGGGGGGGGGAGGGGAACTGGCTCCTCATGCCTGTTCTCCCTTGCATGGTGGTGGGGTGGGGCTTTCACGGCGGTCCCCAAACCCCAAGGACGAGGTGCTGCCAAGCCCTTGGGGATAGTGGCACCGATGCATGGAAGGAGCAGGACTGGAGATGTGCCAGTTGGTGGAAGAACAATAAAATCTGGGACTAACCGAGTATTTGGATCCCACTGAGAACAAGAAACAGTTTTTATATTGCCGATCTTTTTTGCCACTTGAAAAGTTGCTCCCTAAATGCAATTTGAAGCTCCTGGTTGTCCAGAAAAGCTCCTGGAGCTCCTCTGGGGGACCCCAACTTGGCAGCAGCCCAACGAAACGTGAGCCCCCCGCACTGCCTGGGCACTGCTTGGCAGATGAAGGGTTAACTCTGGTCTTCGGGTGCCTTTAACTATGAGCAAAACGCCCAAATCCTGCCAAACCTCGTTAGCCCATGAGCAGGGTGAAGGGCAACAACACTAATTGGAGTGACGGCCTCGCCACGGCGGCCTCCGGAGCTGTGATAAATTAGCAGCGGCGCAATGAGGAGGTGCTGAGCTTTGCTGCCGTTAACAGGTGCTGGGCCCCCCCCAGCAGCCCCCACCGCCCTGTCGCGCCGTGTGAGTGACCCTCTTGACCCGTCCACGGGGGCATTTCTCCCCCCAGCTGCCAGGAGAGATTTTGATCCGTCTGGAGCAGCTGCTGCTGGAAAAGCTGTGACTGGCAAGACCGAAACGTCTGTATTTTCACTTGAAGCCCAGGGGAGCGGAGCCCTGCTGCCCTGGCAGCCCTGGTGACCCTCACGGGGCCACCGCCATTCCCCCCCTTGAGCAGCAGAACATCAAACTCCAGGGGCTTTGCATTAATCAAATTAGCGGGGTCAGGGAGGTGCGGGAGCAGGCAAAGGGCTGCCCCATGTGCCCAAAGCCAGGACCGAGGCTGGGCTCGACTCGACCCCTGGCATCAGGTGAGCCCCTGCCCTCTCCCTCCACCGCTCCCGCTGTAAGCAGAGCTCGTTGTAAAACATTTGCCCGCTCCCCGCGCCCTGTTTCCCCAAGGATAAACCATCCTGAAAGGCCTTTCCTCCCTCCTGGGATGGTGGGGAACTGGGAGCCTTGTAAAAGAGCTCTTGGAGCAACCTGGGTGCAGGAAGGATGCTCTGCTGTGCGGGGAGGGGTGGCTGCTCCTGAGGTGGGATGCTTGTGGGGATGGAGGGATGCTCACAGGGAGGAAGGGCTGCTCCTGAGGACGGAAGGATGCTCACAGAGAAGAAGGGCTGCTCCTGAGGACGGAAGGATGCTCACAGAGAAGAAGGGATGCTCCTGAGGATGAAGGGATGCTTGTGGGAAGGAAATGATGCTCATGGCAATAGAGAGATTCTCCCAGGGATGGAGGGATGCTGCCAAGGAGAGAGGGATGCTTTTGGGAATGAACGGGTGCTCGTGGGTTGGGAGGGATGCTCCCAAGGGCAGAGGGATGCTCCCAAGGGCAGAGGGATGCTCCTGCTCATGGCAAGGAGTGTGGGACCCTGACAGAGCTTGAGCCCCCGCCTGCTGGGAGTGAGGACGGCGAGCCCGGGCCTGCAAAGCTGCCGAGCGGTGTGAAGAGCTTTGCAGGACCAAACCGGGCAGGTTACAGGGTGTTACCGGAGAAGGTGCGACGTTAATCCGGTGTGAGGTCCTGAGCGGGTGATGCCCCCCCCCAGCCCCCCGGGCGGCTGCTGCTGGCGGCAGCGCGGCAGGACGCCCCGCGGCTTCCCCACCCAGCCGCAGGGCAGAGACCCCTCCACCACCCCGGAAAAGGAAAAGCCCCGGGGAAATGTGAGGCCTCATCCCGGTGAGGCTGAGCCACCAGCTCAGGGCTGCGGGGCCGCCCCGAGCCCAGCTGGGATTTCTGATGCAACAGTGCCACCCCGTGCGCGTGCGAGCCCCGAGCTGACACCGGTAGCCCAAGTGGCCTTGGCTGGGACATGGATGGGTGACAGGCAGGATGGGGCCCACCGCCACAGCGGCGTGGTGGCACTGGGAGCCAAACGGGCAGGGCTGGAGGCACGGCCACGGGCAGGGTGGCGGGGAAGGGGTGACGGCTGCGGCCCCGGGGGAATCACCCGATCCCGCTGCAGCTGGGATCCTGCAGGTGCCAAAAACGTCTGTGGCTTGTAGGGACACGGCGGGAGCCAGGGAAACACGAAACGTGCGGGAATCACATCAGACTCGGTGCCTGCCGGGGCTGCAAAGGGAGGTTTGTGCTGGTTGACGCTCCTGGACCACACGGTCCCCTCTTCTGCCCCGTGTCCTCCCCTGGAGGGGGGGTGGGGGCAGCACAGGGGAATGTCCCATCTCTGACCTTGTGGGAGGTGTCCCATGTCCCCAGCCCTGCCCTACCCCCTGGGAAGGACCAGCATCTCCCCGAGGAACCTCAGACGGGATGCTGGGGATAAGTCCCTTGTCACACTATTTGCACTGTTCAAGGCAGCAACAACACACCTGCAATCCCACTGGCAGAGGAGCTACGGCCCAGCGAGGACGGCTGGGTGATGGGAGCGTCCCAACACTTCAGGTACCAAAGACACCGCGATGGGCATCTCCCCGACACCCCAGGCACCCGAGGGCACCCCCAGGTGCAGCCCAGCTCATGCCAGATGAGCACGAGGGAGGAGGGAGCAGAGTCATGTCCCCGTTTTCAGCTCCCCAAAACTTCTTGTCGCAGGGGATTTCAGCCCACCACCACAGCCCAACTCCCTCTGTGCCCATGCATCCCAGAAACCGTTTCAGGGCATCCAAGGTGGACAAGAAGCTTTTGGGACAGGATCCCACTGCCCCTGAGCATTTTTAGGGCCAGGCTTTGCTATTTTAGTACCCTCCAGGTGCACGCACACCTGAAGGCACATGTGCAGATACATGAGCATGGCCACGTACCCGTACGGTCCCATCAAGGCTGTTGGGAGGGTGCCCCACCATCCTAGAGGGTCCATATGGGATCACTGTGCCCCTCAGAGTGGTGGTGGGATTTCTTTGGATGTATAGTTGGAAGGAAGGAGACGCCCCCCCGGGCTGTGCAAATAAATGGAGAGAAGTGCTTTCGTGCTGCCAAATAACTAGGGGGGAGATGGTTTTGCAGCCGATCTCTGGCATGACGCACGCCCCCGGCCAGACTTGGGACACAGCCTCCCTCCGCTCAGATCAAAAAGGCTAATCCTCTGGGAATAATAGACATAAGCCTCTTAGCCGTCTGCGCTGTCAATGCCCATCACTGATGAGCTGATTAAAATAGAGTGAAAAAGATTAAACTCACCCCTTCTGGGTACCCGGGAGCCACCTCGGTGGCAGGCGATGGAGAGGAGTTGCTCCTTGGTGGGCTCGGTGGCTTCGCTCCACCCAGTCTGTCTGTCTGGAGCAGGTCTGTCTGGACCTGGGTGCTCCGTAGCCAGGAGGAACATTTCAAGCCTTCATAATCTCCGCAAATCCGCTCCCTGTACCACGCTGGGAGATCCCAGCAGCAACTGGTCCCTTTGAAGACAGTGGATTATCTGGGTCCAAGCCACCACCTGGAGCTGGAGGAAATGATGCCAGAAAAATCAGTTACAGGCAGAATTTCCTATAAAGGCGTCCCTGCCCTGGTCCTTGGGCAGCCCCAGGGGACATCCCCAGTGTGTCACTTCAGTGTGCGCTTGTACAAAGCAGCCATTGCCACTCTGGACCCGAGACCTGGCAAACATACCATGTCATAGCGGGAAAACACGGGAATCCCTCATATTTGAGAAATTTCTGCAGCTCCCCACTGAATTTGGACAAGGGTTGGTAGGGAAAGGGACCCTGATCATCCCAGAGCCACATCCCTGTTCCTGGGAAGCAAAGGGAGCGCGTGAAAAGACATGGCGCAACCAAAGCCAACAGGATGGGGAATTTCATCAAAAAAGAGGTTTTTTGAGTCCGAGCAAGCTACCAGCAGGATCTGAAATGTCACTTCACATCTGCAGCACACACAGGGTGGCATTGGAAAGCTCGGTCCTACCTGCCAGGCTGCCCACGGTCGCTCGGCTGCTCCTGCTCCGGTGAAAAACAGAGCCAAAGCTGACGCTCAGGCTCTGCACGCCTGCTTGCTTGTGCCTCTGGTTTCCCACTGATTCCATCTGTAATTTTCCTCTGTTGTCGCTGGTGGCTCTTTTCCAGGTCTCATCCATGACCTGCATTTCCTTCTGCAACTTTCTGTCAGAAGAAACAAAAATTCTATTAGTGGAGCCAGCTGCAAACGGGAAATGCAGATCAAAGCATGTGGGGTCCCCTGGTGATCCTCCTTCAGGGTGGAAGTTGGGATTTAACCCCATTTTTGGGGCGACCCCACCCTGGCTGGGTGTAGGGCCCCACTCGGCTGCTGTCATGGCACCTTTGGGATCATTTTTCTTCAGGTTTTACTGAATTCTTGGTTGGCCTTTGAGCAGGATCCCGCTGCTGGGCTCAGCAGAGCAAAGCTCCTCCGGCAGTGACCCAGGGAGGTGACGCCTCCTGCAAGCCACAAACTCTTAATGTTTAGTTGAATCTTCTACAGAACTGCATTAATTACCCACCTGAGCTGCACTAAATACCTGAGGGAGCAGTGGGGAAGGGGAGGGGAGGGAGAGGGAGGGGGAGAGGGAGGGGGAGGGGGAGGGGGAGGGGGAGAGGGAGAGGGAGAGGGAGAGGGAAAGGGGAGGGGAGGGAAGGGAAGGGGAGAGAGAAGGAGAGGCAGAGAGAGAGGGAGGGGGAGAGGGAGGGGGAGAGGGAGAGGGAGAGGGGAGGGGAGAGAGAAGGAGAGGCAGAGAGAGGGAGGGGGAGGGGGAGAGGGAGGGGAAGGGGAGAGGGAGGGGGAGAGGGAGGGGGAGAGGGAGGGGGAGGGGGAGGGGGAGAGGGAGGGGGAGAGGGAGAGGGAAAGGGGAGGGGAGGGAAGGGGAGAGAGAAGGAGAGGCAGAGAGAGAGGGAGGGGGAGAGGGAGAGGGAGAGGGAGAGGGGAGGGGAGAGAGAAGGAGAGGCAGAGAGAGGGAGGGGGAGGGGGAGAGGGAGGGGGAAGGGGAGGGGGAGAGGGAGGGGGAGAGGGAGAGGGAGAGGGAGGGGGAGAGGGAGGGGGAGGGGGAGGGGAGGACCCCAGATCCACCCTGGCACACCCGCGGCTGTACAGAGCTCCGTGCGCACACCCCTGCAGCTCGCGCTGTTCCGCAGGCGCCCAGTGCAGCAGCTGTGGCCGGAGGGAGCGCACCCCGTCTGGCGTCTCCAGCCATGAGCTGCACCCCAAAAGCCGGTGCGCCCCCACTTTGGTCCCTTCCTCTCCAGACTGGTGTGTCCCACGTCACTTATGTTCTCAGAGGGGGTTTAAGACTCCTTTTGGGAGTGCCTGTGGGGTTTCTCCCGGGAACGGGCAGAGATTCGGGGTGTTACATGGGAACGGGCAGAGATTCGGGGTGTTACACACGGGAACGGGCAGAGATTCGGGGTGTTACATGGGAACGGGCAGAGATTCGGGGTGTTACACACGGGAACGGGCAGAGATTCGGGGTGTTACATGGGAACGGGCAGAGATTCGGGGTGTTACACACGGGAACGGGCAGAGATTCGGGGTGTTACACGGGAACGGGCAGAGATTCGGGGTGTTACACACGGGAACGGGCAGAGATTCGGGGTGTTACACGGGAACGGGCAGAGATTCGGGGTGTTACATGGGAACGGGCAGAGATTCGGGGTGTTACACACGGGAACGGGCAGAGATTCGGGGTGTTACATGGGAACGGGCAGAGATTCGGGGTGCTGTAAGGGAACGGGCAGAGATTCGGGGTGTTACATGGGAACGGGCAGAGATTCGGGGTGCTGCACGGGAACGGGCAGAGATTCGGGGTGTTACACACGGGAACGGGCAGAGATTCGGGGTGTTACATGGGAACGGGCAGAGATTCGGGGTGTTACACACGGGAACGGGCAGAGATTCGGGGTGTTACATGGGAACGGGCAGAGATTCGGGGTGTTACACACGGGAACGGGCAGAGATTCGGGGTGTTACACGGGAACGGGCAGAGATTCGGGGTGTTACATGGGAACGGGCAGAGATTCGGGGTGTTACACACGGGAACGGGCAGAGATTCGGGGTGTTACATGGGAACGGGCAGAGATTCGGGGTGCTGTAAGGGAACGGGCAGAGATTCGGGGTGTTACATGGGAACGGGCAGAGATTCGGGGTGCTGCACGGGAACGGGCAGAGATTCGGGGTGTTACACACGGGAACGGGCAGAGATTCGGGGTGTTACATGGGAACGGGCAGAGATTCGGGGTGTTACACACGGGAACGGGCAGAGATTCGGGGTGTTACACATGGAAAGGGCAGAGATTCGGGGTGCTGCTTTGCCATGGCAGGAGAGAAGCAGCAGCTCCTCGTGCGCCCCCGCTGATCCCCCGCACGCGGTCCGGCTGCCAGGGGAGCCCCCCCAAACCCCAAACTCCCCGCAGGGGGTTAGAGCCCGCGGCGGGCCAGACCCGGGTGGCGGTTATTGGGGGGTGCATATAGATTAATGTACATCTACACCTATAGATCCGCGCCCCCCCCCCCCCCGCCTCCCTTTAGCACCCCCAAGCCCCTCCCCCGGTCCCAAGCCCCTCCCAGGTCCCAAGCCCCCCTCCGGTTCCAAGCTCCCCCCCCCCAGGACCCAGTCCCCCACCCCCCCATCCCCCAAGCCCCACCCAGGTCCTAGCCACCCCCCGGTCCCAAGCCCCCCCCAGGTCCCAGATTCTCCCCCCCCCCGTCTCAAGCCCCCCCCCAGGTCCCAGCCCCCCACCCCCACAGGTCCCAAGGCCCCCCAAGGTCCGAGCCCTGCCCCCCCGGTCCCAGCCCCGCCCCCCCCCCCCAGGTCCCAGCACACCCCCGGTCCCAGCATCCCCCGGTCCCAAGCTCCCCCCAAGGTCCCTGCGCCCCCCCCGCCCCTTCCCACCCGCGGGGACCCAGCGCAGGACCCGCCACCAGATGGCACCGCGCCCCCACTGTTGGGGGCCGCTTCCCACAATGCAGCGAGCCGGGCCGGGGACTCCGCACCGCTCCGCTCCGCTTCGCTCCGCACCGCACCGCTCCGCTCCGCTCCGCGCAGCCCCCGCCGCCAGGTAAGCGCTGCCCCCCGCCCCGGCCGGGCTCGGCTGCTGGGGGGTGGGGGGTGTTTTGTTTTATTTTCTGTCATTTTCTCATATTTGAATTTATTTATTTTCTTTTGGGCTCTTTTAATTATTTTGATCGCTTGCGTAATTTGAATGTTCCTAATTATCTTCATGGATT
Source organism: Falco punctatus (assembly GCF_963210335.1). Taxonomy (NCBI): domain Eukaryota; kingdom Metazoa; phylum Chordata; class Aves; order Falconiformes; family Falconidae; genus Falco; species Falco punctatus. Next base: position 72,606,695 of record NC_137584.1, on the reverse strand, counting down.
TTTTTTTCTTTCTTTCTTTAATTATTTAATTTTACTTTCGATCCCCCCCCCCCCCCCCCTTTGGCGCAGGAGGGGGCCACGGGCGCAGCCGAGGGGCAGCACCATCCCCGGGGTGGATCCCCGGGACCCATCACACCCCCACCCCACCCCCACCCCCCTTCCTTCTCCATCCCCGGGCTGGGGGTGACCCCGGGGCGGGGGGGGGGTGGATTTTCGGTGCTTGCCAAGCGGCAGTGGGGTGAGCCCTGAGGGCTGGGGCCGCCTTCTTGGGGCGGGGGGTGTGTCACCCAGACCCCCGAAGTTTGGGGAAACTTGTGCCCGTGGCTCTGGGGTGGCACTGGCTCGTCCCGGCTGCTCCGGGATGGTGCACCATAAATCGGGTTTTAGTGTGAACGCGGCTGTTGGGAGAGCGGGCGGGAGCCCCTCGGCCCTGGGGGGAGCTGCTTCCAGTTTGGCAGTTTGGGCCATGGGGGGCACAAGGAAAACTGGATCCTTTGAAAGGGGATTTGAACCGCAAGGAGAAATCCCGGCCGGGAAGGAGAGCCTGGGGTGGCCGGAGGGGAGATGAGTGGCCCCCAAAAGCAGAGGGGTGACTTCGGGTTCCCCTTAGAGGGGGAGCTCAGGGGTCCCGGTGCGCCCGTTGCTGCTGGTTTAGTGGTACCTCAGCACCGTTTGTCTACGGCTGCGTTGACTCCTGGTTCTGGGATGCAAACCGGGAGAGCAGAAGGGCTCAGAGAAGTCAGGACACCCTGGTCTCGCTTCCTTGTCCAGTTCTGCCTTTGAGTGATGGATCTGGAGGTGCTTGGGACTCGCCAGCACCCTCAAATTGTGCTTTGGGGCAGTGGATTGGTTAAAATTCCGAGTTTTGCACAAAAAACCCCAGCCAGAGCAGCATTAAAGACATTTTTCTGTGCCAGGGATGGAAGCTGGGCATGGGCTGAAGCAAATAAACTTGTATTTTGTTGTGCTGAGGTTGGGTTTCTTTGATTTCCACTCTGCTCGGGGCAGTCTGGCCTCCCTATGGCCACAGATGTTTCCAGGTCCAACCTTCACCTTCAAAAGAGCATCTCGGTGGCCGAGCAAAAAAACTTCTGCTCCTTTCTGCAAACCTTGCTCACTGTGGAGGCTGCTCTGTCTTCTGGCTCCCGTCTGCTCATCCTTCGGGGGTTTCTCCTCTCGGTTGCTGCGGGGAGGGGTTTTTGGCAGGGTTTCCCCTCCAGCCCCATCACCACAGAGCAGCTCAGGACCAGGCAGAGCGATGCTGCAGCTGCGGAAAGCCGAGCGTGGCTGACCCGCCAGCGGCTCTGCATCAGCTGGAGCTGCACGCTCTGCCCAGGGGTGCCTGCTGGCTCCGTCTCGGCGGGCAAAGGATGCTGTAAATGAGGGAAGCCAGTGGTAGTTTGGTCCCTGGAAGGGGTGTTTTAAAAAAAAAAAAATGTGCTGAGGTGTTTCTCTGCCTGTCCCCACCGCTGCTGACCTGGCCAGGTCTGGGAGCTGGAGCCCAGACACATCCCAGTGAGCCCGGGAATGTGCCTCCCCAATGCGGGAACCGAGAGGCAAGGGGGCTTCAGGGCTGGAGGCGCCGGTACCTGTTATTTATAGGGGGCTGTAATGTTCCCAGTTGCTGTGTGGAAACCTTGAACAAGAGCCTTCTCCTTGCTGGAACAGCCTGTGCAGTCTCAGTGATGCAGGATGCGCACCGTGTATGTGCGGGAGCAGCAGGGTCAAGGCACGGGACGCGTGAGGAAACCCAAAGGGATGGCAAAGACCAGGGATGCTGGGGAAAGCAGGGTATTAGTGTTAAAAAAAAAAAAAAAAAAAAAAAGAAAAAAGAAAAAAAGAAAATAGAAGATCAAAATTAAATGATGTGTCATGCCTTGACATGCTCTTCCAAAATAAATGAGGGAGGACATGAGTCCCACAGCGATGGGCCGGGGGGAGCCTGTGGCTTCTTTGCTGCAATGATGCCAGTGCAGAATCTACAGCTGAGACTTAAAGTCAGTGTAGTTCATTAAACGTATTCCATCGTCTTATCAGAAAGCAGATAAAACGTAGGTGCCAACATCTATAGCGCATGCAAAATGTTGTTACATCAGGAGAGAGGGACGATTTTTACACACTGCGCAGGATCCCATCCATTAGTCATAATATTTCCAGCACGCAGAGGTGGTTTTTCACTGTGCAGTGCACTCGCATTTCCATATAAACGAATGCATGGGAAGTAAAATTGGAGGTGACACGAAGGAATGGAGAAACCGGGGAGGAGGCCCCAGCAGGACCCTTTGTTCTCCAAGAGGGACCTCTGCCTTCAGTCCTGATTTCCCAGCAGTTGTGGCCAGTGTAAGTGATGCTTTCTTTTCTCTGATACATTTTTGACTTTTTTATACCAGTCTTCATGCTTTGGGGGGAGGGAGGATGGAAATGTAATCATCTCTGTTGAAAAGTTTGACATTTCATAGCAGGTAAGACATACACAGAACATGGTGGCTGTCCCATGGGGTGGACACAGCTGCTGACTGCTCCCACCCAGGGATGGCTCTTTCTGGATTTGCCATTTCTTTGATTTCTTTCCCAAACATCCGCTGGCTTTTCCCAGAGAGGAGGTATTGGGATGTCCAGTATGGGGCGGTATGGCAGGGGCAGAAGGAGATGGTGGCATCTTGCCCAGCTGCTCTCTCGGCTGCATGCCACCTCCCTGCCCTTTCCATATTCCCCTGGAAAAACGAGAGGGTTTGCCACAGAACGTGGCCTGGGGATGTGTTTTTCCGCCAAAATGGGTCTGAACCTGCCCAGTCCTGCTGCAAAATCTTCAGCTGCTTGCGTGGACCTTCCTTTAGAAATAAAGGCACTTAAACTGTTCTTCCCGAATAAAAAGTAGTGTAAGTGTCTGGGGACTCTCACTGGGTTGCATTCATGATGGTTAGCGGATGGCTTTCTTCTTCTTACTTAATAAGGCAGTGTTTATGGTAAGAAATAAATAGAAATGCTTAAATTAATGTATTCAGTAAATAACACTAATGAGTATTTGCCCTGCCCTGGGGCTGTTGAGGGGTGAACTCCGCGGGAGCCTTGGCTGGAGGTTGGAGCTGTCAGAGCCTGCAGCAGCCCAGACGTGGGAGTGGAGGGGCTTGCTGGGGAGCTGGGAGCCCTGACCTGGGCATCCCAGCCTCACATGGGGATCATTTGCTCACCAGCCAAACGGCTGGTGCGGCGAGGTGCGCATCCAGCTCTCGGCGGGAGCTGGCAGCAAAGCAGCGCTCGCATTCGGTCTGATCTGGCTGGGAGGTGGAAGCATGTCCTGGTGCCAAATGAGGAGAAACTCCTTATTTCTGCAAATGCAGCAGAAGGAGGAATCTCTTCCAGTGATGTAAAGGGGCTGAGAGGAGGCCAAAGGGGTGATGAAAAAGCACAAGAGGGGTGCGCATTGTTCAGGACCCCTATCAACCCTGACCCACCTCCAGTGTGGCCTTAGGAACAAACTGATTCACCTGCAGAGAGTGCTACAGATGACATTGGACTTGTCCTCCCACCTCCTCGTGGGATTCCTTCAGTGAGGCTTCCCGGGATCAACTTTAAGCCATCTGCCAGCACTGACCCTAGTGAAGTGGCGGCAGAGAGCAAAGAAACCACCTGGGAATTGCTTTGCTTCTTGGACTGGCTTTGCTAGCTTGAAACCAAATCTGTCCCCGTGAGCTGGGGCCGGGGAGGTCACACGCTGGGTTGTAGGGCAGATATAAACACTGTTATTTAGCAGTATGTGAGGATCAAGTAATTAAATAATCAGAAAGCTATTAAAAGACATCATAAAGCGAAGGTGGCAGGCACTAAATGCTGCTGCGCCTTTGCAGTGCTCTCTGCCCAGCTCTGTGCTACGGGTTTGCATAAGCTTCTTGCAGGGAGCATGTTTTGCTACAGTCTCGTCCAACCTTTTGAAGATGCTGTATAAAAATGGTAGAAAAAATGATGTTCCTGGATGCCTTGAGTGCCGCTGGCCTCATGCTCTGTGGTTCTGTCCTGGGCTTTCACTAAGAAGTTCTGGCTCTGGCATCGGTTTGCAAATCTGAGTGCGTGGCACACAAACACCGTTCCCCGAGCCTGGGGATTTGCTAGAGAATTACTAACACTGGTAAAAAGGTGAGGAAATGTCAACGTATTTGTATTTGAAAAGCGGGTCCACAGAAGAATCCCGTGGGGACACACGTGCCAGCCTCAATTGGAAGGTTTGGCCACGTATGTCAGTGGTGGGATCAGGGCCAATACTTTGCATATCCATCACTTTCAGCGTATTTTCTTTTACTTGGCTGGCACCATAGAGGTTTCTTACAGCCAAAAATGAGAAAACTCTAAAAAAAAAAAAGCCCAAGCAATTCTTTCTCTCCTAGCTTTCATTTCACAGTTCACCTTTCTTTTTGGCTGTAATTTCTGCTGGGGCCTCTGGCTTCCTAGAGAAAGGGGAAAAAAAAAGGAAGCAGGTGTTTAATAATAGATCAAAAACAAGATTAAGCAGTAAGTCAGCCCTCCCCTACATTCTCCCTTCCCAAAAAGCAACCAAAGAAATTGCAAATCGTCTTGAAAAGAGGGAGTGAAAACAGTGAAGATCAAACCTGATGTTAAGTATAGATGAGGTGTTTATATTTTATTTAATGACTGTATACTGCCACCCTCCTAGAAAAGCTGCCCTCCCCTGAATTTCTGTACATGATTAATAAAACAGTAGAGATGAACTGGAACGGGGGAAATTCAGTGAGTATTGAGCTCCAAAGGTGAATGCAATGGGCGTCGTTAGCAGGCGCAGGCAGGGTTGCTGCTCGGTCTGCGCGCTCCTGATGATATTGGTGGCAGCTGTAGTGGGAGGTAGCTCCCAAAACCCAGAAGATTTAACGGGATGCTGTTTGTTGTCCACCCCTGATGACTCTTTGAATCAGTTTTGAGCACGTTTGGCAGAGCACCGTGGTCTCGGAGGGAAGGGAGCTCAGTGGCCTTTGTGTAAGATGCACAGGGGCTGGCAGAAGTGCCGCGGTGGAGGGAAGAGGTGAGCTCATGCGTTAGTCACCAGCCAAGCTCCCCGGGAAGAGCCTTTCGGCATGCCTCAGCCTGGGAGAGCGATCCGTCAGGGCTTGCGCTTGGTGAGACGTGACTTCCCTGGAAAGGAGGCTCAGCCCTGGCACGCGGCGTTGAGGCTGTCAACCCCAGGCCTGTTCTTGTTTGCTGTAAATCCTCGGGCTCCTTCAGGTCTTGGTTTTGGTGGGGCCATTGCTACAGGCCAGGTGGGAGGGCAGGAGCTGCTTCAGCAGCCTGTAGGGATGCCCACCTCCCGGCTCATCCCAAAGGTCTCCAGAGGCAGCGTGGACATCAGGTATGTCAGCTGTGTGAGCTCAAGTGAGCCAGGTTGGGAGGGTGCCCAAGGGAAAAGCTTGCACGGTGTCTCCACCGGAGACAGGACAGCAGAGGAGAGGACCTTTAATCTGACCCGCCCGGTGGTCCAGTTTGCGTCCTTGATGAATAAAATTCCAAGAGGGACACAAGGCATAGCCAACCCCCTCCAGTTACTGTCTCTGTCCATCACGAGATAACCCAACCTGAGCCATGCCATGGGGCTGAAGACCACACATGGAGCTGCAGATTTTTTTTCTTGCTAAATCACCCACTTTTAAGCACCGAAAGTGTCACAGCCCCTCTTGCTCTGTAACTGCAGTAGGGGAGAGGCTGAGGAGTTACATCCATCGCAGCTGTGAGTGGTGAAGGCATGGCAAGAAGGGACAGCGAGCAGCACTCGTGTGTGGGGCTGTGAATGTTCGGCGAGACCTGCCTCCCTGCTGGCAAGCCCCGCTTCCACATGTGATTAGCATGTTGATTTATCTTGTCACCTCCTTGGTCACAGCTTTGTACTTCTGGAGTTGGAGAAGAATCCGTTTCGTTACTTGCTGGGCTGCTGCTCTTCTTGTTTATTCCCCAAAAGAAAGAAGATGAGATGTACCAGATCTTAATGTTAAAAAAAAAGTAATAATCCAGACTTTGGAAACAATCTCTTGGAGGTAGAATGAGCCTCGACAAGAAAATGTTTGTCTTCCACCTTTTACGGAGGCTGACTGGCAGTAAAGCGCAGGGAGAAGACGGGGCAAGGCTTCCTTTCTTTTAATTTCAAATATATTCCAAAAGCGGGATAGTTGGAAATTTTTTTTATTATTATTACTTCTTTTAAGTTGCTTTGCCAAGTTTGGGTGGAGAAAACCAGCTGAAAACCTTGCCTTGGTGGATACGGGATGGAGGCAGGAATGCATTTATTTTATTTATTTACTTACCTATTTTTACCGGTGAGGCCCTGAGGCAAAACAGCAAAGCCACGGCCGGGTTGCCTGCTGGAGGCAGGCGAGGAGAGCACTCTCCCCCTCAAAGCCTTTTTCCTGGCACCAACAAGATCAGCACTGAAGATACGTGATTGAGTCAGCAGTGCAGATGCCATCAAATGTCTGCTTTATTCCAGTGTATGAATCAGAGCAGAGAAGTGTCAGAGCCTCATATCCTGCATCTCCTGATAAGAGTGCAGTTACCTCCGAGGAGACAAAACACGGCGAAATCCCATTATCCTGCTGTTGCGAGCACCTATAACTCACTGGCACCAGCAGTGCTTATTTTATTGCAACTCTTGCAATAGCATGTGTAGATTATTGTATTTTTTAAATCCTGCATCCTGGAGCCAAAAGATTTTTTTTTTTAATATCTATTTGCAGAAAAAGTGATCTAGCATGTCTATATGCACACACACACACATATGAATATATAAATATGACTGTTTTCTAGAGCACAATCCATTTGTGTTAACCCCTGTTAGACCAGTGAGAGCAGTATGTGCCACTAGTCTGGGAGCTGGTCGCTTACTCTACAGGTTTTTCCAATGCATCCTATTCTTGGGGAGGCAGGGGGATTAGCTTCATTTGACGTTCCAACCATGCGTTTACCTCCAAAATCAGCTTAATTTCCAGACTTATAATTTTTCCCTTATGGTTTGCTGTGAAAATTGTGTGCAGAAGTGAAACCCTTTATCCCCAGAAGTTCTCTGCTTCTCCCTTGCGAGACTTTTTCCATCCCCAGCTACTGGTTTTGAAGGCAGAGACCACAGCCAGCTCAGTGACAGCGTTTCCTTCTATTGTTTGGTGGGGGCAGTTTCTGGCTCCCTGTGCAAGAGTTATGCGCAACCGCTGGCTTTTGCATCACTTGGCCTCCTTTCTTCTGATCCCAGGGGACCAGCTGTGTCCTGTTCCTGCTGCTGTCCTGTTTCTGGACCCAGTCTGGAAAGCCTCAGTGGGAGGGAGGGAGACTTGCAATGGTGCAGTTTATGTTCCCTTAAAACAGATACAAAGTGAAATTTTGCAAAGACGGGGCTGATATTGTTACCAGGGGACAGTGTGGAGTTGTTTAAAAGACAGTTATGCTACTGTGGTAGTAGTGGAGGCAGAGAAGGACAGTTTTCACCCCAATTCCTCTTTTGAGGGACCTGTTTGTTCCTTGGGGCGTTTCTGCACTGGAGACTACAGACGTTGAGGGGATAAAAAAAATGTTGGTGGCTCTCCATCTAGTAGACTTGGGGGAGAACTAGTTCAAATCCACCACCCGAAGCTACATCATAAATCTTGCTGCAGAAATACAGAGCCTAGACATAAATAATTAGGAGCTTGCACAATAAAGCACTGGAATATTTCACGCATGACACAACATCTTTCAATCCAGCGGATGCTGTGCAGAGATCTGTGTGAAAGTTCCGTGCAGCCAAGTTGGAGAAGTTTTTGCTCCCCTTTGTGCCTTTGGAAGGAGAAGGAAATGGGAAAGAAAAATCAGGTTGCATCTTAAAAGTGTTTGCTAAAGGCTCAAGCATGGGAGTTTTAAGGTGCCTACCCCCTTCACACACACACCCCACACCCTCCCATTATAAAGAGTTTATATGTGCTGAAAGAAAGCGATGCAAATTAAGAGTTATCCTTGCCCTGCTTCCCACATCTTCAGATCAGTCCTCTTCAGCCAAGCTACCTCCTATCAGACTTCTAATGCAAAAAAGAAAAAATCTTCTGGCCTGTGACCGAACATGAGAAGTGTTCATCCCCAGGGGTCTATGTCCCTGCAGTTTGAGGACTCGATGATAAGAGCTTTGGGCCGTGAGATGACAAATGTAACTTCACAGTTGCTTGTTCACGCTCCAGCAAAGGTATGTTTTGGGTGTAGGTATTTCCCAGCAAGAAAGCTGAGATCTTACCAGCTCTTACATGACTATTTTTCACCTTTTTTTGATGCAGGTAAAAGTAATTGGAGGGCTGGTGGTATTTTGAAGAACCGTGTCCACCTAGGAAATTATGACCTTGCATTTATTCAATCAAATAATATCAAGATTAAGAGTGAAAATAGCTGAGCTTGTCAGTCACAAGGAATTGTGTTGCAGCCTGGGCTCAAATCCATCACCTGAAATCAGGAGACTCTGGCAGGGTATTCTTCATTCATAAGCAAGAGGCATCACAGCAAGATCATTTAACTGTAATCAATTTACCAGGACATTCAATTAAATGGAGGATGAAGGGAGTGATTCTGCCTGTTGTAATGAATTTTTGGCCACCTGAGGACTTTTTTTGCTTGTTGCTCGGGTGTGTTTCACGTTGCTTTGAAGGCCCGTCAGGAGGAGATGCGCTGCCGTTCGTGGCCCTGGTGTTTGGTGTGATAGTTGCATGCTTCGTGCGTGGGAGGACTTGCCCTGCGCCTTGAGCCGCACCGATTGCGGGAGACGGGGGTGGGGATGCTGTGCAATATCTGTGTACAAGCAACCATCGCATGTGCAAATACAAGTTCTCACCCTGTGACTGTTATGAGGAAATATGCATAATTATAATCATAATTTTGGAGTGCAAAGTAAGTGGTTAACCTGAGCATAGGCTGTGTTTGCTGTTGAATTTACATAAATCTCTCAACTCCTTGTGTCTTGGCACTAGCTTGAAGTAGGAGTGCTGGTTTCTGTGCTCTCTCCTGGCCATCCAGGTCAGCCTTGTGACTATGAAAAGTGCATGGCAAGCTCATGACTGCAGGGCTTCCCGCATCTTGATGCCAAAGCCAGCCTTCAGGTAGTACATCTCCCATCACCGTTCCAAGCTTTGTTAAAAGGAAAACATAATCACAATGGTGGTGAAAAGAGAGAGCTTAAAGAATTAAAGGGATTACTGAGCTGGAGCTTTTCCTCTACGTGATTTGTCACTGACCTGAGCCTCACTTAACCATATTTTGAAGAGATCTTGGAGAATCTTGGGTGGACATCTGCAAAAAATGACATAAGTAAAACTTTGTGCAGCCTGGAGTAAAGGGATAGGCTTTTTCAGGTCCGTCTCAGCTGTGTTCTTCCCATGTTTCTGTGGTCCAACCCAGGAGTCATTGGTGAAACAGTTTGGGAACTTGGTGTCGCCTGGTTCTGCTCGAGCGGTCCTCTCTGCCATCAGCTGCTCTGAGACCTGGGCAGTGTCATTCTAGTGCTGGCTGCTGCAGCCCTTCATCAGTCTTGAAGAAAGACGCTGGGCTAGAGGTTTCTTTATGAATGTGGTGGTTTAGACATTTGCCTGTTCCTGAGTACATCCAAATACTGATTTTTCCAGGTGGCTACACCTGACTCTTCAGGTCGCTTCACTGTGAGTAGCTTACTGCTTGGGATCTCTGTTCCGGTGCATGGTGAAACTCCCTAGTTTTGCCCTCACTACCAACATATCCATGTTGTTTTCTTACAAAATGGGACTCGGGTCTAGGCCAGGTTTCTTATCAACCCATATGTATGTCTGTTTTCAGCATGCCAATAACTTCTGAACCTGTCGGGCTATTTCAGCCAAGCCTGACAAAGAGGTACAGGCCTCCAAAGGTAATTAAAGTTGCATAAGTTCATGACAAACAGGCAGTCAGACACGAGGGACAGCCCAGATACTTAACTGAGCCTCGGGGAGAGGTGCAGCTCCAGCTTGCGTGAGTGGATACCAGACAGTCCCCAGGAGGGAGAGATCTTCCAACTGTTTTGGTCATGAGATCTATCAACTGGAGTCAGAGCGTGGCCCCTTTATTGCCCTGGTAGAGCCCAGGCCCATGGATGACAGTCTCTATTTGCAGTAAAACATGTTTTCAGTTTAAATGTGGTGGTGGTTCAGGCAAAACTAGTCCTGGTAAAAAGGAGCTGGTGCCAGAGAAGCCTATGGCTTGGTGTGCAGTGTAGCTGCTTGCCTCTTTCTGTGGAAACACAGCAAAAGTCTTCAGCAAGTCCAAGGACTCCAGATCATGAACATTTTCTCTTAGCTGGGTTTCTTACGTGTCCCATTGTTCTCATTCAACAAAAGCAAGAGAAAAGGAGAGTTCACTTGAATTAAATAACAAAATACCTCCAAGGAGATGAAGAAAAAGGAACTGTGAGAAGAGGAATGGGTGGAGATTAAAACCGTGTTCTTTCTCTTGCTGTCCCTTGCACACGCACACACATTACACTTATACATATACCCAGACCCCTTCTCCTTCTGTGACATGGGAAAACTAAATTGAAAAGGAGACAATACAAATCAGGATGAAAGGGAAGAAAAGAGGATGAGTCAGCTCTATTCCTCCTTATCTGAACCAAAAGGAAGTCTGTCTGGTGCTCATGACAGATTTTTTGCAAAAAAGATAATGCATCAGATTGATGACAGCTTATAAGATACACTGCGAGCAGTATGAAAATTGCTGGTAGGTACTTGAATGCCACTGACTGCACAGAATGAATTGTAGGTTGAGTCGCAACAATTTCCCTAAAGCTGTGTATATTAACATACAAATACCAAGGAAGTCCAATCTTTGAATTTTTATCTGCTTCAGCTTAAGAGTCAAACAGGCGCATTACAGAAGTGTCATCCATTTGAATCAATTGTCACTGCTGCATTTGTGAAAGGATGCATCTGGGTTTATTGATAATGTTATTGAGGTGCTTAGAAACACAAGTGTGTTGGGTTTATTCTTCCTTTAGTAACTTATTCTTGTTTCTAGCATTTTGTTAAAATATTTTTTTAGTTCTAGTCTCCTCTGGAGATCTCTGCTGAGTGGAGCATTCGTAACAGAGATGCTCTGTATGTCCATGCCGTCTTTTCTCCAAGAGTTTGTTATAAACCTGCATTTGTTTCATAGCTTTCTTGTAAATTTTAAGGTAATTCTATTTGCTGGAGGGAAAACTGAGGTGGAGAAGAGAATGTAGGAATCATGATTTAACAACTTCGTAATGAGGAGGCTTAGCTGCTTTTTTTTTTTCCTTGCTTAAACCACATCAGCTGAAAAGCAAGTTAGTGGCCAAAACTTCCTGTTGATCTCCATCACCATCACTTCGCCCATTTTACTTCCTCTGCTGCTCTGCTGATCCCTGTCTGTGCAGAGAAAATACAAGATCAGTCCTACACCCACTTGAGAAGCAAGTTTGTGTATAAAGTTTTGGGGGCAAATATTTTTGGTTGTAGATGTCTCCTGCTGTCCAAGAAATGCAAGGGGAATTCCGCCTAGTGACGGGGTTGTGTGACTGGGAGCCCTGAATTTCTGCCTTGTGCTCAGCTGGTTTTAAAAATTGCTTTTTAGGAGCTGTGGCCAACGACTTCACCATTTTGCCTTTGTTCCCATCTTTACGAACAGTTCCTGCACCTAAGGAGGTGGTTGTGAGGATTAGTCATTGGTTTTAAAGCCCTTTGAAGATGGCAAGTGGTATATAACAGCTCGATGTTTATTAATGGCATGGCTTAATACGATGAGAATTTTTGACAGCTGAGTTCACATACGCCAGGAAGGAGCCTCAGCAAGTCAAAATAGGCATTGCTTCATTGGTCTTATCCCCGCTGTGCCAGCTGATGACACCTGATTATCTGGCCCATCATACCTGATCTGTGGGCTGCAGCAGGGAGCCCTCCCCTCATTACTCCTCTAGCAAATTTTCCTTCCACTGGCCTTCTGCCATAGCATACGCCAAGTTTAAATCTGGTTCTGTGTTTTTGGCTTCGTTCCTTCAAAATGTTTTCAATTTTGTTGGCTTTAACTGATCCCAGTGGCATTTTTTTATGATGCACTTTATTCAGCTGCTTCTACTGCTTCAAGTGCAATAACACTCCTAAAGTTCAACCTATTTTTTAATTACCCCTCCAGAAAAAGAAAAAAAAAAAAGAGCAGTGGGTAGTATTGTTCTGTCACTGGTGGGAGAAAGGGAGGATTTTTCTTAATCTTTAAATTTGAGTGAATTTAAAACTTGACATACACAGTGGTTTTAGTGGAACATTGCTGTAATTGGAAGGGCAAATTATTGCTTGTTCTTGCTCTCTTGGGAGCCAGTACTAGTATTGATTAAACACAAGTATTGCCATCTGTGGATGGTCTCAAAGCACTTCAGAACTGGTAAATGAAGACTTGGAGAATATCATTAGTTCTTCTACTGATAAAGAAGCTGAAGGAACTTTCTAAGGCTCAGACTGAGGTAACGATTACTGGGGACAATTCCTGATCCATAGCAGCGCATGTATTGCACTAGGTCAAATCCCTCCCCACACCACCTGAAGTGGTTTCAGTGTTTATTCCCCAGTTTGCCCCTCTCATTGACCTTTGCTTTTCTGCACTTGCACCGCACCACAGAAAGCTTCATTGCCTGGTTCTGGAGCTGATGAGGCTTCAAACTGATGTGGTGCCTGTCAGCCTGTGCATTTCTGCAGAGTTCGTACGCATAGGTGTGAATTTATAGGGAGGGAGAGAAGGGATGGGAGAAGGACAGTGTGTGTGTTTGGGGTTGTGTGAGTGCACGGTCCGCTCTTCTAGTAGGTCCGAGCAGCTTGCATCTCTGTCTGCTGAGAACCTGAGTCTTACGGACTTGGTTGTTGTCAAAGTCAATCTGCTGTTAAGGAGATCTGTAATAACCAAATCAAAGAAGACAGCGCTGAATGCATGGGTTTGCATTTAGGAAAAAAATGAAGAGAAATCACTTTGTTTGCCAGACTTAGGTTTTGATTAGCTCCTTGAACTGTTTTGCTCTGCAATCTTGCCATCACCAGTGCCAGCGTAAACCACTGCAAATGCAACTGCCCACTGAAGTTCGCAGGAGTGCAGTGAGTACAGTCTACATCAGCTCAGTCTGCCCCAAAACTACACCTTTGAACATACTTTCACAAACATTTTAGGGAGGGCTACAATTAGCAGAAGCAGTTCTGCTGCCCTCTGCCCACCTCTGCTCGCTGATGTTGCTCTTCCTGCTAACAAAAGTGTTGCTAACAACACAGGCATGGCTGCAGGGGTGACTGAACTGTAGGAATAATTTGGGTTAAAAGAAAATGTTTAATGAAGTAGTTTTTGCCACATTCATTTCACTTGAGCATCAGCTCTTCCTTTGCATGAGAACAGAAATTAATTTTGTTTCAAGTTCTGAAAACCTGAAGACATGCTGAATAGATAGAAATTGGTTCTGTTTATAGGCTGCAGAATTCCTTTGTACAATAAACCAGTTTGTTTTAATTTAAACTATGTATTCAGCACATTTAGCATAATTTTATTTAACTACAAGCTTTACATGCTTTTTTCCTGCATTCTAATTGATTTTTAAATTTGTGACATAAATCCTAAATACAATTAAAAAGTCAGACTAGTCATTAAGAAACTTCATTTACCATTTTTAACATAAAATGTGTTGACTTGCATAGTTTATTAATTTTTACAAACGCCCAACTGTAAAAATAGGACAGCTTTCCAGTTTAGCCAAAGGCTTGATTTACAGAGAAATATGTCTTTGTTGTTCTCCACCAGCAAAAGTCAGCCTTTCATTAAGAAATAAAAGACAAAATATGCAGAGCGAGACAGTTTAAATCAATCAGAACTGAAGTATTTTGCTCTCTTTTTTGCATCAGTAAATCCTATAGTAACAGGAGAAAAGGTGGGATGGTTGAAAAAGGGGTGGTGGGAAGTTAACTATGGTCTTGCACAAGGACTGGTCTCAAGATCAGTATTAATCAATGTATTGACTAATGATATAGTAGAAATTAATGGGATTTGGAGATGTCATCAAACGGGGAAAAACAGGACATCCCATCAGAAGAATGAATGACTTTAGGACTGTGTGCCTGTAAGCAAATGCAAGCTCTCATCATGCAAGCTCTGATAGAAAGCTGGGGGTTTCCATATTGCAATTGGAATGTATTAATCAATCATAGGATAATTCTGATGTCCCGGTGATAAAGGTACATACCGGGATCACATTTGTCAACCAAGTTATTTCCACTAGTGACAAGGAAAAAGTGGGAACACCACTGCAACAGGTTTTAGTGAGGCATTGTTTAAAATGTAGTATGCGTTCCTTGTCCATGTTGGAGAAAGATTGATTTCAGCTGTAAAAGGTGCAGGAAAGGGTGTCTGCTAGAAATGATCCGGAGAATAGGGAAGCTGGTTCACAAGACAATTAAAGGAGTCTGGATGGTAAGCCAGTGACAAAAAAAGGCTGAGAAAAATTAATATTCCTTCTCTATAAATACACTGGCGTAAATACCAGAGAGGGAGAAGAGTTATTTAAGTTAAATGACAATTCTGGCACAAGAACAAATGGCTCTGAATAAGTTTAAACTGGAAATGAGCAGAACAGCTTCAAACCAAGGGGAGGTTCTTGAATAGCCTTCTAATGGGAATTGTGTAACAGGGGCTAAAAACCTGATTGCTGTGAAGATGGAGCCGGATAAATATATTAATGGGATTACGCAATGTGGTTGACTTCGGTATTAAGGGATCAGACTCCGGATTTCTGGGCCCGTGCTTTTGCAAATACACTTAAGAATCCTGCAGGTATGAGAAAAAATATAGAAGGCTTTCATTTTAAGAAATATTTTCATAATGATTCAGCTTGGAGTTGGCTTCTTTGTTTCTAATGCACTAATAACTAAATTGAGTGAGCTGCAGAAAGAAGGAAGTATCCTTTCTGCACTGGGAAAAAGCAGCAGCTGGCAACTGTTTCCCTATTTTAGTGGTTGATTTTGGCAGCAAGCCTGTACTACTTACATATATATTTTTATAAATTTAAAGCATTTTGGTACATTATAGTAAAGTTAGGCCTTGAAATAGATGGTGCTCAAAATGATAATTATTTATTTAACTTTGTAATGATGCTTTTTAAAAAACCTGCAGCACTTAATGCACACTAGTGTTTGTTATCGATCTCACCATTCTCTTTTATCGATTCCCATTTTCCCCCTTTACTAATAGTCCCCAGATTTCTTGTTCTTTGCTAAAATCCCAATAAAAAAGACCGGCTACCTTTTTGTCAAAAGCAACCGGTTACTTTATCAAAGATGGGTGCCAAGCTATTTTAGCACAATGAAACTTGAATCTCATGATGCCCTTTACGCTGTATTTCTGTGCCTTTTATGCTTTCATTCAGCCTGTGTTCTCAAGCCTTGTCTGCAGTTGATAGCTGTGGCTCCCCTGCGTGTGGCTGTCTCTAGCCCTCCTTCTTTAAGCGGACAGATCCTGCGTAGAGGTGTCAGGGCCCCCTGGTTTGGGAGAGGTGCTGGCTGAAGTAAACTGGTCTTGATGAGATGCTGTGTGGTTACAGTAGAACGTTAGATAACGCACATTGGCACTTTCAAACACGGGCTGTGGGGTGAGTAGGTTCATTCCAGTACTCCTAAGCTTTTATTACGAAGATTTCTGAATTTTAGTTGAGGGATTGTGCAGACCTGTTCGAAGTCCTTGCTAGCAGGCTTGACATTTCGGCAGCCTGAAACAGAGTGCACTAAGCATCGCGGCTGACTTTCCCCTGGCTGGGAAGGCTGCAGCAGACTTTCTTACAGCCCACCCTGTCATTGCCCCTACATTCTATGCTTTCCTCGTTACTCAATGGCCAGGCAGCACCCGTATTCAGTCTGGGGGCTTGGCCGTGACTATCTCCAATCTCCAGCATGTTCTCATTGCTTCCCTATGCGTGCTTTTTATTTGCCTCCTTTATTCAGGATGCAAATGCAGAGGGTTTTTCTTCTTTGGTTTCAAGATCTTCTTATTGGAGCCTTTCAGCCATTCAACCCTATCAGCTTCACAAACTGGTCCCCTTAATTACCTCAGCTTTTCTTTTTGAAATTGAAAACCTTGCAGACCTCTTTTTATTTTTTTTTAAAGCGATTTCCGATTTGTGGAAAAGAGGCTCAAATTGAGTGATCACAAGCAGCTTTTATTACAACATCCCCACTATTTGCCAAAAGTCTACAGCAGAATCAGCTCTGGTTTGCTCAGTGCCTATTTTGTAAAGAAGTCTGTTGGCTATTACATCCCGGCCCTGCTGTTAGTATTTGTTCTTCCTTCTATATCTGGAATTGAAGACTCCCTTATCAGTCAGTTCCTAGGAGTATTTCTTTCTCTCTCTGGTCTTTTTTAAAAACTCTGCACACATCCAAATCCAACCATGGGGTCTCCAGCAGACCTCTAAGACAATCCCAGCAGACAGCCTTTTACAGTCTCTTCTCAGAGTGACTTTAATCCAGAACGATTGTTTTATGCATGCTTTCGCTTCGGATTTCTAGCAAATACAGATGATTCACTCTGTTCACAGAAAGAACCACCCAGCAGTGTCCCAACAGATTATTTAAACAGAGTTTTGGAAGGGGATTTGGGGTCACCGTGGGTAGTGTGCATGCTCAGGTCTGACTTTGGTTTGAGGCATTGAGGGTGGGGTTTTTTCTTAACCACCTGCGTACGTGCTTACTAGCCTTCTTTACTGTATCATGACTATAATTTCTAACAGATTGTTTTTCTGAAAATCATGTAGGAAGAATTATCCCCCATTTACATGGTGGTAACTGAGCCCGGAGACAAATGAAGCAGCTGGCTTAAGCACATAGGTCTCTGGGAAAGAAGTCTGTGTTCCCCGAGTCTTCTGTCTTTTCAAGCACTCCTGGCAATCTGGCAGGTTGTCAAGGCCCCTCAAATTATGTGGACTCAAGGGTGAGCTGAAGTGCTGGAAACTCGCAGCCTTGAGTCTGGTAGTCTGGTGCAACAAAGCACATGCTTAAAGTGATGCTTTTGTACTTTACTGAACTGCTTGTTTTGCAGTCACTTTTAATTTACGTTTAGACAGTGCTGAATGCTTAATTATAAAAAGTACTTTTGGTAGACAAGAGTATAATGCCCAAGCTGTGCTGCAATTACAATATGTAGGTGTTTTGGGATTATGTTATATCCAAATGAAACAATTGTTTCTTTTTAACTTCTGTTTGAATAGAGTTCAAATTATGGAATATTTAGTAGAACAGAATAAGCTGTTGCCTGCCAGCTTTTTCATACCAGTGGTTACCAGATGCTTCTGTATTTATAACCTCGCCATCTGTTCCAGGGTGGAGTTTGGGGGTAGTCTAGGTATTTGAATGTGCCTTCTTTCTTGGGTATCTCTGGAAAACTTCAAAGGATCTGTTTTGAGATGAAGGGGAAGAATGGTTAGCTGTAATACTCAAGGAATTCAAGGGAATTTTACAGAAATGCAGCTGATTCCTTAATTTAGCAGGGCTTGGAAGGGGAAGGAGCCTTAAGCAAAGAGGCAGCACTGCTATTTTGTGCCATTACTCGGTCGTCACCAAGATCCACTCAGTTTTGCTTGGCTGTTGCCAGACTGGGTTGTTGTTTCCTGCTCTGGATCCTGAAATTTCCAGGAGTATTGCAATGTGGAAGTCTTTTAACAGAGTTTTTTTATTATTTCTGTAGATAAATTTTATTTAGATATATTTTAGATATTTTTTTTATGCTGGATGACTCATTTTTTATATTTATAGAATAACAGAGCTAAAAAGAGAAATGAAAATAGCACATACATACAGACACATTCGCTCTCTCTACTGTACATTCTGCAAGGGCTCAGGTGAGGATGGGAGAGCAATGACACTCTGTAGGATTGAGAAAGCAGCTTTGTTGGTTATTTAGCTCCTTTGCCATGAAGTCACCCAGGTAGTGGCTTGTATGCAACACCTCAGGGTTCTCAGAGTACCAGCGTTGTGAAGGCTGCCAGTGGTTAACAGCTTGCTGTTAATGTAACTGGTTAGGCTTGATATACATGCACAAAGTGACTCTGCATGACTCAAAGCATTTCATTTTTTAGGTAACTATAAAAATGCAAAGGAGGTGAGGGCTAGGTTCACAGAATTGCTGTAGAATTGCTGTGAGTGGTTATAGATGCAAGGGGAAGGAAACCCACTCTTCCTTCACCTGCTCACACTGTTCTAGCTCCACCACAGCCGGGAGTGACTTGTCATACTGGAATTGGTTTGCTGGTAGTTTTGGGGATAGGGAAAACAACATTTTGGTCAATAAACTACTTGTGAAAGATACTCACCCAGTGCTAATAGCCTTTGATCACTAATGATCTGGGACATATTGAGGGAGGAGGAAAAGCTACATGTCTCTCTACCCATCCTCTGAGCCATCTGGTTTCTCACGGTTTATTCGTAACCACTGTCCTGATCTTTCTTAACTTGACTTCATTGTTGCTGAAACACAAAAATTACCCTTTTAGGCATTGTGGTTCTCATGAAGAAAATAACATAGTGTGCTTATATATGGTTTTATAAACAAAGCATAATACAGTCAATTTATTTATCTAGAATGTTTATTCTTAATCAGATCTGTGTGTGTGTACAGTGCAACTTGACATACCCTGAGTGTGATCCATGATATTCCACCTTAAACAAAACCTTCTACCCCTTTTCTTGCCTCATGATTTTTCTTTCAAATAGCTAGGTAAAATAAGAAACACTAACTGTGCCTTCATTAGCAGGGGAACTGGCATTTCTTTTTCCTCACCTTGTTTGACTACCAGGCAGTGTCCTCCAGCATCTTGCCAAAAGCTTTCACTGCTTTTATAAACTTACTTTCTTCTGCCATGAGGATGCGGTTCCCCTGTGCAGGACGCTGATAGTTCATTGTATTTGCTCAGTGGATTCCCAGCTGGGTCCGAACTAGAATCAGCATGTGGGAGGGAAAAGTCTTCATGTCTGTGTGTCCATTCTTATGTTAACTTTTCCTTTCCCAACGCAGATACCGTTACTGAGTGTTTGATTTCATGCTCTAGTCCTTGCTATGCTTTATGGCCAGCAGTAGGGTGTATTGTTACAATACTTCTTGGGCCCATGGGGTCTTCAAAGTGCTTTATTTAAACATACTGAGATGCCTTCACCTACGACTGAAATGCAGCTATTTATGCTGCAAAGCCTGGCAGCTGCTCTAACAGCAGGAGCAGGACCAGGCCACTGCTTTTATGACATAAAGTAAAGAGAGGGAAAAAACCCCACCCCGTATCCATTAAAAACTGCAGGGAGATTGTAAATGGTCAGAATGTAATTACCTAAACTGGAATCTGGCCAGCATTCCAGATTAACATTTCTTCTCTTCTGAAGCATGCAGTGGGATACCTGATGGCCAAAAGCAGTCAGAGTCTCAGCAGGATTAAGAATTGAACTTTGCTGTGCAGTCATTCCATGGTGGCTGAGAGATGTATATTATCTATTTAGCACCTACAGCACCCTGGGGCTAAAAAGTGACTGAATCCTATGAAATCTGATAAGAATGTCTGAGGTTAAGAGTGTTGTCTAAAAACATTCTGTGAAACTTGTAAAATCCAGATGGTCTGGCCTTGGTACTGTCTCCTGTGGAAGGGAGGAGAAAGAGGTTAAAAAGATTTCCAAAAAGGACTGCAGCAGGGAAAAGATGCAAATTCAGGGTCCTCCCCTTAGACTGTTATTCTCTTGAGAGTGATGGATGTTTTTCTGAGGTTTATTTCAGGCCATGGAAGCGTGCCATGGAAGTGTGCATTAGCTGGCTCTGAAACTCCTTAATACCTGCTTGAAATGACTCAATATAATTTGCAGCAGATTGGAGACCTGAGTATATTGAATGTGAGAAATGGTTACTCACATCAATGCTTAAATTGCAGCAGAAATGGGATGAGGAAGAGGGAATTTGGTGTGGGTAAGGAAGAGGTGAAGTGGGGACCGTTTCAAGTAGAGAAAAGGACACAAAGGTGTGATGGCATTCACTGTATTCAGTTGCAGCTGCCAACTGTAAAGCTACTTAAACGGTAATAGAAGGGAGGTTCCCAGCATGAAATCGTACGGAGGTGTCTAAGTAAGTTGTTCTGTGAGCAGTGGGACTCATGAAGCCAGGTTTTCTTAGATTTTGTCTTTTCCCTATAGCCTCTGAATGCCACCATTTCTTTTACCCCAGAAGGCTGTGCTGCCGTGCAGCGAGACCTGGGCAGGGTCGGGAGCTGGGCTGAGGAACCTAACGCAGTCCAGCCAAGGCAAGTGCAGGGTCCTGCACCGAGGGAGGAACAGCCCCCGCACCAGCACAGGCTGGGGCTGAGCTGCTGGGGGGCAGCTCTGCGGGGAAGGGCCTGGCAGTGCTGGGGGGCAGCAGGTTGCCCGTGTGCCGGCAGCGTGTGCCCTCGTGGCCAAGGGGCCGGTGGGATCCTGGGGTGCATGAGGAGGAGCGTGGCCAGCAGGTCGAGGGAGGATGTCCTCCCCCTCTGCTCTGCCCTGGTGGGGCCGCATCTGCAGTGCTGTGTCCAGTGCTGGGCTCTCCAGTTCCGGAGAGACTGGGAGCTGCTGGGGAGGGGCCAGCAGAGGTGACCAAGCTGATGAGGGGCTGGAGCATCTCCCTGGTGAGGAAAGGCTGCGGGAGCTGGGGCTGTTCAGCCTGGGCAGGAGAAGGCTGAGAGGGGACCTGAGCGATGCACACAGGTACCTTAAGGGCCAGTGTCAGGGGGCCGGGGCCAGGGCCAGGCTCTTGTCAGCGGTGCCCAGCGACAGGACAAGGGGCAACGGGCACAAACTGCAGCACAGGGAGCTCCGTGGGGAGAGCAGGAAAAACTTCTTTCCCTTGAGGGTGACGGCACGGGGACAGACTGCCCAGAGAGGCTGTGCAGTCTCCTTCTCTGGGGACGTCCAGAGCCCGCCTGGACACGATCCTGAGCAGCTACTGTAGGAGAGCCTGCTTGAGCAGGGGGTGGGCTGGGTGGGCTCCAGGGGTCCCTCCAACCCCAACCATTTGTGATTCTGTCTCCTGAGGTGTGTGCCATCACAGCCCCTCACCCCATTTCCCTTTCTTACCACCCCCAAACCTCTCTCCTTCTTGTTCTTACTGTAACCGCCCAGACCCTTCTTTATCACTACCAGCCTGGTAGCCCGAGGCACCCCTCAAATCCCAAACCTCCTATTGCTTTTTATGCTGCTAGCTGGAAGTGCACCACTTGGATATCTGGCTGGGAGCCACGCACACGCTGGCTGCTCGGTTGGTGAGCAGGTTGAACAGAAGGGGCAAGTTCTGAACTGCGACTGCTCTTCAGGTGTCCTTGCCTTTCACCTGCATGCTTTCACATAGCCGGATCTAGTATTTTTAGACCTCCGCCCCTCTGTCGGATTCAACTAAAAGTCGCCAAGGAGTTTCAAAGTCTTTAACAGGACTGGCGCTGTGCAGTCAGCCGGCGCTGTGCATTAAAGCTTGTTTGTTTGGGAAACCAGGCTGAGAACTGGTAGGAGTAAAAGGCTGCTTCTCACTAGGAAGAGAGTTGGGCAACTTTCTATGCAACCAGGTTTCTTGTTTAAACTGATACTCATCATAGGCTATAGATTCTGCCCATTAGGATCCACTTCTAACGTGACAATTTTCTGTGTGTTCTTGGATACTGTATATGAGAAAACAAAAGCTCAGATAGCAGAGAAGGTGGAAAATGAGGCTATTTGAACACAGTAATTCTTCTCTTGGGATATACAGAAGGCAGTTGAGCAGTGGATTTTTGGCTTGGTGGAAGGGAAACTGAAAACTCCCCTGTAACACAGATCTCCTATACATTAGAGGAAGAAGGGTAGGTACCCAGAGTAGGGGATTAAATCTGAACATGTCTTTGTCAATGTAACATGTAATAGCTTTGACAGTGCTATCCGAAAGAAAGATTTGGCAAATGGGCTGCTGGTCCTGAAAGATTGTTTTCTTTTGGGAGCTGGGCGAAGAATTGTTCTCTTGAGTTGCGTCCTGAAGGGCACATTCTCTGTATTTCTTCCTCAGTGAGGTCCTGAAAGGAATTTATGGTCTCCCCATATCTTCATGCACAGCTCCAGGTGGAGCAGGGTGGAATAGCAAAACCTCAAACCGTGACAGAGTGGGACCAGATGTGTGTGCTAGGATAACATTGGGTGTGTTCAGTGATTTGGGTGTTAATTTACTGTGCAATGCAGTCATCGGCTGTCATCTTTTTTCCTGAAAAATATAGTTTCTTAGGGCCTTTGAACCTGCAGTACCTATTGCTGCTCTTCAGTACAGCACGTTCCCTTCTTGTGAGATTGGATTTTGTATTGCTTCTCAAAGGGTAGACCTGTGGCCCCCACCTTACCCCCCCACTGTTTTTTCATCTCAGTATAAAAGTTAAGTTTCTCCTTGCATTCTTTACACATGTGTAAACGACTGTTAAAAA
The DNA here is from genome assembly GCF_963210335.1 of Falco punctatus. Lineage (NCBI taxonomy): Eukaryota > Metazoa > Chordata > Aves > Falconiformes > Falconidae > Falco > Falco punctatus. Next base: position 72,584,218 of record NC_137584.1, on the reverse strand, counting down.
GCGAAGAACGCTGGAAAAGTGGTTTCTCACTGTTTTGAAGTGCTCATGTTTTATTAAAGCTGTGATTCCTGGAGCTTTGTGGCCAGAGGCACATTACAGTTGCCATCCTCTCCACTCCTACAGAGATAAAATTCTATTTCTTCTTGTGAAAATTCTCTAATCCTCCAAAAGTTGTCAGTTTGTGTACTTTGGGGTGGGATTTGATTTCTATAGATATGAAAGCCTTTCGTCGAGCACCTAAAATATAAAATTATGGTTAAAGTGCGTAAAGTAATGATGCAGAGTACTGAACCTGTTTGTACTTGGTTTTGATGTGAGAAGATGCTGACACCATTCCCCACCACCCCCACCCCTTATTTCCTCATTGCTTTTTCCCCCCTTTTGCTTCAATCACCATCTCCTGCATGGTATGTTTGGTACTTGTCACCCTAAATTTTACATAGCTGCTATGACTTAACATTTAACTCCTAATGGCATTTAACACCACTCTTAGTATTTAAAGAGTACTTTGTCCAGAATGAGTAATAATTTGTGCTGCTAATGCAAACCCTCCAGGTTGGATCTTGATGTAATTTTGTAACAAATTCGAACCTGTAGCGGTATTTTAGTACCTGTAAGCAGACTCTGTAGTCACTTTCTTTAAGTCTTTAGATTGACAGAAAGAGTAGAAATAACTAGATTAATAGGATATGAAAAACTTAGAATAATTAAAACTCTCATTGTATATACAAAGAGGAGCTTCACAGTGTGAATTTGCAAATAAGATGAGGAGCTTCACAGTATGACTTTGCAAATTAGGCCCGGTCCTGGGGCCCTTTGTGCTGATAAGGTGGACCTGGGATGCTCTGTGTGCCAATAAGAAGACACTCGTATGCGAACATCTGTGCCTTGAGATAGGAAAACTGGATCTGTCCTGTTTTATGGCTTGGAAGAAACTCAAGAAACAACTGAGTCTGTGCGAAGAGTGAAGGTGAAAAGTTCAGAATGAGGGAGACTACTAAGCCTTCATCCTCAATGACCGCCATGACCACCACCAGGAAACAGTGCACAAGCACAAATGGGAGGAAACTTATGTTAATGACTTCTCGTTAGACTAATTATCCTAACCCAACCCAATAATTAACCCTAACCCAATGATTCTTGGGCATCTATTGAATATATATGAATGTATAGTTTAAATCACACGTGCACAAATAAGTCGGGGCAGCAGGTGCTTTTGGAATTATCCACCCTGATGCCTGGTGGTGAATTAACTATACCTGCTTTATAACCTATCCTGAGTTAAAAAGTTTTCATTCCGCACATCAAGATCAGCTTCCCACAATATAGTTGTTTTCAGAACCTCTTTTGCCAGGAATCACCTGGACATGTCTCTGGGTGATCAGTGGCAACCTTCAGTCACCGCAGTGGTTTGACCCATATGGCTGAGGCATGTCTGAGCGCTGTGGCTGCAACCCCAGCCTCACTAGGGACTTGGGAGACAACTGGGGAAAGACAGGGCTGCAGCGGGTAAAGGGCTGGAACGCGGCTGCCTGTAGAAAACACCGTCGGGCACTAGGGTGGCGATGGCTCCTCAGCAAGAAGAGAGGGGTAGCAGCGCACGTGCTTGCTTTTTAGGCGGGAAAATGCACTTCGCATGCGCGGTGGCAGGTGGGTGGGCTCGGGGGGCAGCTGCTCCGCCTCCTCCATCATTTAAAGGGACAGAGCTCCCTTTCGGTTTGCTGCCCTACTCGCCTCCTCAGAGCCGGGGGAGGGCGAGTCTTAACTGCATGAGCCCTGGCCAGTTTGGGCCCTTTCTCGCCGCGCTGGCGACAGAGCAGATCTGGAGTGCTTCGGTTATTCTCGGCAGGTTCCGGAGCCATGAGTCTCCTCCTCCGCGTTTCTGCTGCCCGCCCCTTTAGCCCTTCGGCTTTCTCCGCCGCCCGTTCGACTATCTCCGCCCACAGTTCGGATAAGGCCGTTAAGTTCCGCCACCACTTCGGCAACTTCCGCCGGTTCGGTCGGAAATGGCCGAAGACGTGAGAGATCCAGCGGTTTAGGGGAGAAGACCGGCCGGCTTCTCGGAACAAACCAACTGTGTCCGGACCGGGGGGGGGGAGCAGGGGAGGGCGGACGGAGGGGGAAGACAAGGCAGCGGCTATGGCTCCCCCCCCAGCCACTGGCGGCGAGCGGCGCAGCTGGCGCCGGGACCGCGGCTCCGCCAGGAGGGTGAAGTGAGGGCGCCAAGAGGTAGGGTGGACCGTACCACGTACGGGGGTGGGGGAGCGACTCGCGGCGGTAACACCCACCACCACCCCCGAGGGAGCTGGTGGGGCCGGGTGAGTGACGGGAGTGGTACGGTCCGAAGGAAGCCCCCTGAGGCGGCGGTGCGGGGAGGCCCGGCTGGGGCGTCCCTGAGGGGCAGGCCGGGGGGTAGGGTCCCTTACAGCGTGAGAGGCGTTGTGGGGGTCTCACAGGGAGACGGACGCTGCGGGGAGAGGGGTCCCTAGCCTTCTGCGACGGCACCTGGCGCCCAGGCGCTGCTGACAGGCTCCAGCCTTCCCGCCTGCCCCCTGCCCTCTCTCCCGCCTCTTTCAACTAACTCTGCGAGGGGCCGGGGCGCAGGCGGCCCAGAGTCCCCCTCGTCCCCTCTCCCCTGGCTGTCTGCGACATCTCTTCCCCTTCGGGGGGACGTCGCCTCCCGCCCCGGGGCCGGGGCCGCCCTGTTCCTCCCGCTCTGAGGCCGGTTTCGGTACGGGGGGCTTGAGGCCTAGCGTCTGGTCCGGCTTCGAGGGGCACCAGAAGCGCTGATCCCGTTGCGCTTGTCGCCGTCTCGCAGGGTTGTCCCATCTCTTGGAAACTTGATAAAGCCCTTGCCGCTGCCTCTGGCAGCGAGTTTCCCTGGAACGGTGTGTGCTCCCTGTTGCTCTTGGTGGGGTTTTGCCTTTGCGAGATGGTAAGGATAGAAACGACAAGGCTGCTGTCTCTCCGGACTGCTCAGCGTTTCTGGTATGCTCGTATTGCTGTCCTGGGAATTGTTTGCTGAAGTTGAAGTTCATGTTATGTTTTTTATCCCCAGCTGTTTTCCCCACGTGAGGTCTCTTCTTGCTCAAAAACATAGGGGTCTTCAATCAAAAATTTCACCAGTGCGGGGTTAATACGTTGCTGCTGAGTGCCTAACACCCTGTTATGCTGGTCCAGAGCAAAACAATTTGTAGCCTGGATAAGCTGGAAATGGTTAAAATTGTAGTAAGGATTCACAATGATGCCGAGAAGCACTTAGATATGCTGTTCTGTTGCTCTGTGTGTTAAAATACGAACACTGAGTGTCAATGACTAGTTTCTGATCTCTTATTGCTTATGCGTGTGCCTGATAAATTGTATGTGCTGATATTCCAATATGATAGCTTGGCTTTAAAATGTCTTAGGTTTCCATGCTGCAAGTCTAGCATTGGCATGAAGATTAAGTAACTTTGTTTCCTGAGAGGAGGGTTACATGCAAGTGATTATCTTACAGATATTTCTGTTTTCATGGAGAAATCAGATAGTAAGGTTCTTGCAACAGGGGTTGTGTTTTGTATGTTGTTGGGTTTTATCAAGTAATGACTGATCTTAAGTTAGTTTTTATGCAGATGTAGCATCAGAAATGAACTGCAGTCTGATTATGTGGTGATGGGAAGGGAGAAGTGTTCTCCCCCTGACAAATCCCTTAACTTTCATGTACTATCTGAGAGTCCAGTTGTTATATGCAGCTTTATCTGTATTCACGCATGGCTTTGGGATGCCGCCTCTTTTCAGTTTTTCATTCCAGAAATGGGAGTTTGCATCTGTTCAGCTTGGTGTTAAGAGATTCAGGGGCAGCGGTGATTGACTGTCTTCATTTGAGCACAGTACAGCCAAATTCTTCTGGCAGCTCAGTTGTGGTACAGATAGTTCTTGAACTTCTTGATACCTTGTTGCAGAAGTAAAGTCCAAAACAGTTTTCTTGAATTCTTCAAGTGGAGACTGTTGACTCTCATGTTTGTTTGCATGTGAGGATAGATTTTGGCAGTGGTCAAGTCAGAGCAAAAGCAGGAAATACACAAAACAAGAAAAACATGATTGTTGAATTGCCTTCACTTAGGCTGTTTCTCAGTGATATATGGCAAAAATTGGAGGGCTGTTTGTGTGCTGTTCAGATGGGATGGGAAAGATCATCATTGTCATGTTCCCTTGAATATTTGTAATGTGGATCTCTGGGACTATTCAGCTGATGAATTGAATGTTGATGCATTCCCAGGGCTTGCTGGCATATATGGAGCCAGAGCCCGTCCATGACTATTATGTCTTGAAATGCCATGATACGCCATCTGAAGTTTTTAGTCTTCCCCCCCGCCCCCATCTGGCTGTGTGTATTTGTTTCAATCTCTGCTGCCTGATTTTTCTCCTTGTTGTTTGACTCCTATCACCTCTCCCAGTTGCCTTTGCAGTTTTCCCAGGGCATTCCTCCCCCTGCCCACAGTAATGATTTCACTGGGGTGGGAAATGCAGCTACCCACATGTTAGCTGTTTGAAGCCAAGATCACAGCAGTCGAATGTGAATTGGTTACTAGTCCAGAGGCAATTTTGCTGCTTTGGAAACCCCACAAAAACACTGAATGGGAAGGGACCTCCTGATCATTGGATGTCATCTCCTGATGGGCAGATAGGTTTTCCCAGTGCTCGCTGTCTCGCTTCTCTAGCTGTGTCTGTGCTAAACACCCGTTTGTTGGGGCAGGAACAAACTGAACATTTTGAAGCAATTCCTGACCATGAGGTTTTAACCCAGGGTGGAATTTTTGCCATTACTGTAACAAGCGAATCCTAACCCAGACTGGGATTCCTATGTCTTAACCACCCAACAAGCAAAATATGTGGGGGTTTTGTTTGCTGCTGTGTGAAAAAGGCAAGTGATACTCATAGGCATATTAAGATAGCATCATCTCAGTATAGACAGGCGTATCTCTCCTTGTATGTGGCTAGGCAGTTGGGGAAGCATTCACATGGAATATGGGGGATGCAGCTAGAACTTCCAGTTGTCTCACCTAACCTGTGCTGACACAGGCTGGGCTAAAGCTAGCATGCGTATGCTCGCAGTTCCGGAGTTGCAATTTAGACATATCCTCAAAAGCGAAGAGCCTGTAGTTTTCTTCTTGAAGAATAGTTGAAAGTACTGTTTACTGGGGATTGTCGTGGTTGAGTTTGGCTCCTGCAGCTTAGACGGCTGTTTGTCAGATGCAGATGATGTTGGTGGATGCTGCCTGGGAAGAGGTGCAAAGCCACTTTGAGGTTTTGGGGTTTGGTAGGAAGGATAAAGACAGAAACATGCACAGCTCCGTGGCTTGGAGCTAACTGATCCCTGGATTGTCTGGGTGTAGGAAGCCTTGAGCGCTGGCCGACCAGGTAAATTGATTTTATTACGCAGCACTTGCAGGGCCAGTTTTGAAGTGCAAATTGAAATCCCATTTTTGTGAAATCACTGCTGTTAGTTAATTGATGTCTGTTACCAGCAAGAACAGTTTAGCGGACTGGCTAATCCGTCACAAATGTATTTGAAAGGACTTTTTGTAGCTTCTGCGTTGACTTGCTGGCCATTCCCTACAAGACTGTAGCAATTTTAAAGCAAATTCCAGTTTTTAAATTTTTATTTAGTGTCTACTGAGTTTGTTTACGATACTGAGTCTTTAATATAAGATGCATGTAGGTGCGCTGTGCTCCCTCTGCTGGCATCTGCCCCTGCTAACTCCTAGTGAGTGGACATCAGTTTCTCAGAGCTGTGTTGGTGTAACCGGTAACAAACTACAAAGTGATCTGGCCCTTATTGATAAAATCAAGTGAAATACAGAAAATCCAGGGTCATAAATCAAACAAATTGGTCTTTTATGTTTGTTGGGCAGGAGGGAACCCTAAATCTCCAAACTAACAGGTTGTAGCCACTAATTGGATGTAAAGGAGTTGTTTTGTGGTTTTTTTGTTGGTGTTTTGTTGGGGGTGTTGTTTTGTTTTTTTCTTTAAGGTGTGTGTTTTAATGAGTGTCAGAAATTCTGCCCTTACGGTCAGTTTCTTAAATGGTTTGGATCTGGTTGCCTGGAGTTGAGGGGGTCTGCCTATTCCCTGCCCCCCCCCCCCAATGAATTTTGGTGCATTTGCCAATGGCTGCCTGAGAGTCGTATCAGAACATGGGATTAACCCAAGAGCATTGATAAACCCTCTCAAGTTTCTTCTAATACAAAATAAGATTTCCTACTGCACAAGTAACATTTTTATTTCCTTTTTTTTGTGTACAGTTTCTAGTTGATTAGCCTTTTTTTCTTTCTTGTTTCAGAAAATGCTTTCTTTTATGATTCAAAATACTTGCAGGTATGTTCTTACCTGACTTTCTTCTTAGGGATAGCGGCAGTGCAGGTAGCCTGAGGTTTGTTTCTATTGCTGTTGTGTTTTGGTACGAGTATTGCTGTGCTGAAATGTATATTCTGACGTCTGACTCTGTCGGATGAGCTTTCTTACTGTTTTGTGTTAGCCCTTCTGTGTAACATGAAAGGATTATGGAGCTATGTAGTCATCTCAAATCTACACTGGTATGTTGGTCATCTGTGGATTCATTTGGAAGTGAATTATATTTATTTGAAAACCAAAATGCCATGGAGCAGGAAATATTTGTTCTATGCGTTTGTTGCCTTCCTTAAGGCACACTTCTTGACAGGCTGAGTACTTTTCAGGTCCAGTCAAATAGATGGTTAATTCAGGTTTAGTAACTTAATGTGGACATTGGGTCCTCTGCTTATATAAAGGCAGTACAATCAAAACCGTCAACACCCTCCATTATATTGTCCCATCAAGATGTCTCAATTTTCAACGTAAGATAAGCTTTTCTTTTCCCCATCCCATATGTACCCCACCTTCTGGGTCCAGATTTGAATGTGATGGAATTAAGCACGTCACTGAGTGTGGGAAAGACTTCTTTCTTTTCTTCCCTTGATTAAATGCCTCCGCATCATATGTAATGCAGGAGTGCATCAGGATGAAAATGGAATTTGTACATGTCTTTTAGTGTTTCTATTATTGGGTGTGAGGAAGTAATTACACTGCAGGTCTGCTCTGTGTAGGCACTTAGTGGGAAGTGATGTGTTCTGGATTGTGTTGGTGTTGAGTGGAGTATATGCTGTGGAGTACTGCTGACATGCAGATGATGCCTGGAAAAGGTTGGCATGAAAGCGTTGGAGCTTGTGACAAGAAGAGCTGCCAAATGAGTGGGGAGCCTCAGAGCTGAGAGCAGAACCTAAACATATAGAGCAATGGTGTGAGCTGCTTTCTAAGGGGTCTATTAAGTCTAAGCAGAACAGTCCTGAATTTGCTATATGGGAGGGCTTTCTGTCTGCAGGGAAACTTGTAAGGATCTGCAAATAAAATCACTGGAAACCTTTGATATTGGTGGAGTAGTAACATGAAAGTTGTGATGTGTAACCAGCAGGTGGGCAGAAGACAGGACAGCATGATCCTGTTCTCTCTGGCCAGCAAAGTACCTCTAAATGAAGAGGACATGTGGTACGGGAGCCCACTGGCTCACAGAAATTCATCTGTGAGCATTGTACATCTGATAGTATATGTCGGTGAATAGGTTAACATTGTTCTCAGATTATTAATAAAGATAGCAGCCCCATAGCAAATGGGAAGGAAAAAAAAAACACAACCCATGTATTGTTTAGGTAAGATATTTCTTTCCTTAGGCATCTCTCCTGGGAAGACCTTGGTACTTGTAAATGAATCTGCCGCCTACCTTGTGTACCTTCATTTTAATGTGGGGATTGAGGAGGAGCCAGCTATCGGAAAACCAGCCAGAAATGGATGCATTGGAAAGTTGCCACTAATTACTGTGGCGTCTGACAATTAGCTGTTGTTAAGACTTTCCTTGCAAGTTCTCAACCCTGCATCAGGAAACAAAACCAAGGGCCTGGAGAAAGGCAGGAGCTGTCCGCATAATACTCTTGAGTGGTTATTATTTCGTTGATCTTACTAAAAGCAGAACATAGAGTTGATTCTGATGTGGCTCCTTTCTAGCGGAGTAGGTAGGATTTGATGGACCCCAAAGCTCTTTGGTTTTTTGCTGTTGAGTGCTGTTGTAGTCTGCAAACTTCTTATGGCTCATACCCATAAAAGAAGTTTGAGGCTACCTTTCTTCATGGGAAAGCTGTAAATCCGTATCATTTGCAAAGTGTTATTGTCAATACTAATCTTAGGATTCTTCACAAAAGTTAATGAAAATAATAATAAAATAATTCAAAGAAATCTTGCAGTTGGTTTCTCACATTTGTCCCCAGGGTCTTCTGACTTTGTTTTTATTTTGAGGCAGTGATGAATAGCACCAAGCCTTTTGTAAGTGTCTCAAGGGTGTAGTTAGTTAGGAGTAACGATTGGGCTGGAGCTGGCAGGTATCTCAAGGCTTTTGTAACAGCAGCTAATTTCCTCCCCAACCCTCAAGAATCAGACCAGCTTTTTCCCCAGAAATGGCTTTTATGTTGTTTGGGACAATGATGATTTTGATTAGAAAGGCCAAGCAACAAAGGAGATGTCAGAGAAGATGTTTTTGCATCAGTTGAATGTCTGTCTTACTGAGCTTGTGTTTTGGACGACCTTTCTGAGGCAGCAAGGCCCAGTGCATCTTCTGGAGTAGTTTATACAAGTATGTCCCAGGCTTTGCACCAACTTGCGTCTCTGTATAATTCCATTGACTTGGAAGGAGTGACAGGTAATCTCTAGGCGGATCTCAAGTCTGTTTTAATATGCATCTCTGATCTATAATACATGCGCAGACACGGTGATCCTTTTGGTTACCACTGAAAGCAGCTATATCTGGGAGAGAAAGTAGCAGCTGTTTGACAAATGTAATAGAGTGGTATTATAAAAAGAACTGAGGTGAATTTCCTCTTCTTAAGACTGATTAAAGCAAAAGCAGTATTGCAAATGTTTCTTGTGAGTTTAATGCTGATTTGCAGGGATGTCTTGCTTGGACACTTTGCTGTCCCTGTGCCTATTCTTAGCCTGTTTACCAAATGCTGCTGTGTGTGTATCGAGGGAGCTCTGTGTTGACTCATACTGTGTTCAGATTATTGGTATGTTTATGTGGAGCCTTTTGGGGAGAAAGGGGATTATACCCAAGGCCTTCTGTCAGCTTCCCCTGCTTCTGTGCTTCATCAATCTTTGGGAAATAGAGGTTAATGTTTCCGTAATATCCGAGTGTATCGCAGAGCTTCTGTGATGTTGGGAAGTACAGCCCAGTACCTGTTGACACTGACCTTTGGATTGGAGATTTGTGATATGGTTGAACTCATTTCATAGCTTGCTGCTGGAAGGGATGGCCTTGGTCCCTTTCCCTCTCTCAGCTCTGCAGTCCCTGTCATTTATATGATGCCTCAGTGAAGAGATTAATTTTGATAATCTATTAGCAAACTGCTTGTAGGATTTTTTGGGGGAGGTAGGGGGTTCTCTTAGCAACTTTCCCCCTCATCCTACTGCTAGGTGCCCCTTCTCCCCTTTTCTTACAGTTAGTTTACTGTCCTAATATTCCTGCATTAGGATACTCCTGTCTTGAGTCCAGCCTGGCTTTCCCAAGATGTGAGAGATGAGCATTGGCAGTGCCCGAGGAGGAGACCCATTCACTTGGCAGGGGACAGGGAATGTCTTTGTCTTGTGATATTTTTACCCATCTCTGGTACTCTTGAATTTTTCTGCCCCAAGGCCATGAGGGATAGGTGCCTGGTAGAAGGTAACTTGTTTCCCTTACTCAGAAGGCAAAACGAGAGGCAGAGCAGCGAGAAGCTGGGCTTGCTGCTCTTCTGGTGCTGGAGGGAATGGTTGGTATGTGTACCTGCCACTTAGGGAGGACAGTTGCCTGTATGTACTTGACCCCTTCCCCTGGCAGCAGTAGGAGTGGTGGAGCATTGCAGGGCTTGGGCAGATAAAGAATAGGTAGTGGGACAGTGACACAGCTGCTGTGCTGTGTTTGAGGTCTGTTCCAGTGCTGTTTTGTCTTTACTGCAAATCTAGAATCTGCTTAGGGCCAGTAAGGATAATTTAATGAAGCAGGGGTAGTTGTTATAAATGAACACGCTGAATGGACAAGAATAGTTTGCTTTTGGATATGACTATGAAGGTCACTAGAATAGGATACTCATTTTTCAGTTCCTGCGTGCTGCTGGGTGAAACCGAGGTTTGTGCTGACACACTCAGTTCCCGTTAATGGGGACTGGAGTTGCACAGCAAGAAGAAAATGCCCCATTTTGAAGGCTGCTCGGTAGTGAGACAACTGGAAAGACATGCAGTATTGGTACAAATATTTTTAGACCTTGGCACATCTTTTCATTGACTTTGAATGACTTTTTATTCTGAGGCCTTCTTACTATGACTTCTGCTTTTCTGTCATAAGAAGTGAAATTAATAATCTCCTTATTTCCCATACATGGGAAGGAATGTCTTCATTCTCGCCTGAGATTAATAGTAGATGAGATTTGTTTTGGGAACTGTGTTATGTAAAAGCAGAGGGAGAGGAAGAGGAAACAAACAGTTGTGTAGCCTGCTCGCTTTGAAAAGCAGTTTTAATGCTTCGTTGGTATTCATATAATTATTTAGCTGGCTGTGTGATCCTTGGAATTATTACCTTTTGCAAGTAATAACTAGAGCAGTAAAGATATCTTGTTAAATTGAAAAAAAAGAATTGGCATATGTTGTTTTCAGTATTGCATTGTAGTAATTGTTTGAAATGACCTTTTGGAATCTCTGAGAGAAAATTTGTTTGCTTGACTTTCTCCCAGATCAGCTCCTGGCTATCTTGATATAGAGCAGAACTGAGCTGGTTTGGGTTTCTTTTAACTGCGTTCTGACAGCAAAACCTATTCTTCTGTGTGCATTACAGTTTTGGCATTTTTAAAGATTAAGCTGTCTTTAACAGGACTTCTGCAGTTGTAGTTTTTTGAAACTTTGCAGGGGGTGGGGTTTTGGTTGGTTGGGTGAGGTTTTTTGGAGGGGTTTGTTGTGTGGTGGGTTGGGGTTTTTTTGAGTGTGTGGGGTTTTTTTTTGTTTTTAGCTAGAATTGCTTGTCCTTGGTGTTATTTCTAAATAATGCTTTATGCATTTATTAATCTAAGGAGGAAATTCTCACTGTATTTTTGAATGTCTAGAGGTGTGATGATGAAAGGCCTGTGGTTTGTTGTTGGATTTTGTTTGGGGTTTTGGATTGTTTTTTGGGGTTTTGTTTGGTTTTTAGTTTTTTTTAGTTTGGTGTGGTGGTGTTCTTTTGTGTGTGTGTTTTTTCTTTTTTTTTTTTAACTTTAAGAAGTTGTAATGTAATTAGGTCATAGAACCTTAGCAGGTTTAGGGTGGGGGGAAAAAAACTCACTACTCTTTTTTTGTTTTTAAAAAAAGAAAAAATTTAGTAAAAGTACTGTGAAATAATATCACTCCTTGATGTCACTGGCTTGTAGTCACAGCCCACTGTGCGTTTGGTATGTAGGAAAAGGTCAAGCATCTGGGGGCCTTGCTCTACATAAACTGTGTGCCTGTGTGAAATCTGTTCTTCTTGAGGATGAGACCAATGGATCTTCGTTTTACTCTTTAGAAATTCTCTCCTGGCATTCTTCCTTTTACCTCTCTAAAATTTGACAGCTCTTGAGATCGAAGGGTCAGATAAACAGATTGTGTGAAATCTCTCGGATCAGCTCAGCATTTGAGTTTTCACATGAGAGCCCATTGCACTGTGTGTTTTCCAAAGCTGTACTTGAGAGTCTGTGAGAGCCTGGTCCTTCAAATACACCAAAGAAAACTCTGAAACAAGCGTCAAAGAGCAGGTGCTGCAAAATTAGGGTTCTGCCAATTGTTGAGAAACAATATTGGACTGATGGAGGTCTGTGTCTCTCAAGGGAAAATAAGTCTCCAAAATGAGTGTCCAAGCTGGAACAAGAGAACAGACACCAAAAATACTCCAGTAGCTCACTTTGCAGCTGGTCCTTCCCTGTCTCTCTGTCTGATCCATTAAGCCAGCATGGTATATAGAAGAGCTGAAATGCTGGGGTTATTTGGATAGATGACAGAAACAAGTGGAAGAATCAAATGGGACCCAAATGTCTCCTTAGATCCACATTGAACTGGAGCTGGGTGAGCCGAAGGGTATATGATATCAAGCCAGGCTGGGTTTTGCACATCATAACTTGAAAATGTAGGCTTTTCATCCTTTAATCTGAATAGACAAACCTAAGGGGCACTCTGTTTCCTGCTAGATTCCAGATAAGATCATCTACTGTTTGAACTTGCAAAGCAGCTGAAGTGTGTGCTTCCCTGCTTGCAAGGCTCCTGCAGAAAGTTTGATCCACCCCTTCATTTTGTTGAGTCTGTTAGGAATGAGTGATGTTCCTCAAGCTGTGAACACAAGAATGGTTTAGCTTTACAAAAAAAAAAAAAATCCCCTGCAAACAGATGATGTAATGCCCAAGCTGTATGTTTAAACAGTAGCTAATTTGCCTGGGGATAAACGAGAGTGAAATCCGTCAGGCTTTCTAATTCCCAGATGCAGCAGAGCTTTGTTCTTTGTCTTTTCAAATGAAGGATACCTAGGTGTCCACTGCTGTCAGTGTGATTTCCTTGGGCTTTTGTAGCTGAAAAGTTTGTCCAGGGGTGTAAGAAAACGTTGCTATAAGCCTTTATATGTATCCTTTTGTTTTTAAGTTCTACTCTGCAACTGAATTAAAACAAAAACCATCCCTTTGGTGAGCTGCAGCACAGCAAAACAGGGTTTCTTCTGAATTTGGATCTTGTGTCTTTGCAGACGCCTTCCTTTTGCCAAACAAAATTAGTTCCCTGCAAGGTCCAGGAACACTGGGGAGGCTCCATGCTCTGCAGCTGGTTTGGGCTGCATGTGGACTGTTCACTGGGTGTTTGAACTCTCCTCTCCCTGATAGTTATGTACAAAACAAGGAACACTTAGTTTTTGCTCATGTAGCTTTGGTTTTTTATGAGCAGCTTTCTCTCCTGGTAGCAGCTCTGACCTGTGTAATGCTTTGCATCTGCTGACAGGAGGGCACTTAACTGTGGTTGGTTGTGTAAGAGGGAGGTTTGTATCAACACTTCCCCCGTTCCCCTGGGGATGGTCTGTTTCTTGGGATTTTTCACTGACCCATTCCTTTAATCTTCAATTTTGGCACCATTTCCCAGGGCTTCTCTAAGCAAAGAACTTTGCCAGCTAGCAAGATGGACCAGTGCATGCAGCAGGTTTAGAGAGATCCAGAAGCTTTAATATCTCTGTGATGATAGAGGAGGGAAGAAGACGCTATCATGAGAAATTGAAGTGGCAGTTAAAGGAATAGCTTCTATCTTCTCTAGCTTTTTATATTGAAAAGCAAAAAATCTCTGTCTTCGAAGTTGGAGCAGATTTGTATTAAAAGTTAACACGATCTGGAGTAAACCTATTTCTTTGCAATGTCATTAACCAACCTGGCATGCTGGGTGGTTTCAGCAGTTTTTCTTCCTCTAAACAGTGCTGGCAGAAAGCTCTGAGAGCGAGTCGCGCTGACGCTGCACTTGGTCTGGAGATGTTGTTGTGAAAAACAGTCGCTTTGGGAGAGATCACATCTGTGAAGAGATGTTGCTGACTCACAGCATCGATATCTGCTGGGATGTGCTTGTTCCAAACAACTGGATTTCAGAAGCTTATAAAATCGCAGAAAGGGGTGGGAAGCTGAGAGGCTGTCCTGCAGTTGATGGTATCTTATTTTTTCCATGTTTTCTGTTGAAAACTAAGAGTAGAAGTAGTGGGCCCGTTGCAGTTTATAGTGAAGTTGTGCTTGATCTGTTCCGTTTATTGTTATTTTATTCCTCACACTCTGCTTGCTGACTTGACTTCCTGCTCTTTGGCATTACTTTCACATAAATCCTTTTCCTCAGAATTTCCTTGTTCTCTGCCAGCTGTGTAGCAGCTGTGAAGATAACAGAAAACCTTAACTGCTCAGAGAGCTTGGTTTATTGATGGAGACTGGATTTAGCTGGAGCTTCATGTATGGGCTGAACTGCCCTATAGCTAGCAGTGATGGGGATGTGTTGAGAAACTGTGGATTGGTGCAGACAACGGGCCTTTTGTTTGATCGCCTTAGCAACCCTGCCCGTGAAAGATGAGATGTTCTCACTCGCCATCCTGTTAGCAGGAAGGCTGGTTGTTGCTCATGAAGCAGGCCTGGTTTGGAGGGCTGATCTCAGGAGACAGTGGCCTTTCCATTCCCTTAACCCCTTTTTTTTTGATAACAGGAGGTCTCCAACCAGAAGAACTCTGTGGTTATTTAGTGTTTGTCCCCCAAATCCCAAGCAGTGTGTCCTGCTGTCTCTCATCCGTTGCTATATCTGCTTCTATGGGCACAATGCACTGAATTTGAATAAACTGTAGTCCTTGCTAAATATCTGTCAAATATTGACTTAGTTTGTAGCGTGAGCTGACTAAGCTGAAATTAATGGTGTAATTCTAGCTTGTTTGGCGTGTGTCTATAGGCAGTTTCATTACAGATGGTGGAGGAAATTAACATCTTTCTTCCCCTTGCGATGGTGTCAAGGTAAGAGAAGCCTCGGGCTTATAGTGGCAGTAAGGAAAGACTTGGCAGAGACATGGGGGGGGGGAGTGTTTGTAAAGATGTTATTTGAGGGTGATAAAAACTCTTCTTAATGAGTGAGGTCATAAGACAAGACGAAATTGAGGAGTTGTTGTTAATTGTGTGCTATTGCAGATGTCTTGAAATGATCTCCTGTGTTCTGGTCCATTGCCACGCCCCTGGGATAATTTCTCTTAATCTGTTGAAAATGAGATCCCAAAAAATGAGACAATCTGGCTGGCTGAGATTCTGGTGTAGATCAGCAGACACAGTGCTGATATCTGCCGGCTTCATGTGTTCTGGGATGCTTTACCCTCTGTACAGATAAGGGTATCTAGAAAGAGACTGGCATCTCCTTGCCATGGATTGAGGGGATAGGAAGAACTCTGTGCTTTGGAGATGTTACTGCAAATGGCAAAGCACTGATGCCTCCAAGCAGGCTAAGAAGCGGAGATGCAAAGAGGTGTCTGAAGTCGTAAGTCATCTGAACGAGTGATAGCAGAACTGGAGCTAAAACATACAACTTCCCTCATGTTTCTGAGCTGTCATGCAGCCTGTCCTTTGAACTCCTGGGAAGCTTATGGGGTTTTAAGGTTATTTTTGAGAGTTTTATTGCTGGTAGAAATGAATCTTAGGATTCAAAACAATAAAGATGCAGCTTCAGCACCAGTCCTGCTTGAGTGACTGCAGGGATCTCACTGCTGGTCCTGTGAATGTGGTGGAAGCGTATGTGAATGGTGAGCTCATGAGGGTTGGTTTGTTTAAGACACCTCTTTTTCTCCTAACCTCCATCCCACCCCCACCCCCAGCTTTTTGCTGCAGTTTTGATGCAGGCAGGAAGATCTCCATTGTAGCTTTCAGCTTTGTGTGAGCTTTATGCCTACAATTCATCAGTTCCTAGCTGATCTTCAGTATGAGAGCAAATGTAATGCAGCAAATTCATTATATGCTAAAATATTTATTGTATTACTGTAGAGGTCATTGATGGCAACGAAGGCTCAGCACGATACAGTCCTGAATTTTCCAAAGATGGTATCTGTCACCACTCTCATTTGAGAGCAGCGTCTCTTCAGGTACCTGGAATAACTTATCCTCCTTGGCACATGCTCTTTGAGGTATGTGCTTGGATCTTCTGTAGGTCAATAAATAGCTGTTATACTGCACCTGAAAGTTAACAACTGTATTTTTTTGTTGTGTGTACTTTCACAGGCAAGCATGAGGGGTAGAGCTGGATCAGGCAAGCATGAGGGGTAGAGCTGGAAAGGAGTCTTAATTTAATCTTGTACTTTTTTTTTTTTTTTTGCTTGATTTAAGTAATTTGCAGAGTGATAAATAAAATTTCTGTGATCTTATTTCTATTAAGATTACAGTAATCTAGAGTTGTTATTAATGCTGAAGGGCATTTTTTTGCTCCTACATGTGTGGGAGTGAATTACTTGTTGCATAACATGATTTGGAAAGATAGCAATGAAGAGGCTTCTCAGCAACAAGGTGGGCTGTGACTTGCCTTCCCCTGAACCACAAAATGAAGTATCATTTAACAAATGGGTTTGTGAGGAACCTCTCAAACCATTCCCACAGGTGCATGAGTGGTGGTGCATGACTGTTCCCTGTTGGAGGGCCCTGAATGATGTAGGGTATGACTGACCCATTTGCTGGTAGTTTAAGCATCTGGCTAGGATTTGGTTATTCAGCCAGCAGGTAACCAATACCTTCTTATAGCAGCATGTCTTTAAGCAACAGTTAGGTGATTGGGTGCTGAGGAGCATTTTGGAGCCTGGCCTTGCAAATACAGCTTGTTAATTGAAGTTAACACTTGCTGTCAAGGCTGCCATTTTAAGTTCTGTCTGGCCTCCTGACGGTATTCCAGTCTCTCTGGCTTCTTGGTGATCACAGATGAAGCACTGACTGCAGTCTGTCTCTGATCCTCGCTTTGTTAGATGGGACTGCAGTTTGTCTGCCAAGCAGTGGCTGCTGGCATGCGCGTTTGTCACCTGTGGGCACTCCTCTTGCTATGATGGGCTCTTTCCTCATTGCACCAGGAGTTTTGTTAATTGGAAGTGAGCGCTGAAGGGGCTGTGTTTATTGTTTGGTGTCACGAGTAAGCTCGTTGCCTGAGTGTGCATTTCGGGCAGCTGCATGAGGTTCAACAGCTTTGTCTGTCATGATCAGACAGATCTCTAGATAATCTGGCAAATCTCTTGATTATGAGGGTGGAAAATAATATGCTTTAATTTACAGATGTTGCTGCACAAAAAGTGCTTCCTCTGAATGGCAATATCTGGGTGTGTTTGGCATCCTCAGTTTCTGAGTACATCCATTTTCGGCACTTACCCTGAATTTCTGCATACTTTTCTGGACAGAGTATGCAGTTGCATGCATGTGTAACATGGACTGCTGTTTTAAAGATGAGCAGACTATTAATAATTTTTCAGTAGCATTTTGAGCCAGGTTAAGGGATTACATTGAGTCAAGAGTCCTTGAAATTTATGGTAAAAAAAGTGAAGGATGGTAGGGCTGTTTCCGTATGTCTGATTTTACAGGCAGGGTTGAAAAAGGAAAGGGGATGAAGTGTGTTTTGAATTAGATTGTGTAAAACTTCTTAAGGGAGAGAAGGAAAAGGTGTTTAGACAAACTTGAAACCATTTTCCAGTGTCTGTACCTCTATGAGTAGTGGAAGGGGGAAAGAGATGCAGTAGGCACTCATATAGCACATCTGCAGCTCATGGAGGCTGTTTTGGTGAGGGCACACCAGCAGCAGGAGTGTTGCAGATGTTTGTGAAGGGTGCTGAAGTATTTTCTCCTTTTGGGTACATAAGCTGTCTTGGTTACAGACTGACTGATAGACATGTAGAAGATTAGGAAAGTGTTTTCACAAACCCTTGAAACTGTGGTAAGCTGGAAAAATGAGGTACTGTGATCTCTCCCTCCTGGCTGTGTGGCAGACCAGTTTGGAAAGTGATCAGATTGAATCTAAGCTTTCTTCTTGTTTTTGAAATTAGTTGTTACCTCAGCTTGCTGTGCAGCCACACCGAGCTTTTGCTGGGACAAGGAAGAGGAGAGATGATGAGAGGATAGAAACACTCTGGGTTTGGTTTGAAGAACTAAGGAATCTAGTTTGAAGAACTGATTAAGACTCTCCTCTGGAGATGCTTAAAACCTGCCTGGATGTGATCCTGTGCAGCCTGCTGGAGGAGAACCTGCTTTAGCGAGGGGCTGGACTAGATGATCTCCAGAGGTCACTTCCAACCCTGGCCATTCTGTGATTCTGCAATTTATGGTGTTAGTGTCTTTGTTATTTAAGGTGAGGGCTGCGTTTGAGTGGGAGACATTTAGGTTGGGATTCTTTTGTAACAGATCCAGTTGTCTACAAAGTTGTTTCTCTTTTCGTTTTTTTTGTTGTTGTTTTTTTTTTTCTTTCTTTCTTTCTATGAGGTCTGCTTTATAGTCAGCAGAGAAAAACAACCATTTCTGTAGCACACTCGCTACTAAGTAGACATCTTGAACTAATGAAGTTTTATGCACCCCAGAAGTGTCTGCTGCTTTTGCTGGCTGTAGACAGTCAGACCAGCTAGTGTAGGTGTAATGTTGCAGTTGGCCATAACTGATTACCATCTTATTGAATGAGAAGTGGCTTGCACAAGGCCAGACCTTGGGTGTTGAGTCCTTTTGGAGACTGTACAAGCTCCTCGTAGTTGCAGCTCCTTCTGAGAAGGAAGGAGCTGCTATGGTCACTGTGATTATACCATGTGGTAGCGTGTCGGAGGTTTCAAGTACGTTTCTGGCCATTTTAGTGAGAGTCATCATGTGATGGTTCAAATATCAATAAGAGAGTGGAAGGGCTTTGTGTCACTCTCCTGACCCTGGAAGATTGGCCAGTTTGTCAGCTGTGATCCGGATGGGGTGATGTCCTGGAGGGGCCTTACTGCACTAGCAAAGGAGGGAATGAGGTAGTGCAAAGGGTCTCTTTCCCTGTGATTTTTCTATCTGATTGGATGTGCATTGGTGGAGGAAATCACACCGAAACGACCACAGGGCTTTTTGTTTTAACTCTCTAACTTGAGCCTAGATCATACAAAGCAAACCCTCTGAGCCCATGAAGGGGGTTTTGTGAAGGAGTAAAGCTTATTGTCAGCTATGGTGTTCAGACCCTTGGGAAATTGTGACCATTGTCTGGGCTATTATTGCTTAATAAAAGCTTTGCATTTCCTCATTCAGGGTCTTGAAAATCTGGTTCTGTGCTTTTAAAAATAACTTGGCATGAGCCACAATTGGGAGCATTCACAGAGGAAATTCTTCAGCCGTTTAAAACAAAGTGAAGGGAGGGGAAAAAAGCCCTCCTTAAAGTGCTTTTACTTGTCCATGAAGAGTGAGTGTGTCTGAGCAGCCCTTCCGCTATCTGGAGGAAGCACAGTGGGGTGAGAGCCTGATTCCGCTCCTGCTGAAGGCTTGTTTGCCTGCAGCCTTCAAGGATTTGGGGTCCAGTACTATTCCAGCTGGGGAACCTGGGCTGGTTCTGGACCAGACACATTGAATGTATCCTCCTGGGATGGAGGGGATGGTGTACCTCTTGTGGATGAGCATCACTGGGCAGGTGCGTGGACTAGCAGTCCCTGATGGGCTTGATGCATTTTGTGCTTGATGCAAAAGTCAGGAAAATGTTTTTCTTTCTGCTTGTAATAGAGGCCACTCCAGAAAGGGTGACGTTAGGCAAACTGAAACACAGTCACGTGCTGAAGGATGTGCAGTATTTAGGGCACCCACTTCTGCAGGCTCTGCACTGGCTTTGGGGTGCTGCCTCAGTGCAGACACTGCTGCAGGCTATGATGGGGTCACTAGTGGGGGGCAGAAACAGAGTCAGCACTTGAAATGGAGCCAGCATGTATTACAGCTGGCCTCACTGCTGTTGGGATGTTGGGCAGGGGAGTTTTGGTTTTTTTGAACTAACCAGCGGTGGGGTGGGGAGGGGGTGGGGGGGGTTAAGGGCTCCGCAGTGTGCATCAGCCTTGGCGTTGGCTTATCTGTAGTTTTTGCTGTTCCTGAGTACTTCTGTGAGGTTGTCATCCTGCACAGAAGTCCGTGAACTATTTTGCAAATAGAGTTTTGGAGGCTTGTTTCTTTCTGTATGTGTGTTCTTGGGTTTGTTTTCCTCCTTGTGTGGAAATAATTATATTGCTTGTTTCTTATGTTTTGGCTTTGACTATGAGGAGGAATGTATTCAGGGTTTTTTTTGTGTGGTGGTGATGGTAGTGCGTTTTCCTTCTACAGCAAGCAGCGTACTTTCTGCTGTTAAAATATTCTGGACAGCAGTTGCTGCCCACGTACAGCACAGAAATGTGTGTTTAGTGGTTGCAAGGCATGCTTGCTCTGGGTGCGCCTTCTTGTTTTGTTCAGTGCAAGTGTCCATGTATATGATTGGCCATAATTTATCATTGCCATTAAGCTAGGGAGGTACCGCTTACATTAGTAATTTCTGCTTTGTGTGGGCCAGAATTATATACATGGACTCTTGATTTTGAAAAAAGTTTTCTCTTGGAGCAGCATATTTCTTGCAGGATAGAGGCTAGAGTGAGGAGGGAGCTGCCTGGGATGACACTGGGCTACAGCAATGCCGTAGAAGACGCTTGGTAGTTAAGAGGTTGATGCCTGGGATATCAGCTCAGTTTTACCACTGAGACAGGAAATTAATTTAGGCAGAATATGCGTCTTCTGTGCCTCAGTTTCTCCACTGGAAAATGAATACAGCATGACTTGCCTTTTTACTGCACTGGACAGCTTGTGAACTCTTCAAACTCTATGTAATAGAAGTCAGAAAACAGCCCAACAGGAGTATTGGAGAAATACCTTAACTGCAAGGTGTGGTGAGATCCTGGCGCAGGAGAGTGGTGAAAACCCTAGTTAGTGCTGGTGTGTTTCCAAGCAGTGTTCAAGCAAACGCTGCGATGCCTTGGGTACGGTATGCTGCAAAGTCCAGCATTAGTTGGACCTTTTGCCTACAGGCAGTGCTGAAAGCAGTTTCTTTTCCTTGGAAAGAAGGATACAGTTTGTGAGTGTTCATTAGGAGCAAGCAGGAGTTACTACAGGAGACAGCAAGAGGGAGGAAGAGCGTCTGTGATATACACAGACATATGCGATGCAGGAGAATGGGGATGAGGCACAGCCCTGCAGTAGCTGAATTCTGTCACACCTTTGTGTGAATTGGTATTACTTGAAATTTTCTAGGTCATGTGCACCATTAAAATTATTTCCTTGCCTGTGTTTGGAGAATCTGCTGTGCCTATTTTCGTTTATATCCATGTGACTGATCCAGGGCCATATGTTAAGAATATAACTGCTTTTCTTTTTTTCTTTTCTTTTTTTTTTTTTTTTTTTTTAACCGTTGGTGTCTAAATATATCTAATAAAAATGCAGACTGGAGCTCTTTAATGAGGTGATAAGTCATTCCTGCCTCTCTTTTTTTTAACTCACTACTCACAGTTTAACTCAAAACTACCTCACACACTGGTTTCTTTTTGTATGGACTTCTGCTTTGCATTTCTACACATTTGTCATAGCATGAAGACTCTCACAAAAGGCAGTAAGAAAAGACTGCTGAACAGACCGTTTTGGTGGGCATAAACCTGAACTCTTGCAAAGGGAAAACCCTGAGCCTTAGCAGGGGAAGCCACGCTGCGTGTGAGTGCATGTGATGAAAGTGTTTTGGGGAAAAATAAAAAATATAGTGCCAAGTAAATTTAGCATGGTCTTGAAATTTACAGCTAAGAACAGGAGCCATTAGGAAGCATTTTGCAAGGGGAAATATTTCAAATTGCAAATTGCAAAATTGAAAAATTTAAGTGATTGCTGGAAGTTTCTGCCACCCAGAAGAAAATCTTTATATTGCTGGCACGTAACTTCTTGGTTAAGTCAGTGGTCCAGGTTGTACACAGGAGTGTGCGAGTGGTGGCTGGGATGTGTGTGGCGTGGCTGGGCACCGATGTATGGATATGCCATTTCTGATTTTTGAATCTTCAGTTCTGGGAGGAAGTAGCTTTGCTACAGGAACAGCTCTGGTTTACAAGCATATTGCTGCGCACACTGCTACAGCAAGTGTACTGTGGTTGTGGTTTGACAGCTGATGTTGGAACATGACTGCTAAATCAGATTATGTTTGTGCATGGTGGCTGGGTGTGAAATCCTGGGTGGCTGAGTGGCACTGCCACTGACGCACCACTGTGTGGTTGCGCAGTGTGTTTTCTGGAGCAGCAGAGTTGTCTCCCCAAGTTGCTGTGCCTGACCGCTGGTTTGCACCCCAGTGCTGCTACTCGCCACTTCTGCCAGGACATCTGTTCATGGGCTTGTACTGTGAACTGCATTGCTGAAATGTCCAAAATGAGGAAAAGAAAAGATGTGCTTCTTTTGGAAGGGCTTCCTTTTCTCACTGCTCACAGGTTGATCCTGCGTGTGGTCAGTGTGCTGACAAGCACCAAGAAGTTGGGGCCCCAGTCTGCTTTTGCTCGAAAAGGCTCACCGTGTGGCTACACACCAAGACTTGCTTCACCAGGCTTGTAGAGGAGGAGAGGGAGAAGGCAGCTTTAGCAATTCCAAGTCATGATTGAGGATTGAAAGCCAGCATTTTGGTGCATAAAACGATAGATCTGTGGGTAATTGTTTAACCTCAAAGTATGTCATAACAGCTGAAAAAGAAATCGATGAGTATTCTGAAAGGCTGGCCCACATGAAAAGTTTCTGAGAGAAGGTCATCAGGGTTGTGTTTTTTAATTTAATGACCTCTTTTGATGGGCAGTCAAACTCTACTAACCAGATTTTTCAGGGCCTTGCGTAATAGGAGGTACTTTGTTTACAGGCTGCACATTCACTCACAGACATTGAGACAATGATAAATAATTTAATTACAGGTAGCCAAAGAAGTCAGCCAGGTGCCTGCTGGGCTGTGTTGTCTCTCTGGCTTCCCAACTTTGCATGTTCTCTCACTGGCTAATTCACAAAATCCATCCATTTGCAGAAATGGTCTCTCAGTTTTTTATGTTAATGAGCAAGGTTCTGCTCGATGATTATTCCTGTAGTATGCACTTTCAAAACATACAAAGTGCTGTGCTCTTCACCCATGTAATGAGCATGTATATAGCTGTATTGTTAATTAGTTGCATCCCTCCAAGGACATGTGCTCCTCTTAGGAATGGTAGTTTTGGTGTTCAGCTGCTTGTGGTAGTTAAAGCAAGTCCCCTCTAAGACTTACTTGCAGACTGGTGCTGTAGTCAGGTTGTCATATCTCTGGCCTTTGTTTTAATCATTAGTTTCTCCTTTGTGCATTCTACTTACTAAATAGTGCCGTTTCTAATATTAGTTGATTTCAGGTTTGCCATTAATACCTTGTTTTAATTAGTGCCAACAAAGCACCTGACTTGATAGGTGCTCCAGGCAGGGGTCAGCATTTAAGAGTTCTTCAAAAAACCTTTTACACTACAAGAATGGTGCTCCTTGTGCTGATTTTATATCTCTGCCTCCTAATAACCACCCTGTCATAACACCTTTTTCCTCTGACTTACACAAACAACTCTATTTCACATTTTCAGGGGGAAGCTTCTCCTTGGAAGTGCTGTTCGTTCTGCCAAGTCCACCTGGGGCTTTATTACTGCTCTGGTTGAATATCCTTGCTGATGAGATGCTCCCATTGTGGGTGAAATATCTCTGAGAGATATCCTCTCTGTAGCTTGGTAGAAGAACATTTTCTCTCTTGTTTTGACACAGAGGGCAATAGCATGGAAGAAGATGAGAAGATGATACTTTTTTGCTGTATAGGTAAATAATATGACTGTAAAAGAAAACGAAGTTGAACTTTAATTTTTGTATGTATTTGGGATGAAAAAGCAGCATGGGTTCAGCAGGTCTTTCCAGAAGAGGAGGGTTGTTCTCAAATAGGTATGCTTTGTCCCTAGCTTTACGTTTTCAGTATCATCCAGAAAAACTCTTGGTTTTGCCATTTGATTATGATTTGCATTTAGATTGGCTGCCTGAAGGGGAGTCACTTCCAAGGGGAGAGATGGGGCTTTATAGCTTGCGTCTGTTGCAGATCTGGCTGAAAGTAATGGCATTTACATAAAAACCATTAGCTCTGTTATTGATAAACATGAAAGTTATCCATTTCATTTAATTTTCTGATGAGGAGTCTTTAATAAAAGCATACAATAGCCCTGCAGTAGTAACATTCCTGCTTCCCATCCCTCCTTACTGACCTCTTGTTGTTTTAAGGGCAAGTTTTGATTGGGATTTTGTCGGTAGGGTGATGTGGTAGGGAGTTATATGGCGTTATTTCTATTCCAATTTACTGAAGTAGCCAGTTGTCTTGGTGCATCGTAGAGAATTATTTAATGCTCATCTTAAGAGGTGTGTCTATTAATTGAACAGGGATTTAATGTTTCCCTGAAGAATAATTGGTCTCTGTGTGATTTATACTAACATGTATGTCTAGCAACAGATTTTCCTTTTGTCTGCATCCCAGTGCAGTTCTATGGGTAATCTTTTGCTTAATCAAAATGGGTTTAAGCAGAAGTGCGGTGGCTCCTTATTAAGGGGATAAAGTGTGTTGAAACAACCAATCTATTAAAAGACCTTCTTTGGTGCATGCTGGATCTCAGCCAATGTAACCCTTCAGGGCTGTGTGTTGATCAAGTTGTTCTTGTGGCCAGTGAGGAAGAACTTGTTTTCCTGTGTAATGCTCTTAACCACGTGTGTAATGGTGCATTGGTGATCAGGATGTGTCACAAAGAGCTGTTTCATTGTCTCTGTAGTAACTGGTTTTGTGTAGCTGTTGCTGTTACTCTCTCTATAAATATCTTGCTTTACTGTTGGCTTGGATCAGGTCTGACTTTCTTCAGAGCCTCCAGAGGCAGCTGGTACCATAGCTGTTTTCGAATATCACAGCATTTGCTTGAGAGACCTTGTTGTGAGCTTTGCAGGCTCTTTCAGTTCTTGACCTCAGTGTCAGGGGTGTGTGTGTCTGTGTCTGTTTTGCATTGCTTAGCTGAACTAATTTTTGATTTAAAAAAAAAAAATGTTTTGGTCACTTTGTATTTACAACTTTTTTTCCTTCTCTAATAGGCTCCAGACAAATAAGTAGAGAGTTGGGTACAGAAGAGGGACAGATTCCAGTTTTCCAGTTGATCACCTTGTACAGTGAGTACCTTAATATTTCAAGAACAAGATTTTTCTGTAGGGCCTAATGGCTTAAAATTCACTGGGGTGCAGCGTTAGGTCTACATGCTTGGACAGTGTTGTCCTAGAAGGACAAGCTTCCTTGGCTTTTGGTGTTTTGGGAGGAGCATGTTCCAGCTTCTCTTAGTGGTAAATTTTATTTATATCCTGCTTCCAGTAGTGTGCACATTTCAGGAGAGTGGAGAGCTGATGTGGCTTCCTGTGCTGCAGAGTGGAGGAGGCTGTAGGGTCAGGAGAGCAAAGGTTCACCTCCTCTCTTCCAGCTTTGTTGGAGGTGTTGAACTTGGTGAGGAGGACGGGTGAGGAGCCTGCCATGACACATGTAGGGGTTACTCATAAAGCTGTGCTGTGAAATCAGGCAAATGAGGCTTGGCTTGACTTGTGGGCTGGAAAGGGTAAGAAAAAAGAACTGGAAAGTGTTGCCTAGTTCATGGTAAGGATTGCAGGTTTTCTCTGAAAGTGGAGGAGAAAATTGTTATTTCATGGGGGATTTTTACACATTAAAATATCTTGCATGCATGATAATGGGCTGTAATAACAAGTATGCTTTATGTCTACAAAATACTTGTAAACTTGCTACTTGTGAGGGACTTTAGCTAGTAAGTACTGGTTAATTGGAACATCTTGGCCCATCTGATGCAATGGCATAGCCAGACTGAAATAGTTAACTGCATACTGTAGATGTCCGCCAGCCAGGAGGACGCTCTACTTTTGGTTGTAAAATACAGGCGCAGACACAACAGGCGAGTGTGGGAGCTGTACCAGTTGACTGAGACCATTGCCCAATTAAGTTTATTATAACAGTCCTAGCAGGCGACTGCCCTAAGGATAACATGGGATGATGAATTTTAAAACTGAGGGTGTTTGTTAATGAAAGACAAGGACAAAGTAACACACTGAAACTGCATTGTGTCATCAGGTTGGCTTAAATACATCTTGGGAGCAGGGCAGAGAATTCCTGCGCTTCCGTGGGAGAAGGGGAAAAACAAGCTTATGTATTTGTAGCTTCCTGACTTCTCCTGTATCTGACCAGTATAATGTGACATGCAGGATGTCCTTGGTTCAGATGTTCTATTCCTACATGTTACAGCATTGATTTAGCTTGTTATACTCCTGGATTCAGGAGAGTCTTTACCCTCCTTCTGTAATGTGCCAAACTCAGTGGGGACTCTCTTCTTGGCTGGTACATAGCTACTGTAACAAACACGGTGGTGAATAATAAAACTGGGAGTAGCATAGAGGTCATGTGAAGAACAAATGATGCCGTTATTGACCAATGGTGCCATCATGCCATGGTCTTAATCGACAGATCTAATCCCAATGTGCGTTTAGAGTCAGATCTGCTGACTTCAGTAGCTAAAATAAGTCAATACCATTGAATTTTCTTTCTCCTTGCATATCCTACGTAGAACGTAGTAAGTTGCAGCCTGACAGCTGTGCAGTCTGCAGAAGGCCACAGGGCTGCGTAGACTTCCCCGAGGGCATAATTTGGCCTGCAGAACATTTATTATGGCTGGTGTCATGTGCAGCAGGCTCAGCATTGACCATCAGAAGCTGTTACACATTTGTGGGCCTGAAAGCTGGAGGAATGATACAGAAGGCAAGGATTTCAGGTTTGGAGTCCTTTTGTAGGGCAAAAGACTGTGATTAAAGCAAGAAGACTATGTGTATGAATTTAGGTCAGTAGGAGATAACTGAGCGAAGGGCTGTTCTTGGCAGAGACATGGAACAGAGGAGATGCTGGAAACACAGTCTGCCTGTGATTGCTGTGGAATAGAATGGGAAAATAACCTGTTTCAGGGGAGTCCTTACCAAGTCATTCTGATGCAAGACTGTCTCTGTGGCCCTAAATAGCTAAATAACTGGGCTGTGACTGGAATATAAAAATATTTTCAGGAGACTCATCTTCAAGCACCACCTGAGGCTTCCTGGCTTGACAGCAAAGCTTAAGTATTGTGGGAGGTTATATTGCAGGTCCCTTCCTATGAGGATGTGGCATCATCTGTATGAATGCGAGCGTAGGTCTGATGCTTCCTGTGCAAGCATCGGGCTTAGCTGTGTATGTGCTTGTGTGGTCTGTGTCTGCTCACAACTGCAATTAAGGCAGCTAAATGAGAGCAGTTAATTTGGTATTGCAAGGAGGATTTGGGCTGCCTGTACCTCCTGCCTACAGTCCTCCTGAGGAGCGCTGGGCAGTGGGGGAGATTAATTCCTGTTTCTTGCTGCTGCTGTTCTCAGAAGATCCTATAGACTCTTGCCTGCTTCATTGAAAACTAAGAATATGGTGCACAAACACTTGAGCTGTGGGAGGCCGGAGGACTGTCCTGTCTCCAGCAGCTAGAAATGGCCTTCATCTCACATCAGTCTAGTTAGCTCTTATTTGAACCCACATGTGCTTTTGACCTCTCTCCTGTTACCAGGCATTTCAAAGTTTAACCACCTCCTTTTGGTAACTGAACCTGCTGTCAACTAGTTTACTGTTATAAGCCCCTATTTAGGGAATTGTTGTTTGCATGTTGGTTTGGGTTTTGTTCGTCCCTACCGTGTCTCCTGTCAGAGGTCTCTTTTCCAGACAAACATGTCTGAATTAATTCAACTGTCCTTACAGAAGGTACTCTAGGTCTTTGACCATCTTCACTACTCTTTGGTCCTCTTCTCTTTTGATGGCAGCTTTTGGTCATGGTGAAAGTTTGGGGTTTTTTCTCTTCTTGAATGTTCTTACAGTTCTGCTTATTGGAAGCTTGAAAGAACCATTACGTGTCTGAGGGCCTGTCCCTTTGCTTTGGTTCTCTGTATTTATAACCTTGGAAAAGAAACCAGGAATTTTATATGTTCCACATAACAATAAGCCATATACTTATTTTTTTTCTACAAAGCAGAGGTTTGTGTCTAATCTAAAGGCTCTATCAGAAAAGCTAGGAAATAAACCTGATACATTCCAGTGCACTGAGTCACTAGAACAATACAGTATTTAACAAGGAGCCCTGGCAGACATTGTGTGGGTCGTGCTAAAGCTGTCAGCTGGGGTATGAGATGTGTCTTTGTATCCTGCAGCAATTCCGTGAAGCTAAGTGTCTGCTGGTGTGTACTGCATCTTCTAAATGGGGACAAGAAACACTCCGGATGTTAAACCTTCTCTCCCTCTCCATTGCTTATGAGGGGGAAAGTGATATGAAAAGAGAGAATTAGTCTATTTAGATAAATATAAATCGGTGTCATCAAACAGGTACTGGTTCTGCAAGGGAAAGGTATGCCCCACCATCCCCTGTGCTTTGCGTAAGTGGTATTTGTTTTATTAGTGCTGTGGTTTCCAAAAAGTAGAACTGGAATATGTGGTTAAAATCTTAACAACCAGAGTTGTAGTCGCAGGTCTGCAGTGACGGTCTGCAGACTGGCATGCCTGGGGCTGTGACAAGTCTGTGGTTTTGTGTATCTGCCCTGACTCGATTCTGTGGCTTTTGTGCTGCCCTAAGGTGAATCACGGCTTCCACAAGGGTGGTTAAAGTCCTGCCCTGTGGGCAGCAGCCTGGGAAACTTGGGCCTCATTTTGGCTAAGGAACATAGTCTCCTCAGCACTGAGTCAGAGCTCCATGGATCATCCATAGCAGTTTTTCCTGGTGTTGAGGCTTATCTTCCATGCCTCCCAGCTCCATGGCTATTCCTGCCACTGGGCTTTTCTTCTTTTCTCTCTCCCACCTTCCCCAGAGCTTTCTTCCTGCTTCTAAAACCAAAGAACCCACGCAGTGATTTGGGCCTGTCTGTGCTCTGCTGGTGGCTTTTGTTCTGGTCAGAGAAGCCAAAGGACCTGGCTTCTGTCTCCCTCAGCCAGCCCCTTGTTTGAAGGGCCCATGTTGATCATAGGTAGGGTATGGGCATGGTTAGGGTGTGGTTACCATTTCTGCCATACCAGTACCATGCCAAAAGCCCTGCAGCTCTTCTGCACCAGTCTGTGGTATGATGGTACCATAAACTAGACCTACAGGTGTGTGCAGACCATGTCCTCCTAGCATTTTTCTCCTGAAGCAGATGGTGTTGCTGCTGCATCCAGGAAAGTATGTCAACAAATGTCATTTCATTGCACAGTTTTGTCCAAACACTGGTAATAAACCATCAGCTACCAAAAGCCTCACCTGGCCTGCCAAGATGTGTTATCCTGGGCACACTGAGCTGCCACACATGGTCCTGAATTCAGGCTGCGGAGTTCCCCTGGACCTGGAACAGGTATGGCACTAAGAGGAGGAGAGAGGGAGAGTACATCCAAAAGCCATAGGTTGGTCTGGGGTCTGTCACTACCCAGGGTACCTCAGCCCCTGCTTGTTCAAAGTGAGGGACTGTTGGCAGGAGTTTTTTTCATTCTTTCATTGGCTGTTTCATATATATTAAAAATATATTTATGGCTCTTTCTCTTTCTTTTTATGTGTGCTTATGTGAAGTTGCATGCAGCTAGCTTGCCAGCCCACAGACAGCCTACTGTAACAATTTCAGATGTAGTTTAGTAAGATGGTAAATAGAGAGTAATTTTTAATCTGATTGGGATAAGAACAGCCAAATTGGCTGTTTCTCTTGTTAGTTTCAGCATTATTTTTGGCTGGGCATTCCTTTGAGGGTGTAAATATGCCAGACATTGATCTCTCTGAAAGAGGGATCAGCTCTTCCTGCACAGCACTGGAACACTGCATCTCTTTATTTATATTTTACTTATTTTAGTACATTGAATAATATAGCCAGCGTGGAAAGGGCTTGTAAAATGCAGTGTTATGTGCAGGACTCTTCTGCCCAGGGAAATCTCTTGTGATGGAGAGACTCCATGCAGGGGAAACCTTATGTGTTAGCTTGGTTTGGAGACCTTGCTGGGATCCCCACTGTGATCCAGCGACTCAGTGTGCTATAAATGGGGAGCTCCAACAAGCCAACTAGCGCCATCACCCAGGGGACTTTTTCATTTAATACAGCCATTGAAATTGAGACTTGAGGCAGCGTGGGACAATGCTGTAATGGTCGAGCTGTAACAGGCTGCCTTTGTAGCAGAATTACAAAGCGGGCAGTATGTACTGAAGTGCTCCTGCTTGCTAAGCCTGTAATATCAGTTTGGGTTCTGTTCTCTTGCCTTCCCCTCCAGGAACTGCTTCATATTTAGGTAGAATAAGTCACTGTTTGTGTGTTTATTTCTTTTCTGCTTGCAGTTGTTATTGAATCACGTGACAGGTTAGAGGAAGAGAGCTCAAGTAAGGCTAAAGCCATCAGGTTGTGTGCAGGATCCTCCATAATGTGTTAATGCAGGTCTGCAGCTCTCCATTCCTCTTATTCTCTTGGTGTTGCTGCTTTTTTCAGTATTAAATAACAAAGCTCAGCTATCCGCTGTTGGGCTGTGGCTCCAGCTCCCTTGCTGCTCTTCTCTAGGCTGTTTCTTGGGTTCATTCCTGAGCTGCTCCTGGGAGGGTATCTGACGAGATTTCCCTAGCTAAATTTTTCATGCTGTCTCTACTACAGGGGCAAAGGTCTAGACCAGGTTCTTTCTGCTCCTCCCTCTTGTGCCCCCATCCAAAAAGGAGCGGGGAGAATCTGACCATTCCTGTTCAGAAATACCATGCAGGACTTTCTTTTGAAGAAGGGGTAAATGTTTACTGGTGCTTTTGCAGTGGTAGAGATAAATAGGCAGACAGTCGCTGAAGCTGCAATTTTTTTGTTGAGGTAGAGGATCATCAGGCTTTTCACATGTTCACTGCAAGGGACAATTTTCTGCCAGCTTTTCTTCATATGCTTTATCTACAAGCATGGTTTCTGAAGACCTCACTGAACATGTGCCATCTGCTCTAGAGGTAACAGTGGCTGATCAGAAATCATGTCTGCTGGAGGCCAGGTAGCCTGCTGGGACATTTTCCTAGAGCTATTTACGGAATGAGTTGGAAGTAGACCTGTATTATGCCAGCCTGGAGAACTGTTGGACGATGTGAAATCTTCTCTGCAAAATAAGGAGTATCTAGGCTCTAACCTGTGTCCTGGCCAGGCACATAAGTCTGAATTTGAATTGCATCCAGATTTGCCAAAAGGGTGTTGTATGTGGATGATGGATCATCTTGGAAGCTGGATGGAGGCTGAGGAGCTGAGCCTGCTGTGGATGCCTCCTCCTAGTCAGACAAGCCTCATTGAATCTGGCTGATGGTTCCTTTGTTTTGCTCCGTTTTCTTCCGTTGAACACCTCAAGTGCTGTGGTGGTGATGTGTGATGTTTCAGGATGTGCTTCTGCTCCTGAGTGTGTCTGCCAGCCAGGGTTGAGAGGGCTCCAGGATACAGGAATCATCAGCTTCCAGGTAATTTGTAAAGCGGAGGGTTTGATAGTTTGTGCTCATTAAAAGATTCTGTTGTAAGAATGGGGTTAGTAACCCTGGGGACTGGTCAGATTTCAGTTTGATTTAAGAACTTCAGGTTTCCCTCAATTTCTCATGAATGCAATATCCTTCATTTATCCAAAAGCAGGTACCAGAAGCCTGCTCTGTTGGAAGCAGTTTAAGTGTATCTGGACTTTGGCACCTAGGAAGGAAATGGTGTTGGAGATGAGAATACTGCAAGGTACAAAGCCTGAGAACAGATTAAAACTTGCCTGTGATACGAAAATGTCGCAGTGATTATTTACTATAATAGGGCTATTTCAAAGTGGTTAAAGTATTAAAGGGACTCTACAGGAGGTTTGCGTTACTATAGTAATGACTGGGAAGTAGGGAACAATGTTTGCCAGTAGCACTAATTCGCTTCTGTGGGTAAAATCTGTAGACAGCTGGATGTAAACACTTTCTAGATAGCCTCAGACTTGATAAAAGATTGGCTAGTGAAATTTCAGTTTGGATTAAAGTGGATTACCTCATGCTGTCAGATGAAGCTTTTTCTACACTGAAGGTTCACATGCTAGTTTGGAGGGAGGCCCCTGGGAACAATTGGGGGAAGCACAAGTGAAATCCTCCTTGCTTTTGTGTGAGCAAGGAAGTTTCCAGTGCAACTTGATCATAGAAGGCCCTGATATGAAAAGGATTTACTTTGTGGAATTGTTCTGTCATCACTCAGCAGGATAATTGTCTTCTGATTAGGAACAAAATATAGCTGAACATTTGTGTTTGAGGTTATAAAATCTTCTTCAAAAGGCAGAGCTCTTAACTTAAACAGCGGCTGCTCTGACAAGAACAGGATGCTTGTGACTCCATTATGCTGGTATTGATGTAACAGCTGTTGTTTAAACAACTTGTTTCTCCCTGCTTCGCACTCCTTCCTCCTCCTGTTGCAAATCAAAAGAAGAGTGGGAATCAGTGTTGTTGTTTTTCCGAAAATAATAACAAGGTTATTAAATTTTTCGCTTCTGGAAATCTTGTCATGTGCTTCCTATACTCAGTGGGTCCCAGGCCTGCTGCTGTCTGGATGTTTAGCTGGTGATGGTGATGACTGGAGGATACTTATTTCTTACAGGCTTTTCTTCTATTGCCACCTCCAAAGTGACATGAGCTGAAAGGAAGCCAGGATTTGTACCTCCCGCAGGCAGCAGAAAGGCTGATGTGGAAGTTATGGGAATCTCACTGGGAAGAGGATGCTTAAAATTTGGGAAGATGAAATCTTGGTCCGGAGTGGTGAGCAAGGGGTGTGGGTTACCTTGCTGGGAAGGCTCCTGGGCAGAACAGATTTCACTTCTGCCTCCATGAGCAGGCTGCAGCCCAGACCTGCGTTAAGACAGTACTGCAGAAAAACTTACCTGAAGACTTGAATCTTTGTTAGTAATCTATGATGAGCCAGATTATTGTTTTGCATATTAGTATTTACACTGTTGAAAAGAGAGGAGGAAGCCTTTGAAAGACAGTGCCAAGTTGGTCTGGATCTGGAATGAGTTCAGAGGCATTGCACAGTGCTTTGACCCTCCGTACAAGTGTTTAGTGGTGGCTGCTGCTCTGGACGGTATAGATTGTCCAGGCTATAGTTCAAGTTTTAGAAGGCAGTTCTTATGAAAGCATTTTTGGAAGAGAGATTTAAGCTGGGAGGAATGGAAGGTGGGTGCATTGCTGCACTGAAACTGCCCTGAAGGAGGGGAGGATGGGCTGCTTCCCTTTTCCCCTCCCATCTTCTGTGTGGGGCTGCCTGGAATCCTCTGCTTCATCCTGCTGATCCAGCTGCTGCCTTTCCCTGTGGACAGATGTAGTGTCCTTTTAATTCTGTCTGGAGTGCTCACCGTGAGGCATCACAGAGCTGATGCCTTTGAGGAGGAAAAGGAAGGCTTCGTTGGGTCTCTAGGGTTCTAATCTATACTGATACTCTTGGGTTCACTAGTCAAGTGTGTCTTTGTTTCTATATGCTTTTGCCTCAGGTCTTTCAGTAAGAGTGAGATGAAGTGTCAGCCTGCTGCTGTCTGCCAGACTGTAACCGCACAGTACATAGCTTTGAATCTTTAGTGGGAAGGGGAGGGACAATTGACAAAATATTTGGGCTGAAATTGGGTGTTTTAGCCTTTCTGGTCAAAGTTAGTTTTTGATGTTCTCTTTTAGCAAGCTGTGTATTCTTTCAACCTTTAACCTTCAAACTAAAGCACATTAAAAATAATTATTAGTAGTTTATTTTAGCAGAAGATTAGAAGGGAAAAGTGATGCCAGCCCTGACAGGAGACATCACTGGTATATTACTGTCTGATGTTGGATTTTATTTAGTACAGTAAAAAAATCTTAAATATGTAAAGAATTAAAGTGTGTGTGTCACAGCTGCCTTTTTTTCAAGCCATGATTAGAAAGAAAAAAAACAAACTGGGACAGAGACTGGCTACTTGCTATTGAACACTGTGCTTTGCCTAATAGCCAAAATTAAGAGTTTAATACTTTAACACTGCTTTGAACACTGTTCGGTCTCTCCAGAAACTTCTTAAAATGGAGTGCAGCCTGAATGAGAAAACGTTTAAAAAAGTCTTTTGGAAATCCCAAATCAGCAGGGGCAGATAGAAATACCAACAGGAGAAAACAACCATGTCTTCTGCCTGCACAAACTGGAGTTTGTTTTCAAGAGAAGTTTTTCCTTTTCTGGAGAAGGTGAAAATGCAGAGAGTGACTTAGGGAAGTAAGCAGTGAAACCCAATGCCATTGCTGGGTCTCCTGATGCATTTTTCTTGCTCAAATAAAGGCCCCTAGTTTTTCTTTCCTTCTATTCATTTTATTCAGAGTAAGCGTTCCCATTAGGCTGTGTGTGTGAAAGGGTTGCTGGATGCTGTCTGAGATGGATAATAAGGGAGTAAGCCTTGTTAGCTTACATCCAGTAAGCAATTGTGAAGCGATTCTCTTCAGAGCTTTAATGAGTGGTGACCCAAGCACAGGTAAACTGTCTGTAGGGGTTTTTTCCCCTTTCCCTCCTAAACCTAGGATCATTTCCCTCCCCAGGCAACCTGTCTTTCACTACCATTAACTTTGTCTCAGTTTTTGTCTACATTCAAAAGTTGAACCCCTTTATCTTGCAATTGATGTGTGCTTCGGTAGGGTGGAGAGCACTAGGGTGATATAAAAGCATTTACAATAGAATGGCTCATTCTTGTGTTGAGAGAGGAATAATGGACATGAGATACAGCTTTTAGAGTTATAAAGCTATCTAAATTTAGAGTGTGGTTGTGCATTGTAGCTGAACTGTCAAGCTGGTGCTGCAAGGAAAGGTTTTGCTCCCAGTGTTGCACTCCAGCTGATCTTTTTGTGCTGATACATATCTGATTCCTTCCTTCTCAGTGCAGACAGTTTCCTTCCAGCTGAACTCCATGAATCAGCTCACTGTGGATCCAGGCTTGGAAGCTGGGGAAGAGATCTCAGGTTTTAGTGGCAACAGGCCATTAGATCAGCTGAGTGACAGTGTGAAACCACATCCTAAATGAAGTCTCTCACACCAGTAGTGAATTAAAACAAAAAAAAAAAAAGTGTTTTGCCTTTTCTTGTTGGATATTTAATGGAGCTCGTTGGCAATAAAGCACTCCCTCCCAAGGGATCTTTCCAGAGTCATTAGACTCAGTGAAGTATGATCTGGAAGAGTCTGCCACATAAGAAACTGCTGCTTCTCTGAAGTGTGGAACATCTGCTGGACATGGGAGCCAAAAAAGTGGCCCTGTCAGGCATTCTGGAGCAGCTGTAGTGGATAACAGAGGTGGGCTTGTGATGCTGAGGGGTGGCAGAAGGGTTACTAGCTCTCTCTGTAAATATGTAATACAGGTGATACTATTTGGGGAGGCAGAAATCCTTGAAGGACAGTGTTGATCCCCAAAAGGCAAAGGTATTACAAGGCCACAAATACACAGTGGCTGAGAGTTAGAAGGTGGCATTTAATCATGAGATACTGCAGCCTTAAATTAGTAGTTTGGGTGGAAAAAAAGGGGAGTGAGTTCAATAGCCAGTTGGACTCTTTCTAAAACATTTTAGTGCTGTTTCAGAGAGGGCTTTGAGTTGGTGAGTATAGCAGGTTGAACTTGGTGTTGGAAGTCCTGAGCTGTCCTTTGCTTGTTTATATTCATTATCAAGATTCAAGGCTACCGAGTAATGCTTGCTTTGTGTGATAGATGCATGTGTGTGGTCTTTGCCTCCCATAAGAGCAGGAGAAGGTGCGTGCTGGTGGGGGGTTATAGATCTGTGGGAAGTCATGGCGACAGCCTGCAAGGTGGCCTCTGTGAAATGCTGTACCTGCAGAAGTATGTGTGGCAAAAATTTTCTGCTCTTTCGCTTGGTTGGGGCTTTCTTCTGATAAGCACGCGCTTCCAACAAGGATTTTAGTGCAATTTCCAGATGTTAATGTGATAGTATTTTTAGTGTTAGTGTTGTGTTTTGAGGGAGAAACCTTTGCTGAGTGTAACCTTGGGCAAAGTTTAAAACAAACCAAAAAAAGCGAAATGGGAAGTGATAAAGAGTTGGCAGTCATATGACTATGGATTTGTGTGGGAAGGCTAAAAACGTGCTCTGTCTCTTACTGTAAAGAACAAAACAACAAGGCCTGGACCCTGCCCCTTGCCTACACAGGCAGGAGGGTACCCCCTGCTAACTCTGCAGCCTTGGGTGCTGCCCCTTAAACCTCTCCTTGAAGTTTAGAAGAGGAAGGCAGCTCAGGTGGCACAGCACCCTGTGCATTGACAGGTTGGTGTGTGGCTGTGAATTTGGGGCCTCTATGTTCTCCTCTTCTGCCATCCCTGTGGGCAGAGCTGCCGCAGACCTTGGTGGTCCCAGGTCTCCCATTCTCCTCCTATGCTGGGTACAGGCATAGAGTTATCCATTATGCCACCTTTCACTCAGCTGGTACCAGTCAGGCTGCTGCTGCACCTTGCAGATCCATGGCATGTTGGAGGGTGCTGCTTTGTGCCATGTCCTCAAAGGGCAGTATATATCCAAAACCAGTCCAAAAGCTGCAACTCTTTGTTGGAAGGACCCCAGAATGGCAGCCTGGAAAGGTCAGTGCAGCTGCCTTGCATTGTGGTGTGCGTTAAAACGCAGCAACTTTTCTCATCTGGAATTGCTTTGATTCAAAGTTGTCATGAAGATGAAGTGTACTGCAAATACATACATTTTTGTGGGAATTGCTCTGAATGCAATGGACACCTTTAATAATGTCTCAATGTCTACCTCACTGTGTGCAATCTTAATTTAACTAGAAGCCAAAGGCATAGATGAAATTTTGAGCCAAAAAACTTTGGTGCTCTCTATCACTGAAAACGAATACGTGCAGTAGAGATACATTTTAATCCCTGTATTACCACCATCCTGAGTGAGCAGTTGGAAGAGCAGCTCTGACCTGGACGGCAAAGGAAGCAAGCGGCTGCATGGGAAGAACCTGGACTGGATCTGGCACATGGGGCTGGGTGGAGTAAGCAGTTTGGGCTTGCTGTGGGTCCTGCCCTGCTGCAAAGTGTCGGAGAGAGGGTAACTAAATGCTGCATCAAACATCTGCTGGCTCTACCCCAAATGCTTCTGATGTCTCCTAGCTGTGCCAGATCGCAACAGCACATGTGATACTGGAATTGCACAAACAACTACTTTGTTCCTTGGCTATGCTTCAGGTTTTCCTGGGTCTTTGAAACTGCCTCTGCCTTGGATTAGCAAAGAGAAGATGGTGGCTTGCCTGTGTTGGGGCAGTGACCAAACTGACTTACCAGCGGTGGCCCCAGTATGCTGTGGCACATAGCAGCCTGATTTGGCAAGTCATACTTTCCAGCTCCTACAAAAAGTTACTGTGACCATGGAAGCCCCCAAGACTGCCATTGAGGCACTGGATTAGTCTAGGGAAAGCTTTCCATCTTCTGTGTTTGGCCTAAACACTGCTTGCAGCCTTGGACAGTCTCCTGACTTGCAGAGTACAGTAGCCATATGGTGGCAAAACCTGTGCTGTGCCCTGTAGGGCATGGTGTTACACTATAAACATAAATTGAATAAAAAATGTTATATATATGTATTAACACAGTTACCCAGCAGCAGACACTAGCTGCAGAAACGTAGTGTTTCAGAGCTGTCCTGAAGGACCACTGTCCAGCAGTGTTTCTGGTGGATGGCAGTATCTGAATAAGATGACCACCACACTTAGCAGGTGGGTTTTAAAGCCAGGCAGGCTGGCCTAGATGGCCAGTGAAGTGAGGTCTGAGAGCACGCTGGAGATGTGATGTACGATTTGAAAACGTCTTCACCTCCACTGTTGTAGGAAAATATAACCTGAATGACATTGAATTTGAGTAAAATAGAATCTAGAGCATGCGACTAGGTGATTTGAATGGCAGTTGGTATCCCCAAACTCTTACCTCCTTGATAGTTCCTTTAGGTTGAAGAATTCTTTAACTCTGTGCACTTACTGCATGTGAAACTGGTGGACTTGTAATTGCTGCTGAACTGGTGTGTCCAAGGGATCTGCAGCAGACTTGGCTGCACGTAGGCATCTGGCTTTGCTGGTACAAGTGAGAGACTTGTGCTGTCCTTCTGCAGGGCAGCAGACATCCCTCAGCACCTGAGGGGTGAGGCAAGAGATGACAGTCTTCACCTGTGTAGAAAACCTCCTTCCATGTTCAGCAGTGTAAGGCAGAGGTCTCTATCAACTATGTGTTAGACAAGAAATTAGAATGGAAACAAAGTTTTAAACTGCATATTTTAGACTGTTACGTTCCTACCTAAACTTTTTCTAGGCTATACATATGTTGGGGTGAGATCTTTGAAAACTAGTGGATTTTATGCCTTTTAGTGTCTTAAGTCTTTGAATGTGTTCCACTTAAGTTTCCTTTCCAACTGCATCATTAAATGTATTTCCAACTGAAATATATACTTAATCAGCTGCCCCAAGGTTGGTGTGTTGGGGTTTTCTGTTGGGTTTTTTTTTTTTTTTAAATAGGGAAGAACTCCAAATATGCTTATTTTCATGGTAAGATCACAAGCATTGGCCACCACTGTGTATTTTGGCTTTTTAGTTAACGTGCATGTTTATGCCTATTCTTCCTGTCCTTGCGGATGTTCTCAGCTACTCTTTGTAGATCCGAAAACTGACCTTTCTCCTCTTAAATACATTTTTTCCCATGTCAATTTAGCAAATAATTGACTGGTTTTCTTTTGAGGATAAGCTCTTTTTTTTGCAGAAGACAGTGGTACTACTGCCTTATCCCACTGTAGGTGTCTTAAATACTTAATGCCTTTTCTTCTTTTTTTGCTTGCAGTAAATACCTCACTGCTCCTTTTCATCTCCACTGGTTCTTCCTGCTTTAACTCAGCATATTGGATTAAATTTACACTAATACAGTTTTATTTTATCACATCGGAGAGCGGTGTATGTATATTAATATATGGAATAGGAGGTTTGTTTGGAACGGTAGCAGTAGCTGTTGATGGCTAGGCATAAAGCTACTTTGAAATACTTATGTGTGCTGATATAATGTCTAATTAAAGGGAAGACGGATGAAACTTGGTTGTTACTGGTTCGCAGGCACTTGCCTTTAGCTCAGTGAGGAGGAACTCAGCCAAAGCTGAGGACTCAAGTCCCTAATTGGAGCATTGCATGGCAGAGATGCTAGAAGTATTTCCCCTCTTCCAGCAGAAGAGAGCTGGTGATATGGCAGACATATTGCTGGGGGTTATAAGGACAAGCTCTTCCCTACTGGTAGTGGGGCTCTTGAACTTTATCTTTACAAAGATGATGAGAGGGCTGGAGCATATCTATGAGGAAAGGCTAAGAGGGCTGGTCCTGTTCAGCCTGGGCAGGAGAAGTCTGAGAGGGGACCTGAGTGATGCACACAGGTACCTTAAGGGCCAGTGTCAGGGGGCCGGGGCCGGGCTCTTGTCAGCGGTGCCCAGCGACAGGACAAGGGGCAACGGGCACAAACTGCAGCACAGGGAGCTCCGTGGGGAGAGCAGGAAAAACTTCTTTCCCTTGAGGGTGCCGGAGCACGGGGACAGGCTGCCCAGAGAGGCTGTGCAGTCTCCTTCTCTGGGGACGTCCAGAGCCCACCTGGATGTGATCCTGTGCAGCTGCTGTAGGAGAGCCTGCTTGAGCAGGGGGTGGGCTGGGTGGTCCCAGGGGTCCCTCAAACCCCAGCCATTCTGTAAATCTGTGACTGGCAGCATGTAGTCTGAATGTAGGTAAGCAAGCAGCCCAGGAGCCTCGGATGTTTCCTTGGACAATGGCTTTACTAAGGTAATCCTGTAGGGAACAGCTCTGACACGGGGAGGGACATTTCACAACATGAAGCCCAGTCAATATGGAAAGGCTGAGCCACCTTTGAAGTGGAAAACCAAAGGAAAAGCAGTTGAATTTTTTACAACTCATGAAAGGGATGGTGGTGTTTTAAGGCTTGTTGGTAGTGCTCGTAGTCACCTCTGACTTGCATGGTCAGAGCTAGCTAGCTTTTTCTGCAGAGTCAAGATTTCTGTTTGGGCAGTAGTCAGAGGGAAATAAGTGCTATCAACTCTATCCGTCCTGGCTGTGAGCTGAGGAAAGCTGCTGAACTGGAAAGATTAATTTGTGGTTTTAGTGGTGTATCTATCTATGGAGCACTTCCTAAGTAGAAAGAGTAGATACCTTATGTTAGAAGACATATTCATTCCCCTCTCTGCAAAATAAGGGTAAAAACTCCTTGATCTGCCAAAATGGGCTATGTGGGTTTAATTAACGTTTGCAAAGTGCTTGTGGATAGAATCTTTCAGCTGAGAATCTAAAGGCAAAATATATTTGAGGCATGTTCACTGAGCTTTGCAATTATTCCTCCAGCTGTCGTGAGCTGTG
Organism: Falco punctatus; assembly: GCF_963210335.1. Lineage (NCBI taxonomy): Eukaryota > Metazoa > Chordata > Aves > Falconiformes > Falconidae > Falco > Falco punctatus. Next base: position 72,544,157 of record NC_137584.1, on the reverse strand, counting down.
CCAACAAAAACTACTGTCCTGTCATCAAGGGATTGTTGATGCCTTGTGGCTTGGTTTGATTTTGATATTCTCTGGCCCCTGCTCCTCTCCACACACTTGCTACCCAAAATACAGCATGCTCTCCAAATCTGGGGAAGAGAATGAAACCTGTTCCATCACAAACTATTTGTGTTTCATTTTAAGTTCTCTTTTGCCCACTCTTTTTTTGGTCTGTGCCCTTGAAGGAGCAGGGACTGGTGGTTGGTTTTGTTTTTTTGTTGTGTGGTGGTTGGGGTTTTTTTGTTTGGGGTAGTTTTTTGTCTTTGTTTTAGAGGGTGTTTTTGGTCTTTTTTCCCCCCTTGTCTTCTGTTTTTAATATTGCCATAATTTATTAAATACCAGTCACTCTGGACAGGCATGCTGGCCCATGCACTGTAATTTTTTTGTTTTCAGGTGGCTGTGAAATACTACATGGATTCCTCGTTTGCTGAACTAGTGTTCCCCAGAGGTCATACTCGCAGCATTTGGGGAGTTAAGACCTACAGCTTTTTCTCCTAAATGCAATTTTATTGCTAACAGTGCTTTGTGAAAGCCTCTTTGTAAAAATTGATATTACCGAAATTTAGTTTTACAGGAAGGCTTCTATGTATATAGTCTCCAAGAGAATAATATTAAGTTTAACATTTTTTAGATTAGTTACTGATTCAACCCATGTCGAGGTACAGCCTTTCTACAAGACCATAAACATATCTATGTAAAAAGAGCAGAATACTTCTGATTTCCAAATACACTTGCTGTTGTTGATACTTACTGTGGGACTGGATCCTTGGACTCTGTGTGGTGCTGTCGTCATCCATCCCAAACTGTCCTTGCAACGCCATTGTGTAGTTGGTGCTTGGCAGCAGTGGTCACCCGCTGCAAAGTTGGATGGGTTTGTAGGTGGGCTGAGCACTGACTGCTTACAAGGGAAGTACAGACATGGGAGACTGGGTTTTGGGAAAACTGGGTACCCCAGAGCACCCCCACAAGTCTGTCACCTAGGTAGCTGTGGTTATTGACTGCTACTCTTGTGAGGATGCATTAATCTTGACTTAAAAAGAATGTGCGATTTAATTTATTTTTTTAATTTGAAGAAAGTGCAGAATATTATTTGAAGTTTTGGAATGTTTAAGCTCATAATTATCTGTGGGAATGAAGACTACAAAGAAATTACTTCAAGAGTAGCTATGTACAGCTGCTTTCATCAACCTGTGTGTTAAAACTAGATCTGTTTGCTTTAGCACTTAAACCCTTGCTCCTGTTTGCCCTTCAGATGATGTAATGCGGTGGGAGAATGAGCTGGGGTCTGTCCCACAGCATGCACCTCTATCAGAAAGCGAGCTGCTTCTTAGTGATGAATTCTTTTATTATTGGCAAGGGTTTAAGCACCAGAAAAATAAAATGCAGTGTGATAACTTGTTTTCTCCACTTTAAATTCCAAGTCATACATCGCAGAGGACACAGCAAGATGGGGTTATTCTCTGTCTGGTGCTTCTGGCCTGAAGGATTTGATGCTTCAAATTGAAATGAATATCCCTGGTTCCCACCAAGGGTGGGGGGAGCTGTGCGACTTCATGAAGATTTGTGTCTGCGTTTGTCAGTGTGAACTTCATTATGGGAGTAGAGATTTCTTAACTCCCACATAAAATGTAGCAAGTTTCTTCTTCCCAGAAGAGAATTCTGAATTCTGCCAAGTGTGTCATTGATGGTTTTTAAAATAATAAATCTTAGCACGGTGCATGCACTTCACTCCTTATCAGAGTCTGATATTTGTTGGGTGAGGACAGCAGTAGCTGAGATGCAATCCACCACTGCCTCCCTGTGCTCTGGTGCCTTAAGAGGGAATGGAAGATCTTTGAGTGAATGATGACTTAACCAACAAGTTTGATTAAAGCAAGAGATGAGCCCATCTGAGCATCCTAATAGTCATTTGCTCGTTCATGCAACTGCTGAGATTTGAGCTTACGGCAGCACATTTCCTGCTGGCCCTGGGCTGTATGTCCTTCATGGGAGTGGTGTGCAGAGAGGGATGTTCCCGATGCTGGCCTTGGCCAGGGGAGGCTTTCTAGTTACCTCTTTTGCTAAAGAGCTCCTGATGTTTTCTTGAGAAATATCAGGAAATGTTGCCTGGTGTTTGGAAATCGGTTTGCTTTGCTGTCTGTTTCGGAAGGGTTGGTTTTCCCCTCCTTCTGACCACCTTTCCCATCTGATGACTATGTGCCCGGTTCGTGGCAGTGCCTGAGCCTCTTGTGGCAACTTGGTTGCTCATGGCCAGCAACCCTGGGTGGGGGAAATAAAGGGCAAGTGGCTCTGAGGACAGACTCAGAAGAGGAAATGAAGCCAAATACAGAAACTACATGTGCAAAGGTTTTTTCCTGTAACCCTGAGCTCTCATTACATGCAGTTCTGCAGTGTAATGGCCTTCATGGCTGTGGACAGGTTGAGTAAGGCAAACAACCAGGGAGGCCGTCAAGCCGTACCCCTGGCCCAAGAGCCAAAGTGCTTCTCCACTGGGTATCATCTTGTGGGTTTACTGCTGAAAAATGGGACTCCTACTCCTGCTCTTGGGGGACTATTTGATGTTCCAGTAGAGCTTCATCATCTGAAGAAAGCTCAAAATTACATCTCTGAAAATGTAATTCTGTCATTTCAAGTACAGCCTTGTGTGTCATTACCAAATAATGCCCCTCTCTTCAAATACAGGAAGCTATCATCGCATGTTCCTCTCTCAGCTGCTTTTTTGCTACTCCTAGCTCTGGGGTTTTTCTGTTCCTGGAGCGCAAGAGATCTACAAGCAAGTTTGTCATTAGTTGTTTCCTTTACATATACCTTAATTATACAGCACTTAAGGAGGGATTTTTCCCCTCTCTCTCTTGTTTAGTTTATCTCATTGTAGGCCTTTCCTTCTGGGCTGGATTTAATTGGCAAGCCATGTGTCAGGAGCTTCAGCTGGTATTTCGTTACCCCTCACTTTCAAAGCTGGATGGAGATGCATTCTTCCTTTTTGACCTCTCAGCTGTCTGCCTGCCCCAGTGGACTTTTCCATTTTCCTAGCAGACTTGTGTTTGTGAAGCTGGTGAGTTACCCTCCCACACGCCCCCCCGCCCCCCCCCCCCCCCCCCCCCATCACATTTTCCCTAAACTTGTAAGACTGCTTCAGTTCATACCCTTTAAGCAGTCTTTTTCACTTAACACAATCAACGCAGTAAAGTTAACTTGGAAAACAAATTTGGTATTCTTTAATATTTTCAAACTCCCTAGTCTACCTCCCCTCACAGCCTTTTTTTTTTTTCTTTTTTTTTTTTTTTTTTAACAGAAACCTCCTTTTGAGCTCTTTTGTTAGAGCTTTGTATCTTGACTTTTCTCTGGAATGGCTGGCTTCTGGGCTACAGCACTCAACGCACAAGTATAGTAGCCTTAAGCATCATATAATGCTTTCCGTTCCCAGGAGCTCTAAGCCCTAGACAGCTATGCATTCACAGCTCTGTGGAAATACAGCCATCTGGAAGGTGGAAAGATAATTATCGGCTAGAAGAGCAGTATCACGCTTCAGTCTGGGAGCAGAAAGTTGGGCTGAGATTGCTGTGGGGTGTTTGGAAGAACTGCTGGGAGGTTCACGGCTCATCTGCATACGGATATGCAGGCAAACTAATCTGAATTCGGCTTCTCGGATTCAATTGTTTGAAGTTTATGAAATTTAGTTCTTACTCAAAATGAAATTTGCCTGAAGGTTTGCCTGATTTACTTCCAGAGTCCAAATGAAGCTAATTCGAAAGAAGGTCACTTCTGCAAATAGAGGTTTAGTGTGGTTGAACTAATTGGCATGAATTAATACTCTTTTAGTTAAAATAGAGTAATTTTCACTGACTGGCCCTGTAGTGAAGTCAGAGCTGAGTTAGGAATCAGGAATTCTGGCTTTGTCAAGGGGTTTTTAACTTGCTTTTATTCCTGCCCTGTTTCTGTACCTTTGATGTGGGCTTGCTGGCTGAGCACCAGGTGTTTTGTATCACTTGCCATGTCCTTGTGTGTGTTGAGCTTTCCCTGTGCACAGCAAATGGACCACATCATCAAGTGAAATCTGCCATTCTAGGCTAGCAGAGTGGTATTAATTTTGAATTTATTTTAAAGCAAGTAATGTTTTTTCCAGAGCAGTAACGCACGAAGTAAGAAAAGCTTCCTTGATACTTTTAAAAAATTACGATTTTTGTTTATCGTTTTCCTGAAATCTACAATGAAAACATTAATGTCTGAGATGTAAAGATTTTACAGATGGTTCAAAAATGAAAAATGGTCTAAAATGAAAGCTTGGACAGCTCATGGGTCTGTTTTCCCATGGAAGACACTTTTCCCTTGTGGACGTAGTAAAGGCTGAATAATTTTACTTAAACTTGATTCTCAGCTTTCAAGGCAAGTCTGCTTTAAACCTTTTGAATCTACACATAAAATTCATCCTTCCTGGCAAATGCTCTGGTGCTGGTTTTCTTTGTAAAATCAATAAACACAGATAAAGAAGAAAAACAAGCACAAAGATCTTTGAGTGAAGGGGAGAGATGGTGTTTTTGCAGGTACTTGGAAGAAATGAAATTTAAGCCATTTACCTCATTTCAAGCTGCTGTTCTTTTTATACGTATTGACTTTTAAAATCTTGTTCATTCTCCAGTTCCTGCTAGGAGGGGAACACTTGCAGTGATCTGAATTCTAGCAGATGGCTGTTAGGTAAGTGTGTGAGCAGGAGGGAGCAACCTACACTTTCGCTCAAGCACCGCAGATTAAATAAAATTTCTCTCCATAAAAATCATCTATACATGCTCTTAATACTAGACCTTGTATACTTGGAGTAGTCACTCTTTCTACCTGAATTCTGTTAATGCATTTACATTGCAACAAATTATCAAGTTTGTGATAACTGTTTCATAAGCTGGGATCTTACATGCTTATAATTTGTATGGACAGCTTTGATTGGCATCAGAAATTACTGTCTCAGAATTGCTTTCAGCCTGAGTAAGTACATGAAGTTTGTGTGAGCTGCATGGCTGTTGTGTGCAGTTACCAGTCGTCACCAATACTGTGATAATGTTCTTTTGTCATGAGGATTAAAATTATACTGCTCCTTTCCCAAATTAATGAAATAATTATTTAATTCTTAGATACAGGGTAAATGGGGTTAATTAACTTCAAACTAAATTATCAGTTTCATCTGTTATCTTTTTTTTTTTACTTTTAAATATTCTTTCAGTTCATTTTGGTTAGTTAATAAAGAAAACACAGCTGGAAACTTTTGTGTACCAGTTCTGTTTTTGCCAGGAATGGGCACAAAGTGAGAGCCACCCCAGCCTATGTCCAAGCAAACTCTGTGAGCCTCTGGAGGAAGCGTCTCTCACTCTCCAAGTGCCAGTCAGTCTGTGCGATCCAGACTGCAGGACCTGCAGAAACGTGTGGTTCTTCCCTCCCCTCACCTCGTGCTCATCTGTAAAGCAATGAATAATACGGTGATTTGATCTCCTGGATCTGCTGCTTTTCAGTGATTACAAAGCAGGACAGCGTGGTGTTTGCAGGACTTCCAGAAGGGTGTTAGCCTGTTTGCAGGAAGACCCAGTGCTGCACCATGAATGTTTTGAAAGATGAAGGTTGGAAACAGTGGATGAGGAGATGAACAGTGTGCTGGTTCCTAGTGATTCTTCAGTGTTACTTGTTGGTTTCAGGACAGTTTGGAGAAGAGGAGAAGCATTGGTAGTGCCCAGCACCAGGACAGGGGGTAACAGGCACAAAATGCAACAGAGGAGGCTTCATCTGAGTATGAGGTTCCTTTGATGGTGACAGAGCATGGGGACAGGCTGCCCAGAGAAGCTGTGCAGTCTCCTTCTCTGGAGACATTCAGAACCTGCCTGGACATAACTGTGCAACCTGCTGTAGGAGAACCTACTTTAGCAGGGCGCTGGACATGGACGTGATCTCCAGAGGTCCCTTACAATTCCAGCCATTCTGTGAATATCTTCATTTATTTTTCTTCTTTAAGCCAGAAATTTTTTTGCCCCACAAGTCGAGGGTTTTTTTGAGGCAAGAAGATAGGGATTATGGACTAGAAGCCCAAAGCAATCAGGACCAAGAGCACTTGTTGCCTTGAAGCTGAGGTGTCTCACAGTGACGCTGGAATATGCACTGTAGAGAGACCTTGAAGTGTCTCCAGAACTGCTCAAAGAAAGAGACTTCCTCAAGTCTTTTGTTGCATAAAGTGTACATTAGTCATCGATGGTGGCCTGTTGGCAGGGCCTTTAGCAGTGAATACTCCTTCTTCCCTTCATGACAGGAGTATACAGGTTGCTGTGCGGCAGACAGTAAGTCCTGGCTAATCCCACAGAGAGCAGTTTCTGCCCACGAAAAAGGATGTGAGAAGCAGCTTCGTGTTCTCTGTTACGGGGAGTTCATGTATTCCTATTCAGCATTAAGTGAGCAGATGCTCAAAATGCTAATGTGTGTTTGGAAGACTTAACCCCATAGAAGTATTTATCTGCACATTGTCTCTTCCACATCCATCCCCAAGCACTTCCCTGGAGTCAGTCAGGGTGCAGCTCTGGGGACTGGGATGTCACTGGTTAGGACTGTCAGTCAGGCTGTGGCACTCCTGGCCTGTTTCCTGGCTTCAGCCCACCATGATCACGCTGTTAAACTTCCAGCCTTCAAATTGGGACAGCTTGGTCCCAGTTCCCTTTGGGGACAGTCCCAGCCTGTGCCATTTCCTGACTCTTACCTGTGTGCTGTTTGGGTCCATTCTGGCAGGGTTTAACTCACTACTATAGGCACAGCCCCTGCGTTTAGTCCTTGTTCCTGTCACTTAAACACTTGTTTTTTCTTCTGTCATCTCTCTGTGTAGGAAAGAGCTCTTCCAAGCAAGGGAATCTTTTCAAGGATGGTGCATGGGGACCATCTTCTTGGGGCCATTTCTGTTCACGTTGCAGTAGTGCACAATAGGATTGCCATTAGCTGGTGGTAATTGGTCTTCCTGTGGCAGAATTGGCCCTGTTCTAGTTTCTCTTGTCTGACTTTACTATAAAAGTGTTACTTTGCCTTCCTCTGTTAGGAAGTTGTCCTGTAGTCTTGTTTGCAGCCTTCAAACTCTGTTTTTGTGGTGTTATTTCTTGCCCCCACATAAGATCACTCTCTGATCAGTCTTTACCCTCAAATATCAGCATAATCATGCCAAATTCGCTCCCCTGCCAAAATGTCCAGTCCTTAGTGTGAAATGAAAACATGGGAAATGGGAACTGTTTGATGAAAAGTTTTTAATTACAAGTTCTGGTCATGAGGTGGCCAAGGCCCAAGGCTGGGTGTATAGTTCAGGGTGGCTGGAAAAGCAGTGCTGATAGAAACCCATATCTGCCCCATCCAAGGTACTGGTGTCCCCCAGCACAGTTGCTGGGACAGTGCTAAAATCGGTGCCAAATGGGAGAGGCAGGGGGCTGTGTCTCTCTAAATTATATGTATATGTTTTTAATCTGTTAAATAATTTTTAAAAAGATATCCCACATGGTCTTTGGGTTTTGGAGAGAGAGAAGGAGGCTGCTTTCTTTTGGTGAACAGAAGTTAAAAAGCAGTAAGTTGCCTTAGGTGGTACCTTACTTTACTGTTTCTTCATACCATGGCAAGAACTTCAGACTTCACAAAAACTGTTTTGTTTGTTTAGGGATTTTTAAGGGAAGATCCAAGGCAAGTACTGAAACTTGTTTGATATTGATGTTTGGGGTATGGGAAACACCTTGTGTTAGCAGAACTAAGCACAGTTGAAGTTAATACCTAAAAATCTAGTAAAAGTGAGTATTTTACTTCTGTCTGCTGTTACCATGAAATTCCCATTTTGGTCTGGATAATTCAGTTTCCTTTTCTGAACAAAATTTTACATCCTTATGAATCCAGATCCGTAAGACATGCTGTGCTTTCAACCTTCATATGTACCTTTCTTGGATGGATTTTCTCATTTAAAGGATATGGGACTCTGGACTGATAAAGCGAAAGCGAGTCACTTTATTTTTATTCTCTTCAGTGCTTCTTCACAGTTTCTGCAGTCTGGCAGCACCTCCTTCTAGAAGCTAAATAAAATCAAAAGGAGATGTGAGTTTTTTCAATCTTGTGATTCTTTGCAACAGCTGGGTGCTTATCAGAGATGTGCACAGTGGAAGGGGTGTCTCAGATAGTAGAGTTACAGCTACCAGCTTTTATCTGTGTGGCCGGTGTGTGTTGATTGCTTGAGGTATTGCAAATACCAAAGTTGGTAAATGAAATTACCAGGAGGTTACTGTTATTTAGGTCAGCTAAATGTCTTTGAGTTGCCGTTTGTGTGTATCTGTTTATTGTTACACCTATACTTCAGAAGAAATCAGGGCTGAAGGAGCAGACTGCTGTATATATGATGTAGGCAGCACTACTCGTACACCAGTACCCTTTGGAGTTGACATATTTCTATGTGTGGGAAGGGGACTGTTTTGAACAGCTTTGCATGAGGTGAAGTACCTGTGCATAATTTTCGGTGAGTGTTATGTACAGGTGTTCAGCCTTTTTTCTTCAGTTGACCCTGTTGATCATCTGTGGAGACGTTAAGACCTGTAGCAGAAGAAACTGTTACGTGGAAGTCAGAACATGGGGGTTAAATTTATTGGGAATCACCGTTTTCCTTGTATGGTTGAAGTCTGGATCTGGGGTTTTTGTCCCCAGTTTAAGCAAAGGTGAAGGTTGTGTTTGAGTCTACACTGATCCAGTTCCTGCCATATGTAACAGGATTGCTGAAATGTCTCTTGTCACATAAGGTTTCCCAGATTACTTTTTGCTTTAATTCAAGGTAAATTCTGTGGAGGCTTTTGAAAAGTCTGTGTTTAGTATAAAGCACGGGGTGCAAAATTAAAGAAGATGCAGAGCTCCCTGTGTTGTACAAAATGGAGGCATTTTAATTGAAGAGTGATGCTTTGAGTTAATGGCATGCAGCTGCTTGTCACTGTGCATCTTCATGGCACATTGAAGCAGTTAGATGCCAAACATCATAAAAGTCTCAGGTCTTCCAGAGACTGGGGGGAACAGATGATCTGTCAACTCTTGCATGTTTTTTCAGATGTGTGCACTATCTGTAGTGCTCATGTTCCCTAGTTAGGGCTCTGCCTTTGGTTCTGGGATGAATCAGAACAGCTCACTGGGGGACAGGATTTAGAAGAATCCCAGACAGAGCAACTGACTGAAGCTTTTGGGTCTCCAGTTGTGCCTCTGTGGCTTGGAGGGATCCCCAGGAGCCACCTAGGCTGCATTTTGCTGCCGGTCTGAATGTCAGATTTGCCAAGGAATGGGCTGCTGTGTGTGAAGCCTGAACAAATGGTTCATTTGCATGGTTAGTTCATATGTTTGCAAAGTCTGTTTCATGCTATAAAGCGCTAAGCTTCATTTCTGATGAGCAGGTGTTTGGCAAGTAAAGAGACATCGCACCATCAGCTGGGATAGATGAGGAATCTGCTACCGGAGTGTTGATTCAGAAGTTGTGGCTGGTGTTCAGGAAACTTTTATTTGAAGGGTTTTAAGTTCTTTGCTTGCAAATGAAATAAGAGAACCCTGCTGGGCTCCCAGGTTTGTGCTTACATGTGATGCTGGTTAGCAGGATATGTTTCTAGGAAGACCTAGGCAGAGGTTGGTGATACACGTAGCTGGCCAAGACTGAGGAGGGGTCAAGTCCTGGGTCCTCTCAGCTTTGTGTGTCACTGTTGCCCTGCAGATTAATCGGTGTCTCCTTAGCTCTTCATTATTACAGATTTATCATTTAGCCTTTTGCTTTTTGCAAAGTCTGTTTCAGTACTGAACTTGACTCAGAATAAAGCCACAAGTAAAAATTCGATTCAAAGTAAAGCCTAACTTCAGATCTCACAAGGCGCCCTGAAGGAGGTGTCAGGCTTTGCAGTGATTTAGGTTCATCCTGGTACCCTGCTTGTATACAGCGTGCTTCTGAGTTGTCAAATGCATGGGCCTGGGCTCTTTTGCTCTCATCACGATTGTGCTACTTCCCCTGACTTTATTCTGCCTCCGTGTATGTATCACTAGAGTGATGGCTTTGGCTCAAGGAGCAGCAGGTTGCCTGCTCTGCTGCAGCTGGGGCTGCAGGTCTGCGTAATGCTGCTTGCTGCGCGGGCTGTTTCTCTTTAGCATTTCTGTGTACTTGCGTGTGGGTTTTTGTTTGGATTGGCGAGCATGAATGATCATTTTTTGAAATTCTCCTGCAGATTTGAAAGCTTTCATCCTGAAAAAATGAAGTCTGTCTGCCCTTTTATCCTGGGAAGATTACAGTGGGGTTTTAACGTTAGGAAGACATTGGACAAAAGATGCCATGGGAAGGCAGAGGTGCAAAGTGGGATTTCCTAAATGCAGCCTTGCTCTGGCTCCGCTCTCGCAGAATGCAGTGGCAAAAACAGCAGTTATTTTTGTGAACGCTGGAGTGGTCTTGGAAGATCCTATGCTATATTCTTATATAGTGTGTTTTCCAGAGAGATTTTGGAGCTGAAGGAGCTGTGTACGGCAGCAGCCAAGGAGATGGGTTTGTCAGCTGTTTGTGCTGCCCTTCTGTAGTGTTAAGTAGGTCAGTGTTACCTCGTGACACTTCACCCTGAAAGCAAAGCATAGCTGTTAGTCTGGTTTGTGGCCACTTGCTTCATTCACTGCTACGTGTTTTGCCTTCAAACTGGCACATGATGGTTTAAATCTGCAAAGCACTGCTGGGGCACTGCCTTTCTTTCAGGGGTCTGAGCTGTGAATCCTGTAACACAAATGTGCTAATTAACTAATTGGATCACTGTACTGCCAGTGAGTATGGATATGCAAAAAGATGAGAGAAGATGCTGTTGAGGGGTTCCCGTTTCTGCTACAACTTTTCTTTCCGGGTTACCCCACGTGCTTTTCTGGTGTTTAAGCTACTTTGAGGAGTTAATACGTTGTCTCAACAATTCACAGCCAACGTGGTGTGAGAGTGTTGAACTGGACAGTATACCACTAATGAGTTTTGGCCTTCTTTTTGAGGACCTCAGAGCACTCCACAAAGAACTATGCCTGCTCTGCCCCCTGCAAAAGAAAACTGGCAAAAGGTCCCAAATACCAGAATACATTCACTTCCAAACAAACCTCAAACTTCAGAGCTACGTGAGTGAAGTGTCAGAAATAAGCCTTTTCCTCCTTCCTTTTATTCTTTTATTGTGTTTAACTTGTGGGGGTTCCCCCCACAGGCTGTTCTTTTAATTATTTGTTTTAAGCCTCAAGTATGGATCTGACTGAAGTTGATGGGGCAGGAGAGTTCCACTAAGAGTTCTCATGTCTCTGGCATGTCTTGCTCCCACGCTCAGGTTTTATGTCAGTCAGAGCTATGAAATAAATTTAAGCCAGACCAGCAAAAGGTGCTTAATTCTTCCTCTCTCCCAGGATCATCTTTTGAGACTATCAAGATGTATGTCCTGAAATAAGTTCCCTGGTAGTGTGGGACTGTGGGCATGGCTCAGCACAGGTGTGCCCTTTCATTCCTATGAAGGGGAATGGTTAGAAAGTGCAGATTGATCGGCTTTGTGTAGTTAAATCTTATGGTCAAGTTACAAGCAAATTTGTAAGATGCTTTACGTCCTGCTGAACAGGAAGTTGCTCTTGATTATATTTTTGGTGTCAGTTGCTATTTGTAACCCATGACATCCCTTGTGAATTACTGAGGAATGTTGCGAGCAAGGGAACCAGAGCAGATGAAGTGAATTCCCTGAGGTTGCGCGGAAGGTCTGAGACTCAGCTGGGAACAAAACCCCAGTCAGCCGACACCCCATCTCTTGCTTTAACTACTGTACAAGAATTTCCTCCTACTGTGCCACTAATAGAAACTGCAGGGCCAAATTAAGTGGGCAGATTGTAATCACTGCTGCTGAGCTATCCCAGCTGTAGAATTACTGCAGCCTTCTGCTCCTTGCTACTAATTTGGAAAGTTTGCTGCCTCTTCCCCTCCAGTGCTCCACCTTGCCGCATTCCAGGCTCCATATTGTGGGAAAAGAGCTTGAATAACCATAAAGAGCCCAGATGTTGTGTCCAGGGGCAGGAAGCACAAGTCAGCTACTCCTGATTTGTGAAGCTAAAAATAGGGAGAGTATTAATATGGATCTCTCCCTTTGGCTCACTGGGCAGACTGGGCTCTCCAGATGCACCTTTGTTGTAGGAGGCATATAGCACAGGATGCAAGCAGACAGCTTGTTACATTGATTTTTTGACAGTTTGACTTTTTTTTTTTTTTTAATTCGTATCATAGGAGTACTTGCAGGCCTGAGCAGAGCTTACACCCCTGCTAGCACATTAGCTAGGCATGACATGAGTGCATTGCAAGACACTATCTGAGCCTAAAGATGTTCTAGATGAATTTAAGAGTAAGCAAGTGTAGTGAATGAAAGGAAGGAAACGGAAGGCTGCAGCCATGTGACATAGACCAGCGATAAACCCAGAGTTGTTTATTATCTGGTACAAGCACAATTAGTATCCTCAGCTCATTTTCAGCCAAGTCATCATTGCTGTCACATGCTGCCCTTGCTGGGAGCACTGTGGAAGGGCTAGTGCTTGGTGGGCAGGCAACTGGGAGAGCCAGGCATTGCCCCTTTCCTAAACCAACACAGGAGCATGGTCTGTTAAGAGGGTTGCTTGGGTAGAGTGTCTGGATAAACTGAACCTTTCAAAGTCCCTTCGAGTCCCCTTTTTAGTGATTTCGTGTCAGGGGTCGTGAGTGGGAGAGCACATGTGAGCATCTGGGGACTGGATAGTGTCTGGACACTGTTGTCTAGTCTTATGGGTGGGGTGGAGAGAACAGGGAACAGTATGATCAGCGTAGCTTTTGTTCCCTGCAGCACAGATTATAGTAATGTTGCTATGGCCACAAATCTCCCTCAAATTGCTGCAGCCAATTCATTAATTTCCTTTTTTATTACATCCTAACATTGAAAATCAGCTAGGCTGCCAGAAACCTCTCCCAAGGAAATCTCTGTCGCTGGAGATGTCGAGCTGCAGTAGAGGTTGGAGTACACTTAGTAAGTATTCCTGTACTAGGGGGATGCTGTGAAGAGAATCTCTTGTTGCTGTAATTTTGGGATGCTTTTGAGGCTGAAGTAATTAAATTTAATCCTAAATATCTAGCTGCTCACTTGTATCCCATGACTCCCTATTAATTAGTTACTTCTGTCTCCAGGGTAATTGGAGTATCAGGATACCTGAGTCGTAGGCAGCCTAGTCCTGTAAGCTTTATCCCGCTCTGTTCTGCTCCCCGCGGTGCTTTCTCAAGGAAGCTGTGTGGTCGGGTGAGCTTCATCGTCCCCGGCACAGCAGTGGGGTTCCCGAAGCTTGGCTGTGAGATCCCTGGCAATGCCTCCTGCTGCCGCAGTGCATGAAAAGCTTTGATTTTTTTTTTCCTTCTGTTTGTAGCTTTGCTCATTCACAAAGGAGCGTGTATCGTACAGCATGTCTTGTGCAGCCCAGCCAACCAGGCATCCCTTCAGCAGCCTTCAGCTCTTTGAGCCCCAAGCACCGGGGGGTGAGGGACTTTTGTTTGGTTTACTTTCTGTTTTCAGTAGAGTTCTACACCTTGCCTGAAATCACTCAGCTAGCAAAACTTTTGTCTTTGTGGGTGGAGAGGAAAGGAGCAGGGAGAAAGTTGGTTTTGGCTGCCTTGTGGCTTTCTCACCCCGTGGCAGGTTCTGAGTTGCCAATGCTTTGTCCCAGCAGCTCCCACATAAATTGCTCTCGGGGGGGGGGGGGGTCTGTCAGGGCTTTGGGAAAAGGGCTGTAAGCAAGGCTCCTAAATGCCACTCGTTTCTCCATCACTGCCTGCTTCTGTGGCCTTGGCCAAATCATTTAGCTTTTCCTTGCCTTAATTTGCCTAATTATTGCCTCCTGATATCTCCAAGTTCTGGTAATTGGTGCTGCTGGTTGTACATTGAGGCAGTGCTAGGGAAGCTCTCAACTTGCAGGGGGGACAGTTTCAGTGTGGTTCCCTGTTAGTCTGTAGCCGAACAAACAGCAAAACTCCTGTTTACGATGTTTAGTACGACAACTAAAGGTGCTGACTGAGTTTATAACATAAGGCTTAGCTGTTGGTGCGGGGTTGCTTGCCCATTCCAGCATGGATCCTAACAGGTGCTGCTGATGTGACCTTGTCTCAAATCGAACTGTTGTTTTGGTCAATGTGTTAATGGGTGCTCACTGAAACATACCCTTGGTACTCTTCCTCTTCTGAATCATGGGGTAGATGTTGCCTTGGTTTGAAGTGACAGAGTGAAAGCTTTAGTGCATAAAACTATTCTGTTCGTTTTATGAGTTTAGCTAGAAATCTTTTGTGTGTCTACAGTATGTATTATTATTTGAGGAACTCTGAAATTTAGGGTTATTAAATATGATCTTTCTGCCTGGGAGGAGAAATGGTTGTGCCCTCCAAGTGTCTGGGTCAAGCACAGCTAGTGTTTTGTATCTTCTGTGTCTGTTGGCTTGTTCTTTGTGGACTGCCTTGTTTTTGTGGGTATTGTGGGTCTCTTTTCTGTAGTGCCTTGAGTTTGCAATGCACACATCAAAGGCTCAGCGTCAATGCCAGCATCAGGAATAGCAAGCTTTCAGCACAGCGGTTGGGTTCAGCTGCTGGGTGGTATGTGGGGCACCTGGGGTGAGAGGAGTCTCTGAGGCATCCCATTTGGGGCTGGGGGCGCAAGGGATGTACATGGAGAGTTGGAGCAGCAAGGATGAGCGTTTTGGGGTGACTCTGTGTAAAGAAGTAGAAGTAGAAATCCTAGTATCTACTGGAGCACTTCCCTAATGGGAGGGAGGGAGAGGGCCAAATCTGTAGGAACTGTCTGCAAAATGGAATAAGAATTGTAGTGGAGATGGAAGCAAGGGAGGGAAGTGTCCACTGTTCTTCATCCAGAACAAGGAGACACATTCAGATTGTAGGCAGAGGCTGTGTGCCCTAATTTCAGTCCTTTTTTCCCCTGTTTGTTTTTACTTCCTTCTCACGTAATTTGTACTAACCGTACTGACATTTCTAGTTAAATTTCTAAGAAAAGAAAAAAATATCAGAACATTAAACAGTTTTTGCAGTTTCAAAAGCAGGAAATCCTCATTAACTGTGGTGCAGCCTTATCAGTACATTCTCACGCTGGCGGTCTGAGCTTCACCACCCTGGAGCCCCCTTCCCATGGCACAGTAGGCTGTTTTGGCTCTTGGGAGCTGCACGACTGGCTAGTAAAATCAAAGCTATGCTGAACAGACAGACTTCCACTAATCCGGCACCCATTGGCCTGGTCAGTGGGATGGTCTGTTGTCCCACATTCATGGTGAGTTCTCATGTTTGCCCACAAAGCATTACTGGTCTTGTAATTGATTTGACAGAGAAATTTATGTCTGGGGGAAGTAATAAATAACCTCTTTCCCCACCACTTAGTGCCCTGAATCTTGTTAGTGTGACTCTTTTTTTGCCCCCCCAAAGCATCGATTTAGAGTGTTGCAAATATGTATTAAGTGTGATTCTTCATAGCATCTTTGGCTACCTTTTGCAGAGGGCATGACATGGAGCAAACAGCACACCTGGCTTCAGGTATTTCCCACGAGAGACATGGATCTGTTTTAGTACAGATTATTCTCTATCATGCAACTGAATACAGAAGATATGTGCTGCTTCTCACCCTGGACTCGCTGCGTATTCCTTTCCTCATTTGCTGCGAGACTACCTTACTACCCTTCTGGCTCCAAATCATCTGCTGCAGGGCTTGGTTTGGCTCAGGATCTTTTTTTATTAGAAGCTTCCAGTGCTATTCCCTCAGCATGCTATTGAAATACAGATGATAAATACTGTGGATCCTCCTTGTGTGTGTGTATGTATAGAGGTGGAGGGGGGCTGGGGGACGTCTTTTCAAGGAAGGACTGTATAGAAATTTTTCCCAGTTTTGTTTATATAATAATCAGTGTTTAGAATTCTTATTATATGCTTCAGCCTGATCACCTTTAACTCGATTGTTCTGAGATTACTTACCTGAAAGAAACAGAGGTTCATTATGTTAATTGGCTCTGAAATTACTGCATTAAATATCTGTAATTGTATTATTATTCTGGTCTTGCTATGTCCTAGGGTTTTCAGTGAGCAGAAATTAATATGGAAACCTGCGCTTTCTGCTGTTGCTGGCAGAGTCCCACGTGAGATTGGTGTTTAAAGAGCCTGTTCAATACTACTTTTAGCAAAGAGTGGGTTTGGTGATGTGGAGGCGGTAGGATCTCTACTTGAAGATGTCTGTGTTTAATCCCAGCTCCAGAGGGAGCTCCCTGCTCTGACTGAGGTGGGGCTTCTCCAGCAGAACTGCTCTGGCTGAGATCCCAAAGTGCTTTTTGGAGACAGGAAAGCACTGCTTACCTTCTGTTGTGCTGAGCCGGGTCGAGGAAGGGTGGCCTGAACACAGTACAGGGAGGGAAGCACCTGCAGGCATCTGCTGCAAAGCTTGTGGCCACTGAGGGGTTTTGGATTGCCCACTTTGGCTAATGGCCCTAGGATTTATATCACACATTTTTTCTGCTTGAAATAAGCCTTTTAAAATCTTGAGAATAAGAACTGTGAATACAGGGAAGATACAGCCACTTGGAAGACGAATTATGGAGGTGCAGTTGGAAAATTAATTTCAGGAGGAAACAAGTGTGAAATAAGCTGGTGTTTCCACTTCTGACTGCGTTGCCTAAAACTCTTTAGAGAAAGGGTAACTTTCTGCCAGTGTGGTGTGCCTTGTTCCTGTTGACAGCACGATTGCTACCCAGTTATGAGATCCTCTTAAAACCAAAGCTATTCTCTTCACTCCCACCTCTCTAGTTTGGCCAAACCAGTTTTCTTCTTCATCAGGTAGAGTGAGAGTTTTCTTAACAGTTACTGACAGCATTGTGAACTGGGATGAGCTGTGGCATAGCTTGATACTTGCTAAACTGCAAAGCTCAGGCAACATTTCAGTGACCTGCTGTAACAGGATCTCCATGCCCAGCAGAAATTGTAAAGTAGGTTGGAACTTGGTGTCAGCAGAGGACATTGAAAAGAAGGGAGGGCTGCTGAGTAGTGGGTGAAGAAAGTAAGAAGGTTGGGGTAGGAGCAAGAAATTGGAGTGAGGAAGCCATGAACAGGTAGGAGATGAAGCGCATGGGGAGGAAATGAGAAGTGTCTTGAGTTAAGAGGAGGAAATGAGGATCTGCTTTGAGTTCCTCCTAGTCATCTCTTTTGAAGAACATGTCTTTGTTTCCTCTCTGTTCCCTGGTGATCTGCTGGCAGAGGGCTGGCGGGTGACGTGCTGAGGAGTGCTGGGCTGCTACTGAGTTTGATGAATGGGCACAGCTTCTTGCCCAGGAGTCGGGCAAGGCATGGGGGAGGTGTTCAGGAGAGGCATGCAGCCACCCTGACTGGGCTGGAGTAAGACCAAACCTTGCATTGTGTGAAAGGCACGAGAGTTGTTCCCTCAATGCATTGTATCTACCATGGTAATGATTTTGCTTCTTGAAGCCTGATTTATTTGAAGAGTCAGTACGCAGCAGGCTGTTCAGAGCTTCATTTGAAAGAAAAGACCTGTACTGCTTGGTTGGGCCAGATCTCTGTTTAGAGCAGCATCCTGTGCGGATGCAGTAGTGAATGCTTAGGGAAGAATGGAAGAGCAAGTGTTTATAGTGATTCCCCTCCTATTCTCTCCTACCCTGTAGCTGCCAGGGACCTCCAGAGCTGGAAGTTGCCAAGTGACCCACTCTTTCCATCCTTATGGTCCTATAGATCAAACTGCTTCTGTGTTTGTCCTTACCAAATTATAAGTATGTATGGTCTCTGCAATACCTGGAAGATGCAAATAAAACCAGGTGCTGATTGTACTTCTACCTTCATGTGCTAGCAGAAGTATGTTTTCAAGAATTCTGCTTCCATCTCCTGTACCTTCTGTTCTCTGCTTTTGCAAGTACTAGTTTGGCAAAAGTGGCACGGCTCTCTCCAGCACTGGAATAAGAGATGAGCTGGACTATCATCTGCATTAGGCATTGCTGATGCAAATTAAAAGCTAAATTCAAGCTTTAGAGGTTGCTTCTTGTTAAGGTGCTGTGAGTTGGAAAGAGCATTAGAGCCATGTTATAGCTATATGGGACACTTTTTAATTAAAAAAAAAAAGGAAAAAAGAAAAATACCAATTCACAGAAGGAAAGCTACTTCGAGGCAGTGGATAAGCACACTGTGGGCAAGGGAATCCTTTTCCTGTTCCAGCTGCCTGTGTGGATGCCTGGAGCTTTGTAAAGATGTTTTCTACAGTCTGATGCACCCATTGTAGAATTAAGGACAAACTTTGCTGCCATTATTTTGAAACTATTGCCTTATTTGAGTCTTTGATCAGAAAAATCTCAAGGCTTTTTCCACCATGCCTCTGAGTCCTGTCTGAGCAACGTAAGACACTGTCAGCCTTTCCATGCAGTCAGATTTTTCTGAAGTTTTGCCTGTTTGTTGTTTTTAAAAAATAAAGAAGGTATTCTTTAGGTTGAAGTTGGAATGATACAGCTTCCATCTGGGAACTATTTTAATCTTAATTTGAAAAAACAGACTATAAAACACACACCCATAAAAACAGTTTGTCCTTTCCAATGTACTAGAAAATGATTCTCATCAGCCTCTTAAGGCGCTCTATGTTCATGTATTTAAGTGCCATGACATGTTTAGAGAGATAGTTACCGTGGGTTTTAATACAGGGTCATACATAAATTTTCAGTATGGATCATTTGGGGAAGATTAATATGGGGAATGCGTTAATGGTAAAGAACTTGAAGTCAATGCAGATTTTGCAGCACTGGCTATGCACAAGTAGCTTAGTGACCATAAAGTTGCTGCCTGGTTTTGCTTGATAATGAGATGTAAAGAATGTACTTAGAATTTTGGAAATCAAGCGTGCCTGTACATGTGTATGCGTTGTCCTACCTAGCAGTGGAAGGGTACTTGACATGTATCGGGGTGCTGGCTATGGGCTAGCAGTGCTTCAACCTGATCATCTGCCTGCTCTTGCCACTTTGTTGTCATCTCATTGGCACCTGCGAGTTTTAACAGCAAGGAACACCAGGAGTTCAACTGCCTGGCAGTAGTGTGGCACTATCCAGATACGTTGATCTGTTTTTCCACGGACTTCTGGAAACCAGCTTCTACTCCCCGATTCTGGCTTTTTAGTGTTCGTTGTGTCTCCACTGTGCTCATGGCAATTGAGTTTGTGGTACAGAGACAGGAGTAAGGCACCACTTAACAGCTTAAGAATTTACCAGCTGATACCATCAATTTTCCATAGGGTGACACTGATTTCCCAGGCTTTGATTTGATGCTCTTATTCATGAGCCTGACAGAGCCTGTGCGTCTCCCTCACCCCAAGGGAGGTCCCTTGATTAAGTCATTTGTGCTTCATGGGACCGCATGGGGAGCCCATACTGCCAAAAGTAATGAGCTGAAAAGACTGGCAGTGTCAGATTATATCGGCATCCTGCAAAGATCTCATTTGCTTCTGATTCCTTGTTATTCTTGGTGGGCTTGGTTAAAATGCTGTCTGATTTTTTTGTGATACGGAATTTTTTGCAGATGTAGAGAAGCAGAGTTGGGCAAGGCATTATGCGAAACATGCAAGGTGTCTGGTGGTGTTTGACCTGCAAAGGTTGTAACTGCCCATCTTCTTCTTTGTCCCAGGCAGTACTTGCTTTAGGGATTGCTGAAAACAAGAACCACCAAATTGCTTTTGAGTAACGTGAAATCCTGATTATGGAAATGTTAATCGTGTATCACAACAAGCATTATCTTCTTCCTGCTCAGAAATCCTGCTGGTGGTCTATGCAAGAACAGAAGGACATTTAAAGACAATTTTGCTTAAAATGTACTCGTTAGAATGCCTATGTAAAACTGGTACCTTTATGGCTAAAATCAATGTTTGTTTGCAAAGCAGCGTTGGTGTACTGAGTAACTTTTATGAATGAATAAAATATCAAGGTCTTTTTCCAGAGGAGCGTGGAGCCTAAACTGGATAATGCAGCAAAACAAAACAGCAGAGAAAGGTGGATAAAGAGCCCTAATTGGGGACTAATGCAGGTTTTTGGCCAGGAGAGGGAATGGTGGCATTCCTAAGCATCTCCTTGCTATCATTTCCCTGTAACTGATCTTATAAAAACACTTGGAGAACATGTAACTTAAGGTGTGATTATTGTATTTTGAACAGAGTTAAGTTATAGTGATAGAAAAGTTGGCCTTATTTTGCCACAAGTGCTTTTGAAGCTGGAGGTTGATTTTGGGCTCTGAAGGGAGGTGAGGACTCCTGGCTTGCAGCCACCACGCACATTGCTGATACAGATGAGTGGCCAAGAGAGAGAGGAGGAATTTCTGAGCTAGCATCTGGCAAAGGTGTCCTGAACTGCCCTTGGGAGGAATGTATCTGCTTCTCTCTCTTTTCTTCCCACTTCAGAGAGATCCTAGAGACACCAGATAGCTAACTCAGGTGCCTGATGTGTTTGGTGGTGTAAAATCTTTATCTGCAGTTTGACCAGATTTTCACTTTTCAGTGCACCTGGGGCTGATGCGAACACCTATTATTAAAAGTTTGCCAAACTTTCTGTGTTTGAAAATCCTACTTTTGGTTGCTCATATTTTGTCAAACTTTTGGGGCTAGAACTTTCTAGCTAATTGTTTGCTGGGAGATGTGCTTTTTGGGAAGACTCTAGTGAAAACTATTCAGCTGTTTTGGAGAACGAGACTGAAAATACACACTTTCTTACAATAAAAAAAAAATAATAAAATAAAGACACAGTGACCATTTCAAGTCACATTGCCCCTGCACTTGGGAGCACTGGTTTGTTGCTTGGCAGATGTCTCTTTTGCTGTTCTCATAAAAATCCACCAAAATTGGGCCAGTTTGGAAATGTGCGGGAGAATAGGGGCAGGGAACTGGAGGAGGAGGGAGAAAATCTGTGTTGCTTAAGTATCACTGAATATCACCCTCACGTTTGATCCTCTCCTTGCTGTTGCCATAGTGTGTCATTTTGGGGAAGTTGCTGGAAACAGTCTCTTCAGAAATACCATTTTCAGAGCAGTGTCTGTTTTTGGAGACCCTGGATCTAGTTTTGCAGGGTTAGTGGGGTCAGTGGGACCTGTCCTCTGTGTGCCTGTATGTGGAAAAAATATATATAGCTGTAAGTTGGCGAAGATGATGAAATACATCTATATGTAGATATATTGAGGTCTGAGGCATCCCTGCATTAGCAGAAGCTGTTGGTCCTAGTCCGTCCCTGCCTCTGAGGCTCATGTCCTTATGGAGGGACAGCCTTAATGTCTGGAGAGCTTCATCCTGGGCTAGGTCTGGGTTGAAACTGCTTCAGAAGATTTTAGAAGAGATGTAAGAAAATACACTTGCACAAATACTGTTTCTGTAAGAAACTGTGCTGGAAGTGGGCTTAAGGGCAGTGTTTCACACCCTCAGGTGTTGGGCAGAGCATCAGAGAGATGCAGAGCGTGGGACATAGATGCTCTGGTACCTGGCAGTCAGTGCCTTCAGGAAGCAGACAGGCAAGATGCTGTGACCCTGCAGAAACGGAGGCCCAAGGGAGCAGAAAAAAATCCCCAAGGGACACCTTGGATCAGATTTTACAGGTTCCATTTGATAGATCGTGCCTTTTTCTTCAACATACTCTGAAGTCTGCAGAAAAGGGACCTGAAGCCCTGTGGATTCTTTGTACTCCTGCAGCTTGGGCTGGTGCAATGGCCTCTTGGCTTGGAGTGTCGTGCAGGGCCCCAAGGGTAATGACCTTTCTTTTTCTTTTTGGTGGAGGTGGCCGTGACCTGCAGGAAAAAGAAGTATGGTGAGACGTTATGGAGTGTTTCGTGCCTGTCTGCCTCATAAAGGAAAGTTTTAATTGCAGGATGGCAGAGATGAACAGACATCTTGTCTCTGCTCAATTTGTCCAGCAGGAGTTAGTAAGTGCATGAGATATTCTTCTGTAATGAAACAGACCAGCTAACAACCTACTTGACTTAAAAGATGCACCCTATGTCAAAATGCAACAGTCTGGTTAGGTGGAACCAAAGTTGCCCTGAGAGCCTCTGGACTTTAATGACCTTCTGATAAAGCTTTTGTGTATATTAAAGTTACAGATCGAGTGTCATTGCTGGTAGCACTGAGCATCATTCCTGTGGTGATGAAAGGCCTGCAGGAGTACCGGATGGGAGGAGGAAAATGTGAGGGTCATTGACAGATGTATTTCTCTTAATTCCCAGGCAAATACTTAGATTTACCAGTTTTTCAAGTTATTGTGATTTGATGGATAGTAGATAAGCAGATTCATTTTTTTAAGGACAACTTGTGCCTAATCAGTTTACCCTTGTCCATAGTGAAAAGAAATTGAGTGTAATGTCTTATTCTTATAGGTGGGAGTGGGTTCTTTCTGAGCTCGTGGTAAACTGCTGCTCTGAACGAATTCACTTTTGCATGACGAGACAGTATCTAAGCTGTCGTGAAGACAGTGTAAGCTCCTGTGTCTGCTTTTCTTTCATCAGTGTAGGAAATAAAAGTCACATAAAGGCTGTGGTAAAGCTGCAGTGCTGTAAGTGTGATCATGCAGGTTCTTAGGAATAGCTGCACCCTTGCTGTTCTTGTGCTTTTCATCGAGTACAGAGTTGCCGCCTGGAAAATCTGTGGACTTCACAAAACTGATGGAGTTATAAATCATTACAATAGGATGATAAATGACTTCAGGTAATCCAGATGACTTGTAAACTGCAGTCCCACAAATCACATGTGAAGTGACCCACAACAAAGCTGCATGTGGAGGAGGAGCAAGCAGCATGGGCCATGCCTGGAGAAACAGTTGCTGCGAAAAGGTGCTTGTGGTTGTACTGAGCAGCCACATCTACGTCAAGTCCCAGAGTGGTAGTGCAGTAAGAAGTGTTTAATGCCATCTGTGGACATGTGAACTGGGAAACGGGAACAAGGGATGTTTTTATTTCCAAAATATCTGTTTATGAAAATATGGGTGGAATAGCTTATTTAGCTCTGATATCGTATTTTAAAATAGACATGGGAAAATCTAGAGAACACGCAGAAGGAGCAGCAGGGCAGTATTTGGAACAGGGAGAAAATATGTGGACTTTTAAAATCTCCTTCTTGTTTGGTCAAGAGAAAGACTGAAACATGATTCACTTTTGTGGGGAGAGGGTGCTGGATGCTGCCAAGTCCACTGGAGAGGACCTGGAGAAGTACCAGCTATTTGGAAGGTAATGTTAGAAGGTAGACATGGGCTGCGATTAGTTGGTGGAACACGTTACCAGGGAGGGATGGATTCACTGCATCTTTTTGGATCAAACTTGCATGCATCTTTGGAGGTTGTTCTTGAATGAAAAGCAGGTAACTAGATTTACTGGAAGATGCATAACAAGTTACTTTTGCTTTACATGTTGGTATGCAGAGATACAGAGAGGGTGAGGCTGTTCTGCTTGTGCAGAAAGTCCGTGGCATGGTCACAAACTAAGCGATGATATGTATCAGTCCAGTGTCTCTCACAAAATCAAGGCCAGGTCAGGAGATGGTTTCTGAACACCTCGTGTCAGCACAGTTGTGTGTGGTGACAACAGTTTGGTGGCATTGAGCGAAGGGAGTTTCCATGCCCTTTTTTGAAGGCAAAATCCCATAGCACCATTTTTGCTGTGAAAGTGAAATGCCATGTGAAAACAGAGGGTGGTTTTGCAGCTGGAAGTTCTTGCTTGGACTGCTTCTTTTTGAATGAATTTCTACAGTGGACTGGAAGCTTAGGATAATTTTCTGAAAGGAATTGTTGCTGCTTCTCTGTGTTTTATCTGCCTGTGGAAGAGGGAAGGACTTTTGTGCTGAGCAGACTCTAATGCACCTTTTGCTCTTCTTTGAATGGGCTAATTTGCTCCTACTCAGCATCCCTCCACTTGCATGCTAATTCATTGTGCCACCCAACTGGTTTAATGTGAAAAGGATTTGTCATATTCCCAAAGTGGGCTATGACTTCAGGTAAAGCAGGGTAAGTCAGCCACAGAGGACCTTAATTTGAAGGTCCGTTTTCTTATCCTTGAAAGTCTTAAGCCTGAGGAGCATGTACAACGTGGCTTCTTCATTAAAGCTTTTTCTGAGGTAGCTAAAGAAAAAATTCTTCCCCCTCCCCTGGTACGTCCTAATGCTGTCTCTTGTTACACCTTGTTGATAAATGGTAGGAGCAACAGTGCCGGGGTAAACATCCTGTTCTCCTTATCCACCCTCATTTCTGTATTGAACATCCTTGTGCGTTCCTCCTTTTCTTATGCCAAGCCCTGCTCTCTCTACGCAAAGCTGTCTCTGTGCATCATCAGATCAGCTCAGTTGGCAGGCTTGAGCTTGCCGAGGGAATTCAGGGATTTTTAAAGGGGATCTGTGTCCATTTGGGATTTAGATAGTCACGTGGTCATCTAAAGGCACGCAGTCAAGAGCTGTGTCTCCTGCAAGAAGACACAAAAGGGAAATTGTGGCTTCTGGAGTAGGTGGTTGGGGATGCACAGACCTTTCAGTTGAGCATCTCCAGCATGAGCTACACCCTGCCTTGTGTGTTGGAAAACTCCTAGTGAACTCTAACGTAAATTATTAGCTTAAATGCCTTTCCTGTCTGGTGACTCAGCAGGTAGGCAGGAGCTTTTAGAGCATCTCTAACCTGTTTGACTTTCGATGCGATTCTGAACCCAGACTGACATAGTAAAGGGTAAGGAGAAGGCAGTAGAAACTAATCCTTTGCTAGCAGCATTGGACTTGGGGCCAGGAGTGGGGGGGGAATAATTTCCCAGTTGTTTCTGGGAAATCAGTTGTTTTTGTTTGGGTTTGCAGAAGAAACTTAGCAATTTATTCCTGTTCTTCACAAGCCTTTTAAAATTCCTTTCTTGCAGTGGGATTATAAAATCTTTGATACTCTTTCTGCTCTGCCAACAACAGGTTTTAATTTCACTGTTTATATGATTTTGTTTGCTAAAGTGGAAAGTAGATAGGGGCTTACTGGTTGTTTTTTTTTCTTTTTTTCCGTGTTTCCCCCTCCCCCCCATAGATGCCTCCTGCCTTATCCCACTGCAGGCTGCACTGTAGCTCTGGCATAACAAGCGGCACACTGAACAGCCCATTTCTAGCTCCGTTTTACATATTCTTTTCCAGAGTATTAATATGCTGGGTAGCCTCTGTGCTCAAACGAGGCATAAACAATTCAGACAGCAAATGCTATAGAGCAAGTGCAGTTAATGGACCCAGATGGTTATGTTGCCAGTTTTATGTGACGTTGCCTGCATTAGCCTGGGAAACTTGCTGCTCTGAAGTATCAGAGCTCTATTTAATGTTTTGTGTGGTCCAGGCTTCTGATGGACTTTGGAATCTCCTTAACGGCATGGGTATGGGGGTGCCAGAAGTGCCTTCTGCCTGACCTTGTGTGATGTCTCTGTCCCCACCGTGGTCAGCTCAGCAGCTTTGGTGGAGAAGAGACCCTTGGAGAGATGCCAGCACATGTGTGCACAGTGGAGCAGATTGAAGCCCACCGTGCCTCAGACAGGGACGGATGGCCCACCAGAGCTGCAGATCTGAGCTCGTGTTGTGTGACAGGGGTAAAGGAAAAAGCTTTTTAGTGGACGCTGTGAGCATGAACGAAAGGAAATGGGCAAATTTATCTGGATAGTGAAGAGATGAGGTCAGAAAAGAAAACTGAGATAGCTAAATATCCCAAGGTGCCATTTAGTGCTGTGTGTTTCACTCTTGGCCTTCTCCAGCCCCCACTAACGTGGATTGCTCCAGGCCACCGAGGGCTGAAAATTCTCCATCCCGGTTTCCTGTGGGGCAGGAGGAGAGCTTGTCTGTGTATATATCTGAGATGCTGTTTTTAATTTCCAGGAGGATGTAGATCTTATTTGTTTATGTTGGAACAGCAAGCTGGAGAGGCCAGGAGGAGACCATGTGTCTAAGAGCAGGGCTGGATTCTCCAGGGAGCAGGGGAGCCTTCCTGGGCATCTCTCCATAGCTGCGCTCTGCATCAGTCACGTCCTGCTCTGCCTTGAGCCCGTGTTCTCGCTGCTTTCCTCCAGCCCTGCATCCCAGAGGTTCAAGGCACTGTACACTGCCTGTTGTACACGTTACAGTATTAACATTTCTCTTGTTGTAATCACAACGATCTTTGCTGAGACATAAGGACAGGTTTAATCTCTACTTTATGTATTGCAGCAGTCCCCATGATGGACTTCTCCCATCTCTAGCACTTGGTGGTGAGCTTGATGACTTAATGTGGTTGCTTAGAGCAAAGCTTTCTTTTTACTTTGTGAAGCAATTCTTAACTTGCACGCATGTTTGTTGAGGTTCTCTGCAGCAGACATCTGTCACTTGCCTTTCTCCTTTGGACAGCAGCAGTGAGACGCACAGTTAAAGGTTAATGGTGGAGTGAGTGACAGATGTTGGTAAAAGTCTCTGCAGCGTGTGCACTGTTCTGCTCTGTCTGTGCTGAATGCAACCCTGTTTGCTTAGCAAAATAACTGAGGATGAAAGACAGGAGTGACATGGAAAAAAGGCACTTTAAATGTTCTTTAAAAAAGACTGTGACAACAAACTTCTGTTTCAAAGTATGGAGGGGTCTTCAGCCATTAAATATGTCACATCCCATGGATTACTGTGATCTGGAGAGACCTTTGGCTCCAGCTCACCAAACGGTAACTCATCAAAGAAGCGTCCATGGGGCTTGGAGTGCGAACATATAATATGCAGATGGCATAGGGAGTTCACAAGGCTCTGAGTCCATGCCCAGGGAACAGATACTGCCTCGCTGAGAGACCATCTGACAGCCTCCTCCTTTTAGATGACTTTTTGCATCAAAGGTGACCTGAACAACTTTTTTTTTAAAAAGTTAAAAAAAAAAAAAAAAAAAAAAAAAAAAAAGGCTTCCAAACTTAAAGGTCCTGAAATCCAGCTACAAAAGTCATCCCTCTGCTTAAGAGATCATTCTTTGCAAAGTAAGTTTTGCTTGTTTTCACAGATTTTTAAGGCATGGTTGTCTGGCACAGGGGCATCTTTAGCTCTTGCTTCAGCAAACATAGAACTCTCCTAGCGTGGTGTCTGCACATGCTGAGGAGGACATGGAGGGACCTACAGCAAGGGCAGTCAAGGATGACCCGTTTTCCAATACTTACCACATCGCATCATCTGTCATCTGATAAACAAGAGGGAAGGGAGGCAAAGCTTGATGAAGGGGCCCGTGTGAACCTTATGAAGTTCAACAAGGTCAAGTGCAAGGTCCTCCACCTGGGTTGGGGCAACCCGCAGTATCAATGCAGACTGGGTGGTGAATGGATTGAGAGCCACCCTGTTGAGAAAGACTAGGGCATACTGGTGGATGAAAATTGGACATGACCTGGCAACGTGCACTTGCAGCCCAGAAAGCCAACTGTATCCTGGGCCACATCAAAAGCAGCATGGCCAGCAGGTTGAGGGAAGTGATTCTGCACCTCTGCTCCCCTCTGGTGAAATGCCTCTGCCCCTTCCCCCTCCCCACAGTGCTGCATCCAGCTCTGGGGCCCCCAACTTAAGAAGGACATGGACCTGTTGGAGTGAGTCCCAAGATGGCCAGGAAGATGATGAGAGGGCTGGAGCACCTACCTCTGCTACGGGGACAGCCTGAGAGAGTTGGGGTTGTTCAGCCTGGGGAAGAGAAGGCTCCAGGGAGAGCTTATCGCATCCTCTCAAAATATAAAGATAAAGAGGACTTGTAAGAAAGAGAAGGTCTTTTTAACAAGGCCCATAGCAACAGGACCAAGGGGCAGTGGTTTTACACTGAAAATGGGTAGGCTGAGATTGGACATAAGACTTTTTTTTTTTCTTTTGATGATGAGGGTGATAAGGCGCTGGCCCAGGCTGCCCAGAGCAGCTGTGGGTGCCCCATCCCTGGCAGGGCTCAAGGCCAGGCTGGACGGGGCTGGGGGCAGCCTGGGCTGGTGGAAGGGGTCCCTGCCTGTGGCAGCGGGGTTGGACTAGATAATCTTCAAAGATCCCTTCCCACCCAAACCACTCTGTAGTTCTGTCATCTGAGTTGGGGTTAGATCATGGTGATCGGTGGTTTTCTCTCAGGTGACAGCAGTGGAGTTGCTGAGGCTATTGGTGCAGAAATAACTTGGGGTTGCTAACGCTGTTCTAAGGCTTCTGTCTGCACAGGTAGAACAAATTATCTTTAGGGCATCAATTCCTGCAGAAAACCTCACCTTTGTAGTAGAGGCACTTCTGAGGCACCAAATAACACTGCCTTATGCCTTGGGTGATGTATGCTGTGCTCTTGCTGCAACTCGGTAGTGCAACCAAGATCTACAGGCAGCAAGGCTGCCTCTGCCAGAAGCATGGAGTGGCCCAGGTTCAGCTGGTTTTTCCCTCTGTGCTGAATCAAGATCTGTAATTCAGATGAAAGCGTGACCCTGTATGCCCTTCCAGTGGAGGTTTGTCAGCCCTGGGAGCCCCCTGTCACTGCAGATACCCCATGGGGTGCAGTAAAGTGGTCCACATGTGTTTTGTGGCTAGCACTTAAGGACCTCGGGAAAGCTTATCACTCTGTGGAGCAATAGGGAAGCAGGACTTGAATTCAGTCATGTGATTTGTCTGGTGCCCCAAGTAACGCACTGTGATTGAGAATGCTGCTGTTCTGCCCTCCCCCAAAATAACATCCCTCTCCCTTTTTCTGGATTAGTTTTTGTAATTGGCTCTTGGAGCAAGCAACCAGCAGACATTTCAGCAGTGGGATGTTCTCTGCCCTCCAGGCCCATGGTGTTCAGAGTCGCTGGATGTGGATGAAGACCAGCATCTCTTACCAGCTTGGTCTAGTGGGAAGAAGCAGTTGAATTGGCCGGTGAGTGCCCCAGTTCAAGGAACAGCTGATGCAAATTAAGTCGCTTTTTGATCATCTGTATAGAGAAGAGTCCAACAGAACCCTGGGGTGCTGCTTGGACAGAAAGCAGATGCCTGCTGTCTCGGGAATCTTCAAAACATTTTTGCTTTTGCCAGCACTGTTTAAAGCTTTCCTGGATTGGGTCTGTGCCAGCCCTGTTGTGCTCCAGTCCTCTGCTTATCCCCTTCAGGGGCTGGCACAACAGGGAAGCAGCAGTACCTGCCTTTGATTGACGGGGCAGCGCCAGGGATGGTGAAACAAACACCCCAAAGATCTCTAGTGTCTCCTCTCTGTCTTCTGGGACCAAGTCTGGAGGAGGTGACCAACCTAGCCTGCTTGCGCTGTGTCCCTCCCACATGCCAGCAGCACCTTGTCGAGCTGTGTTTCTGTCACAGCATACATCAGAGGAGCTGATTTTTGTGCATAGGGCTGAGGGTTAAGGAGGGGCTTGCTTAGAAGCAAATTAGCACAAGGTCTCTTTCAACAATTAGAGTGTGTGCTGTCCATCTAGATTCCATCTAGACCCATCCCATGGAGAGCCCATTGCACACTACCATGCTTGACTTTAGCCTAAGGGACGTGAAGCAGCATGTTGCCTGCCTTGCCGTGTCGCAGCAGATGTGTGCCAGAGCGCTGCTGGCTCCCATTGATGGCAGGGAGAGTCATGACGCACGTATGTGTATGTGCATGTGTTTCACCAGAGCTGCGAAAGTGAGCATTTACCATGTATTACAGAGCCACCTCTCATTCTGTCAAGGGAGAGTAACACTGCAGGACGTGCACATCCCTGTGAGGGAACGATTTGGTAGCGGTTGGCAGTTGTTGACTCTTGAACAGCTTCTGCTGGTCCAGCCAGTTCTTTAAAGGCTGGCATTTTTCAGTCTTTTTTTTTTTTTTTTTTTTTCCTATTTGAAATGGCAGCTTGCTAAGGGCCAGATACTGTTGTGACAGTACCTCTGGAATCCTTAAGCTGCTTGAATCACTCCAAGGAGCCAAGCAATAAAAGAGCTAGAATAAAACGTATCCCACAATGTCCTTCATTTCTGCTGACAACTGCAGTTTAAATTACTGGTGCAACCTTTTAGCATAGCTAGCTTCTAAAAACTAATAAAAAATAAAATGAAGTCATAACAGCTGCTTGCCATCGCTTCTCTGATGGAGAGTAGTGAGAAACTGCTTTTCTTTTTGGGTGAGCCTGTGCTGGTGTACTATTATTTCTGTTAATACTATATTCTGATCACTGTCACTAATATATGCTGTAATTTTTACATTATGTAAGTTATACAGTGTTTATTGGGGAAGGGGCGTTGCTTTTATCATAGGGTAGCATTTATTCTGTGAGCACCCTAATGTTTTTCAGAGCTTACATTAGAATTAGGCTTTACAAAAACAAACCACACCTAAGCTCTCAGGAAAGTGGTTTGTTTGGCTGATGTGAATTTGCATGTCCCATTTCCAGGAGCTCTGATTCCTTGGGTCCTTTGCCCCAAGCGTCTGGAGTCTTGAGGACCCAGAATAATTTGTGACTTTGGTTAAATGATTTCTTTTTTTCCAATGTGAATTTTTATTTTGTAAAGTGTATGCATTTAAAGCTTGTAATAAACATTTCCAGACTAAACAGCCAGCAAGGGTTGTGTGCAGATGCTGGGTTTGCATCATGTGGGTGAGCGTTGAAGTGTGTATTTTGCAGGGCATGTTGAAATGGAATCCTCAGCTGTGGCTGTTGAGTAACATCTTCAGTTGTGATTTCTAGAGAACTCTTGGAAGAAGCTTTGCCGTGCAGGGAGGAGCGAGGCGTGGAGGGGTCGTGGCTGTTAGTTCTCGTTGCTGCAAACGCCTTGTAGCCTTGTGCAGATGGAAATGTGCCATGTCCTGCAGCCTGCCAAGAGAGAAGAGCTACGTTCATGATAACCTTCCTTCTTTGGAGCCCAGAGACACAGGCACTTGGGAAGCATTTTGCTAGCCAAAGTGAAAAGGACGGAGGCAGCCTTTGTAAGCAGCTGCCAGTCTTGTCACCAGAGCCCAGTACCAGCACCAGCTCTCTGCTGGGAGCAGCGGCGGAGCTGGGACTGTGTGAAAGGCTGTGAGTATGGAACACATTAGTAAGAGTAGGGGTGGTAAGCTTGGGACACTCAAGTTTGTACTGGCTGCCAGAGCTGTGGCTGTCCAAGACTGTGTAGGAGGATGAAGGCAGGATGTGGATGGTGCTGATGTGTGGTGCTTTCTGTTCTGAAACAAAAGGAGATGCCACCTACAGCAAAGGCATCGCCTGCTGAATGATAGTCCCAAAGCCTTGGACTTTGGTTTAGCAAAAAGTATTTTATTTTATTTGTTTTCTATATGTTTAGCTGCTGAGATCAGACAGTTTGCAGCAGAAGTGTGTCTGAGAGAGGATTTGAGCTAGGGAAAAGGCTGGATGAAAAATGACTGCGAGTTACTGGGCTTGAGGCTGGAACTGGTGGGTGGAGCTCATGGTGTGTCATGCCGCAGGTCAGACTGGCTGGCTTGCAGTGGTCCCCTTTGACCTTGGCACTTATGGAGCAGTGTAGTAGACTTTTTTTTTTTTTTTTTTTTTTTTTTTTTAATTTTGTGGGAAATGGTCACATGCATGTGGCTTGAGAGCTCTCAGTTGCCAGGTGTAGTGGAAATGTTTTCTGTGAAGGGAGCTGAGAACACCTGTTCACTGGGTTTGAGCTGATAGAGTGCAAAGCTGGCGACCCACATCTCATCTCATTTAGCTACAAAGGATTTGAAACATCCCTTCTCCAGGTTGTCTCATTTAGAGGAAGGTATCAGCAGCAATGTTTGTAAAACATGCTGATCGTTTACCGCTGCAGTTCTGCTGCTGTAGATTGTACTGGCTCTTACAGGGCAAAGTACCCTCAGAGAGTTGGTGGAGTGAAGGTAACTCAGCAAGTTAGCGACAGGGCTGACAACCAAAAGCATCTCTTGTGTCCTTCTGTACCCATCTGTCCCTGTCGGTATGCATACTGCCCTTACAATCCATCAAATTGAGGTAGGGAAGGCTCAGAGTTCATTTTCCTGGTGTCACTGCAATGGAAGGGGCGCAGGACCAGAAGTCTAAGTCATCAGAACTTTGCCTGGGGTATTTTGGGCAGTCTGCTTTTTACTACAGATGCCCTGCCCTCCTTTTGTGAGTCTTTGCTGTGCCGAGGAGTATGCAGGAGCTGAGGATGTGCCTCATTGCTCTAGGCATCATAGCACCCAAGGGCTAATCCTGTGCCTGTCTCCTCAGGTGATATCCTCCAGCCTCCGATACTCCCCAGTATCCCAGATTATCAAACCCAGAGGAGCTTGCAGTCTTAAGGCCAACTATGTTGTGAATTTCTCATCTGTTTGGAGAGGGGCTGGAAGGAGTGTTTTCAGCCGATGTGCTAATAGGTAGCCTCTCTTGCATATAGTGCCTCTAGGCGATAGGTAAGGTTTCTTAAGTCCATGTGGTATCGTTTGTGTTTTTGTATTAAACAGGAGAAGAACCCTTGAGATCCATGCTGGGAGAAGGAAGAAAAGTAGTGAAGGAGTCAATGTGTGATGTAGGACAGAGCTGAGCCAAGACGCAGAAGGTAAAGCACAAACGAGCACCGCAGTGTCAGTCTGCTCCGTGCCTGGTATTAGATTGCTCCTTCCCTTGCTGTACTTTAACACAGTCCATCAAAACATCTCTGCATTCTTCTAGCAACACTCTTCCTTCTCCCCACAGTCAAGGTAAAGTAATGGTGAGATGGGGAAAGCTTGTAAAAGTTGGACAGCAACGGTACAGTGTCATCCATGGAGACTTAATCAAACCCATTATGTATTTCTTTTGGCCATCAACTCTTTTATTTAATGATCTATTATTTGCTGTAAGTTTTAGCCAAATTCAGTTGGCAGAACTGCAGGCAAAGAAGCGGCATTTCACATTATTCTGATTTCAGCGGTTTAAATTCAACAGGGCTTTTAAAATCATGATGTCACTAATGGCCTCGGCATTGCTGGCTGGCTCAGTGTCTGGGTGCCTCGGGATCCAAATCCCTGCACACAGCTCAGTGGGGAGTTGTGCTCTGAAACTCAGCACATAACCTGAAAGTTCTTCTTCTTTAGCATCATTCATTGGGCAGATTCTTATCCCGAAACACTTTGTAACCAAGGTAGGTTCACTGTGTAAGGATTAGCCTATGGATGCTGATTGGGCAGCTATTGCAGGGGTGTGTGGCTGAGTGGAAACCACAGGCAGAGGCTAGACACTGCTGTTGGCAGCGCATTTCTTCTTCTCCAGCTTTGCTCTCACTCCTGCAAAGAAGCCAGAGGATGAGATTTTGTGCCCTGTGCTGAGCTCCTTCAGTCAAACACTGGAGTATTGTCAAAACTGCTGGTGAATGTGGGCTTGAGCCAAGGTGTCAAGCGTGAAGCAAAGTAGTTGGAGCACAGTGTCACTTCCGTCTCTGCCAAGGAGTGGGATTTTCTTGCAGAGGGACGAAAGGGCAGCAAGAGGCAGTTGTATCCTATGCAAAGCTACTCTAGCAGTCCGAGTTTCTGAGTGGAGGTAGCACACAGATTGTTATGGGGCACCACCACAGTTATTAGAGTTGGGATTTGGCTGCCAGATCGAACTCCTGCTCTTAGGAAAACTTAGATGAAATGTAATGGCCTGTGATACAGTGAGAAGCAGGCTAGGTGCTGTCAGGGTCCCTTTTGGCCTTGAACGCTACTAATTGTGAAAAAATCACAGCTGCATCTCTAATGACGTGTGACCAGTTCAAGCCCCTGTTTTGACTTGCTGTCAAAAGATTTCTCCAGGAGCGCTGTGTCCTTGTGTGTCATGTTTGGAGCATCTGTTCTATATATACTTGGGCTGAACCACTTCCAGCAGACTTTACGACCGTGCTGGTGATTTCCTCCAGGAAATCCAGCCATGCAGGATAGTGTTTAGGTTATGGGATCATGGCAATCAAGCTATAATGGCACTGCCTTTTTGTTTTCTTTTTTCTTTTTTTTTTTTTTTAACTTGTTAGCTGTCTCCGCACCCCCAACCACATACCTATCTGTACATGTAGGGTTTTTTTTTTGCTGCATTGTGCAAGTGAAATCCTTTTTGATTTGTTCCAGAGCAGCCCTCAAGCTCAGCTCCTGTGAGAGCCTGTGGACTCAGAGTTCAAAAGATCTCATGTCTTTGAGGCCAGACTGTGGTGTTCCATCTTGCCTCAAAGTTAAACTGAAAGAGAAAATTATTATTTTTCTTAAAAAGAAAGAGAGAAAATAAGCGTGGTGTGTAAGGGAATCAGTCTTGCTTGCAGCAGAAGAAATCACCAGCATGCAGAATTTCAGGTTAAAATCTGGTTATTTAGTGAAGGTTTTACTTTCAAGCACCTAGCATGTTGTCTAGTAAGTGTTTTGAAAAGATAAATATTTCCCTTTAAAGCAGTGATGTTGGCTGGCTGGGATCCAACCTGTGATCCTACATTAAAGCATTTTTTGGTGTTTAAACCACTATATTACCACGGTGGCTAGAAGTGGTAGTTTTGATCCCTAATTTCCTGCAGATCTGCTGATAACAAGGTCTGGCTTGAGCGGAGTTTTACATTTGCTAGCTCCTGAATTCGGTCTGTGGCTGTGCTGAACTTCAATGCAGGCAGAAGTGTTGGTCATTGGCATAAATCGCCTTGTTGCCTAGCTGATGTTTTTGAGAACAAATGCTAAAAGATAGACCAAGGATATTGCAGTTCAGCATTTAGGCCTAACATATGGCTCGTTTTGTTTTCCTTGCTGCGTGACTTGTTGTTTGGAGGTGGAAGCGAAGCACATGGTAGAAGCTGGAACATGGGCTCTAGTACATGCACCAAACAAAGGCATGCCTTAAAGGTGGATTTCTAATGCTTAACTTCTAACGTCATCCTGTGGAGCGATATTAAATGTGTCCAACAGTTGCTGTGGATATCAAATGACCATCTTGACGTACCAAAAGGGCTGGGTGTGGTTAATACCTTGAAATGCCTGTTATGCTGGATGCTATAGTGATGAAGTATTAAGCCCTATACTAAAGATGAGCTGTGCACCTTGAGAGGAGCTGCAGACAGCTGTCTGGCACATATGTATATCTATGTATATGTATGTATTTATATGCACATATGGAGCAAAATAAGTATGCAAGAGTGTTATTATATGTTAGCTGTCTTCCTAGTCCTAATTTATGCAGTTGTTGCTACAGCTATGTGTTTGAAAGGGCAGGGGTAATAGATGGAAGGCCTTTAATATACAGGGACCCTCCTTTTAAAGATCTTTTCTGAGCAAGGTGACCTTGGCTCTGCTTCTAACTCAGGAAACCGGCAATGCAGTGGAAAGGAGATGCTGATCAGTGCAGTGAAGGCTTGGTCAGATGCCAGCAGATGATAAAATACAGGTTGGGTTGGTGGTGTTTTAACTACAGGTGAGGTGGTCAGGCTTGCCACGTAAAATGGTGCATGCTTTCCTGAACTTCTGTGTATTGAATATATACCTGGGAGGTGCGTATCTATTATTTTTTGTTAAAAGCCCCAGTGTTGGTTTGGCATTCTGGGAAGAAAAACAGCCTTCTTGCATGCCTCCAAGCAACACAATGATTTGCTGGCAGAGTAAGCGACAGCTCAGCTAGCCGTTACAGGCATGGTGAGTCTCGCATGATGTTCTGCAAACCATTCTCATTGAACTCTTCCTTTTCAGAAACACTTTCTTTCGAAGTTTTACGGTCCATGGAATGTGTACATGAGAACACCTTGGTGTTTATACCCCCTTTTGGGAAAAAAACCACATCTACAAAGCCAGCTGAAACTGAAGTCGCTTTCTGGCATGTCTGTGTACAGTAAATCCACATGGTTCAGGTTACGATACAAGCACAGGTAACAGAATGACTCTTCTTTTGTTCTGTCACCACTTCTGCTCTTTCTTCAGCAAAGAAAAAAAAAAATCGACCTTCTCCTGCAAACCTGTTTTCCGAGCCAGCAATAAAGTAGGAAGATGTTTTTTCCCAAATCTAATTTGAAACATGATGACTGGACCATTCTTAAATAGCTTCCAACTTAACAATACAGAAACTTCACAGAGTGCTTGGCAGGAGCCTCTGCACGTAATTTAGATCATAATCAGATGCATTAACACATTTTATATGGATCTCACGGGGGCCAAGAAGACAAGGTGTGCTGGGTAATTTCTTTCCAGATTTCTTTACCTGATTGTTTATTACTCTTGGGGACTTCATTTGTGGTCCAAATGTCACCAGCAAAATCCTGCTGCTTCATGCGCCTGCATTTAGAGTAGCTAGTAGCAAGGCTTCAAATAACCTAATTGGCATGTTATTGTGAGTCGTTCCATCTGTGGTGTCAAAGGGAGGATGGAGAGTACGTGGGGAGGGAGAGAGGTGAGAGGTACAAAAGCAAGGACCCAATTCTGGAAATTGCTGAGCTTCCCCTGTGCCTGCAGCTCAGTGGGAAGGAAGGTGCTGAGAGCGCTCAACGATTGCATGTTTCCCATTGAGTATGATCATGAGCTCTGCTTCTAGAGAAATGCACAGGGGAAGCACTCCCTCCCCACCTTTTTATTTTAGCTGTTAAACATAAGCAGCTCTAATTTCATAAAGCTTCTGAAAACTTTTCAGCACTTTGTGCAAAGAAACAATCGTATATCATTCGCATTGCTTCATTGTTTTGCCATTAATCTCCACCCATGCCAAAAGCATCCTTGTTGTGAAATCTCTCCTTTGACAAAATTCTGTTGCTGCTTTGATAAATGATGTTTTGGATTTCCTTCTGCTCTGCTGGTTTGTATTATCCCCTCAAAAGGTGGGAAGTGAAGTTCCCTGTCACTTCAATGTCTCCTTTATACATGCTGAAGTAATAACCTTTCCCATGTGTTTCATGGGTATTTATTTGTTATTGAATGCTGTGAACTGGCATAATACGGGGATTCCCAGTCCTTCCCCAGCCATGGACTGTCAAGGCCAGGCTCCATCCTGAGATGTACAGCTCAGGGTTGGGAACCTGGTCACTGGGACACGAGGGGATGCTCCTTGATACTGGGACTCACTTCCCAGGTTGTATCCCACCTAGTGGTGGCCTTGGCTGGCTGCCATTGACCTGCATGATCCCTGGCTGTGGGCCAGAAGTCAGCGTAACCAGGAACCAAACCCGCAAGGCAGGTCAGATGTAGCCACAGTGTTCAAGAATGTGAGGATGTTTAAGAGCACAGAAGAGGCTGGATTACACCAGCTGGACTTGGGGCCAGAGAACTGATGGATCTACTGGCACAGCCTTGGGGCTGTGGCAGCCCATACCAAAACCACAGAGCCCCTCTTTCACCTTTTTCTAGTGATAATGATACTGACACACCCCCCCACCCCCACCCCAGCTCAAAAGCCACAGTG
Source organism: Falco punctatus (assembly GCF_963210335.1). Classification (NCBI taxonomy): domain Eukaryota; kingdom Metazoa; phylum Chordata; class Aves; order Falconiformes; family Falconidae; genus Falco; species Falco punctatus. Next base: position 72,506,788 of record NC_137584.1, on the reverse strand, counting down.
TTTTACTGGCACACAGTGAAGGAGTGCTGTGGCACAGTGCTTCAGGTGCTGTGCACAACCTACAGGCAAACTGTGCCAACTAAAACTCTTGCAGCCCAAAGCGGTTTGAGTGCAGAAAGATCCTTTGCAGGCCAGAGGAGAAGCACTTACTTCTGTTTGCTGCTTTCTTTTTTTTTTCTTTTTTCTTCTCCTTTAGTAATTGTTTATCAACAACATTTTCCCAGGTGATGATGCAACAGCATCCCAGATTAGCCAAGGCCATAAAGTGACTTTTACAACAGAGCATAATGGTGATGAAGAAATGAGTATCCTTAAATCAGAGTTAATTGGGTTGTTGGCTTTCCGTTTCATGTACTGAGGCAGTCCTTGTGTCTCACCCCTGTAACACCAGTGAATTGCGCTGTTGAAACGTTGATGGAGGAAGGAGAGGGCGAAGAGCTGAGTCACCCAGTGCCTCTCCCACAAACACCTGCCTTTCCCTGGGTTTTCTGGCTGAGTACTGAGGAATGGCATTACTTGCAGGATATCCTGCCCCAAGGCATAAAAGTTAGGGTTGTTGGGTGCTCCTGAACAAACCCTTTCCCCTCCATCTCCTGCTTCACTTTCAACCATGAGAGCATCAGAGCAGGCTGATACAGGCTTCAAAGGGTTTGTGCAAGCAGGGTAGGCAGGCATGCATGAGAGGGAGAAAATATCCCCAGTCCCTTTGCTATTAATAGCCAGTTCACAAGCAGTTTCCTTGCTTCCAGTGTCCAAATTACCAGCTGTGACTGATGTATTCTCCTTAGGTCAATGGCATGTACAGCGACCAACTTGTCTTGACAAGTTGAGGGGGGGTTATCGGTTCAGCTGATGAAGTTAGCTCAGTGGCACGCAGAGCAGTGCTGCTCTGCTCACTCTGTGGTTTGGCTGGGGCATGGACACACTTTGCTTGGGTGGACTGTGGAAAGGTGCCTGAGCTTGCTGGAGTGGTGAAGGAAAAAGGAGTGTTTTGTTTCCTAGTTGTTTAAGATCTACTTAGGCTGGACTTCAGAATTATTGATGTTCAGCCTGTGTTTGTACCAAAACACAGTGACTGTTCAAACAATTGCTCGGCTGAACCTATTGGATTACCTCTTGTTAAAGCAGTATTTGATTTGACTTGCTTTTTTGTCAAGCCTCTGAAGATAGTAGCTTGCTTTAGCTTTTTGTCTCTGGATAGCATGAAAGAAACTGCTGCCCAAAGGGGATGCACTGCTGCCTTCTGTAAATTAGAAGCACCATGGCTTATCTGTGTGGTGTAGGACCCATACATCCTTCACCTGCCTTCACCTTTATATCTTGTACATATTACTTGGCTGAGTAAGAATCTTGTTTGCTGAAGGCTTGCCAGGTGCTGATCTGTTCCTGCTAGATCACAGCTGCTGTTCTCTCTTAGTACATAATTTCAATAGCTCCTTACAGCTCAGGCCTCATATCTGAAAATAAAAAACAAACAAACAAAAAGTGGTGAAACTCTTCCCGTGGTCTTATCCACGTAGCTACATGCTCAAATGCAAGGGGGAAAGTGTTGCTTTTCTGCTGCATGGTTTGCTTGTGTGGCCTGGCAGGTCCTCCTCATGTATGGGCAGAAGGGCCACACTGCTGCTGAGTGGGGGAGCTGAGGAATTTACGTTCTCTTTTTGCCTAATTTCAGGTGAATGTACTCTGCTGTTTGGGGGTTGCTGTTTAAGTGTCACAAGGAAGGGCATAGGCATAAATAAAGTGGAATGGGAAAGATACACAAATACTTCTGATGGTTGGAAATGGGACTAAAGTGCATTTATTTGTTTTCTCTATCAGATAGTAGGATGCTGACTGTTGTGTATGTGTGGTTGCCCTCCACTGGGTAATACTAGAATGACCTCCCTATAGTGGAGATTTTTTGGCCAAGATCAGTCCGTTTCTTCAGGCTGACTGTGAAGAGAGTCAGGAGCATATTAGGTGCAAGGATGGGTTGTTGAGGACTGCACAGTGTGACTGCTCACTCTTCACCTGCAAAGCCATCGTGGGCAAGAGGCAACTTCTGAGCTGGTGAAGGAGGAGGAGTTGGCCAGTGCCAAGAGATGCACAAAAGCAGACTTTGTCACTAAACATGGCCAAGGTTTGCAGAGGAGTTCAGGTGCTTGCAGTGGGGTAGCCAGGGCTTGGAAAGGCTGCAATACATGTTGCTGCAAGATGTGGCTCGAAATCTGTCATCAAGGCCTCTCTCCATGGGGCACGTCAGACCTCAAAATAGGTCGCACACCTCTTGCCTCCTGGTGTGTTCAGTGGAGTAGGCCTGAGTTATGCATCAGGCTGAGAATTATGTGACAGTCTTAATTACCGAATAATTTGCTGACCTTCAGTTTTACGAAAATAATTTGAAAGTGAGTTTATCTGTGCTTAAATGGCTGTTACAGCGGTGAAGCAAAGGTTAGAGGATTTAAGGGAACTGCATCTAGCACGTTACAGCAGAGAGGCAGAGGGTTAGAGGATTTAAGGGAGCTGCATCCAGCACTTGTGATTTCCACCATGTCCTTGAAGGTTGCTGATACTCACTAAGTCGGTCAATCCTAGTCAGCAAAAACAGTGATTTTGGGTTTGGTTTTTTTCCCTTCTGGATCAAGACTACCAAAGTCAGGAAGATAGCTGTGTGCCTTACAAGACCATACTAAAGGTGAAAACTTTTCACTTGAAACCATTTCAAAATGTGTATGCTAGGAACCATAGATTTTTTTGTCTTCTGTGGATTTTGATAAGGCAGCTGTTAGAGCAAGCTGAAAGGAAAACAAACCTGAGAGGAGCTTTTGACTTCAGTGAAACTCAGTAGTTACACTTTCCAGTAACAACAGAAGACGTGTCTAAAAAAAATATCCCAAACCTGGTGACACCTAGATTTCAAAGACAGCATTTAATATGTTCATCTTTCCTCCTACTTAAAGCAACCAGACGGGATCCAGTCTGGGATGTGCACACCTTGTGTTTCTCTCTGTGTGTTGGATACGTGAAAGGGTTTGAGGAAATGATTATGTCGTGGTTGAGCACAGAGATGGGAGCAGAGGAATCCTTAAAAGGATGTCTCTTAAAACGTCTTCTAATGTCAACCCAACCCATTTAATCTTACAGTGTTGCTCTCATGACTGTTCTGTCACATCCTACAGGTATTAAGTCTTATGACACCACTAAAGCACCTGGAATTTTAATGTCAGTGGTATATATGTCTTAACTGAACAGATGTATTCCTCTGTTAAGATGTAAACGTTAGAGAGAAGGAAACATGGTGTGCAGGGAGGCATCCCCCTGTCACCAGGTCATCTGTTCAATGAAAAGCTTATGAAGAGTTATTTTTATTGTACACTACAGCTTCATCTGGTTCAGGAGTTTCCAGGAAAGACTTCCATGTTCTTTGGTATGTCTTTGAATTGTAGAACAAATCAGGTTGGAAGGGACCTCTGTAAGCCTCTAATCCAACATCCTGCTTGGAGTAAAGCTAACTGCAAAGGTAGGTGAGGCTGCTCAGAGCTTCATCCACTTGTGGTTTGACTGTCGCTGGGATGGAGGGTCTGCCACCTTTTTGGGCTCCTGTTCTAGTCACTTGTTTTGTCCCTGTATATCCAGTCATAGGAGACTACATCGGAAACCTTGCTGATGTCAAGCTAGTCAACACCAGCTGCTGTATGCTCATCTACCAAGCCAGTCACTTGGTTCCAGAAGGCAGTCAGATCAGTGAGGTATAATTTGCCCACGGTACATCTGTCCTGTTCCCAATCCCCTTCTTGCCCTTTGTGGCCATGGGAGTGGGTTCTGGGGGGGGCTTGCTTCATCCACCGCTGCCCCAGACTTCTGCCAGCAGCAAGGTGCTGTGTGGGAAGCTGGGCAGGGTGAGTGCAGCCTTCCCAGTTGCATTGCTGTCCTCTTTATTCCTACCTCTGAGGTACAAATACTCTGAAAAGCAAAGTTGTTGTCAAAGTTAATTCTTGGAAACTTAATGCGGATAACCTTGGCTTTGTCTTGACTTGGCTGCTTGCGGGCTTTCATTGCTTTAGCTAATAAAGCCTTTACAGTTGCTTAGAGACACTTAAAAGTTGTTAGTGTTTAAATAAAGGGATTAATTTCGGGCATCCTGCTGCTAAACTTGTATGTTTGAATTTTGAAAAAGTGCGTTTTCCCTGTGAGGTGTGAACAGGCTCGGAAAACTGGTTAACTTTTATCAGCTAAATGGACTGTAACTCCTTGTGAGGAGCCACTGAAGTCTTCGGCATCCATTTACACTTGCCAGGCAATGGAAACAATTAATGTTGGCTCCATGAAGAATGAATAGGGATAGGGATCTTGTAGCATGAGTATAGGAAGGTGTGTCAGGGATGCCTGCCCTTTTAACCTACTCCTGCTGTTGATTTTATTGAGGATTGAGTTGAATTTTTAACATTTCTGTGCCTTGGTTTCCCTGCCTATAAATTACTTGCATGTTCCTTTTGGTTTATGGAGGACTGCTTGGCGATCATGTGTAAAATGCTGTCAAGGTAGGGTGCCAAGTGAATACCAAGTATTTTATTTTTAGTTCCTTTTAAAATCTTGGACTTTTTGTTCTCCCTTTTATCTGTCTTTTTTTTTTTTTTTTAATCACACAAAATGGAAATAAACTCAATCACAGCTGTTGTTGGAGAAGAATCATTAGGCCCATCCAGCTGGCTCTCTTGAGGCCAGTGTGGGATTGTTCCCTATGCTGCATTTCAGAAGTATTTTATCTCCTTTAGTCTTGTGTGTGTGTGTGGAGTGATGAGCATCTTTCACTTCTGTCAGCTCTCTTCATTAATCCAAATGGGAAGGGCTATTTTTAGGTGGCTGTAAGTAAACGGACATCAGGCACTGCAGAAAGGGAACTGGATTATTTTTGGAAACCCATCAGCAGCTGTTCTGCCAGGCTCTGCTGGAAGTTTTGTCTTTGGTTGGGCTGTCTCAGGTGGTGATACCAGTTCCCAAGGTTGTGAGCCTGGTTTCTTGGGTGTGATCTGCAGTCCGAATCTGGAAGTAGCACCTGCTGGAGGTTGTCTTGATCATCAGTTTATAGCATCAATAGTTTATAGCAAATTGCAGGATCATCAGTTCCTGGCAGTTAATTCCCTGTAAACCAGCCTGGCTTGGAGGGGCGCAGGGTGATGATCGAGCTGGAGATTTTGGGACAGAAGATGAGGTCAGTTTAGGGGCAACATGTGATGTGCACCTCAAGTGGAGACAAGCCCATGGAGACAATGTTACGGTTTGAGCTCTGGATGAATGTGCAGTAGGCTTGGCATCGGTTAGTGGCCGCACAGCAGGTTTCGGTGTGCTCTTCAGCAATTTGCTTGTGTTTGTTTTGCTTCAGTGGATTGCAGAAGGGTGACGTTGTTTTGGTTTTGCTTAGTTTTTTTCATCAGCATTTTGGGATGGCTTCTGCCTCTCGCTGAATCTGTCTGCGGAGCTTTGCTGATGCTGTCCGGAGCCATTCGGTGCTCCAGTCACTCAGCTGTGAATGTGCGAGTCAGAGTCCGTGGGGGCAGTGACTAAACCTACACCGCTGCTGGTTGGAGATCTTGAAAAGCCCAAGCAGAAAACATTGTGTGTGTGATTTAGTCGATTCTCTCCCTCGGCAAAGAGCCCAGCCTAATTTCAAAGGTCAGAACATGGTCTCACCTGGGTGTTCCATGCCTTTTATAGAGCGGTTGAAGGCCATTACCTAAAATTAGCTTGCTGCTTGGGGAAAGCTGATATTAGCTCCACATTAGGACTTTTTTCGAAGCTCTTGATGATCATTTACTTCATGGGTTCCTATTGAAGCTCGTGGGTACAAGGTAGAAAATGGAAGACAAATAGCACCTGATACTGCTTCCTAACTGAGAAGAAAGACAGGGTGGGCTTTTAGGGTGTTTTTTGGTGGTGGGTTGTTTTTTTAAGGACCTTTAGGGAAGCTTTCCTAGGCAGGCCAGTGGACTGCCTTTTGAGTCGGACTTGTTTTTATTTTCCTCAAACTTCCTGATGATCCAGATGTGCTGGGGAGCACTGGGAAAGGTAAAATGCCTTCAATGAAGCAGGCTTAAATTGCAAAGCACAGTCAGATCTGCTAAGCAACAGCATTGACACGTTTAAATAAATCTGCTGTTGAATAATATAGAGTGACATATTGAGAACAATTTAAAAAAAAAAGGAAACTCGGCACAGATTTGGGAAATGACTGGAACAGAAACAGAACATAAATGTTAGAGAGGATGTTGATAAAAGAGAGGGAGGGCTACTCCACAAAAGGAGTGTACTGGAGAACCAGGATGTGCATCAGGAAGGATGAGACAATAGCAGAAGTGTAAACTTATGCTGAAATTATCCCTTGGCAGTAGGATAATTTATTTCTGCTTCTCTGCCAATGCTGATGGTCGCAAGGATTGAAAAAATTAATACTGCCTAGTTCAGAGAGGAGCATGTGGTGGAATATCAGACAGCTTAGAGAAGAAGGTAAGGTGGCAGTTCTTCTGCTGGTGGCTTTCTTACTGTTCCTCTGGGTCTGTAGTGAGTTGGGTGAGAGTCCTGTCATATCCCATCACTGTAGAGGTGCGTGATGCTATAAAAGAGGGCACAGACTGAATTAGGAGGGTTTGTATTTGAAGGTGGTGAAAGGAAATAATTTGCGGAGCTCAGCTGTGGAACTCACTGCTGCAAGAAGCTATGAAACCAAGTTCTTGATGTGGTTTTCCTTTTCTTTTCTCTCGTGTTTTTGTGTGTGTGTGTGTGTGTGTGTGTGTTTTTTTAACAGTTCAGACTTTGTGCAGTTAAGATTATATGTGATTGATCGCTTTAAAGAAGTATCGTGGTGGAAAGCTTCTGTTCTTCAAGGACTCATGCAACTCCTATTTGCTAGTGGTTAGGGGGAAATTGTTCTGAATAAGCTGTTCTGTGACTGTGATTTATGAGTATTTTGCACTAAAGCAGCTGGAAATGAGCACTCAGGAGTGAGAGAGTGAGGGGTTGAAGTGGATGGATCATTGGTTTGATCTAATATAGCCATCCTAGTGCTTTTTTATTATTTTTATTGGATTCTGTACAGTGGTCAAATTGAGTTGTGAATTTTGTGGCTATCTTAATGACTTTGTTCCAGGCCGATGCCTTCATGTCTGTCTGCATGGCACGTTCGCAGTGGAGTTGGTGGCTGTGTCGCTGAGCCCTTCAAAACATGTGTTCACCAGCAGCTTTCCCAGGCTCTGGGAGCATCTCCCCTTTGCTTGGCTCAGCACCAGGTATTTACTCTGGACACCAGCAGCTTTTGTCAAGTGGATGGCAATAGTTAACCCACACGCTAGCCAACCTATTATGCTATTAAGCTGAAAAGGGAATTAGCTGTGCTGTCCCTTGCAATATTTTTGTGTGATCTGAGCCATTTATGGCTCAAGTCACTGAGATGAGAGTGAGATGGCACAGCATGAGAGATGCTAGGCCTTACTCTTCTGTCTGTAATAACTGATACAAATGGCTGGAAGAGACGTTTGTGGCTTCCTTGTCCATTAGGACCTCTCAGCATCTATTCTGCAAATGGTCTCTGAAGCTGGCATGAGTTGGAAATGGTCTGATCTTTGGGATGATGGCTGGGAGACAGCAGCTTGTGTTGGAAGCGATTGTTTCAACTGCAAAAGCGTCGTGCTGGCAGTGTGTCCCACTGCCTATTTTTAAGCTGCTCCAAGGGCATTTGGCGCCACTTAACCAGCAAAAATAGCTGTTGCATGTTGGAGATTTCTGCCTGGAGTATTTTTAAGCCTGGCTCGTTCTCACCAAAGTAGGTTCAGCTTTCCCAAATGTACCCCCTCTGCTAACATTTGGATTCTCTTCACCTTCTGTTGTGAACAGGCAAGTGGCACTGTGCTGGTGAGGATTACTTGGGCAATCTCTGAAGTGCAACGCATATCCACAATATCCCTGGCACATGGTTTCTCTGGGAATTTTTCCTCTTGGCCACGGAAGTGCATTAGTGATCTTAACTGTTCGAAGCCCTGTCAGCTATGAGTAAGATCTGTCCTGCACATCCTGCTGCCATCCAGGGAGGCTGTTAAGCCATTAACTTTGGAAAAACTTGGCTGGTTTAAGCTGCTCAGTGTTAGCACCAGTCTCACCACTCATTGCAGTGGATGAATAGCTAAAGCATTTGGACATTATATGATTACATCAGATTGTCTCAAAGCCACAAGGTATTTAGCTGGCCTGCATGTTCGATACCAGTTAATAAGGATTTCTTTAAAAAGACACTTTTGCTTAGCATTAGATGTTCATTAATGTTGTCAGAGTGTTCTAATAAAATGGGACTTTGGCGTCTGGTCTTATCTGTTAGTCTTCCAATAACTGTTGAACCCATCAACTGTTTTCACTCAAATTAGAGAGATAGAGCTCACCAAAGCATTAACTCCCTGTAAATATCCTGGAAATAGGAAACCGAGGCTCTTTATGGGGTACTGGAGAACCCCATGAAAGATTGAAGGCATCGAACAGTAAGAATTCAGGCTTCATTTGTGCTGGTGTTCCCAGAAGTGCTTGTTGGGGCTACACTGAGAAAACAGTATTTTTCTCTAAGTACAGTGCAGAGCAATGCAGGGGCCGTTACAAGTGCCTGACTAAAATAATAACCATTCCAGCTGTTTCTCCAGCTAGCTAGCAGGACACCATTAGGTTCAGGAGAGCAGCTGGGAAGTGCCTTTGGACCAGGCTGTGTGCTTGACACATTTTTGGTTTCAAAACCAGAGGATTTAAAAAATAATAACAATAATAATAATAAATAAAAAAACCCAGCTCACACAAGGAGTCATGCTTTGGTGCCTTGGCCTGGAAGGCAGCATTGAAGCTAAAAGATCTATTAGTGGTTTTCAATTTACTCAGGCTGAATCCTTCCCTGAGGATTGCTCATGTTCTGTGGAATTACAGGGTTTGGTGTGATAATGGTTTTTTCCTATATTTCTCCCTTTTGCATTTTCTCAGTGTGAGCAGGCAAAGCAGCAGCAAAGCTCTTGCAGGGACTGGAGAGGTGCAAGAGTCCTCAAGGGCTTGCATGGGAGTGCGCCTCTCTTGGACCAGGAGATGTGCAGGCATGGCAAGATGCGGTCTAAGGAGATGAGCGATGCTTACAAGCTTCGGAAGTAATAAATGTCAATAGAGGAAACCAGTGCTGGGTCTCTGCCCTCAAACCGCTGGTCGTTAGCTGACTCACTGCGAAGGAGGAGGATGGAGGTGGGTCACAGGGAAGCATGAAGAAGGATGTGGATAGACTGAACTGATGGGCTGACAAGCGCTCATCTGTGGAGGTTGCAGAAGACACCATGAGGCAGTGGGGTTGTCGGAGAGGGAGAACAAGAGAAGCCCAAATAGGGGCAAGTAGGATTCAGGCAGCAGAAGAAATTTGGTGAGAGAGGGGCAAAGAAAATTATCTCAGCAGCTGCACTTTGCGTGGTTACTCCTGTATCCTGCAGCTGTTCATTAGAAATTCTGTTTATGCCACAGGGAGTTTTGGAGTCTCTGAAGCTGACACAGTTTTAATAGACAAAGACATTTTGAGTGCAGCACATCTGCTCCAGGATGCTGAGGAACAGGCTCCATGCGGCAGTGCCATTGGTTGAAACATTTCATCGTGCTTTCTTTATTTTAAGACCTGCTCTTTTTTATCCTAAAAAGTAACTTTTGAGGTCAAAAGAAGTGCTGTGTTTGCTCATTAAGTTTCAAGCCCTTGAACAGTCCTGCCATGCTCTTCCTAATATCCCTGAATTCCCAGCCCTGAGAGTTAGCAGAATCACCTTTTACTTTGAAAGATCCTAAAGCATTTCACAAAGTGGCCATCGCAGAGGTGTGAAGCAGTGGTACATGCTGTGTAACACATGAAAGTGCAAAAAAAAATATTTTTTTTCAGCATATGGGATCCCACTTGTGCTTCCCAGAGTATGGAGAGCTGCTGGTGCCTGCTGAGCGCTGGGTATGAGCTGGGAACTCACAAAGTCCAAATAAAAATAAATAATATGTAAAGTATGTATATGAGAAGAATTTCATAAAACTAGGGAGTTTTGCTATTAATGGTTTTGGTGGGTTTTCTCCTGTGAAGCTTCAGTTATTAAGAAACCCTGAAAAGGGAACCAGTCAGTCTGAGCTGTACCTCACCCCAGCTGCAGCAGTGACGCTTTGGGAGGGAGCACCCCCATTGGGACCCTCTGCACAGGTACAGGCTTGAAGGTGGAGGGATGCAGAGGCCTCCTTTGGTTGCCTGATGGCTAATATAAACCTGCATTATTAAAAATTTGGTGAGTGGGTATATTTAGTTGATGAATTTATTTCTAGGCAGGCTCAAGCTAACCCTTAGCTTAACATTTCTAACCCATGGCTTTCCAAAACCCGTCTAATCTTGCTCAGTGATTGAATCTACCTTATGCAGGTGAAAAGTTAATTCCTTCCTTCACCTCCAGCTCTGGCCAAGTTCCCTTGATCCTTCTTTCCCAGAGCTCTGTCTTAGGCCTTCATTAAACAGAATAGTGTAACTTTGCCCTTCCTAACTGGTCTGTTATTATTGCATCTGTTCTGCAGTGTTTTCTATACGTTTTTCTACCAACCCATTATGATAGGAGCAATCTCTATGCTGGACATGCATGCTGTGTGGAGTTCGCTGTCTCCTATCCTGCTTCTTCCAGGGACTGAGTGTTGTTAGGCTTCACCAGCCACGTGGCTTGAGACTAGGTTTGTCATTTATATTTCTTTATGCTATCTTGCAAGCGAAGCACTGGGGACCAGTGACGAAACAGCACACAGCATGTGTCAAATTATCCAGCATTTCAAATCGAAGCAGCCACTTTGCTTTGTAGAAATTTAATTATCATGCATTCTGCTGGTGCTTATCTTCTATCATACACTCCTCTGCTGGCTAATAACTTCGTTAAGCACACCCACAAACCTCAGGCACTGTGTTTCTCTCTCTGTGTATTTTGAAGTGCCTTATTTGACTGCTTTCACATCTGCACATCCTAACCTGTGTAGTGCAGGTGTCCTGCACAGACTTTCATTAACCGGACTGCAAACATCTGGTCTGTTAGGCCAGCTTAAGTCACCTGGCCAGGTTCCTCTTTGCTTTGCACAGCTATGGTAATTAGTTTTTATTTCTTTATTTCAGCCATCATAACATTGCTTTAGCTGGCAGAGATCTTACCTGAAAGGTCTGCACCAGTGGTGCCTCTTGGCTTCAGGTGTGGACTTTATCTGGCATGGCACTTACGCCAGCAGCATTTTTCCAGCAAGGATGCTACCTGCTGTATTGCTTTCTGGCCAGCATATGGGCACATTGCATAGGAAGAAGATCTGTAGATACCCTGCATGATGCTCTTGTGAGTTGTTTTAAGCATAGGCCATGCCCTGGGGAACTCGCAGGTCAAACACACGGGGAAAAGAACGGCCAGACGTGCACATTCACCATGACTCGGTTCACCACTGAGCCAGGTCTTTAGAAAAGGCTTGCTGAGGCACAGTGCTGGGTTGGTGAGTGAAAGGAGCTTCTGAGGGGTCCAGAAAAAGAAACAGGAGGAAAACACTGTATGATGCAGTCCAGAAGGGCCAGTAAGGCTAGGGGCATTTGTGTGATGGGGAGAAAAGAGGCAGGGCAATCATCAGCTTTTCTCAGAAGGCTAGAAAAAGGGCAGAACATCCTTGGATTTACTTTTTTCCCATGGCTGACCTTAAGCTTAACCATGCTTCTCCACCAAGATGGAGACAGGGCAGCCTGCTCTCCAGCCCGTCCCGGTCTGGGCTTGATTTTTATTGGAGGTCTCATTTCTTCAGAAGCAGTTACTGCCTTTCAAACTCTGTGCGGAGTGCATTTCCACTCTTGTATGTGGCCAGATCTACATGAGTGTACGTGTTCCAGAGCCTACCCATGCACAAGTGCTACCAGCTAGTGCTATAACGGTGGTAGTGGGGTTAGGATGCTGTTATAGTTAGAGGGATAGCTTTGACACAAGCTCAGCAGAGGTGGTGGCATGATGGTGTGTGGTATGGTGACACCCCTCTCCTAAAACTGATCCAGATTAGTTGAGCCACTGGGTTCCTGTTGTGTTGCATGCCTGTGAGTGCAGTATAAAGGTATTTAATGTCCCTCACCTACTGGAGACCGTGTGACTTGGGTGTCCAGTAATGAGAGAGGGATTTTTGCCCATAGGACCCCATTTGAAGCAAAGCCAAATTAATAGAGTCCTGGCAATAGTTGTGTTTGTGCATCTGACTTTCTAGCTTGCATTGTAATGAACTGTGTTGGATAAGAATCTACCTGCTGTATAAATATGGGTGATTATGGTGTGTCAGGTAATTTAGTTATTTGGCATGATCAATTGGGCTGTCTGAAATGGAGCGGCCTCCACTTAGGTGGTGATGAAGCGTTCTCCAAAAAGTGCAGAAGACCATCAGCTTACTAATGAGACTGTACACAGCTGCCCGCCCCATGCATCAAAGGCTTTTCTGAGAGGAGGGGAAAAGCTGGTGTTAAGACACACAGCAGCAGAGATACAAATGGGAAGGCAGGGAGTGGGTGAAAGAGCTATTACAGGGAGGGAATGCACATTTGGAGTTGGTTAGCTGGGTTAATTTGGCCATGTAGCACTGACAAATTTGATGTCACTGCATCTTGCTCAGATGTAGCAGCCAGGGTTCCCCTGTTTCTGTATGCCTTCCATGGATGTAAACTTCCTGGCGTGCTTGGGTCATGAGGACTGACTGCTGACCTGCCCCCTTGCCTGCTGAAGTCCATGAGAAGCCACCCATATGATTTCATGCTGGTTAGAGGCCCCTCGGTGGAGATGCTCAGTCTTCAGAACTGGCTGATTTGCTGCATGCGGGAAATGGACACACTTTCCAGAAAACCCATAGAGACAGGTTATTTTCCATAGTGACCCACCCTGCTAAGTGATATGCTGTTAGCATTGTGTTTCAGTGCTGTTCGGGCAATATTTCTTTTTTCTTATAACATGTCCAGGACAAAGGAAGCTTTAAATTTGCACTTAATTAGGACCTGAAGCATCTGTCAGGGAGCAGGAGCCTGAATTCTGCCATGTGGCTATTTGCTGATGAGGAAGTGGTGAAGATGGTGTTTTAGGGAGGTAAGAAAGGTTTGTATTTTTGCCTTGGGGAAAATAATGTGTTTGAGCTATCTAGGGCTGAAAACCACAAAGAATACAAAGGACTCAAGCAGTCTCACAAAGTCAACATTTGGAAAGCCAGCCCTCTCCTCCTGGCTGGAGCTGACCTCTGCAGGCTTCTCTCGTACAATGTGAAGCGCCTGGCTCTTCACTGTGGTTTTACCTCAGGACAGTCCTTGTTCACTAATTGCTTCAAGGTAAAAGCGGAAGAGCCTTCTCTTCCTCCCACACCTAATTTATTGCTTTTTAGCGGTGAACAAAAGATCAGCCACACACCGGCTCCTTGAGCAGCTTGTGCCACTGCGCATGATGGAGCAAAGTACCTGCTTCCTAGGCTTGCTTCCCGCATCCCAAAAAATCTTTAGCACTTTGTAAATGGGAACGTGGTGAGCAGTACAGCATCAGCCACGGTGTGGCTGTACGGATTTACCAGCTTTCTTGTAAAGCTCTGCCCAGCCGTCCCTTCCTCTGAGAATCTGGAGGGGGGTGAATTCTGCATCTAGGGTGCTCTGCCATTCGGTACCGCAGAATGTAAAAGGATTTGCTTATAAGCTGGGTATTTCTTTGTGCAGAGAAGTGCTTGTGTGCAGCCTGGAAAAATAAATAAAACAATGTGGCTGGTTTATTACCAGAAAACAACCCTAAATAAGAAACTTAAGACCTAAAAGCTCTATATGTAAAGTAGATTTTGCAATGCATTATGCAGAAAACAGAAAAGCACTGGAGAAGGACACTGCTGGAAAAGGGAGGCTGGGAAGATGGATGATGTTGCAGACAGGACAATTAGATATGGAATGAATCCTAAGCTGGCACCACTTCTAGGGTCACCTTGGGCAAGTTGTTTCTCCATACCTCCGTTACGTGCTCTCTGAAAACTGGTTGCAGTTTTACTGTCTTTTAGGATCTCATCAGAATAAATGCATGTTCATGAACCACTTGGTTAACCTCAGCTGAGGAGCATGACAGACCTTCAGCAGCTGCCATTCACAGAGGGCAAAGCAGGCAGATACCTGGAAGCACTTAGGGGAAAGATTTCTGTACCTTCTGCTTGCCACAGTACTGAGCATTTCCTGGAGCATGCTCTTGTCCCTGTGTCCCCAGTAGGGAACAAAAAGCTGTAAGCCAGACTGTTGGTTCTTCACTTGTCTGCCTTGAAGCAGTTTGAGTTCACCTTTGCTATGTAAAGAGGGATAATGAGGCATGGAGGTTGCATGTTTTCCCCTGGGTGCTGGAGAAAGGCAATGTTAGAGCTGGGGGCAGACCCAGGACACTCTGACTCCAGGTGTCTGCTCACATTTCTAAGTTATTGCCACCTGAGAGCCCAGACACAGAATCGTACAATCATTTGGTTGCAGTTGTGGGTGCCCCATCCCTGGCAGTGCTCAAGGCCAGGCTGGAAGGGGCTGGGAGCAGCCTGGGCTGGGGGGAGGGGGCCCTGCCTGTGGTGGGGGGGTGGGAACTGGATGGTCTTTAAGGTCCCTTCCCACCCAAACCATTCTGTGAGTCTATGATTTGAGAGGGACCTCTGGAGGTCTCTGAACCTGTGCATTGTCCAGCTGAGTTTTGAGTATCTTGTGGCCTGCTATCACAAGGGCCAGCTTTGGCTAAGCAGGTGGTGGTCTGAGCTGCAGTTTGATGGCACTCCTCACCTCCGCATGCTTTTTCATTCTGCCAGTGATGGAGCCCTGGAAGGTCTGGTTGCTGCCGCTGCAGACAGATTTGGGTTTGCAGGTAGTCGGCAGGAGGAACCCCCCACTCCCAACCCTTCCAGTCCTCTTTTTTTTTCCTGCTCCTAGCCTGGATGTCCAGTGCACTTCTCCCAATTCTTAACCCTGATTTTCCTTCTTTTCTTTCTGTGATGATGAGGCAACTCGACTTTCATCCTTGAGGGAGCAGCACTCCATTTTACCTCCACACCTGGGATGGTTAACTGTACATCTCTTTTGGGTATCAATTCCCTCTTCACCTGTCATAAGTTTTCAAAAGCACCAGCAGAAGTACAGAGATGAGCATCTTGGGGTCCCACCTGTTGAGGTTTATGAGCTGATGATGCTGCTTCTGGGGTTTTTTTTGCCATGAAAGAAAGGGCAACTGCGTCTGAGAAAGGTCTAATCTTGAACTTGCCTGCTGGGGCTCTGCAACCAGCAGCAAAGAGTTCATACTGATAACGACTCTTGGCAGCTGCGGCAGACTTACCTATCCGTTTCGTGCCCAGAGAGCCTGCAGACCCTGGCACTGAGCGGCTGCAGGGTGAGAGCACGGGTCAAGGGCTGGGGCCCTGAGGTGTTGCATGCTGGAGTGCCCTTGGTAAGACATGCCGTGGTTGTGGGGGTGAGCGCCCTTTAGCCCCTACAAACATGGGGTGAAAAGCAGGTCTCAAAGGATTTATTTTCAAGTACCACTTCTAAACTACCTCAAATACCTCTCTGATCGCTCTCTGCTCTCACAGTTAAGGCTGGTGGAAGGTCTGCAAAGGAGAGAAAGTTAGAAAAGCTCTTGTAAGGTCCTGCTTTTTTTATTTGGCTGCATTTTTTCCCCCAGCTCTATTCCCCATCCAATTGAGGTGTTGGGGCAATTTGCACTTTCTCCTCCCTGCAAGGATTTCTGAATCGCAGGAGATGCATTTCTGAAGACTGTAAGATGAAGTGATGCTGTACTGGGAACAGTGGTCCTATGCTGTCAGGGCAGGAGAACACCTGACTGGAGAGAAGGTAGCAAACATGGTGCAAAGCCAGCGTCCATGTTGTCTGGGACCCATTTCCAATAGAGCACACAAAGGCAGCACAGGGAAAAAGTAGAAGAACAGGGTGAATGTACATGGTATTTCCCCAAATACCAGCCAGCTGCTGCCTTCTTCAGCACACGTAGTTTTCTGACTTTGCTGGAGCAAGCACATGGAGGGGCTCTCTTGGAGTGTTTTTCTGCAACCCCTTAACCTTGTGCATGGCCAGTTGCAGATGGGGAGCATGGCTGGAAGCAGGTTTGGCTTCACATGGAGCTGCGGATGTGATGAATGTTCCTTGGTTTAGATAAAAGCTTCCTAAAGCCAGGGATGCAGTTTATCCCCTGAATTTACAGATTACAAGACTTTTTACTGGTTGTGTGTGTAGCAGCGTTGATCTTAGCCTAGGAGAATTTCTCTGTACCTGTGAGCTCTCGAGATGGTACAAATCCCTCGTGATGATCCCTAAGGCTGTAGCATGTGAAGAATTTCAGAGTGAATTTTCCGTCTGCTCCTTTTAAAGATCTGCTCTCAAACGTACCTTAAAGCACACACCTAATAGATTGATTCTCCTTGTTCAACTGCTCCTGTTCCCGAAGCAATTGGAGGTTTGGGGTGTAATCCTTTCCTTTGAGAGCATTAGGAAGTAGAAAGTTATCATTGCTGAAGGGCTGTTTTATGTTTGCTTCTTTTCTATTTCACCTGTTCTAAAGGGGGGGAAATATGCTGTATTTTCTTTGTGTAGCAGAATTTTTTGCTTCTCCTTTTAAAAAAAAAGTTGGGTTTTGTTTTTCTTTTTTTTTTTTTCTCTTTGATTTCATTTTTAGTGCTGGTGAAAGAGACTTGGCAATAGAAACTGTGTGTTCGAGACTGGACAGATAAAGCACAGGAGCCGCTAACACGCATTCCCTGACACCCTTCACCGTTCATCAGGAGGGACCCTGCGTGACAGAGGTGCGTACGGTGCTTCACCCCCTGTGGAGAGGACCAGCACAGCAGAAAGTCTGTGGAGGCAATATAGCAGTGCTAACACTGCAGACCCGTAATTTGATGAGGAAAGAGAGTCAGGACAAGTATGGGTGCATACAGACAGAGTTGGGAGCTAATTCAGCAGATGCAGGACCCCTGTGGATTTTCTTCCTAGAAGGTTCAGTGCAGTCTGTGCCACCATACTCTACCTAATTGTTATTTGTTGCTATGCTAAGCTCTGGAGGTGTATAAGTTTAAAATTTCCAGGCTCTGTTCACAAATATGCTGAGAAAGGAACAATATTTCTCTTAATTTATTATAGAGGTGAACAAAAGGAGATGCAAGCAGGGAGGAATAGGTGTGCTCAGGTATTTGCGGAAGACTTCAGTGACTGAACATTTGCGGAGTAGTGACTCCATCAGCATCCACAGATCAGACCAGCCTGGCTCTTCTACTGGAAATGCAAAATGAGGGAGAGACTCAGGTGTTCCTGTAACTTTACTGGCACAGAGAGTGCCTACTTGTGGAGCTGCGGAAAGCTGGGAGCATAGCCGGAGATTTGAAATAAGATGTGACAGCATGCTCAAACAGCAGTTTAGTCTCACAGCCCTGTGCTGTGGGAGAAGGAACTGCAGCCTGCAAATCTGTCGTGCCCAAGAAGTCCGTCAGATTGGCATTTGGGAAGAAGCTCTGGTAATTATTGAGCTTCTGATTTCCTGGGAGCTCTTCCTGCCTCTGTTTTGTGTGTGTGTGTAATTAGGTCTGTCAGTCAGCAAGGTTGTGTTACAATGTCAACAAGAGTTCTCTGTGTGAGGCTCCATCAGTTTAAAGAATTAACATAGTGCTTGGGAATGATAGGGATGAGTTGGCTGGAAAGCCCAGCAACTAACCTGTTTCTCCTCCTCCCAAACTTCTTTTTGGGAGCTATGGAAATCAGCAGCCTTTCTCCCCAGGGTTGCTTATTGCTCTTAAATACAACACTGAAGTCTCTCTTGGTAAAACCACGGATTGGGTTTTTACTTTGCCTTTTTTTTTTTTTTTTTTTTACGGCTCTAATAACAATGTGTTACAACCTCAGGCTCTATTGAGTTGATGAGGAATAAAGTCTTAGTAATGAAGAAGAGTCTGAGAGAGTGTCTAAAGTGCTTGCTTTATCACCAGCACATATTTCATACTGACAGTCAATACTTCTAACTGATTCCAAGCCATGCGTGTTGCATTTTAAATCCCTCCCCAGCCTGCTCTGGTTTTTCCCATGTCGTCTTTTCCAAGATAGCAGCAGAGTCAGTTTGTCAGCTTCACGTTTGTGAGCTTACAGGTTTTTTTAATTCACAGCCCATGTTTTTAGGTCAGGAGGTTAAAGTTTGTTCTGCATCAACTGAATGGAAGGACCAGAGTAGCCACTGAAAGGATTAGGTGGCAGAACAGCTGCAGAGGATCATGTGTGGGGTGATTAGTTTTCCAAGGATCCCAGTTGCCATTTTAGGGAGTCCAGTTTGCCATTTCATTACTGTTCAGGGCTCATAAATGGGCAAAGCAGCTGCAAAGGAACAAGGTTTAGATGCAGTCTCAGCTGGTAATCTTCAGGACTGCCTTTATGGCCTCTGGGGCTGCAGTTTTCTCTGGCCAGCCTGAAGCAGCCTGTCCATATGCCTCCTCATTCTTTCTTGGCCACATTTATGATCCCTTGTTTCTGTGTTGTCTCAACACCTTGCAGGTTTGACTGCACTTATTCCATGGCATCCCCAAACAAAAAATCCCAGCAGAACTTGTTTTCCCATGTGTGCCTTGAAGTTAAGCAGTTTTTTAGATTCGCTGATGTTCAAGTGAGCATGTGCTTTGGCATTTCCCTCAGGAAAAGGGTTAATAGGGCAGCTCTCATCTGGTCAGCTGTTTGTAGAAAACTCATAGCAATTCTGGGATCTTTGCAGCCCCTATGAGACCAGACTGAAATAGCAGGAACTGACCAACTGATATGCACACGTAACAGTGACAGCATGAGCTTCATATCTTGGGGAAAGCTTAAAAAAGGGGAAAAAAGAAAAATAGACTTTTAAATCTTTTTAAAATACTGTTGTTATTTTTGCCTTCATTCACCTGGTTTGTACACCGACGTGTGCTAAAACCCTTCTGTTGCGTAGTAGCGGTCCCAGAGGCACAACACAAGTGCGCAGCTATTGCCAAGGCTCCCTGCGCCTGACTGACAGCCCCATGCAGAAGCGCTGGGGATTTACATTCATCACCAGCCTCTCTCCCAGCCTGGGCAAATGCAAGTTGGTGTACAGAGAATAATATTAAAATGTCCTGCCAGCAGAGCCGAAGCCTCCCCCATCTGTGCGCGGTGGCTGTGCCACCAAGATCCAAGAAAGCTGATTTAGCCTTTTGCTGACTTTTTAGCCCTTTTATTCTCTCGCCTTTCTGAGATGTATACCAGTGCTGTTTGCCAATGTTACCAATTTAAAATCTGCCTGAATTTTAAGTGTCCATACTGCTGTACAATTTCATTGTGGGTAAAGTTGGGGGGGATTCCCATTTAATCAGGGGGCATTCAGTTACTGACAACAAATGGCCATGTAGGAAAATAGGCCTAGGAATTGTGCTTTACTACTCCACTTGTTTCCCCTTTCATTATGAATTTTCCTGGTTAAAGTCAAGTCTTCTCTTATTTTTTCTGACACACACTTGTGGACTGCACTGAAAATTATTCCTGACTTCTCTTTGTTCCTTTAAGGTGAACTTCGTTTTTGCTTTGGCTTGTTTCCAGATCTCTTGTTATCAGCTGAGATTTGCTTCCTTGCCTTCTTTCTGCTAATTCTTCATGAGTAGATGAGAGGAGTATTAAATAGATTTAGTGAAAAATGACCGTCACCAGGGTAGATGACTTTCCTCTAATTAAAAATTGAAGCGGAAATGAATAAGCTTCTCTTGAGGCTGTGCAAGAGTCGATGCTAAGCCTAGCACTATATTCATCAGTGATCTGGGAAGTCCAGTATATGAAAGAATATCCCAGAAACTTAGATACCTCGGAGGATGCTAATAAAAGGGAAGGGAGAGTTTCTAGTGGCAATATATTCATGTGGCCTAGATTTAAATCTGGCACAGACCAAAGACTTAGAGCTGAATTTGCCACGTCCTTGATTTTTTTATTATTTTTTTATGCCCATGCTAGCAGGCATTCAGTGCCTTAGCAGAGTTTTCCGAGCAAAAAGGCATATCTAAGCAAGTTGGTAGTGCTTGGGTGGTGTGGTACCCAACAGATCCTAACTTCGGCATCTTTGCTTTGATGAACAGAGCAGACTACTCCAATTTTGACAAGAAATTCTCTCTTGTATGCTGCCAACCAGCGGAGGTAATCATAACCAACACGAGTACGTTCCCTTTAAACTTTCTGTTGCAATGAATTAAAATTTTCCAGCAGGAAATGAAAGCAAAACACTTAATCTAAAAATTCCTCATCGACTCTAGTCACTAGACCAGAACAATAGTGATTACACTCAGTTATGCAGTACAAATTCACAGCACTGCTGTGTCCCAGGATCACAACATGCCATTAAAAGGCGGGTGAAGAGAGCAGGTGTACATCAATATCTCCATTTCGTACATGAGGACACAGGGGCTTGCAGACGTTAAGCAGCTTCTGCAAAGTTACACAGCAAGACAGAGGCAGAAATAGGAAACCAGATGCAGGGGCTGTGATTTTTCTGATCTGGCCACTGAAATGTGCAACTCTAATGAAAACCAGAGTGCCCAGAGAAGAAAAGCATGTGTCTGCATCTAATGAATCCCATCACTTTCTCAGATTGACTGTTATTAACCCTGGAGTGTTAGATATACAAAGGGTGCTCTTTTGCAGAGGGGACAGTTGCTTCTAAAAACTAGCAATGTCTTAGGTCACTGAGTCGTCATTTTGTTTGCTTTGTCTGAATATATGATTGTTCTCTTGTAGGAATGGCAGAGCATCAGCCATGCAGCAGTGATGAGAGAGACTGACATTTGTATGAGGCTCTTCTGGCTCCTTCTCCACAATGGCTGGTGCCTCTGCATATTCATTGGATGGT
This sequence comes from Falco punctatus, assembly GCF_963210335.1. Lineage (NCBI taxonomy): Eukaryota > Metazoa > Chordata > Aves > Falconiformes > Falconidae > Falco > Falco punctatus. Next base: position 72,485,873 of record NC_137584.1, on the reverse strand, counting down.
AATGCAGGATGTCGAGAGCAGCAGTAGAGTTTGGCTTGATCCCATTGTGTTTTTCTTCTGCTGGTTGAGACTTTGAATCACCATGACAACGCTGTGACACTTCCAGCAAAGGTTGCCTGCAGACCAGGGGTGGGCTGGGGGTGGGTGAGAAGGTCAGTGATTGAGTCTAATGGGATCAAAAGTTGCGCATGCAGCAAAACGACTGTAGAAAAGCTGTCGGCACGACAAGAAGATGAAATTCCCCTTCTATTGGCTTCTCACTAAGCAGGCACAATAACTTTTTTTTTTTTGAGAGACTCGCTATAAAAACTCTTTTGGTTATGGCTACTGATCCAACGTGATTGGGCATGCAGTGACTTTTGAACTCATGACTGGATATACGATGTTGCGGAATGGGGGAGTGGGGAACGGAGGCCAGCCATGGATGTTGAGATGGTCCAGTCGGATCCGGCTCACCTGGCTTAGTTTCACCCTTTTCATTATCCTAGTCTTCTTTCCCCTCATTGCCCACTACTACCTAACCACCATCGATGATGCAGACGATGCTGGCAAGCGCATTTTTGGCCCTCGAACTGGCAATGAGCTGTGCGAGGTAAAGCATGTGCAAGACCTGTGCCGCATCCGTGAGTCAGTTAGCGAGGAGCTGCTCCAGCTGGAGGCCAAGCGGCAGGAGCTCAACAGTGAAATCGCCAAGCTCAACTTGAAGATAGAGGCCTGCAAAAAGAGCATTGAAAATGCCAAGCAGGACCTGCTGCAGCTGAAGAACGTCATCAGCCAGACAGAGCATTCCTACAAAGAGCTGATGGCTCAGAACCAGCCCAAGCTTTCCTTGCCCATCCGGCTGCTGCCAGACAAAGATGATGTGACCTTCCCCCTGCCAAAATCCAGCCGAAACTGCAGGCTACACAACTGCTTTGACTACTCGCGCTGCCCATTGACATCTGGCTTTCCAGTCTATGTCTACAACAGTGACGATTACCCTTTTGGTAGTTCCTTAGACCCTTTAATTAAACAAGCCTTTGAGGCAACTGTTAGAACTAATGTTTATGTTACTGAAAATGCAAATATTGCGTGTGTGTATATAATTTTAGTGGGGGAAATGCAAGAGCCTGTAACGCCAAAACCTACTGAACTAGAGCAACAGTTGCACTCTTTGCCATATTGGAGGACTGATGGACATAACCATCTCATCATCAATTTATCAAGGAAATCAGAAACTCAGAACTTCATTTACAACATCAGCACAGGGCGTGCCATGATTGCCCAGTCCACCTTTTACGAGGTGCAGTATCGACCGGGGTTTGATATTGTGGTATCACCCCTGGTCCACGCTATGTCTGAACCCAATTTCCTAGAAATCCCACCCCAGGTGCCAGTCAAGCGTAAATATCTGTTTAGTTTCCAGGGAGAGAAAATCGAGTCTCTCAGATCTAGCTTGCAAGAGGTTCGCTCTTTTGAAGAGGAAATAGAAGGCAATGCCCCAGCTGACTATGATGATCGGATCATTACCACCTTGAAGGCTGTTCAGGACAGCAAGTTGGACTTTGTTTTGGTGGAGTTCACATGTAAGAACCAGCCTAAGGCAAGTCTGCCCACTGAGTGGGCTCTGTGTGGAGAAAGGGATGACAGACTAGAGCTACTGAAGCTATCTACTTTTGCACTGATAATCACCCCGGGGGACACCCGCTTGGTGATCTCTGCTGGGTGTGCCATGAGACTGTTTGAGGCTCTGGAAGTTGGAGCCATCCCGGTGGTTCTTGGAGAGCAAGTTCAACTACCCTATAATGATGTGATCCGGTGGAACGAGGCAGCCTTAATTATACCAAAGCCACGTATCACAGAAGTGCACTTTCTTCTGAGAAGCATTTCTGACAATGATCTCCTTGCCATGAGGAGGCAGGGCCGCTTCTTGTGGGAGACCTACTTCTCCACTTCTGACAACGTGTTCAGCACAGTCTTAGCTATCATAAGGACTCGAATCCAAATCCCAGCTGCTCCTATCAGAGAAGAAACTGCCGTGGAGATTCCCCACCGGTCTGGCAAAGCTGCTGGTACAGACCCCAACATGGCAGACAACGGTGACCTGGACTTGGGGCCTGTGGAAACGGAACCACCCTATGCATCTCCCAAATATCTCCGCAATTTCACCCTCACTGCAATGGACATCTACAGGAATTGGAATACTGCTCCGGGGCCTTTCCACCTCTTCCCCTACACTCCCTTTGACCCTGTTTTACCATCAGAAGCAAAGTTTTTGGGGTCTGGGACTGGATTTCGACCAATTGGTGGAGGAGCAGGTGGCTCTGGGAAGGAGTTCCAGGCTGCTTTGGGTGGCAACGTCCCCCGGGAGCAGTTCACAGTAGTGATGTTGACTTACGAGCGGGAGGAAGTGTTGATGAACTCCCTAGAAAGGCTCAATGGTCTCCCGTACTTAAATAAAGTTGTGGTAGTGTGGAACTCTCCCAAGCTTCCCTCTGAGGATCTCTTGTGGCCAGACATTGGCGTCCCAATCATGGTAAGAAAGATGTAGCTACTATGGTCTTGCTTCCTGGTGGGGTTTGTGCATTAAAGTTGGCTTCAGCTCTTCTGTAATGTGTCAGCTTAGCTGAAGTCATCTAGGACAGCATTCATCTCCTATGGTTGTAGCTATCTGTACATTGTCTGAATGCTTTATCAGCTGAGAAAAACAGGGAGATTACAGGTATAACTCATCTGACCCATTTTTAGGTGTTGGCATGAGAATGCCCCGGCTCCTGCTCTAGAAACACCTGGTTCTCTCCACCAGCTTCGGAGGGAGGCCGATGTTCAGAGGTGGATGTGATCTGTGAACGTGTGAACTTAGGCGAGATGAATTGCTGTCATGAGAGAAGTTGTTCAATGACCTTCAGGTTATGAAATACAAGAGCTGTTATGTGGGAGAGTCTAAATTGTAAAAATACAGGATCTTTAGAGGTGCCAGGTGTCCAGCACTCATGAAATGGTAATTGCTTTTATGGAGCCTAATATGAATCTTGAGGCTTAAAGCTAGAGAATCTTGCTTATTGAAAATCTTTGCTTAGGCTTTTTAATTGTCATGCGGTGAGGACAGTTGGCGCCTTATAAATACCTTTGTGACTGTTCCTGCACTTTACCAGATAAATCTTTTATAAAAACAGAAGAAGGACTCACTGAAGCTTGCCTACTGTAAGGGCCTCAAAAGTTAGTTATCACTTGCTATTACCCGGGATGGCAGAGAAGTGAATACAAGCCAAGGGCAATGTGACCATATGAGTGTCCATGCTCCAAAGGTTGTAATTGACTTTTGCTTATGTTTGGGTTGAATTTTTTTTTTTATTTATTCCCCCTGCCGCCCCCCCCCCCAGTGAAACTGAAGAAGCAACACCTTCAAAGACCAACATTCATTTTAATGCCTAGCTAGCTACTCTAGCTACTCACTTGCATATTGGCAGTGTCGCTTGTAAGGACTTAATTCTCCCTAAATTATTACTTATGTATGTATTTTAGGACTTCTCTGTCATCCCAGCATAACTTTCTGCTCTGGCCTTTGTTAACAGTCAATATTAAATATAAATCTCCACATGACCTCATAAAGAGAGCACAGGTGTAGAGCCACTAACAAGAAGCAACACCGAATCCAGTTGCGTTTGTAGGACAAATGAAAAGATAATGCCTTACAAATTAGGGAAGGGAAAAATAAAAGAGGGAGATGGTACTTAAGTAGGCAAACTGCTTGTGGTTTATGTGACAGGACGCTACTAAGCTTAATAGCAGTGTGAGCTTTATGCTTCATGCAAAGAGATTCATTGATTTAATATTTCGTTTTATTATTATTGTGGTGAATAAATCCTTCTGCTCACATTTAAAAACCCTTATGGTCCATGGACAATGAGGAGAGAAAATTGCTTGGATAATTGCAAAATAATCTTTCACATTAGTCCTGTTGAATGCCTGAATTCTGCAAAATCTTTGCATTATGTCTGCTGAAAAACTGTGTACTTCTTCAGAACAGAAGAGTGGGGATTGTTCTTCTTGGATTGCTAACGGGTGTTATTTGTGAAAAAAAATATGTTTCTGTAGATGGAAGTTAATGGCCATTATTTTACTCTGCTCTCATCTGCACCTTTATTGTGTTGCAGACCCACTGGCTTTTTGGGGGACTGACACACACCGGTTGTTGCGTGTTGCCTTCGAGGCTCACGCAGGAGTTTATTTGCTATGGGGGATGTTTGGTACCGCTTGGTTCATGAGGAGGAGATTGTCTTGGGTCTGCTTTGGGATGTTGGATGGTAACACTGTGCTCGTGGCCAAATGGCAGGGAACGGCTGGAACACAGCCAGCTTCTGCTGGGGTCCTTTCCAAACGAACGTGTTGGCCTGGTAATAGGCTTTCTTCCCATTTTTCTAAATCCCATTTTTTAAAAAGAGCCCAAGCCTCCTGGGATCTCTCATAGGAGGCTTGACCCTCGGCATTCTCCAGGCATTCATCCTACCAAAGTGCTTGGTGCTAAGTCCATCTCTAGCCTGGGTGTTTAAGTTACGTTGGGAGTCTGTAGTATTCATCCATATGGATGGTTTAGTGCAGTAATGGTAGAAAAACTTACCTGGGCTTCATCAGACAGCAACAGATCCGAAGATCCGCTGTGGAAAAGGGCAGCGAGAACTTGGGCAGCAGAGGTGATGGTCTGTGTGAGCCTCAGCTGCTGAGATGCAGGATGTGCTAGCCAGGGGAAGAGGCAGGTGGGTACGTGGGGTTGGCAAGAAATGCAAGCCCGTATAACTGCTGATGTCAAAAGAAACAGCAGAACTGTGAATCTCATTTCCTGGTGGGGGAAAAAAAGTGTCTTTTGATGGGGAATATCCAGTTCCTTCAGATCTTGAAGCAGTGCTATATCTCTGTATTACAGATAAGTTCTCAGTAACGTTGGGGTGCCAGGAATTGCCCTGCATTCAAGTCCCAAAGCTCAGAGCTATGTGGAGGAAACCTGGGGGGAAGGGAAATGGATGGGGGCAGATTTGGGTGCCCCTTGCTTGCGGCTGAAGTGGGTCCAGACAGCATCTGATTGTGAGAAGCGTGGTCACCAGTGTGATCTGTGATCAAAGCACCCGAAGCCAGAAGGTTATTGAAGAAAATTGCAGCCTAATGAGACAAAGCAACGTGTTTAGCATGTCCTGGGCTGAAAGAGCCCTTGGAAGCATAATACTGTCCTAAATCCCACCAAGATGCTGCTGGAGCTTCAGCTTCAGGGACTGAGGACTACAATTCAGCTGTGCAGCTTTGTGCTAGCAGAATACCCCAAAGGAGAGTCCATCTTTCTCCTTTTTAGCCTTAGTGCCTGGGTTGACCTTAGTTCATCGATCAGTTCCTTGAAATGTTGTTTGCAGGCTGTGCTGCTTGGTTGTGATTTGGTTATGTGGTTTCTTTTCCCTGGTGGGCTGGGAGTTAATCAAGAGCAAAGCTTAAAGCTGCATTGGATCTTTGGATCTTTCGTGGATAATGAGATAAACACGACTACGGAATATATTTGATTTTTAAGAACTTTTACTTAGATATAGATTTCTTGTGAGGGCAGAATTTACTAAAAAATCAGTAAGATTGCTTAGCTGTAGAGGAGTCTCTGATAAAATATTCTGGCCCTGTACCGAGCCTGAAGTGACTAGGTACAAATTTAGTTTGATGTAAAGTTTGTGTAGTCATTCAAGGCTGCCTCTGGAACAGATGTAGGTAGATCACCCTCTAATTTGAAGTGCCTTTGTGCTGGAGTTGAGCTGTAAAAGTTGTTCCCATTTCATGTTAAACAGTAGCACAGCACAGCAAAAAACAAAGGTGGTAAGTGAAAAGTCTTGTTTGTGCAGGCTTAAAAACTTGCTTTCTGCAAGGGTTTGTATCTGTAGCTCTGCATTAGGAGAACTTTCTCAGACAGAAGAACCTGGAGAGTGTGACTACCAGCACCAACAGCGACATTGCAGCCACTGCTTAACTTCTGAGTGCTTCCCTGCTGGATTTACGCAGCGTTGATGCGTCCTTCAAGATACATACTTCAAGATGTCTGCGGCATCTGGCAAAGTCACAATACACTCAAGGAATTAAAAACTGCCCGGACCTCCAATCTCTGCCAGCAGTTGAACTCTGATGCCTCGTAGCAAGGGTAGGAGTCCTCCTGGACGCCACATTGCTGAGGTTGCTGAAGTCCCTGGTGTGGTGCTGCTCGCAGCTCACCAGCGAGTGCTGCTGCTATTTTCATGCTTACGAGGAAGAAAAGGGGAAAGGCATTTGGATTAAATCCTGCTCTGAACAGGTGGAAAGACTGCACAAGGGTTTGAGTGATGTGGCGATACTTGACTGTTGCTCCCACACTGCCCTTGCACGCACATTAATCTTGGAAGTATTTCCAGCAGCGGAATAAAGGAGTCATTAAGGAGAAGATCTGGCTCAGTCTCGGGGTAGAGGCTTCCAACCTCCCCTTTCAGCATCTCTGTGCTCAGGATTTCTAAACAGCGTACAGGCGCTGACAGGAGAAACCTCACTCTTTGCTTTGCAATTCCTTGACAGCATTTTCATCCACATGAATAAAAGCAAAGGGAAACAAATGAAACAAAACACTCGGGCAACCACACATCCAGCCCACGCAAATTGGTAATAAGATGCACCCAAGAAGATTCACATCCTGCTGTGCTTTGCTCGGCACTGATGTGCTGCTGCTTTCAGGTTGCTGTAGGGCACTTGATTGCAATTCCTCATCAAACTTACAGCATAGGTGCAAGTCCAGATGCTAAATAAACCCAGAACATGGATGTAGCAGCTCTTGAAATCCTCCAGAGCTGATTCACCATCCGTCTTCCATGCGGCTATGAGCAGGATGTGGTTCGGGCAGGGGGGCAGGATTAATTTTCCCTGTTCCTGCTCTGGTTTTAATCCTAAAAACCTAAAAGAATGAGTTGAGCTTGAACAGCCAGAGTTACCTGAAGAGCGTTTGTTTTAATATATTTAATATGTATTTCAGAAAGCTGCCAGTGCTGCATATGCCCTTGGTTCAGTGGGGAAAGCACAAAGCCCCAAGCAGTGAGGTGATTAAGCTATGGAGCAGCTTGCACTCAAAACAGCCACACAGATCCTCTAATGCAGCAATTAAATTATCAATTTCCCTTTCAGAAACTTCCTTAAAACCCCCAGGAGTTGCAGCCTGAGCCAGAAAAGCAAACTGTGCGCTCAGCAGCCTCCCCTTACCTCCTCTCAGATCCCTGTTTCTCAGCCTGTGGGTTGTGCCCTAGAGATGGGAGGAGACTGGGGAAATGAAAACTGGGCTCGGGAGAGCTCATGAAGCTGGTTATAATCTTGATTAAAAAGAAATACTTGGCCCTTTGTAGGTACCCTCTGCCATCCAACTTTAGCATCTTCAGGTGGGCTGGTTCTTAAACTGGACTAAAATGCATTTTTAACAATTTTTTTCCTGTCTAGTAGAGTTAAGGAGAAGGCATCTCATTCTAGGTAAAGGTTTTGCCATCCAAGGAGAGAGGAACTGTTGATTTCAGACTACGAGAGCTTTAGTACAGTGATCTCTGTTTGCCAGAGGCTGCAGAAGTCCAAGCAACATGAGAAAAAGGTTTGTGGAAGACAAGACAGCTTCATGGGAACACATGCTTCACCTCTTTACAGGGGTATTTGAAGCTGGAACAGTGATTTCCAAACAATGTTACTTTTATTTCTCAAGACTTGTCTTTATTTTTTCCTGACCTGAGCCCTTTGCACGCAGCTCGGGGTGGCTGCTGACATTACTGGTCTGAAATCCATCACTTTGGATGCGTTGCCTGGGGGCTGGTAGCATCATCTGAACATTGCTGGCTGCTCTGCACCCTGCCTGAAAACTTCTCAAACAACGTCATTTCATCTGAGATTGAAGCTGGTTGGGCTGCATATGTTGGAGGCAGAGGAAGAGAGAGATTTCTCCTCATTAGCTAATAATTCAGATTTTGTACTGACCTGATGTCGGGTTGTGTTGCTGGGGATGGGGGGTTGTTTGTTCGGATCAGGGCTATCCAGTTATGTTGAGTTATGTTGTGGCTTCACTTTGTTTTGAGCCAGTGTATCATCTCTCCCACTTTCCCAGTAACGACTAGCTTTTGGTTGGATTAATTTGGAAGTGCAAGGGTTTTGCATGGGCTGCCAGTGTCGTGCGTGGAACTTTGCCTATGAACCCAGCCAAGCTGTAAAAGGGCTTCCCACATTAAGGGCTAAACCTTATTCAGCCCCAGACAACATTTTCACAGCCTGTGCTCATGTTCTAAGAAATGACAGCCTGAACTTCTAACTCTTTTCTCCATGCGTGCAGGTCCTTTGGTGACAGAGCCATGGCTGGAGAAGCCCTGCAGCAGTTTGCTTTCTCTCCTTCCTCCGGGGTTAGGTGGTGTGTGCTTGTAGGCATTTCTGAGCAATTTAGCTGGGTTCACTGCCAATGCCAGCTCCTGTGGCTTTCGGCAGTGACTAATCCTTTCCTTCAGCTTTGTTATAGAATAAGTAGCTGGCTTTGATCTCTGCAGCCAGTTCCAGTGGCGTAACGTCCTTTTCTGCTGGCTTGGTGGCCGGCTGAGAAAGCTCATTCAATTTAGCTGCTTGTTTAAAAAGGAATAATCTTTGGAAAATGTCTAATCCGGAAGCATTGCTGTGTCTGCAGACCTGTTTGGCTGGCTTCGGTGTCCCTTCAAATGCCACTTGTTAATCGGGAGCAGGCTGAGGGGAAATGCTGTCATGACTTTCCCTTCTGTTTGGGCAGCGTCTGTATAACCATGCTGTGCCGCGCTCGCCGCTGAAGGACAGATGCCTCAGGTTTGCACGTTCTTTCTAGCAGAAATACTTGAAGGTGCTTTGGTACCTCCATTTTAAGGAGCGTGATGGGGTCCCAGGGTGATGCTTCTGGGTAAGAGGAGGAGGAACAGAACCTGATCAGCCTGAATGGCAGTGTGTAGCATGCCATGGTGGCAGCATGAGCGTCTCTGCTTGTCCTTCAACATCAGGTTTGGTTTCCTGGTAAGAGCAGAGCCAACCTTGCAAGCTAACAACTCGCACAGTCACCAGTAACTTGAGCTAAACCAGACTGGTGTGCATGATCTGGGGTGAGGCCCTCTTGGGGACTGTGAGTTGAACAAGAGAACAAAACTCTCCATGCTGATCACACCACCATTCCAATCGATCCTTTTCCTTCCTGAGGGCTTTGCATAAATACCAGCTCAGGTCCTGACTCAACTAGGTAATTAAGCACCTTACCAAACTCTTCCTTGGTGATGTGACTTGTGCTTTTCTGGACCAGCTTGCCTGCTGAAGCTGTTTGGTGAGTCAGAGCTTCACACTTTTCCCTGCCTGACCATAGCTCGCAACTTTTGTATACAAAATCAGGAGGAACCCAACTTAACTTGCAGGTCCTGAGTTGCATATGGGAGTGGGGAGCTACCGGTTTGCTTCCAGAAGGTATGATTCAGGCTATGCTTTTCCATCACAAAATCAGCTGAGAAAATGACCTTATTTCTTAGGACTGAGTCACTTTACATGAGAGTTGCACCATCTCTGGGTTAAATGGGCCCCAGTCAGTGCACCAGCTTTACTGGCAGTGTATCACAGGTTTACGAGTTAGATTTCTCTGTGAGAGCAATTTTACTAGGTAGGGCAATGTTGCACGAAAGTGTGTGCTGCTGTTGGGTACGTAGCACCACCTGCTGCCTGCAGATCGTGGTGCTGCTGGAGAGGCAGATTAGTTCTCAAATCCCTGTGAGTTTTGTTGTCTCAATATATATTTTTACTGTTGTAGACCAGAAGAGGAACGAGCCAATTTGTTGCTTAGTTTACCTGCGAAGCTAAAATCCAGATGCTTGTCACTGCAGGGCCTAAGGAAAGGTGCAGTGATGCGTGTATGTATGCTGATAATGTAACAAGCAGCGCTGACTTCTTAGGGATTTGCGCTCTGAATATTAACTCAGACACTCTTGCAGTCTCCACTGCTGTTGCCTAAAGCCAGCACTTAATTCTCTCACGTGCCGTATGCTGGTTTGTAATATTTTCCATAGACAAAATGTTACTGCAGCCTCAGCTCTCCAAATTCCCTTGGCTTAGGATGCAGTTAATGGGGTCAGTAACCAGAAGGAAAGCATTACTTTGGGGCATTTGAAAGGAATAACAAAGGAAGGAAGCATCCTTGCACACTACATAATCAGATGGTTGTGCTCACACGTGAAAGCTTGAAGATGTCGTGGGGGCCAGTTCTCCCATGTTGAAGCCTTTAACCACCAACACGAAAGCTGTCTGTGCATCTTTAAAATGCTTTCCACTTTGGAGCAGACTTTGTCTCAACAGCTAGGGGACAAAAGCAGCGCAATAGGACTTGGCACTGGAGTCAGTGCAGCAGCAAAATAACACATTGTTTTTCCAGGCCTGGATTCCTGCTACTTTTAGGGTTTGCATGGTGGCCCGCATGTGCATGTGTCAATAACAACAGAATATTTAATGTCGTCTGATTATTCCATACAGTGGAACCAGCATGAGGGGGAACTGAGTGTGTGGATGCTTTTTCTGTGGGTTTTTTTCCTTCTCTTTTCACGCTGTTTTCATTCTTTGTGACTTTGTTATTGCATCTCTTACTTGGTCTGTTTGGCACAGTGTGTTGACATCCACTTCACTGCAAGCTACGCTCTTCTTCCAGTAAAGTCCCAGAGCCCAAGTACCTGCGTTTCCTTTCTTCCCATGCTTTTTTCTGTCTTGGCGGAGTGGTTTTGCTTGCAAAATTCATTTGATTATGCATTCTGTACGAGGCTGTCTTATTTGTGAAGTGAAGACAGCCTTGTCTCCCAGAGCAGCTTTAACTTGATGTTGTACCACAAGAAATGGATGGGTCCCCAGGCACAGGAGAGAAGGAGCGAGCTGTAGTCACTAAGGTCATGAATTTGGCTTAGGCTTGTCGGTATTAAATAGATGGGACAAAAGAAAATCTGTTGCTAAAGTTTGCGGGAACAGGAGGGACGTTGTGGGTCCTTGTGACATCAAGGAGGCAGTTGTGAGGGACATGAGAAGGTTATAAAGAAGAAGGTAACTCTTGGATACAAGGTTAGAGAAAGATGAGAAGCAAGAGAGAGAGGTTTTAATCGCTGCTTGTTCTTACATGTCTGATGTAGCTCACAGATGCCTCCCCAAGCTCTGTGGGATCGATCAGCAATGACATTGCAGCTCTCAGATAGCAGATGGTGACTTATGCCCAAGTTTACCAGTGGGCTGGTGATGGTGCAGCACAGCAGCCACAGGATTATTCACCTCCTGGACAGTCTCTTACCCCTTTTCCCCACAGTACCCTCCTCTTTCTGGCGAGGAGGCAGATGCTCTCCCTTATTTAACTGATGGATACGGATACCTTTTCTTCAATTTTCTTGAAATCAAACACCGCAGTTAGCGATAAAGCATGACGGATCTCCCTGCCATGCTGTGATACGGAGCTCTCCCCTCTCCAAAAAACAGCACCTGGCTCCTTCCTGTGCTTCTGGAGGAGGAGGTTCATCTCCTGTGCAAAGCAGTCAATGAACAGAAGGGTGGTGGAGGAAGTGGATTCAGAGCCATGGGCTGCAGTTTGATCTTGACTGCTGATCCCTGGAATCTGCACAGTTTACCTACAAGTATGCGGAAAGGATGGAGCTTTTTTTCCTGGTGGTAGTGAGGGGATGCTATTTTACAGAGCATGAGAAAATCAGGGGGGAAAGGAGTAGTTTTAAGTCACTTCTATTCGTTTAAAGCCTTCAGTTAATTAATGAAAATCTGTGTTAGTCCTGCAAAGAAAGATTATTTCCCTTTTCCTGCAATTGGCAAAAAGATCATAAGCACGGAGCTAAGGGCATCTTGCTAATAAGCCAGAAGGAAACTGAGGCACAGAGAACAGAAGGCTGTGCCTTGTCACTAAAGCATGCACTTGTACATCTCCTTGTAGTCTTACAGAAATGCTCTTTTCACCTATTCCCAGATTTACTAGCAGCAGAAAGATGGGAAATCTAGTGAAACTTTTCTTAGGCTTCCTGGATAACTCTTCCAGATGAAAATAGTCTAGCAAAGTCTTCAGGTTTCTGAATACTTAACTAAATTGAACTCTGAGGGCTTTTTAAGGTTTGTGTGGGGAAGCGAAATGGTTTTGTTCTCCACAATGAACACTTGAAGCATTTTGGGCAGGGAGGTTCAGTTTCCAACTGCAATGTGAAAGGGCTAATCATGGCTTTGATCTCTGGAGCTGCCCAGAGCTCCAGCGGCTGGGAGCCCGCCTTATCTCTGCAGTAAGGGACAGCCCCATCTTTTACTGTGAAAGAAGAGAGCAAACAGGGAGCAAGAAAAGCACTTTTCTAGGGAATATAACAGATGTAAGCTAGATAATTCTTTGCAATAAGGCTCGTTTTCCTCTTGCTTTGAATGCAGGTGACAAAGTAAATTGGTTTCAAACCGCTGGTAATAATCAGGTTGATTTTATCAGAAATTTATAAAAGGAATTGTTTTTAATCATGTCTCATGTATGTGAACTCTGTAATTTCTAACACATGCCGGTCCTTAATTCCCAGGCCATATTGTGAGTTGTGGGAGGTGCTTGTGGCAGTCTCTATTCGTCCCAAGCATGTGTTTGGCAGTAATGTATTAACTACCTCTAGATGCAAGCATTTGTTCCCCTTGATTTTGTTTAACTTTTTAATTGACTAGCGGGAGAAGTTTAAATAGATCACTAAATACTAAAAGTCTCGGGGCAAGCCAAGCTTTGAAGAACTTAGCATTGCCCATCACAAAGCCTATGGCTTCAAGAGGGTGGGGATGGTCTTCCTCTTGCTGCTGTCTTCCACTCCTCTGGATGGAAGACAGTGGGACTGATATGAGACATGGACTAGGTGAAGTAGGATTCAGCCAATGGCTCCAGCGATTAGGATCCAGCAGCTGAAGCCTATGAGCAAAGAGAAGGTCCTCAGAAGCCCATCTGGGGCTTGTATCCTGATTTGTCATCAACCGGCTCTGCCATGTCAAGTGAGAAGGCATTTATTGCTTGCTGAGGTGAGATTGCACGATTGGTGAAAATGCCTTTCCCCTTTACTTGACCACATTCGGAGTAATCTCCCAGCCCTGTTGTCTGGTATTTGAGCTAATAGACATTGCTTTTCTCGATGAGCTGTAGTCATGGAACAACAAGAGATAAAATGCTGATTAGGGAATTGTGGTATGGGTTTGCTAGTTCTTTTCTTCTAACATTATATAAATGAGCTTTCATTTCTAGATAATGGGTTTGAGGACAGACGTGCTGGCAGAAAGCTGTCTTCATTTCATCCAGACACATCAGAACTTTCCCACTGAGATCTCAGCCTTCCCAACTCGGAGCTCTCCAGAAAGCTTCCAGTCTGGAATAAACCTGGAAGCCAAAAGTGGGTTTGCGTGCCTGAGAGCTCTCTATGGTTGCTTCTCCCAGCCACGTAAGCATTAATAAATCCTCTGTCCTCTTCCCGTCAAAGAAAGCATTAATAAATCCTCTGTCCTCTTCCCTGCAAACTTGATGGCTTCTTGCCTCTGCTTATATACCAAGTTTATATACTGGCTCTTTTAGTAGCTGCTCAGTGAGTTAATAGTCTGACCCCAATTCCTTCCTCTGTGAGTTGAGATACAGTGTTTATTTTGATGCCTTCAGCCCCCAGATATGAATGCCTGTACTAAACCTCTTCTAGGATGGGACACAGCACCTTGTAAATGCTGAACAACATCACCGAGCATCATTGGACATAATGTATTTCAAACAGTGAGACGTACCGAATTTAACAAATTTAAAAATAATCTCACCTGCTCTGCCAGGCGTTTTGTTCTACTGCTGTAGTGGAAATCCTGTTTGACAGATACCGAGTAGAAAGAGAAGGAACCTGCTGAAGAAGTAATTGCACAACAATACTGAGGATTTGCACTGACGAAAGTCTCTGTTAATTAAAGCAACTGGGCTATCAGCCAAAGAGAAAAGTGTGGAAAGATAAGCTCTGCCTCACTTAGTGAAGAGAAAGAAGGTATTTCCAATAGTCCCCTGGGACCTCATCCCTTGGGTTTCCACCACTTTCTTCTTCCACTGAAGATGCTGTGACTCTCTTCATTGTGCATTTCTGTATCTCTAAGATGGATGTTGCTGTTTCCTTCCCACTGATGCTGATGACCTGGTATTGCATGGCAGCTGATGGCTTAACAAGAAGAGGGTATCTCAGGGGCACTTCTAAACCACCTTGCTGACTTTTAACATGCTCTCTGCCTTGCAGATGAGATGTGACAGCCCTTCTCAGACCCATCCGTGAGCTTTCAGTCCATTTGCTGCCAGACTTCTCAGCGTGGACCAAGGGAATAGCAATGTGTCTTTTCCAGTGAAATTACAAGTACATGAATTAGCTAGTGGAGTCTTAAGACTGAAGGGCTGAGAGAGACCTAGGCTTCAATACTTCTAGAAGTTTTTGGGGTTTGCTTGTCTTTTTTTTTTAAGTCAGGGAGTTGCAGTTCATGCGTCTTTCTTGGGCTCTCATATGGCTATTCCAGGTTCTCATATTGGCTCTTCCAAGGAGGACAATGTACCGAGATTGTACCAGTCTGACATCTGTGATGAGCACTCCACCTACATAGCACAGCTGGGGAAGTAAGGCAGGGATGCTGAATATTTTTGCCAAAGTAAGGTCAGGCTTTCCCAGTCAGTTCCTCTGTGAGCTGGTCAAGCTTTTCTTTATCTGTACAGGCTGTAGTACACAGCATTTCTGTGGTGAGTTCAAATACAGGACCAGGATAGTCCTCGTTATGGATTCTTTCCTGGCCTGTTTTCACTCTGCTGTTCTGAATTTCACAAGCTGCTCTGAAAACAAACTAGCCCAAGTGGCATGCAGCAGTCCTGGCTGCAGGTATCACTCTGACCTTGTGCCACTCTGCCCCGCAGGGTGCGGTGCCAGCTTCCCTACAGTAACCAAAATAGATCTGAGAGATGAAAGCTAGTTCAGAACCGTGGTCACTCTAGCCTGATGTGGTCCTCAGGCTCTGCCTGCCTCTGGGGGTGGGCCAGGATGCTATGAGGATATGTAGCTCCTCTGTTGGCAGAACCAAACTCCCACTGAATCCCAGGAGTCAAAGTTGGCTTAAATCTGAAGCAGAAGGGTGGTATCTTTTCCCAGGCTCACTGGCAGCATGCATATCTATTCCTGAGCTGTTGTAGTTTACCAGTCTAACTCTGGGAAGTTTTTGCTGCCCACAAGTAGTTTGAATCCTCCATCCCTGAGGATACTCTACCATGCAAAAAGAGTTAAAAGATGCTGCCTGCCCGCTTTCTGTCTCTTTGTGTGCTCTCTTTTTCAACAATGAGGGCTGGTTAGAAATGGCATCTCTTTATTTTACCTAATATTAGCAAAATGGCTTTAGCGTAGAAAATGCAAGTCAGGTGTCCCTGCTCTCCCCAGGCACGCTGCCGGATCTTGCCGGGGGGGGGGGGGGGGGGGGCTCAAGCACCCAGGCTGGATGGAGACATGGAGCCAGAGAAGTGATGCTACAGAGATGGGGAGGTCATAGGCGGGAAAAAGCTTCCCCTTGGATTGAATTTTATAGTGCATATAAAATTTATTGAGGATGGACATGGGGGGGCCAATGCAAGCCTGGTATTTTTTTCCTGTATTAAGTGATACAGAGCTTCCCCAGCCCCGAGCCCTTAGGTCTCAGCCTTATGCATCCAACACTGTTGTTTCACCACTTAACTTAATGGATGCTGCACTGTCAGGCATTGGGTGAAATTTGTCCGTTTTCATGACTTGGAATCTGCAAGGGCAATATTCTTATTGTGTAGGACTGACCTTTGAAAATCCTCTTAATTTATTTCCATCCAAAGATCTTTGAGTTGTTAGCAAACATTTGTCAATCTAACAGCTGCCCTGCGAGATTAGGAAAGGAAAGACAGCACTGGTTTGTTAAAATGCAGCCATGTCAGCTTGGAGCATGTCAGTAGTTTCAACAGTGCATTATATCATTACCCCAAGCTTTACAAGAGCAAGCTGTTTTATCCAACAGCCTTTTGGCTGTTAAAATTAACACTATAGCAGCCAAAGGGTATTGGAGAGGAAGAAGAGGCATAGAGGATGAAGTTCAGAGTTGAGATGGACTGACAGAAGCAGGAGCTTGAAGCTGGGAAGGGTAAAGTGAAGGCTGAGAAAACAGTTTTTCTTAAAACATGTTTCTGTTAAGGATGAGTGTTTTGGTGCTGTCACTGGAGAAGTCTTGGTGGCGGAATCGTTGTCCTTCCTGCAGAAAGCTGGATGTGGCACCCTACGTGGCCTCTTGCAAAGGGTGCCTACAAGAGCCATGGACAGCAGGAGAAGAGCAAAACCTTGCAGCAGAATCAGCATCTGGTAAGGGCTGTACTGCAGGCCAGTTCAACACTGCCACTTGGAAATGGCAGCAGAAACCCTGCAGACAGGATGCTTCTAGTTTATTTGCCTTAACCTGGCTTACACAAGTAACTGTGTACATATGCCCCTGCTTGCACTGAATCCGTTCATGCTCTTGCTACACACTCTCCTAGTGTCATCTATTTTCTCCCGAGTATGTTTCGACGCTGAGCTCTGGGACTGCTTCTAGGCTGGGCAGAATTTCATCTGAATTTTCAAGCCTTGAATAGCAAGACAGGATTTGCCAGGTGAAAGCAGGTTTGCAACGTTCATCTAGCTGCAGCTTGAGCATCAGAGAAGAACCACGATGTCTGTCACAACAATCATGCCTTTGGATATTGCCTATCTCATTGCAAAAAAAATCTCAGCCCCCCCCAAACCCCAATTTGGGGTTATCAGTATCAAAACCCTGAGCATGAGATCTTCCCTCCTCAAATGACTTTCTCTGGTTTCACAGCAAATGGCAACTTGTAAATCTGGTTTGTGATCCCAGATGTGTTAATGGAAGTTGGATCGTGAGCTTTTCTGTCCCCCTGTGCTCAGCAGTTTTTTCCTGCAAGCTTTCATGTAAAGCACAGAGCAGTCTCAGAAAGTTGAGAAAGGAGTGAGGTGAAGCAATGGGAGACGAGGTATTTGAAAGCCTCAACTGCAAGTAGCAGCGTGTTATCCCAGGGACGTTCTTTGCAGCCAAATAATTACAAATAATTGTAAAATAAATCTAGTCGGACAACCAACTCAACGTGCATCTTTAATTGCACAGCCACTAACAGCAACACACGGAGAGAATAAAAATAAGTGAGTATCTAGATCCTTTTAATGTTAAAATAAGCATTCTTCTGCTTTAGGTTCTCTAGAAAGATGAGACAGCTGCACCCATATGAAAATGAATAAATAATCAGTTTTATTTGTATTGCAAGCTGTTTTCTCATCTCAGAGATGAGCAACCCACTGATAGCAGTCGAGTAGTTTAAAGAGAGACCAAGTGTTTACACGTACTACGTGCATGGACACAATATCAGTTTTAAAAAAAGGATTTCTAGTAGTATCTTCCTGTGTGGTTTTGTTCTCAGTGGGGGATAACTTATGCTTGGTTTTATGCTGCATTATTTAATTACGCGTATTTTAAAAATGCATCTGTTTTGCCAATTTATATGCACTATATGCTGCCTTTGGATAGCTTTGTAGCTAAACACTCTTCCAGTGAAACTCTTTTCATACCTCTGGAGATGGATCTTAAAATAGTCTATAAATCCTTTTCATTCAAATTTTGAAAATGCCTTGAGTTGGAGGTAGCCAAGTACAGAAGTCTGGAGGTCCAGGGTGTACAAAGGAGGGGGGCTGTTTCAAGGTGAAGGACTGGGGAAGAAGCACTGAATAATTAATACATGAGGAAGGGAATAACGGTAACTTTCCCATACATCTTTACAAGCAAAGATTAAAGGGAAAACGAGAAGGTGAAGAACTGCCAGGGGAAGCCACTGTAAAAAACAGGGAGGTCTCATCAGGCAATAGATGACTGAAGAAACATCCAGCTAAGAGTGTTTCTGAAGAGCTGTTTTTGGGTGGACGTTCAAATACATGACGGATATTTTTGGTGCAAGTGCCATCAAATCAAGCAAGAGAGCAGATTCCAGACGATACATCCAGGGTAGGTGAAAACTGATGTGGAAGAGGTCTGGGAGTGGGCACCTGTAGACGAGTGCTGTCTTCTTTCTCCTGCCCGCTCACCACCTTGCCCGGCTGCAGCAGATTGCTGCATGGCCTGGGCCTGGGCCTCATCCAGACTAACCGGAGCGGAGCTGGGAGCCAGCTGGGGGTGGCAACGCTGTTTCCTGGGGAGAGACCAGTCACAAGAGGAGCACATCCCCTTACAGCTGCACCTCGCACGCAGGTGGATCTGAACAGCCTGCATCTCTCTCTGGGATGGCTTTGGCTGGGGTAATGGGGCTCCTTTAGGAGCTGTGGTTACATCCGTGCCCATTTATCAGTATCTTCTGGGTTTGAGTGTGTTAACCCCAAGATAATGGCACAAGATTTGTTGTCTTAAACACCTCAAAGAGCTGCTTTCTGCATCTGAGTTTTTTAAACTTTATCGTAAATGCACACAATCAAAAGAACATCCATTTCTTTACAAAATGCCAGTCTGCTAAGACCTCCCAGTTCTGGTGGTGTTTCTGGAAAGGGCTTTAACACCATGTTTATGTGTGTGTTAGAGTGCAGGGCTGCAATTTCCCCTGGATTTGCAGCTTGTCGGGAACTGTCGGAAATGCACTGTAGTCCCGTGTTGTGCTGGACTCATTTCCTTGAGGTTTTTGCATCTGGGCTGGGAATGAGAGTGTGCTTACAGGGAGGAAAGGCATCATCCCCAGGGCTTGGTTGCGGTGGGAAAGGATCCCATCTTCTGCCTGCTGCCTGCCCGCACAGCCCCGTCAGCCTGGCAGCGTGCCGGGAGGAGCATCGTGTTGTGTTGGGTGAGGTCAGATTTTTTTGTTTCGTATGAAACGAAGAATTGCCTGGCTGAAATGGAGGCTTGGATCTGTGTTTTTCAGGGTGGTTTTAGCTGTAGAAAGCAGGATGCTGGCCATTAGGAATTGGATGAATTTCTGGTGCCTGCAAACAGGATGGGTTCTCTCCTGGGGGCAGGCAGGAGGAAGCAGTGCTGCATGGGCA
The DNA here is from genome assembly GCF_963210335.1 of Falco punctatus. NCBI lineage: Eukaryota > Metazoa > Chordata > Aves > Falconiformes > Falconidae > Falco > Falco punctatus. Next base: position 72,466,773 of record NC_137584.1, on the reverse strand, counting down.
CGGCAGGACCCCAGGGCGGCTGAGCGTGATGCTGCGCTTTAAGGAGGCGATTGATAGTCTTCAGTAAGCACTGCCGTAGTTGTCCTTGGTAAGGGCAGTCAAATAGATTTGAGAGCTGGGCTGAGAGCCATGGCGATCTTGCCAGCTTTTGTGGAGTGGCTCAGCTTGCCCAGGAGCAGCTAGTGATAAAATGCTGAGAAAATTGAGGGAAAAAAAGACCGCGGTCTTGGTCAGAGCCGTGTAATTCACACAAACATCACCTAACTGGGAAAGGGTAGATGGCTGCAGAGATTTTTGGTGGCATCTGTAGTGATGGCAACAGCTTCTTTGGCTTCTCCTTGGCAGCTGCCTTGGCAGCAAGCTTGGCTCGTTGCACGTGCGGTGCCTGCCTTGGGACCAGCCTCTTCTCTCTTTTCAGCTCCCTGACGTGTTAAATGGAGAGAAGATAATACAGAGCATGAGAGAAAGTTAAAAGTCATCTCTAAGAGAGTGAGCCTCAGGTGTGTAGTTTCCATATGGAGTCTCTCCCGATGCCAAAATCCCTGTCCTAGCCGGGATGTTTACAGTGTGCTGTATCCCCATCTGACATCCTAGACTTGTTGCTTGATTTCCAGCGGGTCAGTGCAAACCCTTTCTGACAGCTGCACTTGTGAAAAAATACACAGCTTCAAGGATGATGTTGTTTCGTAGGACCAGGGAGACTTGTCATCTTCCTCATCCGCATCTCTGGTTGAATTTGCAAAGAAGCAAGTGCCAGTCTGATCTAACACCTCGGTTGCAGAGGGAGCAGGGAATGGAGTCAGCCGTGGTAAAAAAATATGTGATTTATCCTGCTTATGCATATGTGAACCTGCACACACATAACTCGTTCTGAGGAGTCTTGTAAATAATCTCAGTGTTAGTATGCTGATGCAGAGGGGGAAGGGACCCTGGTGTATCTGGTAGTCTGTGGGTCTTAAGGACTGATCTGGCAAGTTTCTTAGTCAGATGATGTTCGAATTTTTCCAATCTAGGCATTGAAAATAAATGTCTGGTTACAGAATAGTTTCAGGGATATTTAGTACCTACTTGTTCCCCACTGCTGGAGTTTGCCATCTCCCAAAGGCATCTTAACAAAGCCCTCCCTAACCTCTATTAACCCGAGTTTGGCTGATCTTTAATTGCTTTCATTTCCACATTAGCAGCCACATGTGCTATGAGCCTGCAGGCGCAAGGGAGAGCTGGAGAAGTCTTGGCTCCCCCTGTACTTTCTGCAGAAGGAAAAAAAAATCATCATCAGGGTAGAGGGGAATGCACCTGCTCAACTTGAAACAAGGTTATGTGGGATATGGATGGGATGAAGGTCATCAGCTCCTGAATATGCAGATCTCACCTTCCTTGATGGGTGGGTACAGTGACGATGGCACCTCTGGAGCCAAGTCCAAGTGGTCAGCCTGGTCACCCATGATCTGGGAGATGTGTTACCACTTTTCTTTGTGGAGAGGAGCTGAACTCCTACCTAGTCCTCCATGTGGAACAGAACAGCAGGGTCTTCACTGGGAGCTTTGCCCCAGATGAGGTCCTGGGCAGATCCTACCCCTGAGGTCAGTGCTGTCCTCCTCAGCCCAGGCTGAGTTTGGCAGAGGACTTTGGTCTGGTCCAGCAGATCAGTCTTTGGGACAGCGGTAAGCAAAAGGACACGGCACTGGGTGCCTCTGGCTTGAGTGCTGCCCTGCAAAGCAAGAGGCTTGCTTCACTGAATCTTATTAATAAAACGTTCAGAGTTGGTGCCAAGAAAAGGGATTGACAGTGCTGTAAATCTGCACCCTCCCTGGAGGACTGCGTTGGCAGGAGTGCTCTTTTTCCTTCGAAGCATATATTGAGGTCAACTCTTCATGCGGAAGAGGAAGATGCATTTGGCTCCCGCATCTTCAGTGCCATAATTCTCAGCTGCGTGGTAAAAGGGAGCTCGTGGCGTCCCCATCCCCACTCTGCCTATGGTGCTGTTTTTCCCCAGCCTGTTTGGGTTGAATTGGCGCATATTTGGGGATGACTGGAATGGATCCTTTTCCTGAGAGCTTGTTCTTTGTCTCCCTGAATTATCCAGCTCTCCTGAGGGCATCCTTCTGGCTTTTTTCTTGTAAAGACCTGACATGAGCAATGAGGTCCCTGGTTTCTTGCAGAGTTTGCTCTTTGCCCAGAAATCAATCGAGTTCACTAAGTTGAGCTGTCAAAACTTCTCCAAGGGCATAGGCATTCTTCATGTTTTCACCGTCAAATTATATGTGACACTTAATTTAAAGCTTAAGCATAGAGCCTCACTAGCAAGGAGATTGCTGGAAGATATTGATTTTACTGCATTTTTGTATTTATGTATAAAAATGTACTATAAAGTATTGGATAAGGGCATTATTGCTGGGCAGACTCTGGATTTATGCTCTGTTTTAGTTCTCTCTAACGTTTTTAAGATCCATTTGGCCAACACAGCTATGAACAACACCAGGAGCAAATGGGCTTGCATAGAGTTTTGGGGTTTTGTGCTCCTTGAGTCAAAAAAAACACCCCCACATTATGGAACTGAATCACTTTGAATTGATTTGCTGAAAGGGCAGAAACTTCTAATACGGTGTGTTGGGTGTTCGGAGGCATCTTAGGTCTTTCAGTTTGCCTCAAAAGTTTGCAAACTGTCTAGGAGGTTCATGATTTTGAGCTGGGGGCCATTGAGCTGATAGCAAAGCATTTAAAAAAAGAAATATTCCCACGGAAAAGCCCAAAATAACTGAAGGCAGCTAGCTAGAAGTACGCGATCTGGGATAGTTTTGAGTCTGGAGGGGCTGACGTTTGTGCGCAGGTACTACCACTGATGCTCTGCTCAGTGTTTGGAGCCTTAATGTTTGCTGTAAGGGCAGGTGGCTTTTTGGTAAATGTGCTTGTGTCTCCCTTGTAGCTCGCTGTCTGATTTTGTGTCCTCCTCACTGTTTTAACCTCCTTGGATAACTGCTGACTCTGTTTTGCCAGAGTGTAATGTTTCAGCTTTGCTGAGGAACATCTTTGTTGAGTTTTGACCGAGCTCTTTGCTTGAGACTGTTGGGAAACAAGCTAGTGGTGAAACAGGTCATTGAAATGTTAGAAGGGCAGGAGAAGCAGCCATGGGTGACAGACTGAGACCTCAATCTGCTTGAAAAAAAACAGAGAAGGGGTTTGGTTACGGCACCTGTATATTTTTCTGGGGCAGATGACCTCCACCAAGCAGCTAGGAGCTGCAGGCAGGTGATTCACGAGGAGCAAGTTGTTAATATTTGAGAGTGAACATCTCAGAGGAAAGGTGGGTTCCCCACCTTAGATGTCTTCAAATGGAGACAGGTTGCCTTGCCGGCAGAGATGCTACTGGTCACAGCTCAGGTCCGAGATGAGATCCCTGTGGTCATACAGAAGGTTAATGTAGGTGACTTGAAAGTGCGTTTTGGCTTAACTTCCTGCTGTCAACCCCACCAGCCATCCGCCACTCGTTCTCTGAAAGCATTTAGAGTTCAACCGGTGCTGTGAGGTCTGAACTCATGGCTTTGTCATTTGGTCTGAGTTGTCATTCCACAGTTGTTTTATGGTGCTGTGTGGTGAGAGCCTTCCAGAGGAAGGGTGGCTGCATCAAGTCCTGGTCCACCACGAAAGAAGGTCACACAAGATTATCAAGATGATCTCCTCTGGCCTATAAATCCCTGAATATGGCAATGTAAAATGACTCTTGACTGTACATAGAGATGTGTGATCACCATAGTGTCTGCTGGCTTTCTCCACCCACCCCACACGTGGTGGAGGGAGATTAATCTGTTCTTGCTGGAAGAGTGCTTTGAGATACCTGCAGCTGAGGACATGGCACAATAAGGTGTCGTTCAGCTGTATTTTAAGTGTGTGATGAAGTCATGAAAATCTGGCAAATGCCGCTTAATGCCGTGTGAGGGAGAGGATTAGACTTTTTTTTTTTATTTTGCTGGTATAATAAGCTGCCTTTTTTTTTTCTTACCTGGCCTAATAATCTCCTGAGTATGTCTGTGCCCATAATGGCCATTCTGTGCCTGAGAAATCTGGTGGGTTTAGAGGCCCATTGAAATGTAAAAACTTTAGGAGATACAGAAATGTTTCAAGTCCTTAAATACTCTTTCCCATTTTCTCTAACCTGTTTTTACAAGATCAGTTGCTGGTGTTAAATCAGAGAAGTTTTTTGCAGAAATTCACTTTTATCTTTCTCCAGAGTTATATTTTCTGTCTAATAATGCGATGCCCTCGTTTCCGCAGCTTGACTTGCACTATATGCGGTCAAGATCAAAACCTGGTCTTGCCTGGGGAGGCACTGCGCCTGAACCTTCTCGGGGGGATGGAGGCAGGGGAAGGTTTTGAATCTCGGCCCCATCGTTCCCATCTTGGATCACTGCCTGCAGGTCCCCGCACGCTTCCCTGGTGTAGTCGCCCAGGGGAAAATGCAGAGATTTATAAAAGCCACTGAATAGTTGTCTGATGACAATTAGCCGCATCCTAAGTGCTGTAAATTGAGATACTTTCTTTGAAAACAAGGCATCAAAAGCCATAGCTTTAAGTTGCTTCTAACTTTTGCTGGAGCTAATGTGACGAATTGAATGTGCTTAGCAAGGCTTGGAGGCATCTGGCTCCTTTGTAGCATCCTTCTCTTTAGGGAAGAGTTTAATGCCAGTGCACTGATCTCTTTATCCTCTGGGGTCCCCAATTTCAGATGTTTCAGGCAGGATCCGCTTCACTGTCTCAATTGACAGTCGTTGCATCATGTTATTGTTCAGCAAGTTACGGGAAAACAAGTCAATCAGTAAAGTTTGCCGGGGTTTTCCTTGGGACCTACCAATTTGCAGGCTGCTTAAATCTTAACTACTCCCAGATGAAAGGCTGGAGTACTTTCTGTGAAATGCAAAAGCTGAATATTGGCATTTCCAGACCTGCAAAGGTTGAAACTTGATGGAATAACTGGAAACGTGCCTGTTGCAGAACTTGTGCTGAGTTTTGCCTCCTGGCCAGATCTTTACAACACAAGAAGGTGGGCCTGATGCCAAAGCTGAGGTGAAAACCAGCTCCCACTTTGTTGGGTCATTGGACCTCCGAGCTGAACATCGCATCTTTACCTCTCCCTCAATTTTGAATAGCAGCCAAAGCTCAGATCTGGCCCTGGATTCTCTTTAATCTTTTGCACGGTCCCTTTGGAAATGAGTGACACAAAAAAGTGCACTTGCCGCAGGGGCTTGCTCTGACGGTGGGAGAGCTTTAAAAGTGGCTTGACCATGAAATGTAGGACAGTGCTGTGGGCAAAACCTCTGTGCTGCCCTTTTCAGCTGTGGGGAGCAGAAGTGAGTTGATGTTTGTAGTCACAGAACCTGACTCTTTCCTGAGAAGCTGAGATGAAGGCCCATGGTGAGTAGGAGCCTGATAAATTCAAAGTGGTACCCGCTTCCCAGGACATCGCTGAGGCAGAGAGGGGCTTCTGCTGCTCAGCCTGGTGGTGCTCACTCTTCTTTTGTCCTTTATCCATCCATACATCTTCAACTGGCAAGGCAGGACCTTGCCTGGAAAGCATATTTATTATGGACTCAGTCCAACTTCTGCTAATCCTAATGAGTAAGACACCCACAGACGTCAATAAGATCAGGCTTTCGGAGGCAGTACCATTGTAACAGCAGGGACACAGCGTGGCACATGCTCCTTAGCAGAAGGCTAAATTATGTGTTGGTGCTGGGTTTAATACGTTTGCAGACTCCCTGGAAGGTGGGATCTGCGATGGGAGGAAAAAACCGGTGGTCACAACTTAATCAGGAGAAGTGGGGCTACTTTCAGAAACCCATCTTACACTGTTGTTGAGCTGGAGAGATTTATGACCAGTTCCCAGCTGGTCTAGACCGGAATTTACTGGAGGGGCCATTGCCAATGTCAGAAACCATGAAAACTGCTCTCGGGTGTTTTTTGCAATCACTGCCAATCCTGAAGTCTTCATGAAGCAGCTGAAGGCTGGCGTGCAGGGTGGGCTGCCTGTGTGCTGGCTGGGAAAGGAGCCGGCCAAGTGTGGGAGGCAGAAAATTTCCTGAGGCGTTTAACCACTCACATAATAAAATCAGCTTTGTGTACATGCAGTGATGCACTGGGTGATTAATTAGAAAAGGGTTGGAAATTGGGGCTAACAGCTATTAATTAAAAGGTGAAATGCCTGTGTCCCACTGCAGGGACCAGTGGCCCTCACCAAGGTCTGCTTTGCTGCCCTGAGCAATATTCTTGGTTTTGTTGTCATACCAGTTTGCCAAAGTGCTCTTCCAGTCCAAAAAGCATCTTGGAGCGGGGCTCAGCTGCCCCATCCAGAGCCATGTCCCCTCTTTCAGAGCCAGTAAGCCTGGTTCTCCTGGTGCCGCTGCAGGAGCACTTGGGTTTGCCAAAGCCAGCTACAGATACAGCCCTGGCGATGTAGGAGAAGATTTAAATTCTCCTTGTCAACAATTTGGGGACTGCTCTTGGCTCCTTTCCTTTCCTGGTTGATGCATCCAGAGGATGCCCACAGCGTGTTGAGGTCAGTGGTGCTTTTGCAGAGGTGGTTTTCTCAAAGCTGCATTGGTCTCCTTGTGTCCAGGTCTTCCTTGGCCTCCTGGGCCAGTGCCTTAGTGCCGTACTGTTTCAGACTTCCTAGTTTTTTGATTTCAGTCTTACCAGCTGCCTCCCCCCAAATCAGTGTGTGGAGCTGCCTCCTCTCCCACTTCCCTCCCCATCGTCCGTTCCCACTGTGATGCCTGCAACGGCGATTTTCCAGCAGTTCCCAGATACAGAAGATATCCCTGGGAGCATCTGCTGGCTCATGCTAACTCGGAAAGTAACTGCAAACACCATGCTGGTTTTGGTCGTCGTTCTCCACCTTGGGAAGGAGAGGGGGAAGAAATTCCTGCACCAGCATTGTCTGTCTCTGCTTTTGCCTTCTCCTACAGGCACTAATTGCTTTGCAGCCCTCCTGGGGTGGGTGTGCTGCCGGCTCAGCTCTGGCCCTGCTCCACCGTGGCTGCATAATTTGTTCACCTCCCTGCAGTAAATTGTTCGTGCTTTTGATGGATCTTCAGTGAAATATTTTAATGCGTTCTCGTCGAATGTTCCATTCCCCCCCCCCCCCAACAGAAGCCATTGACAGATGAAAGCACTAACACTGGCTTTACATGGGAATTTAATCGTACCAGCTGTCATGCAGATCCCCGATACAAATATTTTCCACTGTTAATGGTTTCAGTTTGGGCTTTTTTTTGTGTGATCAAATGTAATCTTATTTAATGGGGTTTTATTGCCGTGACACCTTATTCTTTTCACCAGGCTGGACTTTATTTTTAAATCAAGAGAGATTGTTCAGAGGAAAGACAGAGAAGCAATGGGGGGGATTGAACAGGACGGGAAGCCCAGGATGAACCGAGTGACTCTAGATCAGCCAGGGCAGGTGACAGTGTAAGAGCAAGGAAGAGCAAGGATTCAGCATGGAAGGGGCAGTCAAGAAGAGGAAGAAATTCTGTGCAATTTTACACCTGTGTGCTGGGGAGATTGGACAGTATGGGGTTGGAAGAGCTTTGAGAGAGGGAGGCGTTGCAAACGAGTCGTGTCCAAAGCAGAAGTGGTGAGTTGTTGTAGAAACAATTCAGTTCAGATCAGCACTGGAGAAATACTGCAAGGGCCGCTTCCTCAGCAGCCACAGGAGAGACCAGCCGTGGCTGCTGTGTTTTCTCTTTTTGTTACAGCAGAGCCACCCTCCTGCGTGCGAAGAGGGCAGGCGACCACTGGCACAGCCGCTATGGCTGGGACCTGGCAGCGGGGGGTGGGTTTGGCTCTCCGCAGTCCTGTGAGATGGGGCAGGGGGCAGCAGGCAGAAGGGCTGGAAGCTGGAGCTGGTGCCGGAGTGAGGTGATGCTTTTTGTTTAGAAAGTGTTTCCCCATCACAGGGGGGGAGGTGCCAAAATGCTGGACTGATGCAGCTGCAGAACACAAGCTCAGCCCCTAAATCTCTTCTCTGGGCACGTACAGCCACCATAACTATCATGTGTTCATCTCTTAGGTTGTCCGCACAGAGAAAAACAGCCTGAACAACCGGTTCCTGCCGTGGGATGAGATCGAGACAGAGGCCATCCTGTCCATTGACGACGATGCTCACCTTCGGCATGACGAGATCATGTTTGGGTTCCGGTGAGTAGCCTCTGCGCATGTAGCCTTTGGATCCAAACTGATGTTTTCTGTATCTAGGGTCTGTTCAGATGCAGCATGGCGTAAAGCTGGGGCTGGAATTAGGACTCCAGTGTCCCTTCCCGTGGTTTTCCAACTCAATTTCTTGGAGGAATAATAAGCACTAATGAACTATTTTAACAAGTGCAGGCGAGTGGGCTGACTTCAGGTTGTCCAGGCAATCCTGATTCTCACGCTTCTTGACCTAGACTCTCTGGCTTTTGCTGTGCTGATAATGTGTCCTTAGTGGTTTTGGGAGTGAGTGGCTTCCTAGGGTGGAAGGTAACTTGAAAACAAATCCAAGAGGCTGTTGCACTCCATCCTTCATGTGCCGTTGGCAAGGCCAGGATGTTCTCAGCCACTGCAGGATGTGATGCTCATGTGCTCCTGGTGGGCTGCCATCCTCTTTGCTCCATGTGGTACTGGGAGGTGACATCTCTTTTGGAATTTTTTTCTGCAGAGCATGGAAAAGACAGATGTTAACAGAAAAGGCTGGTGCTGGTTGCTGCCATTCCCACCTCCTTTCTGCTCCAGCATCTACATTTTCCCTTGACGTTACCCTGGCAAAAAGCTTCCTGATTACGAGGCAAAGGGAGAAAGCAGTTACGTGGGCTCCTGCTGTGGGAGGTTTCTGCAGGCTGCTTCTGCAGCTTGTACAGCTAAACCTCACCGAGTGCCAAAGAGGCGCCGGGGAGTGAGAGTGGCACGAGGAGAGAACGCTGGCACTTGTGTGGCTGTGGCTCGTCAGCCTGCTGGGCCAGCAGCGGGGGTTGCGATTGCTAATCCGAGAGCACCCGGCAGCTGGCTGGGGGGCGGGAGATGGGGACCAGCTCTCCGCTCTCACTGAAACGTGTTGGCTCATGTTTGGGAGGAAGATTAAAAGGCACAAAATGCCTGAAAACCCAACAAGCTCTCTCCAAGAGTTGAAAAACGAGGTGTTAAAGTGATTAAAGCAGGGGAGTAGGCGTTGGGACTCCTGGCTTCCCTTCCATGCCCTGTTTCGGGGTCTTTTTCTGAACTTGGCTGTTTTCTTGCCCTCTTTGGTCTCCGTTTTCCTTAGCTCATTCACAGCGCCAGGCTGAGGCTTTACCGGTTAGCCCTGGAGAGCATCAAATGAAAATTCGAAGTGCCGTGTGTTACTCTCACTCATTACCCTCCTTACAAACACCTTGTTCCTACAAAGCTTCCCTGCATTAATGCATTCAGCCAGGGAAGAGACAGTGTCTTGGTGATTGAGTGAACCTCTCCCTGTAACAACTGTGTTTTGTCGGAACTTTGCTTTGGGCTGTAATTCTTGCGGCCAAAAGCCTCTTCTTGCTCCGTTTGCTACTCAGGAGCAAGCTGGAGGCGGGCATCCAGAGCAAACCTCCCTGAGGAGCACACCCAAAATGATTCTGTGGAGAAATCCTTATTTTTGTGGCTGAGCTGGGAAGGCAAAAGTGAGATGTGGGAGAAGTGATAGGGAATGAGCAGTTTCAACTCCAGCTTTTTAAAACAATCACGCTGGACCGACAGAAATGGCAACAAACAAGTGCTTCTGGGGAGGATGGTGCCAGAGAAGCTGCTGGTGGTGTTAATTACTTGGTTTTCATTACCAGGTTATGTCGGAGTTTCATTAATTTGAGTAGAGGATATAACAGTAAACATGTCTTTGCTCCTGGCTGTGTTAGTAAATGTAATGAAAGCTCAGGGCTCGGAAATTCAGTCTCTCCAGCAGCCTGCGATTGCCCCGCAGCCAGCGCTCCTGTAGCTCTCCGCAGGAATGGGGGTGGGAAGAACTCTCATCTGCAGGGGGAAGAAAACCGAACAAAAAGGCCACTTTCTGCCCAATCTTGTGCCTGTGAAGAAGGGAAAATCCCTTCCGTGTCCAACAGGCTCGCACCTGGGACTTGTTTCATGTAGTCTGGAGTCACTGGGTTTGGAGATGCAGCTTGGACACTAACCACTGGGGAGATGGGATGGGGTGATCCGAAGGAAGCCAGCACCCCTGCCCACGGACCTGGATTTATTTCCCAGGGTAGGCATTAGGCACTGACTTTTTTCTTAATTGTTCCTGCCAGTGTTGCAGCTATCCTGTGGGATTTCTCTCGAGGAGAGTGAGCTTCAGATGAGAGCAGAATATTAAGCAAGCCCACACTCTTACACGCAGACATCAGGGTTTAATTCCCTATGGCTTGAGTGCGAGCGTGTGGCAGGGTGAAGGATGCGCTTACAGCCCCAGAGGTTTTTCCTGTACAGAACCCAGGGAACTGCTGGGTGCTGGTTTGGGATGGGAAGCTGGCAGTTTGGCACTCCAGGTCTTCCATCTGGTGACACCAGGATCTTCAGCATCTCAACAACTTTCCTAAAGGGAGCTTGGTGTTGTCTCGACTTTACAGAGGTGGAAGCTGAGCTTCCGGGAGGTGGGTAGTCCCAGGGAGCTGGGGGAAGAGGCCAGGAGAAGCTGGGTTCCTTCCAGGCCAAGCCTTGCCTGCTCTGGGCTTCCCATAGAGGGGAAATCAGAGAGAAGCAGCACTGGTGTACGTGTCATGCGGTGATGCCCGGGCATGGGCTGCTGGAAGCTGGTGGCAAGTGAAAGAGTTTCCCATCTCGCTGGCTTTCCCTGCCCTTTTCTCTGCCTTTCCATCTAAGGTCTTAAGTTTTCCATTCTCTGTGTAATTCAGAAACTAATTTTGGGCCACTGGGCTTTTTTGTTAGTTTTCTTTTACACCTACAGAACCTTACGAGTTAAAATATCCCTAATTTATGAGTTAGGAATATGTTCCCTTGTGAGTAAGCAACTGGAATGGGCCTCTAGGAGAGGACCAGGGTGAGAAGCCGAGCAGTGTCGGCCTGTGCTCACAGCCTGTGTTTGGGAAGCAGACCAAGGGGTGCCTGCAGTTCACGTCTAACAGCTTTTAACCTTTAACAGGAGAATGTCAACAAATTCTGCCTGTCAAAGCCAAGATTTCTGTGGTCAGCCCTTTCCTGCACTACATTAGGAAAGAAATCAGAATTATCTCAGGGCGAGACCTGTTCACATGTCACTCAGGCAGCTGTGATGGCCAGTTGGTCTCTCCCTGGAGCTTTGGTGCTGTGGAGGTGGGCGAGCTTGCATTGAACAGCCTATGTAAAAAGACTTCTTTTGCATGTTGGAATTGTCTGTATATTTATTTTAAAAAACTAAATGGACTTTAAAGCAAGATAGTTGCCCGTTTTAACAATGTTTATCCTTTTTGCTCAAACTACAATGTATGTCGGTTGTTCTTTGGACGAGCAGTTGCCAAACTTTTTTACGTGTGGGCATCTCCACCACTTGCAACCCCCCTTGGGAGCCAGTCCATTGGCATCGAGGGCGTAGTCCTGTGTGTAGTGGTTCTCAGCCAGAGCCGTGCTCATCTCCAGGTGGGCTCCCCGGGTCTGCGTCTCACCGAAGGGCCTTGTGTTTGCAGAGTCTGGAGAGAGGCAAGGGACCGCATCGTTGGTTTCCCAGGGCGCTACCATGCGTGGGACATCCCCCATCAGTCCTGGCTCTACAACTCCAACTACTCTTGCGAGCTCTCGATGGTGCTCACTGGTGCTGCCTTCTTCCATAAGGTGAGATACCATGGCCACAAAGCTCTGGGCTTTCCCTTCCCTCTCAGAGTAACCAGAGTCTGTATGTTTGTGGGCTTGTATTTTTGTTTTAAAGAACAAATTTTGGAGCTCACTGCTCCTTTTCCCTCGCTTCCTCCAAACCAAAACACAGCCAGCAACCAGTCTGTGACCTGGCAGACAGTCTCCTTGAGGAGCAGGGTATGTTTGTGCCAAGTGAGAAGCACCATGGCGCTGAAGCAGTCGGGGGGCGTTTCAGCGATGCTCTCGGTCATGGCGAGGGCAAGGTGGGCCACGGGACTGCCTGCTCGCCTGCCCTGTGTCTTTACTGTAGTATCTTGAACCTTACAGACTCAAAGTGTTGCAAGGGGTAATTTGTGGGGAAGTCATGGGTTTCTGCAGCTGTGTGGTGGCACAGGCTGGCTGGTAGACATGGAGGTGGCTGGTTTATGGTGGAAGGGAGCAGTGCAGAAAGCGGCTCCGTGACATGTGTGTCTCTGTATGGGAGAGGCAACAGCGGGCAAACAGACCGTGAGAGAAGGATGAGATCTTTTCCCAGGGGGACTGTCGTGAGCCGTCATACTGCGCTGGGGAGGTTATCCACTAGCTACTGCTACTGTGCTGACTCTGACAGCAAGTTCTGAGGGAGCTGAAACCATCGTTCTTACATTTCTGAGGTTACAGGAGCCTCAGGATTTGGCGAGGGTGGTGGCTGTCGGGTGGATCGGCTGCTGTTGTGACTACAGCAGATCTCCTCGGTGCGGGATTAACCCCATCATGGGAAGTCTTTCCGCTGGCATCCTTGAGCTCTGAGTCAGACATGGCCCACCAAGTCGTCTTGATACTCACCTGTGGTGCCACGACTGCTCCGGGTCTGGTGCACCTGGCACCAGTAGTGGGTGGGCGCTTGATGCTTGGGACCACTTTGAGCAACGTTGTGCCTTTTAATCCTTTCTAGTACTACGCCTACCTGTACTCCTACGTGATGCCGCAAGCCATCCGCGACATGGTGGATGAGTACATCAACTGCGAGGACATTGCCATGAACTTCCTGGTCTCTCACCTGACAAGAAAACCTCCCATAAAGGTAAAGCACTAGGCGGGAGTTTGAACTGGGATTTGTGTTTCTGGAGAAACGGTGGTTTGGTTGGTGTCTTTGAAAGGCAAGTGGCATACTGGGAGGCTGCTCTGCTCCGGGGGAATCCAGCTCCCTTCTCACAGTGCAGCCTGGTGCAGAAGCTGTGCTGTGCAGCACACGCTGCCCTTACCGAAATCTGGCTGCATCGCATCTCTGAAGCGCTGTGCTGCAAGCATGATGTGCTTGAGGCTGTCAGCAGTCAGCATGTCCCCTCTCCAGCATCGAGGAGATGTAGTGTGTGTTCAAAAAGGTGTGAAAACTCAGTACGGCCCTTAGAAGCAGCCAAACCCCGCCATGGCAAGCAGATGAATTGCAGTTTGACTTATGCTGCAGCTCAGACTGGAGGGTTTCCTGGCTCAGCAAAGGCCCTTCTGAGCAGCTGATCCTGAAAAGACAAATTCCTTCTTTCCATAACATACAGCACAAGTAGGAACGATTTCCTTGCTGATTTTGGGTAGCTTTCCAGAGACATTTAGGCTCACCTGTGTGCGGAGGGGCTGTTGGTCCAAACACTGCAGCCCAGCTGAAATTTCCCTGCCCTGTGATAACAAATGAATGTCACAATTTTGAACGTGAATTTTGGATGCAGATCATTCTGCTCTTTATCGCTGCTGGCAAACTGCTCTTTACAGCCCTGCATATGTCTCACCGTCACAGGCCAGCTGCGTTGGAGGTGGGTCTTGGCCAAAAGTATGATGGGTGCTTTTTTCTGTGCCATGTTCTTCCCATCTGGAGCTACTATGAAATGAAAGTTGTAGAGTTTGGTGCAGCTGAGAGGAGAATCAGGCCAAAACCAAAGGGTACTGCAGTGGGATGTCTGATTTAAGATAAACAAGGAGGCCCTTTAATCAGTGGGTGGCCCCTCAGCACCTCCAGAAAGCTGGAGTCCCCTCCAAAGATCTTATTCTGGCTGCCTAAAACAAGAAGTGCCCCAAATTCTAATTCTTCTGTAGCATCTGTAGCCAGCAGGTCAAGGGAGGGGGCTCTGCCTCTCCACTCTGCTCTGGTGAGACAAGACCCCCCTGCAGCGCTGCGTCCGGCTCTGGGGTCCCCAGCACAGGAGAGACACGGAGCTGCTGGAGCGGGGCCAGAGGAGGCCAGGGAGATGCTCAGGGGCTGGAGCAGCTCTGCTGTGGGGACAGGCTGGGAGAGCTGGGGTGGCTCAGCCTGGGGAGGAGAAGGCTGCGGGGAGACCTTAGAGCACCTGCCAGTGCCTAAAGGGGCCGGCAAGAAAGCTGGGGAGGGGCTTTGGGCAAGGGCAGGTGGCGATGGCACACGGGGGAATGGCTTTACATGAGAGAGGGGAGATGGAGATGAGAGATGAGGAAGAAATTCTTCCCTGTGAGGGCGGCGAGGCGCTGGCCCAGGCTGCCCAGAGCAGCTGTGGGTGCCCCATCCCTGGCAGTGCTCAAGGCCAGGCTGGACGGGGCTGGGGGCAGCCTGGGCTGGGGGGAGGGGTCCTTGCCTGTGGCAGGGGTGTGGGACTAGATGGTCTTTAAGGTCCCTTCCCACCTAAACCATTCTATGGTTCTGTCTGTGAAAGGAAAGGAGCTCCTTTCTCAAGGAATTTCCACACCCCCACCCCCACCCCACCCCAAAACAGCTTCTTAAACATTAAACCAGAAAAAAGTAACTGTTAGTAGATGATCGTGTCCCCCTTGAAGTCTCTGCTCTGACAGAGCTGGTGTGGATGATGTCCTTCCTTGCCTGGACACCTTCCAAGGGACACCTGGCAGCGGGGGAGAGCACGGCCAGACTCGTGCCCCGTTTGCCACATGTCAGGCAGGACATCGGGCCAGGTCTCCCCGCCCTGGGCGCAGCCTGGGTGTCCCCCCGGCCGGGGTGGTGTGGGCAGCGTGGCAGTGACTCTGTCCATCTCATTGCAGGTGACTTCTCGCTGGACTTTCCGCTGCCCTGGGTGCCCCCAGGCGCTTTCACACGACGACTCTCACTTCCACGAGCGACACAAGTGCATCAACTTCTTTGTCAAGGTGTACGGGTACATGCCCCTCCTGTACACCCAGTTCCGTGTGGACTCGGTCCTCTTCAAGACCCGCCTGCCCCACGACAAGACAAAATGCTTCAAGTTCATCTAGCAGTGTGAGGCAGCCGGGCACCCTCGGCCCCCCGAACCTTGGCTGGCGGCGGGTGAGGGCGGAGGGTGGCTTTTGGATGGGGCTGCGAGTGCAAAACACCTTTTGCTTTGACTCTGGCCTCCCACGGAGCTAAAGGGACGTCCTGGGTTCGGACGGGCACGTTTCCCCCTCCTCTCCCGCTCTCCCCACGGTGACTCGACCAAGCGACAGGGAACAGGATCTCACAGCTTCTGTAAAGACGCTCCCTAGGATCGTACACTGAGGAATGGCACAGTGGCTAGTGGCTCTGCCCCTTCCCTAGCCAAGGGAAACCATTCTTTTTAATTATAATTATTGTTATTTAAAATGAAAGTGTTTTAGATTTGCCGTGTGAGGCTTTTTTTTTCCCCCCCTTTTTTCTTCTCCCCCCCTCAGCCCTTTTCCCCTCTGGACCTGTCTGCCCACTCGAGGGGGACTGTAGCAAGGTCAGGTTGGAGGTGTTTGACTGCAGAGAGGTTATCCCCAGCATCAACGCAGCTCCGGTCACCACCGTTGTCCCCATCCTTCCTTGCGAGGGGCAGCCCATCTCCCCTCCTGCACACCATGTCCTGGCTCGTCTTGCCCTGTGGCTGCTACCGAGGACTTGAAGGTGTCGGCTGGTGACGAGCTCTTTGCCCTGCTCTGCTCACCCCCGGAGCCCTGCCCTTGGAGAGGGGCGAGCAGGGAAGAGGTTGGCTCCGGAGGGTCCTTCCCTGGCTCCTAGCGCTGCACCAGGTCCCGTGCTACAGCCCCGGGGAAGTTCGGTTGCTGCTGTCTCGTTCTCGGTGTCCTGCTCCGCTCGCACGGCACACCGCCGCCGCTGCTAACCCTCTGAAGACGGGGAGCGCGTCTGGGGCTGAGGGATGATGCAGCTGCAGCACAGCAGGGGCTGGCAGTGCCCCTGGCTCACACGTTCCAGCAGGCTGCTGGGGCCCACAGTTTTCTACAGCGGCTGCAACAACGGCTGCTGCAGAGAGTCGAGTCTGGCCTGGCCTTTTCACAAGAGCTTTGGCTCTTTTCCTCCTGCCCTCATTCACTGGCCCTGGAGGGCTGCTCCAGTAGCACCCCAAGATCAGCTACACGAGCCTTTGCTGATAAAATAAACCTCTCTCCCAGCCGCGTCCAGGCGTGAGTGCAGTCTGCCGAGAGCCGGCTGCACGTGGTGCCTGGTCCCTGCCGGGTGAGCAGGCAGCGGTTCAGCTCCCAGTGCCGCCGCCATGGGCATCGGGGTGTCGGGGCCTTCTCTGGAGACCGCTTTGCATTTTGCAGGGTGGAGGAAGAAGACGCTAACCCTTAACCTGTGCGCAGCCACGCAGAGCCCCAGCGAAACACCAGCCCAGCCTGCGCGTGCCGGGGCTGCGCCACAGGCTGGAGTCCCCGCTCTGCCTCGGCCGCGGCAGCTTTGCCCATGGGCCTCAGCGTAACTGCCTTAAGCTCCCACCCTGGCCACGCTTGTGCCCTGGCTTTGGGCTGCGAGGGAAGGTTAATCCCACCGAGAGCTTTCCCTCGTGTGAACTGGGAGACGCTGCTGGGATCTCGTTCACGGGGCTGTTTTCGGAGCTGGTTTCGCTCCCACCAAAGCAAAATGCTGTTACGTCCGTGTGGTCACCCAACCTCCGCACCCTACTCCTGCTCCGTTCTGCTCCAACCCCAGCCCCTAAGAGGAGGGAAGGACACAGCTTGCCCCCTCCTGTGTGGTGATGTTCTCCCCCAGTGCATCCCAGATGTTTAAGAGCAGCTGGGTAGACAGGAAGGTGAAACGCGTGTGATTCACCCCAACATTCCCAGTTTTCCTGGCCTGACTTCCACTGTGGCAGGTGTCAGCTCAGCACCACAGCACCCTGCAGCAGAAGGATGTTCCCACCTGGTCGTGTCTCTGGTGCGTCCCAAAGCAGGAGCAGGAACGGATGGTCCATCAGCAGCTCCTAGGCTCCCTCCCAAGGTCAGCCCTGTCCGAGCTCCTCTCCTGTAGCTGCACCCTTTTGGGGGGTGAGGTGGCCTCTCCAACCACGTTTCAGCCAGTTTTTCATGTCACCCCATGGTTGGGGGTCACCAACACTTGCTCCTTGGTAAGGGGAAAGGAAGGGGCAGCCCATCCCAGCAGAGCTGATGGCTCGTGCCTTCACCAGCACTACAGACTGCAGCAAAATACAGATTTTTTTCCTCTGTGGGTTTTTTTTTTTTTCTTTCCACTCTCTTTTTCTTGTAACATCACGTGCTCAAAAAAGAGCATGTGAAGGCTCACAGTCTCCTTGAAAATGGGATCGGAGACTCCTGCAAGGCCCCAACACACCTGGAAGGATGTTCCCTGCCCCTGCTCAGAATGGAAACAGCAGCTGCACCAGCTTCAGCATCCCCGAGGGGCCTGATCTCCTCTGCCGCTGGCTTCCATTCTCCTCTTGTTAATAGGTGGTTCCTTAGCAGCGACGCAGCCGCTCACGTACAGCGTGGTCCCGGTGTCAGCCAAGAGTGGAGGCAGCTCCACCTCTCCCAGCCCTCTGCCTGCATGGCAGGAGTCAAACGGGATTAAGGAGCGCTGCAGGTGTGGATTGCACTTTATATAAATAGAGATACACTTCTCAGCTACTTATTTTCAAAAATCTTAAGGGAAATGTTGTTATTCTGGTGAGAGACTGTAATACAGGGAGTTTGGAAATCGGGGATGTGATGTGGAGCGTTTGGATTGCTGTTTGCGTCGTGGGGGCTCGGGGTTTGCCGAGCTGCTGGCAAGCCCAGAGCTGGGGGTTTCTCCTTTCCGTTGGTGCGTTTCAGTTCAAGGCTGGTAGAGGTGGAGAGATCCGTGGTGGGAATCCAAACTGTTCGTCCTCCCAGGCTCTTAACACACTCTTGCCTCTTGCCCACAGTGGGGCTTTTGGAGGATCCCCGGTGCTGTGGTAGCCAGGGGTCAGGCTCAGAGCGTCGTGGCTGAGTGGGGAGAGGCTGCATGGTGGGGTCTCTGTGCACGGCATGGGATGGTTTCCTCCTTGCTGAGACCCTCCAGAGGGGAAGGATTTGGGGGTGACAGGGTAATGGGGTACCGTGAGTCACAGGTGGCAGCTGCTCGGGGGGGGACGTGCTGGGCAGCAGCAGCGTTAGGAGGGATGCAGTGCCATAAAGAAATGAAATGCTAGTGAGAGCGTCTTCTCCCTCACCCGTGGGGCTGGTGCTGTCCTTCCCAGTCCTCTGCTGCTCTGGCTCATTGCCACATCTTCCCACATAGCCACCAAAACCCCTCCGGCGTACAGGCTTGTGATTCACGCCCCAGCTTTCTGCTCCTGAGATATCCCAGGATATCTCCTTTCCTCTGCCAGTGGAGAGGAGAGGGGCATTTCTGGAGAGTGGTCCAGCCTCTGCCGCCGTCCGGAACATCCACCTTGGCTACTCGCCGCTCTCCCGTGATGTTCAGGGGGTCCCGGCGTAACTCCGAAGCTCAGGTCAGGTGGTACGGTTCATCCCAGCTCCAGCACGGAGCAGCCTGGGGCGCACGGTCTCCGCCACCCCAGCCCTGAGGAGACGGGATGGTCTCTCGGTGGTTGTACTTTCCCAAGGGAAAGGCCTTCTCCCCTTTCCCACGTTTCTGCTGCTTCACCCAGGACCGGGGTTGCCGCCGGCGGGTGCCGGGTGCAGAGCGAGGTCTTTTTCACGTTGGCTGTAAATAGCGTTGTCTGTGGTGACACGGACCCCCCCGTACCCCGTCCGTGTTGCACGGCCCCTGCCCTCCCCTGCGCCATGGTTGTGCTAACTGCTCCGTGAGCACCGGGTTTAAAAAAAAAAAAAAAAAAAAAAATAAAAAGCCCCACAAAACCGACAACCGAGATAAAAGAAACTCCTTCAACACGAGCACAATGTTGAGTTTTTTTTGTAAAAGGATTCAATAAATGGAGAGTTTAACTTGAGAGCATCTTGGTGTTTGCTTTGCCGGGGGCTGGGGGGGTTGGGACCAGGATGGGGCTTGCTGCTGCTCCGAGGCCCTGGGGCACCCCAAAAACAAGCATGTCCCCAGGCCTGCGTTTCCTGAGGGGCAGGTGAGCTGGTCTGGGATGGTGGAAACCCCTCAAGGATGGCAGCGTCTGGTGCTAAACCCTGCTTCAGCCCTCGGTGAGCTGGTGGCTGGGCCAAGAGAGCCCCTGGCCCAGCCCTGCGGGGGCGGTTGGACCCCGGTGTTCCTTCAGGACACATCACATCCCAGCTGCCACAGGGCTGCCGGTGCCGTCGGGGCCAGCCAGGACAGCGGATTCGGGGGAGGCTGGGAACACCTCAATTTCTGCATCACCAATCGCCCACTAATTGCCATCACAGCCAACCAAAAAGCACCTTTCCCAGAGCCCAGCTCTGCTTGCAGGATGCAGCCCTGAGGCCTCTGCCCTGCGCAGGGGCAGGGTGTTGCTGAAAGCACCACAGGAAGAGTTGTCCGGGTAGTTCTAGACAACAAAACCAGTGGCTGAGCTGGCGCTGGAATTGCAAACCTTACCATCCCTGCCCTGGGATCCTGGAGGAAGGAAATGTAGGAGCCATTTCCTCTGGCACTCGCAGGCATTGCTGGCTCAGGGAATGCTCCCAGTGCCTCTCAGGTGCAGGAGGCTGAGGTGGAAAACCCAACTGGATCTGTGTGATTCCCGTCCCCATTTCCACCAGCTTCAAACCTGTGCAGGGGAGCAGAGGGGAGGAATGGAGCTGGCTGCGCCATGGGCTCCCACGCTGGGCTGGAAATCCCGCAGGATTTCCTGCATGTTGCTGGATTTCCTCTCTCTTCCTTTCTGGCTTTTTTCTTCACCTTTCCTCCTGAGCAGCTGGCTTCCTCCATGGTCGCTTGTTCACCTTTGTCACCTGCCCTTGCTGCTGTCACCCTGGGAAACGTGCCCTTTATTTTCCCTACTGCCTTGGAGTAAAGGCTTCTCCTTACCGGGAGTGTTCGTGCTCGGTTGTATTTCTAGGATGGGTTTCAGGGAAACCCCAAATTACTTCGGTTGCGGAAGGGAGGAGGAGGTGGGTGCTCTGCCCAGGACCTGCCTCCCGCATGCCTGCGGTCTCTCCCCGGAATACTGCTGGAAGGCAGCAGGGACATCAGTAGCAGCGTGAGGACACAGACACTCACCCAAAGGCCCGGAGCTGGCTGCAGCGGTGGGACGCTGTCCTGGGGGCCACCCCCCCGGGAGCCCAGCAGCAGCTCGGGCACGGGCTCGACTGGAGCAGATTTGCTGGTGAGGCTCTTCCAGCCCTTAGGAAGCTGATAAAAATCTGTAAAAGCAAATGATTTTTACAGCTGTAACTAACATGACCTTGGCGAAACGAGCCACAGCATTGTGACTCCTGTTTGGTTTTCTTCTTTTTTTATTTTTCTTTTTCTTTTTTTTTTCCTCTCTATAAGGGTTTATACCTTGGGGGGGAGGAACAGGTACTGGGGACAGGAATAAGAAATAAATCCCCTTAGGAAGTCATTCCCTTCCACCAGGAGGGAGAGCAGGGGGGAGTGCTTCACTCACGCTGAAACGTGCCCTCAGTTTCCCCTTGCAGATGACACAGTCCTTGATAAGAAGCAATTTCGCTGAAATCGCTCCCTGTGTTTCCATTCTGCCCATCAAGGCCCTAGAAGCAGCCAGCTCCTGCAGGAGCCCGGGTAAAGGACCTGCACCCCGTCACGGCCCTGCCTTACGCCCCAGCCACGCTGAGACAGGCAGGAAGAGGGAAACTGCTGGCTCTGGGGTTTTCTTTACCCACCTGGAAATGCAGAACATTCCAGCAGGGCCAGACACCACCAGCGATGCAAAGCCAAGGTCGCAGGTCCTTGCTCCCAGGTTAATTAGCTGGCTGCTTTTCCACCCAAAAGCCAGGGCAGGCCGCGTACCCTGGCATCACTTTCCTGTTTAACAAATAAAAAGGCTTAAATTTTAAATTTAAGAGCACGTGGTGTTGTGGGGAGCGGGGCTGGCAGGAAAAGGGGAGCGCTGGTGCTGGGGGGGCATTATAAACCTCGATGTCCGTATCATTTTTCAGAGTGCGTTGCAGGGCCGGTGCGAAGTGATGCGCAGGCTGTGCAGGATTTATACCTCTGGCTCCCTGCCTGCGATGGACCGTGAAAGGCTTTAGGAAGAAAAATAGGATTTTATCCCCAGTGTTTTAAGAAGTTGTTCTGGAGTTGTTAGCAGGCTCAAAAGCAATGGGCTCCTGCAGTTCTGTGGGTGCCCAACACACGGCGAGGGTCACCCATCACCTGCCTCGCCCCCTGCCTCCTGCTTTTAACCCTGGGGCAACGGCGCGGGGCTGCAGCAGGAATACAAAGCTGGAGGAGACCGATTTCAGTTGGAAGGGACCTACAGAGATCATCTAGACCAAATGCCCGACTGCTTGAGGACTGACCAAAAGTTAAAGCGTGTTACTAAGGGCATTAGGAGCCCTGGTTTTGGCGTAGAACCCCTGGGAGAAGCAGGGTTTTACCCACGGTGCAACCAGAGGGCTGCAGGGAGGCAACGGAGGAACTGGGAAAGCAGAACCGGTGGTGAGCAGCGCCGCACAGCACCTGCAACCACCCCGAGAATGCGTGTGCTGCGCTGACAGCAGCACGCTGCAATTTAGAGGCTCAGTATAGTAAATATTAAGAGCAGTCAGAGGGAAATGAGCAGTTACTAGCCAGGCAATTAATAAAGACCTATGCAGCACTCAGTGTTGTGCCTGCAAGGGAAGGGTAATTGTCACTCTTCATTTTAACCCACTAAAGAATTCAATGTAGCCAAAAACAAAAACAAAAACAAAAACAAAAAAACCTAAACAACTCCAGGTCGAGTGCCACCAGCCCTGGGGAACACCTGGAGCCCAGCTCTGCCCCAAGAACGCAGCAAGTCCTGGAGCAGCACTGTGGCAGCCACGAAACATGGGTTGATTTTTTATTTTTACTTTTCCCTTCAAGAGGAATAAAGAGGTGAGGGGTAACACCTGCTCCTGCTGCCTTCGTTTTAAAGCCTTTCCATGCTCTTCTTGCAGGCCTTCTCAGCAGAGGGATTTTAAGCTCTCACTAAAAATAATAAATAAATAAATAAATAAATAAATAAATAAATAAAAGACAAGTTGTGATGGCTTTGCATGTGGTTGGGGTTCTCCATGAGGCAGCAGGTGGCACGGGGCCGCGCTGGGCCACCCTCACCCTTTCTGTCACCGAGTGCCCACACATATCAAGAAAACAATGCGAAGTTTTACCCGTGTCTGTGGCTTGGGTGATGGCTGCGGTGGGCGCTCGCTGCCGGGCAGAGGTTTCCTCCCCAGGGGGTTCATGCCAACCCCTCGGCTCGGCTCATCGCACTGAATTATGTTCTGCCCCAGCACATTCACTCCTGCAGCTTTAATTACCTACGGCCGCCTGGCCACGCAGATGTCACCCCTCCACATGCTCAGGGGCCGGGAGAGGGACACTCGGGGACAGCCAGTGATAGGCCAGAGATGGAGGAATGATTTATTTTTTTGCTGTAATCAAGGCAAAGAGCCTTTCATTGTTTAACCCTGCCAGTAAACCTGCAGCAAACCGATGCCGTGACTTCTGGAAGGGGAGTTTGGGAAGGCCACTGCCTCCCGGGCCTGAATTAATCCCTCCTGATTTAGGAGCTTGCTATGGTGCCACTTGACGGTGTCGCATCTGTCCATGGGAGAGACACAGGATGCGGCCCACAATCTCCAGCCTTAATGAAGGGCTCAGGGCATGGTACTTGCCACTGGCTCCTGGCCAGGGCTGTCCTGAGCTCCCAGGCAGTGCCCTGCGGCCCCAAGTGTCCTCATGGGAAAAGTACCACGTCCCCATGGGCAAGAACCCCCTGTAGCTCACAGAGCTGCCTCCTCAGAACGTAAGTCCCCATGCCATGCCCTGGCAAGCAGGGCTGGGGGTCCCAAGGTCATAAGGTGAGACCTGGCTTGTTCCTTGTGGGCCACAAGACTTGGTGATGGGTGCCCGAAAGGATGGGGCTGAGGAGGTGGATTTCCAGTGGTAGGACCTTAGTGACAAGTCAAGATGATTGGGCCCAGGTGATGGGTCCTCAAGGGACGGGTTCACGTGTCGTGGGTCCCAGGCGATGGGTCACATGTGAGGGGTAACTGGGGCCCCCTTGATCTGACTCACCTTTCCCACCATGAGCCCACCCAGGCCATGACGTGCAGCTGAGTGCAGCCCCTTCCGCACCCAGCTCCCCCACTCCTCCCAAAGGCTGAGCTGCTGGTGGGGCACGGAGCCAACAACTCGCTCCCGCTTCCCTCTGCTCAGCGTGTCCAAGCCCCCAAGGAGGTGGCCCTGGCTCAGGGTACTCATCAGGTGGCTTCAGGGCCGGCTGATCCCTGGTGACACTGACGGCCGCTGGGCACGGTGAGGGGACAGCAGGAGATGACTTTGTTCAGCTGGTTTTGTTAAGGCTCGCAGTGACAGAAGGAAGCCGACATCCCTCCCTGTACGGGCAGGGCTGTTCCACAGAAGCCCCCCAGGTGCAGAGAGCCGACGTTCGCCTTTTCCTCCCCACTGGCCTCCGGCGCAGCGCTGCAGCCAGGGGAAGCAGCTGAGATGGAATCGCTTGCCAGGGGCCAAGGTGCAGCCCCGCAACGCAGCCGCTTCCGCAGCAGCCCGGCGGCGACTGGCACAATTAGTGTTTAATTAGGGGAGCTGCGGAGAGGCCTGTGAAGCGCAGCGCGGGGTGTGGGACTCCCAGGTCACACATGGTCACGGGGCCTGGGGATGGCCGCGGCACAACGAACATCACGAACATCACGCAGCGGCCAAAGGTATTGCGTTTTTTTCCTCTCTGGAAGAAAGAGAGTGAAACCAAGTCCCTTTGCTGTTGTTTGGCCGTCACAGTGCGCGTCCCTGGTGCCATCCATCGTAATCCACCCCCGCCACTCACAGCTCTCCTGGGCTGCCATGGTTACCTCGGCAGGGCTGACCCAGCCCGAAGAAATGCTATTTATTTTTGTGTGCAGAATGAACAAGCACTTATTTTTTGCTAGTTTAATTAAGATTTTTCATTAAATAATCCCTCCCTAGTATGTTTATTTTTCCAGCAGGGGTCAACCTTTCTGTTTGTAAGAAACGAATCAGTTTTCAGATGCTGGACTGGAGCACTAGGTTTTCCCACCCAAAATGAATTGAAGAAAAATGTGGAGACTTTAAAATTGCTTCCCCATCCTGTCCTTGCCCAGGAGGGTGACAAAGCCTTTGGAAAGCCATTAGCTACCAGATGACCTGATAAAATACCAGCACGGCTGTTACCGGTAGGAGTCAGAGCTTTGCACCTCTAATAAGTATTTTGATGTGAGAGCCCATCACATCAGCTGCCTTCCAGTAGTGAACCAAGCTAAAAACCAATGGTTGAGCTCGAGTACATTGCCAACGCTGTTAATGAGCACTGCCACCCAGTCCCAGGTCCTGAATTATCTTCAAACCACCGTGCTTTTAATACAGCTTCTGCCGCAGCAGCTTTCAGCTGGAAGTCTCAAGGCAGCCTGCAAAGGAGGACAGTACGATTTCTATTTCTCCTAACGGGAAAGTGAGGCACTAAGCCAGGAACATGCCCGAAAGCATCCGTCAGAGGCAGAACTTGACTGGTTCTCTCCAGTTCTGTCAAGTTAAGCAGCACTGAGAGATTTCCACGGGGTTTATTTGGCCCAGTTATGCCCTAGTCACTCACGTGGAGTAGCTATTGTGGCCGATTCAGTCTGCCTCACTCTTCACATTTAAATATTTCTTTAATACCCTGACATCTGTAAAGCCCCTCGTGTCTAACCTGACCGCCTGTGTAAGGAGGCTGTGCTGGGTGAGTGCGTTGGGAGGCTGCTCCCCGCCGGTGGGCAAGGCTGGCTGGACTGCATCACTTCAGCAAAGACAGCAAATGCCTCTGTCTCTCGCCTTCCTGCCCTCACGCACCTGCAGAGCCAGAGGAACACAGAGCTCGATTAATTCTTTTATGGCAGCGAATCCGCAGCCCTGTTACTGCAGGGCTCCGTGTCATATAACCATGTAAATGCCAGAGAAACCTCCCTGGCTAGTTCAGCTCCAGGTTCTGGCTCAAGGGCATCCTCTCGTTAGCTCCAACTTGGTTCCACCCAGCCAAGGTCTTCTTGACTCTAATGCTTGCCACTGCTTGGGTGATGGGAACTGAGCATTCAGAGCCATTTGCCACCAGCGAGCGGCAGCTCGGCTCACGCACACTCACATGGCCTCCAGCAGCAGCGCGGGGAGGGGAGAACTCCCGGGCTGGACTCCACGCCGACCCGCAAGCTTGGTGGGACCAAGCCGGGAAGGTCACCCGTGGTTCAGCAGCACAGCACCACGCAGCTGCAGCGGGGGATGGCGTTGTGGTTCATAAGCGGCCATGAAGTGCTAAGGATCTCTGGAGATCATCCAGTCCAACCCCCTGCTAAAGCTGGTTCATCCAGAGCAGGTTGCACAGAGTCGCGTCCAGGTGGGTTCTGAACATCTCCAGAGGAGGAAAATCAGAGGAGGAATTTCAGGTTTGTGGCGTGCTTTCACTGTGCCGGCAAACTGGTTTTTTCCTTGGTTTTTTGCTCTAAAATAAGCTCTTTGTGGTGAACCAACAGCTCACCACACAAGGTCCCCTGCGAGTCCTCCGTGGCAGCAACACTGCCTTGGATTTCCCAATACTAGGTCACTCCAGCACAGCCTTCACCAAGCGGGAGCTCCTGCTGTCGCGGTCTGCCCGGGGCACGGCCAGCCTGCCCACGCGCAGCCGAGGTGGGCGCAGCAGGTACTGACGCGCAGCCTGGCGTCCAGCTTCTTAAAGCAACAAGTGAAGTCCCTTAGAATTATAAATGCAAATGAGGATATTCTCAAAATGAAGGCTCTGGAGCACTGGGACCAGTGCGGGAGCTGGTGCAGGTAGCAAGTAGAAGGATGCTCTCAAGGACTGACTACCAGGCCCACTGTTCCCTCTCTCCCTGCCTCCCCAGCTCAGCTGAGTTCATCACATGCCCTCTGTGCATTAAGAATAATCTTTCTGGAGATTTAATTACAAGGTGAAATATGTCCAATTCTTGTATTCTATTTTCGAGCAATGATAAAGAAGCTGAGCTACTGCAAATGCTGTAAACTCTTACGAGGATTAATGCTCCTGCAACAGTTTTTTATCACGTTAATGACACTATTTCTCTCAAGCCTGGGACGTACACACAAAGCAAAGGTATGGATGCTGGAGTCTGTACATCCAATCGAATAGAAATGCTTAATGTGTATGAAATGTGATGTGGAAACTGCAATAGCAAATAGTTTTTATTACAGAGCTGTTCTTCCACTGCCTTAATTTCCCCAAAGCTATAAACTGAAGGAGTAGCTATGGTTTACAAATGTGTATATACGTGCAGAGGCGGATGTGGAATAGGCATGCAGATGCTTTTATAAACCACAGAATATGCTTCCTCCTTGGCAGTCTTACTATGCTTTTTATTTTTAACACCAAATAAATACAAAACAATCCAATAACAACAAACAGCAGTAAATCTGAGAAATCGGCCGCTTTTAAAAGCAATGCCATTAACTAACTTTAGGCCCCAAATAGATGATTTGGGGAGTGAAAAACCTCCCCAGGTCTGCAGTACAGATGGCTTTGTATAAATGACTCAGTATTTCAACCAGGATTTGGGATTGTGGGGGCTGAAAGGACAGGTTTTTGGAAGGTAGAAACGAGAGGCACCTAAATCTCAAAGGTTTTTCATGAGCACTGCGAGTTTAACTACTTCTTTTCAAGTACTTTATGTACTTTTGCAAGTGCCTTCCTGAGATACTTCCTCCACTGGTGATGGAGGAACCCAGAAGTAACCAGGCTTTTGCAAGTCTCAGTGAAGAGCCTAGAGCTAGGTGGACAAATGTGGTCATAAAAGGTGGGGGTGCAGCGTCAATAAACAACTTGCGCTGCTAAAGCTTCTAGCCTTTCCAAAATCCTCCTGCTTTGCAAGGAATGGCCAGGCTCTTGCCACTTTGAAGCTGTTCTACATGTCCAGCATAGCCCCCTTTTTCTATTTTTATTTTTATAACCTTCGCCTTTCCAGCTTTCTCATTCTTCTCTTCTTTGTGCCTGTGAAATACACATGCACAATGTACATGGAAGACAGACAGGAAATTGGATTTGGTGACTGGGAAGAAACAGTGGGGAAAAAATAAATCTTACAATATCTAAGGCCATTGTTTCTATATTCCTACAGTCTTCTCAGGTAAAGGACTGGGGCCATACGTTGCAGAGAGGGTCAGATAGAGAAATGTCTGCATCTGCACACAATTTCACCATGACCTTGTAAATACACACTCTATTTATTTACTCTGCAGTTCGTATCTCCTATAAGATTCCAACTCCCAATTTTACAGAACAAAAATCCCCTCCAAAATATTCCAAAACCAGTTAAAAATAAAATTAAAAAAATAGATAATAAAAATACTTCCTTGCTTCTCCAAGAATGTCTCTCTCTCCCTGGGTCACCTTTTGGAAAGCTCTTAGCAATGGTGCTCTGAGATGTCTCCTCGCAGAG